>NC_064631.1:515139186-516539686 GCF_023864275.1 Schistocerca cancellata
CACACGTCTCGGCATTGAGTAAAAGAGACGTTGGATGTGTTCCTGGGGTACAGAAGCCCAAGCAGCTTCCACATGTTGCCAAAGATCATCTGGTGTGGCAGCTGGGGATGTAATCTGGGTCACTCGTTGAGCAACCATGGACCACATGTTTTCTATCGGCGAAAGATCCGGAGAGCGAGCCGGCCAGGGAAGCAATTCAATCTGGTTATTGACGAAGAACCTTTGGACAATGCGTGCCACGTGTGGTCGCGCATTATCCTGTTGAAATATGGCTGTGGCCGAGCCCTGAAGGTAAGGAAAGACAACTGGCTCCAGCACCTCGGATATGTAGCGCCGGCTATTTAAAGTACCGGCAATGCGTACTAGCGGCGTGCGAGAGTAATATCCAATACCGCCCCATACCATAATACCCGGTGCAAGACCAGTGTGGCGGTGCATAATGCAGCTGTCCAGCATCCTCTCTCCACGGTGTCTCCACACTCGAATCCGACCATCGTGGTGCTGCAGACAGAAGCGTGCCTCGTCTGTAAAGACAAAGACACGTCCACATCCGTCTGTCTTCACACCATTGGCGACGGAGACGTCTGTGGTTCTGCGTCAATGGTAGACGAAGCAATGGACGTCTTGCGGACAGACCACTCTGCTGTAAACGGCGTCGAATGGTACGCGCAGACACTGGATGATGCGTTACAGACGCAATGTGCTGTGCTATGGTTCGGGATGTCACTGAGCAATCCGTCACTGCCATGCGCACAATTTGTCTATCAGCACGTGGAGTGGTGCACCGAGGTGAATGCGATCGACCACGTCGGTCCGTCGTACCCTCCTGCATCCAACGGTCACATATCCGCATTACAATTGTTTGGTTTCGTCCAACACGACTAGCGATTTCTCTGTATGATAATCCACAATCTCGGTAAGCCACTATCCTTCCTCTGTCGAACTCGGATACTTGATCAAAAGATGTTCGCTGTTTTCTACGAGGCATAACTGATCGTCTTGTGAAACAACCACAAGGTAAACACACGTGCCGAACGTACACTCGTCGAAATCGCCAACCCTTAAATGGCGCTATGAGGTCGAGCCACAGGCGCGTGTGATGTGCGTCTGCGCTGTAATTCTAATCAGTTACATATCTCATCGCTGCAAACTCATGGTGTAAATTTCACTTGATTCTGGTGCTTCCTTCAGGGTGTTGCATTTACAGTGGCCAGCAGTGTACATATATAGCCGATAGACAGCAATCTACAAACAATATAAGGACATGATTAAATTCCATGTGACATCAATTTACAAACAGTATAAGTACATGATTAAATTCCGTATGATATCCAAAATTCCTCCGATTGAACAGCTGTATCATTGGCGATAACCAGATCGTCCATCGGGCATGGGGCTGGGAGGTTTCTACAGTTGAGCAGGTGTTGATGATCATGCTGTTCGCCATTTTCGCATAGTTCATCTTCTGGAGAGAAACCCCATTTCTTCAAATTGACCTTGCATCGGGATACACCTGTTCTCAACCTGTTGAGGACCTTCCATATTTTGTATGGGAGGTGACGTCCTTTAGCAAGCTCTTCTTTAGGGTTGTTCCAGTACCTCTCTGATGGTGAGTTACTCCAGAGCTGTATTCGACGATTTGCAAGTGACGTTAAAAGTGGTTCTGTTGAACGGAGGAAACTCTTTCTTGATCTTAAGCTTGGATGTTGGTATTCACATCCGAACAATGGGTGTCTTGGATCTATCTCCTGTTTCCGCTTCTCTTTTTCTGCTGCTGTTCTTCTTCTGACATGTGGAGGTGCTATGCCCATGAGACGATGCCTGTCGTCACTGCCATACTAGCCGACGATAGTTAGCCGTAGTAATGTAGAACTGTGGATCGTTGCTGAACACAATGCCGTGCCATTTATCAGGAGTCAATGCTTTCTGGCAGCAGCACTACTCTGAACGTAAGCATTTGCCCAGTTTTGAGTGTGGTTGTCTTCCAGCAACCGTATATAACTGCTGGTAAGCCTTTAGGGGTGTGAGGTCGTGGTCCAAAAAACGCTTCTGTTGCTGACGTTTCGTCCAGGACTGCCCTGGACATCCTCAGAGGCCCTACTCCGCTGAGTCTTGGTGACTGCAGGACCAGAAGAGCTTCTTGGACCACTACCCCTCATCTCGAAATGTTTAGTCAACTGTGTCATCCGGTCGTGAAAGACTTCATTCTGTGAACTGTATACAATTTACAATGGATAAATAACACAGCCAACCGTTTGCTAATAATTGTTTGATACATTTGCCTAGGTTTCAACACCTCTAAGGATATCATCATCAGAATGAAAATTTGAAAGCCGTGAAGTTATATTGCTAAAAGCCAATAGTCAAAGTTTAGAGCAGGCATGTTGAAGTCTGAAGTTGCTCCTTGCAAAGTGAACGTCTCAAAGGCTGGAAAGTTTTTAATGTTTCATTTTTTAATTGAATATGTCTGCTCTAAACTATTCCCTTCTCGCAATGTAACTTCACGGCTTTCAAATTTTCGTTCTGATGAAGACAGCTTTAGAGGTGTCGAAACCCAGGTAAATTTAGTAAACAATTATTTGCTACAAGTTGTGTGTGTTATTTATAGAACGTGAGAATTTGTGCTATGGTGTGAAGTAACCTACAGTAACTCTAATGTCTGGCTGCTGCTGATTTCCAGCCAATGGTGAGGGATGAAACTGTATGTTGCAGGTGGTCCGCTACCTGTCCTCGGCTGGCAGGCGCTGATGTGAAGAGGTTAAGACGTGCTTGGTGCACGATATGGCGATCCTCCAATGTGGCTGTTACACGTGGTCGATCAGAACCTTGACGACGAGTGTACCTGCCAAGACGTTCACATATAGTCCAATATTGGGCCACAGTCACATCCAAGTAGCCCACAAATACGGCCAAATGCAGGTACACAATCGTGCGATGCAATACCTCTGTGTCCTTCACAGTCCTCAGCTCACCAGGGCTAACCATCCAGACAAGTGAGAGATCCAGCTAGGTTCTAATAACAAGTCCAGTAGGGTAGTGTAGTGCTGTGTACTGTAGAGCTGTGTAGTATAGTTTTTTAGTAGTGTAGTCCAGAATAACAAATTACAAAATTTGTAACCTACGAATGGTGCATAAAGTAATAGGTCAGTAGTGTGAGCATCCTGGATTCCGGATGATGTGCACAATATGGCGATCCTCCCTTGTGGTAGTAACACGTCATCGACTAGAACCATCACGACGAGTGTGTCACGTTCCCATGTAGCCCAACATTGGGCCACTGTCACATCCGAGTGCCCCACAAACCGGGCCAAATGGGCGCTTTCCAACTCTTCAGCAGCTCTTGAGGCTGTCTCACACGAGTAAGCAACACCTCTGTGTCCTCCACAGTCTTATTTTGTCGGGATTGGCGAGGAAGGGAAAGCAGTAGGCACTCGTTGAGGTGATGAAGTTAAACATTTTATGATAGGCATGATGGTTTATTTCAGTAAAAAGTGGTTGAAGGTAGGCCTAGAGAACCTACCGAAACTGAATGGGCTGCTGCCAAAGAGAGCAGGAGGGGAGAGCGTCTAACCGGGTCAGAAGCTGCCAGCAGAAGAGAACAGACGGCGTCTCTGCTCCCGAAGACTGGACGCGGCTCCACCCCCACGTGACCACCTCCGAACCTCCCTATTGGACAGCCGAATTTAGACATGCGGTACGGTAGCGTCAGCTCGTCAGCAACACGTGAGTTTAGCTGCTGATGTTCAACACGTGAGTTTAGAAGTGGTATAATACAACGTGACTTACGAGCTGAAACTAGCCGCCAGGCAGAAGGCACTGGTGAACATCAATTGAAATATAAAAATCAAATGTTTATAATATTACATCCATTCATTAATGGCCCCCACAGTACACCCTTCTCCACTCCGCAGGAGTGAAGCATGGGGAGGCAAATTGACAGTTACTATGGGGCTTCTGCCAGCATTACAAATTTTGTTTTTTTTTTTTTAAATTTGCATTTTTGCTTAGGAAAGATACTGAAAAAATGACAATATTTTTTGTATTAATATCTTGCGTGACAAAATTTGGACTACAGCGGCAGAGCATGTAAGTGGGGGGTTCGGGAAGGGGGGAACACAGATCACAAGGGGGGAAGGGGATTAACACTTTTGCATTACTTCAAATACATACGGTGATTCACTTTGTTGCTTATACCTAAAGGTGGGCCATGCCTTTTCTTTTTGGAGGTAGTTTATTTATTTATTATTACTTTCCTACTCACATGGTACTCAGACCATGACAATTTTCTACTGGGCTACTACAGTGTGGGGCAACGAGAAACATTTCTGTTCCCATTACAAAAATTTAATCGTGATATTCCCCAGGAGACTGGTGGTCAGGAACAGCAAGGAGGGGCGACCGAAGTCGTGCAAAAAGTCCTTTTCTGAAAGCTACCCATAGCAATAAACCAATAAGGATAATTTTTAGAGGTGTACATGTAGAACTAGGAATGACTATACGACAAAGATATTGGTGGTTGTGCCAATCCATGATATGCGCGGTGGCATGGTCTAGCGAGATCTGCCCTGACTCTTTGTTTACCAGGGCGGTTAAAGATTGGATCAGCTGGGAATGTGAGTGTTTGGGCAGAGAGGGCTAATTGTCAGGCGACGGTAATATCATCGGTTGGTCTGGTAAATACCACATGAGAGGTGGGAGTCGCACCTTATAGGCATAAGTGTGCAAACACTTTCTCGGTGGGGGTAGTGATATCGCAGTCAGAGCTATTAAATAATAAACCGCTGCCGTTGGGTAGCACACGGTAGGGCTGGGTTGCTCGAAGGTATTCGTAACACACGATAGTGGCTGCATTCATCTCGTCACTAAATAAATCGACCACAAGAGGGTACAAACGAAGAAAAAATACAAAAGATATCCATATGTGAGGTTTTTCCTTCCCCCTCCCTCCGCGGGGAGGCAATATGTCTGAATACCATTGGCTACCGACCAGGGTGCAGACGAAGGCGAGCCTCATCGTGATGTGTCAGTGATGCATAGCTGAAAGAGGTAGGTAGGCGACCAGTTTATGAAAGCAAAAACTGAAAGCATAACTCGATCGCTGGGCACTCTGCGGGCACTAACAGCACCGTGTAAGGCACATGGCTCTGGAGGAGGGAGGTACAAAGTAATGGCGAATAGACGAGCGACTCAGAGCAATGGTAGTAGCCCAGTGCAATGTATGGGCGAGGGAGGAACTGTGTTCTGTCTCAATAGGGGCGATTTCGTCTCATGAGGCTTAACTACTACAAGATTCCCAAAATCCATGAAGTAACAGGGTGAGCTACGAAAAAAGGGGGGGCGCGAACTACTGCGACATTGTACAATAAAATTTTTTATTCATTAGGGTGGAAGTCTCTTGCTAACCATATTACCAACAAGATAATCCATTACTGGGATTGGGTGATGACGTCACGTCAAGGGTGTTAATCATCAACGATCTAGTACTTACTTCAGCGGGTGCTTCAGTCTTTTTACGTCATGGGTGTATTTGTTTGAATAGACAAACAGGTGTCTCTCACTTCCTAAACACACGGTGGAGCACTGTATCCAAATGGTAGCAGTGCCGATTTCCGTGATCACTCGTAACATCTTCACTTCATTAGTAAATTACGTCGTAAAAGGTAGGGTGAACAACAATGAACTTGTGTTCGTCTGGGTGAACTCTTAAATTTGCAAAACGCACGTGGGGTGCGCACTGCAATTCTTCACTTACTTGGGTGGAGCTTACTTAGTTTTACCCTATCACAAAAGCTATTTCACTTACCGCTCTACAGCGAGAGAGTATCGCACTTCTTCTCAACTTCAGGAACGCATTTGACTCTTCTCTCTTGAGTATTTTAGACAACTCTGGTGCTTCCTTTCTTCTAAACATACCAGTCTGGCACTGGGCACGAACATGGCGCATAATAGGATTCAGGAATCGCTAAGTCACAAAATCGTGTATCACGACTGAAGAGGGACCCTACGTAATGGAAGTACTGATATAGTGCAATATATCTAGAATACAGGGCTGTGGTGGGCGTTTACATACTGGGGTCATAAATATGAAATACAAGTGCACATTGTACAAAACAAATGGCATAAATTATAAAAATACATGCATAGTATAACATATAGGGTATAGCAAGGGCTTTGCTGCGCAGCAAAATGACTGTGAAATTCTTAAACGTAAAGCGAAATCATAAGGGGAGTAAAGAGACAAGTTACTGGGTATCAATTATTAATCAACTAGCAACTGGCAACGCATAGTGGTCGGACATTGCTCAACACCTCTAATAATACAAAATGCGCATAGTACTGAGCCTTCTGGTATATATCTGAATGGGGAAGAGGAGGTTAGGCACCGTTTACTGGTGGGGTGTAATTGTTTTAGTGTTCTGGTGGTGTGTCATGTTGTAGTGACAGGACAGACTTACCTGTAACTATTTTTTTCTTGAAGCCTGGTTCTCTTGGGTTGTGTGCTCTCTCCTAATACCTGTAAAGCTCGGGAGTATAAAGTGGACAATTCGACAGATGATTTTCGTAAGTCTTATGTTCGAGGTGCGGGGTATAGTGAATAGGTACGTAATATTTAATTTGCGGTATTAATTCTTAAATCTGTCTGTTTGGGGGCTCTTTTATTGGTGGAGATGCGTGTATGGTAAGAATTTTTAGGGTGCCGCAAGAACTGAATGGTAAAATAATTTATCAAACTCGGTACATGGTGAAGCAAGTATCAAAAGGCACAAGCAGACGTGCTGTGATGGAGGCAGGTTTCAAGTTAATGCTGAGATAGCGGAGCGGCTGCATGGCGCGTGTAGTGCGCCAAGGCAACAGTTCCGGCGTGTTCAGAGTGAAAGATTTTCACAATCCTTTGAGATGTTTGAATTATCCATTTATAAAATGCAGTTCACATAAATTAATAATATTGGTGTGGGATTAGTGACTGTTGCGAATAGTGCTGTAACTCCTTTCTTGAATGAATCGAATTATTTGGGTTTATTGGGTAAAATTACTGTAGCTCATTCATAAAGAATGTTTTACTATCGTGGTGGCAAAAGTAAATAGGCTGTGGTGGGCACGTAATGGTGATACCATTTAAGGATTTGGAAAGGAGCAGGTAGTCGGTTCTTAAGATGTGTCAGACTAGACAGAAGGTGGTATGGTGGTACTAAACTTTGGAGGAGGCTCGGAAATGCAGAGCACCACCAAGCTAAATGGCAATGCACAGGAAGACACCACATAATAGCCTGCTTCGTTATTGTGAAGCTTTTCTGCTTTTCTTTCAATTAGCTAGATGTTGCTTGCTTCCAAACTCCCCTCGGAGTTATAGTCTGGTCAATGGACATGTTGAGGGTTTAGACGTGCAAGTAAATTTACGGGTGAGTTTTCAGGTTGTTGAAGTTACCGGGTACGAGACGGAAGGATGGAAGAAATCACATTTGAAATAGGTATTACATAAGATGATGGTACCTTTCTGTGTTAAATTTCTGTACATTGGTTGACAGCGAAGATAGTACGTTCTAATATGTGTAAGGTCTCTTTAACAACGGCAGTCAGGTACAGGGACAGCGTCCAGAGAGGGGGGAAGGGGGAGGGGAAATTAGGTGGTGACAGCTGGTGCGGTCTAGTGGGACGGTGCAAATTGGGGAGGGGTGGGGAGGTAAAAGCAGTGACAGGTGTTTGAAGTGACTCCGCCCTTCACATTATGGCCACTTCATGTGCGACTCTTTGCTGACGGGTTCACCTGATTCTGACAGGCGGAGCACATATATTTACAACTTCACAGTACCGCTGAGCAGTAGTACTTATCGTCTGAGTTAACCTGAAAAGGAACGGGCGTCCGTGTGAGACAGTAGGGGGAATTTAGAGTGTCAAAAAATAGTTCAAATGGTTCTAAGCGCTACGGGACTTAATATCTGATGTCATCAGTCCCCTAGACTTAGAACTACTTAAACCTAACTAACCTAAAGACATCACACACATCCATGCCCGAGGCAGGATTAGAGCCTGCGACCTCAACAGCAGCGCGGTTCTGGACTGAAGGAGCCTAGAGGCGATCGGTCACAGCGGCCGGCTGGAGTGCCACTGTGGCGTGTAGGCCACGCAGCTGCGATACAAGAATAATAATTGAGTTATGTAACATTTGTTTTGCTGTCAATGTGACAGTTATGTTTCTTCATTAGAAGCAAATTTCTCAGTTAGTACTGTGTGTTATTAATTATCACTCTGGGTGTTCGAATGGGAAAATTACTTATTGAAAAACGGTGCCATTTTAGGGAGAAAGTGTGTGGAATGAAAAGGTAGAGACTTAATGCATTCATTACTTCATAAAGTATCCTGATACTGATCCATAACTTCTCCATATGATATCTTTGTTTAGAATTGATTATATTGGTATTCAAAATAGAGCTGTTGCCCAACCACTAGGTGTATCATGGGAACATAATAAAAATACTGGTTAAAACTAGGGTTTAACTAGGCTAGAACAGGCTGGGTGGGAAAAGCTCTGATAACCTCTTTCAGAGAGGGAGGCTAGGATCACATCTTAGTTATCATAGCGTGGGACCATAAAATACATATTGTATAGGTAGAATGTTCATTTGCAAAGGAAAGTAACAAGGGGTTGCTTAAGCCTCGTTCCCCGTTTTCTTTTTTTGGTTGATATAACTGGGAATCTCCTAAGTACCTCGGTTTATAGTCCCTGTATCTAAGGGCATATGGGTGTTTAAATCTCAGAGCGTATCTAGGGTGAGCTGGGGGTGGTGGAACTTCCCTTTTCCTCTGCTTTACTGGGGGGCAGAACCTGCTGAAGGTACAGTACATGTCTCAGAAGGCAGTGGGAGAGGCGTAGTTCCTAAATAGGGTTTTAGTCTAACAAAATGGACCACCACCTTGGTGTCAGGCAGTTGCAATTCTGCGTTGACAGGGGAAGAGAGCCAAATGATTGAATATGGTCCATCATACACAGGAGTAAATTTCTTCACTCTCCCTTTCTTTATACTAGGGTCTTTTAGCGAAACAAAATCACCAGATTTATACGGGAGAGGATGGCATTTTTGTTACTTCTTTCCATCTGTTTCCTGGTTGCTTTGCAGTTGTTCCCTTGCACCTTCTTCCAAATAGCCTTAAGGCGGCGGGCTAGCCCCTTAACGGCTGTGTGATCGATTCTTGGAGGTAATTAATCGATCTCAAAGGGAGATTTACATAGGGTGGCCAAACACTATCTCATAAGGGGTATATTCAGTGGCTTCGTGGAAACGGCTATCGTATGCACTTGTCACATACGGAATGTATCTTAGCCAGTCATTGTGGGCTGAGTTGTTGGAATAGGAAAGCAGTCGTTTCACAGTGCAATGGACACACTCAATGCGACGATTTGCCTGCGACTGAAAAGGGGTGGTTCTTCATTTTCTAATTCTCAGCAATTTGCAAACTTGGACAAATAAGGCAGACATAAAATTGGTTCCTTGATCTGTTATAATGGCTTCAGGGCTTCCAAAAGGAAGGACAAGATGATCCACAAAAGCTCATGGTACTGTTTCAGCTGACTTGTCAGCGAGGGGTACCAAAATAAGGAATCGGGAAAAGTGATGAATAATAGATAGGATATATTTACTTCTTTGTGTACTTATGGGAAGTGGCCTGACTACATCCAAAGCCACAAACTGAAAGGGATTTGATGGCTCAGGAAGAGACTGTAAGGGAATTTTGATTTGTGGGATTGGTGCTCTTTGGGCAGTGGTGCAGCAGCCAATCAATGCGTGAGTTTCATGGCCACAGTATGACAGCAGCCAATCAACTAGCGCGTTCTATGGAAGCAATCATTGAGTACAGGAGCAGCCAATCAGCACGCAGGTGAACACAACTAACTGGAGATAAACAAGACCCCATGCCAGGAGAGTTACAACTTGCCGCAGCTGTGCAGATCCAGATTACAAGTGCAACAACAGCAGCAGCAGAGCAGCAGATGAAGTGTGAATGAGAATAAGGTAATTTCATAGCAAAAGCTGTTTTGTATTAGGTGATACATAATAAATGGCCTTAACTAACAAGTCAGTGTGACTGAGGACAAAGCTGTAGGGTGCAACTGATTCAGTAGATGACGACGATCATAAATCAAATATGAATGTAGCTTTGAAGGGTGGGGACTAAAGTCCTATTGTAAAGAGTGAAACTGACGAAAACAGTACTGAAGTTGATGTTGCTGTCAAGGTTAAGGAGGACGGATCTAGTAGCGAAAGTCAGCAAGGGCAAAAATTTATGGCAGACAAAAATTTGGAAGTGATGTTATGGCAAATTCTGAGTAATATGAGTACAAAAGAAAACATTAGTAGTATGAAAGAAAACAGTATGAAGTAGTAGGAAAAACGAGATTAACAGTGTGGAAAAGACAACTGATATCATTAGAACTGACATGGCTAACTTAAAGGATGAACTGAAGAAAGAAATTAAAAAGGAGATTAAGGTTGTCACCTCTAATCTTTTAGAACTAAATAAGAAGTTTGATGTTGTAGTTAAAGATTATGATAATACTAATAGGAATTAACATTGACTAGTAAATGTGTGGAAGAGAGGAAGAAGCTTGCTGATGATAGTAGTAGGAAGGTGGAGGCTTCCGAGAAATTTTATGCTGAAAATAGGGTTAAACTTGAGAACCAAATCGATCATATTAAAAATGATTTAGAAACTAAGATGGAAACCAACATGTGCGGTAATGGTAGAGTAAAACCTGGTAAAAGTAACTGAAAATGTAGATCCAAAATTGGCTGAAACTGAGATGAAGGTGGAAGAAGTAGAAAATCTAAAGCATAGAGAAAGTGACAGTGGGTCAGATAATCATTTTGGTAAGCATGATGATAGTTTTTCCAGGGAAAAGACTGACAATTCGTTGTATGAACATGATCACATGGTAAGTAAGAAGGAAGTGTGTCAACCTGTAATAACAGCAAGTGTACAAGATATACATGTTAAGTGTTCACTGGCCAGTGGTAGTGATTTGAATGGTATTTCACAGGCAGTTCATGAATTCATTAAGAACACAGATGTTATAGCAATGAAGCACGTTTCTAGAATAAAAATTATCGGTGCTACTGGTAAGCTATCAAAGAGTGTGAAACAAGAGGTACTATTAACTGTGAAATTGGCAGGACAGTTGTTGAAGTGCAGTTTGTTGGTATTCAAAATCTCAGCATTGATGTAATATTTGGGACTAATTTTTGTGCACTTAGCAAGTAGGGGTTTCAACATACTGTGTTGGATTAATTATGTGGCTAAATGCTTACTGCAGCTGTCTGTCTCATTTTTCATGTTTCCTGGGGCAGTCGAACTCTTCTTCTATCCTATCTGTATTTTATAAGTGAATCAGAAATATTCTATCTCCTACTTTCATGTAATTTTGTGCAGTAGGGCACTTAAATTCAGAAATATGTTGGAATAAGTTTCTCCAGTGTTATATATACATATACAGGGTGTCCCAGCTATCTTGTCCACCCAAAATATCTCTGGAAAAATAACAGCTATTGGGAAACGACTTTCACCGGTATCAATGTAGGGCTGGGGCCCATGAATGTACATATTTGGAAACATTCTAAAACGAAAGCATATGTGTTTTTTAACACAAACTTATGTTTTTTTTAAATGGACCTCCTGTACATTTTCTTCAGCAATCCATAGCATGACAAAGCTAATACTCAATGGCGTTGATTGCATCTCAATATTCCCATTACATCCCGAGATATTGAGACGCGAAGTTGACGCTTAAAACACCCGACATGCGCTGCTAGCGCACGTCCTGAGGCTCAGGCGTGAACCCCATGCTCCCCGTAATCGCAATGTGATTGACATGCGTAATCACACTTCCATACTTATCAAGAGATTCGAAACGAATAATACGGTCTGCTGCCATCCTGCATTAACGTAGTACATTCCAGCAGGTATTTATCCCATAGGCTAGGGGTGATGCGGTTCTGTAACATATCTGTGTACCGTAACGTTAGTCACAAAGTTAACTTCGCTTATCGTTAATCCGTTACTAAAAAGGTAATGCCGTTCAACGTTAAAACTTTACTTTACTGTAGATCTAGCGCAAGTGACAGTTAATGATTCACTCGTAATAGTAAAATTCATGTTGATGGTTTTAGTGAAACGAGCAAGTGGACTAAAAGTTTTACCGTTGTTTAGGTAAAATTTTTTTGATTTGAGAAGTTCAGGTAGGACATGGAAGATGAATGTAAACATGTTTAACCAATTAGGTTTATTATCACATAATTATCAATGTTATGTTTATCTAATGCGTTAAATGACAAATTGTTACAAACAAATGTTTCTTAACATCACTGGGTAAAATGGCCCTTTGTAGAAACTTCCACTGTGATACCAGCACTACATACTAAACATAGCGTTCACATCTCATGCTCAAAGCGATGCCCATTGGCTTGTATACATAGGGTCACCCTGCGGATGAAGGATGCCCTACTTCGTGCTACTGTTTCCTCTTTGATGGCTGTGCAAGCATCAATAATGCGTTGCTTCATGTCCTCTGGTGTTGTTGGTTCATGTTGGTAAACAGCATCCTTCACTGCTCCCCAAAGAAAATGATCCAGCGGTGTAAGGTCCGGAGATCGGGCAGGCCAACTAACTGGGCCACCTCGTCCAATCCACGTACCAGGGAAATTACGGTTCAGAAGTCGTCGTGCTCGTAAGGCGTTATGTGCAGGGCATCAGTCATGCTAATACCACATGACCATTCTCCGGTTCAGAGGTACGGTGTCCAAGAGAACAGGAAGATTGTGTCGTATAAATCTGGAGTATTGTCTGCCATTTTGGATGCCATTTATAAAGAAAGATCCGATAATGGTATCTCCAATAATGCCACACCAAACATTAACTTTCCACGGACGTTGATGCTCTACCTGACGGAGTCATTCTGGATTGTCTCCGGTCAATAATGCATATTCCTCATATTGACAATTCCTTTGTTGGAGAATGATGCCTCGTCGGTAAAGAGAACATATGCAAAAAAATTTGGATTAGTCAGAAGTTTTTGCTGAGCCCACCGCCAAATGGTACCCTTTTGCGGAAGTCATTTCCATGAAGATCCTGGTGTAAATGAACATGGTAAGGATGAAATTTATGACGTTTAAGAATACGCTGTGCACTTGATTTCGACACACCAACTTCACGTTCAATTTGACGTGTGCTGATTTGAGGATTCACAGCTATGGTTGCGAGCACAGCAACTTCAGCACGTTCATCTATGCGTGTTCTAGAACGATGTCGAGGTCTTGGATTTAAGCTTCCCGTTTCACGTAGACGAGATGTGAGACGACCAAACATCCGGCGCGAGGGCGATGGCTTGTCAGGGAATCGTCTTCTGTACAGTCGTTCTGCCTGAACAGCATTTCGTCCACCTACAACAGGGTACAGTACAGGTATGTATTGTACGGTAGAAAACAGACATATTAACTTAATAATCATAATGTTCGCTAACAGTACTATCAACAAACAAGCAATCTCATAACGTATTTCCCGTTAACGTACATTCTCCATAGATCAGCAGCATTTCTACCATATCTTCATGTGTGTACATTATACTGTGCAGTATAAGTTCCACAACACAACGTTTATTCACAATGTGAACTACCTCCGTGCCGTCACTAGATTACTCTGATGCACGACTACACTGGCAAGCGGTGTACTGCACGCCAAAGCAACAACAAATGGGATGCTCGGAGGGTGGTGGAGTACAGGAGTCTCCATGGGTCGCAAATCATAAACAAGGCGAAGTGGTAACTGTGGCAGTAGTGGGGACTACGTTGGACACTTGACTAAGTAGAGCCAGGCCCTGCGCGATAGGCACAATGGGTCATATAACGCATTAGATAAACCTTATTTTGGGTGTGCAGGATAAATAAGACTACCTGACGGGTGTACACCGATCGGTACTGGTTCATATTGTGTACGTAGATACGTAAAACGTGCAAGAAGGAAACCATTATGTGCTCATGAGAGTTGATGGCAGCAGACCGTATTATTCGTTTCGGACCTCTTGATAAGTATGGAAGTGTGATTACGCATGTCAATCACATCGCGATTACGGGCAGCATGGGGTTCACGCCTGAGCCTCAGGACGTGCGCTAGCAGCGCATGTTGGGTGTTTCAAGCGTCAACTTCGCGTCTCAATATCTCGGGTTGTAATGGGAATATTGCGATGCAATCAACGCCATTGTGTATGTGCTTTGTCATGCTATGGATTGCTGAAGAAAAAATATAGGAGGTCCATTTAAAAAAACATAAGTTTGTGTTAAAAAACACATATGCTTTCGTTTTAGAATGTTTCCAAATATGTACATTCATGGGCCCCAGGCCTACATTGACACCGGTGGAAGTCGTTTTCCAATAGCTGTTATAGTTCCAGAGATATTTTGGGTGGACAAGATAGCTGGGACATCCTGTATATGTGGAGGATAATTAACATCTGAAGTAATCAGCTCATTGGTGCATCAGCAGAGGCAATATGCAGTAAAAACCATCTTGACTATCAGATCTTGATATTAGTTGTGGTATAACAGAAGTGTTTGTGTTTTGTGCTGTCAGTATATGGAGATAACAATATACCCACAGAAGTGTGTCATGGCACAGCCTTTTTTAATATTAAGGAATTACAGCTTTAAACATAGTTGCCTGGAGTAATGTTTGTGGAAAGAGTAAGAAATATTTGTATGTATATCGCCCTTCAGGCTAGAATGTCAAGCAAATAATAGTCTTTCTAAGCGATGATTTTGTCTGATCGGTAATGAGAGCTATGTTTGCCTAAGCATAACGATCTGTTAATGTAGAGCATTTTTCTGTAGAATCAATTGTGTATTAGATAAACAGAGGAGGTGTTTTTATTAGTTAATGAAGAAATAATGAAATAATATAATGAATAATGTTTGGGTCTTAATGCTTAGGGAACATTTTTCTGCAGGAGGGATATGTTTTGAGAATGCGCTCCACTAGCTAACAAGGTAAGAAACGTAAGTAAAATAATGGAGCTGACAGTCTTGTTAGAGTAATGAAAAAAATAACTGTATACAAACAAATGTGGTGTAACTATACAGATGTTCTAAATTTTGAACTAGACAAAGTTAGAACTGTTTATATTGTGCAATTCATGTCACTCCAGCGGGAAATGAGAGCTTAACAGAAGGAGCAATATTTTAGTGAGGTATAAGTAATAGTGCTGTATAATTGGATATACAGATTATCTGAAAACTTCTGTCTGTGTTCTGAGGAACTATGAGATTAAAGTGGTAATACTGGAACGAAGAGCTATAAGTTTGCTGATTAACTGATAACTGTGCTGCTAAACTGATGTGAATATTCTGACAGGTCAACTATTTGGTAACATTTTGTGGTTTTGTGAGGATTTAATTATCTGGTTTAATGAGAGTAGCGCTGAGTTGAGTAGAGAAGCAGGGCTATGATTTAGTACAACTTCCATCCCCTTGATTTTGATTTGAACAATTATTAAGTTATGTGATGGTGACTCTATTCTTTTTTCATGAAGTAATGATTAGTAAATCTATGCTACTACACATCTTGAGTTTTTGCTATTTTGCAAATGGAAAAGAAAGAAAAATCTTTCCTGTTTAACCAGTTTTGGACAGTAATGACTTAAGAGAAATGCTTTGTAGTGTAATATGCATTGATTTAAAAAATTTTCTAGTCCACACCTTTCATACTATGGTCAATTTTAGTGCTAAATATTGCAATGTTATGAGAATTATGTAATGTATTTATTATGATGTATCGACTATCATTTGCCGATAGTGTTAATCATATTTTTTCTTATACTCAAGTTAGAAATAAAAGTAAAAGGACTCAAGTAGGGTATGTTTTCTAATTTTTTCTTATACTGTGGTGGAGGAGAACCACCTCCAATGGAACTGACAGCAGAGCATTTTCTTACTGGCTGCCACTTCGACCTGTTGAAGATGTGGAAAACTTGGTGAGAAAGTGTGTAAAATCTCATTAAAAGTGTAAAAGTGCTTGTGAACATTACTACACATTGAGCAAGTAAAATTTTCTATCTAATGTGCAGTGTAATTTAGTTTTTTGCAACCCATAAGGATTTAATTTATGTAGCAAGACCGGACTTGTACATAGTGATATGTATTTTAAAATGTAATATTTTCTTACCCAAAAAGGGCATCACTTATGATAAAGAGGCCGAATTTTTATTAAAAGTATAACTTGCGGATATTTTGTGCAGATTTGCAACACACTGTATGTAAGTATTTTATATGGGGATTTTCATAGGCCAGTTCATATAAGTTTGAAAAAAAAACATATGTACTGTAGTTTTGAAAATATTTCGTATGCAAAATTATTTTGTGTGTAGATTGTTAAACAATGTCTAGGATCACTTGTGGTCTTTGAATTGCCCAGTTACCTAATTGCAATATGAGGGGGTGATGTGACAAAACAAGCTGGGATAATTTTACTTCCCTCTCGTTTGCCACCTGCCTCCATAAATTTCTTTTTTCACTTCTGACTAATTACCATTAACATACATTAGTATAATCTGCATTTTCATTAAAGAGAAAGGTTGATCCTCAATTTTAAGGAATATAAAACCAGAGCTATGAAACATGTACCTTGCGGTTGTGGGGAGGATTGCATGCCTCAATGATACAGATAGCCATACCGTAGGAGAAACCACAACGGAGGGGTATCTGTTGAGAGGACAGACAAATTTGTGGTTCCTGAAGATGGGCAGCAGCCTTATCACTAGTTGCAGGGGCAACAGTCTGGATGATTAAATGATCTGGCCTTGTAACACTAACCAAAACTGCCTTGCTATGCTGGTACTGCGAACGGCTGAAAGCAAGGGGAAACTACAGCCATAATTTTTCCCGAGGGCATGCAGCTTTACTGTATGGTTAAATGATGATGGCTTCCTCTTGGGTAAAATATTCCGGAGGTAAAATAGTCCCCCATTCGGATCTCCGGGAGAGGACTACTCAGGAGGACGTTGTTATCAGGAGAAAGAAAACTGGCGTCTACGGATCGGAGCGTGGAATGTCAGATCCCTTAATCGGGCAGGTAGGTTAGAAAATTTAAAAAGCGAAATGGATAGGTTAAGGTTAGATATAGTGGGAATACAAAGTCAAATAGGGGTAATGCAGGAGTAGGTTTAATAATGAATAAAAAATAGGCGTGCGGGTAAGCTACTACAAACAGCATAGTGAACGCATTATTGTGGCAAAGATAGAAAATAAGCCCACGCCTACTACAGTAGTACAAGTTTATATGCCAACCAGCTCTGCAGATGACGAACAAATAGAAGAAATATATGATGAAATCAAGGAAATTATTCAGATAGTGAAGGGAGACGAAAATTTAATAGTCATGGGTGACTGGAATTCGACAGTAGGAAAAGGGAGAGAAGGCAATGTAGTAATAAGTGAATATGGAATGGGGGTTAGAAATGAAAGAGGAAGCTGCCTGGTAGAATTTTGCACAGAGCATAACTTAATCATAGCTAACACTGGTTTAAGAATCATGAAAGAAGGTTGTATACGTGTTAGAGGCCTGGAGTCACTGGAAGGTTTGAGATACATTGTATAATGGTAAGGCAGAGATTAAGGAACCCCGTTATAAATTGTAAGACATTTCCAGGGGCAGATGTGGACTCTGACCGCAATTTACTGGTTATGAGCTATACACCAAAACTGAATAAACGGCAAAAAAGTGGCAATTTAAGAAGATGGGACCTGGATAAACTGACTAAACCAGAGGTTGTACAGAGTTTCTGGGAGAGTATAAGGGAACAATTGACAGGAATTGGGAAAAGAAATACAGTAGAAGAAGAATGGGTAGCTTCGAGGGGTGAAGTAGTGAAGGCAGCAGAGGATCAAGTAGGTAAAAAGACGAGGGCTACTAGAAATCCTTGGGTAACAGAAGAAATATTGAATTTATTTGAGGAAACGAGAAAATATAAAAATGCACTAAATGAAGCAGGCAAAAAGGAAAACAAACGTCTCAAAAATGAGATCGATAGAAACTGCAAAATGGCTAAGCAGGGATGGCTAGGGGACAAATGCAAGGATGTAGAGGCTTATCTCACTAGGGGTAAGGTAGATACTGCCTACAGGAAAATTAAAGAGACACTTGGAGAAAAGAGAACCACTAGTATGAATATCAAGAGCTCAGATGGAAACCCAGTTCTAATCATAGAAGGGAAGGCAGAAAGGTGGAAGGAGTATATAGAGGGTCAAGGGCGATGTACTTGAGGACAATATTATGAAAATGGAAGAGGATGTAGATGAAGATGAAATGGGAGATGTGATACTGCTTGAAGAGTTTGACAGAGCACTGAAAGACCTTAGTCGAAACAAGGCCCCAGGAGTAGTTAACACTCCATGAGATCTACTGACGGCCTTGGGAGAACCAGTGCTGACAAAAACTTACCATCTGGTGAGCAAGATGTATGAGACAGGCGAAATACCCTCAGACGTCAAGAAGAATATAACAATTCCAATCCCAAAGAAAGCAGGGGTTGATAGATGTAAAAATTACCGAACTATCAGTTTAATAAGTCTCGGCTGCAAAATACTAATACGAATTCCTTACAGACGAATGGAAAAACTAGTAGTAGCCGACCTCGGGGAAGATCAGTTTGGATTCCGTAGGAAAATTGGAACTCGTGAGGCAACACTGACCGTACGACTTATCTTAGAAGCTAGATTAAAGAAAGGCAAACCTACGCTTCTAGCATTTGTTGACTTAGAGAAAGCTTTTGACAATGCTGACTGGAATACTCCCTTTCAAATTCTGAAAGTGGCAGGGGTACAATACATGGAGCGAAAGGCTATTTACAACTTGTACAGAAACCAGATGGCAGTTATAGGAGTCGAGGGACATGAAAGGGAAGCAGTGGTTGGGAAGGGAGTGAGACAGGTTTGTAGCTTTTCCCCGATGCTGTTCAATCTGTATATTGAGCAAGCAGTAAAGGAAACAAAAGAAAAGTTCGGAGTAGGTATTAAAATCCACGGAGAAGAAATACAAAATTTGAGGTTCGCCGATGACATTGTAATTCTGTCAGAGACAGCAAAGGACTTGGAAGAGCAGTTGAACGGAGTGGACAGTGTCTTGAAAGGAGGGTATAAGATGGACATCAACAAAAGCAAAACGAGGATAATGGAATGTAGTCGAATTAAGTCGGGTGATGCTGAGGGAATTAGATTAGGAAATGAGACACTTAAAGTAGTAAAGGACATGTTCTGAGGCACCAAGGGATCACCAATTTAGTATTGGAGGGCAGCGCGAAAGGTAGAAATCGTAGAGGAAGACCAAGAGATGAATACACCAAGCAGTTTCAGAAGGATGTAGGTTGCAGTAGGTACTGGGAGATGAAGAAGCTTGCACAGGATAGAGTAGCATGGAGAGCTGCATTAACCCAGTCTCAGGACTGAAGACCACAAAAACAACACCAGATCTAATTTTGTGTTTAGTATTATGTATGTAATTGATTTTCTAATTTATTTCGAGTGTTCCTAGTTAGTATCTTTTGTTATAGGTTGAAATCAGTAATTGTTTCGTAACTTTAATTCTATTGTTGACATATAAACAAATATGAAGTCTTTACTAATTATAAACATTTGGAGGAACAACTAATAGTATTCTTAAGGGATGTATTTGGCTCTATTCGAAAATATGTTACCAAAGCCAAAGTAATTAACAGTTTTGTCAAAAGTGTTGTTTACGTAACAATATATGTTAATTTCATGATTTAATCAAATAATTCAGCTTTACCCTTATAGTATAAGAAACTTAGAAAAAACCAATTTTTCGATGTATTCAGTTAATATAACGAGTTAAATTTCAATTGTAATTTCTGTAAATTAAACTTCAAACAATGTGTAGTTTCAGTACCTGTTATTGTGAGGATACATCAGGGCCCAAATTGTGGGCCCGCAACAGTCAGTCCACAGCCGAATTTCAGACGAGAACCCTTTGCTGGTTAGAACTACAACAGTGCTTCAACTTAACTGTGGAACAAGTGTTACACAATTAGGCCATGTGTTAAAACAATGACAGTGTCTGCTTCATATGTACCTTTCTATTCTTGAAGAACTGTGAACTTGTGGCTAGATTTTTAATGCTCACAGGTGTACAACAGTAAACTATTAAAGCAGTATGTGGATCCAGAATGAGATTTTCACTCTGCAGCGGAGTGTTCGCTGATATGAAACTGATGCTTTTTTCAGTATGTGGATGTTCGCCTGAAAACAATAGTGCGTCGACCATATTAAATGTGTATATGGGAGGGTTGTGAAAAGTCAAAGTAAATAACTGTGAAACGCAAATGTGCACCTAACAAGTTTGTTTGTGTGGCCATCCTCCGCAGTAAGCATATAAATACTTGTTTTGCAAATCAAACTGCCTTTTCCTTCTGCTAGTTCTTTATTTATCTCATACGCTTTTCGCCTTCTCCTGTTCTAAGGCATCATCAGTGGGATCTATAACGATACAGTTTTGTTAGTTATAGATTATCAAACAGTCCACTTCGCGATTCTATACAAAAATACACCCCAAAACTGGCAAAAAACAGACGTATACCAAAAGCAGGTATATACCAGTTACAGTGTAACACTTGTGGAGGCACATACATAGGGCAAACAGGGAGAACATTTGATGTCAGATACAAGGAACACATGAGAGCATGGAAATATGGGAGAAACCACTCCACATTTGGAGAACACCTAAGAGAAAATGACCACAAACCAACCACTAGAGAAGATGACATGAGAATAATTAGAATCAACAATAAAAAGCACCTTCTGACCATGCAAGAAAATTACCACATACATAAAACCAAAGCAGAGGGGAAAATCCTGTTGAATGACCAAGCACACATATCAAGAAATTCATTATTTACACTAATAGATAAAATAATAGAATAATGTTTGCAACAAGGATAAATATAATAATACCATCCAATGTAGTAATAATAGAACCCAACATCTTTACACTCACTTATCCATGACCCCTCCGCAGAATATTGAAACGAAAAGTCAAAACAACTGTCACCAAAGTTTTCAGCCACTCGCTAACAGCTAGTACAACCGCTCCCCCCGCCCCCCCCCCCCAAAGAAAAACAATTCTGCTCTATCCGACCCCTCTCTCTCTCTCTCTCTCTCTCAGACACACACACGGTATAAACATCATAAATAGAAGTTAGTAACGAACATGTATTTCACATATATTTCGTTTGGGTGGCAACAAATAGGTAAACATGCCAAAGAAGACGAAACACGTAATGGAGTCGCAATATTTGCGCTGTGAAAATAAGTGCACGACGAAATAGTTGTATCGAGTGACAAAAGAACGATAGTCCAACACAAAAAAAGTGAGAAACATGGTGAACAGTGTGTGGATGGCGAGAACACAAAGATGTGAAAATATGGCAGTGATAAAAGTGGTAGCGCGACCTCCGGACCAGATGTGAGGAAACGCAGATCAGCAAATCGTAAGTAATTACTTTTTTTTACAAAAAATCGCGAAGTGAACTGCTAACAAAACCGTATCGTTATAGATCCCACTGATGATGCCTTAGAACAGGAGAAGGCGAAACGCGTATGGGGTAATAAAGTAACTAGCAGCTGGAAAAAGCAGTTTGATTTGCAAAACAAGTAAATGTGCACCTGTCGGCTACATCACTTACAGTACACAGTACTGCACTTCCACCCCCTATTTTTTCAGCCAATACGTCGACATCTAGGGCAACAATCGCAGAAAGAAAGAAAGCGAACCGCCACATACTCTTCATCACTGCTGAATTGTGGTTTGAGTCTTTACTTGTATCTGGGTACGCCATACAATCCAGTATATTCCTGCCCATTAAGTACTCTAACTGAAATCTTTCCATATATTCAGCCTTCTTCCAATTATACCTCCTCCTTTTGTGATTCTTGAACAGCCTATTCCCTTTCACCATCTGAAATTTATTGCAAAATTCAGTTAGTCTTTCTCTTCTTCAATTCCTTCTACCAAATTCATATTCTTCTGTAATCCCTTCTGCTAATCCTTCCCTGAAAAGCACATTCTAATCCCCCATGACTATTAAACTTTCATATCCCTTTACATACTGAATTACCCATTCAGTATCCTCATATATCAAAAATGGTTCAAATGGCTCTGAGCACAATACGACTTAACTGCTAAGGTCATCAGTCCCCTAGAACTTAGAACTACTTAAACCTAATTAACCTAAGGACATCACACACATCCATGCCCGACGCAGGATTCGAATCTGCGACCGTAGCGGTCGGGCGGTTCCAGACTGTAGCGCCTAGAACCGCTCGGCGACAACGGCCGGCCCTCATATATCTTCTCTAAGTCTTCGTCCTCTGTGTGCGATGTCGGGATGTAAATCTGAACTACTGCAGTCAGTGTTGGTTTGCTATCGTTTCTGGTGTGAAGAACCCTATCATTGAACTGTTCATAGTGACTTTTCTAGCTTCCCCGCCACGTTCAGACTTCTGAAATTGCAAGCGCCGACTCGTAGAACTTTATCCTTTCGTTGATGATTCAATCTTTTATTCGTGGTCAACTATTCAATAGCACATCCATATCTGGGGTAACGGCATATAGCCGAGATACATAATGCAGCAAACGGAGAGATGTTACAACTTTGAGATTTTCACTCTGCAGCAGAGTGTGCGGTGATATGAAACTTCCTGGCAGATTAAAACTGTGTGCCGGACCGAGACTCGAACTCGGGACCTTTGACTTTCGCGGGCAAGTGCTCCAGCTCTGAGCTACCCAAGCACGACTCGCGCCCCGTCCTCACCGCTTTACTTCTGCCAGTACCTCGTCTCCTACCTTCTAAACTTTACAGAAGCTCTCCTGCAAGGTTTGCAGCACTTGCCCGTGAAAGGCAAAGGTCCCAAGTTCGAGTCTCGGTCCGCCACACAGTTTTAATCTGCCAGGAAGTTTCGTTACAACATTATTCAGAATTCGGGAGTATTTTACACCACGGTAGACTTCATTAAGGAAGCTACGAGCGAAGATGTGGCTGTGGATGCATCCCATGTCTTTTCTGTGACGGTCGTATTTCGCAGAGATCGTCGTCCTCTGTCGCTCTCTCTGTCCATTCTAATGCAGATGGCTTTCGCACTGTGGGCATACAATGCGGCTGACCTCTTTGCGATGCACTGTAACCTCTTTCCTCTCTGTACGCTGCTTCTTCCACACAGCATATCTCAAATGTCGCCTTTGCGCCCTTCGGCATTCCGTTCCGCTCCGACGCTCCTTGCCGACGCTCCTTGCTCTCCCTTCCGCCCCTTCGAGGTTTTTCTCTCTTCACTTAGCGGACGATGCCACAAAGTCGCTCTTTCGCGCAACACTGCTTTCACTCCCCGACGGTTGACTAGGATTACGAAAGGCGGCCGGGCGAGTCGGCGGCTGGGCTTCTGGAATTACTGCCGCGGGAACGCGGGAAACGAGAAAAGAAACCGCGACGGCACTGTGGTGGGGGTGGTGGGTGGTGGGGGTAGGGGGTGGGGGGAGGGGGCGTACGGAAGCTTTGCGCCACCCTCGTAACAAGTGCTCGGGACCGCAGTGGCGGCTCTTCGGACTAACCGCGCGCCTCCTCGCCGCCCCTTGTTTACGCGGCTGTTGCTCTCGTGCATTACGAGAAATCAGAGGCGACATTTGAAAGAATAACTCGCCGGAGGTTAATCCCGCTTCTCGGGCCTCCCCGCCCGCGACGCTGCGCAATTAGAACCGGGCTCGTTCCGCCTTCTTTCTCTCTCTCTCTCTCTCTGCTCCTCCAGCTTTCCTGAGACCGCTCTCTGCTCTTCCTCGCGTCTTCCGCCGGCAGCGCCCTGCTCGGGATTGGCGGCTCGCAGCGGCGCAGCCGGCTTCCCCCCACCTCTCCGCTGCTCCGTGTTTGGACGAGTGGCCCTGGGGCGCATCGCAGCGAACCGCCGGAGCGGCGCGGTGAGGCGAGGTGAGCAGGATTATCGCGAGCTTCCGAGAGCCACTTGCAAAGTATAAGGCGGCCCGAGTGAAGCCACAATTAGCTGGCATTAGCGGCGCCGAACTGCGAGCAGCGGTCGGGACTTCTCGGCTCGTCCGAGGCATCGTCTGCCGGGAGCATCCAGCTGGTTAGCTCCACTCTTCGATAGCTACGGCAGTTATTAGCGGGGAGTCACACCTGTACATATGTTTAGTCCCCCTCCGCGTGCCTCTGTCTACATGTGAAGACTCATCTCAGGATCTGCTTTAGGATTTTCATGCACTTTTTACGAACCGATAGATTTAGGCAGAAGTTTTGTGTATACAGCGTGGTCCACTGATCGTGATCGGGCCAAATATCTCACGAAATAAGCGTCAAGCGAAAAAACTACAAAGAACGAAACTTGTCCAGCTTGAAGGGGGAAAACCAGATGGCGCTATGGTTGGCCCGCTAAATGGCGCTGCCATAGGTCAAACGGATATCAACTGCGTTTTTTTAAACAGGAACCCCCATTTTTTATAACATATTCATGTACTACGTAAGGAAATATGAATGTTTTAGTTGGACCATTTTTTTTCGCTTTGTGATAGATTGCGCTGTAATAGTCACAAACATGTGGCTCACAATTTTAAACGAATAGTTGGTACCAGGTAGGTTTTTTAAATTAAAATACAGAACGTAGGCCCGGCCTGAGTGACCGAGTGGTTCTAGGCGCTACAGTCTGGATCCGCGCGACTGCTTCAGTCCTGACTCGGGCATGGATGTGTGTGATGTCCTTAGGTTACTTAGGTTTAAGTAGTTCTAAGTTATAGGGGACTGATGACCTCAGAAGTTAAGTCCCATAGTGCTCAGAGCCATTTTGAACAGAACGTAGATACGTTTGAACATTTTATTTCGGTTATTCCACTGTGATACATGTACTTTTGTAAACTTATCATTTCTGAGAACGCATACTGTTACAGCGTGATTATCTGTAAATACCAAATTAACGCAATCAATGGGTGGCCAGAGTGGCCGTGCGGTTCTAGGCGCTTAAGTCTGGAGCCGCGTGGCCGCTTTTTTTTTTTCTTTTTTCTTTTTTTTTTTTTTTGCAGTCAGTGCTCAAAATGATGCACGTCAACCTCAGTGCATTTGGCAATACATGTAACGACATTCCTCTTAACAGTGAGTAGTTCGCCTTTCGTAATGTTCACACATGCATTGACAACGCGCTGACGCATGTTGTCAGTCGTTGTCGGTGGATCACAATAGCAAATATCCTTCAACTTCCCCCACAGAAAGAAATCCGGGGACGTCAGATCCGGTGAACGTGCGGGCCGTGGTATGGTGCTTCGACGACCAATCCACCTGTCATGAAATATGCTATTCAGTACCGCATCAACCGCATGCGAGCTATGTGCCGGACATCCATCATGTTGCAAGTGCATCGCCATTCTGTCATGCACTGAAACATCTTGCAGTAACATCGGTACAACATTACGTAGAAATTCAGCATACATTGCACCATTTAGATTGCTATCGATAAAATGGGGGCCAACTATCCTTCCTCCTATAATGCTGCACCATACATTAACCCGCCATGGTCGCTGATGTTCCACCTGTCACAGCCATCGAGGATTTTGCGTTGCCCAATAGTGCATACTATGCCGGTTTACGTACCGCTGTTGGTGAATGACGCTTCGTCGCTAAATATAACGCGTGCAAAAAAACCTGTCATCGTCCCGTAATTTCTCTTGTGACCAGTGGCAGAACTGTACATGACCTTCAAGGTCGTCGCCATGCAATTCTTGGTGCATAGAAATATGGTACGGGTGCAATCGATGTTGATGTAGCAATCTCAACTTCGACGTTTTTGAGATTCCCGATTTCTCGCGCAGTTTGTCTGCTACTGATGTGTGGATTAGTCGCGACAGCAGCTAAAACACCTACTTGGGCATTATCATTTGTTGCAGGTCGTGGTTGACGTTTCACATGAGGCTGAACGCTTCCTGTTCCCTTAAATAACGTAACTATCCGGCGAACGGTCCGGACACTGGGATGATGTCTTCCAGGATACCGAGCAGCATATTTAGCACACGCCCGTTGGGCATTTTGATCACAATAGCCATACATCAACACGATATCGACCTTTTCCGCAATTGGTAAACCGTCCATTTTAACACGGGTAATGTATCAGGGAGCAAATACCGTCCGCACTGGCGTTTGTGGCTATTATAGCGCCATCTATCACAAGCGGAAAAAGTGGTCCAACTAAAACATTCATATTTCTTTACGTACTACACTAATATGTAATAAAAATGGTGTTTCCTATTTAAAAAAAAAACGCAGTTGATATCCGTTAGATCTGTGGCAGCGCCATCTAGCGGGCCAATCATAGTGCCATCTGGTTTCCCCCTTCAAGCTAGACGAGTTTCGTT
Organism: Schistocerca cancellata; assembly: GCF_023864275.1. NCBI lineage: Eukaryota > Metazoa > Arthropoda > Insecta > Orthoptera > Acrididae > Schistocerca > Schistocerca cancellata. The sequence goes on from NC_064631.1 coordinate 515,165,635, forward strand.
CTCTGTAGTTTTTTCGTTTGATGCTTATTTCGTGAGATATTTGGCTCGGTCACTATCAATGGACCACCCTGATAGCGACTTCACTGGTGTCATACAGATATGGTTTTTTGCTCGTAGAGAATTCGGACTGAGGAGGTAGGTGTGCGAGGGTAGTTCATTCAGTACTGTGAACCACTGTACCAAGGTGGCTTAGTGGTGATGCGAGAAGAAGCCAGACGAGCTAGCTCGTTTTCTGTGGTTAGCTTCCAGCATTTGCTTCCCTATAATCGTACGTGACATACTAGTGCAATGTTGGTTCTCATATACGGTGCAGTCCCTGTGCGAGCAGTAATGTTTTCGAATAATATACGACGTTATATTCCACTGTCATCTGAACCTTATCGTCGAGTTTCTGAACATTTTACTGACCAATCCCAACAACAATGGCACGTAGTTAAAATGTCTCGTTCCATCATTTTCTTTAAAAGAACCATACAATCTTAACCAAACACACAATCAGACCTTTAATCAGTATATTGTCAAAATAAGACCTGAGATAACCAAAATGGGTCACTTAAAAAAATAAAAAAATAAAAAAATAGCTGACGCAGCTGCCTAGTAAGCAGGAGGCCGGGATTCGATTCCTAACTTTCGTCCAACTTGCCACTCGCCGCATCAGTCTATATGCACAAAATCATTTGTTTACATAATTATTTTTTTATATATTCAGTACCTTTAGGACATCTTGTGCAAAATTCCACACTGCGGTGCTATCTCGTAGCGAGCTATCAACATCAGACATGGTAGAAGGTGAGGGCGCTAGCACCGTTGTAGCAGGTTTCCTACGAAACAGTACGTGTCAGTCTCTAGTCGTGAAATGAGAGTGGAGCATCGAGGCAACACCAAACTTTTGCGTTACTTTTTGCGCCTGTGGGCCAGAATTTATCGAATTCGATCCGAATACCAAGAGGCAGTTCCAAGTCATTCCTCAACGACAACAAACGGATGAGAGTCCTCCATCACTCACCGTATTAGCCGGATTTGGCTCCAACTGACTTTTGGTTGTTCCCCAAATTGAAGCTGGCAATGAAAGGATACAGTTATGATGCAGTTAAGGACATGCAAAAGAATTGTACTGCAGTATTAAATGCACTTCCAAAAAAGGGCTACAGTGATTGTTTCAAAAGATTTCCATAACGATTTTAGCTGTGTACTGATCCACGGGGAGACTGTTTCGAATAAATACAGTAATATTGTGAACATACTCCATTATCATTTTTCACAGCTGCAGTCCTAACGGAACTGGCACACACAGTGTATGTATTATCTGTCCCATATTTAACTGGCTTTTGGAGTGACGTCTGGTGGCATTTGCCGGGCGGAGTGGCCGAGCGGTTCTAGGCGCTACAGTCTGGAACCGCTACGGTCGCAGGTTCGAATCCTGCCTCGGGCATGGATGCGTGTGATGTCCTTAGTTAGGTAGGTTTAAGTAGTTCTAAGTTCTAGGGGAGTGATGACCACAGTAGTTCAGTCCCATAGTGCTCAGAGCCATTCGAACCTTTTTTTTTCTCGTGGCGTTTGAGTGCTACGAGCTGATTACCTGCAGAGGCGGGAAAAGCAGTAAACAGCTGCTGCAGTTCCCGAGAGGAGCGATAGTTGATTAGAATCTACACTTCATTTTTTATTTATTTTTTCCTCATTCATCAGTCTTCTGACTGGTTTTATGCGGCCTGCGACAATTTCCACTCCTGCGCTGATCTCTTCATCTCAGAGTAGCAACTGCAAACGTCCTCAATTATTGTATGGAGATGGATGTATTCAAATATCTGTCTTCTGCTACATTTTTTACCCTCTACAGCTGGTACTGGTACTGTGGAGATTATTCACAGATGTCTTGACACATGTCCTATCATTCTGTTCCTCCTCCTCCTCCTCCTACTCGTTCTTCTCCTCCTCCTTCTACTTCTTCTACATTTTTTTTCTTCATTGATTTTGCAGAGCACCTTCTCATTCATTATCTTATCTGTCCAGCTAATTTTAACATTCTTCTATAGCACCACATTTCAGACGCTTCGATTCTCTTCTGTTCAAGATTTCCCACTCGTTCCTGATTCGCTACCGTACAATGCCGTGCTCCAAACGTACTTTCTGAAAAAATTCTTCCTCAAATTAAGGCCTATGTTTGGTATCAGTAGATTTCTTTTTGCCAGCAGTGCCCACCTTTCCTGCACCAGACTGCTTTTTATCACCTGTTTGCTTCGCCCGTCATACGATATTTTACTTCCAGGACAACAGTATTCGTTAACTTTGTCTACTTTGTGATCACCAATTTTGATGTTACGCTTCTCGCTATTCTCATTGCTGCTACTTCTCATTACTTTCGTCTTTCTTCGGTTCACCCTCAATCAGTATTCTATATACATCAGACAGTTCATTCCATTCCACAGATACTTTAATTCCTGTTCACCTTCGCTGAGCATAGTAATGTCAACGGTGAATCTTATCACTGATATTCTTTCTCCATGAATTTTAATCCCGCTCTTAAAACCTTCCTTTTATTTCGGTCATTGCTTCTTCGATGTATAGATTGAACAGTAGGAGTGAAAGATTGCATCTGTTCTTTCACCCTAGTTATAGCCAGAGCACTGCGTTCTTGCTTTTCCAGTGTTGCTGTCCCCTCTCGATTCTCGTACATATTGTATATTACCTGCCTTGCCTATAGCTTACTCCTCTTTTTGCCAGAATTTTGACCAGCTGGTACCATATTACTTCGGCGAAAGCATTTTCTAGGTTGTTATATCCAATGAACTTGTCTTCATTTTTGTTCATGATTGTTTCCATTATCAATCGCAACGTCAGAATGGTGCTAAGGCCAAAATGATCGTCATCTAACAGAATTTCAATTTCCTTTTTCATTCTTCTGTATATTATACTTGTTAGCAGCTTATATGCTGATTAAGTGATATTTCACTCACTTTTCTGTTCTTGCTCTCTTCGGAACTGTGTGGATGATATTTTTCCGAAAGTCTGATCATAGGGCACCAGTGTCATGCATTCTACACGCCAACTTGAACAGTTCTTTGGTTGTCAGTCGCTTCAATGATTTTAGAAATTCTCATGAAATTTTGTCTGTCCCTTCAGCCTTACTTGATCAAAAGCCTTCAAAAGTTCTTTTATATTCTGACGCTAATACTATTTCTCCTATCTCTTCCCTGTCGACTCTTATCTCTTCTTCCGTCACGCCATTGGGGAAGTCCTCTCCCTCGTACAAGTATCCAGTCATCTACATATCCATAAATACAGCAGTGAAGACCTGTTAGCAAACTCTTCACAGTCGTGTGGGTAAAATGCAGCCTTTCTTCGTCGTGGCACTACGAGTCGGTGGAGGGGTGGGGTGGAGGGGGGGGGGTTCGGGGGGGGGGGGCAGGCCCACCGCCTCAGTCCCCTTTTACTCCCAGGAATGACTGCTGGTAGTCGTTTGACAGCAGACTGAGTGGACCGCTACGGTCGCAGGTTCGAATCCTGCCTCGGGCATGGATGTGTGTGATGTCCTTAGGTTAGTTAGGTTTAAGTAGTTTTAAGTTATAGGGGCTGATGACCTCAGATATTAAGTCCCATAGTGCTCAGAGCAATTTGAACCATTTGAGAGTCGTACTGTGGTTCTTTGGCAGTGGGTTTCTGGGCGCAAATGTACGAGTAAGCCATGTGCTCCCTCACTTGTCTTCTGGAAACTGGCTGAGTTCACATTGCCCATCATTCAGAGCTGCAGACAGCTTTGAAGTTGTAGATACTGAGATAAATGACTACCGAAAACAAAATCAACTACAATCATTCAGCTGTGAAAATGAGTCTGGATCGGATGAGATACCAGTGAGACTCTACTCACTCCCATTCTCGCAGTACTTTATCGTGCGTCATCATGTAACGAAGGGTACGTAGCGACAGGGAAAAGAGCCCAGGTAGTTCCTGTATTCAAGAAGAATAGTAAAAAGGATGCACATATTTATAGGCCTACACAACTGGCGTTCATCTAAATCACAGTAAGTGCTCACGTGATATGACGTTTTTGGAGGACGAAAATTTCCTGTATGAAAATCAACATGGAAATCGCAAACGGAGATCATCTGGTACCCAGATCGCTCTGTTTCGAGGACAGCGGCTGCCAGTTTGATACCGGATTCCTTGACTGCTGGAAGGCGTTTGACAATGTACGACACTCGAGTAGGAGCCTACCGAACATCGGACAAGATTTGTGATTGAATTCAAGAGTTCCTTGCATACAGAACACGCCGTTGTTAACGGAAGGAAATCGACAGGTATAAGGGTAAATCGTTAATAGCACAAGAATGTGTTATTGGACTGTTATAATGTACAATGTGTATAAATGATCTAGCAGAAGATGTCGGAAGCTACATGAGGGTATTCGCAGACGGTGCAGTTGTCTGTCGGAAGTTTGCAGCTCCCAAAGACAGTAGCGAACTGCAGGAAGGCCTGCTGACGACCGATAATTGGTGCAAGGACTGGCCGTTAACCATGAACGCATATATATGATATGTGTAATGCATAAATAGGCCAAGAAATCCACTTCTGTTAGATTAAAACACAGGCAACTAATCACTGTATTCAGTAACTACCGTCAAATACCTGTGAGTAATAATCCAAGTGACCTACACTGACCAAAGTACCCTGACACATATTAGTAGACATTAGCATGAGGTCTGTCGACTCTTTGCCTCTATGACGCTTGATCTCTGCTGGCGACTCTTTTAACGGGGTGCCTTAATGCTACAGAAACTTGAAAAACAATGTGAGGGAGAGAGAGTGTGATATATACGTGCATGTGATTAACCCTTTCCCTCGAAAACTTCTCTCCTTCATACCTCCTCTGTGTTACAACAGATGAAGTGTCACTGCTCTCATTTGTACTAATATTGCAGTACACGTAACGTGGTTATTTGCTTCCACCGCCCTGAGTGGAATGCATATGTTCCAATTAATGTTCACCAACGTGCAGCCTTCTACAGTTCTTAGAATTATATAATACCGTCAGCTGCTGACGGGTTTTGATATATATCAACGGGGACAGGTGAAAATTTGTGCCCCGACCAGGACTCGAACCCGGGATCTTCTTTTGACATGGCAGACGCTATAGCCATCTGAGCCACCGAGGGCACAGATGATAGTGCGACTGCAGCGACTATATCGCGCAAACTTCCCGCGAGACCCACATTCCCACCTTATATGTCCACACACTACATTAGTAATGTCCCTACCCAATATACTCATTACTCGTGGGAGACCTACTTATCAAGTCCTGTGAGAGTTCGGGTAAGATATGTGCATCCGCACAGAAAAAGGTCATGGCCGGTATTGCCAGAACTATATACTTATTTGGACATGTCCGAAAGAACAGACGCCATATCCATGCAAGTATAAATTCTACAGTTGTCATCCTCTGCGCAGAAAATCTCACTCAAGCCGTGAATCCGTAATCTTGAGCTTGTAAGAAACTCTTTGCGAGGAACTAGTATGCTAGAAATAATTAAATTTTCAGTTAATTTGTTTATACGTGATGCCACTAACTTTTTTACTAGCAGAACACGAGAAACTGCACAATTACATTCCACTTTAGACTCACAAATAATTTCCATTCTTCAACATAATAATGAACTGTGTATCGCCGCTGTTACTATCACACTGTTCTCTACTGTATGTCCAAATAGCCATACATTGCTTGTAAGGTCTTAACATGATGCCTACGGCAAGAAAAAGGAATAAAAGTGAGATAGTATTATTACTTTCATCCTTCTTTACCTCCTCTGCATTACTGCAGTTGGCGTGTCACTGAGCACATTTGTACTGTGCATACAGTACACGTGAGGTGCCTAGTTGTTTCCACTGCCCTGTGTGGAATACACAAGTTATTGTACACTTCACTAACCTGCTGTCTTCATGATGATGATCTCCCCAGCGCAGAAAACAGCACGCAGGTCGTGGATTCTTTTTCTTGAGGCTGAAATTAACTTCGCAAGGATATGCTGCTATGAATAAACTATAACTCATTTGGGATGCCCCTCGCGTTTTTATTGATATAGATACGAGAAACTATTCTTGATCACAACGTATTGATCATATCTTTCCACAGTCATTATATCTGGCTAAAATAACATGAAATACATCCTGCCACAGACAACAGGTCTGTCTACTGGAACCGTCAGAACTGGAGAATAAAATTACATGAATCAAATACTACTATTACAGACAACATGTCTGTACCTAGCGACGGTCGGAACTGTAGTAAATAAAATTACATGAGACAAATACTGCTATAACAGACAACATGTCTGTCTACTGAAACGGTCAGAACTGGAGAATAAAATTACATGAATCAAATACTACTATTACAGACAACATGTCTGTACCTAGCGACGGTCGAAACTGTAGTAAATAAAATTGCATCAAACAAATACTGCTATAACAGACAACATGTCTGTCTACTGGAACGGTCAGAACTGGAGAGCCGGACTGCCCGAGACACTTCGCGCTCCGAGCCAGCAAGGCGTGACCCGAATGCCACCGAAGAGCATCGGCAGTAACATCGTCAGTCTTTTGTTTTAGTAATACTTTGATTTTAATAATTTTGAAATGACTGATTGATAGCTGGCTGTTGAGAGACGTTTATTTACAAAACTGAAGTCATTTAGATGACAGGTTTAATTAATAATAGCAACTAAAGTTTAACATTTTGGCGCCCTACCGCCGAACACAGCAGCCAATCACAGAGCAGCAACATCGTGCAGGCGATCTTTCTCATGGGAATGGTACCCTATATAACATCTGTCACCGGTACCTCATCCCACATTGCATCATCTCTATGCTTCTTGCATCTCCACTGCCCTGGGAATAGCTTCCTGGAGCCTAATATGATGGCTGAATAAGCCAGAAATATTACACATCCCCTTCCTTCCGAGATTTGCAAAAATTGGGGTGTTCTCGAAGACACAACTCAATTTTGGAAATATATGAAAATAATAGAACCAAATTTTGATAAAACTATGAACCAATAGGTAATCTCTGAAGAGCCAAGCTATCCACTGTGCCTACTTTAAAAAATCAACCTGTATACAAGAAGTTTGCTTTAACCAATCTGCCCTGAAATCATTATTAAAATTCCAAAATCTGAGAAGAAGGAAATGATGTGATGCCTGCCATAAATTCCAAAACAGTAACACCCTACACCACAAACATTGTCAACATGAAGTTATATCTTCAGCTCCTAACACAATAATATGAAGAATAAGTAAACATTTTACAAATCATCATGTGATTACACAAAACATGTGAGAAATAAACGAATTTTCAAAGTAAATCACATAGTTATCTGAAACACAAGAAAAAATCAGCTTATAGCTGCCTTTTAAACTTACCCAACAAGATTATGAAGTTACCTAAAATACATTAACAGCACACAAAGATTCACATTATTATTGGCTCACTGCCATCCATTGAAACTCAAAAGAAATTACAGCATTACATAAACTGTATTAAAATAGAGACACCTTCTCGGCTCATTGCCGTCTTTTTCAAAATCAGTATTCACACTTTCGAAAATGAATGACTGAAAATCACTCTTTTACGTACACTTTCACTATTACAGGAACAAATGCATGTGACTCACAACAGCAACAGGGGCTTCCATTGTCCATTAAGTGGTCTTGCATTGCGTAGTTCATCTCAACTGGTGCTGGGTTTGACAAGTGACTGTCCATTCTCAGTCTCCAACTCCAGCATATAGGACCGGTACATTTCATGTAACAATACAAAATGTGTTATATTAGATTTCTAATAAAACTTAACTAATCCCTTGAAATACACTTTTGATTATACAATACAATGAATATTTACATGAATAGACCTAAAAAATAATCTTCATTCTGTTTGAATGCGGTGTCACTGTTTATAAACAGTGACTGCTATCATATGGCTAGGGCGATGCCCGCAGCGTATGATGGGTCGATGTCCATTCACAACGTGTGACGTCCAGTAGTAGCGCCGTGACTCATTCATACAGACGCCAGCTGTTGCCGTACGCATTAACTCTGACAGACAGCTCTGCGCCGTATAACTGTTTCATTACGCAGACTTATATGACTGCACCCCCAACTCATTCTCATACGTTATCTACATTTTTCAATACAGTATCATTATAGATATTACGTAAACAGTTTTCTTAATCATTAATAGGCACACAGTGGCGATTCACAGTTATCGAGAGAACACTTCAGAATAAATCTCTTTATGAAAATTTTGGCTGTCAGAAATGTTGCGTCACTCAGCATTAAAAGTTACCATACCTTTCTCTTCTCGTGTAAGCGTTGTTACTATTTCTATAATCAGTGGAACTGTATTGATGTGTTCATATGTGTACACTTCTGTAATCATTCCTGTGACAAAAGTCGTATGTAAGTATTAACGTGACTTCATGCAGGGGCTGTCTGAACTATTCATTGCTAGCATTGTAGTTTTCATACTTCTTATTTTACACCAGTGAGCTATTGTCCATACCTTATATAATGTGGCCTTATCTTTAAATCGTAATTGTATTGTGTCTGTGTGCCTTGAGATGTTCGTGCTGGTGTTGTGTCTTGCTCATGTCAATAACAATACGTCTATTCTCTCGTACTTCTTAGCCAGTTGGCGGAACCACTTCGCCAATAAATACCTCCTTAATGATGGGCCGACTCACACGTCGCCTTGTACCTCCACTTCCTCATACTTCATAAACAATGGGCAGACTTACACGTCGCCGAATAATTCTCATCTCCTCACTTCTTCATTTACAATTGGCCGACTTACCTGTCGCTTAATAATATTTATCCACAACATAAACCTCTTTGGCAGGACCATCCCTTGCCCATAAATGCATACTCTCTTGCCTCAGCGGAAACTGCGTCGCTGGCAATTCATACTTAAGAATACAATACATTTATTTCCACAAAACGTACCACATTTTTTGCACTACTGATCTCCTGACATCGTTTTCCGCCACCAAATCTCATTGTTTCGTAATGTTCACTTACCTGGTTTAGCGTCGTCCTCTTCTTCAGCAACTGCTAGCTTAGGTCTGTAATAAGAGCCCATATTTCACTTATTTACTACTTTTTCCAGATTTTTCAAACATAATGTGTGATGTGTAGTACTTACTAGTTCTTAAATTCAAAAATAAATCGTTCCACTGTATACTTTGTGATAGATGTAATGTCATTAAAAGCTTATACTGATGTTTCTTAAGACAACGTAATACTGTGTTCTCTAGCTTGTGTATCTGTGATGCTATACTTTGGTGTTATAAAAATCGCTGTTCACATATTTTCCGTCAATTCCCGTTTATCACCTGTGCAATGCAGATGTTTATACTGCTGGGTTACTAAGCTGTCACTAATTATGTTTGTTGTCACAAATCGGGTAAAAAATTATCATAGCCGTGGAGAGAGAAGAATGTAAAGAAGACAGAATATAGCTCAGAACGAAAGAAGAGGAAGAACGAACAGCATGAAAGAAAATGAAGTAATGCTGTCAGTTAACTCGGGTACCTGGTAGTCGTAATCTGCCTAGGAATGCAAAGAACGCTATTGCCCCCTGAGGGTTACTAATGTTCATAGTATTTCCAGCCTTCCTGCACTTGCGTGTTGCCTGACAACGCATCTAACTGCTCGAGAACGTGCAGTAGGCTATTGACATCGCTTTTGTTTACATTGATTAACTTCTCTTGTACAGACACTGGAAATTTAAGTATGATTATTTCTATGAGGTCTGATTCTCTTAAAGGTTCAGTTAAGTGTTGATTCTTTTCCCAGTAGTGTCGAACAAAACTCTGTGTAACTGTTACAACCACTACTAGCGAAACTCCTTCCCTCAAAAATTTCACTCCTGACGCTATTTTGTGTGCTAGTAGACCAGTATTGATTTAAAAAATGCTTGTGCAAATTCCTTGTATGTGGTACATGTGTTACTGACCCCGGTTCCCCATGATATTACGTCTCCCTGAAATCTACTTGCCACAGCTTTTATTTTTGGTTGTTCTGTTAGATTTTCAGGAAGTGTACCCTCGAACTGTTTAATAAAATCAACTGGATGTATGTTACCTCTACTCGAGAAAGGATGGTAAACAATAGTGGAATTTGTTACATCACTAGCATGTACACACACTCTGTCCTTACTTATGTAAGGAAATTGCTTAATTGCTTGCTCAAATTCCTTCAATTTATCTTGAGTCGCATCTGTGGTACCTTTACAATGAGCACCTATTTGTGAAACCTTACGACTAAGTACCTGCTGCTCATCTTTGATGTTTTATAACTAACTTAACTGCTGTTCATGTATATCATTACATTATTTAGCAACCTTGCTTTGCTCGTTTATTACTTGGCTAATATTATTACTTATTGTTGATATTACACAATCCTGAGCCCCCATATCATCATTCAGCTTTTTAATTTTACAATCAAACTTCTGATTTATCTCAAGCTTATATAATTCTAATTTCTTACCCCATTCTTTTGTTTCTCGATCTATTTTGCTGGAACAAGCCTCAGTTTTAGCTTCAAGTTTTGATGCCTTTTGTTCTAAAGCCTTAAAATTGCTATTGATTTGAGTCATTACTGCATATCCTTTCCTGACATCACCTTTTGTTTCTCTTAACTCGGCTTTGATCTCTTCTTTAGTGTAATTTTGCCGTTTATCTATTTTTTCGTTAGTTTCTTTTAAAAGTAATAATAACACAGATAACGTATTTTGCTCCTTGATGATTTCTATCACCCCATTATCTACTGTTGACAATGTTTCAACTGAAGCAGTGCCATGGCTTAATCTCTGTGACTCCACTGTTGGCTCATTTGCAATGTTGACATCAAATTCAGTGTGTCTGACGTCATCATCCAAATCTACTACGTCGTTGTGTTCAGGAGCGACAGTGTCTACATTTTCAGTACGATCATTTAACACAGAATCAGTATTTTCCGAAACATTTTCAGTTTCATTATCTAAACTTTGCAAATTATCTGATAGATCATCAACAATGTTATCTATTTGCAAGTTTTGTGGCCGATCTGAAGGATCATTGCCATCAATATCTACTTGATCCCTTTCCCTACTTCAATTTTGTAAGAAATTTTACACCTAATATAATTTACAAATTTTAGCCAAATATGTTTAAAGGGATCAATTTTAGACTTTGAAGTTACAATATTATTCTACTGTCCGTTACAGAGATTAGCTATTTGCTCCAGAATAACGCTTACTCTTCGATGCTATTCTGCGTGCTGCCGTCGAGAAGCTCCTTCTCTGCTCTGGCTGCTGGAGCTGAAGTGTCGCACTGCTGTCCGGACTGCTGGAACACCCTGTTCAGCGGCTGCTACTGATCTCGCCCGCTGCTGGCTGCCGATCCCCGCACCTGATGCGGAGAACAGCGGCCGCTGGCTCTGCCTCCACGCGCACGTCGAAATATCGATGGAAATTAAACGTAATCACATGGACCGTGCACAAGTATTTGATTTTCTGTCACTTGCACTTTAACACTTTAGGCATCTACTATCACGGTCGTTATGTTCTCGTGAATAAAAAAAAACTTGTCTGTGGCATCAAAAATCGAAGTTCAACTAAAGTTCAAAAGAGTTCAAACACAGTTCAAAAATCATTTGAAACAGTTCCTACACATTTCTATTGTCATGTAGTAGCAGAACAGTCACCTTAGGAGTTATGAATTTTTCCAAGAATTTTTCACAGTTCACAGTTCTCGCTAATAATCAAGCCTCATATCTCCGAAGCACTCAAACATCGAAGATTTCCCCGCAAGGGATGCCATGTACGACAAGAAAAAAGGAATAAAAGTGAAATTCATCCTTCTTTACCTCCTCTGCATTACTACAGATGACGTGACACTGAGGACATTTGTACTGTGCTTGCAGTACACGTGAGGTGCCTAGTTGTTTCTTCCACTGCCCTGTGTGGAATACATGAGTTCTTGTACACTTCACTAACCTGCTGTCTTCATGGTGATGATCTCCCCAGAGCAGAAAACAGCACGCAGGTCGTGGATTCTTTTTCTTGAGGCTCAAAATTAATTTCGCAAAGAACTGCTGCTACGAATAAATTATAACTCATTTGGGATGCCTCTTGCGTTTTTATTGATATAGACACGAGAAACTATTCTTGATCACAACGTATTGAACATATCTTTTCACAGTCATTATATCTGCCTAAAATAACATGAAATGCACCCTGCCACAGACAACATGTCTGTCTACTGGAACCGTCAGAAATGGAGAATAAAATTACATGAATCAAATACTACTATTACAGACAACATGTCTGTACCTAGCGACGGTCGGAACTGTAGTAAAGAAAATTGCATGAGACAAATACTGCTATAACAGACAACATGTCTGTCTACTGGAACCGTCAGAACTGGAGAATGAAATTACATGAATCAAATATTACCTAACGACGGTCGAAACTGTAGTAAATAAAATTGGATCAAACAAATACTGCTGTAACAGACAACATGTCTGTCTAGTGGAACGGTCAGAACTGGAGAGCCGGACTGCCCGAGACACTTCGCGCGCCAAGCCAGCAAGGTGTGACACGAACGCCACCGAAGAGCATCGGCAGTAATATCGTCAGTCTTCTGTTTTAGTAATACTTTGATTTTAATAATTCTGAAATGACTGATTGATAGCTGGTTGTTGAGAGATGTTTATTTAAAAAATGAAGTAATTTGGATGACAGGTTTAATTAATAATAGCAACTAAAGTTTAACGTTTTGGTGCCCTACCGCCGGACACAGTAGCCAATCACAGAGCAGCAGCATCATGCTGGCGGTCTTTCTCACGGGAATGGTACCTTATATTACATCTGTCACCGGTACCTCATCCCACATTGCATCATGTCTATGCTTCTTGCATCTCCACTGCCCTGGGAATAGCTTCCTGGAGCCTAATATGATGGCTGAAGAAGCCAGAAATATTACATGCCGACTGCAACAGGCAACATATCTGTCCTCCGACACTGCCGAACCAGCTCTGATCTTACAGCCGAACCACTTCACCCTCCATACAAGTTGGGCGCGATTCCAAGATCACAGAAGTGCTTTGTCTGCCTTTTCATTTAGCAGTTGTTTATTATTCTACTGGTTATTAATACTTGTGAAATAATGGAGTGACAGCACTCTTCTGAGAGATACTTTAATATGAAATGCAAGTAAATATGCTGTTATTTTTTCTAACATTAATAACAGAAGGTTATCATTTTGGTACGCAACTTCCGAACGTAGCAGCCAATCGCGGAGGAGGACCACAATTCAGGCTGTCTTTCTTACGATACTCGTACCGCACAAACCATATGTCATCGGTGCCTCACACTCCATTACGCTATTTCCCCCCCCCCCCCCCCACCCCCCCTTGCTGCCTTCTCAGCTGCTGTAAGAAGAGCTTCTTGTTCCTGAATATGATGCCTGTAAGGCCAGAAATATTACAATGTCTGTGGAGGAATGGCAGTCCATCCTTCCTCACAGCATTCTTCCGCACAGCAGAGAAGGTACTGAAGTTGGACGTAACGACCTTAGTGAAGTCGACATTCTTAACTCATCCCAAAAGAGTTCCATGCGGTTCAGGTAGGAACTCCGGGCAGGTCAGTCCATTCCAGAAATGATGTTGTCCACAGACCGTTGCCTCACCCGTACTGCCTTATGACAGGGCGCATTGTCATGCTGGTACTACGAGGCGTTGTCTGCCAACAACTCCTCTGCTGTGAGCAGTACACAGTGCTCTAAAACGTGTTCACGTCCTTCCGCATTTGGCGTTCTGCAGCAAGGGATCCGAACCATAACCACAAAAAATACCCTATAACCTAACACAGGCTCCTCTGTACTTCACCGTGACCACTACACGTGACGGCAGATAGCATTGACCAAGCGTTCGCCAGAACCAAACACTTCCATCGGACTGCCACAGGGTACAGCGTGAATCATCTTTCCAGACCACTCGTCTTCAGTCACCTGTTATCCAGTGGCACCGCTCTTCGTAACACCTCAAGCGTCGCATAGCGCTGACTAAAGACGTGTGTGGCTTATAGGAGGTGTTTGGCCATTGTAGTACCCCATTATTTTTAACTCCATGAAAACAGGTGTGTTAGTTGAACTGCACTCCGAACTCATAAGTAATTCGTTACGCTGACTTCATTATTTACGACCGTCCACCGAATTGCTCTACCGTCTCTCGTGGTTCTTACCTCGCATTTCCACTTCACAATCATATCACCAAAATTCGACTTTGGCCATTTCTGAAGGGCTGAAATGAGCCTGGCGGACTTCTTACTCAGGTTACTCGCCCACGTTCGAAATCAATAAAGTCTCCTTGTAACGTTCTTCGTAATTATGGAAATACGAGGGTTGGAACTTTAATAGTGGCAACTATTTATTTACAGCTCGTACAAAATAGACAAGTCTTTCAAAGTTTTACTCACTTTCAGAGTACTCACCAGCATTGTGTATAACCCGTTGCCAGCGATGTGGATGTCGTAGGATACTCTTAGCAGTGCCAGTTGTGTTGACAGTTCGAGCGGCGCGGTCTATTGCCCGACGAATTTATAGTAAGTCTGAAGCGAATACCGCGAAGAGTTTCGTTCAGTTTATAAATCGAGTAAGAGCTTGCACTGTACGTGCTTGATCATTGTCCTGCAAAATGATGGTCAGGCCCTACAGAAAGTTTCATCACTTCTGTCTCTATGCTGTTCATTTTTGGAACACAACTTACGACCAGCTCATAGACAGAACTGATGACACTTTCTGAAGGACCTGACCATCATTTTGCAGGATAATGATCAAGCACGTACAGTGCAAGCTGTTACTGATTTGTTTGACTGATGGGGCTGCTAAGTACTATACCACCTACTGCAGTCCAGTGACTTGAGCCCTCGAGAGTTCCACTCGATTTAGAAACTGAAGGAAACGCTTCACCGCATTCGCTTCAAAACTGCTAGAAATTCGTCGGACAGTAGACCACGCCGCTCGAACTGTCAACACAACCTGCACTGCTAAGAGTACCCTACGACTTCCACATCGCTGCCAACGGGTTATACATAATCCTGGTTTACTTTGAAGGACAGTAAAACTTTGAAACACGTATTTATTTTGTACGAGCTGTAAATAAATAGTCACCACTATTGAAGTCCGAACCCTCGTACTTAAGTAAATGCATGAACTGGGAATGCATACAAAACTGGAGTTGTCGTGTAGCGTCTTGTGACTGTGGTCTGCTTACTCGGTGTTATTGTTAGCAAAACTTTATACGAGCTCATTGGGCAATGCAACTCCCAGTACCAATAAAGAAATACAGTAACTGCAAAATACATTCAGCCTCTTCGATTCTGAATCCTCTGGCCTTGCTCAAAAATGATAACTTTGGTTCCTGCGCACAGAACAAATAAATAAAACTGTCTTACCTCTAAAGCAGCAACGGTGGATCACGTTATATTCCGGTTTCTCACGAAGAAGAATAAAATAGACTAGCTACAGGCTCAGAGGTGTGCAATGCTGGCCGTAATACTTTGAAGTATACATGGAACTCTTTTGGCTGATAAATGAAAACATTTAAGAAAAATTGTATATCTTTAAAAACAGTTATGACCTGGACAGGGAGGTGGTAGTGATTTGGGTGAATTGCTAACACTGACTTTTTCAATAGTGAAGTTGTATTCGAAGTTTGGTTTTTCAAACAGTCTGACAATTGTAATTACATTACTCAGACTTCTGATTCCAAATTTATATTTCCAATAATACGTGTACTCTTAATGATGCTTTTCAATACCAATCCAATAATCCTTTCTTGTCACAATTAAATTCACATTTCATTATTCCACTTGACATTCCTCTATAAACTCACTCACCATTTTAGCTACCTATTTTACGTGCAGTGTAACACAAAATATTG
The DNA here is from genome assembly GCF_023864275.1 of Schistocerca cancellata. NCBI lineage: Eukaryota > Metazoa > Arthropoda > Insecta > Orthoptera > Acrididae > Schistocerca > Schistocerca cancellata. The sequence continues at coordinate 515,181,600 of NC_064631.1, forward strand.
GCATGAGAAAGTTCCTACATTATGATCTAACACTTGGTGGCTTTATAGAGCATGTCAGAAAAACTGCCTACTGCGCCCTCATTCGCCTACAGACTGATCCACACTCACTGCTGTGAGCCAAGCGCTCTCTTGCTCCAATACTACGGTCTCAAGCCGGCCGCGGTGGTCTAGCGGTTCTGGCGCTGCAGTCCGGAACCGCGGGACTGCTACGGTCGCATGTTCGAATCCTGCCTCGGACATGGGTGTGTGTGATGTCCTTAGGTTAGTTAGGTTTAAGTAGTTCTGAGTTGTAGGGGACTTATGACCTAAGCTGTTGAGTCCCATAGTGCTCAGAGCCATTTGAACCATTTTACAGTCCCAGACCAGAGGCAGTATCTTTAGCTCTGCGGTCGTCCAAGGTCAGCGATCCGCTTTACAGAGCCCATCACAGACATAGATCGTTTACAATATAATAATTTCATTTTAGTTTACGTTAGTATCATTACAATATTAGGGCGCCACATGTAAGTGTACCCAGCTGACTCCTTTCATCCTGACTGACCCATTACGGTGTTACCGACAACACAATACTCCTTGCCTCCTTTTATACCGGCGGCCCCGCCTCGCCTGACATGTAATGGTCAATGCTGCATTACACATGAGTGTCCACATACTGATCAAGCGGTGTCCAGTGGAACGATCACGTCAGGCAATCTGTAGGAAAAGCAGGGACCAGGCTGACACTGTTCATGTCTTAAGGTAATGCACTTTTTGGACAGAATTTGGGTATTAGTCAAGATCCCGAGATCCTTATCAAGTAAGATTTGTAGGAGAGAGGGTTTATGCATCATTGACAGGTTTTCGTCTAGCAAAATTTCTGCAACGAGAATATCAGAGGAATTAGTGCTTAAACTGATGTTCACTTTCTTCCCACACGTCTTTCGTGAACGGAAAATGAACAGGGAGGCAGAGGGTATAGTGGTAAAATACTCTCTGCCTTCCGGAATAGAGGTGAAGGAGTAGATATAGGTGGTTTTAGGCACTTCAGTCTGGAACCGCCCGACCGCTACGGTCACAGGTTCGAATCCTGCCTCGGGCATGGATGCGTGTGATGTCCTTAGGTTAGTTAGTTAGGTTTAAATAGTTCTAAGTCTAGGGGACTGATGACCTCAGATGTTAAGTCTCATAATGCTCAGAATCATTTAAACCATTTGTAGATATGGGCTAACTGCAAAGTTATCTTCGGTTTCATGTAAGATTGTAAGAAATGGGTGGAGCGAAATGCTACATTTAAAGAGGATATAGTCTACTTTCACTACTTACATCGCCTTGTATGTCTTTACAGAATGCACGTATTGTTGCTTCATGGGCTGCTTCCTCACATCCTCGTATCGTGCAAAGCTGCAGGGTGATATGACGTTTCAAGCATCGTGGGCAAAACTAATTTCTTTTCTTTATTTTGTTACTTCTAGTTGGTTACAAGAGCCAATAATAAAGGGTTTACTACATTATTGTATATGAATGTTCATTTCGATTGTAACTGAAGCTTTACGGTTTATTCCACTTCACAGAATGTATATCTGATGATGATCTATTACAAGATTGAAACTGGTCATCTAAAAAAATAAACATTAATAACTTAAATGCCATCATGGGTGTGTTTATTAAATAAGTTAAAATACTAATTGATCGCTGTTTTTCCTGGGACAATGTTTCAAAAATTTTTAAATTCAGTGTTATCACGGATCGAGATCTGAATGAACTTTCTATGTAAGCTGTATGATTAATGTCGAAACATTATTAACACTCTCGCCACTTTTGCAAGATAATCTCTTACTTGGTATTTAATTCTTTTGACCGAAAGAACAGGAAGCCCGTCTCATGGTTTCTAACTGAGCTTGTACCAGTTCACCTGTTTCAGCTGTTACTTTAGTGTCTCCAATACTCTGAAGCAAATATGAGCTCGTGCTATTCTTACGAGACCCTACTTTTTTTTGTTGCTACTATTTGTGACGTAGCTTAAGCTAGAGAGGGTAAATGTGATTTACAGTATTAGGTGGTCCGATTTGCAGTCACTGAACATATCTGACGTGGATTCCGAATATACAATGTTTACCTACTTAAAGCTTTTTCCAACCTATCATTTCGTTTGGGTTCAGATTAAAACTATTAAATTACGTAATCAATCTGTGGTACCTGGACCCGAGATCCCAGCTTACCGTTACGTGGAATGTCTGAAATAATTATAGAGAGAATCACGCAGCAGGCACCGGTGCATAAAGCTGCCGCAGCAGTAATGCAACATTCCCTCTCGTTCACCGACAGCAGTCTTTTAAAATGAGCGTTACAATTAAAAACTCCCCGAAATGAGAAATACAATTCGTAATACGGTTTTTACTGGCGATAAAATGTCAAAGCTGCTGCCATCCACCGGGAAATTTGTAGCGAAGAGTATCGTACATTAGTACACTCCCAGGCTTGCGCCTCTAGTCGGCCCTGTAATTGTACATCTACACACATACACAGATACTCGATAAGCCACCGTACGGTGTGTGGCGGGGGGTACCCTGTACCACCAATAGTAATTTCCTTTCTTGTTCTATTCGTATGAGCCCTAATTTCTCGTATCTTATGTTGGTGGCAGTACAATCGTTCTGCAGTCTGCTTCAAATGTCATTTATCTAAATTTTCTCAGTAGTGTTCCAAGAAAAGAAATTCGCCTTGTCTCCAGGGATTCCCTTTTGAATTTCGGAAGATGTTGGTAACACGTGAGTGTTATTAGGACCTATAGGTAAGAAATCTGGCTAACCGTCTCTGAATTCTATTGACGTCTTCCTTTAATCCGACCTGGTACGAATCCAAAACACTCAAACATTACTCAAAAATCGGCCGCACTAGTGTGCTATATCTTGTCTCATTTGCAGGTGAACTACACTTCTCAAAATTCTCCCAATAAAACGACCATTCACCTTCCCTACCACAAGCCTCATAAGCTCCTACGACTTCATATCGTCATACAATGCTACTCCTACGTATTTAAACGACGTGACTCTGTCAAACAGCACATTACTAATGCTGTATCCGAACATAACAGATTTGTTTCCCTTGCTCAAGTGCATTAATTTACATTTTTCTGCATTTAGAGTGAGCTGCTATTCATCATACCATCTAGAAATTTTGTCTAAGTCGTCTTGTATCTTCCTACAGTCACTCAACTTCAGCACCTTACCGTACATCACACCACTGTCGGCAAACAACCGCATATTGTTGCCCAGCCTGCCCTCCAGATCATTTATGTGTATAGAAAACAATAGCTGTCCTATCACACTTCCCTGGGCACTCATGGCGATACTCTTGTCTGTAATGAATACTCACCGTCGAGGACAACGTACTGGGTACTAGGTTCTGTTACTTAAGTAATCTACCAGCCACTCACACTGTAACATTTTTTATAAGTTTCTTTGTAATACATTGGATGAATCCCCGAACTGGGAATGCATACAGAACTGGAGTTATCGTGAAGCGTGTATAACTGCAAGTGGTGTGCTAACTCTGTGTTATTGTTAGCAAAAGCCTTATACAAACTGATTGGGCAATGCAACTCCCAGTACCAACAAAGAAATACAGTCACTGCAAAAAACATTCAGATGCTTAGGTACCGAATCCTCTGGCCCTGTTCAAAACTGATAACTTTGGACCATGCGCACGTAACAAATAAATAAAACTATCTTACCTCTAAGGCAGCAACGGTGGATCGCGATATATTCTGGTCATTCGTGAAGAAGAATGAACTACACTAGCTACAGGCTCAGCGGTGTGCAATGGTGGCAGAAATACTTTGAAATGTACATGAAATCCTTTTGGCTGATAAATGAAATATTTAAGAGAAATTCAATGTCTTTGAAAAACATATGACCTGCACAGGGAGGCGGTAGTGATTTGAGCGAATCACTAACACTGATTTTTCAATAGTGAAGTTGAATTCGAACTTAAATTTGGCTTTTCAAAACATCTGAGAACTGGAATTATATTACTCAGAAGAAAATTACGTCCTTTTTTCTAATTGAGTCACAATGAGATTTATATAGCAAGTATTATGTAACCTCACTAAAAAGCATAAAGACAAAGCATCAAATTACTTATACCTGTGAAATCTTAGAAACATTACAAAAGTGAAATATCTCACAAGCTTATACATCAAATCTGTTTCCACACATTCTGGCGTTACTCAACACAGAACTCATTGTTACCAATTGTCAGTCAACTCATTTACATTAACGCACTGGCAAAGGAAAGTCATAAAATTTTGACTTCTTTACCTTACTCGGGAGAAGACTTCAGCTTCCACATTTATATTTCCAATAACACATGCACTCGTAATTCCTACATTATAATCTAATACTTGGTGGCTTCACAGAGCACACCACAAAAACTGCCTACTCCATCCTGTTCCCCTCACAGACAGCTACCCACTGCTGCGCGCCAAGCGGCCTCTTACTCCAACACTACAATCTCAGACCAGATGCAGTATCCTTGGCTCTGTGCTCGTTCACAGTCAGCGATCTTCTTTATAGAGCCCACCAGGGACTTACAGCGTTTGTAATATAATAGTTTGTAACATAATAATAAAATAGTTCAAATGGCTCTGAGCATTATGGGACTTAACATCTGAGGTCATCAGTCCCCTAGAACGTAGAGCTACCTAAACCTAACAAACCTAAGGGCATCACACACATCTATGCCCGTGGCAGGATTCGAACCTGTGACCGTAGCGGTCGCGCGGTCCCGGACTGAAGCGCCTAGAACCGCTCTGTCACAGCGGCCGGCTGTAATATAATAGTAATATAATAGTTGTAATATAATAGTTTGTAATACAATAGTTTAATTTGCGTTGGTATCATTGCAATATTCGGGTGCCACATATGTGTACCCCATCAGACTCCTTTCAACTCGTCTGGGAAACTATTCCATATGCTAGTACCTTCGTTTAAGAATCTGCAGTGGGGCACTGTTATAAATATGCTTTCCAGAAATCTAGAAATTTGAAATCTGCCTTATAGCATACATCCATAGTTTGCAGAGTGTCGTATAAGTAGAGGGCAAGTTCAGTTTCGCAGTAGCGATGCTTAAGTGCTGAGTGGTGGATATAAGCTTCTCGGTCGGTAGAAAAATTATTATGTTTGAACTGAGAATACTTTCGAGGATTCTGCATTAAACCTATGTTAAGGATGTTGGTCTATAATTTTGCAGATCTGTTCTCATACACTTCTTCTTATATGTGATTGTTTCCAGTCGCTCGGGACTTCCTGCTGGGCGAGAGACTCGCGGTAAATGCAAGCTAGGTAACGGGCCAAGCCTCAGAGTATTCTTTCTAAAACCGGATTATCCGGACGTGGAGAGTTATTTATTTTCAACACTTTCAGTTGTTTCTCTACGCTATATATGCGTATTACTATGTCGTCCATACGGGAGTCGATTCGATGGTCAAACGACAGCATGTTTGTACAGTTCTACTGCAAGAACGATTTCTTAAACAGGAAATTTAGGACTTTGGCTTTCGTTTTGCTCTCTTCAACTGGTACACCAAATGGGTCAACGACTGACTGGATGGGAGCCTTAGACCCGGTAAGCGATTTTACATAGGGCCAGAATTTTCTAGGGTTGTCGGCCAGATCTTTTGGTAAAGTATGACGACGGTAGTTGTTGTATGCTTCGAGCATGGATCTTCTCACAGACGCACGAATATCTACTAACCATTGCCTGTCACCATTTGCGTATTCTCTTCTGAACCGAAAGTTTAACAGCCTTTGCTTCTTCAGCATTTTCGGAATTTCGTTTTTATATCATGGTGGATATTTTCTGTCCTTTAAAGCATTTACTTGACGCATACTACTCCAGACGACTGTAGTGGGACGCGAAATTGAAGCGTCACCCATCCACCAGTGTCCGCTTGTAATAGTTGTGAATTGCCTAAAGTTTTGTATTTAATTTTTTATGTTTCATGTACGGAGAGGGCGGCGCAACGAACGGAGACAGCATCTTCACTGCCGGGGCCATAGAGAAAATTGCTGGCCACTATACGTCGCGGGTCGACAGCCAGAGAGCAACAGAAGATCTTGAATCCGAGTTGTTGCGTCGTGCTTCTAAAAACTGAAAAAAATAAGAATTTGTAATGTTTCTACAACAATGATGTCATAAAAAGTTTAATCATGTTGTAAATGTTCAGTCCTATCTTATCAAGGCTCAGGTTCACGTCTATATGTAGGAAGATAATAAACTTGTGGATGCTACCAAAGTTTGAATACGTGTTCCGAGAATTTATTTATGAAGAATTATGTTAATGAATTACTAATTTATTTGACAAGATTATTAATTGTGACAACGTTCATCGCTAGTTTGAATCTGGAAAGTTTATTCAATGTGGTTCTAATATTTTTTAAACAAACAAATTGGACTCGGTGACGTAATTCTGCGCATGCGACTCAAATGATGATGTTTTACAGTTTCGTTCAAGAACCATTCAGAGACAATTTAAAAAAATAATTTAAATAATTTTGAAGTGTGTTGTAACTGACGTGGGTGACGAAGTCTGCACATGGTCATATGTCAAAAGAAAATCATTTATACAAAGCGTACGTCGTTACACTACACCGTGGCGGCCTTATAAACAGGACTTGCGGGCAACTAAGACACACAGGTACGAAACAAAACATCAAGAGTCCTTCGGAAGTCAACGCGAGTTTTCGTGGAGCCTTCACCATCCAGCAGCGACTTCGCGGGTGTGGGCATCTGACGGAGCGCAGCCAAGCAGTACGGTCAAGCAGTTATTCCACGAGAAGGCGCATCTGTTGGGCGGCAGCTGAATGCTCCAAACCCCGACAACCTTTTTCTCCCTAAACTAACAGGCCCATTACGTCAGCTGGGGGGCGTTCTTCCGGCTGGTATTAGAGGTGTTGCTGAGGGCTTCGCCTGTCGACGGTGGGGCCGGGCGTGGTTGCAGTCAGTGACGTCTCCGGTGTTCGACTCAGCGTCCTGCCGGTTGCGGAAGTGGGGTCGCAGCATCTCAGCTGTGGCATCGACGGCTGTTACTTCTGCAGCCCATAGCAGCACACTGATAACCAAGAACTACAGACTACAATATTAGTGTCCGGTGAGTCTGTTTTAAGTTGGAAGTGGAGTGTTGTACATAGGGAGTGTGTTTTATAGGATTTTTGATTACAAGTCTGCGTGTGTAACTAGTTAATATCTTACAATAATGTCGGGAAGTGAAATGTCAGACGAAGAGCAATCCGTGTCCGATAGGAGCATGAGATCCCTTTTTAGGGCGATCGCTAAATTAAAACAATCTAACGAAGAATCCACTGCTAGATTAAAAGAGGAACTAAAACAGGAATTAAAACAGTCTAACGAGGAATCTACTGCTAGATTAAAAGAGGAGCTAACAAAATCTACAGACAGGTTACAGGAACATCTTAATGAAAACAGTCGAGAATTAAGTGATAAGATGGAGGCTCCTAAAGTTGAAATGCAGGAAAAACTAGTAGGACTTACTAATAAGATTGCTGATAATTGTAAAAGGTTAGAAGAAAATATCCAGGAATCGCGTGAGGAGAAAGCTCGCATGCGAAATGATATTACTGACTTAACCAAGAGACTAGATAATGTCAATGTCTTAGTTGTAAATGAAATAGAGAAAAATAACGAGTTACGAGATGAATTTTCTATGTAAACAGAAACTGTTCGTAGAGAATTATTAGAATCTATTAAAGAGGTTTCTACCAAACCTGTAGAGATTTCTTCAATAGATAATGTAGAATTAGAGACATTAACTCATCGAATAGAAAAAGATCCTACTGAAATAGAAAACATGAAATTTTTAATTACCGAAATATGCAGTAACCTTGAGACTTCCAAAGATAACAACATTGACGAAGGTACAGAGCGTTCACATCGTGAACACAGTGAAGAATCGATATTAGCTAACCGCGTATCCAATACAGAAATGCGAATACAGGATATTACTAAACGGTTATCGGAATTAGATAATAATGAAAACATTTCAAGTAGTAGATGTAATAACGTAATTAGAGACAGCAGTCGCATTGTGTTTGCTAGCTCGGACGACAACAACACAAATAAAGAAATCACGGCAAGCAAATCCGACGCAACTCCGTATCTGCAATCTAAACAAAATCCAGCTACGTCTCTCGCAGAATGTTGGGATGATATAACGGCTAATTCAAATGTAGCAAGTCGATTTCCTGTATTCAAACCAGGAGGCGAACTTCACCCTGTAATCTTTATAAAAGCTTTTGAAACTTCATTATCTCCTAAATGGAGTAATGAAAGACGGATTCAATTTGTAATAGGACATTTAGAAGCAGAAACTGCGGAATGGGCAGTACTGCATAGAACTGAATTTAGGGACTGGGATGATTTTGTTAAGCAGTTTAAACAAAATTATTGGTCGAGAGGAAAACAACAACACTTAACTTTAGAGTTGTTAGACCCTCCTCCATATTCTAAACGGTGGGGAGGTTATAGGAATTATTTCGAATGGCATTTAAACCGTGCTAAATGAATTGAAGAACCAATTATTGAAAGTCATCTAATACGAGTCCTAATTAGTAGGTTACTGTATTATGTAAAGGAAAGAAAAATGTTATTCTACGAATTGTCCATCCGAACGAGAAAAGGAAGACCTTGTATTATTACGATTTCATCCTAAAAGTTCGAAGATCAATAAGGAATGTAGAAAATTCTTCTTTATCTTTGAAGGTCCATATGTTGTACATAAGATTGTACATCCCAAAGCGTTACTTCTTATGGGACCTTCATCAGGTGTAATTAAAGGATTATAGAGTGTCGATCAGATTAAACCCTTCATTCCTAAATAAGTTAATATTTAGTATATGTTACATATGGACGAGCGTTCATAGTTTATTCATGTGAAGTTTTTCGTGATAGTTACGTGTTATTTTAAAGAAATGACAAGAAGTTTAAACAAGTGTTCTACAATAATCTACCGGTACTTCAAAAAGGGAAAGATAACTAAAAGGGGATTTATATGGAAGAAAGTTTTGTTATTAGGTCAGAAGGAATTTTGTATATATTATATTTACTCGGATAGTAGGAACCAAAGGGGACGGTTAACAATTTTAGGGACCTTGGGCGTCCAGAGCTATATGGCTCACGAGAACATAGCAGAGTGCCTTTAATAGAGATTTGTAATTGTGTTAATGTAGAACACACCAAACGGGGCTCTCTCACTTGTTTCTCCTAAATAAATTACCATTACCCAACAAAGTGTCCGAAGGTAAAGAAAGCCGTGCCGAGATTCTAAAGAAAGTTTTTCTTTATTTCTTCTTGACCTCAGGCATAAATAAACCATTAGGGAAAAGAACGACCTAAAGTAAATAGTACTATTAGTTATTGTGAGAAACTTATTAGTAACATACATTTTAGAAAGAATAACTCTAGTAAATGAATAAAACTGAAACTAACCTATCACAATTTGAACGCTCTGTCCTAATGTAACAACGTTAAAGAACGTACTAAATTATTATTTACTAGCAACTATTAAATGAAAAGGAGTAATCTCCATATATTCGGTTGTGAATTACCACAATAGCACAATTAAAAGTAAATGATAAATAGTCACAACAATATTGTCATAAAAGAATTGAATCTATCTAAGAGCAAAGACTTAAGATTACGGAAAATGTGAGAAAAATGTATAATATTAATAGTTAAATATTGTATATAGAAGAAGTTTAATTTTCGGTTAAAACCTGACAAACTGAGCTTGTGGGTGGGGTATGTAGTGGAACGCGAAATTGAAGCGTCACCCATCCACCAGTGTCCGTCAAGTTTGCAGGTGAACATATGTTAATTTTAGTGTTTTTGTTTATGTATTTTTGTAATATTTGTAATAATTGTGAATTGCCTAAAGTCTTGTATTTAATTTTTTATGTTCCATGTACGGAGAGGGCGGCGCAACGAACGGAGACAGCAACTTCACTGACGGGGCCAGAGAGAAAATTGGTGGCCACTATACGTCGCGGGTCGACAGCCAGAGAGCAACAGAAGATCTTGAATCCGAGTTGTTGCGTCGTGCTTCTAAAAACTGAAAAAAATAAGAATTTGTAATGTTTCTACAACAATGATGTCATAAAAAGTTTAATCATGTTGTAAATGTTCAGTCCTATCTTGTCAAGGCTCAGGTTCACGTCTATATGTAGGAAGATCATAAACGAGTGAATGCTACCAAAGTTTGAATACGTGTTCCGAGAATTTATTTATGAAGAATTATGCTAATGAATTACTAATTTATTTGACAAGATTATTAATTGTGACAACGTTCATCGCTAGTTTGAATCTGGAAAGTTTATTCAGTGTGGTTCTAATATTTGTTAAATCAGATAACTTGCATTAATATAATTTCTGAGAAGAAACAAAACGACATCTAAATTGAAAAAATTTGCACAAACTAATTGGACTGGGTGACGTAATTTTGCGCATGCGACTCAAATGATGATGTTTTACAGTTCCGTTCAAGAACCATTCAGAGACAATTTAAAAAAAGAATTTAAATAATTTTGAAGTTTGTTGTAACTGACGTAGGTGACGAAGTCTGCACATGGTCATATGTCAAAAGAAAACCATTTATACAAAGCGTACGTTGTTACACTACACCACGATTTTCCGTCTGTTTAAAGTATGCCCATAAATGGTCTACGTCCATCTTACTGGAACTAAGTGATGGCAATTTATTGCTTAAGTGAGATGCTGACAGCTGTTTATTTGCTCTTAAAAGCAAAAACACGCTCCTTGACTGGTTTGTTAACTTTAGTTTAATACATTTTCTCATTCCATTTTAGTTAAGTGCGTTTTCTTATTCCCTTTTTAAATGATGGGATTCACTTTTTTTGTACTGCAGTCTTTTTCTGAAACTACAAACATTACTCCGGAAAACTAAGAATTTCCCAAATGGGGGAACATATTTCAAGGTACAGCATGATAATGTACCTAGGAACAAATAGCCAATCGAAATTTAAACGCGTTGCAACCGAGACAGTTTTGACAGTATTTTATTTAGCAGTCTATCTGTTACAACGTCACTGCCGCAGAGACCAATAATCAGTGAATGAAATCAATTTAGGCAGACGTATTAACAAAAATTCAATGACAGACTAGTGGAAACAAACAGAAATTTACAATTTCAAGACGAGGAAAATTGTTTAGTCACTAAAGAAACTTAATTAATGAGCAGGTGTCGCGTGTTTCTTTGTATAAGAAGGTGCACGACCGAGGAAGTGTAGCTTACTCATCACAGAATTATGTACCTGAAATATTAACAGGTATATTTCAAATAGGTTTACTATATTATACAGAACATGATTGTGTAGAGCGCGAAATACTTACAGATGCTGCGGAAAATACAACCTCGAGTCTAACAACAACGAAAACTGTAAAAAATGGCGGAAATTGCTTGTGGCTGTCTCTAATGTGTATTCCTTCGGTTTATTCTGAAATCAGTCATTAGTCTCAAGTACCGACCAAAAAGCATCGCGAGTTCCTAGGCACACCATCCGCTAGATGAGGGCCAACTGCGGCATATTCATCCGCACACGTAGCAGGTGTGTTGTGGGCCGACGCTCGGCCTGCTTCGGCTTTGTTCGATCCTTCTGGGAAGTACGCGGTGTAGCGAGATATTCCATTTAGTACTGCGACATTTCTCAGTTGGCATAACTGTTTTCAGTTCAGTAGAATTGTTGTGTCAGAGCTGTTACCCTTCTCTATTTATTGCTGGTATGAAGGACGTTCACAGATCCAATGGCTGTTTGCACAAAAGGAGGCCATCCAGTGATCTATCGCAATAAGTCATAAAAATGAGTGGGAACGACAGGAGAAAGGAATGAGATTCCTCAGTATCTACTGTGCAATAAAATGGTTCAAATGGCTCTGAGCACTATGGGACTTAACATCTTCGGTCATCAGTCCCCTAGAACCTAGAACTACTTAAACCTAACTAACCTGAGGACATCACACACAGCCAACCTGGAGGCAGTATTCGAACCTGCGACCGTAGTGGTCACGCAGTTCGAGACCGAAGCGTCTAGAACCTCTCGGCCACAACGGCCCGCCTCTGTGTAATAGCATAATCGAAGTGTTCTGCAAATTTGTTATGAAACGACTTTTCAGTACCACGCAGAAAGTGGTCACTAGACGCGATTCACTACTCTAATCATCAAGAAGCGCTTTGTGCTAAATTTTCAGGAATTGAGCACGTGAAGAAACTTGTGATATCAGTAGTAAAATTTCTCAAGTGGTTGGCGTTATTCTACTGTCAGTTCCAATAGTTTTCGGTGGAACTGAACAAAGAGTAAGGAGACCTTATACGTATACTGTTTCAATGTATGTTGGTTAAGTCAAGGGACATGCGTAGAACGATCTTTCGATTTAAAATCAGATTTTTTGAATATATGAAAGAAAAAGGTGTGCAGGAACGAAAATTAGAACATTCGGAATAAACTACAGACCTCGCGTATGAAGTGGACTTGATTGCACACTGTGTACAATAAGACATTGCAAGGTGTGAAACAAGTAATTTTCGACTTCGTTGGGAAGCATTTAAGAAGGAAAACACGTTATAGAATGGAAAAATTCTGTGAAACAAAATCCACTTTCCTAAGTACACTCACACTAAAGAAAAATCGAGGTTTGGTGAATTTAATACCAATTACGATGAATATCTTTGTTTGTCCTGTACTTGTATCCCTGCTGGTCTAGAATACTTGTTTTGTTCTGTAATATGAAACGTTACTGTGTTTGCTTAATTTTTACTGCTACATGAAACTCCTTTAACTGAATATGCAAACGTTTCAATGTGTGTTTCATTTTCTTTGCAATGCTTATGTGCAATGTGCCGTGCTAAAATGCGCCGCTGTTGTATGAAGTGAGATGCGATAGCTATGTCGATAGTTGCAGTTGGACGGTGAAGACATTCAGACGGTGTGCGATGTCGTGGTAGCGTGCGGTTTACACTGTGTACTAATGCTGGACAAAAAAAAAAAAAAATGGTTCAAATGGCTCTGAGCGCTACGGGACACAACTTCTGAGGTCATTTGCACCTTAGAACTTAAAACTAGTTAAACCTAACTAACCTAAGGACATCACACACATCCATGCCCGATGCAGGATTCGAACCTGCGACCGTAGCGGTCTCGCGGTTCCAGACTGCAGCGCCTAGAACCGCACGGCCACTTCGGCCGGCAATGCTGGACAGAATCGTACGAAAATTCATGGCATCGTTCTTATTAACCTAAAGTTCGATGTGGGCGTTTTTTTTTACACACATTTGAACATTTGAATTTTGTGATTGTGTTTGTGAGAATTGAACATTTTAGACTTAAGTGAGTTGCAGGAACTAACTTTAAAATACTGATCTTGTTTGCTACTCGATAAATTCCTGTGTGCGTTAAAATATTAACTGGATACCTACAATCTGATTGTGAAGCGTGGGACTGCTTACCCCAGAACTGTGAATTCGCGATCGTGAAAATGTACGGGCTGTAATATCGCGATCAGCAGGTGGAACTCAATACTATGCTGTTTTAAAAACGTGTACGGGACGTTAGAAACAGAAACTCGCAAGTAAGGAAAGCTGTAATCGTACGCGTACTAACATGAATTTACACATAAACAACTGCTCTGTGGTATAAAAAATGCAAGGAAGAATGGAATAAGAGGCCTGGAGAAACACATTCCAAGCAAGAGGACGTATTTTCTGCCATTTCACAAACTGCTTTTTAAGTACGCCGCCAGCACCGTGAAGCTACCGTTGACGCCATAACGCATCTAATTCGAAAACATAAGCTGCAGTGTCAAGCGCTCTCCTCTATAAAGACTAAAAACATTTTAAATAGTTCCAAAAGTCATTATTTTCTCAGTATTTACTTTCTTTAATTTTTTTGTAATGTGGGTTTGCAATCAGGATTGACATTGTTCACTTCATCATAAACAGTAGTCATTACTTTTTACTACTTACATCTTTCTTTGTATTGTATTGTAGCTGTTGTTGCATGTATTATACGTGTTCTTCTGGAGGAATGTGTTCTCATGCATGTGTACATCGTTTCATCAAGTGAATTTAAGTAACTGTTGTGGTACGTGCCAGACCGCGTAAATTGCGGTATCAGCCTTTACATCCCGGACGCCGACCAATCGTAGCAAAGCTGCTCCCTTGGTATTGGTGAAAGGCAGGCTACTGGAGTGTAGTTTGATATTGGAAGCTGTCAGCTACGTAAATTATTTTCACGTTGAGTAGGACGTGATATTACGGCGCACTAATGACCGAGTGAGAGATTGTTTGGCTGTCTATTTCTAAATGAACCAAATTACAGTTCGTTTCATTGTCTATTACGAAATTATTTGTGGGATGTTTTGTGTGTTTTATGTTTTTTCAAAGTTATTCACAAACCCTGCCGTCATTACGTTCTTTAAGTTGGTAAATAAAATGGATGTTTCGGAGTCCAAACAATCAAAACTCACGGTGAAAATTACATAAAGTAGATCTCTGCGACGTTTTCTTCACATAGTGCTCAGTTCGTGACTACACTGAATGACACAGCGGGTTATGGCTCCTATGGCTTAATTTTGTTACACTGATGAGTCATTTTTTCACAGTTTGAAGAATTAATTGTGGGCCTGAAACAATAACAACGACAGTATTTCAAATGATTGAGGTTGCTGCCAATGTTACATATCTTTTCGAGCTGTTTTCGAGACCGTTTGCCGTTTCAGTTGAAAGCACCCCTGAGCATGTGCAGATATAATTGACTGACCTGCTGTGAAAATTCCAGTTTCAAAGATGGTATGGAGCAAGTATTTAAATGAGCGGTAAGCATCTAGGTCACAAAACTATCTAACAAAATTAAACTGTCTCTTCATTGATCTTCGAGAATATTTAATACACGCGCCACAAGTGAAGCAAAGAACAACGAGGGCAACATCTCATCAACAAATTTAGCGTATCACAATACGAGCACTTCAAATTTAATTTTACAATGATACAGTTGCAACATATAGGGAACGGATTCTGAGATATGCTCCTTGGAGAGTTTAAGCACAAGTAAAAGAGAAAAAAGATGCAAAACGTCTTAAGGCCAGCCAGAAACGGTCAGAAATAACCTAGATTCTATTCTACGTATTCCTTGTAACTACTGAGCAACAATACCTTGAATAATAAAACATTTAATTTTAGCTCTACATAATACAAATCTTTAAAACAAAGAACCTTAAAAAAACCTAGAATAAAGTAAAATTTAGGACTTGTGATCTTAAATGTAGGTAATGAATCCTTAAAGAACCTTTAATTAACGCTGATCTACTGAAAAACGTCAGAGAAACTGATCTGCTGAAAAACAGAAAAAGTAAGGTACACGTTACAGGAAACTTAAATAACTCTGTTGCTGGACTACAGGTTCCGTACTTGCGATATTGCACAACAGTTCACAATGACGTAAAAAGAAACTTGAGTTCCTCAACTTACAGTTCGTGTTAAGATTAGTGTTCAACAACTTAG
This sequence comes from Schistocerca cancellata, assembly GCF_023864275.1. Taxonomy (NCBI): domain Eukaryota; kingdom Metazoa; phylum Arthropoda; class Insecta; order Orthoptera; family Acrididae; genus Schistocerca; species Schistocerca cancellata. The sequence continues at coordinate 515,197,165 of NC_064631.1, forward strand.
AAGTTAAGCAGAGAGAAAAAGGCTATCACACACTGACAATTAAAACCCCAATAAAATATACAAATGGTATTGAAGATGAATCTTTAGGACATTAACTGGCACAGGCAAACAGCTCGTTTTCAAGGCAACAAAAAGTGATGTCGCGTGTGTGCGATGCTCACCTTTTGGAAACAGCGTCCTGCCAAACGACATTTCCAGCGGCTTGGCTCAGCAGTTCCCACAACCAGCCACCATACCGCGAAGTGTACCATGTCACTCTTCGCCCCAAAATAACCAACTACGTTGGATGTCCAGCAAATGACTCAGCTCTACCAAGACACCATAGCGTCATGCAGATCACAAGTGATTCCGGGTGCGGAGGTACACAGACTGCCCATAGCTGAGTGATAATGAAGTTTGCCCCTTGCTCCTAGCAGGCTGCGACTACACTCCTTAAAGACTCTGCGCGCATCTCCACAGATAAACACTGACTGACGCCGACAGTACGTCACAGCCATGGGGCAGGACTTAACTATTTCACTTCCTGAGGCGACTCGTCGCAAGCTCTCAGTTCACCATTGGAAGAAGCTTCACCAAAACCCAAGATGGCACGACCAGAGCACTGGCTGTCAACTTTAGGTGAAAGGCAACACACGTATAATCAAATGGAGCTATCGTACTCGACATGGAGCCAGCACCAAACCGGCTCAAAATACAGATACTTTTATGTCAAAATTGTCTAGGACATCTACATGATTTTCCTCAGGCAGTGTTTCACATCGCCACAATGAGGGCGCAAGAGTGGCACAATATTTCGATCAACGCACGAGCGTGTAAGGCCTTTCTTCGATTATGAAGCTAAATAAGTCACGATAACGTAGCAACCCGAGTAGAAGAATCTGTGAAATTGTCCGCGTCTGTCCGAATTCCGACAGTTCGTACCAGTTAAAAATTATGTCTTCATCGCATCAAAAATAATTATATAATATTGAAAATATGTTTTGTTTGTATCTATGTTGTTAAGAATGCAGTGCTGCTGCATTACCATTTAAATGTGGAAGGTTCGCAGTTTCACCCTCCTCACGGGTGGGCAAGTCGGAGATGGGCTGAGCGCTATGGCACACGTGCCAGGGTATGGGTCGAATTCTTGGACTGCCCTGCTCTAGGTACAACAATGTCAACTACTATATAAAGATAGAATGTGATGATTGAACGTTCTGTGTGCCACTGAAATCTGTTTAAGTGGTGAACGACGGATGTTCATGAAGGCTACACAAGTGGCTGTCCGTCTGCAGTCAGCAAGTAACTACTACAAAAATTGTCGATAAACTGACGAAAACCGGCATTTCACGATATCGTGAATGTCGGGAACATTTCCAAATTTTTCGAAGTACGTGGTCTTCATGATTACTGCGGAGGGAATCTTATACATAATTTTTATCACGTGTCAGTTGTGAAGCCCAATGTGAGACGTGGTGTCTTGAATACCTGTTTTCGCGAAAATGTGGATAAGATGAAGGGGAAAAACATTTCGGTACACTATGTATTTTTCACTATACATCGTACTTTGTCGATGAGGTCTGTCAGAAAACCGTAAGCTTTGTCTGGCAGTTCTTGGGACTAATCCGTTCCAGGAGTTTTTTGGTACGTTACACTTTCCAACAGTCCTTTTCGTACCTTACACGACTAATATCAATAGGAGCAAGACAAAACTGATTACGAACTTAGAAGTGAATCAGTCTGCTCATTACCTTCTGTTGGCGTAGTGGACTAAAGATACAAAGTAATTCGTTGGTGGTCTCCACACACTGCAGCAGGCTGCAGGTTAACGTTCGGTTGTGTTGTGGAGTATACGAGTATGTAGTTTACCAGTATCAACGAAATCCCTTCCTCCCTCCGTTTTCTTTTCTTCCATCCACCATTCTGTTTGTCAGAAGACATTTCGCGGCGATAACGTGAGCCAGTCTACCTTTCCATCAGCCCGAATCTCTCTATACCACTGTCATGATTATTAGCTAAGTAAACGAACATGTGGGACAGAGCAAGATATTCGTTCCCTAGTACTGCAGTTTCTACTCAAGGACGTCTAGAAGTAATCTTTAACACGAAGGTCAACACTGCACTTGTGCCATCTACTGCATTGTTTATGTGATAGTCTGCCAGTAAACAAGGATTCTTCTCTCAATATCTTTTTCCTTAAAATTGAATCCAGTTTAGCAGGAGAACCAGAATGACTAAATAAAATTTAAAATCAGATGGAAAAGAAATGTTTGGACAACATATTTTCTGAATTAATTACACTTTCCCACACAATTCTGCTCTTGAATGTACCTGCCATATTTTATCCGAACGACTAATTTAGTTTTATTTGTGCGAGCCCAGACTTCCATGGTCGTTGTCTTCAGAAATGTAATTATCCAGGTGTGTGAGAGCATTATTATGTTGTTATAGTAACCAACGTTTCCACTAATGCTCCCTCTGTATATCCACGTGGATCTATAGGTATACGGAAGGAGAGATTTAACTTACCTTGTGTTTTTACGACATTGCGTTTGCTGCATTTTTATATTCAAGTGTTATTTTAAGACTTCGTGCGTTAGTCGGTAGAAATGGAACCAATATCGGATCACTTCGTTGTGCGCCTGTCTGTACATCTGCTAAGACGCCTTATTCTCAGAGAGAGATAGAGGTATCAAGATGAAATACTTGTCAAATATTTAAGTCTACGGCTCCTTGGCGCTGTAAGAAATGTGAGCTAGTGAGTCAATGCAAACAAAACATACGGTTCTTTATGTCACTCGCCAAATCAGTCATCACAATCTGTAGATGAACGTTTTATACACAAGTCGTCCCTGGTGATACGGTTGTAAAATGCTTGCCTGGAAACTCAGAGGACGCGCAATCGAAACTCGGTCGTGATGATGATGATGATGATGATGTTTGGTTGGTGGGGCGCTCAACTGCGTGGTTATCAGCGCCCGTACAATTATCCAATCTTTGCTCAGTCCAATTTCGCCACTTTCCGGGATGATGATGAAATGATGAGGACAACACAAACACCCAGTCATCTCGAGGCAGGTGAAAATCCCTGACCCCGCCGGGAATCGAACCCGGGACCCCGTGCTCGGGAAGCGAGAACGCTACCGCGAGACCACGAGCGGCGGACCTCGGTCGTCCCATGGATTTTTCAAGAGTCGTTTTAGCCTAGCCTTCACCTCTCACCAATGTGAGGAGTTGCAAGAAGCGATACGTTGGGGTTTCACGTTAAAGTGTTGGTAGCGTTTCCCCAGTGTCCCCAGTTGCACGACTGGTGTAGGTTAGGGACATGCAAGTTGGCAAAGTGGCGTCCAATATAAATATGACGCCCGTGTTGTGAAAAAAACACGGTGCAGCATTTCTTCGGACAGGCATGCGCGTCCTAAGGACTACTGCATCGTACTTCTTCACAATGCAGGCACTGCAATTTCGTAGTTTCCGGCCGATACCGGGCCTGTGAATTACTAATAATATCTGTCCAATACGGGAGTGACTTTAACGGGATACACGAGTACAGGTAAAGCACATGGATGACGACATGGGGAATTTTGTATCTGGCCGTGAATCGTGTTCAAGTACATGAAGCGGTTAAGGGCACCGGTCGGCATGAAGGAGGAAATCCAGGCTCGAGTCAAGGTCGGACACGAATTTTCACTGTCGTCATTCCATTATACAGCTTAATGTGGTTCGTACTCACAGTTGCAAATGCATTTAATGAAGGTGACGTGTCGGTCTTTCCCCAGTCCACCTAAATGCGTGTTGGTGGGAGTCGACTAGGCTAATTTCATTGATGGAGGGTGTTTCGAGGTATCTGTTGTCTAGAAACGTGGATAGATCCCGAGAGGAAACAGCACCTGCCAGAAGGGCTCAAGCGAAAGCAGGAGGTGTCCAATAAAAACTGCCTACGTCCTGCTCCAGACTTTGGCTGGATACCCTAGTTGTTAAACACATTCGGGGAGCGATCTGGAGATCGCGAAACGAGAATTCGTCGGGCAGTGCTCGTGGAGTGTAAAAGTCACGTGGCATCTGGGGCGAGGGGGAGGGGGAGTATAATCGCAATGTATTTCTTTTTTAATTTTTTATTTTTTTTCACTATGGGACTTAACATCTGAGGTCATCAGTGCCCTAGACGAACTACGTAAACCTAACTAACCTAAGGACATCACACACATCCATGCCTGAGGCAAAATTCGAACCTGCGACCGAAGCAGCCGCGTGGTTCCGGACTGATGCGCCTAGAACCGCTCGGCCACAGCGGCCGGCTGTATTTCATAAATCGGACGGAAGTGATCCTACACTGATGTGCCAAAACGTTGTAGGGACCTGCCCAATACCTTGTTTCTCCGTCTTTGGATACCACGAATTCGACAGTTTTTGGTAGGTTTGTGAAGGTATGCGGCATTAGACGTCTACGCACAGGTCATGTAATTCGTGTAAATAACGAGCCTCTGATAAGCGTACGAGGTGATGGCGAACGATAGCGACCAAGATGGTTTACATAGGATTTACATCAGGCGTATTTGGTCGCCGAGGCATCAACCTGAGTTGACTATAATGCTCCTCAAACCACTGTATCACGGTTGTGGCTCCGGGACAATTATACTGCTAACAGATGACATAAACGTGGGGGAAGGCATCAAACATGAAGGGCAGCAGGTGGTTCGCAGCTGTCAGCGTGTCATTGACTACTACCACAGGTCCCACGCAAGCGCAGGATAACGCCTCTCATAGCACAATACTGCTCCCACCAGCGTGCGTCCGTGGCGTGCTGCAAGCTTCTGGCCGCAGTTCATCTCAATAACGGCGTTCGTGGAGACGACCATCGATCCAGTGTAGCAAAAATGTGGTTCAGCCGAAAAGCCGACGCGTTTCCATTGATGGACGGTTGAATCTTGATGGTCGCGTGCCCACTGCAATCGTAATTGACGTTTTCATTGGGTCAACATATGAAGACGTACGGGCAGTCTGCTGCGGTGCTGTATGTTCAACAATGTAGAATGAACAGTGTTCTCCGAAACACTTGTGCGTGCACCAGCATTGTGCTCTTACGGCGGAGATGCCACAGGTCACCATCTATCCTAATTTACAGGGCAGATAAGCCTCTGAACAGCACGTTCTGTAAAGATTAGAAGACGTCCCACTATTTAGCGCCTAGTGGTAGTTTCACTACGCTATTTCTTTCCGTATATGCTCACTACAGTAGCACTGAACATTCCACCAGCTTCGACGTTTTCGAGATACTCATTCACAGGCCCTGCGTAGTACACTATTCGCCATTAAAATTGCTACACCACGAAGATGACGTGCTACTGACGAGAAATTTAACCGACAGGAAGAAGATGCTGTGAAATGCAAATGATTAGCTTTTCAGAGCATTCAAACAAGGTCGGTGCCGGTGGCGACACCTACAACGTGCTGACATAAGGAAAGTTTCCAAGCGATTTCTCATACACAAACAGCAGTTGACCGCCGTTGCCTGGTGAAACTTTGTTGTGATGCCTCGTGTGAGGAGGAGAAATGCGTACCATCACGTCTCCGATTTTGATAAAGGTCGGATTGTAGCCTATCGCGATTGCGGTTCATCGTATCGCGACATTGCTGGTCGCGTTGGTCGAGATCCAATGACTGTTAGCAGAATATGAAATCGGTGGGTTCAGGAGGGTAATATGGAACGCCGTGCTGGATCCCAACGGCCTCGTATCACTAGCAGTCGAGATGACAGGCATCTTATCTGCATGGCTGTAACGGATCGTACAGCCATATCTGGATCCCTGAGTCAACAGATGGGGACGTTTGGAAGACAACAACCATCTGCACGAACAGTTCGACGACGTTTGCAGCAGCATGGATTATCAGCTCGGAGACCGTGGCTGCGGTTACCCTTGACGCTGCATCACAGACAGGAGCGCGTGCGATGGTGTACTCAACGACGAATCTGGGTCCACGTATGGCAAAACGTCATTTTTTTCGGATGAATCCAGGTTCTGTTTACAGCATCACGATGGCCGCATCCGTGTTTGGCGACATCGCGGTGAACACACATTGGAAGCGTGTATGCATCACCGCCATACTGGCGTATCACCCGGCGTAATGGTATGGGGTGCCATTGGTTACACGTCTCGGTCACCTCTTGTTCGCACTGACGGCGCTTTGAACAGTGGTCGTTACATTTCAGATGTGTTACGACCCGTGGCTCTACCTTTCATTCGATCCCTGTGAAATCCTACATTTCAGCAGGATAATTCACGACCGCATGTTGCAGATCCTGTACTGGCCTTTCTGGATACAGAAAATGTTCGACTGCTGCCCTGGCCAGCACATTCCCCAGATCTGTTACCAATTGAAAACGTCTGGTCAATGGTACCCGAGCAACTGGCTCGTCACAATACGCCAGTCGTTACTCTTGATGAACTGTGGTATCGTGTTGAAGCTTCATGGGCAGCTGTACCTGTACACGCCATCCAAGCTCTGTTTGACTCAATGCCCAGGCGTATCGAGGCCGTTATTACGGCCAGAGGTGGTTGTTCTTGGTACTGATTTCTCAGAATCTATGCATTCAAATTGCGTGAAAATGTAATCACATGTCAGTTCTAGTATAATATACAGGGCTATTATAAATGATTGAAGCGATTTCATAAATTCACTGTAGCTCCATTCATTGACATATGGCCACGACAAACTACAGATACGTAGAAAAACTCATAAAGTTTTGTTCGGCTGAAGCCGCACTTCAGGTTTCTGCCGTCAGAGCGCTCGAGAGCGCAGTGAGACAAAATGGCGACAGGAGCCGAGAAAGCGTATGTCGTGCTTGAAATGCACTCACATCAGTTAGTCATAACAGTGCAACGACACTTCAGGACGAAGTTCAACAAAGATCCACCAACTGCTAACTCCATTCGGCGATGGTATGCGCAGTATAAAGCTTCTGGATGCCTCTGTAAGGGGAAATCGATGGGTCGGGCTGCAGTGAACGAAGAAACGGTTGAACGCGTGCGGGCAAGTTTCACGCGTAGCCCGCGGAAAATTGGCTCATGCCACAAGTGGAGACCGACAGCGCCGACTTCATCTTTCAACAGGATGGTGCTCCACCGCACTACCATCATGATGTTCGGCATTTCTTAAACAGGAGATTGGAAAACCGATAGATCGGTCGTGGTGGAGATCATGATCAGCAATTCATGTCATGGCCTCCACGCTCTCCCGACTTAACCCCATGCGATTTCTTTCTGTGAGGTTATGTGAAAGATTCAGTGTTTAAACCTGCTCTACCAAGAAACGTGCCAGAACTGCGAGCTCGCATCAACGATGCTTTCGAACTCATTGATAGGGACATGCTGCGCCGAGTGTGGGAGGAACTCGATTATCGGCTTTATGTCTGCCGAATCACTAAAGGGGCACATATCGAACATTTGTGAATGCCTAAAAAAACTTTTTGAGTTTTTGTATGTGTGTGCAAAGCATTGTGAAAATATCTCATATAATAAAGTTATTGTAGAGCTGTGAAATCGCTTCAATCATTTGTAATAACCCTGTATTTGTCCAATGAATACCCGTTTATCATCTTCATTTCTTCTTGGTGCAGCAATTTTAATGGCCGGTAGTGTAATAATCTGTCCTCTGTCAGAGTCGTTTATCTCAATCGATTTCCCCTTCAGCATCCCGTATCATCATCCCTGTCCTCTCCGCTTACATACTTTTGTTACTGCGTCACCTGCCCACAGTGCCACACCAGGCTGCATCCAACGTCGCGGTGGGCAGTGGTCATAATGTACTGACTGATCAGCGTGTAATGGAAGTGTGTTAATTTCCATGCACATAGTGTGTAGTTAACATTCCAGGTATTTATTTAGCGATTATGTAAAACTTTAAGTAAGATGAGAAACGCACAATTATTTTATTTTTCATAAAACTAAGAATATAAAACAAATCATTTGTGCATGGCCTGAACTACTCCTTAACTTGATGTTATTCGCTGTTACGAAAAGTGTAAAATTCGGGCGAAGAAAGAAGGAAGCCATTAGGCCGAAGGGGGGCAAAGCTTTTATACCCTTGCTTTTCCGTTCGGTGAACGTCTTTTCTACAAGGGAAAAGACGCTGTAGACAGACCCGGTGGACGGGTTGAGGTAGGGGTAGAGGGGAGCCTTGTCTCGTCCCGTTTCGGGGAACACATTTTACTTGGAAGAAAAGTTCACCGCTGACAGACTGAGCAGCGCTGAGCGGCGTGGCTGCTCAGTGACAGGGAGAGGTCATGTGCACCGAAGGCATTACTATTCGTGATAAGATATGCGTATAGTATTGTAACCACACGTTTATTAATATCTCTGCCATAAGTATTCGTCAAAATGGTTCAAATGGCTCTGAGCACTGTGGGACATAACTGCTGGAGTCGTCTGTCCCCCAGAACTTCGAACTACTTAAACCTAACTAACCTAAGGACTTCACGCCCGAGGCAGGATTCGAACCTGCGACCGTAGCGGTCGCGCGGTTCCAGACTGTAGCGCCTAGAAGCGCTCGGCCACCCCGGCCGGCTAAGTAGTCGCCCTGGTGGTTGCAAGAGTTACCACACTAAATAACGGCGATGTAAAGATTGCACCGCTTCGCTGCAATCAGACTTACAGAAGGCCATTGGCCTGACGTTTCAGTCAGAGACGTGTGTAATCTGCAGAAGTGTTAGTGGCACAACATCCGCTACAGAACCGCCTATACAAGGCAAGCTACACACTATTTACTTTTTAATCTCGTAAAATAAGAGCCAGAGTTAACATGAATTGTCACCAGTTGTGAGTTTTGGTCACTGTAGTGACATTTATATCTACAGCTTGTTGTTATGTAACTTAAGGAACCTATTTACTTTCTATTAAACACTACCGCAAAATTATATGAATTCGTGGTGTCAGTTATTTAAAAACAGTTTTGATCCTGCAGCCACTATGAATCAAGATACTAAGGAATTGAAGACATTAGCTACCAGTGGGGAATGATAACGATTTGCGCTGGGCCAGGAGTCTAACCCAGAATTCCTTCTTACTCGGCAGATACTCTGATCACTGCGACATTTTTTTAAGACACACCTGCAGATACAATAATATAAATGAAACGACTTCACTGATCTAATTCATAGTTATGGTGTATCCATTTTTCTCAGTCTCCTCAAGAAAAAAATGTTTGTCTCCTCCTTCAAGGATAGATGTTATGTAAATAATAAAGGAATAATTAAATATTGATAATCTGCTGATTCATAATAAATACGTTGTTATAACTGCAGCAAAATAGGAAAAGTACCAGCAGCGAGATTCGCTCTAATGACCTGCCACTTATAAAACTACGTGCTTAATTGCTATATGCAGGGTGGTCCATTGATAGTGACCGGACCAAATATCTCACTAAATAAGCATCAAACGAAAAAACTACAAAGAACGAAACAACTCTATCTTGAAGGGGGAAACCAGAAGGCGCTATGGTTGACCCGCTAGATGGCGCTGCCATAGGTCAAACGGATATCAACTGTGTTTTTTTTAAATAGGAACCCCGTTTTTATTACATATTCGCGTAGTACGTAAAGAAATTAGAATGTTTTAGTTGGACCACTTTTTTCGCTTTCTGATAGATGACGCTGTAATAGTCACAAACGTATACGTGGTATCACGTAACATTCCTCCAGTGTGGACGGTATTTGCTTCGTGATACATTACCCGTGTTAAAACGGACCGTTTACCAATTGCGGAAAGGTCGATATTGTGTTGATGTATGGCTATTGTGATCAAAATGCCCAACGGGCGTGTGCTATGTGTGTTGCTCGGTATCCTGGACGACATCATCCAAGTGTCCGGACCGTTCGCCGGATAGATACGTTATTTAAGGAAACAGGAAGTGTTCAGCCACATGTGAAACGTCAACCACGACCTGCAACAAATGATGATGCCAAAATAGGTGTTTTAGCTGCTCTCGCGGCTAATCCGCACATCAGTAGCAGACAAATTTCGCAAGAATCGGGAATCTCAGAAACGTCGGTGTTGAGAATGCTACATCAACATCCATTGCACCCGTACCATATTTTTATGCACCAGGAATTGCGTGGCGACGACTTTGAACGTCGTGTACAGTTCTGCCATTGGGCACAAGAGAAATTACGGGACCATGACAGTTTTTTTGCACGCGTTCTATTTAGCGACGAAGCGTCATTCACCAACAGTGGTAACGTAAACCGGCATAATATGCACTATTGGGCAACGGAAAATCTACGATGGCTGCAACAAGTGGAACATCAGCGACCTTGGGGGGTTAATGTCTGGTGCAGATTTATGGGAGAAAGGATAATTGGCCCCCATTTTATCGATGGCAATCTAAATAGTGAAATGTATGCTGATTTCCTACTTAATGTTCTACCGATGTTACTACAAGATGTTTCAATGCATGACAGAAAGGCAATGTACTTCCAACATGATGGAGGTCCGGCATATAGCTCGCGTGCGGTTGAAGCGGTATTGAATAGCATATTTCATGACAGGTGGATTGGTCGTCGAAGCACCATACCATGGCCCGCAAGTTCACCGGATCTGACGTCCCCGGATTTCTTTCTGTGGGGAAATGAAGGATGTTTGCTATCGTGATCCACCGACAACGCCTGACAACATGCGTCAGCGCGTTGTCAATGCATGTGCGAACATTATGGTAGGCGAACTACTCGTTGTTGAGAGGAATGTCGTTACACGTATTGCCAAATGCATTGGGGTTGACGGACATCATTTTAAGCATTTATTGCATTAATGTGGTATTTACAGGTAATCACGCTGTAACAGCATGCGTTCTCAGAAATGACAAGTTCAGAAAGGTACATGTATCACATTGGAACAACCGAAATAAAATATTCAAACGCACCTACGTTCTGTATTTTGATTTAAAGAACCTACCTGTTACCAACTGTTCGTCTAAAACTATGAGCCATATGCTTCTGACTATTACAGCGCTTTCTGTCACAAAGCGAAAAAAGTGGTCCAACTAAAACATTGATATTTCTTTACGTACTACACGAATAGGTAATAAAAATGAGAGTTCCTGTTTAAAAATACGCAGTTGATATCCATTTGACCGATGGCAGCGCCGTCTAGCGGGTCAACCATAGCGCCATCTGGTTTTCCCTTTCAAGATAGGCAAGTTTCGTTCTTTGTAGGTTTTTCGATTGACGCTTATTTCGTAAGATATTTGGCCCAGTCACGGTAAGTGGACCACCCTGTATATAAAACTATGGCTCTGTCTGTCTCATTTTATTGTGTCACATTACAGGAAAAAACGGACACAATCAGCTCCAGGCTGGGTTGACACAAGGTGGGAAGGGGTCGAATCCAGAAAACCTGTCCACGATGCTTGTTCCCCGCTTGTCACTTTGCTGGTTCCTCACATGGAATTAGGCTGTGCGTTTATTTTTCTTTATTTTTATTTTGTATGAAAATAAAATTTTATAGATAAATTCCTTAATTCGGGGATCAAAACAAAACAGTTTTTTATCCGGGAAGAACACAATGAGGCCGGCCGTTGTGGCCGAGCGGTTCTAGGCGCTACAGTCTGGAACCGCGCGACCGCTATGGTCGCAGGTTCGAATCCTGCCTCGGCATGGGTGTGTGTGATGTTCTTAGGTTAGTTAGGTTTAAGTTGTTCTAAGTTCTAGGGGACTGATGACCTCAGAAGTTAAGTCCCACATTGCTCAGAGCCATTTGATTTCAACACAATGAGAGAAGGCCTCAAAACTGGGGGAAAAAAGAAAAGACAAACAAACAAAACTATCCACTATCCCGACAGTCAAATACATGGCCGTTCACCATATATTGACGAAAAGCATGGCGGTAAGGATCTCTGTCGCACGCAGCTACATAGTGGGCGTAGTGTTCGAGTAGACATACGATCGAATAAGTCTTCGACCGAAGGGAAACAGAAAAGTACGGACAGAGAAGAAATTCAACCGAGAAAGCTGCTTCAGCTGATCGGGTAAGAAAAGCCAGCTGTCGGCGAATCCAGTGTCACTGTTCTCTCCGCAGGAGTCAAGTCTGGGTCGTAATCTATGAGGTAGATGACATGTGACGCAAAGACCAGTCGGACTAAGAGACAGTGCAGGCCTCTGATGGTCGGGATCAGGTTGTGAATGACCCTATACAACGATGAGATGACTTTCAGAGGGAGGATAGGAAAACAACCGAGAAACTGTTTTTCAGGATAACAATGGCGCGGCCATTTCAAGGGGGAGAGGGATGATCGTGCTCTCCAACTAGAAAGAAGAAACCTGGTGATAAGGATTGTCATCGATAAAATGTTGGCTCCCAGGAAACTTATTATAATACAAAATTCACGTGTGTGCCGCATTTTAGAATTGATACGGCTCACATCGACAGGGTGAGTCAGACGGGTTGATCGGAGACACGTAAATAAGCGAGAATAATAGAATGAGTAGCTCGAGTACAAGTTGAAACGTACGCCGCATGAACAGTATCGAAGTCTTCACTTTGGTGTCGGGAATTCACAGCCCTCTAAAGCAGGCTCATCTAAGAATTGCACCCGGGGGGCGCGCCCGCGCCCCGCGGACGCAAGGCAGTGTAGTTCAGCGCCCCATCCGCGACCGTGTGTCGCCGGTGTCGCCATAGGAGCGAGCGAGAGAGAGAGAGAGAGAGAGAGAGAGAGAGAGAGAGAGCTGCGGAGCGAGTGAGACCGCACAGCACTGCTCTGGACTGTCCCGCGGTCATATCCAACGTAAGCAAAGTAACAGAGGAAGCGCACCTCTGTAAAAGAGGTCGATGAGCGGTAAAACAAGCAAACCATTTACTGTCTAGGCAACAACTAATGTTCGTGTGGCAGAATTACAGCGCAAAGCTTTAGGAAATAATATCCAAAACATGAATCGAAGAACAACTTAGTAGCTTTCTGAGCCACAGGTTGATTCTATTAGTGCTGCACAAGCACACTCGTCATGTGTACAGTAGGCGTCTTCTGAAAAATATATCAGTTTCTTAAATGAACTATAATAAAAAATATTCTATTTTAGAAATAATTATATGTAAGAGATTTAGAGTCTCATTCTTACTGTTAGTAGTTACAAGTAAATATTTTTTGTTGTACTTCGTGCTACAGCTTTTTGTATCCCTTTTCAGAGTTTAGAAATCGGATGCTTAGTTTGCTGTTTTGTACGTAATAATTTTAACTGACCAAGTTTGAAAACTTATTAAAAATAGAATTAAGGTTATAAAGCTCTTTAATTCTTAGAGTCATTTTTCTTAAAGAAGACAGTTAACATTTTACACGTTTTTCTTTTTCGAGGAAACGATGTTATCTAGGCTTGGTAATATTCCGTGAGACTGCTAACCTCAAAGAATTAGTCAAATTTTTATAGCCAAGAAATGAACGGTTCGTAGTTTTAGCAAGCTTTAAAGGAGAGAAAAAGCGCTCTCAAATATACGTGGAGCCAAACACTGAGAGAACTTTAGCCGCGTGCTTGTGCAAAAGAGGATATTTCTCTCGTGGAAGACAGCTGTAGAAGTCATTCAAAGTTTTACACATAAGAAAGCTGTCCTTCAGGCGGAGATCGCACTGCAGGTCAATCAGCTGTAGTTGAAGCACTTGTGAGACGTCCTCTGCCCAAAGGGAAAACGGGCGAACAAATATATCTAACACCGGTTGAAGCTCACTTATCTCCAAAAATCTGTTTTCAAACTGTTCTTGTAATTCGCAAATGATTTGAACATAATCTGAAAAATCTACATCTTCTTCAACGCTGTCTAGTGCAGGAGAGTGTCCACAATTCTTCTCCCGCAACTGTTTTTCCCAAGAAAATTTTTTTAAATATTTTTTAATGCTAGAATCGACTGCACTAAATTAACAACAGAGTTATTCTCGCCTTGGACTGAAATGTTCAAAGTATTTAAATGACCAGTAAGGTCACTCAAAAAAGCCGAATTCGCCACCCATTTACGACCGCAAAGTAGTTCTTCTCGACGTCCTTTCATTTCCAAAAAGGTATTCATTTCGCCCGTCAAGGAGAAACACTGATGAAGCACCTTTCATCTGCTCAGCCATCTTACTTCGGCGTGGTAGGGGATGTCCGGGTATTCCGCTTCGATATCAGCCAGAAATTCTTTAAATTGACGAGTGAGTCCATGCAGAATAGCCGCGTAGATTTAGATGCAGAAATGGGGCGACGTGGAGGGGTGCTGCAGAAATCAGTATCAGGCGCAGAGGGCACAACCCACTCTTCCAGAGGTATACGGTGCGGATCCTGAGAATCAACGGAAACTGAAACTCACGGTATGTCTTTCAGTGCCAGCACGTCCTCCAGGGCCACACTTTTGCCGATCTGGGTCTCATCAGCAGCGGCCCATGGCACACTTTCGTCACCCGGGGCGCAGAAGATGGGTGGCAATACGTTACAGACCCAGGGATAGCTGGTGGGTCTGCCGATATAGTACGGAACTCAAAAAATGTTTCAAATTGCTCTGAGCACTATGGGACTTAACGTCTTAGGTCATCAGCCCCCTAGAACTTAGAACTACTTAAACCTAACTAACTTAAGGACATCACACACATCCATGCCCGCGGCAGGATTCGAGCCTGCGACCGTAGCAGTCCCGCGGTCCCGGACTGCAGCGCCTAGAACCGCACGGCCACTGAGGCCGGCAGTACGGAACTCCACAACAGGTCTCTCCTAAGGAGATTCCGAAGAGTCGGTCTTGGCCTTGGTCTCGGTAGATACGTCGTAGGGGACGCCGGATGCTTTGGACAACGAAAAAAAGAAAAGGAATGATACCAAGACTACAACCCCTGGTTGAGAGGCTGTATGGCAGGCAACAGTCACGTTGGTATCCCCCCGCAGTCCAGGGCATCTCCAGACTCGTCTTCGGCATGGAATCTTATTGACTGGTTTAGAATTGTCTTCAGAGACGAGTTCCACTTGGAACTGAGACCCAAAGACCAAGAAAAACGTGTCTGGAGATGCCCCAGACAGTGGTGGAATACTAACATGCCTGTTGTCTGCCACACGATCAGAAAACCAGGTGTAGTGGTCTGGGGCACAGCGGCACGTCGGCGATATTCTACGCCCGGTTTTGTTGCCTTTCATAGAAGGCCATCGTGGGCTCCCAGAACTGCTCTAATTAATAAACGATCACAACGCCCATATAGTACTAGGGACAGAAAGTTGGCTGAAACCAGACGTAAACAGTAACGAAATCCTAAACTCAGATTGGAATGTATACCGCAGAGACAGGCTGAACAGTGAAGGGGGAGGCGTGTTTATAGCGGTAAGAAGTGCAATAGTATCGAAGGAAATTGACGGAGATCCGAAATGTGAAATGATTTGGGTGAAGGTCGCGGTTAAAGCAGGCTCAGACATGATAATTGGATGTCTCTATAGGCCCCCTGGCTCAGCAGCTGTTGTGGCTGAGCACCTGAAGGATAATTTGGAAAATATTTCGAGTAGATTTCCCCACCATGTTATAGTTCTGGGTGGAGATTTTAATTTGCCGGATATAGACTGGGAGACTCAGACGTTCATAACGGGTGGCAGGGACAAAGAATCCAGTGAAATTTTTTTAAGTGCTTTATCTGAAAACTACCTTGAGCAGTTAAACAGAGAACCGACTCGTGGCGATAACATATTAGACCTTCTGGTGACAAACAGACCCGAACTATTTGAAAAAGTTAACGCAGAACAGGGAATCAGTGATCATAAAGCGGTTACGGCATCGATGATTTCAGCCGTAAATAGGAAGATTAAAAAGGGTAGGAAGATTTTTCTGTTTAGAAAAAGTGACAAAAAGCAGATTTCAGAGTACCTGTTGGCTCAACACAAAAGTTTTGTCTCAAGTACTGATAGTGTTGAGGATCAGTGGACAAAGTTCAAAACCATCGTACAATATGCGTTAGATGAGTATGTGCCAAGCAAGATCGTAAGAGATGGGAAAGAGCCACCGTGGTTCAACAACCGAGTTAGAAAACTGCTGCGGAAGCAAAGGGAACTTCATAGCAAACATAAACATAGCCAAAGCCTTGCAGACAAACAAAAATTACGCGAAGCGAAATGTAGTGTGAAGAGAGCTATGCGAGAGGCGTTCAATGAATTCGAAAGTAAAGTTCTATGTACTGACTTGGCAGAAAATCCTAAGAAATTTTGGTCTTATGTCAAAGCGGTAGGTGGATCAAAACAAAATGTCCAGACACTCTGTGACCAAAATGGTACTGAAACAGAGGATGACAGACTAAAGGCCGAAATACTAAATGTCTTTTTCCAAAGTTGTTTCACAGAGGAAGATTGCACTGTAGTTCCTTCTCTAGATTGTCGCACAGATGACAAAATGGTAGATATCGAAATAGACGACAGAGGGATAGAGAAACAATTAAAATCGCTCAAAAGAGGAAAGGCCTCTGGACCTGATGGGATACCAGTTCAATTTTACACAGAGTACGCGAAGGAACTTGCCCCCCTTCTTGCAGCGGTGTACCGTAGGTCTCTAGAAGAGCGTAGCGTTCCAAAGGATTGGAAAAGGGCACAGGTCATCCCCGTTTTCAAGAAGGGACGTCGAACAGATGTGCAGAACTATAGACCTATATCTCTAACGTCGATCAGTTGTAGAATTTTGGAACACGTATTGTGTGTTCGAGTATAATGACTTTTCTGGAGACTAGAAATCTACTCTGTAGGAATCAGCATGGGTTTCGAAAAAGACGGTCATGTGAAACCCAGCTCGCGCTATTCGTCCACGAGACTCAGAGGGCCATAGACACGGGTTCACAGGTAGATGCCGTGTTTCTTGACTTCCGCAAGGCGTTCGATACAGTTCCCCACAGTCGTTTATTGAACAAAGTAAGAGCATATGGACTATCAGACCAATTGTGTGATTGGATTGAGGAGTTCCTAGATAACAGGACGCAGCATGTTATTCTCAATGGAGAGAAGTCTTCCGAAGTAAGAGTAATTTTAGGTGTGCCGCAGGGGAGTGTCATAGGACCGTTGCTATTCACAATATACATAAATGACCTGGTGGATGACATCGGAAGTTCACTGAGGCTTTTTGCAGATGATGCTGTGGTGTATCGAGAGGTTGTAACAATGGAAAATTGTACTGAAATGCAGGAGGATCTGCAGCGAATTGACGCATGGTGCAGGGAATGGCAACTGAATCTCAATGTAGACAAGTGTAATGTGCTGCGAATACACAGAAAGATAGATCCTTTATCATTTAGCTACAAAATAGCAGGTCAGCAACTGGAAGCAGTTAATACCATAAATTATCTGGGAGTACGCATTAGGAGTGATTTAAAATGGAATGATCATATAATGTTGATTGTCGGTAAAGCAGATGCCAGACTGAGATTCATTGGAAGAATCCTAAGGAAATGCAATCCGAAAACAAAGGAAGTAGGTTACAGTACGCTTGTTCGCCCACTGCTTGAATACTGCTCAGCAGTGTGGGATCCGTACCAGATAGGGTTGATACAAGACATAGAGAAGATCCAACGGAGAGCAGCGCGCTTCGTTACAGGATCATTTAGTAATCGCGAAAGCGTTACGGAGATGATAGATAAACTCCAGTGGAAGACTCTGCAGGAGAGACGCTCAGTAGCTCGGTACGGGCTTTTGTCAAAGTTTCGAGAACATACCTTCACCGAAGAGTCAAGCAGTATATTGCTCCCTCCTACGTATATCTCGCGAAGAGACCATGAGGATAAAATCAGAGAGATTAGAGCGCACACAGAGGCATACCGACAATCCTTCTTTCCACGAACAATACGAGACTGGAATAGAAGGGAGAACCGATAGAGGTACTGAAGGTACACTCCGCCACACACCGTCAGGTGGCTTGCGGAGTATGGATGTAGATGTAGATGTAGATGTAGCAAGATAATACCCGCCTGCACACGGTGAGAGTTTTTGCTTGCCAAACAGTACGTATGGCAGCAAGGTGGCCAGATCTCTCCAGAATGGAGCACGTTTGGAGAATAATGTATGGGGCCCTCCAACGATCTCGGTATTTTGACGAACAAACTCGCCATTTGAACAGAATTTGGGACGATATCCCTCAGGAGGAGATCCCACAACTCTACCAATGGCAAGCCGAACAGCTGCTTGCAAAAGGGCCAAAGGCAGACGGACGCGTTATCGTCTTGCTCAATTTGTCAATCTGTTTATCAGAGAATTTTTACGAAATTTTAATCATTTATTTGTTTATACATCACTTGTAGCGATTTCCACCTCATTCGGATAATTCCTTCGAGGTGTGTCATATCTTTGGTGTATCTTGCAAGTTTCATTTCAGTTCTAAAAAGCAAGTTCTAATTCTACGAGGGTAATCCCAAAAGTAAAGTCTCCTATTTTTTGATAAATACATAGACCTGTTTATTTCTACAATAGTTGACACCAATTTACAGTATGAACATTTAGCTATTTTTCCATATAATCACCATTTCTGTCGATGCATTTTTGTAGACGCTGTGGCAGTTTTTGTATGCCCATGTCATACCAGCTCGCCGTCATGCTGTTCATAAAGTTCTGGACCTCTTCTTTCACCTCGTCGTTGGAGCTGAATCGCTTTCCGGCCAATTGTTCTTTTAACCTAGGGAACAGGTGATAGTCACTGGGCGCCAGGTCAGGGCTATAGGGTGGGCGGGTGATTATGTTCCGCTGAAACTGTCGCAGGAGAGCAACGGTTTGCCGAGCGATGTGTGGGACAGCGTTGCATGGAGAATGTGTACGCTTTTGCACAGCATTCCTCTTCTCTGGTTCTGAATTACCCGTTTGAATTATTTCAGAGTCTCACAGTACCTGTCAGCGTTAATTGTGGTCCCAGCGATTCAGCTCCAACGACGAGGTGAAAGAAGAGGTTCATAACTTTCTGAACAGTATGGCGGCGAGCTGGTATGACATGGACATACAAAAACTGCCACAGCGTCTAGAAAAATGCATCGATTATGTCGAAAAATAGCTAAATGTGCAAACTGTAAACTTATGTAAATCATTGTAGAAACAACGAGACCTTACTTTCGGGATTACCGTCGTATTAAAAGATAAATAACCGTTCTAATTTGAATGAACAGAATTCCATCCTCAAAATTCGGTACGGGGTGACAGAAATAGCAAACGGTCTTGTTAAATTTCAAGAGGTAATTGCCACGGTGAGTTTAGTCACATTTCCTGTTCCATTGGTGAATGCAGTCACTATGTTTAGTGAACAACATAATCAAAACTATTATTAAAGGTAGGATGTAAAGTACACTGAATGCTCTGTTGTTTTAGCTCAGTAGTTTGTTTACTAAAAGCTTCAGAAGTAGTTCCATAGGCAATTAAAATTCAGTCAGGTACACACGCGGTCAGGCATTAGTCAAAGAGTACAAGATAAACTGACATAGTGTTCAAAGTGTTAGTATTGCTGTTTCCGTTTCCGAGTCCGAAATTAGACGCGATGCTAGACAGAAAGAGTCTTACCAAGGTCAATCTGCTTCTTAGACACGACCAGATTCCCCTGAGTACAGAAGTAAGGAAAACACAGTATTTGCTAATAGGTAAGAGAGTCACAGGGTCCTTATGAACTTTTGTAATAAACCAAGTTACTTCGTACAATCTATAAAATTGGGAGATACCGCTAGTACGTTACCGTATTCGGACGTGTCTTTTCGGTTGAACCATTCCGGTTAATGATGTTGCTCAGCAACAGTCATACAATAATTTTTAAACGAACACACCTCCACTTGACTGTATTGTTGTTTGTTCAGTTACGGCCCCGGTTTCGGCGTTTTATGCCATTTTCAAGTGACTCAGTATGTCATTAATATATATTGCAGATCATAAGCTGAAAATTGGCCATAAATTAAGAAAAATATTGGCTCCCCACGAAATGACAGATGTAAAACTACAATCCTGTAAAATGTCAGTGAATAATAGTGGAATTTATTTAGTAAAAAGAGGTTTACTTCGGTGAAGTACCTGTTTTTGCTAAAAATTCTATTTTTCTAGGCGAATAGTGCCGTTTCGCAAGTGTGCTGACACTCAGTAGGCAGAGGTGTGAAACAAAGCAGCTAGCTTGATGGTGGTGCTTAATGAGTGAGACGGACTTGACGAGGTTATCATTAAAGCGCCTTTCTCTGTTGATTTTGCCCCGTATCCCTGTTTTGTTGTTTGCTGCTAGGAGCCAGATGAAGGTCGTGCGTGAATCGTTAGCCGTGACTCAGTACGTTCTAGGTGTCCCACGTCGGAATGTTCCAGAGAGTAGTTAGATATAACTGGAGGATATTAATAATTGACTTTAGAGTAGAGAGAGTTTGATCCTGCTTCACGGATCAAAGAGAGACTGGCAATCCATATTTAGACTGATTTGACTTGCGTAGCAACGTAAGTTATTAATCCGCATCCGCTAAAAACGTTTCCGATTAAATCTGTGAAGCGGTACGTTGAGTTATTGATCTTGCTCGCTGCACATCGTCAAAAATGCATGGGATCTTGCTACAGCCACTAACGCGATTTCCCCCAAAGCCACGGAGGTTCTGAATCACAGACGAAAGGAACGTTTCATTATGCCTGTAGCAACGTCAATATTAGCTCGTCTTGCACAACGTGTACGTAAACCAGAGACAGAACGCCCTGTAAATGGACAAGTAAGTTACAACATAAGCCACATACGGTGCCCAAATCGTAGTAGTTAGGAAACAGTATATCGCATGTCAGTACTACTTCTGCATCTGACAGCGTGGAGTGCGCTGACGCCTGATATGGATTAACTGTTCGTAACTCGCCAGCACTCGCACACATTGCCTTCCAGGAGAGTACACCAGTGACAAGACGCAATCAATACCTTCACTGCGCGATAACAACGGTGAAGTCACTGATGACAGTGCCACTAAAGCAGGGTTATTAAACACTACTTTCTTAAACTCCTTCACCAAAGAAGACGACGTAAAAATTCCTGAATTAATGTTAAGAACAACTGCCAACATGAGAAACATATAAATAGACATCCTCGGTTTTGCAAAGCAGCTTAAATCAGTTAATAAAAGCAAGGCTTCCGGTCCAGATTGTATACCAGTCAGGTTCCTCTCAGAGTATGAGCAATTATATACAACCGCTCGCCCACAGAAAGATCCGTACCTACACATTGGAAAATTGCTCAGGTCACACCAATACCCATAAAGGGAAGCAGCAGTAATCCGTTGAATTACAGGCCCACATCACTGACGTCGACGTGGAACATATAGTGTATTCGAACATTATGAAGTACCTCGAAGACAACGATTTATTGACACATTGTCAGCACCGATTCAGAAAATACCGTTCTTGCGAAACACAACTAGTTCTTTATACTCACGAAGTAATGAGTGCTATCGACAGGGGATGTCAAATTTATTCCATATTTTTAGATTTCCAGAAGGCTTTCGACACCGTTCCTCACAAGAATCTTCTAACCAATCTGCGTGCCTATGGAATATCGCCAAAGTTGTGCGACTGGATGTGTGATTTCCTGTCAGAAAAGTCACAGTTCGTAGTAATAGACGGAAAGTTACCGAGTAAAACAGAAATAATGTCCGGTGTTCACAAAGGAAGTATTATAGGCCCTCTATTGTTCCTGATCTATATTAACGACATAGGAGACAATCTCAGTAGCCGTCTCAGATTGTTTGCGGATGATGCTGTCATTTACTCTCTTGTAAAGTCATCAGATGTCCAAAAAGAATTGCAAAATGAATTAGACAAGATATCTCTGTGGTGCGAAAAGTGGCAATTGACCCTGAATAAAGAAAAGTGTGAAGTTATCCACACGAGCACTAAAAGAAATGCGCTGAATTTCGATTACGCGATAAGTTACACAAATCTGAAAGCTGTAAATTTAACTAAATACTTAGGGATTAAAATAACAAATAACCTAAATTGGAACGATCACATAGATAATTTTGTTACTAGCGCCAACCAGAGACTGCGATTCATTGGAAAAACACTTGGAAGGTGCAACAGGTCTGCTAAAGAGACTGCTTACACCACGCTTGTCCGCCCTATTCTGGAGTATTGCTGTGCAGTGTGGGTTCCGCATCACATGACATCGAAAAGGTACTGCTTGTTTTGTACTTTCGCGAAGTAGGGGAGATACTGCTACAGACATAATACGTGAATTGGTGTGGCAGTCATTAAAACAAAGGTGTTTCTGTAGCGACGGGATCTTCTCATTAAATATCAATCACCAGTTTCCTCCTCCGATTGCGAAAACGTTTTGCCGGCACCCACTTACAGAGGGAGAAATGATCATCACGATAAAAGAAGAGAAATCAGGGATCGGACAGAAAAATTTAAGTGCTCGTTTTTCCCGCGTGCAGTTCGAGAGTGGAACGGTAGAGAGACAGCTGGAAGGTGGTTCATTGAACGCTCTGCGAGGCACTTTATTGTGAATTGCAGAGTTATCACGTAGATGTAGATGTACGCCCAATGTGAGACTTCCGGGGATGAAGAAAAATATGGAAACACGAAAAACACATTACCACGTGTGATACCGCGTAGGAAGACAGTTGGTATTCAAAACAGCTTCCAGTCGTCTCGAAATGGATAAATACAATTGCGGTATGGTTTACAAGGGAATTTTATACAGTTCATCCTGCAAAATAGGGGCAAGTGCAGGTACATAGTGATCATACATCCTTCTCTCGTAAGCAGATCTGGTGAGTGTGGTGGCCAGAAGAGACGTGTTAGTTCATCGTGGTGCTAACAAAGCCAGCCCTGTGTGAACAGGGGTCCTGTTCTCTTGCGATACAGCAGCACCACTGGGAAGCTAACACTGTACCATGGAGTGCACCTGATCAGCCAAGACGATCACGCAATCCTTAGCAGAAATGCGACATTGCAGAGACTTCGTTAATGAAGCACTTATCAAACGTACACCGCTCACAACGACAAAGAACACTCTTTTAACTAAGAGTGACGCTTGCCACGTATTGAGGACATTGCAAAGGTGCCATTCGTCAACAGATACAACAGCGTAACTTGAAGGCCTGGCTGGCATCTGAATTTTATTTCTAAGCATAAATTTCTCACGGTGTTTTCATGTATTTGTTGAAATTCTGTGATCATAAATCGTACGCTACGAACCTATTGCAGTTTGTGCACCTTCTTTTACAACACAGTATTTGTGCCCACGCGTCTCACGCGAACAGCTTCAAGGGCAGGTGCCAGAATTATGTTCGTCATCATTAATTGTGCCAACGGCTTTCCCGCAGTGGTAACACCGGTTCCAAACAGATTACCCAAATGAAGCCCTGCCGTGTTGGGCTAGCACTTGGCTGGGTGACCATCCGGTCTGCCGCACTCAGCCATTCTGAGGCACAACTGAGGAGCTGCTTGATTGAGAAGTAGCGGCTCCGGTCTCGTAAACTGAAATACGGCCGTGAGAGCGGTGTGCTGACTACATGCCCCTTCATATCATTTTCTGAGGCACAACTGAGGAGCTGCTTGATTGAGAAGTAGCGGCTCCGGTCTCGTAAACTGACGTACGGCCGTGAGAGCTACATGCCCCTTCATATCCGCATCCAGTGTCGCCTGTGGGCTCAGGATAACACAGCGGCCGGCCAGTACCGTTGGGCCTTCGTGTCCTGTTCCGGAGGAGTTCAGTTTTTTTCAGGTCAGTAATTGATGTATTGCATGAACGGCGATATTTTCTACTGTGGAAATCTCTCCCCTTGAGTACCATCTAGCGACTCACAATTATCTATGGGCTCTTCAATGCAATCGCGTACCTCATTTGAAATAATAAGACAATCACTTTCTAATTGTGGCTTTATACAGGGTGATTCAAAAAGAATACCACAACTTTAAAAATGTGTATTTAATGAAAGAAACATAATATAACCTTCTGTTATACATCATTACAAAGAGTATTTAAAAAGGTTTTTTTTCACTCAAAAACAAGTTCAGAGATGTTCAATATGGCCCCCTCCAGACACTCGAGCAATATCAACCCGATACTCCAACTCGTTCCACACTCTCTGTAGCATATCAGGCGTAACAGTTTGGATAGCTGCTGTTATTTCTCGTTTCAAATCATCAATGGTGGCTGGGAGAGGTGGCCGAAACACTATATCCTTAACATGCCCCCATAAGAAAAAATCGCAGGGGGTAAGATCAGGGCTTCTTGGAGGCCAGTGATGAAGTGCTCTGTCACGGGCTGCCTGGCGGCCGATCCATTGCCTCGGGTAGTTGACGTTCAGGTAGTTACGGACAGATAAGTGCCAATGTGGTGGCGCTCCATCCTGCTGAAATATGAATTGTTGTGCTTCTTGTTCGAGCTGAGGGAACAGCCAGTTCTCTAACATCTCCAGATACTGTAGTCCAGTTACAGTAGCACCTTCGAAGAAAAAGGGACCAAAAACTTTATTGGCTGAAATGGCACAGAAAACGTTCACCTTAGGCGAGTCACGTTCATACTGAGTTGTTTCCCGCGTATTCTCAGTGCCCCATATACAGACATTGTGACGGTTGACTTTCCCGTTAGTGTGGATAGTTGCTTCATCACTAAACACAATCTTAGCATCAACTGACGCTGACGCCTAGTCAACAGCGCCTCAAGCGAACAAATGTACAACTAAATGAAACTTTATAGCTCCCTTAATTCGCCGACAGATAGTGCTTAGCTCTGCCTTTTGTCGTTGCAGAGTTTTAAATTCCTAAAGTTGTGGTATTCTTTTTGAATCACCCTGTATAACAGCATAAGTGGAGTAACACTTCCCGCACTCTACAAATAAAAAGTGCTCGGCATACCTTAGCTACTGATTCCACCCACACTTCAACATGTTAATAATTAAGTTTTTGGAGTCATATTCTTGAAAAGCTGTGCAGTGATTAAGTCAAAGAAGCCACATTCGGGAAGACGCCAGCAACAATCCTCGTCCAGTCGTCCATTCTTGGATTTTCCGTGATTTCCTTTCGCCGGCTATCTTAAGGCAGTCGCCGCAAGATTCCTTTGGCACAAACACGGCCGATTGACTTCTCCATCCTTCCCTAATCAGAGCTTGTCCTCTGCCTCATTTTTAATGGGACCAAACCAGTTGAGGCCTAAATAACCAATCAGATGCCCGTTCAGCTAGAGGTTGACACGTATTACACTCTCCTGCAAGAATGCGTGGAAACAGCTACCTGCATCCGTAACGGAGGCCGCTAACGCACTCCTGTGTCGCAGCCATAGAATCAGACGACGCGGGTCTGAATCTTGGTATTGCAAAATATTTTCACCATCAGCATTTGCCGGCGAGGGGAGTACTTTAAATTTCCGATCTCTAAACCTTGCGCCGCTGCCCTGCAATAGCGGCATCTCATGGAGTGGGGGTGTGTGACACTGCCTATGGTGATCCGCCTGTACGATGGGGACGCAAGGCCCAGCGGAACCCTCGGAGGAGGGTACGTCCAGGTACCGGCGTTGCTCCGCTCCCTTTCAAAGCTGCGCATTCATTTGCAGTTTCATTTTTTGCTCACAATATTTTTTCTTAACTTATATCACCAGTTTATCTCTGCTGTGTGACTATGTAGACTTTCCCGGCGTATTAGTATATCAAATTCTTGTCTGTTTCCCAGCCGGATCTAACTGTCATCTGAGCACAATATTTCAGCGGTCCATCTGGCCGCCGTCATCACGTGAGAAAAGCTACGCTGCTGTCGCCGATAACTGATTCAACTCGTAAATGACTGCACCTTTATATGCATCGGAAGTACAACAGCACATGCGCTCGATACAGTGCGCACGCGCTCAGCCGTTCCTGCTGCCCCCTGGCGCAAAGAGATTTGCAGCGCGTGAATACTGTTGAAAACGATATATCGTTACAAATGATTATTCATAGCCGGCCGATTCAGATGCCGTTGTTTCTTCATGTCTGATAAAACAGGATTCCACGCTTTTACTTGGCGGGTATCCATTATCACGATTAATGGTATTATCTGCTAGTCTGATTTCAACAAATTCTTTTGAAACAGAATCCCAGTACCGAGAAGCATTTCCAACTACTTGCGTCTCATTGTATAGCATCCTGCATCCCTCTGTAAGGCAATGCTCAGCTACCGCAGATTTATCTGGTTATAATAATCACGTATGGCGATGATGTTCAATACACCTGCCGTTGACGGTACTAATACTTTGGCCAATGTAAATTTTCCCTCACTCACACGGTGAGTAGTTGGAAATGCTTCTCGGTACTGGGATTGTGTTTTAAAAGAATCTGTTGAAATCAGACTAGCAGATAGTACCATTAATCGTGATAATGGATACCCGGTTGTTTTGACAAGGGTTCAAAAAAATGGCTCTGAGCACTATGGGACTTAACATCTATGGTCATCAGTCCCCTAGAACTTAGAACTACTTAAACCTAACTAACCTAAGGACAGCACACAACACCCTGCCATCACGAGGCAGAGAAAATCCCTGACCCCGCCGGGAATCGAACCCGGGAACCCGGGCGTGGGAAGCGAGAACGCTACCGCACGACCACGAGATGCGGGCGACAAGGGTTCAATAGCGTACAAAGCCACGGACATTTGCTGCATTGCGTCAGCGAGAGGGAACTCAACTTCAGTAAAAAGTATTATAACTTGAGGATAAAATGTAAAAATAACAGGAAAATTGTCAGTATAGCATCATAAAAGAATAACTATTCAAACAAGGGGTACAAGTCTTTAATAATTTTGCTATGAAATTATGAAAGACTTTAAAATAGAAACGTCAATACAAGCAGTTTTAGCACCATTGAACACCATATTGTTACGCTTCTTCAGCCAAAGACCACGATGTAGTACTTGTGATGTTTTGTGTATATTATGTAAAGGCTGATTTCCATGATTAACAGGTGGTCTCATATCTTAACATTGTTCTTAAGGTCAAGATGGCTGATTAAACGTGCCTAAACCGATCATTTTAATAGAAGAGATATTCTGCGATCTTGACTGTTTACACTATAAGAACAGATCGCTGTTACCTCCTTACCGTGTTGGTTAAAATTATGTCCATTGTTGGTTGTGATACGCCCGCTGAATTCGCTGGGCAGAACAGGTAATAGGGCTGTGGAAAGGGCCAAAGAGGTTGAGGTCAGTTTCGCCTTCTAATTGTAATTTATTGTAATTTAATAACTTTAACGCGCTGGCCGCGGTGACCGAGCGGTTCTAGGCGCTTCGATCCGGAACCACGCGACTGCTACGGTTGCAGTTTCGAATCCTGCCTCGGGCATGTATGTGCTTAGCTTAGCTAGGTTTAAGTAGCTCTAAGTTCTAGGGGACTGATGACCTCAGATGTTAAGTCCCATAGTGCTCAGAGCCATTTGAACCAATTTTGAATAACTTTTACAACCAAAGCGGCACATAGCCGGACCTTTACCGAGTGCATCTCTTTCACGGCTGAAGGCCTCCAAACAAGCAATCCTAACCAATCAATAAGATAAAATCCACTTAAGGTAGCAATAAAACAATTAAAAGAAACATCGCCGCAAGGTAGATAGAACAAACATATGCAAGGTACAATACCAATGGCTGAAGTTTCAAAATTTTAAAATATATTAACATAATATTTTAAAGGCAGAAGTCCGCAATGTTTAAGCTTGAAAGATAAATTTAAAATTTAATTTTGCAAAATTTTAAGAAAATAAAAAAAAAAACCGTAAGCCTTGAATTTAAAGTAGCTGGCAACAAATAATTAAACACCGGTGGCACTCAGAAGCCTCCAGGTAGAGCGGTCTGCCCTCGTTCACTTAGGTGAGACAGGTGGTGAGCCCAACTATACTGGATCCATCTGAACCCAACCAGGGGACAGCCAAGGCCCGACCGACACAATGACTTGCTTCCCGTCAATCAGTACATGAGAACTCAAACTGAAAATGTTACAAGCGTGATAATCCACAATGGAGTATGTATTAGCTATCAAAATTACACACCATGTTGGACAGCGACAACAGGTGTGGAAAGGACGCGGCCTAAAATTACGTTAGTGGCCAGGGTACGTAACCGGACCACTAACGGCCACTAGGCAGAAAATTCCGCTGTTACACTTGAATTTGAAACACTGTAATATAGTTAACTTCACTCAAAAGAACACTGCCTGAATTTACGTCAGTGCCAAGGACAGGTAAACAGAATACTAACGGCCACAAGACAGAAAATTCCAAAGGTGCACTCAAATTGTAATCGACCCAAAAGTTAATTGCACCACATGGCGGCTAAATTTCAGTTGTAGAAACACTCAGTGTCGCTCACAGAAAAACCTTCCTAATAACGAACCACCGAAACCAACCACCACAACATGAATGGACGTGGCTTGGGTAGTTGAAACCACTACTCAAGTTTGACGCCCTGAGTCACTGAACCCTGAAGCTTGTAGCGATTGGACATCTCCACACATGCTCTGACACTGCGCAGGGACCGCCGGCGGACCCAGCCGACTGCACCGCGCGGAGATAACTTCCCTGTTCCGCAGCAACCGACTGACCATCTCAGAATGCCGGCACCTAAAATAGTCGTCAGTGGACATAACGCCAACTACACAAACAACCTGACAAACACTTGCATGAAGACCTGAACGATACTCAACAGTAGCTAAGCAAGCACGAAGACACATCGGGAGTTGATGCGCGCACACACACACACACACACACACACACACACACACACAGCTGACTCATGAACGATCGGTGAGACAAAACGTGTCGTCCAGTAAGACGACCGACCGACGATCCACCAAATTAGAATTATACACTCCTGGAAATTGAAATAAGAACACCGTGAATTCATTGTCCCAGGAGGGGGAAAATTTATTGACACATTCCTGGGGTCAGATACATCACATGATCACACTGACAGAACCACAGGCACATAGACACAGGCAACAGAGCATGCACAATGTCGGCACTAGTACAGTGTATATCCACCTTTCGCAGCAATGCAGGCTGCTATTCTCCCATGGAGACGATCGTAGAGATGCTGGATGTAGTCCTGTGGAACGGCTTGCCATGCCATTTCCACCTGGCGCCTCAGTTGGACCAGCGTTCGTGCTGGACGTGCAGACCGTGTGAGACGACGCTTCATCCAGTCCCAAACATGCTCAATGGGGGACAGATCCGGAGATCTTGCTGGCCAGGATAGTTGACTTACACCTTCTAGAGCACGTTGGGTGGCACGGGATACATGCGGACGTGCATTGTCCTGTTGGAACAGCAAGTTCCCTTGCCGGTCTAGGAATGGTAGAACGATGGGTTCGATGACGGTGTGGATGTACCGTGCACTATTCAGTGTCCCCTCGACGATCACCAGTGGTGTACGGCCAGTGTAGGAGAGCGCTCCGCACACCATGATGTCGGGTGTTGGCCCTGTGTGCCTCGGTCGTATGCAGTCCTGATTGTGGCGCTCACCTGCACGGCGCCAAACACGCATACGACCATCATTGGCACCGAGGCAAAGCGACTCTCATCGCTGAAGACGACACGTCTCCATTCGTCCCTCCATTCACGCCTGTCGCGACACCACTGGAGGCGGGCTGCACGATGTTGGGGCGTGAGCGGAAGACGGCCTAACGGTGTGCGGGACCGTAGCCCAGCTTCATGGAGACGGTTGCGAATAGTCCTCGCCGATACCCCAGGAGAAACAGTGTCCCTAATTTGCTGGGAAGTGGCGGTGCGGTCCCCTACGGCACTGCGTAGGATCCTACGGTCTTGGCGTGCATCCGTGCGTCGCTGCGGTCCGGTCCCAGGTCGACGGGCACGTGCACCTTCCGCCGACCACTGGCGACAAAATCGATGTACTGTGGAGACCTCTCGCCCCACGTGTTGAGCAATTCGGCGGTACGTCCACCCTGCCCCCCGCATGCCCACTATACGCCCTCGCTCAAAGTCCGTCAACTGCACATACGGTTCACGTCCACGCTGTCGCGGCATGCTACCAGTGTTAAAGACTGCGATGGAGCTCCGTATGCCACGGCAAACTGGCTGACACTGACGGCGGCGGTGCACAAATGCTGCGCAGCTAGCGCCATTCGACGGCCAACACCGCGGTTCCTGGTGTGTCCGCTGTGCCGTGCGTGTGATCATTGCTTGTACAGCCCTCTCGCAGTGTCTGGAGCAAGTATGGTGGGTCTGACACACCGGTGTCAATGTGTTCTTTTTTCCATTTCCAGGAGTGTATTAATACCCTCAACTGCTAATGGGCGTTGATATGTTGATATATATCAACTTGGACAGGTGAAAATGGATGCCCCGACCGGGACTCGAAGCCGGGATCTCCTGCTTACATGGCAGACGCTCTATCCATCTGTGCCACCGAGAGCACAGGGGATAGTGCGACTGCAGGGATTATCTCCCGCACTCTCCCGGGAGACCCACATTCTCACCTTGTATGTCCACACTCTACATGCGTAGTGTCCCACCCCAGTACACTCATTACTCGTGGAAGACATTCTTACCAAGTCCCGTAAGAGCTCGGGGAATATGCGTGCATCCGCACAGAAGAAGAAGGTCATGGCCGGTATTGCCAGAGCTATATACTTATATGGATATGGTGTCTGTTCTTTAGGTCTTTCCTGGTTTTCTGTTCGAGAAATAATCTGATCTGTTCTGCTTCTTGTCTGGTGTCAATTCGAGTTGGTTCGAAGTTTCTACAATGAAAAAAAAGTGTGGCTCTGAGCACTATGGGACTCAACATCTTAGGTCATAAGTCCCCTAGAACTTAGAACTACTTAAACCTAACTAACCTAAGGACATCACACACATCCATGCCTGAGGCAGGATTCGAACCTGCGACCGTAGCAGTCCCGTGGTTCCGGACTGCAGCGCCAGAACCGCTAGACCACCGCGGCCGGCAAAAAAAGTGTGAAGATCCTTTCAATCAGAAGGAGGGAGCCAAATGTAAAATTTAAAAGTGTAATTAAAAATTGAGATTTCTCGCCATTTTTCTCCAAGTTGGCACTGTAGTTACCAGTGATGTAAGGAATACCCTGAAGGCGGTAGCATAATACAGACAAAGGAAATGCGGCCAATTTACCATTCAAAATGGCTGCCCCGCTTTCGACGCTCACCAAGGATGAACAGTTTCCTCACATAGTTTTACGAGCAATGAGGGTACGAAACCTATTGAAATCCATCGACGAATGAAGATGCAGTAAGTTGATGCATATCTATCACTACAGCAAATCTATGAGTGCAGTGGAAGGTTCGGAAATGATAGACGCTCAGTACCCGGGTCAGGCAAATTGCGTTGTGACACCAGAGTCTACTGCATTACTTAAAGCCATTGTGATGGAAAATAACCGTATGATGGTGGACAAAAAAGCAAAATAGCCGCAAATCTGAATCTTAGTCATAGCTCGGCCCATGACATCATTCATAAAGTCGTAAGTTTCGTAAAGTGTCTGCGAGATGTGTGCCACCGCAGCTCTGTGCAGAACTGAAACAGCGACGCTTTGACGTTTGGGAAAAACATTCGTTCCACTCTGAAGCAAAAGATAGTGCCTTCCGCTCAAGAATCGTCGCAGCGGACGAAACATAGGTCCAGTACCGCCAAATTGCAATATTGGCAACAAACAAGGAATGGTGCCATTCCTCATCACGAGAAACCATGAAGTTTCGGAGGCAGTCATCTGAAGCGAACATTTTGCTGACTGTCTTTTGGAATGAACGAGGCGTTGTCTTGGAACACGACTAAGGGAAGCCATCACCATCGAATCATATGCAACATGTTAAAAACTCAGCTTTTGCCTGCAATAAGATCAAAGCGATGAGGACTTCTGATTATAGGTGTCATTTTGTGGCACGACAATGCTACACGTCACATCACCCGTGCAACACTTGCAAACCGTCGACGACCTGCACTTTGATACTTGCCGCATTCTACATACTCATTATACCTCACAAGGAGGGATTACCACATGTCTAGACCATACAATGCGGTGATGGGATAAAAGAAATTTCTTTCTGATGAAGAGTTGCAGCAGGTGGTACACGACAGGCTCCGCATACGATCAAAATAACTGAAGGAAGTTCTAAAAATGTTACACTTGTGCCCCACTAACTTTCATTATAAAAGATTAAGGTTTTCATTTGATTCCCCCTCGTACTTCCCGCGGTGACTATTACGCTATTTCAGAAGGTCATTGTAAATACAATCACGGGAATAAATCGTAACTCCAAGAAGGACGACGTAAAAAAAAGTTGATAGTCGTTTTTCTACATCTGAAAGATGATGTCGGTTCACATTCCGTGTCAGTAGGATAAGAGATACTCTAGTAGCACCAGTATGAAGATGCAACTCAGGTTTAAGTCAAATACAAGCTGTAGCGGTCGTGAGCCTTAGTTAACTTGTAAGTAGGCTGTTTAGGTTTTTTTATTGGTAACGCCACCTCTGTATGAAAATCACTGGCTGTGCTGTGTGCAGTCTGTGGCTGCTTTGCATTGTTGTCTGCCATTGTAGTGTTGGGCAGGTGGACGTGAACAGCGCGTAGCGTTGCGCAGTTGGAGGTGAGCCGCCAGCAGTGGTGGATGTGGGGAGAGAGATGGCGGAGCTTTGAAATTTGTTATACTGGATATTATGAACTGCTATATATATTATGACTATTAAGGTAAATACATTGTTTGTTCTCTATCAAAGTCTTTCATTTGCTAACTATGCCTATCAGTAGTTAGTCCCTTCAGTAGTTTGAATCTTTTATTTAGCTGGCAGTAGTGGCGCTCGCTGTATTGCAGTAGTTCGAGTAATGAAGATTTTTGTGAGGTAAGTGATTTGTGAAAGGTATAGGTTAATGTTAGTCAGGGCCATTCCTTTGTAGGGATATCTGAAAGTCAGATTGCGTTGCGCTAAAAAAATATTGTGTGTCAGTTTAAGCACAGTCATGTATAATTGTTGAAAGGGGACATTTCATATGTCGACCCTTAGCCTAGGATACCTCACTGGAATCTTCTGATTTTTTCTTGTAGTTTGTGTATTTAGTGTAGCTTTTGTTTATTGCTAGCGCGTAATTATAGAGAGAATTTCCTTGGTAGTTGTGGTTTTTCATTGTTGCACAGTAAAACAGTTGTGGTATGCATGTAGATTTGCACCAAGTATTTCGCAGCTGCGCTTGCAATTAACTAGATATTATTTTCATTGCTATGTTAATGTGTTCTCTTATTTTTGCTCTTCAAATTGTGTTTTTTTGTGTTGTCGTGTGAAATATTGTGACAATAATGGCGTGTGAAAAACGTAATACTAGGCTCCAAAGTAAACTGAGCAATGACAGTGAAGACGAAAGCAGTGTGTTAGCGCCACCGAGTAATGAATTAACTAATGTTCAAAGTTGTAATTTGGTAATTGTACATAGGGAAATGGAGCGGGCTGCAAACAATGGTGTAGACACTGAAACAATTAGTGAACAGGGAAGCATTATCGATCGATCGGTCGGCAACAGCTTGCCTCAGGAATCCGAAATGACAGGACACAATCTTGCAAATACTGTAGATTCAGGTTTTGCGTCCTCACCGTTTTCTCAAATGAATCAAGACACATTTTCTGCTTTTCAAAATGCGAATATTGCCAGTTCAAATGCACTGCCGAATAGCACTGAGGAACATGTCTCAGACACCAGTGCACTGTTATTACAGTTAATGCAACAAATGGGACAAAGGCTACAAAAGTTGGACACAACGCTTGAACAAAATCAGAAACAATTGGGACAAAATCTTCAAAAGTTAGACACAATGGAACAAAATCTTCAAAAGTTAGACACAATGGAACAAAATCAGAGACAAACACAGCAAAAGCTTCAAAAGTTAGACACAATAGAACAACACCATAGACAAACACATCAACAGTTGGACACAATGGAACAAAATCTTCGGAAGTTAGACACCACACTTGAATAAACACGTGAAGATTTAACTACTGAGTTACATAACATTGAATCGAAATGTCAAAAAGTCTGTAATGACGTAAAAACACAAATTTGTGAGCATTTTCAACCTATTTTTTTGCGGCATGAAAATGCATTACAGAATCACGAAGCAGCCATAAAAGAACTGCAAACCATTGTTCATGAAAATCATGAGACCCTGCAAGCTAAAATTGACTCAGTTGCATCTACCAATTCGGTTACACAACTTGCAAAAACTCAAGAAAACTTAAAGGATACAGTAGATTTTCTGAAAATTGGTTCAGAAAGACACACTGAGGAAATGTGTTCACTATCAGAGAAAGTAGCCGAACTTTCGGATCAGGTCACTAACTTATCTACGAAGGTAGATGATAATCTGAATGACACAAAACCGGTAGTCTTTAATGACACAGAAGAGTGTGAACAAATTAGGAAACTGAAACAAAATCTGAATCAAATTAATACGCAACACCAAAGAGAAATCCGGGAAGTACAAGATCAGCTGACACAGGTAATACAAGAATTACGTATTTCAGAGGACACTCGCGCTCCAATACGGGAAGAGGGACACAGAAATACGGAACAGCCACAAAATAATAACACAGGGCACTTCGGAAATTATGAAAGAAATTGGCAAGGCGCATTGGATTTTGAGATGGAACCACCGAAACGAAGTAATAATGAGCGATGTGCGACTCGCCGACACGATGATTTCGACTATAAGCTGTTCATTACTACACGTAAATTCAAAACGTTTAAGAATTCTGCCAACGACATTCATCCACAAGCGTGGCTCCATCAATTCTCTCATTGTTTTCCTCCCAACTGGTCATTGGAGCACAGGTTAGAATTTATGTGTGGCTATTTGGAGAATGAACCAGGTGTAAGAATGCGATCGGTCATTCACGATTGTCACAATGAAGGAGATTTTTATCATGCCTTCCTCTCAGCATATTAGTCTCAAGCTACACAAGACCGAGTAAAACATAGCATCATAATGATGAAACATTTCGAACATCTGAATTTTCCAGTCTTGTGAAATATTTTGAAGACATGTTGCACAAGAATCAGTACCTGTCAAACCCATACAGCCCCTCAGAACTCATCCGCATTTGCTTAATCAAACTGCCTGAACATTTACGACATATTATTTTAGCAGGACGTTGCAAAGACGACATTGAAGCTTTTCAGGGACTGTTACAAGAACTGGAAATTGACACAGACAGTCGCGGGATGCGAAAACAGGAAAACAATTACTACAGGTCACATCCGTCACAATTCCGTGACGACAGAAATAATAAATGGACACGACAAGGCTATTCTTACAACGTAAATCGTGACCAAAACAGACACCACCCGTATGACAACCGTTGACAGAGTAGTAATAATTACAGGGAAAGATCACCTCTCCACGGTAATGACTATCACAGAGACAATCAGAGAAACAGACAATATGGGAACCAAACTAATTATTATCAATGGAGACAGAATAACTTTAGACGCAACGGTCCAGTGCGCAGTTACGACTCAGGGAGAAATTCTCCACCACTTAACCGACAAGAAAGAAACTACAGGAACTACCGACATGACGACAGACGATGTGATCGTAACGACAGGCGTGAATTGGATCAGAACTGGTGGGATTTAAACAGAGCAGAGCCCTCTCGACAAGGCGAATTTGTAGAAGTTAGGTCTCCTAATCCCAATAACGACGCGCGCCAACAAAGAAACAGACAATGACTCGCACCGCAGGCAGCCACTTGCGCCCGCTGGCTCAGGGAAAAATAACATTGACGCTAACCTTGAGCAAAATTCCAGTATTCTTTACGGACGAATACCATGATAATTGCGTTAAAGTTGAAACTCTGCGTACTAGGAAGAGTAATGGTTTACACCACATTTCACATGTAAAACCGTTTATTGAAAGATAATCTGCTTTTTAACTTTGTCTCTGCCATAAAACGTTTCACTTCACATTTCTAGTATGCATTGTCACACTTAGTAACTGTTATCATGCAACAATGTTTGAAGTTAAATATCCAGTCAAGAACCAAGAGAACTTATTTAAACAGAAATTACGAATGCATTGTTATTGTGAACAGACGTCACAGTGTTATTGTGTGTGTGCATTCTTGCTTGTTAGTTGCACGATTACGTAACGACTATAAGGCTCACATACTTAGAACATTTACCAGTACTGCTAATGAGATTCTAATGCAACATTTTGGTTTACTTGAAAATACATTCTGGATTTAAGGTACTTTCTGTGAGATACCAGATGAGACAATGGTTAGTTTATGTGACAGCTACACGATTTTATCACGACGCTACTAATGAGTGACAATTTACAATGTTGCTTTTGCGGTGTTTCTGTTTTATATTTGCACAGTTTTTCTGTATTATTCTGGAAAATAAAACATGTTTTAGTAGTAACTTTTGTGGTATAGCTACAATGAGACAGCCTTTTCCGTAGCACAACAATACGTTACAGCACAGTAATTTCTTCATCACAACAATAAGCGTAATAACTAAGATATCTATACGCAAATCATTTCACTTTTGTTTATCATGAGGTAAGTACATTGACTTCTGCAGAACTTAGCTTTCGGAGGACAATAACTACGACACTTCCACAGAGATTATCTTACAGCAAGATGCACATTTAGCGCTACAGGACACGTATTTGAGTGATTAATTTTGTACTTAAATCATTTATTTTTAAAGATATTTGAAGTACAATGATACAAAGGTTTTCCGTAATACATTTAATTCCATTCTTGTAATCTGTAACACCTGAGGGTATAATTACATTGATCCTCAGGGGGGTACATGCTTACTTTGTGTACCATGTGTTTAGCAAGCACAAGGAGCCCTAGCTAATATGGTATTTGCTTATACAACTTTACACATCGGTACCATATTTCTTTAACACATAATTGCACAGATATCTGATCATTTAACTGAGAGAGACAAAATTTTTATTACGGCAGTGACAGATGTTTACGCAATTACACAGTTGGGTAACTTCACACTTACGAAATCGTATTTTGTCCGTACTTTGTGAACTGTTCATATTTTTTCGGACCCATTGTGATATTATGAGAACTTTGAATGATATATTTGGTATGGGATCACGATTTTTAAAGTACGTTTGAGGCAGATGACACTTTTGACATGAGCAGAGAATTTTTTTAGGTTTTGAAATTATTGGAGGAAGCTACGACGATTTTGAGAGTTGACTGAGGTGTTATGATGTTATTATTACGGTGACTATGTGTATTATGCTGTTGCGGTATGTTTATGATCAATAAGGTAATGCTATATGAGTTATTTGATTAAGCTATGTATCTGTTATGATGAAATATTGAACAAGTGTCGACGAATAAGGTAAGGAATAATGAGTAGTGTTTAGGGACTCTGGTTTGTGAAAAAGGTTGTTGGAAACCAAGAATCGTACTTTAAGAGTTATGAAATGTGTGTAAATGTGTGAATGTATCACAATGCCGGCGAATATTTTTTGGACACTGTTATATTCATAAGATTTTGTTTCTACACATTTGCAACGCAAATTGTTGACCTGTGAAATATTTTTATATGAGACTGTCACTGTAGCGGAAACTGGTCTCGTAAATATTTCGGTAAGAAAGTTAAGTGACCACCTTCACGTACTGCGTCGTGGGCACCCAGCTGTGCGGCAGACGCCCGAAAAATAAAAGCCATTAGTGTGCCTTTCAGAGGCACAGGTAGAAAAAAAAAAGAGGCCATTATCCTCGCTGTTGACATTCCTTTGCAGTAAGCATCGCAAATACGACACGCTCATTACTTGGAAAGCTACTTATATCTGCACACCTGATTATAACAAGCATCTTTCTACGAGAGTTGAGAGAATTTCTACTAACTTATGAAATGTCACATGACTATTGAATGATATTTTTATGCTTTGCTTTCTGTAGTTGCTTATTTCATTTGATATCTAGTTTACAGCTGTGTTGCAGCATTGGTTTTATAAAATAAAATAAAATGCATTTGCTAATGTGAACACTTTCTGTCAACAGATCTATTAAATAATTACTTTATGATCCACATTCTTCGAAAAATACATTTCCCTTGTCTGCACTGTTGTCTTTAGTGTAATATTTTTTTTGCTTGAGCTATGTCATGTTTAGATATAAGTTGCTGCTGCTGTTTGCCAGGCATAGTGCTACTAAATTTCACTGTGTATTACTCTGTTAAGCTAGTTTTACTACTGATTTATTTTTCTTGTTGCTGCACATTGGCTCATATTAGTTGTAATGTTGCATTGCTTGGTAATTTAGATTTACTGTAGCTTGCTTTGCAATTTTTCATTTTTTTTGTCATTGCTGTTTGTGTTAATTGTTTTGTGCTGCTGCATTGCCTCGTCCCTTAGTTTAGCATCTGAGCTCAGTAGATTTAAGTTAGCTTAAGAGGGGGTAGCCTATAAGAGAATGAGTTGCGATGAATTTGAAGAAATGCACTGAGAGGTTATACGAGAAAAATACAGAAAGCATGCTTGGATAGGATTTTTTTGGTGGAAGCAAAGGTTGAAATAAGACAAACGATCCATGGAATGAAGTTTTGGGTTGGACTGCAGTACCAAATGTTACACTGAAAACAAAACCTGCCCTTTCCTTTTGTGTTATTCCACTATGTGTTTGTGTACCCTTGTGTATTTGTTTTCTTCCTGTCTCTGTGTAGTATCATAGAATTTTTTCTTCTTCTAATACTAAGCTATATTCACTATGATGAGGAATACTGTTATCCTCAAATATAATTGGCATTAATAATATGTTATTTACTTTGTAAAGATGTTTAAACATTATTTATTCTGTTTTAATGCTCATGTGTGAAGTTGATGTTTCAATAGTTATTCTGATCTTTTATGTATGTACTCATGTCATAACTCCTGTAACACTGATGTATATTTTATTTCGATTCTTTTGTAAAGCTTGTGCTACAAATGTCATCTGTATTGTTATGTTCTTTAATGATGTTTTCTGTATTTTTGTCATTGTATTCTTATGTTATAAAATTGTAATTGACAGCAGTTCATCAAATTAAGTAACTTGTAAGTTCCATTTCACTGCACACGTTTCTGTTGGTCATAGTATATGGACAATATGTGAGCAGTAGGGACTGTTAGTGTTTGCACGTGTGTTGATAATTCAGCAAGGGACTGGATAACGGCATTGCTGGTTCTAAGGACAATTCCAAAAGCTTTGTGAGTGTACAAGTGGTGGTTTATGGACTTGCTATATTCTCCGCAAGACTCTTCGGTGGTGAATGTGCACCTGCACAGTCGCAACAGATGGCTGCTGGCTGTCTCTACAAGGACTACAGGGGGTCTGCATCTTTGATGACCCACCAATACCATTATCTCTACAAGGACTACAGTGGGTCTGCATCTTTGATGACCCAACAATACCACAATCTCTACCAGGACTACAGTGGGCCTGTCCACAATTTCTACAAGGACTGCAGTGGGTCTGCACCTCTGGTGGCCCACCAATACCATACTCTCTACCAGGACTACAGTGGGTCTGCTCTGTGATGACCTACCTACCAATCTTCTTCAAAACGTCGAATGACTCTGCTGTGGGTTTGCCCTGTTGTGGCCCATTACCTGTCAGCATGTCAAGAGTCAGCACTGTCTTTCAGTTGGAAGGACAACACTACTTCTTCAAGACTGCATGGAAATCCACTACTTCCGTGTGCATTGTCTTTTACTGCTCAGACTTTGAAAAAAAACCACTGAAACTTTACTGTGATGAACAATCTGGACTGTGTTTATGGACTGTGAGAAAATTTTAGCGTTTGACCAACATTGTATAAATAAGTGTGTGCATTGGATATCTTTGTTATTGTAATTATGAAAAATTTTATCAAATCATTATTGGCCACTGCCCAAAACAATTTGTAAAATTTTTGTGGGGAGCATGGGGACTATGTAAGTAGGCTGTTTAGGTTTTTTTATTGGTAACGCCACCTCTGTATGAAAATCACTGGCTGTGCTGTGTGCAGTCTGTGGCTGCTCTGCATTGTTGTCTGCCATTGTAGTGTTGGGCAGGTGGACGTGAACAGCGCGTAGCGTTGCGCAGTTGGAGGTGAGCCGCCAGCAGTGGTGGATGTGGGGAGAGAGATGGCGGAGCTTTGAAATTTGTTATACTGGATATTATGAACTGCTATATATATTATGACTATTAAGGTAAATACATTGTTTGTTCTCTATCAAAGTCTTTCATTTGCTAACTATGCCTATCAGTAGTTAGTCCCTTCAGTAGTTTGAATCTTTTATTTAGCTGGCAGTAGTGGCGCTCGCTGTATTGCAGTAGTTCGAGTAATGAAGATTTTTGTGAGGTAAGTGATTTGTGAAAGGTATAGGTTAATGTTAGTCAGGGCCATTCCTTTGTAGGGATATCTGAAAGTCAGATTGCGTTGCGCTAAAAAAATATTGTGTGTCAGTTTAAGCACAGTCATGTATAATTGTTGAAAGGGGACGTTTCAAACTTTGAGATTGGACGTGATGAGTTGATGTTAGTCAAGAATGCCTTTAAGGCGACAAAGACGCCATTATCAAAATCTCACTGAATTTGAACGAAGTTCGTGTAATAGGGCGACGAGATGCTGGACGTTCCTTCTGCGATATTGCAGAAAGAGTTGGCAGGAATGTAACCGCTGCACATGATTGTTGGCAGCAGTGATGACGAGAATGTACGGTCGCAAGTAGACCGGGCTCAGGACGGCCACGTGGCACTACCGAGAGGCAGGACCATCGTGTTCGCCGTATGGCTCTGGCATTTAGAGCAGCAGTTGGCACCACAGTGACACAGACGAACCGTTTATAAATCGGTTACATTAAGAACACCAAAATTTGACCACAAAAATAGTTTTCGTTACTTACTTTTAGTCTGCAATTCCAGGTCCGTATGTCAACCATTCCTCTAACTCGGATTGTTCGTGGAGAGCAATGCCCTCGTCCCTGTTGGCGAGAAAAGCCATTGTGGCTGAGTTGGATATGCTACGTTCAGAAACCTGCACACGTTGTTCGTTTGATTTTTCGGCGAATATGTTCGCACGCATACCGTAATGTAAATAATTTTGTGAATTTTCGTAACGGTAAGACAAGTTTTCTGCCTGAGCCGGGCGTTTCGGATTAAGAGCGCTCACGGCGGCCGTGACATGACTCCGAACGATGGGCTGTAGAAACGTTTGTAACGCACGGATTAAAAAAACATTCTAGACACACACAACTTCCAAAATGCAATAATAAATCGAATTTTCAACCATTTTGAACGAGAAGCTGGCCTTAACACTTCAGGATTGAACAGGAGAGAAGACTGATTCACCGTGCCTTGCTGCCACTGGAAAAGTGTCTGTACTTAAGCGCTAAGTACGAAGAGAGGGCGGGAGTCATATTCTCCAGCCGATGCTGCCGGCAGCTACTTTATTCACAATCCGCGTGCTTTGGTATGATGGACTATCTTCCCATGTGAGGCCGTCGTCCAGACGCGAAGTTAATTCGCTCACTTGATCTTATGTGTCCAGCTCGTTGTTCTCAAAGCACGCTTTTTGGAAGCCTTATGTTGTTCGCTTCTATCATTTCGTGACCCTACTACTTATGCAGCCACTGGTTGTGTCCGCGAATAATTAGCGTAACAGTGTTTTATCCTCTCCACCCACCTATGCCAGGGTTATACTTTAGCTTCATAACCCCTTGTCCTCTTGTCAATGGTGCTTTGTAAATACCAGTGGGTAATTCTCACGTTTAAATAAATCTAATTGTTATACTAACCATTTGTTAGTTACTGATAATACTATCGCAAGAAACGCGTATGGACAGAATCCACGCGAATCTTTGTACATTATTCTGCACTGCTAGAAAGGAAATTGGTTCTTGTCATCCTATATGGCAACTGAGGCTTTCTTCTGGGAAAGGCAATTGTTCTCTCTCCACCTCCCCCGCCCCCAATGATAATTCACTCTTTTCATGTTGCAGACATATTAAAATTCCACAGTACTTTCTGTTCAGTTCTCTTGAGTGAGTAGACAAAATAAATTCACTATCTCTTATTTATAATGTGGAGTTATTTTGATTTTATTAAGTGATTACCTATTTGGGCTTTTTAAGGGAGCTTTTCTGGAAAACACATTCTAGAAAGAAAAGCTGTGAGGTGTATTATTTCAAGTATGACGTTGTCAGTGACCTATGTGGTGATGGTGGGAAAGTATTGGATTGGTAAATGTAGCACCTTGCTGCTGTCCGCCATTGACAGAGTGTTGTACACTTATATGTTGTAGTCATTTGGTTGTGATTTAATGAATGACCAGAAAGTTATTCCG
The DNA here is from genome assembly GCF_023864275.1 of Schistocerca cancellata. Taxonomy (NCBI): domain Eukaryota; kingdom Metazoa; phylum Arthropoda; class Insecta; order Orthoptera; family Acrididae; genus Schistocerca; species Schistocerca cancellata. Next base: position 515,239,404 of record NC_064631.1, read on the forward strand.
CTTCCCTAAGCATTACTTATCTTACTGGTAACCTGTATAAACCTCTTGCTGCTGGTAAACATTTCGGGGTATAAGGTTGTGGCCCACAAAACTCTTATGTTCCTAACGTTTCGTCCAGAGCTGCGCTGGATATCCTCAGAGGTGTTGCTCCTTCGTTGAGCATTGACGACAGTCGGCAGTACCCAACGAAGAAGCAACACCTCTGAAGATGTCCAGGGGCGTTCGGGACGAAACGCTAGGAAGAGAAGAGTTTATACCCAGATAGGTTTACCAGCAACTATTTCATCCGGTCGCGAAGGCCTTCATTCTATGACGTATGACACTCTCTTATTCAAGGATGGTCGGGTCTTCTAGTGTGGGCTGCACTGAGTGGAGACGCTAACCACGCATCCACAGCGTGCCTTCCAAAGGAAGTGTGGTTAAGTCTGATGGAATGTGACTCATCATCTGCAAGTCTCGGACAGTAATCTGATGACTGCATTGTATGACTTACGTTGAAATATCTGAAGCTTTAAAACATCTAGCTGATTGAGTCGCCCTGCTAAACCCGCAGGACAGGACAGGTAGTTTAAATTGTGGAAAGGGGCCAAAATAAAGGGCTGTCAGTTACACTCGAACATACAACTTTATTATTTGATCAAACATTACAAGAGCCCCAAATTTTTTTTTAAAAGCACACAGCTTTAATTACTGGCTGAAAGCCGCTTTAGTTTAAAAACGGTTGGAGGCCAATAACTTAGACGCAAGCATAATCAGAAATTTAAAAGGCAAGCCTTACCTTACGACAGTTCTTTATTTAGGCTGAAGGCCCAAATAATCTGAGATTTTCAGAGAATAAAATTTGAATTCAAAATTGGCCGAAAGCCCAACACTTAAATACCAAAGGCCTTATGTGAAAAAAATCGACTAGAACCCATACGAGTACAAACAACAGGTACAAATAAAAAAAGGCAGTAAACCCAAGGGCGCTCAGATGTTCGATGGTCGGCCTGGAATTCAAACACCAACGCTTGCTTAGGTGAGACAGGCGGTCAGGCCAACCATTCACGATCCGACGACAACCTAACTGACTGACAGTCAACGGACCCACTGACAAGATCACTTCCACTTCACCCGACCAGGGCACAACAGGAAGTTCAACGGAACAACGTAGAAGATATTGGCGCGCCCACAACCAATCATAAATGTAGCTGTCAAACTAGACACTGTGCTGGACAGCAACAACAGGATGAGGAAACTACACCGGCTGAAATTTACGTCAACAGCCAGGGCAGGTAACCGGAACGTTAACGGCTACAAGGCAGAAGATTCCGCTGGTGCACTTCAATGCAAATAACCAAATGCAGTGAAACTCCACCAGAGGGTGGCTAGAATTTTCTAATTTGAAAACCACGTTGTTGGTCATAGGAATATCCCAGCAGCCGACAACGAACTCCAAACGACACAGTGTGAACAGTCTTGGCTTGCTGGTAGGTTAAACCAAAAATCAACTTTCATGTACAGTGTCGGTGAGCGACGGACCTCGTAGCAATGGGAACAGCACCACACACTCCGACACCGCGTAGAGACCGCCAGCGGCCCCAGCCAAACTACGTCCCACGGAGAATTCCTCGCTGCTCCACGCCAACCGACCGGCTGGTCGCACCTTGCCCAGCTGGAAACTATAAGCGCCAGGTCAAAGATAGTCCAAGGTGCGAACATCGATACACACCGCTGCTGCCATCTGCGGAAGGAGAGGACAACAGCATAATCGCGATAACCAAGGGAGACTAAACGCAGAATCGCAACGAAGGTTTAATCCAGTGCATAGCATGGACGAGTCACGGCTCAGTGATCTACTTCTGTTGAAGAGGGAAACAATTTAATTCTGTGGGTCTCTTCAGATTGTTGGGAGAGCTGAGATTGGGGTGATGTATTTGGTACCTCTCGAGCTGTGAAAAGTTTTCCAGCTAGTGATAGTGGACAATGAAATAGCCATTGTTGAATACATATTGACAGCACACTACACCTGTGATAGGCTCTTCAGTATAGCGGACAGCCGACAGCTTTAAAAGATAAAAGCTCACTTAACAACTGCGAATAAGGACTTCTTCAGTGAGCTGAACGTAACTGCAGTATTTAAACACAAGTTCAATGAAGTTACTTGCTCTGTTCACGTATGAGCGCTGGGCAGGAAATGATGGGATCGGCATCTCTGTATGTAAACTGAAAAGCGAGCAGCACTAGTGGTGGGGGTCGTTGCCTTTCCTGGAAGTGCGCTGCAGCTGCGGAATCGGTTGATTAAAAACCAATTTCTTCTCTACCAGTTCAGAACTGTACGCAGAGATTCTGCCCATATGCGTCTCTTGCGTTTGTATTATTAGTATTCGCATATGTATTCCAAGTAGTGGTAATGCACTTTGGAAAATCATCACCACGTGAGCATGTCTACGCACCGCGTCGCCAGTGGTTCATAAGTGACGCTACGGAGGGTCAGTGTAGCCTTCCGAGGCAGCGTGTAGTTCTGACGTCGTATGGTGGAGAGAGTGGGGAATCACATGCTCCCTCTTCAGAACACAGACCGTTGAAGGAGGCAGTTGCGTAACAGCAATCCGGCCAACTAGCTTCCTTCTACCGTCCAATCATTCCTCCCACTACCGTTACAAACCCAGACCACAATTTCTCCCTCTTAATATGGCTCTGCTGCACTTGGAGTGGTACACACATTTCATATTTGTTCTTAACTCACTTCATTTAATAATAAACATTAATTTAACACCATTAAAACACTTCTTGAGGATATTTTTCTTCTGTCGTTGCAACTACAAAAATGCCTGATATTTTATTCACCAGACACGTTTCGCTTTGTTGAGGTAAAGCATCATTAGTGGTCTGTAGTTAAAGTTATTTACATTTTGATTTGCTTTGAGATCGAAAAACAGTTCATAAAGAATATATTAATTTGTACTTACTATGATTTTCGCTTGATTTCTCCCTTACATCAGGAAATGCTGTCTGCTGGCACATCGTTATTTTTCTGCAATAGACACTGCAACTAAAAATTAGACCAAAATTATCAGTGTCCAATGCAGGAAAACAACGATGCGCTTGCAGATGGCATTTCCCGATGTAAGTGAGAAATCAAGAGAAAAAGTACAAATCAACGTATTCTCAACGAACTGTTTTTCGATCTCAAAGCAAATCAAAATGTAAATGACTTAACTACAGACCACTGATGATGCTTTACCTCAATAAAGTGAAACGCGTCTGGTGAAAAACATCACGCATTTTTGTAATTGCAGAGACAGAACAAAAATACCCTCAAGCATTGTATCACGACTATGGACAATACGGCCACAGAAAGGAAGAATTCATTCACTATTTTTAATAATTTGCTATTTTTCTATCCACGGGATTTACTATAATTGGAATCACGAACGATGTCAGTCGAGTTTAGGCTTGTTTTGTGCACCTACATCGCGCATTTCCCGACAGCCAATCAGCGTCCAGTAGTGTTCTGAGCGCTCTACTGTGAAAGCCGTAGCCAATGCCAGCGTTAAATGTGATCGTAGTGACTTGTTTAGATAACTTCTATTCCATTTGTTGCGAGTTGCCATCGCTGATGCCGATGGCCTGCGACAAATTATGCATAAAGAAGCAATAGACATAATTTGCAGCATCATACGCTCTCTCCAAGCGCAAAGGATGCGCAAGCGCGTACCGCAACAGTCACTTGGAATCGGCAACGATGCAATCCCCGTCCGTGCCTCGACATGCGCGGCGCGCCATCTCTCGTGGATCAGACTACCCCTTGGGGCTTGCCACTCATTGGTGTGTTCGTGCTTTGCTACCAAGGGGCCCCAGCCTTTGCAGCATTCTTTCCCTTCCGTGATGCATGTCTATCCTCCTGCTGTTCTGTTTCCCCTCCCTTGGGGAATATGTACGGGGTGTTATTGGGAATGTCCTGCATCCTGTCGCTGACGTTAGGAAAGCTCACCTTTATTTTTCGCTTCCTTTTCCTTTCTTTGTTTCCCTGCCCCTCCCGTTCCTCCGATTCAGCATTTGAGGTTTCTCTTTTTCTTCTTCCTCCCTTTGCACTCCTGAAGACCGGCCCAGGCGTCTGACACGTAACAGGTGCCTGGGTAATGCGTAATTCCTAGCCCCGGGTCGACACGTAGGGTTCACAAGTATCCCCTGGTACAGGCCAGGCCCAAATTGCTGATTGGTCCCTCTGCCAGGTGTTCAGAGGTGTGACCTGAGGTGTAAACAATCACCTAAGGTGGGTGCGCCCCCTTAAGCAGCGCGCCATCGGAGACGCTAGCGATATCCTCGCGAAGAGTCAATCATCTTCCCACTAAACGTCTACAAAACGTAAACAAGAGGCTAATGATTCAATGACCCTTCCTACTGCTCTATGGTTCCTTGTGGTTTCACGTACTAAAGACCGGCAGTCCTTTGTCACGGTGAATCCACTTATTATCCAGAAAGGTGTTGACAGAATGGCTGGCCATGTGAAATCCTGCTCTCGTTTATGGAATGGCACTTTGCTTTTGGAGACCACTTCTGATTCTCAAGCACAGCAACTGCTTGGTGCCTCGCTTCTACACGGTTACCCTGTTCATGTCGAGGCCCATATAACTTTGAATTCTTCCCATGGTGTAATTTACACGGGGCTGCTCGATGGTCCAACTGAGGCCGAGATCCAATCTTACTTCTCTGATCAAGGTGTTATTATCGTCCATCGTGTAGTGAAAAAGGTAGACTCCTCCTTAGTGCCCATCCGAATTCTCTTTCTCACCTTTGATCGAGTGGTGCTTCCATCCAAAATTGAAGCAAGCTATCAGATAATCACAGTCCAGCCATACATTCCAAACCCGATGCTCTGCTACCAGTGTTATCGTTTCAACCACACTAGAACGTCTTGTTGATACACAGACAAATGTGTCCCTGTGGTAGGGATGTGCACGAGGGCGATTGTCCACCACCTTCTCTCTGCTGTATCAACTGTGATGGTGGCCATGCCGCCTCCTCTCGGAATTGTCCCGTGAATCTTGATGTGCGGGCTGTTCAAGAGATCTGGGTAAAGGAAAAAGTGCCTCACCCAGTAGCTCGCAAGTTACTGGCTAGTCGCAAACCCTGCATTCTCCTGCCTGGTACCTATAGTTCTGTTGTTATCCCACGCTCCATGAATGACATGGCCACGCAGATATGCGACCTCCAATTGAGCTCTGAGGTTGTGAAGGTGCCCGGTGTCAAGGTAGCATCGCCATCCTCCTGTCCAGCTGTGCAATAAGCCATCAAACTCTCGCCTCAAGGGGGAGAAGCCCACAGGTACGCAACCGGTAGGCTAGAAAGGTCAGAAGGAGTGTTCCCGTGAAGACTTCCCCCATCCCTCCAGCCAAACCACACTCGAGTCTTCCTCTAACCGGAAAGGCTCGAAGAAGTGCACCAAAGGCAAACGGTCTTCTCCTTCAACAAATCCAAGATCCTCTTCGATGGTGTCGCCACGTGATACCTTAGCCCAGCGGGCTTCTGTGTCGCTTGTGCACACCAACAGCTGTTTTCAGAGCCAGACTCCACAGACCGACTGCACAAGCAAGCTGATGCTTCTGTGGACCCCATGAATCAGGATCCTCCTGCTTCTGTGTCCTGTAATGGTGACTCTTCCCCAACTGAGACTCAGCAGCCACTGAGGTGACACTCCTCTTCCTCATGATGAATCTCCTCCAATGGAACGTTCGCGGCCTTTGGTCCCACAAAGAGGATTTATAGCTCCTTTTAGCACCGCCGCGTCCTCTTTTGCTCTGCCTTCAGGAAACGAAATTGGGCCGTCACAACCGCTTTGAGCTCTTACATTTCTTACCGATTCGTTTTGACCTTCCCCCTGAGGTCGGCGTTCTATCTCAAAGGGACGTCATGCTGCTCATATGGGATGCCATTCATAGTCAACCTGTCTCCATGACTACCAATCTTCAAGCTGTTGCAGTTCGCCTTTTGCTTCCACACCTGACATTGTCCCTCTGTACGATTTATTTCCCTTCGTCATTCGCTATCACCATGAATGCTCGCACACCCACCATCGTCGCAACAGCGCTGATATCGCTTCGGCGTTCCCCCCCCCCCCCCCCCCCTTTGGCAGCGGAGTTAATCTCACAAGGTTGTGAATCTAATTGTGTGAACTATCAGTTGAAAAGTGATCCCGTTTTCTATTTCTTCCTTCACCTTATTGAGCAGCTACCTCTCCCAATTTTGCTACTCGCTGACTAAAGTGTCTCATCCCCTTTGGGGTTCTCCCAGGACCTGTCAGAGAGGTGCCCTCTGGCTGACCTTCTCCAACAACTTAACCTCTTCTGCCTTAACACTGGAGCACCAACTTTCCTTTCTGACTCCTCTCACACCTATTGCCAGTGCGACCTATCCTTGTGCACTGCCCAGCTTGCACCTCACCTAACCTACAGTGGTCCGTTCTTTCTGACACCTACTCGAGCGACAATTTCCCGTGTACTATCCGTTTGCTGAGTCCTACCCCATCCGCGTAAACGCCCAATGTCAGCTTCCTAAGGCTGACTGGTAGCTTTAGTTCTCCCTGGCGACCTTCGAAGAGAAAGACGTCCTCATTTTTGATGACCAGGTGGAATATCTCACACACGGTTATCCTTACTGCTGCAGAACTTTCCATTCCCCGCACTTCCTCTTCACCACGTCGTGTCCCAGTCCCTTGGTGGACGGACAAGGGGAAGGCCTCAGACACGGCCAACCGATTCGGCTCAGATTTGGCAGGTCACTTGTGTACAACCTAAAACGAAGGACTCTAAGATATTTTGGGCCAACACCCCCGCAATTTTGAGAAAGTCACCCCTAAAGGTTATGACGAGCAATCGACTCTAAATTGGAAGGATCGATAGATAATTGTAAATAGAGCAATTTTATTCAGCAGGTATGGGGTCCGCAAACGCAAACTTTTCCAGAAATCGAGGAAAGAAACTTTTACAAATGCCGCTTCTCTATCCACGTGGTAAACCCTTTTCGCCGACAGCGCCGATAGCTAGCCGGATCGGTAGCTCAGCGTGTTCGGTCAGAGGATTAGCTGCTGTCTGTAACAAAAAAACTGAGTTAATCGATCAACAACGAACTTAAACGGATGTCTTACGACGTCCGCCTCGAGCAGAGTCAACGAACAAAAGCGAACAAATTGAGATAACAAAAAAAAAAAAAAAAAAAAAATAGCGCAACGGCCAAGATAACTGGCTAGGGTTCGGAGAACACGGGTTCGAACCTCGAAGAAACCTTGCGGATGTGATTCTTTTCGATTGTATTTTTCCATATCTCAATTGATAGGGATAGGAGGGTTAATAAGGTAAGTAAATCAATAAGGAACGATATTAATAAGGTAGGCAAACTAATTTCCCAAACACCGTGAGTTAGTAAAGTATTAAACTTTCAAGCCTTGTGACATGAAAACAACTCCGAGTAAGAGTGCTGCGAATTCCTCACGAGGGATCACAGATAGCCAACCGCGCGACGCTTGTTTACAGCGGTTGCCTTTTCGTCATATCATAGTTGTGATGCTGGAAGAGTAAAGGTGTCCAGCTCGAGCCTTACAGAAGTCAATCGGAAAGAGCGGTTTTCCGTCGCTAGGCTGCTGCCAACCTCGCGGATACTTGTAGTGATTTTTCCATAGTTAATGCGCCGAATGAAATACGTTTTGTGAATGAATACAGCGTTCTTCCGTAAGTAAGTAATAAAATGGTTCAAATGGCTCTGAGCACTATGGGACTTAGCTTCTGAGGTCATCAGCCCCTAGAACGTAGAACTATTTAAACCTAACTACCCTAAGGACATCACACACATCCATGCCCGAGGCAGGATTCGAACCTGCGACCGTAGCGGTCGCGCGGTTCCAGACTGAAGAGTCCAGAACCGCTCGGCCACACCGGCCGGCCTTCCGTAAGTAACATGTGACGAGTACTGTATGTAGTTTGTAGTAATTAGCTGGTCTGTTTATGCCGTAGTAACTAGTTATTGTTTGCTGTGTCGTATCTTTCAGGTGCATAATCTGAATAATGGAGGACGTACACCCTTCGACTAGCGCTGTAATATATAGTTGGGTGCCTGTCACAGACGCTGGCAAGCGGGAAGTTACCGACGTTGTGTATTGGTTTGTAAAAGTGTTGCAAGACAGATGCATTATCAATGCACTACCGGAAGCAGACAGTTCTGTTTCTTGGCGTTCCAGATTGATAGGAGTGGCTATCGTCGAGCGATTTTTGGAGCTGACGAACGAAATGACTTTTGGTGATACTGAAGTACTATACCGTGAAGACGAAGCAGAAGGTGATTCAGTGGAAGATATTCCGACTAGTGAATCGCAAAACGGTCATAACGCTTTGGAAATCTCCACGTCACTGGGAATATGTGCTTCATCTGTTCCCGATGAGTAATACGAACCGGTTACTAAACTATTGAACTACGGCACTATACCCCTTGAAGTAAAAGTTAAGGCGGTAGCGCTAGCCAGGAATCATACAAATTGGAACTTACAAACACTGCAAAAGAATGGAGCAACAACAGCCCTGAAAAGGAAGAAGGACTTGAAATTGTGAGAAAGCGATATCGTTAAAGGAGGGACAAGATACGATGAATAGCAGCGATAAATAAGTGGAAATAGGACCGATATGTCAAATCTCGTTGTCGTAACGAGAATGTAACAACGAGAATACTTCAGGAGTGGTCTGCAGGTGCAGTGCTTCAACATACGGCCAAGGATTTTACGTTTGCTGCATCATTATCTTGGGCAAGAACTTTCAAATCGGAGTATAAAATTCGTCAAAGGCATGTCACTAAATACGTCTCTCATAAGGAGGTACAAAATATAGAAGATATATAGAAAGTGGCGGCTCTTTTTAGCACGCAAACGGAGTCACTTATGACCGGTTATAATCGTGATTACGTGATCAACATCGACCAAACAGGATGGGAGTTTCGGGTGAACATTCGACGCACGTTATCGCATAAGGGAGAAAAACGAACCCTTGTCGCAGTTGGCAGTAAAAACAAACTAACACATTCGTACACGGCGCAATATGCCACCACAGACTTTGGAAAAGTGTTGCTAAGGTTTTCCTGTGTTTACAAGAAACGAATGTTACATTTGGTCCTCGGGTTATAGAAGAGGTCAATCGCTTAACCGACTAGTTGAAAAATGTTTACATTACCTGCTCCAAATCCAGGAAACTGACGAATGCGATTTACAGAACATTTCTTGAGAATGTTTTAAAACCATACGTTTCTGATAACAAATTTTGTCTAATCTTGGATTCCTGGAGTGGACAAATTAATACTACAATATATGACACAACATTTATAGATGGCGAGGGTCAGCTGACGTGCACAATGGAAGTAATACCGCCAAACTACACACCTGTGTGCCAGTCGTGTGATGTTTATTTCTATCGCCAGGTTAAAAACTTTATTTCCAGGCTTCAGAATTGCAGTGTGCTGCTGGAAACCCAGAGGTAATGCACAACCGCACGGATGCAATAACTATATATATATATATATATATATAAACCAAGTTCGTTTTCTCTTCGGAAGGAACAGTGTAGCTGTCGAAAGATCGCATTCATTAGATGTTCTTGGTGCCGTGAGTATATTTGTTTCGAATGTTTATGACTAGTTGTTCGAAGAAAAGTGAGGACACGTACCAGTGACTGGAAGAGCCATTGTAAAGTGACCAGGAGTAACATTTAGTTGTTTACTATCCCAAGAGGTTTTAGATTTTTATTTGCCTTCGCTATTATTATCAATCCTTATTGATTTACTTACCTTATTAACCCTCCTATCCCTATCAACTGAGATAAGAAAAATACAAACGAAAAGAAGAACATCCGCGAGGTTTCCTCAAGGTTCTCCGTTTCCCTGCCAGTTACCTTGGTCGTTGCGGTGTTGGCGCTGTCGGCGAAAAGCGTTTACCATGTGGCTACAGAAGCGGAAGTTGTAAAAGTTTCTTATCTCGATTTCTGGAAAAAGTATGCGTTTTCGGACTCCATACCTGATGATGAAAAATGTTCTATATACAATTATCTATCGATCCAACCAATTTTGAGTTGATTGCTTTGTCATAACCTTTAAGGGTGATTTTCTCACAAACGCGGGGATGTTGACCGAAAATATCTTAGATTCCTTCGTTTTAGGTTGTACACAACCGACCTGCCAAATCTGAGCCGAATCGGTTGGCCGTGTGTGAGGCCTTCCCCTTGTGAGACATGCCGCAACGCACTTCACGCATGGAGAGATAGCTCGATTTCCTTCACTAGTTCTTTTAAAAGTTCCACCCGTGGGCCAACCTCCGACGAATCTCTGGGACCAAGATCCATTCTCGAATTTCCGGCCTGACAGTAGCAGACGATGTCGTCGTGCACCCTACTGCTATCTCCAACACCTTGGACGGCCATTTTGCTGAAGTTTCGAGCTAATTCCACTATCACCAGCCTTCCTCCATCGGAAACGAGCGGAGGAGGCTCGGGCGATACCATTCTCTCCTCTGAATCGTGAGTGCTACAATGCCGCTTTTACTGTAAGGGAGCTAGATCATGCTCTCAGTTCATCCCGTTCCTCCGCCCCAGGGCCAGACGCTGTCCACATTCAGATGTTGCAGCACTTTCTGCTTAACACATACGACCGCATATAAGCAGAGGGCACATTTCTACATCTACATATACATCTACATTTATACTCGGCAAGCCACCCAACGGTGTGTGACGGAGGGCACTTTACGTGCCACTGTCATTACCTCCCTTTCCTGTTCCAGTCGCGTATGGTTCGCGGGAAGAACGACTGCCGGAAAGCCTCCGTGCGCGCTCGAATCTCTCTAATTTTACATTCGTGATCTCCCCAGGAGGTATAAGTAGGGAAAAGCAATACATTCGATACCTCATCCAGAAACGCACCCTCTCGAAACCTGGACAGCAAGCTACACCGCGATGCAGAGCGCCTTTCTTGCAGAGTCTGCCAATTGAGTTTGTTAAACATCTGCGTAACGCTATCACGCTTACAAAATAACCCTGTGACGAAACGCACCGCTCTTCTTTGGATCTTCTCTATCTCCTCTGTCATCCCGACCTGGTACGGATCCCACACTGATGAGAAATACTCAAGTATAGGTCGAACGAGTTTTTTGTAAGCCACCTCCTTTGTTGATGGACTACATTTTCTAAGGACTCTCCCAATGAATCTCAACCTGGCACCCGCCTTACCAACAATTAATTTTATATGATCATTTCACTTTAAATCGTTCCGCACGCATACTCCCAGATATTTTACAGAAGTAACTGCTACCAGTGTTTGTTCCGCTATCATATAATCATACAATAAAGGATCCTTCTTCCTATATATTCGCAATTGTCTGTGTTAAGGGTCAGTTTCCACTTCCTGCACCAAGTGCCTATACGCTGCAGATCTTCCTGCATTTCGCTGCAATTTTCTAATGCTGCAACTTCTCTGTATACTACAGCATCATACGCGAAAAGCCGCATGGAACTTCCTACACTATCTACTAGGTCATTTATATACACTCCTGGAAATGGAAAAAAGAACACATTGACACCGGTGTGTCAGACCCACCATACTTGCTCCGGACACTGCGAGAGGGCTGTACAAGCAATGATCACACGCACGGCACAGCGGACACACCAGGAACCGCGGTGTTGGCCGTCGAATGGCGCTAGCTGTGCAGCATTTGTGCACCGCCGCCGTCAGTGTCAGCCAGTTTGCCGTGGCATACGGAGCTCCATCGCAGTCTTCAACACTGGTAGCATGCCGCGACAGCGTGGACGTGAACCGTATGTGCAGTTGACGGACTTTGACCGAGGGCGTATAGTGGGCATGCGGGAGGCCGGGTGGACGTACCGCCGAATTGCTCAACACGTGGGGCGTGAGGTCTCCACAGTACATCGATGTTGTCGCCAGTGGTCGGCGGAAGGTGCACGTGCCCGTCGACCTGGGACCGGACCGCAGCGACGCACGGATGCACGCCAAGACCGTAGGATCCTACGCAGTGCCGTAGGGGACCGCACCGCCACTTCCCAGCAAATTACGGACACTGTTGCTCCTGGGGTATCGGCGAGGACCATTCGCAACCGTCTCCATGAAGCTGGGCTACTGTCCCGCACACCGTTAGGCCGTCTTCCGCTCACGCCCCAACATCGTGCAGCCCGCCTCCAGTGGTGTCGCGACAGGCGTGAATGGAGGGACAAATGGAGACGTGTCGTCTTCAGCGATGAGAGTCGCTTCTGCCTTGGTGCCAATGATGGTCGTATGCGTGTTTGGCGCCGTGCAGGTGAGCGCCACAATCAGGACTGCATACGACCGAGGCACACAGGGCCAACACCCGGCATCATGGTGTGGGGAGCGATTTCCTACACTGGCCGTACACCACTGGTGATCGTCGAGGGGATACTGAATAGTGCACGGTACATCCAAACCGTCATCGAACCCATCGTTCTACCATTCCTAGACCGGCAAGGGAACTTGCTGTTCCAACAGGACAATGCACGTCCGCATGTATCCCGTGCCACCCAACGTGCTCTAGAAGGTGTAATCAACTACCCTGGCCAGCAAGATCTCCGGATCTGTCCCCCATTGAGCATGTTTGGGACTGGATGAAGCGTCGTCTCACGCGGTCTGCACGTCCAGCACGAACGCTGGTCCAACTGAGGCGCCAGGTGGAAATGGCATGGCAAGCCGTTCCACAGGACTACATCCAGCATCTCTACGATCGTCTCCATGGGAGAATAGCAGCCTGCATTGCTGCGAAAGGTGGATATACACTGTACTAGTGCCGACATTGTGCATACTCTGTTGCCTGTGTCTATGTGCCTGTGGTTCTGTCAGTGTGATCATGTGATGTATCTGACCCCAGGAATGTGTCAATAAAGTTTCCCCTTCCTGGGACAATGATTTCACGGTGTTCTTATTTCAATTTCCAGGAGTGTATATTGTGAAAAGTAATGATCCCATAACACTCCCCTGTGGCACTCCAGAGATTACTTTAACGCCTGTAGACGTCTCTCCATTGAGAACAACATACTGTGTTCTGTTTGCTAAAAACTCTGCAATCCAGCCACACAGCTGGTCTGATATTCCGTAGGCTCTTACTTTGTTTAACAGGCGACAGTTCGGAACTGTATCGAACGCCTTCCGGAAGTCAAGGAAAATGGTGTGTACTTGGGAGCCTGTATCTAATATTTTCTGGGTCTCATGGACAAATAAAGTGAGTTGGGTCTCAGACGATCGCTGTTTCCGGAATCCATGTTGATTCCTACTGAGTAGATTCTGGGTTTCCAGAAATGACATGATACGCGAGCAAAAAACATGTTCTAAAATTATACAAAAGATCGATGTCAGAGGTATAGGTCTATAGTTTTGCGCATCTGCTCGACAACCCTTCTTGAAGACTGGGACTACCTGTGCTCTTTTCCAATCATTTGGAACCTTCCGTTCCTCTAAAGACTTACTGTACACGGCTGTTAGAAGGGGGGCAAGTTCTTTCGCGTACTCTGTGTGGAATCGAATTGGTATCCCGTCAGGTCCAGCGGACTTTCCTCTGTTGAGTGATTTCAGTTGCTTTTCTGTTCCTTGGACACTTACTTCGATGTCAACCATTTTTTCGTTTGTGCGAGGATTTAGAGAAGGAACTGCAGTGCGGTCTTCCTCTGTGAAACAGCTTTGGAAAAAGGTGTTCAGTATTTCAGCTTTACGCGTTTCAATGGCGTCATCATCCCAGTGTGTCTGGATATGCCGTTTCGAGCCACTTACTGATTTAACGTATGACCAGAACTTCCTAGGATTTTCTGTCAACTCGGACACTGGCGTGAATACACTGTCATACTCATACCCAAGCCCTGTAAGGACAAAAACCTTCCTTCTAGGTACCACCCTTCTCTCTTACCAGCTGCGTTTGCAACGTGATGGAATTTATGATTCATGACTGGCCCGTATGGTGGCTTGAGTCTCGCAATGTACTGACGAATGCACAGTGTGGATTTCTGCGGTTGACCATCTCGTTACTTTGTCCACCCATGTCACGAATGGTTTTTTGTGGAAATCCGAGACTGTGGCCGTGTTTTTCGATTTGGAGAAGGCCTATGATACCTTCTGGAGAACTGGTATAATCCGTAGTCTTTACACGTGGGATTGCGTGGGCGTTTGCCCTGCTTCCTGCAGGCTTTTTTGAAAGACAGAGTTTTCAAGGTGCGGTGGGTTCTGCCTTGTCGGGCACCTTTATCCAGGAAACGGTGCGCCTCAGGGTTCCTTCCTGAGGGTCGTCCTCTTTGCTATCGTCATTAGCCCTATAATGGCCTGTCTCCCAATGGGCATATCCAGCTACCTTTTTGTTGACGATTTTGCCATCTATTGCAGTTCTACACCCACCTGTCTCACTGATCGGCGTCTTGAGCGATGTCTTGATCGTCTTTACTCCCGGAACATCGACAATGGCTTTCGATTTTCCACTGACAAAACCGTCTGTATGAATTTCTTGAGGCGCAAATGGCTCCTCCCACCATCTTTACACCTTGGACCTGTTGCCTTTCCATTCGTTGAAGCTACGTAATTCCTGGGACTCATGCTCGATAGGAAACTCTCTTGGTCCTCCTATGTGTCTTACCTGGTAGCACGCTGTACGCGATTCCTCAATCTTCTACGTGTCCTCAATGGTACTTCCTGGGGTGCTGATCGAACCACCCTTCTCCGTTTGTACTGGTCCCTTGTCCGTTGAAACTCGCCTATGGGTACTTTGTTTATGCGTCTGCTCGTCCATCCATCTTACGCCGTCTCAACATTATCCACCATCCTGGCATCTGTTTGGCCACGGGTGCATTTTACACCAGCCCAGTTGAGAGTCTGTATGCTGAAGCTGCTGAACTACCACTGTCCTACCGACGTGACTTTCTTCTCAGCAGGTATGCAAGCCGTTCGTCTGCCATTCTTGCCAACCCATCATATTCCTCCTTGTTCGATAATTCCTTTGAGCGGCAGTATGGGGCACATCCCTCTTCTTCTCTGTTACCTCCTGGAGTCCGCATTCGGCACTTGCTACGGCGACTTAACTTCACGCTACCTACACCTTTAACGATGGGTGTTAACCCTTCACCACCTTGATTTCGTGAAGCGCCCCATGGTAACCTTGGCCTTCATTCGTTTGCTAAGGACACTACTCAAGCCTCGGTCTGTCGCCTTCAGGTTCACGACCTTCGCGTGGAACTTCGCGATAGTACCATTGTATACACTGACGGGCTGACCATGGGGTCGGATGTGCTTTCGTCAATGGCACCCGTGTCTTTCGATATCAGCTTCCGGTACACTGCTCAGTATTTACAGCCGAGCTCTTGCCCTGTATCAGGCCACGGAGTACATCCGGCGACACAGCCTTTTCGATTGTGTCCTTTGCTCAGACTCACTCATAGCCCTTCAAAGTCTATGTGCACTGTACACTGCCCATCCCCTAGTGCAGTGGGTCCTGGAAAACTGTCACTTGCTCACTAGTGGTGGAGCCAGTGTGATGATTCTGTGGGTTCCTAGCCAGGAAATGAGGCTGCTGACGCTTCTGCCAAGGCTGCAGTCCTCGTACCTCAGCCAGCGAGTACCTCCGATGATGCCAGTGTTGGCGTCTGTCAGCACTTATTGTCCCTTTGGCGTCGCAAATGGTCCTTGCTTCATGGGGCTAATCTCCGGCTTATTAAGCCTTTCCCCGTGTCTTGGACGACCTCCTCTCGGTCCTTCCTCCGGGTGGAAGTCATTTTAAGTAGGCTGCGTATTGGGCACTGCCTTTATGGCATCTTCATTTGATAAGTGGCGCTACCCCACCACTTTGCACATTTTGCGTCTAAGTTTTAACTGTCCGCTACTTCCTGACGGAATGCCCATTTTTTAATCATTTACCTTCCCGCTTGGTTTTCCGTCTGAGTTATGGGCCGTTTTAGTAGCCTGTCGATCGCGTTTTACTTTTTATCCGCCAAAGCAATATGGCGGAGGCCATTTAATTGTTAGTATTGGACCTCCGCTTCTGTATGGTGCCTTTTTAAGCTGTCTTCTATTACGTTCATTGCGACTGAAGTGAGTATAGTCATTTCTTAACTCCTCTCTGTCTTCGTGTTCCGTAGTTTTGGCTTGATCGCGTATGACCACAGTTGTTTTTTGCGCCCTAAAAAATAAAAAAAGTAATAGAATAAAAAAAGAATAAGACCCTTTTGTAGGACGTTTAATATAGTTTAACTCCGACACTTTCTGGCAGATTAAAACTGTGTGCCGGACCGAGACTCGAACTCTGTCCTGGAAAAAGTTTTCGCTAGACTTCACAGTTTTCGTGTTAGTCAATAGAAAAAAATCACAAAATCGCTCTTTAAACTACCCCTCCCACCCACCTACCCTCGCTCACACCTCGCCGGAGGAGATTATTGTGTGTTGTTCATGAGACACCTCTCTACCACTGTACAAAAATGTTTCGATTAGACGCTTTTTTTGCGCGTATTCGACTTTTTGTGGTCTTTGTTGAGTGGAATAGCAGTGCTGCCTGCGGTAGAGGCTAGGGAGAGCGAAAGAGAGAGAGAGAGAGAGAGAGAGAGAGAGAGATAGAGAGAGAGAGAGAGGGAGAGGGAAGCGAGGATTTTGAGCGAGCCCGGGTGCGGCTGAACGTGCTGTGGAGCCGATGTGGAATAATCTGCCGTGGGGTCGGCCGGCGCACGTGCGCCGCTAAAGCCCACACCTGCTAAACACCGCTAATCGGGGCAGCGGCGCCCGCTCCAACGCCTACACCAACTCTGACCAAGCTGCCACTCTGCGAACTAACTTGCCCAAGGGGACGATCCTGCAGAAAGATATTTGCGACTGCTATCTGGGCTCAGGACGTTTCCAACACAAAAAAGGCTTCGTGACCAATAGCGTCGTAGCGTCCTTCTGCCCTTGAGATTGGTCGAGTGATGAAGACACTCCTGCGCCACCTCCTTCTTGCTGGTGCATAGGTAGTGTGCAAATAACGTCGTTTCTGTTGAAGCCTCTTTCCTTATTATTGCTTAACTTCCCACTGGCTTGAAGCGTGGAGCTCGGCAACAGCTACCTGATTGTCGATCGTAGCAAAAACGAACTCGCGAGGTGCTCTCACTGATACACATAAGAATCAGGGAAGTCGGGAGCTTGGTTTTAGAATGGTGTGTATTTTGGTTGAACAAGGCGAACTGAACTATAATTTGCAAAGAAATACGGTTTACTTACAAGGGAAAACCCCCCATCGCATCACCCCCACCCCTCCCCCATCATTAGATTTACTGGTAAGACAGTGCATAGTCCGTCAAAAACTGAAGACAGATCAAGCACGACAACATGAAGAATATGTACTGAACTTTGAAAAAAAAAGCAGAATAAAAACAGAGCAGTCCAAACTTGATAACTACAACATCAAGTGAAGCTGTCGAGCCACAGAATTGTGGGTAAGTGGTCATGGTGTTGGACTGCAAAGCAGACGAGCTGTGTTCAAAGTCCCAAGTCTCATTTATTTTTATTTATTTTTTTCCACAACATTATGACCTGTCCTTCCGGTAATGGAAATGTTAGTTCTCTTTCTGTCTCTTGTTAGTTGCCATACTATACATTGGTTCTAGAATATGAGACATGCGGTAAGAATATTTTACCATAGCAAGTAAAAGTGAGGAATAGCGAGAGTTGTTGAGATACAATATAAACGTCTCACAGAAATGAAAACAACAAATAAACGGGCCTGAACGATATTACAACAAATGAATTCAAGAGTCAAAAGTTCCAAAGGGGACACAACTTTAGAAACGTTAAAATTGTATGTTTTAACAGAGCACAGAGAAACTGTGTGATTGAGAAAGTGATGCATTCATTTGTTGCAGCTTATGTGACAAACTATTATGTTTCCATTATTTCCTTTGATGTAATCACCTTCATACATACGAACACCTAAAACGGGCAAGGAGGCATATCTCACTCACTCGCTAGGCGTACAGATTAGGTGCGTCGATAAGAGATTCCAGTCGTCTGACACACGTACTGTCACTAATGCCGTTTATGATACACCAGACGTGCTGTCCGGTGGAAGATTCGATCGACTTGTCGCCTTGTCATAAAGTGTTTGCGGTTCCCATCCGAAAGCCACGTCCTTTCGGCTGAGAACAGAGTAGTTGTGCAGAATTAACTTTCATTATAGGTGCCTTCCTTAGACATCGCTGTTGCAAACGGACGCTGTAACATAATATTTGAATACAGTGAACAGCGGAAAAAGGATTGGTACGAAAAACATTTGGATACGGCTCGAGGGGGCCGGCCGCGGTGGTCTCGCGGTTCTAGGCGCGCAGTCCGGAACCACGCGACTGCTACGGTCGCAGGTTCGAATCCTGCCTCGGGCATGGATGTGTGTGATGTCCTTAGGTTAGTTAGGTTTAAGTAGTTCTAAGTTCTAGGGGACTGATGACCACAGCTGTTAAGTCCGATAGTACTCAGAGCCATTTGAACCATTTGATACGGCTCGCCCTCTTTACAGTCCAACAGACCACTTAATCACGATGTGGTGGTTCTCTCTTGCTGCTCTACGTTCCATTTATTATTGGAACGTTCACTGTTTCTATTTTGCTTTCGTGCTTCATCTGTGTTCAGATTTCGACGGGTGCCCACTGGGACCTCTTTTCAATAAATCTGACGGGGGTGCGATGGGGAGTTTCTCTTTTTAGAAGCGTAGTGGCTTCCTACTGTGGAACATAAAAGAACCACTTCTCCAGTTACACTTGAGCCCGGCACTAACGCTGAGAGAGCCAAAACGACCTAAATAATAGAGAGCTTGTGCCTTCCCAACGTGGCCTCCTTTCGCACTATCGCGTTAGTGTAAATTTTTGTACATTTCGGAATCCATTGCTCATTTCTAGTACTTCTCAAAACCAGTCT
Source organism: Schistocerca cancellata (assembly GCF_023864275.1). Classification (NCBI taxonomy): domain Eukaryota; kingdom Metazoa; phylum Arthropoda; class Insecta; order Orthoptera; family Acrididae; genus Schistocerca; species Schistocerca cancellata. The sequence goes on from NC_064631.1 coordinate 515,258,337, forward strand.
TGGCTTCGCAATATAGGAATTAAATGCTACATCGCGTTTTAACTGGTGTTAGAGCGGATGCCACCAGTCGTGGCAAGGACCTGGAGACGCACAGTAGCGCTGTTGTGAAAATGTGTCAACCATGGAACGTGGTAAATTCCAGCGATGGGATGGCACCAGGCCTCCCGCGATCCGGAAAGCAACGATTCATCTTGCCTTGGGCATCTAACCCACTGGAGTCCTCTGGTAAACGCGCGAATAATGGAAATTTTCAAGACTTATAGGAAGAGACGGTTTGTCTCCCCCCAAACCATCTGAGGAGAATAATTACACTCTTAAAGCTACAGTTACCATAAAATGATATTAAAAGCTCAAGCAGCGTGGAGAGGAGTGCCGATACCTGATTGGTGGGCACCTGGGGATGACCTTGCTCGAAAACGACCCTTCTTTCTGGGCCCTCTTTCGTGGCAGACGTGCCAGACTTCATCACTGACACTTGCGAGCTGTGTGGCAGCGGAACGTCGTTAGTAGGGGACAACTTAAGCCAAAATCAGTATAAAACTTTTGTTGTTGTTGTTTTGAAATAGGGCATAACTGCATAAAACCTTTACTGGAACTTTCTCTTCGTGTAAATTACGAAAAGAATATCTCTAATCAAATGGCTCTGAGCACTATGGGACTTAACAGCTATGGTCATCAGTCCCCTAGAACTTAGAACTACTTAAACCTAACTAACCTAAGGACAGCACACAACACCCAGCCATCACGAGGCAGAGAAAATCCCTGACCCCGCCGGGAATCGAACCCGGGAACCCGGGCGTGGGAAGCGAGAACGCTACCGCACGACCACGAGATGCGGGCTGAATATCTCTAATCCAGGGCTTAACAACTGGCCGGTTTTGAGCGCGAGTACTCGCGTCTGCTCAGGCACGTGCTCGCGAGCAGGTGCAAGGTCGCGGAGTAGGGAGGGAGGGGAGGGAGGGGAAATGCGCGCGCACGTATGAATAGGACCCCAGCGTGCCTATTGAATTCGCGCCGACTGTGTAACGTTAAAAGTACTACGATCAGCTCTATCAGTCACTTCGCTGGTTAAGAATCATGTCAAGTCGCCGTTGTGTAACCCCAACCATGCTTTCGCAGTTCAACCCCCATTGGGAGGAATTGTATCTGTTTACAGAAAAAGATGGTGTTGCAAAATGTTTAGTATGTCACAAAACGCTGAATTCTTTTAGGAAATTTAATTTGCAGCGACATTATATGTCGTACCACGCGAAAGACTACGGAAGTGGAAAATGTGATGGACCAGATCGTGCACAGGAAGTTATTAAACTTAAAAGGAAGCTATCCGAAAAGATCTGGATGACGAAGAAAAATCAACTGAGGCAGCTCTCAGAGTGAGCTACAAAATTGCTTTGCTTTTAGCAAAATCCCTGCGCCCCTTCACTGATGGCGATTTAATAAAAGATTTTTGGTAGTTGCAGCAGAACATTTGTGTCCATCTCAAGTTGAAGAGTTTCGGATTGTGCCATTTTTTGACATGACCATTATGCGTCGCATACAGGACATGGCAGACGACGTCCAGAGCCAGCTTGCAAATATCTATAAAGATTTTATGGCGTATTGTCTAGCTCTGGACGAAAGTGTTGATATCACTGGAACAGCGCAGCTTTCCATATTTATTAGAGGTGTTAATAGAGATCTTCAGGTGAGGAAGGAGCTCCTCGATGTAGTAGCCATGAAGAACACTACAACCGGAGGTGGTATTTTAAGTAGTGTTGAAGAAAGTGTTGAAAATATAGGATTGTCGTGGAATTCTTTAGTTTCAGTGTCTACAAACGGTGCACCAGCGATGACAGGGAAAAAATTAGGTTTCGTTGCGCTGTTGAAGGATAAAATGCAAAAACTGACCGTGCCGAATGAAATAAGGGGCGTTCACTGTGTGATCCACCAGGAAAACTTATGTGCAAAGAGTATCACTCTAAAAAATGTGATGAATGTTGTTGTTCGTACAAGCAATTATATAAGGAAGCATGGGCTACAACACAGACAATTTAAAAGCTTTCTTGAGGATGGAGAATGCAAGTATGGTAGCCTGCCTTATTACAGCGAGGTCCGCTGGCTTAGTCGTGGCGAATTATTAAATCGAATTTTTGCCTATTAGATGAGATAAATATGTTCATGGAAATAAATAACGTATGTGTTCCTGAATTGAAAGAACCTTCATGAAAATGTGATCTCGCATTGTTAGCAGATTTAACTAGCCATCTGAATCCTTTGAACGTTTCACTACAAGGTAAAGATCTGCTAATTACTCATTTCATAGATCGAATAAGAGATTTTAAAATGAAATTGACGCTTTGGGTGAGGCAGCTGGAAACAGGAAATCTAGCTCATTTTCCTAAAATATCATCAATGTAAGATGTTCACAAAGACTGTGAACGTTATTCACATAGTTTAGGTGCCCTTAAGGAAGAATTTGATCAACGCTTTCAATATCTGACAGCACTAGACAGTGATTCTGATCTGTTCTCCTCTCCATATTCAGCGAATATTGAAGAGATTCGTCCTGAGCTGCAACTAGAAATTATTGACCTGCAGTGTGACGGAGAATACAGAGACAAATTTCAGAACAAGAAAAACATTTTGGAATTTTACAGACACTTCCCTCAGGATAGATTTCCTCATTTGCACAAACTGGCGGCTACAATAATATCAATGTTCGGTTCCATGTATGTTTGTGAATAACTGTTCTCTGCAATGAAATGTAACAAGAGGCGCCTGAGAAACGCATTGTCTGATCGAAATTTAAACTGCACACTGCGCCTACGATGCACAAGAACAATTACTCCGAACAGAGACGCAATTGTAAAGGGCAAAAAGTACAAGATAACAGAGAATCCCACGCTTCAATGACACCTTTTATTGTGTAACAGTTCACAAATTAATACGAATGTAGAGGCATATACTAAGCTAATAAAATTATGTGGCACATGTACATTCTCCTTTATTTGTTTCATTTGTCACAGTAATAATTCGTGAGTGATATCCCTGCAGGTGGCCACGGATTTACATTGACTGGCGGCAGCTGTTGTGTGCCCCACGTGACTCTCCCCACTCTCCGTTCTGGTCCGGTAGTGGGGGTAGCGTGCTCGCGCTGCTCCGTGCTCGCGCCTTGTTGCTCACAGCTTGCTCCGCGAGCACGTATGTTGTGAAGCCCTGCTCTAATCAAAATGACGCACAGCAAGAAAATATTTTGTAACTCTTAGAACTGGAGATGTTAAGCAAAATGTTGGTTATTTTGGTCCAGACAACAAAATATAGGTTTCTAAATAAAAAGGTGTTTTGTGATACACAAACAAAGTAATCTGTCTATACACCAAAAACAGTTGGCTAAAGGAACGTTTCAACCTGTGGTCGATTGAACCAGACCACTCAATAAGTTTGTCGACTCAGGTTTCCTGCAAGACAGTTCTTGGTGCTCCTTCATAAAGTTTCGATAAAAATCTTTACTTGCCAATTTGTTTTCTCTGTTAAATCTGTGAGGTAGTTTTAAATTAAGTGAAAAATCTTAAGCTAAGTTCTGAAATCCAATCTTCTCTAGCGCCATAAACCTGGAGCATAAAACTCTCGTGCTGTCTACAAATGTTAGTTTAAAAACCTGATCTGAGGAGTCATAGATATCTGCTGATTTCCTACAATGATTTTAATCTCCTTTGCAGTGTAGTTTTAGAAACATTAAAGTAATCCGCACCAGCCTGATACGGGAGGTAAGCGGAACACGTGCTTCTGGAATGGAAGGACTGAAGACATCTCGGTTTTACTCGCCAAATCTAAAAGTACACACTGGTAGCTTGCAATTCAAAATATGACTTACATACAGGCTCAGAAACCCGAGACGTAAATGAGAAACGCACAACAAATGCTTAGACAGACTTTAAATAAAGTAAAATTTAGTTTGACTTGAAATCTAAAAATACTAAGAAATTTCCAATGTAAAATAACAGAAAAAATTCAGGTACTTGAAAATACAAACTCATGTTCAGAGAAAACAGAACACCTTGAACGATTAGAGATATTTGAGAGGATGGACAAATATCTATTTGGAACATTACATATGTAGATTGAGGACAGTTGGGAATGTGGGTCTCACGGGAAGTGTGCAAGGGATAAGTCCCTGCAGTCGCGCTATTCATCTGTGTCCTCGGTAGCTCAGATGGATAGAACGTCTACCATGTAAGCAGGAATCCTTGGTTCGAGTCCCGTTCGGGGCATACATTTTCAGCTTTCCTCATCGAGGTCTATCAACAACATTTGTTGGAAGCTCAGGGTTTCAATTAATTATCATTGTTTTCTGAGTTATGCTTATACATGACCGCGGTTTAATCTCCATCCTCACCCCTATGCAAAGCAAGTGATCCTAACTCACACACTGCTTCCTTCAAGATAGCAAATGACATGTGTACCAGTTTTGTTAAACAGATGCATTGGTTTATGAGGAGATGTGGAACACACATACATACAATACATACATAAGGTTTCATAATGTACTATAAAAGGAGCATGTTCACTAACTGATAATATCTAAGGCCAACGAAACATCTGACACTTTTCAGATTTAATGGATTTTCTACATCACTAACACATATATCCACAGAACGATTTTCGAGATTTAAGTCTGTAACTCACTATCCACATACCATGGATCTTTCCATGGGTGGCTTGGCTTGTCAGAGTGGTATCTGTTGAGAACACGGATAAACTTGTGGTTCCTGAAGAGTACAGGAAGCAACCTCTTCAGTAGTTGCATGGGCAACAGTTTTGATGATTGTCTGATATGGCTTTGTAACATCAACAAAATGACCTTACTGTGCTGGAATTGTGATAGCTGAAAGCAAGGGGAAACTACTATCACAATTTTTATCGAGGTCATGCAGCTCTACTGTATGGTCACATGATGATAACATCTTCTTGCGTAAAATGTCCTAGGTGTAAAATAGTGCCCCATTCGGATCTCTGTGTGGGTAGCACTCAGGATGATGCAGAATGTCAAATCCGTTAATCACACAGGTAGATTAGAAAATTTAAAAAGCAAAATGGCTAGGTGAAATTAGACAGTGGGAATTAGTCAAGTTCGGAGGCAGGAGGAACAGGTGAACACCGGGTTATAAACATAATATCAAATAGGGGTAATGGTTGAGTAAGAGAATGGGAATACTGGCAAGCTACTACGAACATCATATAAATGCTTTATTGCAGCGAAGTAAAAAAGAAGCCAACACTCAACACAGTACTACAAAATTATATGCCAACTAGCTCTGCAGATGATGAAGAGATCGAAGAAATGTATCATGAGATAAAAGAAATTATGAAGATAGTTAAGTTTAATTTGGATGGGGAACTGCAGTTCGATAGTAGGAAAAGGTGAATGTAGACTGGGGAAAAGGAATGAAAGGGGAAGCTGTCTGGTAGAATTTTAGACAGAGAAGAATTTAATCATCGCTAATGCTTGGTTTAAGAATTGTGAAGTAAGGTTGTATACGTGGAAGAGACCTGGAGACACCAGAAGGTTTCAAACTGATTATATAATGGTTAGACATAGATTTCGGAACCAGGAAAGGATGTGAACTCTGACTAAAATTATGGTTATGAACTGTAGAACAAAATTGAATAAATTGCAAAAAGGTGGAAAATTGATCAGATAGGCCAGGGATAAGTTGGCGGAAACAGAAGTTATTGAGAGTTTGAGAGGGAACAATATGCAACAATTGACTGAAACAGCGGAAAGGATAGTAGCAGCAGACAAATGGGTGACTTTGAGAGATGAAATAGTAAAATCAACAGAGGGTCAAGTAGATAAGAAGACGTAGATTAGTAGAAATCCTTGCGTAACATGGGAGATACTGAATTTAATTTATGAAAGGGGAAAGTGCCGCTAACGAAGCAGGTGAAAGGGAATAACAACATCGAAAAGAAGATTGTCAGTAAGTTCAAAATGGCTAAGCAGAGAAGCCTAGAGGATAAATGTAATTATGTAGAAGCATATTTCACTAGGAGAAAGATAACTACGCCTACAGGAAAATTTGAGGCCATTGGAGAAAAGAGAAGCAGCTGTATGAATACCAAGAGCTTGGATTGAAAACCACTATTAAACAAAGAAGGGAAAGCTGAAAGGTGGAAGGAGTATATAGAGGGTCTATTCAATGGAGATGTACTTTAGGACAATATTATACAAATGGAAGAGGACGTTGATGAAGATGAGATGAGACGTACGATACCGCAAGAAGACTTTGGCAGAGCACTGAAATACGGAAGTGAAAACAAGGCCGTAAGACTACATGACATTCCTTCAGAATTAATGACAGCCTTGGGGGAGTCAGCCACGAAAAAGTTCTTCCGTTTGGTGTGTAAGTCGTATATGAGACATGCCAAATACCTTTGGATTTAATAAAGAATGTAATAATTCCAGTTCGAAAGAAAGAAAGCCTTGACATATGTAAAAGTTACCGACTTATAAGTTTAATAAATCGTTATTGCAAAATACTAACATGAATTCTTTGTAGAAGTGGCAGAAGCCTACCTCGTGGAAATTGAGTTTGGATTCTGGAGAAATGTACGAACACGGGAAGCAAATCTAACTCTACGACTTCTCTTAGAAGACAGGTTAAGGAAAAGCAATAACGTTTAAATCATTTATAGGCTTAGACAGCGTTTTTGACAATGTTGAATAGAACGCTCTCTTTGAAATTTTCAAGGTAGCAGAGGTAAAATACCGGAAGAAAAAGCCTATTTAACGCATGTACAGAAACCAGATGGCAGGGATAAGAGTCGAGGGGCATTAACGGTAAGTAGTGGATGAGAAGGTAGTGAGACAAGCGGTTGTAGCCTGTCGCCGATGTTATTCAATGTGCGTATTGAGCAAGCAGTAAAGGAAACAAAAGAACAATTTGGAGTAATTATTGAAGTTCAAAGAGAAGATACAAAAACTTTGAGACTTGCTAGTGTCATTGTAATATTGTCAGAGACATCAAGGGACATGAAAGAGCAGTTGAACGGAATGGACAGCGTCTTGAAAGGATGATATAAGATGACAACAAAAAAAAGGATAATGGAATGTACTCGAATTAAATAATGTCATACTGAACGAAATACATTAGGAAACGAGGTACTAAAAGTGGTAGATGAGTTTTTTGTTATTTGAGGAGCATAATAACCGATGATGACTGAAGTAGAAAGGATATAATATGTGGACTGTCTAACAACCCTACCACAACAAAGGTCAAAATTTAATAATGATTGTGGTGTTGCTCACGCTGCTAAATACTGCATTTTCGGGCAACAAAAAAGTTATTATGTGGCAGGTGTCATTAGAGCACAGTTAATAAAGTCATTTCATGTAATAATGAATAAATTAGGCACTCATCTTTTCGTGTTTCCACGCTGGTCTCGTTGCAAAATCATGGCTCAATCGTCGAAAATCTTGGTGGTGATGATTCCAAGCTCGGATGCAAAGAGGCCTAGGTTTTATTCTGTTATATTCAAAAGTTTTGTAGATGCGCTTCACAAACCATTCTTGAAGATTAAACCTTTCAAAGTTAGCACAATGGTGATGGAAAAAAGTAATCAGCACTCCGAATTTAAGTTACCCTTCTTTTTTATTACTTTTGCTGCAATATCACGTAACACACAAAACATCACTTCATAATACAAAACATACTTGAAAACATCTTCCTCACTGTTAAAGTTCACATTTTATATGCTGACTACAATATGTGTCTTTCCAACATGACGTCCAAGACTCTCTAACAAACTAATAACCGCTTACGTGTCCAAAAATCGAAGTTACAAGTACGTCAAAGATCATAGTGACAAAAGAAAGAATACACATAAGAATAATATCATTGCAATATAAACATATCGATGTTTCAAAGTACCCTTACATTAATGAAATCAAATGTGAATGTTGTCTCAGAAACATGTTAACTACTTTACAGAAACACAGTAGAATATTGCTGGTATCGAGAGGTTCAGGTGAGCTGCCGTAATGGTTACGTAATTAAAGTACCATTACAACTGGCAATGGCAAGAAAAGCATTTATGAAGAAGAGAAATCTGTTAACATGGAATAGAGGTTTTAGTGTTAGGAAGTCTTTTCTGAAAGTATTTGTCTGGAGCCTAGCTGGGAGTGGAAGTGAAACATGAACGTTAAACAGTTAAGACAAGAAGTTAATAGAAGGTGTTGGAATGTGGTAATACAGAAGAATGTTGACGTTTAGAGAGATAGATCACGTAACTACTGAGGAGACACTGAATAGATTTGGGGAGAAAAGAATTTGAGGCATAACTTGACTGAAAGAAGCACTCAGCTGATACGACACATTCTAACATATCACGAGTTTAGCATCTGAGGGAAGTGTGAGGGGTAAAAACTGTAGAGGAAGACGAAGAGATGAGTACAGTAAGCAGGTACAGAAGGATGTAAATTTCAGTAGTCGTTCGGAGATGGAGAGTCTTGCACAGGATGGAGGTGAGTGGAGAGCTGCATCAAACCACTCTTGAGACTAAAGACCACAACCACACAACAAGTGATTAACAATGAAATGAAATATTTGATAGTAGTACTATTACAGCAACATTTGCAACTACATTCATTTTATCTGGAATCAAATTAATGATCTAAGAAAAGTAAAATAATTTCATCAGTACAAAATGGGCAGTAATAAAACAAAACAGTCTTTTTATTTATTATACTGCAATAAGACTTGGATCGTGAGTCTATAAATGTTGCTGCTTTTTTTTTTTTTTTTTTTTTTGTAGTCTTCATCCTGATAACTGGTTTGCTGCAGCTCACTACGATACTCTGTACAGCGCCAGCCTCTTGACCTCAAAATAACTACTGCAACCCACACCCACTTGAATTTGGTCTCTCTCTGTAATTTCCCTCCTCTCGACTGTCCCCCCCCCCCACCCCCCACATACACACACACACATACACACTTTAGCATCTAGCTGCCATGGATCCCGAACTCCTCATTTGGTTTAAATTCATTGATGACAATTTAGTGGTCTGGACTGAGTCTGAGGACATCCTGTCTTCAGAATCCCAAAACCTTCTCCCCCCTTCGTTTCACCTGATGGCCTTCAACTCAAAAGCCGCCTTCCTCGATGTTGACCTCCACCTCAAAGATGACTACATCGGCATCTCTATCCATATGAAACCTAACAACGAACAGCAATGTCTCCACTCTGACAACTGCCACCAATTTCATACCAGGAATTCCTCCCATACAGCCGAAATCACCTGCGACTGTCGTATATCTAGTGACGAGCAGTCCCTCTTCAAATATAGCAAGGGCCTCAATGAGGCTTTCACAGACCGATATTACCCTTCAAGTCTTGTACAGAAACAGATCTCCCATGCTTTGTCTCTCCACTCACCTACAACCTCCCACATTCTCACTGTCAGTCACAAAGGAGCACTCACATCGTTACTGTCAGCCAGGACCAGAGCAGGGTTTCCACTGCCTCTTGGTTTACATTTTAATTTTACCTTGATTTGGTATTATTTCACATATTGTATGCCAAGAAAGAGGGAAAACTGAATCATTCGGAACACTAACGTACTCCGAAATGAGGAATATCCTACCCACTATACTTCCCATCCCTCCCACAGCGGTAATCCATTGTCTGCCAAATCTATACAACGCCCTTGAAGATAGCTACTCTACATCTGCTCCCAACCCCATGCCTCATCGCTCAATCCTCTGTAATAGATCTAGATGCAACACCTGTCCCATACATCCTCTCATAGTCATCTACTACAGTCCAGTCACAGGTGCCACCTTACCTATCAACGGCAGGTTTACCTGTCAACACAGTCATATGATCTGCAAATTAAGATGCAACCAATGTGCTGCCTTCTGCGTTGGTATGATAAACAACAAGCTGTCGGTCCACATCAACAAACAATGACAAACTGTAGCAAAGAGAGAGCTGGACACATCAGTTGCTAAACATGCTGTCCAACACAATATATTTCATGTCAGTGACTGCATCACAAACTGTGACATCTGGATCCTTCGTAGTAACACCAGCTTTTCTGGTGTCTGTGCAGGTGGATGCCCTCCCTGCAATATATCCTACATTCCTGTAACCCCGTTGAATCATCCTTCGCTAGTCCCTGTCCTTCACCCAACTATCCCCTTCCCTACTCCCGCACCAACGCTAGACAGTCTTCTATTCGACCAACACACCTACTAGTTTTTTTTGCCCTCCTCTTCTTCTCTGCTTTTCCACTCCCTTCCCCTCCCCGAGACCTCCAGACTGCCCCTATGAGCCCTGCTCTGATCCCACCATGCTCTCGAAAGCAGTACTACACCCTCTGCCACCCCCACACTGCTATGCCTCTCTCTCCTCGCCCCTGCCTCCTCCCTACCGCCGGCCGGTGTGGCCGTGCGGTTTTTAGGCGCTTCAGTCTGGAACCGCGTGACCGCTGCGGTCGCAGGTTCGAATCCTGCCTCGGGCATGGATGTGTGTGATGTCCTTAGGTTAGTTAGGTTTAAGTAGTTCTAAGTTCTAGGGGACTGATGACCTCTGATGTTAAGTCCCATAGTGCTCAGAGCCATTTGAACTATTTTGAACCTCCCTACCACAACCCTCTGTTTACTTCTACCGTCAGGTGCAGTTGCTCACAGCGTGGCCTTAGCGGCCATGTGGTCATGTGTGTGTGTGTTGTGCTTGCTTCAATGTGAGTGTGTTTTTTCTATGTTAGAAGGTCTTTTGTCCAAAAATTCAAATACACATCTGTCTTTTTGATGTGCCTGTCTGCTACTCAACATCTCCTCTATATGGCAAGCAGAAATCCGTCCTTTTCATAATATTGCGGTTATTCCAATGTGGATGTTCCAGTGTTTGATTTTTCCTTTAATTCTTTTACTTTTGTTATTGTTCATCTTCTATCATCCTTTTGGATCACTGCACATTCCGTTCAACTCCCCTTCCATATCCTTTCCTGTCTCTGACAGAATTGCAGTGTCATCGGCTGACCACAAAGTGTTTTCCTTCTTGCTGAACCTTAATTCCCTTTCTTAATTTCTCCTTGCTTACCTTTACAGCTTGCTCAACGTACTGAACCATAGAAATTTGAATTAAGAAAGACAGAAAAAAAGACTCTCCACAAAGAGAGAGTGTGTGTGTGTGTATGTGTGTGTGGTGTGTGTGTGTGTGTGTGTGTGTGTGTGTGTGTGTGTGTGAGAGAGAGAGAGAGAGAGAGAGACGGATGTAGACGGAAACGACTGAAAGAAACAGCGTTCAACTCGTTATTACGTTCACATAGCCATATTCTGCAGATCTGTTTCACAATCGAAGTTTTAGATGATATGTTCTACGATTTTGTATTATATAAATTACCCTGTTGTCAAAGTTGAGGCAGTTTGTTGTTACTACATTTCTAGATCAGTTGCCGTCTACAAATTTGAGAAGTACATTCACAAATGTGTGGACGAATGCTTTTGTAATTATGTATATTGTGAGATACTAGTTACCTTTCCTCACCCTGTCTCTGTGTGTCAGAGAGTTTAATAAAAGTTTATTGGTTTCACGTGTATCTAACTGAAGACTACACACCTGCCGCATTACCCTTTTATTATCAGTTATCTCCCCTCGTCTTGCTCGTGGCTGAGTGCATGTGTCACTCATATCACACACTGCCAACTGCCTTTTTCTGCGCTGTTTTACATCATGTGATTCCAGAGAAGACTTTAAATGTATCTGTCGTATTCATTTGTGTGGTGTGATTTTGATGGTGACAAAACTATTGATTTTCTGCAGTGCTCCTTCTCGCGACCGTTGTTAATGCACTGAACAACACAAATAAAAGTCAGATTGCGCTTCATACATTTACAGTATTCCAGGACAACAATTTACTAGGAAAGAATTACCAGCAGGTTGCTTTAGAACATTTTACGAGACCACTGTTCTCATCCCCACTCCCACCCATAGGGCTAGTAGGATTACCTCACTCCATTATTTTTAGTCTATAAGAGTTATGCCTAGGTGTCACTGTCTTTGACCCTTCCCCACGTCTCTTCCCACCCCGACATAGAGAAGGAACTGTAGCGGCGATAGTTACGATGCCACAACGTGGGTGCACGCTCCCGTAAGTTGGCACTACGAGAGAAGACTAACTACGCCGAGCACAGTGCCTTCTGGCCGCTGCTGGCTCAGCGAGTGACGTCTTGATTTCTGCCCATTTTCATCAGGAGCAGACGGCCTGGAAATATCGCTCCCACTACCGAATGGGCTAGCTTGCTATTGAGACTCTGATCCGACATGGACTACGGCTTCACACCTAGATGCTCGCCTTATGGCTGGTTCAAATGGCTCTGAGCACTATAGGACGTAACTTCTGTGGTCATCAGTCCCCTAGAACTTAGAACTACTTAAACCTAACTAAGGACATCACACACATCCATCCCCGAGGCAGGATTCGAACCCGCGACCGTAGTGGTCGCGCGGTTCCAGACTGTTGCGCCTAGAACCGCTCGGCCACTCCGGCCGGCTGCTCACCTTATGTATGCCTTTGTTATTTACTTGTGTTTTTGACTGTAGTTAACAAGTGTTAGTTACATGTATAACCGAAGTGCTTAACGTCTCCTGCTCCTACTCGCTTCCTTCACTCTCGGGCTACACTTCAGATGCAGTTCACAGGAGCAGGTCCACGCGCCGTCTATAGTGGCGGGATACAAAAGAAACATCACCAGGACTGTCACCAATCAGCCTTGCTACCCCGAAGACTATGGATCCGTTAGTAATATGGTTCGTTATCGAATATTTTTTTCATGTGAAGGCGCCTCATGCCTCCTTTTGGAGTGGTAGCGATATATCACACTCACTGTATTTTTATACAAATGATGAAGTCAAGGAAATACAAAATTTGGTTGAAATTTCTATAGAAGTTCCTGAGTTAAACTTTCATGCATCCACTTTCTGCGTCGACCTCCAACTCTGTGGGTGGTAGATGGTTCTTATCCCCAAAATATTCCTTTTCAGATGATGAGCAACATGCATATCATTTTCAGCTGAAATCAATCCAGTTCTTTAGGAAGAGAGTGGAAGTTTCAGGGAAAGTATACCGTCACTGGTGACAGTGCACCTCTACTGTCCCACTTAATGAAAGTGGATTACTGATTCCAGTTCTGTCACTAGTGAATGTATGCCTTCACTGCCAAGAGGTAAGGAATGTGAACTGTGGCTGTAATAATAAAACAGTCAATGTGTTACTGTAGGTTATCTGTCTTGAGCTGATTGCAATCTGATTAAAAAGAATTATACCAGACGCGTTTCGCTTTTGTTTACAAAACATCTTCTGTGGTTATTGGTGTTTTTTTACATATCCTGCTTCTTCCCTCTTGCTAGCAGTGGTTGATGTCGCCAAAAACTGCCAAGTGCAGATGTAAAATGAAGCCTGTGAACACCAACCACTTCTAGCAAGAGGAAAAGGAGCAGATTATGTAAAGAAACACCAATAACCAAAAAAGATGGTTTGTAAACAAAAGCGAAACGCGTCTGGTGTAAGTCTTTTTAATCGGATTGCAGTCAGCTCAAGACAGACAACCTATAATAAAAGATGTTAACAGCTGCTGCGGAAGATGGTCACGAAAACAAACGTATTACAAAACAGTCGTATTGCGAAAGTTGTATTTTCACCTGTAATTTGAAAACAGTCATATTATGTAAAATTCATTTGTTGCAGCAAGGATGTGCACCATGGCACTTTGAGTTGCACAATACATTTTTGTTTTTGCAAAAGCATCTGAGTCTGATATTTTTGCTGGCAGTTGCATTTGAAGAATCCCTGAGACGTCGCTACTGTCCTCAGGACAACAGTTTTCTCTGCTGGAACTTCCTCCTCTGTGATTACTCTTACAGCGCAATTACTGAACTGGGACCTGAAACAAAATGTTGCAGTTGTAGCCGCAGTGGCATGTCGTAACGTCCCTTCCATAATTATTTGAAAAAAAAAAAACAATTTACTAACGTGTGTATAGTTGGCTCAGCACACCAAAACTCGTCCCGATTCGGTATGAGCCATCGGCCGTTGTCTCGAGGATGACACCCAAGGTCGACCTAATATCTCCTCTTTCTCTATCGAAGTCGAGACCTCGAACTCTCACAGTGCAGCCCTTTTCCATTGTTGGAAAGCAGCGATATGAACACTGCCGCATTCTTAGGGCTTGTTCGTTTAAGTACTTGTACGCTTCAGTTCTGTGTTTCTTAATAGCACGAGATGACTCGTCTAAATCAGTCAGGCAGTAGTCTTTACTTTCAGGAATACTTCCTTTCTCTCTGTTCTCAACCTCTGTCCATGGTGGTATGTTATCCTCTTGCAATGGAGGTTTACTGTGATCTTAATCCTGCAACGCTTCAGTCGCTGTCTAACTGCTAACACTTGCTTGATTAATTGTATTTTCAAGGTAATCCTCAGAGTGAACGTTCATCAATGCTTCAGGAGGTAAACTTCTTGAAGACAAGCCATGTTAGATGGGCAGCCAAACATCACTTCGTACAGAGATCATTTAATTCCAAAATATACAGCGATGTTCTTCATTATCTGAACAAATCTTAATGCACGGTTCTACTCTGAGGTGTTGTGTTCCTGCATCCATATAGTTAGCATATATTCTACGTCTTGATTTGCTCCCTCTACGCTGCCTTGGCTCTGACTGTGTCTAGCTTTACCATGGACAATCTTAAAATTGGGCCATAGTTTAGTTAGGCTGCTCATTATTTTGCTAACGAACTCTCTGTCATTGTCAGGCTGCATTATCAATATGTTATCGCATACCTTTTCAGCTGTTTTGGACTTCAGTGGCCTGAGAACAACGAATTAAACCATTAAGAACTTGTAAGCTGCATCTGCACTGCTGTGTATCATAACAATAACGAACTGACCACAATTACATTCATGCAGATGCGTGGTAGCATTGCTGGACGCACCGTTAATGACCCGGAGCAGCGATGGCACACCTTCACCAGTGGATAATACGTTGCTGTACACTTTCTCTAGCCAAGTACAGTGATGGTTCACCTTCAGTAGTGGATGTGCTTTTTCATTTTATGGTAAGCACTCACTGACCATTTTAGTGATATTGTACATCCACCAGGGAAGGTTTACCTTCGCTAATCTTACACTTCAATTGGTGATGGCCCACCCTTAGCCTTGATGAAAGCTTTCACTATCGCAGGAATACGTTCAATCAGGTGCTGGAAGGTTTCTTGGGGAACGGTGGCCCACCATCACGAAGTGCCGCACTGAGGAGAGATATCGACATTCCAAAGGCGTTATATAGGATTCAGGTCAGGTCTCTGTGCAGACAGTCTATTACAGGAATGTTATTGTCGTGTAACTACTCCGCTACATGCCGTGCGTTATGAACAGGTGCTCGATTGTGATGAAAGATGCAGTGGCCATCCCCGAATTTCTCTTCAACAGTGGGAAGCAAGAAGGTGCTTAAAACATCAACGTAGGCCTGTGCTGTAATAGTGCCACGCCAAATCACAAGGGTTGCAAGCCCCTTCCATAAAAAACACGTCCACACAATAACACCGCCGCCCCTAATTTTACTGTTGGCACTACACACGCTGGCAGATGACGTTCACCGTCTATTCGCCATGCCATCGGATCGCCACATTGTGTACCGTGATTCGTCACTCCACTCAACGTTTATCCTCTGTTCAATCGTCCAACGTTTACGCTCCTTACACCAAGCGAGGCGTTGTTTGGAATTTACCGGGGTGATGTGTGGCTTATGAGCAGCCGCTCGACCATGAAATCATATCCTTCCTAACTCTCATAGTACTTGCAGTGGATCATGATGCAGTTTGGAGTATGCGTTGGTCTGGAGAGGTGACTGCCTATTACACATTACGACCCTCTTCAACTGACGGCAATCTCTGTCACTCAACAGACGAGGTCAGCCTGTACGCTTTTGAGCTGTGCGTATTCCTTCACGTTTCCACTTCACTATCACATAGGAAACAGTGGACTAGAGATGCTTAGGAGCGTGGAAATCTCACGTACAGACGTGTGACAGAAGTGACACCCAATTACCTGACCATGTTTGAAGTCAGTGAGTTCCGCAGAGTGCACCATTCTGCACTCTCACGATGTCTAATTATTACTGAGGTCACTGATGTGGAGCATGGCAGTAGGTGGCAGCACAATGCCCCTAATATGAAATACGTTTGTTTTGGGAGTGTCCGGGTTCAAAAATGGTTCAAATGGCTCTGAGCACTATGGGACTTAACATCTGGGGTCATCAGTCCCCTAGAACTTAGAACTACTTAAACCTAACTAACCTAAGGACATCAAACACAGCCATGCCCTTAGCGGTCGCGCAGTTCCAGACTGAAGGGCCTAGAACCGCTCGGCCACACCGGCGGAGTGTCCGGGTGTTTTTGATAACATAGTATACACGGTGATACATTGATCGTGACCGGGCCAAATATCTCACCAAATAAGCGTCAAATGATAAAACTACAAAGAACGAAATTCGTCTATCTTGAAGGGGGAAAACCAGATGGCACTATGGTTGGCCCGCTAAATGGCGCTGCCATAGGTCAAACGGATACGAACTGCGTTTTTTTAAGTAGTAACCCCCATTTTTCTTACATATTCGTGTAGTACGTAAAGAAATATGAATGTTTTAGTTGGACAACTTTTTTCGCTTTGTGATAGGTTACACTGTAATAGTCACAATCAAAAGACTCACAACTTTAGACAAACAGTTGGTAACAGGTTGGTTTTCTAAATTAAAATACATAACGTAGGTACGTTTGAACATTTGATTTAGGTTGTTCCAATGTGTTACATGCACCTTTGTGAAATTATCATTTCTCAGAACGCATGCGGTTACAGCGTGATTACCTGTAAATACCGTCAACCTCAATGCATTTGGCAATACGTGCAACGACATTCCTCTCAACAGCGAGTACTTCGCCTTCCGTAATGTTCGCACATGCATTGACAATGTGCTGACGCATGTTGTCAGGCGTTGTCGGTGGATGACGGTAGCAAATATCCTTCAACTTTCCCCACAGAAAGAAAACAGGGGACGTCAGATACGGTGAACTTGCGGGCAATGGTATGGTGCTTCGAAGACCAGTCCACCTGTCATGAAATATGCTATTCAATACCGCTTCAACCGCACACGAGCTATGTACCGGACATCCATCATGTTGCAAGTACTACGCCATTCTGTCATGCAGTGAAACATCTTGTAGTAACATTGGTAGAACATTACGTAGGAAGTCAGCATAGATTGCACCATTTAGATTGCCATCGATAAAATGGGGGCCAATTATCCATCCTCCCAAAATGACGCACCATACATTAACCCGCCTAGGTCGCTGATGTTCCACTTGTCGCAGCCATCGTAGATTTTCCGTTGCCCAATAGTGCATATTACGCCGGTTTACATTACCGCTGTTGGTGAATGACACTTCGTCGCTAAATAGAACGCGTCCAAATATCTGTCATCGTCCCGTAATTTCTCTTGTGCCCAATGGCTGAACTGTACACGACGTTCAAAGTCGTCGCCACGCAATTCCTGATGCATAGAAATACCGGTACGGGTGCAATCGATGTTGATGTAGCATTCTCAACACCGACGGTTTTGAGATTTGCGATTCTGGCGGAATTTGTCTGCTATTCATGTGCGGATTAGCCGCGACAGCAGCTAAAATACATACTTGGGCAAATCATTTTTTGCAGGTCGTGGTTGACGTTTCACACGTGGCTGGACACTTCCTGTTTCCTTAAATAACGTATCTATCCGGCGAACGGTCCGGACACTTCGATGATGTCGTCCAGGATACCGAGCAGCATACATAGCACACGCCCGTTGAACATTTTGATCACAATAGCCATACATCAACACGATATCGACCTTTTCCACAATTGGTAAACGGTCCATTTTAAAACGGGTAATGTATCACGAAGCAAGTACCGTCCGCACTGGCGGAATGTAATGTGATACGGCGTACTTATACGTTTTTGACTATTACAGCGCCATCTATCACAAAGCGAAAAAAGGGGTCAAACTAAAACATTCATATCTCTTTACGTACTACACGAATATGTAATAAAAATGAGGGTTCCTATTTAAAAAAGATCCGTTTGACCAATGGCAGCGCCATCTAGCGGACCAATGTTGGCGCCATCTGGATTCCCCCTTCAAGGTAGACCAGTTTCGTTGTTTGTAGTTTTTTCGTTTGATGCTCGTTTTGTGAGATATTTGGCCAGGTCAGTATCAATGGATCACCCTGTATATATACTATCTGAGAACCAGATATTCACCAGGTGTGTATATATTCCAGTCTTCTATTAGTCCATCTCCTCCTTCTCCCTTTCTCTGTCCATGTTCTCCTTCATCCCTTCTCTGTCCACCACCTCCATCTCTGCTATCTGTCCATCTCTTCCTTCATCCGTTCCCTGTCCGCCAACTCCACTACTGCTCTGCCCTCCTCCTCCTTACCTTCTCTCTGTTCTTCTCCTCTCCCCCCTCTCTCTGTCCATCATCTCCTCTTCACTTTCTCTGCCCATTTCATATCCTCCTCTGTCTGTTCACCTTCTCCCCCCTTCAATCTGCCTGTCTCTTCTTCCTCCAGCCTCTCTCTATCGCCTCCTCTTTGCATTCTCTGTCCATCTCCTCCTCACCGCTCTCTCTGTCCATTACCCTTCCCATCTGTCTGTTCATCTCCTCCACTGTCCTAGCCATATCCATCTTCTCCTTCCTCCTCACTGTCTGACATTTCTTCCTCCCTCCTTCTCTTTCCGCGACATCACGTTGAGCTCAATAGGGGGCTGGTTGTCTCACCCTTCATTTCTTTCCAGATTTTAAATACTATATCTACCATATTGGACTGGCTGTCCATGAGTCTAATTAGTGCTCGTTATTTTCATCTATTGCCAGAGTTTCCGGGTAATATCAGATTTCAAGTACCTCTGGAGATGTAGTTTATACACGGTGGGGAATCTCCCCATGCCAGTAGAATGATTCATCGGTACTTAGATCGCATGTATCCGAACAGGTGGTGGTTGGCGAACACTTTTTCGTTGTCCTCCTAGATCCCCCAATTTAAAACCACTAGATTTTTATTTCTGGGGGCATGTCAATGAGCTACTCTACTGAGACGTCATCGATGATGGAACAACTCAAGAAGATTACAGGAAACTATCACAACCATCAGAGCTGACTCTGGAGTATGGGGACTGGTCTGCACTTGGTGATATCGTCGCTTACAAGCTTTTCATGCATCTGAAGGAGGCCGGTTCGAACATTTGCTTTGAAGGAAGTGATAGGTTTTGGGGTTGATAATCCTGTGTGGAAGCTCAAAAGAGAGTTAATCTCCTAGGTTCTTGTTGTTTTGAGAGCCATGGATTACAGAATAATAATTTACTCCGGATCTTACAGTATTTCAGCATTGTGCGCCACGTATTCATGTTTTTATATGTTTTGCTTGTTTACATAATGCATCATTATTATACACATTAAAATACACAACTCTAGGATAAGCACTGAGAATATCAAGATAAGCATTAAGCATTAATTATACCTATTTAAACATCCTTGCTCATGTTTTTCCTTTTGGTGTTGGAAAATGTAGCTAACACAAAGAATGATTATAAACGGTTGTCTTTTTACATCAAGCATGTATGTGCGTCAATGAACAATCATTTGGGTACGTAGGAACCATGACTGATTGCTCCATTTGTTATTAATTTTGTATACTTTTGTGACTCCGGTATTCACTATCGCGAGGCTTGCACTTCTGTCTTATCCCGTCCAATAACCCCTCCGTTGCTCTCACGGGAAAATAAACATCAATGTCGTGCTTGAGCCACGAAGCACGCCTACTTGGAGAAACTGACCAACCTAAAAAGTCTTGCTCCTAATAGTTTGCAAATTTAGTAAATACTGATGTTTTGTTTTTTAGTATACTGCCTCCAGTCAACAATAAAAAGCTGTTTGTCGGAATATTTGGCGAAGTGCATCACCCCTAGGGCCGGGAGGGGATGGCGGTGGGAGAGGGGGGGAGACTGGAAATCGTAAACAGGAGTTCCTATTTTTATTGCAGATTTGGATTCTCTGTAAAAAAAAATGTACCTCTTGTATGAAACATTTCTTTCGTTTCATGTCGCTGTAGTCGGCAAACATGGAAATGAGGTGACAATTGTTGCAATGCCGTACTATCTCAAACAAATACATATCCGATTAGGACAATAGAAGTACAATTCTGATATTTTTGATAATGCTACCTCCCACAGTCGAATGACGCACATACTGTGATCATGGGCTCAGACCGTGCTCAGACTGTGCATGTTATTTCGAAGATTCGGACTGTATACATCTCGATTCAATTGTTCGACGATGTTAACGATTTGAGAGAGGGTCGATATCATTGCCGCGTGCTTTGAGGCTGATAGAAATGTTGACGAAGCTCGTCAAAGGTCTGCTACTCTGTTCCCCTATAGGAATGTTTCGTCTGCAACGACGTTTCGCAGTATTGGCCATCTGTTTACTGAAACGGAAAAGTGTTAAACCTAGAGAAATAGTCTGATCGACGCCTGTGACAAACGAAAATAACACAGAGAATATTTAGCTGCTGTTACTGTAAATCCTCACATTAGTTCTCGGTAAACTGTACGAGGTTCAGGAATTTCACAAAGAAGTGTTCTATGCATACTGCATGCACACAATTGGCATCCATTTCGTTTATCGCTGCATGAAGAACTGCATGGTGACGATTTTCATAATCGCTTGAATTTCTGCAACTGGATACAAGAACAACTGGCAGTCAATGATAATTTCATTTCACAGATACTTTTTTCTGATGAATCAAATTTTACGTATCGTGATCAAGTGAACCGACATAATATGCATTATTGGTCAGTGGAGAATCCCCAATCGGTAAGCCGAGTTGAACATCAACGCCCATGCAGTGTCAACGTTTGGTTCGGTGTTTTAGGTGCGCAGGTAGTTGGCCCATACTTCATAGATGGTAATCTGACTGGTCGAATGTACAGCAACATTGTGGATAACGTTTTACCGAAACTAATGGACGACGTTGAACCTCAAACAAGAATGGAAATTTGGCTTCAACAAGATGGATGCCCACCACATTATTCACTACTAGCTTGAGAAGTTTTGAACCGAAACTGTCTGGGTCGATGGATTAGACAAGGAGGTCCTCAATCGTGGCCCGCACGTTCACCCGATTTAACTTTTGCCGATTTTTTTCCTTTCGGGGTGGCTAAAAGAGATTTCCATACCAATAACCCCTGAAGATATGCTGCAGTGCATTTGCAATGAATGTACAAACGTTAGAACAGAGACACTGATACATGTCGGATTGTTGCTCAGACACAGAGTTGCGACTTGTATTAGAAACGATGGACAACATTTCGAAATTTTTTGCATTGAAACACAAGTGAGAGGCAAGGGCACTCACAATAATCAAGCACCCCAAGACAGTGAGAGCCAAGGGGACTCACAGTAATCAAGCAGCCCGAGAGAATGAGAGGAAAGGGTACCACAGTAATCAAACACCTCGAGATTGTGAGAAGTAAGGGGACTCACAGTAATCAAGCACCCTGAGATAGTGAGAGACAAGGGGACTCACCAAAATCAAGCTCCCCGAAGGGAACACACAAATACTACGTCTACGTCGTTGTTCCTGGTTCACGCTAAATGTAGACTAAGAATGGCTTGCGGGAGTGTAGACGGTGTCACATGATAGCATTTTCACAAATATCAAATAATGTCCTTTGATTTTCCTAATCGGATGTGTATTTTTGAGAAATGTTTCAACTTTGAAGCAATTGTCACCCCATTTTCATGTGTGCCGATTACAGCGCAAACGAAGGAAAGATTTCATGCAGACATTACACATTTTTTCACGGAAAATCCAAATCTGGAATACTGAATAGAGCTGTCTATTTAATATTTCAAATTCACCCCTCCTCCCTCCCCCGAGGGTAGTGCAGGAGAATCGAGCGTTGTGGTGATGGCTGCCCCTCTTTGAGGGGAACATGGTTCATTACCACTTTTTAAATCCGATGTGTATTTTGCTAAGTATTCCCACAAACATTTCGAAATGCCTCACTCTGTATACACACACCAAAAAAGTTTTGCATCACCTCGGTTCCGTGAGTTCCGGAACCTATACAGAAAACTGGATTAGAGACCAACATAAACATCATTTCCGCCCTTTTTATTCCTCATGAAAACCACACATTGCATGTTGTACCACCATACAGCGACACCTTCAGAGGTGGTGGTCCAGATTGCTGTACTTGCTTTGAGGGATGCCTGTATTTGTCGCGGCATACTATCCACAATTTCATCAAAGCACTGTTTTTCCAGATTTTTCCAATCTTCAACGGCGATTCGACGTAGATTCCTCACAGTGGTTGGTGGGTCACATCGTTCATAAACAGACCTTTTCAATCTATCCCAGGCATGTTCGATAGGGTTCCTTGCTGGCCACTCTAGTCAAGCGATGTCGTTAATTTGAAGGAAGCCATTCACAAAATGTTCACGATGTGGCGCGATTGTCGTCCATGAAGACGAATGGCTTGCCAATATGCTGCCGATATTGTTGCGCTATCGGTCGGTGGATGCCATTCGCGTATCGTACAGCCGTTACGGCGCCTTCCATGACCCCCAGAGGTGTACGTCGGCCCTACATAATGCCACCCCAAAACAGCAGGGAACCTCCACCTTGCTGCACTCGCTGGGCAGTGTGTCTAAGGCGTTCAGCCTGACTGGGTTGTCTCCAAACTTGTCTCCAACGATCGTCTGCTTAAAGGCATATGCGACACCCATCAGTGAAGAGAACGCGATGCCAATCCTGAGCAGGCCATTCGGCCGGTTGGTGAGCCCATCTGTACCGCGCTGCATGGTGTCATGATTGCAAAGATGGACCTCGCCATAGACATCAGGAGTGAAGTTGGTCATCATGCAGCCTATTGCACACAGTCGTAATGCTACATCCTGAAGCTGCACGAAAAGCATTATTCAACATGATGGCGTTGCTGTCTGGATTCCTCCGAGCCATAATCCGTATGTAGCGGTCATCCATTGCAGTAGTAGCCCTTGGCCGGGCTGAGCAAGGCATGTGTGGCTACAGTTCCTGTCTTTCTGCATCTCCTCCACGCTCGATGAACATCGCTTTGGTTCACTTCGAGACGCCTGGACGCTTCCCTTGTTGAGAGCCCTTCCTGGCACAAAGTAACAATGCAGATGCGGTAGAACCGCGGTATTGACCGTCTAGGAATGGTTTAAGTACAGACAAGACGAGCCGTGTACCTCCTTCCTGGTGGAATGACTGGAACTGATCGGCTGTCTCCTCATACATCTTTGGGTGGGTTTAGTGACATCTCTGAACAGTCAAAGGGACTGTGTCTTTGATACAATAGCCATAGTCAACGTCTATCTTCAGGAATTCTGGGAACTGGGGTGAAGGCAAACTCTTTTGATGTGTTTAAGTGTATATATATATATATATATATATATATATATATATATATATATATATATATATATATATACTCCTGGAAATTGAAATAAGAACACCGTGAATTCATTGTCCCAGGAAGGGGAAACTTTATTGACACATTCCTGGGGTCAGATACATCACATGATCACACTGACAGAACCACAGGCACATAGACACAGGCAACAGAGCATGCACAATGTCGGCACTAGTACAGTGTATATCCACCTTTCGCAGCAATGCAGGCTGCTATTCTCCCATGGAGACGATCGTAGAGATGCTGGATGTAGTCCTGTGGAACGGCTTGCCATGCCATTTCCACCTGGCGCCTCAGTTGGACCAGCGTTCGTGCTGGACGTGCAGACCGCGTGAGACGACGCTTCATCCAGTCCCAAACATGCTCAATGGGGGACAGATCCGGAGATCTTGCTGACCAGGGTAGTTGACTTACACCTTCTAGAGCACGTTGGGTGGCACGGGATACATGCGGACGTGCATTGTCCTGTTGGAACAGCAAGTTCCCTTGCCGGTCTAGGAATGGTAGAACGATGGGTTCGATGACGGTTTGGATGTACCGTGCACTATTCAGTGTCCCCTCGACGATCACCAGTGGTGTACGGCCAGTGTAAGAGATCGCTCCCCACACCATGATGCCGGGTGTTGGCCCTGTGTGCCTCGGTCATATGCAGTCCTGATTGTGGCGCTCACCTGCACGGCGCCAAACACGCATATGACCATCATTGGCACCAAGGCAGAAGCGACTCTCATCGCTGAAGACGACACGTCTCCATTCGTCCCTCCATTCACGCCTGTCGCGACACCACTGGAGGCGGGCTGCACGATGTTGGGGCGTGAGCGGAAGACGGCCTAACGGTGTGCGGGACCGTAGCCCAGCTTCATGGAGACGGTTGCGAATGGTCCTCGCCGATACCCCAGGAGCAACAGTGTCCCTAATTTGCTGGGAAGTGGCGGTGCGGTCCCCTACGGCACTGCGTAGGATCCTACGGTCTTGGCGTGCATCCGTGCGTCGCTGCGGTCCGGTCCCAGGTCGACGGGCACGTGCACCTTCCGCCGACCACTGGCGACAACATCGATGTACTGTGGAGACCTCACGCCCCACGTGTTGAGCAATTCGGCGGTACGTCCACCCGGCCTCCCGCATGCCCACTATACGCCCTCGCTCAAAGTCCGTCAACTGCACATACGGTTCACGTCCACGCTGTCGCGGCATGCTACCAGTGTTAAAGACTGCGATGGAGCTCCGTATGCCACGGCAAATTGGCTGACACTGACGGCGGCGGTGCACAAATGCTGCGCAGCTAGCGCCATTCGACGGCCAACACCGCGGTTCCTGGTGTGTCCGCTGTGCCGTGCGTGTGATCATTGCTTGTACAGCCCTCTCGTAGTGTCCGGAGCAAGTATGGTGGGTCTGACACACCGGTGTCAATGTGTTCATTTTTCCATTTCCAGGAGTGTATATATATATATATATATATATATATATATATATATATATATATAAAATTTATAAACGGAGGTATTAAGCAAATTTGGTATGTTAACGAAGCATAACCTTCCTCATATCCATCGCACTACATATTATAATACAGACTGTTGAATGTTTGTTCAGAGTGATAGTCAGTAACTTTTGGTCCAAATACACTGGTGTCCAAAATTAAAGCAACAAACAACTATTTACCCATCTTGTGTCTAATTCCTGGTATCATCATAAAAACTATCAATAGATGTCACTACGGTCGTGTTCTGCACGGGGGAGGGTGGGGGAGGGTTGGCATTCCAGTCAACAGACAACCACACCAACGATGACATCAGAGCACCTATCCAACAGGGTAATGTGTACCAGGTAGCCCCACATCCACAATCGCTGTGTATACAGTCACAGATCGGGTGGTATGGCACAATGGAGATGCATGCCAGACTCTCTATGGCGGAAAGCCATAAGAATAATGGAAGCAGCACAGTCACAAACTGATGTCGCCTGATGGCTTAATGTGAATCGTGCTGTTGTTTCTCGGATGGGGCGACAATTTGTAGAGCCGAAACTGTATCCTGAAGACAGGGTAGGGCCGACCACGTGTGATGCCAGACAGATAAGAGTGTTATTTGGCTGTAAGGGCCCGAAGGTGCCGCCTTAGTACTACACAGCAACTGGTATTTGACCTTGCACGATCCACTTGACGTGTTGTATGGAGACAAATGGTGACAGAAGGTGTAAGGTGGCAGCTTGAATGGATGTTAATTTCGCACCTTCCATGACGTTTTACACATCGTAACAAGTAGAAAGTTATGTCACAAGACATACTTTAGTGATAGTGAGCAGATTTGTCTATCAAAACGTACAGTAGACAATTCCAAAAGGGGTGACACTCTATTCAATGGTAGTAACATACCAAACCCAAATCCTGCACGACAATGAGCAAA
Organism: Schistocerca cancellata; assembly: GCF_023864275.1. NCBI lineage: Eukaryota > Metazoa > Arthropoda > Insecta > Orthoptera > Acrididae > Schistocerca > Schistocerca cancellata. Next base: position 515,284,314 of record NC_064631.1, read on the forward strand.
AGGTGAAAAAAGATGCTGGAAGAAACGTTTTAGTTTGGGGGCAGACGCGAGTTGCGCTGTTCTTTAGAAAACAGCGTTGGGGAATTTCGAGATGGACACAAACAGACCAGTGATGCAGTTGATCACATGAAAGGCCTGTGGTATACTCGTGATATGCGTATGTAACTTTTAGGCGTCAAGAGTGGGCAGAAAATGTCCGATTCGCTGAAATAAACTCAGGATGAGGAAAAGGGGCGATGTATCGATGCAGTTTAAAGGTAGGCCCTTTGTGATTGGCAAGTGTAGTTTCCACAAGACGAAACGAATGCTCCCATTGATCTGAAAAAGCCGTGACGTGAAGCTCGGAAGAACACAGGTGGGGGACAGTTTGCTACGAAAGACACAATACCGAAAACTTCGGGGACTCTCCTGTGAACCAGCCTCAAGTTTAGAACAGGACGCATAACGCTCTGTACGACGCCAAAAGAGGAATTTTGTGTGAATACTCGTTCACATTGGCTGACGTTCACTAGAAATTAGAGGAAGAGTCGTTGAGCTCCGATAGAGGAGAAACGAAACCGCCATGTAGTTAACTGTTCTTGCGAGAACTGATAGGGCACTGAATTATACACGCTGTTCCACCTATGCACGTGTATATCACCATATTTTCCAGACTAGGGAGGAATGCATGTTTTCGCGCCAAACAAGAAACGTAGGAAAGTTTCAGCTGATAAAATCAGTAAAGAATTTGGTTAGTTTTTATAGGATTTTGAGAGGGCGAGAGCAGCCATGCAGCCGGCAGCACGTCGCAGCTAAAGGTAAATCCCACTAACAGAGGTGTAAACTTGTTGGATTATCAGCTTGCATCCACTGTGAACTCAAGCAACCTTCAGTAATCTTTTGCTCATCTTGTCACAAAAACTAACCATCCTCTGTAGAATAGATTGTCATCCCAAATAGTACCAAACTTAGAACCAGAATCGGATGATTTGACGTTATATCAGCCAACTTCACTGTCTAGAAGTAAGAAAAATCTTGTAGAGAACCTTCTTTTTAAATTTGATATTGTTGTGTCCAGTGTTATTTCTGCTAAACAGGATATAATGCAGTATATTGACAACTGTCCTGAAGTTTCATGTCACAGCCTATGTGAACTTGTGTGCTTCTTTGACAATGGTAGAGAAATTAAACCAATTTTACAGCTAAACACCGATGTGCTCTGTCATAGAATAAGGGTCCACGCCTAACCTTAATCGCCGGCCATTGTGGCCAAGCGGTTCTAGGCGCTTCTGTCCGGAACCGCGCTGCTGCTACGGTCACAGGTTCGAATCTTGCCTCGGGCATGTATGTGTGTGATGTTCTTAGGTTAGTTAGGTTTAAGTAATTCTAATTCTAGGGGGGTGATGATCTCAGACGTTAAGTCCCATAGTGCTTAGAGCCATTTGAACCATTTTGAACCTAACCTCAATCATTTATTCTACTGACACTAACGCACTCACAGGATGTTTTTGCTTATGTTTGACACATGTCAATAGAGTGGAGTGTCAGAAAGGTGTCGACAGAGTGCTCTTTACTGTCGGAGATCTGTTGTATGAGTACCTCTGATGCGTCTTCACAGAAGCGAACGTCGGCACTGCGGTCGTCAACATACCAGTTGGACGTCAATCAGTGCACCAATGTTCATCTTACAGATGAGTCCCGATTTCGTCCGGAAAGTTATTCTCCAAGCATTTGCATCTGAAGGAACGTGGAACACGATTTCGATGTCCAGGAATAGTAGAAAGAGACCAATATCGAGGAGGATACCTAAATTGGTTTGTCCAGGTATTATGAGGAACAAACTGTACATGTGAATCTGCAGGGTTTAACTGCTGTCAGGTATCCTGAAGAGATCTTCGGCCCTCACATGTGGTTGTTGCTAGTTGGTGTGGACCCAGACTTCGTACTGGTGGATGATAATGCTCGACCTCATAGAGACGAGGTGGTTGATATTGTCTTGGAAATGGAAAATGTTGCACGCATTGCGTGGCCTGCTCGCTCTCTTGATTTGAATCCGGTAGAGCTTGTCTGGGGTGCACAAGGGAGACAGGTTACATCATGTCAGCATCCACCAGCCACCCTCTAAGACATGCGAGCAGCTCTGTAGGACGAATGGGCGTTATTGCCTCAACATGACGCTGATGACATCATTCAGTGTCGGGCCTGTGTTGCTGCCATAGCACATTAAGCAGTTATCGTAATTTGGGTGTACATCGTTGGAAAAAACGAAGAGTATTTTTGTTTGCCGTTATGCGTATAGCAGTTATTGACGTTTGGTATCCTTTACATTGTCCCTACTTTACTATCACCTGTTTTTGCTGTTTCGTGGCAAAATGAAAGCAACCTTGAAAAATTTTCATTTGTATGCACACCTGTGTATTTTCAATCCGGCCTGCCGAGAGCTGTTGGCAAGCGGCGTGCACTCTGCCCTCGTGAGGCAAACTGAAGAGCTACTTGACTGAGAAGTAGCGGCTCCAGTCTCGTGAATTGACATACGGCCGGGAGAGTGGTGTACTGACCACATGTGCCTGCACATCCTCCTCGAGTGCCCCTGTGAACCGATGATGACACGGCGGCCGGTCGGTATCGTTGAGCCTTCATGGCCTGTTCTGGAGTAGTTAGTTTCAGTTTTAGTTTTATCTGAGTGACTGATTTAAGAATTTGTTTAATAATTGTTGTATTTGACCGATTGTTTTCTTTGACCATACTAAGGGCTGTCTGAGGAATCAATTCATGAGATATTACCGATGACACGACGAAAGACTACATGCGCAAGAAACTAGTCTGCTTAAAGTGGGTTACAGCATTTTATTTATTACTACCTGCGTAACCCATTACTGAATATACATAGATGACCTAGTGGATAGTGTCGGAAGTTCCATACGGCTTTTCGCGGATGATGCTGTAATATACAGAGAAGTTGCAGCATTAGAAAACTGTAGCGAAATGCAGGAAGATCTGCAGCGGATAGGCACTTGGTGCAGGGAGTGGCAACTGACCCTTAACATAGACAAATGTAATGTATTGCGAATACATAGAAAGAAGGATCCTTTATTGTATGATTATATGATAGCGGAACAAACACTGGTAGCAGTTACATCTGTAAAATATCTGGGAGTATGCGTGCGGAACGATTTGAAGTGGAATGATCATATAAAATTAATTGTTGGTAAGGTGGGTACCAGGTTGAGATTCATTGGGAGAGTCCTTAGAAAATGTAGTCCATCAACAAAGGAGGTGGCTTACAAAACACTCGTTCGACCTATACTTGAGTATTGCTCATCAGTGTGGGATCCGTACCAGATCGGGTTGACGGAGAAGATAGAGTAGATCCAAAGAAGAGCGGCGCGTTTCGTCACAGGGTTATTTGGTAAGCGTGATAGCGTTACGGAGATGTTTAACAAACTTAAGTGGCAGACTCTGCAAGAGAGGCGTTCTGCATCGCGGTGTAGCTTGCTCGCCAGGTTTCGAGAGGGTGCGTTTCTGGATGAGGTATCGAATATATTGATTCCCCCTACTTATACCTCCCGAGGAGATCACGAATGTAAAATTAGAGAGATTAGAGCGCGCACGGAGGCTTTCAGACAGTCGTTCTTCCCGCGAACCATACGCGACTGGAACAGGAAAGGGAGGTAATGACAGTGGCACGTAAAGTGCCCTCCGCCACACACCGTTGGGTGGCTTGCGGAGTATAAATGTAGATGTAGATGTAGAATGTTACCCTGGTGAGCTGCCTAACAGCTCCCTGAGAAGATCCGCAAATCCGACCGTCGGCTGCTCCACTGAATTCAGCGCCGGTGGTCCTCCCGGTGGTCCTCCCAGTCCATCGAGGGTCGTGAAGTCCGTTGCACATCCATTAGACCTCACCGCTCCAAATGCACAAATTTGTGTCAGCGATAGTTCTTTTGTAAGCAAAAATTAAAAACTGAATTATGAATCAGCTTTTGTAATGGATGAAATACAATATTACATAACTATTTAAATTCCTGTTTAATACTGAATACAGCATAAATAAATCTAAAATTTTAAAAGCAAACAATGGAAAACTAAAATAAAAAAATTCCTGCACAATAGCTAAACAAACCTCCACTGAATATAAGAAATAAAAAAAGGAGATGGGTAAGTGATTTTGCACGGTTTCCCATGACCCACGTCCAAATGGGGAGGCAAAAGACTTGCAGTCTTTGCACGGCTATTTCATTCACAGTTTCCATCATCTAACAAATAAACTGTCTATGACGAATAGCGCTCAAACAAAACTTTTCTGTGTAATTCAGTGCTAGAAGTAAGTGCTTTTGATGGCTGGAACTTACAGCATTAAAGGGGGCTATATAGCACTACTTTTAATTACAAAATGATATTATATCAAAAAAGTTCCTTTGATTTTCCGAAAACACGATATTTCTAGTCAAAAGAATAAACAAAAAATCTAATCCAACGATTCCAAAGCATCATTTACAGGGTGACAGTTATTGAACTGTATGAAAATTAAACGTAAATTAGTTACAAACTACAGGGTGCACACACTTCGTTGATCATGTAAACCTCACTACAGATATTCGAATTTAGGTTATGACATGTTTGATGTACCTGCCATCATTGGCGATGATGTGTCGCAGACGAATACTGAAATTCTGCATGACCTGCTGAGCTGAAAGATCTCCTGAATCGATGTTTTTAGCTCAGCAGTGATTTTGGGGCTATTACGGTACGCCTCGTCTTTAATATATACATCCATAAAAAGAAGTCGCAAGTGTTCAGATCCGGAGAATATAGTGACCAATCGAGGCCCATACCAGTGGCCTCTGGGTACCCCAGAGCCAGAATTCGGTCCCCAGAGTGCTCCTTCAGGACATCAAACACTCTCCTGCTTCCATGGGATCGAGCTCTGTCTTGCATGAACCACATCTTGTCAAAATCAGTGTCTTTGGATAATGGAGATGAAATCATCTTCCAAAACCTTCACGTACCATTCGGTAATCAAGGTGCCATCATGGAATATCACACCGATTTTTCTGTGACTGGACACTACACACCATGCAGTCATCCGTTGAGGGTGAAGAGACTTCTCGATCGCAAAATGCGAATTCTCAGCCCCCCACATGCCCTAATTTTACTTATTTACGAACCCATCCAAATGAAAGTGGACTTCCTCGCTAAACCAAACTATTAGATCTGTGGACAACAGTGTTGGCGAAACGAAACCGGTGTTCTATGGCCTTGGGACTTATTGGCTGATGGGTTTGAATTTTGTATGGGAAGAGATGTACGTCTTCAACAACAATTTGCTGCTATGTCCCCTATTTGATTTCCACCTGCTGTGCAGCTCGTCCAATCGATTTTCTGGGGCGGGTTTGAAACACAGCGCATGCCTTCTCGATGTTTTCAGTCATTTTCGCCCTTTTTGGACGACCGAGAATGTCAATACTGTCATAACAAACACTATACGTTCTCTTAAACTTACGAATCAAATTCTCGATTGTTAGCACACTTGGACAGGTTATCTTCAGCTTGAAAACTTCCTCTGAGCCGCAGTTGGGCTGTTATTGGTAGGCCTTCACAAGCGCTATACGCTCAGGCCCGCTATACCGTGACATTTTCAAGTGGAAATGACCGACAACAACAAGACGCGTACGCATACGCATACTAATACCCATCATTCTCCGCGGCCAACCGTACAGTTGATCGTCCCAACGTAAACCGTTCAGAAGTTATGACGACTTCATTTCATACAGTTCAATAATTATCGCCGTGTATGTTATTAAGAAGTCGAGACAAAGTGATTCCATCTTCTGCGATATCTTGTTTTCTAAGTTAATGTTTTATATTCACTTACTTTCTCACAACTCGCTTATCTTTCTCTGTCGGATCATTGCAGAGGTAATATGTAAGTTCCTTGTACTCTTGCTTGTGAAATAATGAATTAATAATTAATTAGTTGTGGTTAACTTTTTCAGATCAGATCATGTACCTTATTTCTATTACATATTGTTTATGTTTACAGTAGCTGTCTTTCAAAAATTTGGAGCCGGATTGTTCATTGACCAAACGATTCGAGCTTTATTTGAGCTTTTTCGTTAATCATTCTATTCATAAAGAAGTAACCTATCTACATCAATATCAAAGTGCAATTATCTTAATTCCTACATAATTTACGTGTAAGAATCTTATCAAACTTTCACTGTCGAGTATCACTGAACAATGGCAGCAGACAACCCAAACATGTTGGCTTGAGACTTCATCATTTTCTCCCTTTTGTCGATGGGAGCCATTAATAATATTTTCAGATCACGGCAGGTTGCTCATAAACGGCGTTAGTGCTGGTTATAAGACACAAAGAGAATCCCGTCGCTGTTGGGATGGCACGCTTGACGCAACAAAAATATGCACGTGAAACCTTGAATCATTCGCATTTCTTAATATTGTTAAGGTGTAGGACCGTTCCACTGTAGAACTTTCTCTGTCTAGAGGGCATATTTCACCTTCCACAGAAACTGCTAATAATCGAATTGCTTGCCTAAGAGTTTGTCGTGTGAGTGAGAAGTGTGGGCTCTGTCGTAGGTTTGTGAGTAGTGGGTTACGGTGAGGGATTTGTTCAAAGTATTTTCATTGAGGGGAGTGCAGTGAGGAAGCCAGTGGGCATTCTAGCGAGATCCTGTCCTGGGAATGCAGAATTTGTAGCAGAAATAAGTTGATAGAGGAGCAGAAGCGTAACATCTGTGACCATCAGGTGCAGTTACAACACACGAAGATAGGTTGAAAAGGCGAAGGGTGCTGGGGAATGGGAACTGGCAGTTGGCAATAAGGCATCTTGGAGGAAGAGTTATTCAGGCAGTTAAACTTTGCGTGTATGCAATAAATTTGACCAACTGTCTGAGTTGAGTGGAGAGGAGCCTCTTGTAGCTGTAGGTGTAGGGAAGATGCAGCAGTCTCAGCAGTTAGGAGGCCCAGGTCAGTTCCAAAGTCTAAAAGAAAGAAGAAGGTAGTTCACACGGTAGAGGTGTGGGCTAGCAGTGGCAGGTAGTGTTGGGGAGTGAGTACCAGGTCACCAGCATTGTGAAGACTAGTGGAGGGTAGGCCCACGTGACTGAGGGCATAGTGGAGTTATGTAGGAATTTTACCAAGGAGGTTGATTGCAGGCCCTCAACTGGCCCCCTCCTAACCAACACACGGCAGTCACTGCCACCGAGGCAGAATCAGCTTTCATCGGAAAACACAAAAAATCTCCATCCTGCCCTCCAATGAGCTCTTGCTTGACATAACTGAGCAGCAAATGCCGGTGGTTTCGGGTCAGTTCAATTCACGCTACGTGGCGTCTGGCTCGTAATTGTCCATGAAGTAAACGATTTGTAAGAGTGAGCTGCGTCACTGTGGTGCCATCTTCTGCTGAAAATGCTGCTGCAGATGCAGTACGATGCGCCAGAGCCACACGCCGAACGCAACGGTCTTCCCTCTCGGTAGTGACACATGGCCGTCCGTAGCCTGGCCTTCTTGCGATCGTACATTCTCGTAACCACCACTGCCAGCAATAATGTACAGTGGCTACGTTCTTGCGAAGTTTTTTCTGTAATATCTCAGAAGGAGCATCCAGCTTCTCGTAGCCCTATTACACTGACATAATTGAAACTCAGTCTTGTGTTGACAATGGCGTCTTTGTGGCCATCGAGGCAATTTTGGCTAATTCCAACTTACCCCATCAAATCTCAAAGGTAAATAAGGCTCACGAAAGTTACAGCGTGTATTTAAAGCAAACCTCATTTTCAGCGTCATAGCGGCGCTACTGGCGCCACTCTTATACAACTGGCGCGAAACGGAATAGACAAGATCTTCATATGTAAAAACAAGCATGCCAACTTTTGTTTATGTCGCACTACTCCTTCTTCGGGGTTGCAGTTTTTTTCCATCAGTATAGATAAGCACTACCTTATTCAATGATTAACGTTACTACATAACAGTGCTACAATACTTTAACATTTGCATTCTGCAATTAGAAGAAAACATTCCTTCAGTTAAATATTTTACTATCATCGTTTATGCAGCTTTCCCAGCTGTATATGAAGTACTGAAAGAAAATACTTCTTTATAAGAAGTCTCTATAAATATAAATCTGTATAAGGTGAACGAGTGTTCCACTGGCAAATTTTCAGACTAATCAAGAGAAAAAAAGACAAGTAAAATGTTTACAGTAAACAGGGTCCCTAAAATGGGTACCTTAAGAACTAAGAGCACTTATTTAGTAAAAAGAGACGTGTTTCGAAATAGAGTAGACATAAAACTGCTCATAGCTCCTAAGGCATGCATTTTAGAAGTCTCTTTTACTAGACTGTTTGTTGTTTTGGTCCACTCTTCTATGTCTGGAAGTTTTTCGGTGAAATTCCGGTTAACCCTCTATATTATAACATTAAAAGGGTTAATGCTCTATCACCGACAGTCCATCACACATACTATTTAAAACGGTAGATATCACTACGTGAATTCGTACTATTTTTAATAACTAAAGAGGCAATACAGAACTCGCCTGTAAACACAGAAGCCCTTACCTTCGGCAAGTGATAAAGAGACGAGCCATTTTACGGTATAAATTTTCTACATGTTTTGCAAAGGAAATTGTTATCGTAAATTCTAGACTCTTAGTAAATCGTTATCAGTGCACGTCAACGCATTAACAATCAGTTAGTAAGTGACATACAGCGTAAAACACTTCATTAGACACAATTAAATGAAAGCAAAACTTCTGACCTCAACAATATTATCGGATTAATAAACCTCTACTATCGAGTAATTTAGATCATCAGTTAATTTTTCTTATCACCCCTTCGTAATTTCTGGGTAAACCAGTTAGTGGAATGAGACTAAGCTTCAAATTTCATGGCTATGAGATTTTCGTGGAACAGTAATCCTGTGCTCGGCCGTAAAGTAATTGTTTAGACAGAAGTCAACCGTACATTACACAAATTATCGGTTCCTGGAGAGACAATGGAAAATAGACTTTTTGTCTCGGCGAAGGTTCTCGCATTACTTCAGGAATGTATGCTGCACTCAAATATAAGGTACTGCTAATCGTGTTGGGAGTATTCATCTCGTTGAGTAATTCTGGGAAAGAGACGCAGTAAGCCTGACTTTTCAGACAGCGTATAATACACTCCTGGAAATTGAAATAAGAACACCGTGAATTCATTGTCCCAGGAAGGGGAAACTTTATTGACACATTCCTGGGGTCAGATACATCACATGATCACACTGACAGAACCACAGGCACATAGACACAGGCAACAGAGCATGCACAATGTCGGCACTAGTACAGTGTATATCCACCTTTCGCAGCAATGCAGGCTGCTATTCTCCCATAGAGACGATCGTAGAGATGCTGGATGTAGTCCTGTGGAACGGCTTGCCATGCCATTTCCACCTGGCGCCTCAGTTGGACCAGCGTTCGTGCTGGACGTGCAGACCGCGTGAGACGACGCTTCATCCAGTCCCAAACATGCTCAATGGGGGACAGATCCGGAGATCTTGCTGGCCAGGGTAGTTGACTTACACCTTCTAGAGCACGTTGGGTGGCACGGGATACATGCGGACGTGCATTGTCCTGTTGGAACAGCAAGTTCCCTTGCCGGTCTAGGAATGGTAGAACGATGGGTTCGATGACGGTTTGGATGTACCGTGCACTATTCAGTGTCCCCTCGACGATTACCAGTGGTGTACGGCCAGTGTAGGAGATCGCTCCGCACAACATGATGCCGGGTGTTGGCCCTGTGTGCCTCGGTCGTATGCAGTCCTGATTTTGGCGCTCACCTGCACGGCGTCAAACACGCATACGACCATCATTGGCACCAAGGCAGAAGCGACTCTCATCGCTGAAGACGACACGTCTCCATTCGTCCCTCCATTCACGCCTGTCGCGACACCACTGCAGGCGGGCTGCACGATGCTGGGGCGTGAGCGGAAGACGGCCTAACGGTGTGCGGGACCGTAGCCCAGCTTCATGGAGACGGTTGTGAATGGTCCTCGCCGATACCCCAGGAGCAACAGTGTCCCTAATTTGCTGGGAAGTGGCGGTGCGGTCCCCTACGGCACTGCGTAGGATCCTACGGTCTTGGCGTGCATCCGTGCGTCGCTGCGGTCCGGTCCCAGGTCGACGGGCACGTGCACCTTCCGCCGACCACTGGCGACAACATCGATGTACTGTGGAGACCTCACGCCCCACGTGTTGAGCAATTCGGCGGTACGTCCACCCGGCCTCCCGCATGCCCACTATACGCCCTCGCTCAAAGTCCGTCAACTGCACATACGGTTCACGTCCACGCTGTCGCGGCATGCTACCAGTGTTAAAGACTGCGATGGAGCTCCGTATGCCACGGCAAACTGGCTGACACTGACGGCGGCGGTGCACAAATGCTGCGCAGCTAGCGCCATTCGACGGCCAACACCGCGGTTCCTGGTGTGTCCGCTGTGCCGTGCGTGTGATCATTGCTTGTACAGCCCTCTCGCAGTGTCCGGAGCAAGTATGGTGCGTCTGACACACCGGTGTCAATGTGTTCTTTTTTCCATTTCCAGGAGTGTATATATTGTGAAAAGCAATGGTCCCATAACACTCCCCTGTGGCACGCCAGAAGTTACTTTAACGTCTGTAGACGTCTCTCCATTGATAACAACATGCTGTGTTCTGTTTGCTAAAAACTCTTCAATCCAGCCACACAGCAGGTCTGATATTCCGTAGGCTCTTACTTTGTTTATCAGGCGACAGTGCGGAACTGTATCGAACGTCTTCCGGAAGTCAAGAAAAATAGCATCTACCTGGGAGCCTGTATCTAATATTTTCTGGGTCTCATGAACAAGTAAAGCGAGTTGGGTCTTACACGATCGCTGTTTCCGGAATCCATGTTGATTCCTACATAGTAGTTTCTGGGTTTCCAAAAACGACATGATACTCGAGCAAAAAACATGTTCTAAAATTCTACAACAGATCGACGTCAGAGATATAGGTCTATAGTTTTGCGCATCTGCTCGACGACCCTTCTTGAAGACTGGGACTACCTGTGCTCTTTTACAATCATTTGGAACCTTCCGTTCCTCTAGAGACTTGCGGTACACGGCTGTTAGAAGGGGGGCAAGTTCTTTCGCGTACTCTGAGTAGAATCGAATTGGTATCCCGTCAGGTCCAGTGGACTTTCCTCTGTTGAGTGATTCCAGTTGCTTTTCTATTCCTTGGACACTTATTTCGATGTCAGCCATTTTTTCGTTTGTGCGAGGATTTAGAGAAGTAACTGCAGTGCGGTCCTCCTCTGTGAAACAGCTTTGGAAAAAGGTGTTTAGTATTTCAGCTTTACGCCTGTCATCCTCTGTTTCAATGCGTTCATCGTCCCGGAGTGTCTGGATATGCTGTTTCGACCCACTTACTGATTTAACGTAAGACCAGAACTTCTTAGGATTTTCTGTCAAGTCGGTACATAGAATTTTACTTTCGAATTTACTGAACGCTTCTCGCATAGCCCTCCTTACGCTAACTTTGACATCATTTAGCTTTAGTTTGTCTGAGAGGTTTTGGCTGCGTTTAAACTTGCAGTGAAGCTCTCTTTGCTTTCGCAGTAGTTTCCTAACTTTGTTGTTGTACCACGGTGGGTTTCTCCCGTCCCTCACAGTTTTACTCGGCACGTACCTGTCTAAAACGCATTTTACGATTGCCTTGAACTTTTTCCATAAACACTCAACATTGTGAGTGTCGGAACAGAAACTTTCGTTTTGATCTGTTAGGTAGTCTGAAATCTGCCTTATATTATTCTTGCTAAACAGATAAACCTTCCTACCTTTTTTATATTCCTATTAACTTCCATATTCAGGGATGCTGCAACGGCCTTATGATCACTGATTCCCTATTCTGCACATACAGAGTCTAAAACTTCGGGTCTGTTTCTTATCAATAGGTCCAAGATGTTATCTCCACGAGTCGGTTCTCCGTTTAATTACTCGAGGTAATTTTCGGATAGTGCACTCAGTATAATGTCACTCGATGCTCTGTCCCTACCACCCGTCCTAAACATCTGAGTGTCCCATTTTATATCTGGTAAATTGAAATCTCCACCTAAGACTATAACATGCTGAGAAAATTTATGTGAAATGTATTCCAAATTTTCTCTCAGTTGTTTTGCCACTAATGCTGCTGAGTCGGGAGGTCGGTAAAAGGAGCCAATTATTAACCTAGTTCGGTTGTTGAGTGTAACCTCCACCCATAATAATTCACAGGAACTATCCACTTCTACTTCACTACAGGAGAAACTACTACTAACAGCGACGAACACTCCACCACCGGTTGCATGCAATCTATCCTTTCTAAACACCGTCTGTGCTTTTGTAAAAATTCCAGCAGAATTTATCTCTGGCTTCAGCCAGCTTTCTGTACCTATAACAATTTCAGCTTCGGTGCTTTCTATCGGCGCTTGAAGTTCCGGTACTTTACCAACGCAGCTTCGACAGTTTACAATTACAATACCGATTGCTGCTTGGTCCCCGCATGTCCTGACTTTGCCCCGCACCCGTAGAGGCTGTTGCCCTTTCTGTACTTGCCCAAGGCCATCTAATCTAAAGTGGGAAGTATAATAAACTATTTGAGGCTACCCCTAAAGTAAAACATTGCAGTGATTAATTATTAAAAAAAAACGTGATGACAAGCCACGGGTATTGGGAACTTTTGTCTCACTTTTACTTCTAGCTGGTAAACCTGCTTCCAGACAATTGCATTACATCAGAAGTTTAACTGTCTCTCTTAGTTCATAAGCCACTTTAAAGTTCGCCGACATTGGTTAATTTACATAAAAGCCGACTATAAGTACAGAATAAGAATCACTGTAGGGTACCTTATTATGTTGTTGGACAGCTGTCAGTTGCACCGTTTAAATGTTTCAGTAGTTACGTGCACAGATCTGTACGGGAAGCCTAGAGTGATCACTTTTGTGCACGAATATAACAGTCTCTGAATGGTAATTGCATTAACTGCGCTCTCAGTGAAGTGCCATTGGTCCACCAGTTGCATTGAATTATCACCAGGCAGTGACTGTCAATGGATTAAATTCATGACAACGTCACTCTTCCCTTTTGTCTTACTTTCACTCTGTTCCTTCTTATGTTTTTGAAGTTTTGCCGTTCAGTTTAGCTCACGAAGATCATTTGCATGAGAATCCATCATCACTAGCTTCCATAATCATGAGCAATTGTACAACAGCTTCAAGTTCACATAAGAATTTATTTCTCACTTAGTTTTACGTAGAATCATTCACCTTGCACTCATTGCCACATTTCTATTTATCTATCACTTACGAACATCGTCCCTTTTTCCCCTACGAATCACAACTTCTATTCGTAAATGAAGTTAGTGAAATCTGTGACTTTTACAAAATTTGTTCATGTACAAAGTTTTTAGTAAGGCTTATCTGCGTAGCAGCATCAGATCACCTATTAAACATATTAGCTGGTCATTTAAAGATAAAAGTATTCTTTCATCTCAGTTAAACATCGATACTGAGGACCTCATTGTCTCACCTGGCAACCAAGAGTCCTAGAATATTCCTGAGTTAAACGTAATGTGAAAGAGGAAAGCACCATGCACATGAAAAGAAATCCACCATCTATAGGCTCAAGAAGAAATATAACAATTGTTAAACATACACTAAATCATCAGTCTTAGAATATACCAAGTAGAAATGGAAAATCATATGTAGAATTACAAATATAACATGCATGTTCATTCTCTTAGAACTAAAATAAACTGCTTTAAATTATCGCTTGTATTGATGGTCCCATGGACACAAGATATTTATTTCTCCATTCTGTGATCGCGCAATATAGTCCATTATGTGCATTACAAAATGTTCGATTATCCACTGAGAATAGCACACTCTACTACAAATATGCATCACCCACTGGTTTCTATTAGTGTGAACACATTTCTTTTGCATACCAAAAGAAATGTGTTCACACACACACACACACACACACACAAATATATATATATATATATATATATATATATATATATATATATATATAATCACTGAACGTTGCATACCAAAAGAAACTATATATATATATATATATATATATATATATATATATATATATATATATATATACCCTAGCCGAGCCTCAGGTACAGGGCGGGTCGCAGGTGGCGGATAGCGAACGATCCATCAGATATGGTGGACAGCTGCGAATAAGGGGAAACCCAAATAAGCAGTCCCGGACCGAGGCGGCAGCATCACGAGGGTGTGGGAGGGTGACTTTTGGCAAGGGTCACACTCATTCAAAAACCACAGAACCCGAAGACGTTGCTGTGTCATGGCGAGTAAGTGCCGCCATTACAATAAGCATTGTCAACACCCAAATCCAGGACGCGTCTGAAGTGGGAACCATCGGCATCCTGGTCAGCGTCTGTTCACACAATGTGCGGCTGGTCATAATGTGCCAGGAACTAACAATCCCTGGTTCTAAACACCCAGTGGAAACACTGGACCAACTTGATTACAAGCAAGTATGACTCGTGCAAGTAATAACAACATTACCCCAGGTGGTAACCAATCCACCCATCAACAGATGGCAACCAGGAATTCGGATTCTGGGGAACCTGGACTTACACGATTACATCAGAGAAAGTCGGAGCTCTCTGGCAAACTTCCACTCAAAACACCTACATACATTGGAACCTTTAACATAAATACATTAATCCAACCAGGAAAACTTCTAAACCTTACAACAGAACTTGAAAAGCAAAAGATAGTAATACTAGCTTTACAGGAGACGCGTTTTACAGATGAAGAAACATCAGATTATGGCAACTATCGCATCTTTAAGAGCAAGACGGATAAACGAATCGGAAGAGGAGCCCCCCATCTCGGGATGGCGTTTGTCATACACAAGAGCGTGCTCAGCTCCATCAAGGAAGTTACTCCCGTAAATAATAGGATAATGACGATGCGCTTACAATGTGCCAACAAAACATACACAATGGTTAATGTTCATGCTCCCACAAACGGAGACAACAAGAAAAACCCCATAGAAACAGAAAAGTTCTGGGAAAATTTGGAGAATATAATGGCCAAGATTCCAAAAGATGATACAAAAGTTCTACTCGGCGATTTTAATGCCCAAATTGGTAGAGAGAAAATCCACCAAAAGACCGTAGGCAAATATCCTGCACATAAATTTACCAATAAAAATGGTACAAGGCTCGTCGAACTATGTAAGCAGAATAACCTGAAGATAATGTCAACATCTCTAAGAAAATGTCCAAGAAAACAAAAGACATGGAGATCTCCTATACAACAAATTGGCGAGTTTCAAATAGATCATGTGGCGATTTCATACCCAGTACAAAAAGAAATTTACGACGTCCAAGTACGCAGAGGAGCAAACATTGATTCAGACCATTACCTAACTAGAATTAAAATCAAGTTTACAGCACGAAGAAGTCATCAGAAGAAAACAGAAATACAGAAATATGACACCAAGAAGATTAAAGAATCTAAAGTAAAAGAAGAATGGGAGAAGGAAAAGGCAAACACATGGGAAGAATTTCATTCTAAAATCACGCGAATAGCTAAGGAAACTATTCCCTTGAAAAAGATATTCAAACACCCTTGGTGGGATTCAGACTGTGAAAATGCATTGGAAAGGAGAAAAAAGGCATTTCAAGAATATAACAGTAAAAAATCACAAGAAAGTCTACAGTTATTTAACGAGGTTAGAAAACAGGTTTCAAAATCTATTAGGCAAGCAAAAAGGAAGTACACAAAGGCACAACTGGATGCCATAGAAGAAAATTTCCAAAACTATAATACAAGAGACTTCTACAGAACTTTCGCAGATAAAATACGAGGATATATCCCTCAAAATTTATGTTTCAGAAAACCAGATGGTAAATTAGCCCTAACAAACCAGGAAAACTGTCAAGTATTGGCTCAATATTTTTCTAACCTACTAAATTGCCCAGAACCTAGTTTAAGGTTTCCCAAAGAAATCAGTGCCAACGCTCAACCGGATTCATTACCACCAACACAGGAAGAAATCAAATGTCACATTAAAAACTTAAAAAATAATAGAACATCTGGCGAAGATGGCATTGTTGCAGAGCTATTAAAAAACCTAGGACCAAAGACGTTGCAAGAGCTCACAAAAATAATAACAAAAATATGGGAAACAGAAAAATTACCAGAGGATTGGAAATGTGCCCTTATTCACCCGTTACATAAAAAAGGAGACAGAACAAATGTCAATAACTACAGGGGAATCTCACTTTTACAAGTCACCTACAAAATTCTCTCAACATGCCTGCTGAAAAGAACACAAGAGCAGCTGGAACGCCAAATTGGTGATTATCAAGCAGGCTTCCGCCCCGGTCGCTCATGCATAGAACAAATATTTAATTTAAAGACAATATTAAAACACAAAGCAATTAGAAATGCCCCCATAATTTGTACATTTGTAGATTTTAAGAAAGCCTATGACTCAATAGACCGGCAATCTTTGTTTAACATTTTAGAGGAACTTGGACTTGACTCCAAAACACTAAGGCTTATCAAAGAATCACTGACAGACACTGTATCTAAAGTTAAATTCAGGGGAGAAATCTCTGAACCTTTTCTCATAAAAACTGGAGTACGTCAAGGTGACGGGCTATCTCCACTTCTGTTTAATATAGTCCTGGATAAAGTCATTAAGGAATGGGAAAAAGAATTAAAAAATCAATCCTACTGGAAACCAATCCATCTTGGTAGAACCAAAGACAACGTGGAGATATCTTGTTTAGCATTCGCGGACGACTTGGCCATACTTGCAGATGATGAAGAAATCGCCACCAAACAAATAGAGATCCTTAAGGAATGCGCGGATAAAGTAGGTTTACAAATTTCGTTTCAAAAGACAGAATTTTTCTGTACAAAATTACATATACACAGTTTGAACACAAAATACGGAAAAATAAATAGAGTAAAACATTTTAAATACCTAGGTGAAATTTTGGAGCCAACCGGAGGAGAGAAAGTTGCACAGAAGATCAGACAACAGAAAATGAAGAGAGCATATGGTATGACACATGAAATATACAACAAAAAATGCATCTCCTCGAACACAAAAATCAGACACTACTGCGCAGTAATTAAGCCAGCAGCACTATATGCTAGTGAAACGCTCACACTCCACACAAAATGTGATTTAGAAAAAATACTAAAAGAAGAACGCAAAATTATGAGAAAGATTTTAGGTCCAAAATTAACAGAAGAAGGATATCGGATACAATCAAGAAGAACCACAGAAACTATATCAAACCTGGCAGCAGACATAAGAAGGCGAAGATTAAAATTTTATGGACATGTCACTAGACTTCCCCCCACACGACTCACCAACAGAATTCTCACTTACATAGAAAAAGTCAAATCAACAACACCATGGATTAGCCAAGTAAAATTAGATTTACAAAAAGCAAATATTGAACTTAAAGATGTCAAAGACAGAAAAACTTTTAGAAATAAGGTGGAAAAGTGGATTGTATTGTCGGAGAAGGAAGCACTAAAGAGACCAGGAACAAAATGGACAGAAGAAAGAAAAAGAAAACATGGAGAACGGATGAAAGAAGTATGGAAGAAACGACGTCAGAAAGCTTTGCGTGATCCTTCTGGGTCCATTCGCGATAAGTAAGTAAGTAAGTATATATATATATATATATATATATATAAAGCTCATGTAATGAGTGAGTTGCGTATCTGATTTCTTTCTTTGATAGCATAATTTGATACCATAGATACTTAAAAAAAGGTTAACACTCTTATCCAAAAATGATAGTTCATTACATAAAATACAACAGAAATATTTAAGCTCATAGAAAGTAAAAATGAAAGTGAAAAATAAAAATAAATCCAAGATCTTATTGTCATTAAATATACCTTTTCATATTTCTATGGTGGTAGAAGTTTTTATTTTGTTAGATTCTATAAATGCTAGCAGATAACTTCCTTTGTGAACAATCCTAATTATTTTGCATGCCACTTTTTATTTTTCTTTTGAAGCAGGGTGGTTTTAGGTGCGTTATAACCAATATTTTATTTCACATGAAATCTGGGATTCATTTAACTTCTTCTCACAGGCTGACTTTCTTATAGATGAGCTGTCTGTTAATGAAACAATAGCTTGACTAACTTTCTCTCCTCAAATTTCTGAATTACTAGGCGTCTGAGGAAGGGGCTCAATCCATTCATTTATTTCTCTTTTCTCAAGAATGATATAAGCTGTCATGTGTGATGCATATTCATATGTACTCATAAAGCAGTTAAATTATCTGAAAAACCTTAATGTGGAATTTCATTCAGAATGAAATTTCAATATTAGGATCTGTCTAATTTCCTCTTCGTGTACAAATGATTTCCCTGCTGTATCTGTGACATCTGGTACACTGTCAGACAGTATCAGCCCTGGCTTGTCAAACTTCGGTATATAATCACTGATTATCTTTTTTATTATTGTAGTGACTGTAAACTGGTGCAATATGTTCCAAATTATGAGAAAAATAGGGGTGAGTTATAGGGAGAGACAGGTACTACACAATATGTACAAGAACCAGGAGGAAATAATAAGACACCACACAAATCCATGCCCAAGGCAGGATTCCAACCTGCGACCGTAGCGGTCGCGCGGTTCCAGACTGAAGCGCCTAGAACTGCTCTGTCACTCCGGCCGGCTTAAAATTCCAGTTGACAGAATATCAATGATACGATTCGCTGGTGACATTGCTAACTTGAGTGAAAGTGAAGAAGAATCGCATGATCTGCTGAACGGAATGAACAATCGACGAGTACAGAATATGGTTTGAGACTAAATCGAAGAAAGGCGAAAGTAATGAGAAGTAGCAGAATTGAGAACAGCCAGAAACTTAACATCAGGAATGATGGTCACTAAGTAGATGAAGTTAAGAAATTCAGCTACCTGGGCAGGAAAAAAACCAATGGCGGACGGAGAAGGAAGACATCAAAAGCAGACTAGCAATGACAAAAAGGGCATTCCTGGCCAAGAGAAGTCTACGAGTATCAAACAAAGGCATTAAATCGAGGAAGAAATTTCTGAGAATGTACCTTGGAGCACATCATTGTATGGCAGCGAAACATCGACTATGAGAAAAACGGAGCAGAAGGAAATTGGAGCATTTGAGATGTGGAGCTACAGACGAATGTTGAAAATTATGTGGACTGATAAGGTAAGGAATGTGGAGGTTCTGTGCAGAATCGGAGAGGACAGGAATATCTGGAAAACACTAACAAGGAGAAGACACAGGATGACAGCACATCTGTTAAGGCATCAGGGAATGAGTTCCATGGTACTAGAGGGATCTGTAGAGGGCAAAAACTGCAGAGGAAGATAGAGATTGAAAACATCCAGCAAATAAAAGACTACGTCAGTTGCAAATGCTACTCTGTGATGAAGAGGTTGGCACAGGAGAGGAATTCGTGATGGGCCGCATCAAACCAGTAATAAGACTACTAACAGAAAACAAAAAGTGATTATTGTGGTTTTTGTGGCATATAATCTAATTTGTTTTGAGAAAATATCACAAAGAGCACCATCCCTATGATTTATTATCATGTTCCTGAAATGTCAACAGATACGATTTGATGCGGTTTTGTGGGTAAAATAGGGTATAATTCTATTTTACGAGATTACTTTAAAGTTTTGGCCTTTTGGCAGATAGAGGTTGAGCACTCATCAATGAATGTTGGAAAATCAACAGTGCAGTACTATTTTCTCCTGCATCCCTTGAAACTATAGAGCCCTGGCCTGTAATGCGTATACCAGATGCCATTATCTTGATAAGGAGATGGAAAACATAAACGCCACAAACTGGAACTGCAGTACGCAAATGAAACAGGACCTTATTATGCGTCTCATAATATTGTGACAATTTATGATTTGTTGCAAAGATAGAAGTTGTCGCACCTTTTTCCATTTCTGGTCGTATCTTGCAACAGCTCCGTATGGCGACACATCTCTACATAACACTGCTGTGTGTTGGTCTGTCATTAACAGCACTTTGAAATCGGACTCTTGGTCAACAAGATCTGAGGACTCGACCAGCCCCTGTGGTAAACAGTATATTATATCTGCATTCACTGTGTTCTTGCTGATTACGTGAACAATCTCAAAATCGTATTTCTTCAAAGACCGTGACCATCGTGCAAGTTGTGGATGAAGTAATTTACAGCTTAAAAATAAACCTAATGTTCGGTGGTCACAGTATACCTTGACATGTTTTCGATAAACATAATAACTGAATTTTTTGAATGCTCACGTGACAGCTAGGGCCTCCAGCTCCATTGCTGCATAAGATCGATCACACTCTGTAAGTATACTACTTAGAAAACTTATAAAATTCTCTTTGGTCTCATCATATATTTTACAATTTGAAATAAGTATGAACCAAGCCTAGAACCGGATACATCAGTGGTAGTACAAAAGTGTTGGACCATCTCTGGCTGTTGTAATTTTTGATAAAACCAGAGCATTCTTAAGCTGATCAGCTGTTGCCTGGTATTATACTGACCAGAACCAGGTGGTATTCTTATATAGCAAATTTAACAGCACATCACTATTCAGCAGCTGTTTAGGCACGAAACCCCTAAAGAATGAAGCTAATTCTCAAAGTGTCTTTAACACCTTCTTAGTGGTCGGAAAGAGGAAGTGTTAAATGGTTTAATATTTTCTGGATCAGGTACAATACCAGTTGATGAAAAGATGTGACCGGAAACATTTGATATTGTCTTTCCAAGAGTTAGGTTTTTGAAGGATAACAGTTACTCCTGAGTCCAAATATTTCCTCAGTATCTTTTCGAATATTTCTGAGTGCTCTTCCCATGTGGAAGTGGCTATCAGCAAATCATGTATATATAATGATGTATGAACCATGGACCTTGCCGTTGGTGGGGAGGCTTGCGTGCCTCAGCGATACAAATGGCCGTACCGTAGGTGCAACCACAACGGAGGGGTATCTGTTGAGAGGCCAGACAAACATGTGGTTCCTGAAGAGGGGCAGCAGCCTTTTCAGTAGTTGCAAGGGCAACAGTCTGGATGATTGACTGATATGGCCTTGTAACATTAACCAAAACGGCCTTGCTGTGCTGGTACTGCGAACGGCTGAAAGCAAGGGGAAACTACGGCCGTAATTTTTCCCGAGGACATGCAGCTCTACTGTATGATTAAATGATGATGGCGTCCTCTTGGGTAAAATATTCCGGAGGTAAAATAGTCCCCCATTCGGATCTCCGGGCGGGGACTACTCAGGAGGACGTCGTTATCAGGAAAAAGAAAACTGGCGTTCTACGGATCGGAGCGTGGAATGTCAGATCCCTTAATCGGGCAGGTAGGTTAGAAAATTTAAAAAGGGAAATGGATAGGTTAAAGTTAGATATAGTGGGAATTAGTGAAGTTCGGTGGCAGGAGGAACAAGACTTTTGGTCAGGTGATTACAGGGTTATAAATACAAAATCAAATAGGGGTAATGCAGGAGTAGGTTTAATAATGAATAAAAAAATAGGAGTGCGGGTTAGCTACTACAAACAGCATAGTGAACGCATTATTGTGGCCAAGATAGACACAAAGCCCATGCCTACTACAGTAGTACAAGTTTATATGCCAACTAGCTCTGCAGATGATGAAGAAATAGATGAAATGTATGACGAGATAAAAGAAATTATTCAGGTAGTGAAGGGAGACGAAAATTTAATAGTCATGGGTGACTGGAATTCGTCAGTAGGAAAAGGGAGAGAAGGAAACATAGTAGGTGAGTATGGATTGGGGGGAAGGAATGAAAGAGGAAGCCGCCTTGTAGAATTTTGCACAGAGCATAACTTAATCATAGCCAACACTTGGTTCAAGAATCATAAAAGAAGGCTGTATACCTGGAAGAATCCTGGAGATACTAAAAGGTATCAGATAGATTATATAATGGTAAGACAGAGAATTAGGAACCAGGTTTTAAATTGTAAGACATTTCCTGGGGCAGATGTGGATTCTGACCACAATCTATTGGTTATGAACTGCAGATTGAAACTGAAGAAACTGCAAAAAGGTGGGAATTTAAGGAGATGGGACCTGGATAAACTGAAAGAGCCAGAGGTTGTAGAGAGTTTCAGGGAGAGCATAAGGGAACAATTGACAGGAATGGGGGAAAGAAATACAGTAGAAGAAGAATGGGTAGCTCTGAGGGATGAAGTAGTGAAGGCAGCAGAGGATCAAGTAGGTAAAAAGACGAGGGCTAATAGAAATCCTTGGGTAACAGAAGAAATATTGAATTTAATTGATGAAAGGAGAAAATATAAAAATGCAGTAAATGAAGCAGGCAAAAAGGAATACAAACGTCTCAAAAATGATATCGACAGGAAGTGCAAAATGGCTAAGCAGGGATGGCTAGAGGACAAATGTAAGGATGTAGAGGCTTGTCTCACTAGGGGTAAGATAGATATTGCCTACAGGAAAATTAAAGAGACCTTTGGAGAGAAGAGAACTACTTGTATGAATATCAAGAGCTCAGATGGCAACCCAGTTCTAAGCAAAGAAGGGAAAGCAGAAAGGTGGAAGGAGTATATAGAGGGTTTGTACAAGGGCGATGTACTTGAGGACAATATTATGGAAATGGAAGAGGATGTAGATGAAGACGAAATGGGAGATAAGATACTGCGTGAAGAGTTTGACAGAGCACTGAAAGACCTGAGTCGAAACAAGGCCCCGGGAATAGACAACATTCCATTTGAACTACTGATGGCCTCGGGAGAGCCAGTCATGACAAAACTCTACCATCTGGTGAGCACGATGTATGAGACAGGCGAAATACCCTCAGACTTCAAGAAGAATATAATAATTCCAATCCCAAAGAAAGCAGGTGTTGACAGATGTGAAAATTACCGAACTATCAGTTTAATAAGTCACAGCTGCAAAATACTAAGGCGAATTCTTTACAGACGAATGGAAAAACTGTTAGAAGCCGACCTCGGGGAAGATCAGTTTGGATTCCGTAGAAATGTTGGAACACGTGAGGCAATACTGACCTTACGGCTTATCTTAGAAGAAAGATTAAGAAAAGGCAAACCTACGTTTCTAGCATTTGTAGACTTAGAGAAAGCTTTTGACAATGTTAACTGGAATACTCTCTTTCAAATTCTGAAGGTGGCAGGGGTAAAATACAGGGAGCGAAAGGCTATTTACAGTTTGTACAGAAACCAGATGGCAGTTATAAGAGTCGAGGGGCATGAAAGGGAAGCAGTGGTTGGGAAAGGAGTAAGACAGGGTTGTAGCCTCTCCCCGATGTTATTCAATCTGTATATTGAGCAAGCAGTAAAGGAAACAAATGAAAAATTCGGAGTAGGTATTAAAATTCATGGAGAAGAAGTAAAAACTTTGAGGTTCGCCGATGACATTGTAATTCTGTCAGAGACAGCAAAGGACTTGGAAGAGCAGTTGAACGGAATGGACAGTGTCTTGAAAGGAGGATATAAGATGAACATCAACAAAAGCAAAAAGAGGATAATGGAATGTAGTCAAATTAAGTCGGGTGATGCTGAGGGAATTAGATTAGGAAATGAGACACTTAAAGTAGTAAAGGAGTTTTGCTATTTAGGGAGTCAAATAACCGATGATGGTCGAAGTAGAGAGGATATAAAATGTAGACTGGCAATGGCAAGGAAAGCGTTTCTCAAGAAGAGGAATTTGTTAACATCGAGTATAGATTTAAGTGTCAGGAAGTCATTTCTGAAAGTATTTGTATGGAGTGTAGCCATGTATGGAAGTGAAGCATGGACGATAACTAGTTTGGACAAGAAGAGAATAGAAGCTTTCGAAATGTGGTGCTACAGAAGAATGCTGAAGATAAGGTGGGTAGATCACGTAACTATTGAGGAGGTATTGAATAGGATTGGGGAAAAGAGAAGTTTGTGGCACAACTTGACTAGAAGAAGGGATGGGTTGGTAGGACATGTTTTGAGGCACCAAGGGATCACAAATTTAGCATTGGAGGGCAGTGTGGAGGGTAAAAATCGTAGAGGGAGACCAAGAGATGAATACACTAAGCAGATTCAAAAGGATGTAGGTTGCAGTAGGTACTGGGAGATGAAGAAGCTCGCACAGGATAGAGTAGCATGGAGAGCTGCATCAAACCAGTCTCCGGACTGAAGACCACAACAACAACAACAACAACATGATCTAACAGCTCAGAGCCAAGCACTGTATCGAGAGCTGTTATAAAGAATCCACAACTCGCATTTAAGCCAAAAGTTAACACTTTAATTTGATAATTTCTACCTGAGAAGATAAAAGCTGTGTGCTTTTGTGAACTTGGTGTCTCACCTGCTGATAAGAAGACGTGAGATCTGTACTGGTTAAATACTATACTCAAGAAACTTCTGCAATTGTCCTTCTAGAATCTCATGCCTCGTTCGTATGGGAAGAATGATTTTGTTTATATCTCCAACATCTAGGACTAATGGACATCTCCGCCAGGTTTAGGCACCTCTAAGAGTGGGCTGTTGTAAAATGGTAAAGATGGTTCGATAAATCTCTATTCCAACATTTCCTGAATCGCTCATTTAACCATTTCCTTCCTTGCCCACTTGGAGAAGTATATCATGTGGCAGTACATCTTCTGGGGCACTACTACCGTATAATACTCATAAGTTTTTATTATTCCTGTTGTGCCAGAAAAGACTGATACATACTTTAACAACAATTTGGCGTGCTCTCTGTGTTCAGACACTTGGATTCCATGGTTCCGACGTAGGTACATATAACGAATGAGCCTACTTACTGCAGGCTTAAGTACCTTAGGGCTTATCATTTTGATTTTCAGCCCTTGGGAAATTCTACCAAGCTGAGTTTAGACATCCGTAAATCGAAGACAATGTCTTCCCTTACAACTATTGGATGACACTTTCCGCTAGGGAGGTGTCATTTTACTTTCCCCAAAATACAGTTCACAGAAAACAATTTTACAATAAGAAACATATGGCTTCACTTCAAAACCTACTCTATTCTATGCCTGCACCTTTATACCTTGAGGTCTAACACCAATAGCGCCAGAAGTTACACAAATTTTTAATGACAGAGTAGATATTTTAGAGGTCACAATTATCGTCTTAAAATTACTGACTTATTGCTTTAAACATTGCAGTAGCCCATTAACAGCTACATAAACAATTTCACCACTCACTTCTTTACCATTCATCATGTTAATGCCATCTTTGTAATTTAACTTGTGAATCATTTGGTTTAAGTTAGTGGCTCCTCCCCATACCGCAACTGCATCAAAAAGCATGATGCTGCCGAGATAATTTTGGCGTACTATTTGGAATGGAGGGGTGTTCTTTTGTCGCTTGCACAACATGCACCAGACGATTCTGTTGTCATTGCCAATATGGAGGCGGTCCATGGTCTGGTGTTTGTCTGTTGCCTGAGTTTGAGGGTTATATTAGGTGGTGGATGATTCACGAAATTGAGATGCCACTGATTTCCAAATTGATTTTGTCACTGAGTGAGGATTACCAATTTGGTAATCTGTTATAATTTCTTTGCGCATACTGAAATTCGATGAATTCTGTGCACTTTGCTATGTGTTTTGATTTACCGATCTACCCTGCAGTGCTGTGCCAAATCTACCAAAGTAGTCTTTACAACCATAATTGTTTGCATGTCTGCTGGAATGTGTAGACTGCACCCTGCTGTTGCCATCATTACTTTTAGAAGCTTCCTGTGTCAGGCCTACAGAGACTAATATCGACAGCAAGTATTCTAGGTTGGTTTCCATTACATGAAATAATACGATCGATTTGTGGTTTTCTAATCTGGAGAGGAAACTTGTTGTGTTTTAGCAGGCTTTCCATCATTAGCACTGAAGACAATGTAAGCGCCGCCCCAAATCTGCAAGCTAAATGTTTGGACGATGGACTAAAAGGTTATATGTTGTGCTGTCATATGGACGTTTGGTGGTATACATGTCACCTGTCCTGGCAATTACAGGCAGTGCTCTATGTACACTGCTCTAGACCATTGACAGTTCCCAGCATATGTCATTCATTTGTGCGGTCATTTCAGCTCACCACTGAAGGAGGTCTTTGGTTAAGACAGTTTTTGTTTTATTAAAGGCATCATTAAATGCACCCTTGCAGTACCCTGGTCAGATACCACTTGTAAGTTAGCCATTTGTACCACAACCTTTAGTTCAGTACCTACTTCTTCATTATCTCTACGTCTTTATCATCAATCTACTTCGAAAATCTGCCCTTAAACATCTTTTCCTGGGAATTAAATCGATCCTACAACTTATTATATTGGTCAGTAATGAGAATGTTAACTCTTCCAGAATGCAAGATATCTCTCTGATCCATCTGAAACAACTGGGCGTCAGATAATATCTGCTTGATTGCCTGTGGTGTATTTTTGTAAGCTTCTTTCATTTCCAAATCCCTGTTGAAATGCTTTTAAAGTGATTACTTATTCGAGCAGATTACTTTTGAGCTACTAATTTGAAACTGGCATCAGCTTTATACAACTGTTGTTGGGTTAATAATTTGAAATTAGTACCCACTGTAGCCGGAAGCTACCATCTGCGAGGGGTGAGTTGGGAGTGGGGTTCCATTTCAGTTCCTGTGGAATCGTTACCTATGGCTCCCACTGTCAGAGTAGCCAAATTAAATTCTCTCTCACGAAAGTCTTTCTCACTGCTGTGCATCTTCATATTTTCGCGGCTCGATGATTGTTCCATAAAATTTCGGGCGTGCAGCCGCATAAATTTCACTTATTCTTCTAATAATTCAGCTGCATATCGTCCAGCCATCTTCAGAGTGAGTCGAGGTCACTGACGCTGCAGCACTTGCTCCGTCTATATAAATCCACGGACCGCACCACTGCGCATGCGGCCACAGATACACAAAATATGACAGAAGAAATAAGACGTGAAACTTGTCGAGCAGTTATGATGGCTCACCCACGAAAGAGTAACATATGTGTGGCAGAGAGTACTGCACTACGTAAGCTTCGCCAGGATATCGAGACGGTGGTTCTTCCCGCTGATAAAGGTAGTGACACCGTTTTAATGACTCGTGAAGACTATCATAATAAAATAAACAGTTTCCTGAGTGGCAGCACATAGCGGAAGATCAGTAGAGACTTCATCAACCAGATGGTAAGGAAGACCGCTTCGCTTCTGAACGCCTCCCCCTTCCCACTAGAAGTTGTGCGAAGGTTGAAACCAATGATGCGGTTCCCCTAAGGCTTTATGGACTTACAAAGATACATAAAAATGGTTTTCCTCTGCGTCCGATAGTGAGTAACATTGGCACTCCAACCTATGGTTGTACCAAACAATTCGCGTCGTTATTAAGGCTTCTGGCGGGGAATACGTAACCCAGTGGACTTCATTGGCAAACTAAAACCACTCAAACTGAACAATTCTGAAATGTTAGTCAGTTTCGAAGTAGTGTCGTTGTTCACAAAGTTTCCTCTTTCAGAATCATTGTTTCTCATTGGTAAAACCTTCGGTAAAGAGATTTCGGCTTTGTTTGAACGTATTTTGACCTCGACATATTTTTTTATTCAGCAACGAATTTTATGAACAGACAGAACTTGGGTAATCCTTTGTCGCGCTTGGTGTCCAACTTCTTAATGGAGGGCTTCGAGGAGAAGGCGCTCGAATCTGCTAGCTTGTAGCCCGCATTGTTCTGAAGGTATGTTGATTACACGTTGCAGAGTGGCCTCATGGTGAAGCTAAGTTAAAAGAATTTTTAAATCATCTGAATTCCATCCACAGACAAATTCAGTTCACGATGGAAATAGAAACAGATTGATGCCTTCCATTTCCGGACCTTTTGGTACGCCACAAAGAAAATGGCGCTTTGGGAGATGCAGTATATCGAAAACCAACCCATACGGATTTATATTTACGCGCGAATAGCTACCACCATTGTTCGTAGACGATGAGTGTACTTAGAATTCTGGCCTCGTGATGACTGGGTGTTGTGTGATGTCCTCAGGTTAGTTAGGTTTAAGTAGTTCTATGTTCTAGGGGACTGATGACCACAGATGTTAAGTCCCATAGTGCTCAGAGCCATTTGAACCATTTTTTTCAGAATTCTGGTACACAGTTCACACGTCATTGCTAACGAGAGCAGTCTGAAGGAGGAGCTTCTACAGTTCGAAGCCATGGCGTACTCTTCACAGCAGATACATAAGGTGCTACAAATGAAATCAGAAAAAGACCGGAAGTTTCAAATCGATAGCTTTTCTGCCATGCGTGGGAAGCCTATCGTCAAAAACAGGACGGATCTTCAGTAAGCATGAAGTGAAACTGATTTTTCGCCCTCCACCAAAGGCAGCAGAGCAGTACTCCTGGGTTCCGTTAAAGATGATTTGGTGCTTCGGAAGCCTGGCGTTTACAAGATCCCCTGTGACTGCGGCCGTTCATACATCGGACAGACAACACGTACTACCCAGGAGAGATGCACAGAGCACCGCAGGTACACCCAGCTCTTACAACCTACTAAATCTGCGGTGACCGAGCACTGTATTGACATTGGGCACTCTATGGTGTACGACAACGTCGAAATTTTAGCCTCGACCTCATCATTCTGAGACTCAGTTGTGAAGGAAGAAATTGAAATTCACTTGGTGACGAATTTAATTAAAATAGACAACGGCTTCAGCTTGGACAAATCTTGTAATCCGGCAATTTCTGTAATAAAATCACAAAGACGTCGCGACGGTGCAGCTCGCAGTGATTCACCGATATCACTGTGTGGATCGACTGCGCAGCCATAGATCTATTTCCATGCATATGCCACGCGTCTTTGCCGCCGATTAACGTCTCTGGCGCCGCGTGCATCTATGGCCGCATGCGCAGCGGTGCTGTCCACGGCTTTAAAAGAACGGAGGAAGTGTTGGAGCGTCAGTCACCTCGGCTCCCTCTGAAGATGGCTGGACGGTATTCAGCCGAAATATTAGAAGAAGAAGTCAGATTTATGCGGCTGCACGAGAGAAATTTTATGGATCAGTATTTGCGCCGCGAAAATATGAACATGCAGTCTCACCTTTGTTTTCCTCTCCCTTTTCCTTTCTTTGTTTCCCTTCTCCTCTCGTTCTTCCGCTTCGGCGTTTGAGGATCCTTTTTTTTTCACCTTGCTCCCACTGCACTCCTGAAGGTCAGCCCACACGTCTGCCGTGTAACAGGAGACTGGGTAAAGCGTAATTCCCAGCCCCGGGTCGACAGATAGGGTTCGCACGTACCCCCCTGGTACAGGTCGAATTGCCGATTGGTTCCTCTGTCAGGTGTTCTGGAGGTGCGACCTGAGGTGTGCAAAATCACCTAAAGCGGGTGTGACCCCTTGTGAAGGGGGCCCCCAGTTGGAAGTAGCACGCCATCAGACACACTGGCGATCGATGGAGGATTTCCTTGTGATAAGTCAATCATCTTCTCACTCAAGGTAACGCAAACGTACTGAGGCTAATGTTCAGACATCCTTCCTGCTGCACCACGGTTCCTCATGATCTCACATAGTGAAGACAGTCAGTCCACCAAGACGGTAAATCCGATTATTTTCAGTTAGGTGTTGATGCAATTCCTGGGCCGGTGAAATCCTGTTCTCGTTTATGGAATCGCTCTTTGCATTTGGAGACCACTTCTGATTCTCAAGCACAACAACTTCTTCCAGCCTCGCTTCTCCCTGGTTACCCTGTTCGTGTTGAGGCTCATAGAACTCCTCCCATGGCGTAATTTATACCAGGCTGCTCGATGGTCTAACCAAGGCCAAAATCCGATCTTACCTCTCTGACCAAGGTGTCATTGCCATCCGTCGTGTAAGGAGAAAGGTTGATTCCTCCTTAGGGCCCACCCACACTCTCTTTCTCTCCTCTGATGGAGTGGTGCTTCCATCCAAGCTCAAAGCAGGCTACTA
This sequence comes from Schistocerca cancellata, assembly GCF_023864275.1. NCBI lineage: Eukaryota > Metazoa > Arthropoda > Insecta > Orthoptera > Acrididae > Schistocerca > Schistocerca cancellata. The sequence continues at coordinate 515,314,295 of NC_064631.1, forward strand.
AATTATCAGCCCAGCCTTACATTCCAAACCCAATGCACTGCTGCCAGTGTCGTCGTTTCAAACACACTAGAACGTCTTGTCCACATCCAGCCAAATGTCTCACTTGTGGTAGGGATACGCATGTGGTCGCTGGTCCACTTCCTTATCCCCACTGTATCAACTGCAATGGCGGCAGTACCAGCTCCTCTCGGGATTATCCCATGTATCTTGATGAGTAGGCTGTTCAAGAAGTCCAGGTAAAGTAAACGGTGCCTTACCCAGTCGCTCGCAAGTTACTGGCTAGTCGGAAAACCTGCGTTCTCCCGTCTGGTACATATAGGTCTGTTCTTTTTACCCCTCACTCCATGAAGGACATGGCCACGCAGACATGCGACCTAAAATTCAGCTCTGAGGTTGTGAAGCTCCCAGTGTCAAGGCAGCATCGCCATCCCCCCCTTCCAGCTGTGCAACAAGGCATCAAACTGTCGCCTCAAGAGCCGAAGCCACCTGGTATGCAACCGGTAGGCCAGAAAGGACACAAAGAGTGCTCCTGTGAAGACTTCCTCTGTCCCTCCAACCAAACCACACTCGATTCTTCCTCTAACCGGAAAGGCTCGAAGAAGTCCACCACAGGCAAACGCTCTCCTCCTTCACCAACTGGAAGATACTCTTCGATGGTGTCGCCACGTGATACCTTAGCCCGGCCGGCTTCCGTGTTGCTGGTGTGCACCAACAACCGTTTTTCGGCGTTGGACTCCACACACAGGCCGCACAAGCAAGCCGATGCCTCTGTGGACCACATGGAGCAGGATCCTCCTGCTTCTGTGCCCTGTGGTAGCGACTCTTTCCCCACTGTAACACAGCAGCCACCGAGGTGATATCCCTACTTCTTTTTGTTCATGATGACTCTCCTCCAATGGAACGTTCGCGGCCTTCGGTCCCACAAAGAGGATTTACAGCTGTTTATAGCATAGCAGCATCCCCTTGTTCTCTGCCTTCAGGAAACGAGATTGCGCTCTCACGACCGCTTTGAGCTTTCACATTTCTTACCGATTCATTTTGATCTTCCACATGAGGTCAACATTCCTTAGGCTGTTATGCTGCTCATAAGGGATGACATTCATAGTCAACCTATCCTATCTCCCTGACTACCAATCTTGAGCTGTTGCATTTCGTCTTTTCCTTCCCCAACTGACTTTTTCCCTCTGTACCATTTATGTCCCTCCGTCATTCGCTGTCACCAAGGCAGACTTCCTTCAGGTTATTGGGCAGCTACCTCCCCCATTTTTACTCCTGGTGACTTTAAAGCGCATCATGGCCCTTGGCGTTCTCACAGGACCTGTCAGAGTGGTGCCCTCTGGCTGACCTTCTTAACCAACTTGACCCTCTTCTGCTTTAACACCAGAGTACCCACTATCCTTTCTGACTCCTCGCCCACCTATTCCCATTTGGACCTACGCTTGTGCACTACCCAGCTTGCCCCTCATCTTCAGTGATCCGCTCTTTCTGACACGTACTCGGGCGACCATTTCCTGAGTGCTATCCGTTTACTGACTGCTACCACAATCTCATAGACATTATCCTTACTGCTGCAGAACGTTCAATTCCCAGAACTTCCTCTTTACTACGTCGTGTCCCAGCCCCTTGGTGGACCGAAGCGTGCCGCAACGCAGTTCTTGCATGGGGACGTGCTCTCCGCGTTTTCAGCCGCCACCCTACGATGGCAAACTACATTCATTATAAACAGATGCGTGCAAAGTGTCGTCGCGTTCTTAGGGATAGCAAACGAGCTAGCTGGATTTCATTCACTAGTTCTTTTAACAGTTCCATTCCTTCCTCTGGCATGCGAGCCAATCTCCAATGGCTCTCTGGGACCAAGAATCATTCCCCCATTTTCGGCCTGACAGTAGCAGGCAATGTTATTGTGGGCATTATTGCTATCTCCAACATCTTCGGCCACCATTTTAAGGAAGTTTCGAGCTCTTCTCAGTATCACCCTTCCTTCCTCCATCAGAAACGAGCGGAGGAGACTCGGACGATATTCTTCTCTTCTCCGAATCGTGAGTGCAACAGTGCCGCCTTTACTATGAGGGAGTTCGATCATGCTCTCAGTTCATCCCGATCCTCCGTCCCAGGGCCGGATGCCATTCACATTCATATGTTGCAGCATCTTTCTCTTGTGGGCAAGCACTTTCTGCTTAACGTGTACAACTGCATCTGGGCAGAAAGCACATTTCCCAGACGCTGGCGTGAAGCTACCGTCATACCCGTGCCTAAGCCCAGTAAGGGCAAAAACCTTCCTTCTAGCTACCACCCCATCTCTCTTACCAGCTGCGTTTGTAAGGTGATGGAACACATGATTCATGCCCAGCTGATATGGTGGCTCGAGTCTTGCAATTTACTGACGAATGCACAGTGTGGATTTCGTACGCGGCGTTCTGAAGTTGACCATCTCGTTACTTTTCCACCCATGTCATGAATGATTTTGTGCGGAAATCCCAGACAGTGGCCGTGTTTTTCAATTTTGAGAAGGCCTAAGACACCTGGTGAGAACTGGTATCCTCCGTAGTCTTTACACGTGGGGCTTCTGTGGCGGCCTTCCCTGTTTTCTTCAGGCATTTTTACAAGATCGAGTTTTCAGAGTGCGTGTGGGTTCTGCCTTGTCGGACATCTTTATCCAGGAGAACGATGTGTTTCTCAGTTCCGTCCTGAGTGTCATCCTCTTTGCTATCGCAATTAACCCTATCATGGCTTGTCTCCCACCTTGCATCTCCGTCTCCCTTTTTTTTGGCGATTTTGCTATCTATTGCAGTTCTCCGAGGACCTCTCTCACTGAGCGGCGTCTTCAGCGGTGTCTGGATCGTCTTTACTCCTGGAGCATTGACTATGGCTTTCGCTTTCCCACTGACAAAACCGTCTGGATGAATTTCTGGCGACACAAGTGTTTCTCCCATCATCTTTACATCTTTCGCCTATTGCCCTTCCGTTTGTTGAAACTACGAAATTCCTAGGGCTCATGCTCGATAGGAAACTCTCTTGGTGCTTCCATGTCTCTTACCTGGCAACCCGCTGTACGCGATTCCTCAATGTCCTACGTGTCCTCAATGGCACTTCCTGGGGTGCCGATCGAACCACCCTACCCCAATTTGTACCAGTCCCTTGTCCGTTAAAAACTCGACTATGGATACTTCATTTATGTGTCTGTACGCCCCTCCCTCTTATGCCATCTCAACACTATCCACATCATGACATCCGTTTGGCTACGTGTGCCTTTTACATCAGCCCAGTTGAGAGTCTCTATGTTGAAGCTGCTGAACTACCACTGTCCTACCGCCGTGACTTTCTTCTCAGCAGGTATGGAAGCCGTTTGTCTGCCATCAGTGGTCAGTGCCCACCCATCCTATCCCTCCTTCTTCGATAATTCCTTTGATCACCAGTATGGGATGCGTTCCTCTTTTCTGTTACCTTCTGGAGTCCGCTTTCGGCATTTGCTTCGGCGGCTTAACTTCACAATATCTGCACCTTTCCCAGAGGGTGTTAACCCTTCGCCACCTTAGCTTCGTGAAGCGGCCCATGTTAAGCTTGGCCTTCATTCGTTTCCTAAGGAGACTACTCCAGCCTCGGTCTATAGCCTTTAGTTTCACGACCTTCGCTTGGAACTTCGCGATAGTATCTTTGCATACACTGATGGCTGTCAGACTGACTGTGGGATCTCGTGTGCCTTCGTCATGTCTTTAGACATGGGCTTCTGGCACACTTCTAAGTATTTACGGTCGAGATCTTTGCTTTGTATCAGGCCACGGAGTAAATCCAGCGACACAACCTTTTCAATTGTGTCTTCTGCTCAGACTCACTCAGTGCCATTCACAGTCTATGTGCACTGTACACTGTCCATCCCTTAATGCAACGGGTCCAAGAGAACTGTCAACTGCTCAGTCTTGGTGGAGCGAGGGTGATGTCTATTTGGGTTCCTGGTTATGCCGGTCTGCCAGGAAACGAGGCTGCTGACACTACAGGTAAAGCTGCAGTTCTCGTACCTCAGCCTGCGAGTCCCTACATTCCCTCCGATGATCTCTCTGTTGCTTTCTGTCAGGAGGTGATGTCCCTTTGGCATCGCCAATTGTCTTCCCTTCACGGGAATAAGCTGAGGCTTATTAAGCCTCTCCCAGCGGCTTGGACGGCCCCCTGTCAGCCCTCTCGCCGGGAGGAGGTTCTTTAAACTCGGCTGCATATTGGGCACTCTCTTTTTGGCCATTGTAATTTGCTAAGGGACGCTACCCGACCACTTTGTACACATTGCGCCCAAGTTTCAATTAATCGTCACTTCCTGATGGTATGTCCATTTTTTTGACCTTTTACGTTCCAGTTTGGGTTTGCCGTCTCAGTTATCGGTCGTTTTAGCAAATGACGCCCGAGCTGTTGATTGCGTTTTACTTTTTATCTGCCAAAGCCACGTGGCAAAGTCCATTTAATTTTTAGTTTGGACCCCTATTCCTGTATGCTGTTTTTTTTATCCCTTTTTCCACGTGCTTGTTTTTAGCTGTCTCCTATTATGTCGGTTGGGATTGACGCATAGTCGTTTCTTTAACTCCTCTGTCTTCGAGTTCTATAGTTTTGACTTGGGCGCGTATTACCCCATATGTTTTTTGCGCCAAAAAGCAAAGCAAAAACAGAAGAAAACCTTGATCTTTAATTCCACTCCTGAATCGTCCTTTTATTTCCATCATTGCTTTTTCGATGTACAGATTGAACAGTAGGGGCGAAAGACTACATGCCTATCTTACACCCTTTTCAATCCGAGCATGTTGTTCGCGGTCAACAGGTGTTGTTATTCCCTAATGCTACCTATTCTTGAGCGCTATTCGAGTGTCTGTGATCCGCACCACGTCGCATTAACGGGAGATTATATAACGGATGACGTCGAAGCAGTTTAGCGGCGGGATGCAGGTGTTGTTATTCCCTAATGCTACCTATTCTTGAGTGCTGCTCGAGTGCCTGTGACCCGCACCAGGTCGCATTAACGGGAGATTGTATAACGGAAGACGCCGAAGCAGTTCAGAGGCGGGATGCCAGATTTGTTACCGAAAGGTTCGAGCAACATGTATATGTTATGGATATACTTCGGGAGCTCCAATGGGAATCCCTGGAGGGGAAGTGACTTTCTATTGATGAACACTATTGAGAATTTAGGGAACTGGAGTGCAAAGCTGACTGCTGAGCTATTATACCGCCACCAATGTACATTTCGCGTAAGAATCATGAAGATTAGATAAGAGAGATTACATCTCTTACGGAGGCGTAGAGATAATCGTTTCTCCCTCGCTCTGTTTCGGAGTGGAACAGGAAAGGAAATGACTAACAGTGGTACAGGGTACGCTCCGCCACGCACCACATGGTTTCTTGCATAATATTCGTATAGATGTAGATGTGTGTGTACGAGAACCGTTTGTAAAGCAAGATTCGATCAGTCGCGAAAGGAAAGCCACAGTGAAACACCAAAAACTTCTATACGCAACAGTTAGCCACACATTCCAGCTACCTCCCTACATAGTCACCGCTCAAACTTAGACATTTGTCGTGGTGTTGTACAAACTTTCCAGTGCCGTCGTCACAGAAAGCAGCCGCCTGTGATTTCCACCAGCTCTCTACGCTCGTCTACCTTTCGCTGTTTGTGCCAAAATGTTGTCTTCGTAGCCAGCAGTTCATGTGAGCAGAGATGAACAGCAGAGGGAGCCAATTTAGGGCTGTATTGGGGGTGATCGAACACTTCCCATAGAAAACGCTGCAGGAGTGTCTTCATTGCCCCTGCAGAATGCGGTTGAAAATTTTCTTAAAGGAAAAAAGGCATGACATTTATGTTATGTGGGCTGCATAGCTTCAGGCGAAATCTCTCACCAGATCCACGTACTCGGCGGGAGAGACTGTTGTTTTACACACATCTGTGTGATCAATTTATGATCTGAACTGAAACGAGTAACGTGAAGCGATCGACAGGCACACTAAAGACACTGTCCAACAAATCTGTGCAAAGTTACATCGGATTTTCACAGTAGTTTCCATTTCGCGCCTAATCGGACTTACTTTCCGAATACACTCGTAGAAGTGTGGACGAACTCTGTATGAATGTCCGCTAATAGGCGACTGGATACCTTTGAAAAGTGTGGATCTCAATCCCATGTTACTTTTAATTATTCTTGATTGTTTTTGGTATTAGTAATCTTTCGAATTGGCCAAAATATGGTCTTTTCTACTTCTTTCTAAGTTCCCCATCCTCTTTCCTCGTTTTAGTTTATTTTCTGCCTTTTCGTTCTGAGTCCTTCAATTTTCCGCAACTACTCGCTCACCGCAACCGTCCTCAAATGCACCTGCGCACACACACTCACGCACAAATGTTGACATACCGGAGGCGTCCCGCTGCGCTCGTGTTTCTTCCTGCTACTGGAGGCACCGGCGCGGCCGCACGCTAAGTAATGAGCCCTCAGACTGTACGGCAGCAGATGCTCCACGCTCGTCCGCGACGCAATACGCGGCCCGGCTCGTAAAGAGCGCCCTTGATAACGGCCGCAGTGCTGTTCCGAGCTGTCCCTCAAGTTTAGGACACGCGTAACAGGCAGCCGCGGTTGCCAGTTGGACGCCGCCGGCAGCTGTGATTGGCCCTATCCCTCGCGAAGCTGCGCCAAGTGACCACCGGCTCCGGGATGGCCAGTTTTCTTACTGGTCACTGTCCGCCCGTCTCCCCATCTCTGTGGCATAAACGCCTTAATAACGCTTATCGTTCTGTCTGCAGCCGGCCGTCAGCTAGGCGGTAATAGCTCCTTCCCGTCGGAGGACGCTGTTATTTGCGGACAGTTAAGGGTAACTACTGCTCTTCATACCCATTCGGCCTCAAATAAGGCTTTCATAGCACCATTTTTTCGCGCTCTAATACAGACCAATTGCTGTTGCTAACAAAAGAGGGAGCCCGCGTGACAGATGCATAAGTGCTTAAGCTGTAACTTGAGCAGTTCTGTCAGTGCGTAAAGTACTATACGAGTTAATTTTGAAATTTCTATTGGAATTCCCTTAACATGCAGTTTCCGTAACAAAAGAAAAATGGTGCAAAAGTAACGCTAAACTGTCTAAAATTTTAATATCGTGAATTATCGCCAACATTTGTGCGCAGAGTGGGAAGCAAGGAGGGGAAGAGTAGTCGCTTGCCAAGCTGTGAAGCAGGAAGGTCAGGAATTATTGCAGGGCAGCAACACGCAGTTAACTGCGTTAATTATCAGATGCAGTCTACTGAACACTCACAAAATAAGTGTTGTTTAGAAATATTTGTAATACAAAAGCTTTCGTTGCGCTACTACACTTTAACGAGAAAATATTCCCCATGTATAAACATTAAAAAAACCTAACATAATAATTTGCAAGGCTTTAATTTAGATATTTCTACAAGCTGCACGACACCATATACACTCCTGGAAATGGAAAAAAGAACACATTGACACCGGTGTGTCAGACCCACCATACTTGCTCCGGACACTGCGAGAGGGCTGTACAAGCAATGATCACACGCACGGCACAGCGGACACACCAGGAACCGCGGTGTTGGCCGTCGAATGGCGCTAGCTGCGCAGCATTTGTGCACCGCCGCCGTCAGTGTCAGCCAGTTTGCCGTGGCATACGGAGCTCCATCGCAGTCTTTAACACTGGTAGCATGCCGCGACAGCGTGGACGTGAACCGTATGTGCAGTTGACGGACTTTGAGCGAGGGCGTATAGTGGGCATGCGGGAGGCCGGGTGGACGTACCGCCGAATTGCTCAACACGTGGGGCGTGAGGTTTCCACAGTACATCGATGTTGTCGCCAGTGGTCGGCGGAAGGTGCACGTGCCCGTCGACCTGGGACCGGACCGCAGCGACGCACGAATGCACGCCAAGACCGTAAGATCCTACGCAGTGCCGTAGGGGACCGCACCGCCACTTCCCAGCAAATTAGGGACACTGTTGCTCCTAGGGTATCGGCGAGGACCATTCGCAACCGTCTCCATGAAGCTGGGCTACGGTCCCGCACACCGTTAGGCCGTCTTCCGCTCACGCCCCAACATCGTGCAGCCCGCCTCCAGTGGTGTCGTGACAGGCGTGAATGGAGGGACGAATGGAGACGTGTCGTCTTCAGCGATGAGAGTCGCTTCTGCCTTGGTGCCAATGATGGTCGTATGCGTGTTTGGCGCCGTGCAGGTGAGCGCCACAATCAGGACTGCATACGACCGAGGCACACAGGGCCAACACCCGGCATCATGGTGTGGGGAGCGATCTCCTACACTGGCCGTACACCACTGGTGATCGTCGAGGGGACACTGAATAGTGCACGGTACATCCAAACCGTCATCGAACCCATCGTTCTACCATTCCTAGACCGGCAAGGGAACTTGCTGTTCCAACAGGACAATGCACGTCCGCATGTATCCCGTGCCACCCAACGTGCTCTAGAAGGTGTAAGTCAACTACCCTGGCCAGCAAGATCTCCGGATCTGTCCCCCATTGAGCATGTTTGGGACTGGATGAAGCGCCGTCTCACGCGGTCTGCACGTCCAGCACGAACGCTGGTCCAACTGAGGCGCCAGGTGGAAATGGCATGGCAAGCCGTTCCACAGGACTATATCCAGCATCTCTACGATCGTCTCCATGGGAGAATAGCAGCCTGCATTGCTGCGAAAGGTAGATATACACTGTACTGGTGCCGACATTGTGCATGCTCTGTTGCCTGTGTCTATGTGCCTGTGGTTCTGTCAGTGTGATCATGTGATGTATCTGACCCCAGGAATGTGTCAATAAAGTTTCCCCTTCCTGGGACAATGAATTCACGGTGTTCTTATTTCAATTTCCAGGAGTGTACTTCAAAAGTAGCGTATGTGGACACTCAATACACAAAATATAATTCAGAAAAAGGAAAAAATAATAATACATGTTTAGCCCTATTTTTATACAGTTACATTAGTTGATGGTTACAACGTTAAAGTTATATGCTATTCACATGCCACACACATTAACAATATTTAAGAAAAATCGCTTTTGATTCAAATAGCGATCGATTAATCTTAAAAAGTTAGTAAATGATATAGCTTTGTAAATTAATAAAAGGTATTACTTTCTATATGTGTATTACTATAAAACATGAAAATAATGCTATACTTATTTATAAAATTGTAAAAGACTGCTCTACTCCACTGATTTAAATGATGCTTGAATTAAGAGAAATATTAATACCGTGAAAGTCTGGCAATCGGGGTGGACGGTTGTCTTGGTGCGCTTGGTGGTACCGTATTGCTACCGTTACCAAAGAAGGAGATGGTGGTGGGGCTTTGAACAGTGTAGACGCATTGTCAGTGGCCACGAATGTAAAACTATTCTGGTGCTGAAGGTGCATCGGATCTCCATCAAAGGGGTGTGGCTTTCCACATACACGCTCTTAAGTTCAAAAATGGGTTCAAATGGCTCTGAGCACTATGAGACTTATCATCTGAGGTCATCAGTCCCCTATAACTTCGAACTACTTAAACCTAACCAATCTAAGGACATCACTAACATCCATGCCCGAGGCAGGATTCGAACCTGCGACCGTAGCGGTTGCGCGGTTCCAGACTGAAGCGCCTAGAACCGCTCGGTCACACCGGCCGGAAGGCTCTTAAGTTACCCCTGCAGTCATTATATCGTTGAGGACGCTGTGGAAGTTTCGAGAGCCATGACTGCCGCTGAAACAATGGCTCTGGGAAGCCTCATGTTGCTTGACATGTATTAACTTTGTCAGAGACGTGAAGAAACCGTACGAGATCACCGTCCGCCACCACTTCAACGACGCAACCACAACCATGCTTCCACGGACGCAAACCACGACAAGAAAGACTCTCGTTTTGTTTAGTAAACTACTTCTTTAAAGGAGTATCAGTCACATTACATCACAGTGAAACAACAATCACTTTGAGCATGTAATTTATTAAGAAGGTTGATTAGACCTTAATTGGTCAGTACATTACTATGCTATCATTAATCTTTTGACATTCATTAATAACAATGGCTTGTATAAAAATTACTATCTTCAGAATCGTAACAATATACTCAGTTACAGTTTCTCACAATTCAGTTCTAATAATGCTGTTTGTCACCTTTCATTTTCCATTTTCGGGCATAAATGTTGCTAATTGAAAGTTCACAATCCAGTTAATAAGTTTTAATACGCAATTAACTGTGTGAAACACTTTAAAGGTGGTGCCAGAACATGGCTTTATAATGAGTCTGGACTACTTTCAACTAAGAGTTTTGAGTACAAAATTTCGTTAACAACTTTTGTGCTAAATTCGCAGTAAATTTCAAAATCGGTTAAAATTAAATTAGGTTCTTCATAGCTTGGTGATCGTATAAACCTAGATGCAATATTTATTTCAGAGGGTTTCATAAGGTAAAACACAATCTTCCATTTCCCTGCACATACCACATAAACTGTTCAACGGATGGATGTACTCACACCATCAAAACGATGCTGAAAGCTATGATGAAGGCAGTGCTTTTGAACAGGGAGTGAATTTTAGGCTCGAGCCATACATTCTACAGCTACTTTGGAGTCAGTAGTCTATCACCTTACGTATCCAAGAACAATCCGTTTAGTACGTAAATGATCCATCTTATAAACAAAGATGACAGTAATATCGTTAATTGCTCGAATAAATACAACACATATACTTTAGTGAGTGATAGGGCAACTCTTTTGTGTTTACTGGTAACTTTTACGAAGGCTAAATTTAGCTCTCTGTTTTCATATATTTAGCATAAAAGTTTGGACCATACCGGATTCATTTAAATGGTATCAACGTATGCAAAAAAAAATTATAAAACCAATAGGTCATAAAATATCAGTTTTATGATAACTGTCGAATAAGAAACTTGAAGCGATTGTACGCAATTTTCCATCATTTAGAAACAATTTGAATTTACGTAAATCGTACACTGCTAAGGTTGCAAATAAAATCTGTTCCGGGCGTGTAATATCTGAGATAAATCTGTCTCTACGAAGGATACCCCCAAAACTATTTTATTAGGGATTACGCTACACATTTCGATCTACATGTATGTTTGTCAATCAACTAGTGAAAACACGAAGGTTGCTTTGAAAACGGTAGTGCTCTACTAGGCGTGGTTTTTTCAGAGACGGCCTGAGGACCGGTTTAAGGGCCCAGCGACACAAACGGCCGCCTAGGGCACCAAGGTGAGATACATGCCAGTGGTGTCAAGTGCAAAATTTGTATGCAGAACACAAAATACTTGCAGCTGCTAATATGTAGTTAGATGACAGTAATCAATTCAGTATCAAATTCCTAGTATTCTATTTGAAATATCATTTTTTTGAAAAAATACCCCACTTAACTGGGCTTCAATTGTACACGAGCTGTACCTTAACGAGGAATGGAGTACTGCACACTTGCACCTGTTAAACGAGGTGCTATACAGGATCTACCAAAGACTTCCTGTATTTGGAGACTCCATTGTGTGAGTCGTGGTGAGGATACTGATGTGAATGGGGGAATTGATAGACAGGGACGTATGTGACGTTTTTAGTAGGCGCAGTGGCGTAACTAGGTAAACATCATACGTTTGTTGTGGAGGAGTGTGTTCCCTACGGTGATTCTGTGATTGCTGCTCAGGAAGCATTCCGCATTCGGTTCGACCTTCGTCTACATTACTTTGTTCCTGTTAGAGAAACTTTTCGAGTTTGGATATCGAAGTTTAGAGAATCAGTTTCTGCACTGGGAAGAAAATCTGTTGGCTGATCTTGTACTATAACAACTCCGGAAAAAATGGCGCATGTGAGAGCATTGATCTCCAAAGTGTTCAGGAACACGCAGCTGCTCTGTGATTTTTGGATACGAGTGTATGAATAATCCTGTGCAGAGATCTTCACATGATCTCATACAGAATGGTGGTTACCTAAGAATTAAACGAGAGAAAACTGGAAACTCGCAGAGCTGTGTGTGAGAAAATTCTTCACAACTTTCCGCCTGGCGCTGTTTTGATTTATTCTGATGAGACCGACTTCTAACTATCGGGTACTGTAAATAAAAAACTCTTCCACTACTTGTCAGCAGAAAACCTTCGGGAACTTCACCAGGTACCGCTTCACGGCCATTTTGTGGCAGTTTAGTGCGCCATTGCTGAGTGCTGTGTGTGGGGTCCGTATTTCTTCTAAGAAGGTGACGCGTCGGTAACAGTTAATTCAGATTACGACTGATTGGGGGCCATGAAGAGGGAGAAGTCTGGTCCCAACAAGACGGAACCTCAGCTCACACTTCTCGGCATTCTCTAGATATTTTGAGAGAGTTGTTTCCTGGACGTCTTCTCCCTTCACGAGCAAACATTTCCCGGCACCCAAGTTCACCTGATTGATCACCTTATGATTTTCTCTTTGAGGACACCTAGAGGCTCAAGTGTACAATCATCACCCACAAACCTGGAAGCACTCAGGAAGACGTTGCCATTCCACTGGAAATGACACGGAGGACTTAAGATAACTTCCGAGAAATACTTCGTCACTGCGTCAGCAATGGAAGATACCACGGAGCGGATATAATATTTAAAACCAACCAATGTACGAGTAAAATGAGACAGTATTTTTGTTCGTAAAAAAATTATTTTTTCTGTATCTTCCTTTGCTTCTATGCAACTACCTTTTGAAGTGAGGGAGGTCTTTTTGCCGACTCTGTGCCTGTCGCCCTCACTTTTGGATGTAGTCATGCACTCGTCTCTGCAGCGAGTTGTTTCGAACATTGCCGGTGCACCTCGTAAATCTCGACCAGACTGTACAATTCGTTGCACCAGTTCCTCAACCTTAGCAAAGTTAGAGGTGTACACTTAACGTTTTTGACGACACTTGACAGAAAATTCCAGAGGTTTGAGGTCAGGTGATATTGGGGGCTAACGCAAAGGCTGCGTTTAATGTATTCATCTTGGCCCATATTTGCGTGTTATATATCGTCTGATATCAGCAGTAACATACACCTATGTCCATTCAAGCATGTACCACATAACGTTGTGCAACGTAAGCTAAGGCATGGAAGAAATTTTAGCCAAATTAGAGGGGGAATTAATGGAAGTGCTTACGTTTCCAATACATTTGCAGTTATCTCGGAAACGGCTTGTTTGCGGATTTTTTACTGGAACATTTGAAAGTTGGCTGTATTGCCTGTATGACCAACAACAAACATTAATCACACTTACTTTCATTACTCTTTTAGTACGTAGTCAGCCTTCAGCAGACGAAGTACTTGCCGAAGCAAAGATACAGTGTCAACATTGATATAACTGAAGCGGAATCTCTTTGGGCACTATAAATTCGTGAGTTTCCATTGCGTTGTTCTGAAAAGGGTAACGAGAACTTTCGCTGGCACGGAAACGCATGTAAAGCTTTGTTGTGAGTGGCCACTTTCTGTGTGATTGTGAGAGTGACGAAACTCATCATAAGCAGCGCCACAAGCTTTAGGTAACCTAATCTCCATTTTCTTATAATTCTTTCGTGGAAGGGCATTTACTCATTTCTATTACTTTCGTTTCTTCTGGTTCTATAACATCAAAGTTTACAATTCTGCAGAAACTTGTCAAAAGTAGTATAGAAAATTCAGTACATATCGTGAAAGCTGTAACTTTTTACACAACATCATATGTGTCCTGAAATAATAAATGAGGCTGCGGTTGCAATTTTCTGGAATATATGTCTAAATACACTAAAAAACCCACACGACTATCTTTGAAAGAGATATAATGCTTCATCCTGAGCAGCCATTAAAGTGAAGAAAAATGTTTAATTGTATATGGACAAAATACCACACAAAGAATGCAAACTAAATGGCTTAATAATTTACTTGCAGTGCCAATTATTTTGGTAGCTACCACCCATTCACTGTACCATGTTAAAATGATTGTTATAACTTTCATTTCTCTTGTTGCACAATACACAATATTCTTGAACAGCACTGTTAAAAATTTCAGACATTGTGACTTGGAACAGACACTGCTAACAGCATCCACTTCGCGCGAATATAGCTAACCAACAGATGGCGTATACTTCGTCACACAATGAGTCGTACGACACCTCACGAGTGTGCATTAATGGAGCATACAACCAAAGCACCGTCGATGGACAAGAGCGAAGATCGACTACCTACTCCACTAAGTATGTGCTGTTTTCTAGTTTTTTTTTCTTTGGTTGCGTACATCCCCACTACCTTCTAAAATTGTGGCTTCAAAGAGTCAATGTGTTCCTGTCCTAGCGTTAGCAACCACACAGATCTCTTCCCTGTCCTCATCTAGCTCTGTGTTACCACCAAGATTTTGAAGTTCACCATCTGTTTCCTTGCGGATTTCGTCAAACAAAGTCTTTAAACCCTATTCTATCCTCGTAGACATACTTAAAATTTGTAATTTCTGTATTCATGTCTACTACATTGTGATTTTTGTCACTAAATTCTGCGGCTCGTCCAGCTTTTCGTATACTGTCTTTACACACCTAAAACGGAAATAGAATCCACGATAATGATGCAGGGCGAAGCAATGAATTTTAAATGTGTACTAGCAACAGGAGTCCAGGTCTCCTATTTACTAGGCAGCTGAGCTAACCGTTGCATACCATTGGCACTTGGCTTCCACAGCTCCGCAGAGTACCCTGTTGCACTCCCCTCCCCAGTACAAATTCAAATCACGCCTCAGCCCATAGCTATGCCCCTTCTAAACTCACCTCAGAATTGCAGAAGAGCACTCCGTCTTCAGGCCACGAGTGGCCCACCGGAACCATCCGACCGCCGTGTCAACCTCAGAGGAGGATGCGGATAGGAGGGGCGTGGGGTCAGCACACCACTCTCCCAGTCGTTGTGATGGTATTCTTGACCGAAGCCGCTACTATTCGGTCGAGTAGTTCCTCAGTTGGCATCACGAGACTGAGTGTACCCCGAAAAATCTCAAAAGCGCATGGCGGCTGGATGGTCACCCATCGAAGTGCCGGCCACGCCCAACAACGCTGAACTTCGGTGATCTCACGGGAACCGGTGTATCCACTGCAGCAAGGCCGTTGCCCCTCAGAAGTGCAGAGGATCTTCAATATTTGAATGGCACATTAGCACTAAGGGAAATGGGTTTAATCCTGTCTGTACGTCAGACATAGATGTGTAGCTGTCACTGCCAAATGTAGATGTTGGCATGTGGCGGAGGAATGTTGGACATGGATGGGAACAGTCAGGATGCCCCATATTAAAACTCGGCCACGATCATCAAGTGTTTATTCCCAGCTACAGTGTCACCTTCCACGAGGACGCCACTTCATTGTCTGCAAAACAGCTTGGCGCGGAAAGGCTACCTCGGAGACCCATGCAACGTACGGCGACGTGCTGGCCGTGTACAGCCGTGGTGTTTTGACGGCGTCAGGCACCACTGGCAGCCGACTCAGAGGCCTTCGCCTTGGGATGCCTCCGGCTTGTGTTTGGAGCCAACAAGACTGCCTGCACTAGCGAGGTGTCGAGTGGCCCACTGCTGGCTGGCTACGGAACCCGCTTTGGCCTCAGAGGGTCGAACCAGCGACCTGCCATGAGTTGGAAAGCTGGTGCCCCATCTGCAGCTGCGTGTAGCCGGTGGTGTGACACGCACCGCCGTTTAGGAGAGCTGCCACACTTGAATCCCCCTCGTTAGAAAACCGGCTCCTATTTATACGCGGCTGTGAGCCTCCGTTTTGCTAACGCACTGCTCCGAGTCATGTACACATAACAGGTTGGGCCAGTGGGCCCCTTCTGCCTGTAACTTGCGCCATGCAAACCTCTGCGTTTACTCTCTGTGCGGCTGGTCCCGGCAGAGGTTCGAGTCCCCCCTCAGGCATGGGTGTGTGAGTTTGTCCTTAGGATAATTTAGGTTAAGTAGTGTGTATGCTTAGGGACTGATGACCTTAGCAGTTAAGTCCCATAAGATTTCACACACGTTTGGACATTTCTTGTTTACTCTTTTTAGCGGTCCTATGGCCCTGTGGCCTCCATTATACTTTGCAACTATTGGCAAGTGTAACTTACAGTCAACAGGCCCACATCTGGCTGTAGCTTGTGGACTCAGAAATATTGCACTGAATCTAACTTTTTCCTATCTTAAACGGTGGTGCCGCTACAGATGATATATGCAAATAATTTTAATGCATTGAATCAGCCTACATATTATCGTAGATAATGTTGAGACTCAGTTTGTCTCAGGAACATCAGCTGTATATGGCAAAAAGAATCACTCGCGGACAGAATTGCTTCGCTTCTGTTTTCATCACCATTTACATATATTTCTGTCATGGAAGTAGAGAAGTGGTATAATTTTCTGGAAACCCTGATCGCAGAATTTTCTTTGAAGTACAACTGATCTTTCTTCATTATGGAGTGAACAATTGGCTACACAGGAAGTTCTTTATTGGGGCAAATAGATATTTTAAAATCGCAACGTGTGGGCTGTGGGATGTGCTACAGTAATTCACAACCATCTACTCTTTTTACGGGTGGCACACATGGTGCGCGAAAGAGTCTTGGGTGTTCGTGGGGTTTGGGAGGAGAGCATTGAACTTTCACCAGATGAACTGCCACTCCCATGATATTTACTCACAATACAACAATCTTTTATTTTTTATTACCTTTTTTTAAATTTTCATCGATACCTTACCACTATGACAGTGGTCATTCATGTAAGAAATATTCGTCACAGGCACTTTTGCTTCAGAGAGTATCTCTCAAAACATTTCCTCATTTTCTTTCCCAGCATGTTAGTATGTGAAACTCTTTTGTAATTATTTTTTTTTTTTTACTAAACACTGACCTACAGAATTTGCCCTGACAAAGACCACTCAAACTTACCCTATTCATTTATTACCCACAATATACAAGCTTAAAGCAGTCTGACTGCTATACATTGACAACATGACTTCCAATAATTAACACAAAAGAATGGACCTGAATTACAAGAAATCCCAAGAATAACGCAAATACACAAAAATATGAAACTAAAGAAATGTGAAACTACCTCCAACTCTGTTAATTAGCTAATCTCATTCCAATCAAGAATCGCGATAGTTCTTTTTTTTCATAAGTCACTAACTTCACAGAAAATCTTCATAACACGATCTACAGCAATTACAGCAAGTAAAATTAACGGCCAGTGTACAAAAAGATTCTAACTGCCTTAGAGTGTAACTTCTGGGAGGTATATGGTTAGTAAAAGGAAAGATTTTGTTGAAGAGCAAACAATGTATTTAAAAATTCTTACCTGATTTATGTGACATCCAGTTCCAAAAATTATGTAGTTGTCAAAAATTGCACTAAATGAAACAACAAGTTTACTGTTACCAGTCACTGTTTATATATCTCCGTGACACGTTTCAAAGGTGGATTTACATTTGTTAGTATGACATTTGTGTGTGTTGTATTACGATTTTTTGGAGGAACTTGTGACACGTCTCCAGTGGTCACAGGTCCCTTTCAATGTCGTAACACATCACATGTACACTGTCATATTCCGTAAGCAAATCTTTGTTTACAGAATATATGTTTACGGAATATGACAGTGTACATGTGATGTGTTACGACACTGAAAGGGACCTGTGACCACTGGAGACGTGTCACAAGTTCCTCCAAAAAATCGTAATACAACACACACAAATGTCATAGTCACGAATGTAAATCCATTGGATGGTGGGATTTTAAACCTTTGAAATGCGTCGTGAAGATAGCTAAACAGTGACTGGTAACAGTAAACTTGTTGTTTCACTTAATATCAACAACAGTCACGGCCAAGCCTAACTAAAATGTTCGCATTTAAAAATAATTCCACTGCCCAAACATTATCAACCACACCTCCATCCACATCTATTTCCTTGTGTATTTTCTTACAAACATTTTATCTCACTTCACAGTGAATGTCCTACCAACACAGAGTCTCCACTAAGAATATCATGTCCATGCACTTCCCTATCCACTCGCTAACTGTTAGTCCGTCCAATCCCAGAATCTCTTGCAGAGGCCGCAGAGCGCCGTCAACGACGTTAACACTGTCTATAGCGCTGCCAGCATACAAACAGGCTACTTACAAATGTTATCAAACCACCGAGGCCTTACGTGAATCAGTGATCTTGTAGTCATCACCAAATACGATCTCTTTTAGAAAATAATCTTGCTCTGGACTGCTGCCTAGTTAGCAAGTTATCGTTCTCTGGGCCCTCAGGCTGTCGCTTGTATCAGAGGGGTTATAAACCTCCCGACATTTCTATGTGTGCCTTACGACGTCATCAACGGCATCGTAAAAATGTGGGACTGCTCTGTACTTGTTCGCATACCGGTTCCAGTGTCTGTCATTTGCTACAATTCTTGTCATCTTTAGTTCACTCCAGTATTGTGAAAAGTATTTCCAGATTTCTCAACACTATGCCTCTCATCCTTATTCCTGGTCAGTGTTTACCCTATATTCCTTCCTTCGGCGTTTCTACAGAGAATCTCCCAATTTATATCTTACGAGTCCACTCAGTTCTTCTCATCTTCGTGTAAAATTACATCTCAAACGCTTCGATTCTGTTCTCTTTCAGTCCTTCAGTCCAGATTCACTTCCGGACAGTACTACACCCCAGACGTACATTCTCAGTGGTTTCGTCATCAAATTAAAGCAAAAATTTGGTACGAGTCGACCTGGTGGCGAAGAATACTCACTTTACATTAAGTAGTCTATTTCTGACATTCTCCTGGCATCGCCCGCCGAGTGTTATTTTCCATCCAAGGTAGCGTTATTCACTCAGTTCCACTGATGTGTGGTCTCATGTTAAGTTCATCACCATTTTAGTTTCTATTGTTCCTCAACACTTCGGTCTACCAATGTTAACGCACTGCCTATGATATTCGGGGATATCGCAGCCAGTACTTGTCACCTGAAATGTGACGCAGCCAGTATTTGTCACGTAGGTTTAGAGGGCCTCCTTCAAAGAACTTGCGTCTCGTAGAGACATTACAGTGCCTCATTCAGTGGTGGTCTCAAACCTAACATTCTTCTCGCATTGTCACTCTGAGATCCTTTCTCTTACATTTCATGGCTGTCGACTAACGAGGTCCTATTCCATTTGGACCAAGCAGACCAGTAGATCTTTCAGTGGAAGTTTCTGCTTGATCAAATATATAACTTCTGCAGCGCAAATATCAACTTTTTTTTACTCTCATTCAGGCTCTCTGTTTATTTACGTAATGACTTCATTAAGCTGAAGAACTGTTTAAATTCTGGTGGAACAACATTTCGAGGGCATGAAAAGTCGCTGAAGACTGCTGTCAGTACTGCTATGAACATAAATAGTTAAATGAGCAGTTGGATGCATTCTCTGTAGGTGCACCAATGCTCGATGGGTGGCAATTGATGGATGGCCAGCATTACACGTTTTCTGCAAATCCTCTCCTGTAAAGCGAGTATACTGACTATAGTTAAAGCAAGAATGGATTACGCTGAAAGTTATACGAGATCAAGGGAAAAAAAGTCCAACTTCCAATGAAATCTGAAGGACTTTCCCATCGACCCCTGCAGATGACAGCATTGCCGCAAGATTTACACTGGTTATCGTTGCCCTCTCTGTCTTTTAATATGGTATTTAAATATATTCCTTTAGAGGTGTAAAATGTGATTATACATATGAGCTGTAATGGCCCCACAAGGAAACTGTTGTATGAGATCTTGTATCATTGGGGCGCTAAATTGATATACTCGCTATGTTGTTAAGCAAGTTTTGAAGTACTCTACACTAAACAACGATTCACGACTCCTGTTCTTTCTACAGAATTGTAGAATTTTAAATAAGGTCATATTGATTTTTCACAATAATGTGTGCCCATTTCATAATGTATTCAGGCTGTTAATTCAATATTTGCTCAGATACTGAAGGGTTTGGCTGTCAGATGTACCTTTATAAAGTGACATATAGCGCATTACATCCAGAAGATCCGTAAATTTTTCAACTACTATGGAACTGCCTCGGGCATGGATGTGTGTGATGTCCTTAGGTTAGTTAGTTTAACTAGTTCTAAGTTATAGGGGACTGATGACCTCAGAAGTTAAGTCCCGTGGTGCTCAGAGCCATTTGAACCAAGTTCCTTGATTCTGAATATGGTTTCACTGGGACTGTTTTCACACATGGGGAAGGTATTTGCGTCACCCCATGCAAAACGGCTAGAATATCGAATCTCCTGTCACGCTGTCAGTACAATCAGCGAGATATTGCTCACGTGGAGGAAATTTCACAGTCCACGTGTCGAACTATAAGCACAAAACTGAAAAATAATGGAAAACTCGAAAAGCAGCGGAAAGATCAGTGCTGTCGAAAATGCGTTACATCCCCTAGAACATACGAGAAGTAAGATGACTGGCAGTGGAAACCCGAAGAAAGCCGGTAACGTTGCTTAAGAGCATGTTGAACGATGCAACTTCCTGGCAGATTAAAACTGTGTGCCCGACCGAGACCCGAACTCGGGACCTTTGCCTTTCGCGGGCGAGTGCTCTACCAAGCACGACTCACGCCCCGTCCTCACAGCTTTACTTCTGCCAGTACCTCGTCTCCTACCTTCCAAACTTTACAGAAGCTCTCCTGCAAACCTTGCAGAACTAGCACTCCTGTAAGAAAGGATATTGTGGAGACATGGGTTAGCCACAGCCTGGGGGAAGTTTCCGGAATGAGATTTTCACTCTGCAGCCGAGTGTGCGCTGATATGAAACTGCCTGGCAGATTAAAACTGCATGCCAGTCCGAGACTCGAACTCGGGACCTTTGCCTTTCGCAGGCAAGAGAGCTTCTGTAAAGTTTGGAAGGTAGGGGACGAGGTACTGGCAGAAGTAAAGCTGTGAGGACGGGGCATGAGTCGTGCTTGGGTAGCTCAGATGGTAGAGCACTTGCCCGCGAAAGGCAAAGGTCCCGATTTCGAGCCTCGGTCCGGCACACAGTTTTAATCTGGCAGGAAGTTTCATATAAGCGCACACTCCGCTGCAGAGTGAAAATCTCATTATGTTGGAGGATGGTGGAGCGCCAGTATCTACCTGTGCAGAAACGGACGGGGGATCACCCTAGCGTAGGATATGAGCTGCAGATGGGGAAATACATTTAGATAAGCGACTTTGACTGTGGTGTCACCGCCAGACACCACACTTGCTAGGTGGTAGCTTTAAATCGGCCGCGGTCTATTAGTACATGTCGGACCCGCTTGTCGCCACTGTCAGTAATTGCAGACCGAGTGCCACCACACGGCAGGTCTAGAGAGACGTACTAGCACTCGCCCCAGTTGTACGGACGTCTTTGCTAGCTACCACACTGACGAAGCCTTTCTCTCATTAGCCGAGAGATAGTTAGAATAGCCTTCAGCTAAGTCCATGGCTACGACCTAGCAAGGCGCCATTAACCAATTCTAGAGAGAGTCTCACTTGTATCATCAAGAATGCTGTATACAAATGATGGATTAAAGTTAAGTATTCCAGCAGTTACGTACTTTTCTTTATAGCATTCATTACGTATCCTGTTTCAGACCTACCGCCCACCTGCGTGAGTTGACACGTGCATTTCGGCCTCCTCTATAAATTAGTGTACGTTGTGTTGGCTAATCTGCCGACACAACATTGACAAAGCGCAGATTATTATCACGTAGAGCCTGTTGAAGAGTATTTCGTAAATAGAGAATCTGGTCGAATGTACACGTGCTACTGTTGCAAGTATCCACGGAAAGAAGTTGAAAGACAGTGAAAGTACCACTAGCCGCTCAATGATTAGACGTTCACCACTCTTCACAGAACATGGGGTTCGGAGGCTTTTCTGCTTTGTAAAGTAGGATAGATGGTGATCTGTTTCATCTCTACCGAAAGAACAGAATGCTGGTGCACGCACAAATGGTTAGGATTACACCATTCGTCGTACATTATTGAACATGGAGCTCCGCAGCAGACCACCCCTACATGTTCAGATATTGCCCCAACGACATCGTTAATTACGATTGCAGTGACCACGGGACGATTGGGATCATTGTAAACTTGTCGGCTCTTCGGGCGAACCACATTTTTGCTCCAGTAGATCGATGGTCGTCTCCACAAAAGATGACATCGAGGTCAACGGTGGCTCGAAACGTGCAGCGCGCCACGGACGCAGGCTCATAGGTACAGTATTATGCTCTGGGAGCCATTCTCCTGCGCTTGCGTGGAACCTGCGGTAGTAATCCAAGATACGCTGACAACTGCGAAACACCTGCATCCCTTCGTGCTTGTTGTCTTCGCCGACGGCGATGTCATCTTTCAGCAGTATAATTGTCCGTGCCAGAACGGTACCGCAATGGTACTAGGAGCATTATTGTGGTCACGTTAACATCTCGGCGGCCAAAGTTTGCCTGATCTAAATCCTATGGAACCCATGTGGGTCGCCATGGGGCGCCATCACCGCGTATGCAAATCAGCGGCCCGTTATTTTCGCGTATTACATAACCTGTGTGTAGACATTTAATGTCACACTTCCGCGAACCTACCAACAAACTGTCGGATCCCTGATCAGCGATGTATTTCGTTGCAAAGATGGTCAAACAAGCTATTAAATGGGTGGTCATAATGTTTCGGCTCATCAGTGTATATGAGGTGCATGCGTGCTGTTCTCAGAGAGGGTCCGCAGCTCACGGTCTACTGGCTAGCGTTGCTGCCTCTGGATCACGGGGTTCCGGATCCGATTCCCGGCCGGGTTGGGGATTTTCTCTGCCTGGGGACGGGGTGTTTGTGTTGTCCTCATCATTTCATCATAATCATCATTCGTGACAGTGAATAGAAATTGGACTGTGAAAAAATCGGAACTTTGAACGTGCGCTGATGAGCGCGCAGTTGAGCGCACAACAACTTAGACATCATCATCTCCAGAGAGGCACGTGCCACGTTTTCCATCAGGGAGCACGGACTGGGAGACTTGGACAGAAGCGACAAAGCGGTCAGCACATGCGGCCAGAGTGGGTCGCGAAGCCGTAGCTGGTGCCGCCGCGCCTCGCCGCCTGATGGGGATCAGACAATGACCAGGAGGACGCGATGGACGGCCGGGCGCTGAAGCAGTAGAGCGACCGCCGGCCAACAGCATTACGTGCCGGCCACGAGAGGTTTCCCCCCGGTCGCAGTGCCTCACGTCTCTCCTCTCTTTGTTGCGTCCTCTTCCTGATTGCAACTGAGAGGCTTCTCACATGGTTCTGCCGAATTTTTTCCCCCGATCAAGGCTGGCAGCTGCTTGCTTCACATTTGTTCTTCTACGTCATGAATCCTCCTAAGATCCTGTCACTAATTTTGTCACAGATATAGAAATGAAAAGAAGTTATTGGTTCAAATGGCTCTGAGCACCATGGGACTTAACAGCTATGGTCATCAGTCCCCTAGAACTTAGAACTACTTAAACCTAACTAACCTAAGGACAGCACACAACACCCAGTCATCACGACGCAGAGAAAATCCCTGACCCCACCGGGAATCGAACCCGGGAACCCGGGCGTGGGAAGCGAGAACGCTACCGCACGACCACGAGATGCGGACAAAGAAGTTGTTGCAAAAGAAAATAAAAGGTAAATGTAAACTCCTCGTTTTCAAGTAATTATTGAAAAATATATTAGGTCCACAACTTTGCTTCCGCCGTTTTGCAGTAGACGGCATCAGTGGAAAGAAGTGGCACACGTCATAGGTCGTAAGTGTCATACAGTAAGCTTAGGCATTTGAGAACATAACGCCATCAAAATATTTGTTGGTTTTTGATTGCATCTGAAAGTTATTCTCGGCTGAAGATGTCAACTTACGAGTACAATTCTCGACATCTGCGGGAGGTTCTAATTTTCTGCTTTGATATGAAGAAATCTGTGGCTGAGGCTCATAAAACCTATGATGAGACGCCTGTTAGTGACAGAACTTTGCAGAAAATGGTTTCTGTAGTGGACTGACAGGACAGCCAGTCCACAGTGACGGGTAACCGAAAGGCACGCGTACACACACGCCGACTGGCGTGAAGTCTGGAACAGGATACGTTGTTAATGCACTAAAGAAAAGTACGTAGCGTCTGTTTACTTAACTTTAATTCATCCTTGTGGTACATCGCTCTTGGTTATACAAGTGAGACTCTCTCCAGATATGGTTAATGGCGCCTTGCTAGGTCGTAGCCATGGACTTAGCTGAAGGCTATTCTAACTGTCTCTCGGCAAATGAGAGAAAGGCTTCGTCAGTGTAGTCGCTAGCAAAGTCGTCGTACAACTGGGGCGAGTGCTAGTCCGTCTTTCTAGACCTGCCATGTGGTGGCGCTAGGTCTGCAATTACTGACAGTGGCGACACGCGGGTCCGACATGTACTAATGGACCGCGGCCGATTTAAAGCTACCACCTAGCAAGTGTGGTGTCTGGCAGTGACACCACATTCCTCCCCCGCAAATCGGCGAACCAGCGGATCCGTGATCCGTGACTTTGACAAGGGCCATTGCGTAGCAACAAAACGCAAAACGGTAGCAAGGACAGGGTCAGCAGCTGTGGCTGTGGCTACACGACGAAAATCAATCGGAAACGATTCGACCACGTCATCAGTTTCGCATCAATGAACATGCAAGCAAGTTCGGAAGAATCGAATGCATTATCCTCAGCAACAGGCAAACGGGACAACGCATCGGCGTTTCCGTGCTTAGCAGTGGGCCGATACAAGATATCGTAGCGGTACTGCGAGAGGAATATAGACCTGCGAATGAATTTCTGCGCTGTACGCGGAGGTACAGGCTTGTTCGGATGAAAAAGCGATGTCAAAGGTTTGTGGTCTGTGATGATGGTAAAGTGACAACCATACAAAAAATCATGGAACTTAGTAACACCAAACACGAGAGCCAAAGCTTCTTTCTCTATCTGGGAATAATTTCTTTGCGCTGACGAGAGCAATTTGGACGCAAAGGCTATAGGGCGATCATGCGAACCATCTTTGTGAGCAAGCACAGCACCGATCCCGAAATCCGAGGCATCTACCATCAACAAAAGGGGTTTCTGGGGATCGAATGGCGTAAGGCAAGTATTTGAAAGCAACGCCGATTTCAATTGGCGAAAGGCGCGTTCGCATTCCGTCGACCAGACGAACGGAACACCCTTACGGCGTAAGCTATGAAGCGGAGCTGAAATGGAAGAGGCACGCAGAATATTCCCATGATAATAGTTAATTTTTCCCAACACACTCTGTAGCTGCTTCAAAGTCCACGGCGAAGGCCAGTCCTGTATGGCACAGAGGTGCTCTGGACTCGGATGTATGCCTTGGGCATTGAGTACACGTCCCAGATATGGCAAGTCACGAGCAAAAAACACACATTTGTCCTTCCTCAAGAGAAGACTATTTTGTCGCAAGACCTGAAATAATGTTCGTAGGTTTGCAAGATTGTCTTCTTCTGTCTTTCCGGAGATCACTATATCGTCCAGATAGTTTGCTGCAGTAGGGACCGACGCACAAATAGTTTGTAAATATTGCTGAAACAATGCAGGGTGGATGCACACCCGAATGGCAGTCTTTTGAATCTGTACAATCCAAGATGCATGTTAACCACCAATACGTGCTGGGATTCTTCATCCACTGGTATTTGCAAGTACGCATCTGCTAGGTCCAACTTTGAAAAATATTTTCCCGGGCACAGTTTGTCAAAAAGATCTTTCGGGCGGGGCAGAGGAAAAGTAGCAGTCACTAGTTGTTGATTCACTGTGGCCTTGAAGTCCACACAAAGTCTCAATTTTCCGGAAGGTTTTTGCAAAATTACTAAGGGTGAGGCCCAGAGAGAAGCCTGCACACGTTCAATTACACCTTGTGATTCTAAATCGTTTAATGTTCTGGCGACCTCATCACGCAATGCGTGGGGAACATTGCGCGCTCTGATAAATTTCTGTTGCGCGTTGACTTTCAGTTCCAAATGTGCTTCATAGTTCTTAGCGCAACCAAGGCCCGATGCAAAAATGTCTGCAAATTCCTCACATAGACGAGAAACACTGGCTGAAGGCACAGTCTGGTTCACTGATAGGACCTGATTTACGATAGACAAGTTAAACAACTGAAATAAATCTAAACCAAACAAGTTCACTGCAGCAGAAGAACGAAGAACGTAAAATGACACAAGTTTTGTTTGTTCCTTGTATGTTGCAAGAAGGGTGCACTGTCCTAACACAGGGATATGCTGTCCTGAATAACTATGTAACTGAACATTTGCGGCACGCAAAGGAGGTGTGCCCAGTTGTTTGTACGTGGCATGATTGAGCAATGAAACTGCAGCTCCGGTATCGAGCTGGAACGGTATCACTTGTCCGGCAAAGTCCAAATCTACAAAAAGTTTACTGTCCTGCTGACGACAAGAGCGACTTTTTTGTGCAACTTGAACCGACACTGGTACAGAATCACTTGCGACGTGACGGGATTGCCGTCGACGTCGACGAACACTTTTTGTGGGACGAACACAGTCACAGTTAGAGAGAGTAACACTGGGTGGAGTGGCATTAACGACATGAATGTCCATGGGCGAAGGTTCCCGAGCCTGAGTGTCCTTGGTTCGATTCCAGCGCGAAGCAAAGGGCCTGGAATGGTTGTGAGTGTCCGATCTAAGCTTTTTCTGGCAAACACTTTGAACATGTCCTTTTTTATTACAGAAAAAGCAAATAGCTTGGTGTGACGGGCAATTCTCACGCGAATGTCTAGTTGCACACCGCGGGCATGATTTCAGCACTGCATTTGCTCGCTTGCGCGGCACACGAGGCGGTGCGGACGTGCGCGAAGGCTGTTTACAGTTCCGTGCAGTGCGCCTGGCGGGCCGGTTAATGCGACACACAGCTGGCGAAGTTTCAAAGGATTCCTGAGCAAAGTCAAGTGTGTCTTGCTTATCCAATATGTCTATCACTTGTTGAAGGGAGGGATTGACTAGTTTCAAAATCTGTTCCCTAATGCGAACATCAGAAACGTTCTGTGCAATTGCATCACGCACCATAGTATCTGAATAAGGGAGCCCACAGTCACATTCAAAAGCACAATCCCTAGTAAGGCCTTGCAAAGTTGCAACCCACTCCCGATTAGTTTGACCGGCCATACGTTTTGTACGAAAGAACGTATACCTTTTTGCAACTACATTAACTGTTTCCTTGAAATAGGCATCTAAAGCAGACAAAATTTCGTCGTAGGACAGAGTTGCTATGTCGCGTCGGGGAAACAATTTCACTATCACACGGTAGGTGGACACACCTACACACGAAAGCAAAAACGGCTGCCGCTCATTACCTTGAATTCTGTAGGCGGCGAGATGGAATCCAAATTGGCGTGACCACTCCGTCCAGCTTTCGTCGTCGGGACGAAATTGACGGAACGGTGGTGCAACTGCGTGTTGTGGCTGCGGTAGCGATGAAGCGGCGGCGGCCGCATCGTTTTGCAGCGCACGTTGACCCTGGACGAGCTGTCCAAGGGCATCCAATAACGCCTGCGTCTGCTGATTCTGCAAGCGATAAAATTCGGACAGTACATCTGGAGAATGTGACGAAGCCATGACACAAGTAATTTAAGCAAGTAGAATGAACACGTTTACACTCGTCGCCAATGTAGTGGACTGACAAGACAGCCAGCCCACAGTGACGGGTAACCGAAAGGCACGCGTACACACACGCCGACTGGCGTGAAGTGTGGAACAGGATACGTTATTAATGCACTAAAGAAAAATACGTAGCGTCTGTTTACTTAACTTTAATTCATCCTTGTGGTACATCGCTCTTGGTTATACAAGTGAGACTCTCTCCAGATATGGTTAATGGCGCCTTGCTAGGTCGTAGCCATGGACTTAGCTGAAGGCTATTCTAACTGTCTCTCGGCAAATGAGAGAAAGGCTTTGTCAGTGTAGTCACTAGCAAAGTCGTCGTACAACTGGGGCGAGTGCTAGTCCGTCTTTCTAGACCTGCCATGTGGTGGCGCTAGGTCTGCAATTACTGACAGTGGCGACACGCGGGTCCGACATGTACTAATGGACCGCGGCCGATTTAAAGCTACCACCTAGCAAGTGTGGTGTCTGGCGGTGACACCACAGTTTCCATGCTTCAAGAACGGTGATTTTGGCGTTGAAGGCCGGTATGGTTGTGAAAGAGAGAAAGCTTTCCATGCTGCTGCAACCGACTGGGAACAATCACAGAAGATCGTTATCGAAAGCAATTGATGTGTTTGAGCCGAACACTGAAAGACAAACGGCCACAATACAGCGACAGACATGAAAAGGTGATTTTGCAGGATGACAGTGCTCGAACCCATGCCGCAAAACGCGCCAAAACACACCTGTAAACGTTGAAATGGGAAGTCCTAACCCACCCGCCGTATTCTCCAGACATTGTTCCCTTTAACCACCCACTTTTTAGTTCAATGGCACACGACCTGGCTGCCCAGCGCTTCCTGTCATACAATCAATTGCAAAACTGAATGGATGCATGGATCTTCTCGAAAGACGCCCAGTTCTTCGGAGGCGGGATTCTTGTGCTGTGCGAAAGATGGGAGAAAGTAGTGGGCAGCGATGGCCAATGCTTTGAAACGTAAATTTTTTGTAAGATGCTCACAATAAAGCGTCGAACTTCGAGAAAAGATGGCGGAAGCAAAGTTGTAAACCAGTATATTTCCGATACGAGTCAAAATACTGAAGAGCTCTAAAAGAGCTATTACTGAGTTGGCAGAAGGAAAAAAAGAGTTCATATTTGCTATGTATTAGGAGGTTGCAGCACACTTTACCCACATCATTCAACAGGGTGAAAAGTATTTAAACCGACAAACTCTGCCGGCCGAAGTGGCCGCGCGGTTCTGGCGCTGCAGTCTGGAACCGCGAGACCGCTACGGTCGCAGGTTCGAATCCTGCCTCGGGCATGGATGTGTGTGATGTCCTTAGGTTAGTTAGGTTTAACTAGTTCTAAGCTCTAGGGGACTAATGACCTCAGCAGTTGAGTCCCATAGTGCTCAGAGCCATTTTTGAACCGACAAACTCTGGGAGGTTGTAGCGGACATAAAAACAAATATTTTACCCTAATGTCAATTTTTACTATGAGGAGTATTTAAACCGCTAGAGGAAGTTTTCTCTGGCGGCAAATTAATTAAACCAACAAACACTTTTACATTTTTATGACCAAGAGACAACACATTAACACAACCCTACTTCACTTACAGTAGATTTTCAAAAATGTCTCTATTGACACGTAAACAAAATTTACACCGTCTGATCATGTTCTGTCTGACACGGGCAAAAACTCCAGGAGTATCCTGAATTATTCCTGCTGCTGCTACTATCCGGGCAACCAGATCCTCTTCTGATGCAACAGGTTGCGCATCTCTCCCCACACAAAGAAGTCCATAGGGGATATATCTGGGGATCGAGCAGGCCATGGTACAGGACCACCTCTGCCAATACACCTTTCTGGGAACCGTCGGTCCAGGAATCGACACACACGACGACTGAAATGTGCCGGCGCTCCGTCATGCTGGAACCACATGCATTGTCTTGTAGGGAGCGGGAGTCTTCCAACAATTCTGGCAATGCTCTGGCGAGAAATTGTAATAGTGCCTGCCATTTAATGACCTAGGTAGCAGATACGGCCCACTTAAACAGTTCCCAACAACACCGACCGACCCACACATTAACGAAGAACCGCACTTGATGAGCGCTAGTAACTGTGGCATGTGGGTTATCCTCACTCCAAACATGCGAATTGTGCATGTTGAAGACTCCATCTCGCCCGAACGTTGCTTCATTGGTAAACAACACGGAGGATGGAAATGTAGGATGCATTTCACACTGTTCCAGATACCACTGCGAAAACTGTGCTCTGGGTGGATAATCAACTGCTTCCAGGTTATGGACACGCTGTAAGTGAAATGGACGTAACATTTGCTCTCGAAGGACTGTTCTTACATTCGTCTGATTCGTCCCCATGTTACGTGCAATTGCACGAGTGCTGATTGAAGGATCCCGCTCCACATGCTGCAAGGCAGCTTCCTCAAACTGCAGCGTTGTTACCGTGCGACGGCGTCCCTGTCCAGGTAATCTGCTCAATGACCCAGTCTCACGCAGACGTTGTTACGCAGCAGCAAAGGTCGTATGATGCGGGATACGGTGATTAGGATATTGCTGTTGATAAACCCGCTGTGCAGCTCGTCCGTTGTGGTGCGCTACGTAGTACGCACCAACCATATCAGTGTACTCACTCCAGGTGTATCGCTCGATTAGTAAAGAGAGACAATGCAGTAATATGCTGGTGGAGAGCAGTTGCCTACAACTAAAGAGCGTAATACGCCCTCTAACAACTGAAGATCGTAATACGGCCTCTAACAGCTGAAGAGCGTAATACGGCCTCCAGCGGTTTAAATAATCCTCATAGGAAAAAATGACATTATGGAAAAATATTTGTTTCGATGTCCCCTACAACCTCCCAGAGTTTGTCGGTTTAAATACTTTTCACCCTGTATATATATGCCTACCATGAGAGATAGGCAGCAAGCGACAGACCAACCCGTGCACTCTTTTGTTAATTATTGTCGGTGCTGACAGGGTAGCTAGCTGGACTTTTCCAGTTGGGCTAACTCTCGAACACGCTTCATGTGTAATTTCGACATCAAATAGAAGATACACACAAATATGTCCTCCAATGCTAGCGGTACTTTTCATAGTTGCACATGTGTACTTTTTCGTTTAAATGTGTGTTGAATTTGTTGTAAATGATGCATATGACAATAACAATAAGTAAAACAATGACAGACGAATAACATGAGCGAACCATTTGCATGGGTTGTGCGTACCCCTGACGACCGTACTAGGTGTTCGAGGTAAGGCGTTTTCCTCTCTAACTTACCAAATAATAAGCGAAAGGATTATTTAATTGGATATATAAACAAAAGAAACATTACTCTCTCTCTCTGTTGAGCGCACGTCCGTCGGAGGTTCGAGTCCTCCCTCTGGCATGGATGTGTGTTTTGTCCTTAGCGTAAGTAAGTTTAAGTTAGATTAAATAGCGTGTAAGCCTAGAGACCGATGACCTCAATAGTTTGGTCCCATAGGAACTTACCACAAATTTTGAAAACATTCTCTCTGTGGACTTATGATCACAGTTTAACTTACTAGAGGCTTGCAGCAACGGACGTCAATAATTTTAATATTATATCATTTTTCTTTGCTATGTAACTGATATATTTAAATCTGATGTGTACAAATCAACAGAAATGAAATTTCCATCAATGTCAATTACGGAGCTGAAAACGTTGGAAGTTTGGGGTGTATACGCAACACGCTGTACATAACAGGACTTGGACAAAAATACCGAAACAGCAGAAACATAACTCTTCATCATGCCTAATACGGTGTAGGAAACCATTTTGCATTCATGATAGCTTCCAGTCTTACCGATTCAAATAAATACAAGTCCTGTATGGAGGAGGAGGAGATTACTGTTAACGTGCCGTCGACAACGATGTCATTAAAGAGAGAGTGCCGGCCTCTGTGGCCGAGAGGTTCTAGGCGCTTCAATCCTGAACCGCGCTGCTGCTACGGTCGCAGGTTCGAATCCAGCCTCGGCATGGATGTTTGTGATGTCCTTAGGTTAGTTAGGTTTAAGCAGTTCTAAGTCTAGGGGACTGATGATCTCAGATGTTAAGATCCATAGTGCTTGGAGCCATTTGATCCATTTTTGAAAGAGGGAGCTCAAGCTCGGATTAAGGAAGGATGGGGAAGAAAATAGGCCGTGCCTTTTCAAAGGAACAATCCCGGTATTTGCCTGATTTACGGAAATCACGGAAAACCTAAATCAGGATGGCCGGAGACGAGTTTGAACCGCCGTTCTCCCGAATGTGCCGGCCGTTGTGGCCGAGCGGTTCTAGGCGCTTCAGTCTGGAACTGCGCGACCGCTCCGGTCGCAGTTTCGAATCCTGCCTCGGGCATGGATGTGTGTGATGTCCTTAGGTTGGTTAAGTTTAAGTAGTTCTAAGTTCTAGGGGACTGATGATCTCAGATGTTAAGTCCCCGCCGGCCTGAGTGGCCGTGCGGTTCTAGGCGCTACAGTCTGGAACCGAGCCACCGCTCCGGTAACAGGTTAGAATCCTGCCTCGGGCATGGATGTGTGTGATGTCCTTAGGTTAGTTAGGTTTAGTTAGTCCTAAGTTCTAGGCGACTGATGATCTAAGAAGTTAAGTCGCATAGTGCTCAGAGCCATTTGAACCGTCTTTTTCTCCTGAATGCGAGTCCGGTGTACTAACCACTGCGCCACCTCGCTCGGTCCTGGATGGCTTTCAAGTGAATCATATACAGTTCTTATTGCACAATCGTGGCAAGTTTTAGGTAAAGATGACACAAGTGAATACCGATCACACATTCTTCTCTCCAAAGTAGACCACAAACGCTGAGTAATACTGGCAGGAGAGATGCAGAAATTCATCCTCGTGCACACAAGACCGTTTCAGGACGATTTGAGCTGTGTGAAAAGGAGCACTGTCGTTTTGGAACGCAGTGTCACCGTTGCACAATGGGTCGGAGATGATCATACAAAATGGTCATATAATCCTTAGCACTATTCCGACCTCGCAGAGCAAGCAAGCAGCCCAGGGAATACCACAACATGGCTGCCCAAATCATCACCGAATCCCCGCCATGTTTCACCCTAGCGACGTAAATCTGGCCAGAAGTTGTAAACAGTGTGAAATAGGACTCATCCGACCAAACGATTTCATTTCATTGCTCCGAAGTTAAGATTTTACCGCTTCGGCATCACGTCTTCCTCTTATGGGCATTTGCATCAACGACGAATGTGTTCAAATTTCCAGCTGACCCTGCAATTCCCTGCTTGTGGAGTCCCCTTCCTGTTGCTGTGGTTCCGACAGGGTTGACAAGTGCAATATTCAGTTCTCCACTGACTGTTGCAGTTGTCGTTTCCTTATTTTTCGTCACAATCCTCTTCAATGACTACCTATCACGATGTCAACACACAATGCTGTTCGTGTGGTGCCTTAGCCGGTGCTGTTGCTCCGCCTTCCCTGTATGTGGTATACATGTACGATACGCTGCCTCATTAAACACCAAACACTTCGTCACCCTCTGTTACGGAATCACCCACCATACGAGCAGCAACCGTTTGCCCATCTTTCAGTTGACTGAGCATCGAAATGAAGCACTCACAATTACACAAGGCACTGTCCTAACCGTGATTGATACTCGTAACGTACTGGAAACATTGTGCAGATCCCGTTCGTGGTCAAATACAACAGCACAACCGGAAAGCTGGGCTAGCATATGCATTTGTATTCAAGCAAGCATTTATGGGGTGTTTCCATATTTTTGTCCAGCCCTTGTACTTGCCTTTGTTTTGATGGACGTTTTGGTGGCGGAATGTTCGTTAAGGTTTTGAAACAAGTGCTCATTTTTGTGTATGAAAAACGTAATGGCTGACGTGGCCTTCGAGGAGGTTACCTCACGGGATAAGTCATGGCTCCTTCTTTGGCAACAGTTGGCTGTTCGCCGAGCATCAGCAACATGTCAACATACTAGTTGGATGCGTGTGCCATATGTTCTCCGCGCCAATTTCTGTGGCACACCGAACCTCGTTTGTTTTTACATTACGTACACTGTGGCTGGCTGTGTAGGCTTGTCGAGCGGTTCTAGACGCTTCACTCTGGAACCGCGCGACCGCTACGGTCGCAGGTTCTAATCCTGTCTCGGGGATGGATGTGTGTGATGTCCTTAGGTTTAAGTAGTTCTAAGTTCAAGGGGACTGATGACCTTAGATGTTAAGTCCCATAGTGCTCAGAGCAATTTGAACCTTTTGTGGGCTTGTAAACAACAGCTTTTGAATGACTAGAGATATGTAGAGTTTGGCAGGAATGGGGGAAAGAAGTACAGTAGAAGAAGAATGGGTAGCTCTGAGGGATGAAGTAGTGAAGGCAGCAGAGGATCAAGTAGGTAAAAAGGCGAGGTCTAGTAGAACTCCTTAGGTAACAGAAGAAATATTGAATTTAATTGACGAAAGGAGAAAATATAAAAATGCAGTAAACGAAGCAGGCAAAAAGGAATACAAACGTCTCAAAAATGAGATCGACAGGAAGTGCAAAATGGCTAAGCAGGTATGGCTAGAGGACAAATGTAAGGATGTAGAGGCTTATCGCACTAGTGGTAAGATAGATACTGCCTACAGGAAAATTAAAGAGACCTTTGGAGAAAAGAGAGCCACTTCTATGAATATCAAGAGCTCAGATGGAAACCCAGTTCTAAGCAAAGAAGGGAAAGCAGAAAGGTGGAAGGAGTATATAGAGGGTCTATACAAGGGTGATGTACTTGAGGACAATATTATGGAAATGGAAGAGGATGTAGATGAAGATGAAATGGGAGATACGATACTGCGTGAAGAGTTTGACAGAGCACTGAAAGACCAGAGTCGAAACAAGGCCCCGGGAGTAGACTACTGATGCCCTTGGAAGAGCCAGTCCTGACAATACTCTACCATCTGGTGAGCAAGATGTATGAGACAGGCGAAATACCCTCAGACTTCAAGAAGAATATAATAATTCCAATCCCAAAGAAAGCAGGTGTTGACCGATGTGAAAATTACCGAACTGTCAGTTTAATAAGTAACAGCTGCAAAATACTAACGCGAATTCTTTACAGACGAATGGAAAAACTGGTAGAAGCCGACCTCGGGGAAGATCAGTTTGGATTCCGTAGAAATATTGGAACACGTGAGGCAATAATGACCTTACGACTTATCTTAGAAGAAAGATTAAGGAAAGGAAAACCTACGTTTCTAGCATTTGTAGACTTAGAGAAAGCTTTTGACAATGTTGACTGGAATACTCTCTTTCAAATTCTAAAGGTAGCAGGGGTAAAATACAGGGAGCGAAAGGCTATTTACAATTTGTATAGAAACCAGATGGCAGTTATAAGAGTCGAGGGGCATGGAAGGGAAGCAGTGGTTGGGAAGGGAGTGAAACAGGGTTGTAGCCTCTAAAAAAATGGCTCTGAGCACTATGGGACTTGACATCTATGGTCATCAGTCTCCCAGAACCTAGAACTACTTAAACCTAACTGACCTAAGGACCTCACACAAAACCCAGTCATCACGAGGCAGTGAAAATCCCTGACCCCGGCGGGAATCGAACCCGGGCGCGGGAAGCGAGAACGCTACCGCACGACCACGAGCTGCAGACGTTGTAGCCTCTCCCCGATGTTATTCAATCTGTATATTAAGCAAGCAGTAAAGGAAACAAAAGAAAAATTGGGAGTAGGTATTAAAATCCATGGAGAAGAAATAAATACTTATATGATCGCCGATGACATTGTAATTCTATCAGAGACAGCAAAGGACTTGGAAGAGAAGTTGAATGGAATGGACAGTGTCTTGAAAGGAGGATATAAGATGAACATCAACAAAAGCAAAACTAGGATAATGGAATGTAGTCGAATTAAGTCGGGTGATGCTGAGGGAATTAGATTAGGACATGAGACAATTAAAGTAGTAAAGGAATTTTGCTATTTGGATAGCAAAATAACTGATGATGGTCGAAGTAGAGAAGATATAATATGTAGACTGACAATGGCAAGGAAAGCGTTTCTGAAGAAGAGAAGTTTGTTAACATCGAGTATAGATTTTAAGTGTCGGGAAGTCGTTTCTGAAAGTATTTGTATGGAGTGTAGCCATGTGTGGAAGTGAAACATGGACGATAAATAGTTTGGACAAGAAGAGAATAGAAGCTTTCGAAATGTGGTACTACAGAAGAATGCTGAAGATTAGATGGGTAGATCGCATAACTAATGAGGAAGTATTGAATAGAATAGGGGAGAAGAGGAGTATGTGGCACAACTTGAGAAAAACAAGGAACCGGTTAGTCGGACACGTTCTGAGGCATCAAGAGATCACTAATTTAGCACTGGAGGGCAGCGTGGAGGGTAAAAATCGTAGGGGGAGACCAAGAGATGAATACACTAAGCAGATTCAGAAGGATGTGGGTTGCAGTAAGTACTGGGAGATGAAGAAGCTTGCACAGGATAGAGTAGCATGGAGAGCTGTATCAAACCAGTCTCAGGACTGAAGACCACAACTACAACAACACGTAGAGTTTAAGGACATTTTAACAAGGTGTGTGCATTCTTGCTCTTTGGTATATATGACTCGCTATTAAAAAGCATATTTCTCTTATCACGGAATCGTCAATCTGTACAACCGCGTAATGATTCTTGTGTAATCAGTCCACATTACTGGTTCCTACGTTTCATATTACTTTTAGCAGTTATTATCATTATACTGCAGCTGAAATTGAAATATAACTCTAATTAAATACAGATAGATACACGACTGATTGCTGCGTTCATACATCATAATAATGATATACACTCCTGGAAATTGAAATAAGAACACCGTGAATTCATTGTCCCAGGAAGGGGAAACTTTATTGACACATTCCTGGGGTCAGATACATCACATGATCACACTGACAGAACCACAGGCACATAGACACAGGCAACAGAGCATGCTCAATGTCGGCACTAGTACAGTGTATATCCACCTTTCGCAGCAATGCAGGCTGCTATTCTCCCATGGAGACGATCGTAGAGATGCTGGATGTAGTCCTATGGAACGGCTTGCCATGCCATTTCCACCTGGCGCCTCAGTTGGACCAGCGTTCGTGCTGGACGTGCAGACCGCGTGAGACGACGCTTCATCCAGTCCCAAACATGCTCAATGGGGGACAGATCCGGAGATCTTGCTGGCCAGGGTAGTTGACTTACACCTTCTAGAGCACGTTGGGTGGCACGGGATACATGCGGACGCGCATTGTCCTGATGGAACAGCAAGTTCCCTTGCCGGTCTAGGAATGGTAGAACGATGGGTTCGATGACGGTTTGGATGTACCGTGCACTATTCAGTGTCCCCTCGACGATCACCAGTGGTGTACGGCCAGTGTAGGAGATCGCTCCCCACGCCATGATGCCGGGTGTTGGCCCTGTGTGCCTCGGTCGTATGCAGTCCTGATTGTGGCGCTCACCTGCACGGCGCCAAACACGCATACGACCATCATTGGCACCAAGGCAGAAGCGACTCTCATCGCTGAAGATGACACGTCTCCATTCGTCCCTCCATTCACGCCTGTCGCGACACCACTGGAGGCGGGCTGCACGATGTTGGGGCGTGAGCGGAAGACGGCCTAACGGTGTGCGGGACCGTAGCCCAGCTTCATGGAGACGGTTGCGAATGGTCCTCGCCGATACCCCAGGAGCAACAGTGTCCCTAATTTGCTGGGAAGTGGCGGTGCGGTCCCCTACGGCACTGCGTAGGATCCTACGGTCTTGGCGTGCATCCGTGCGTCGCTGCGGTCCGGTCCCAGGTCGACGGGCACGTGCACCTTCCGCCGACCACTGGCGACAACATCGATGTACTGTGGTGACCTCAAGCCCCACGTGTTGAGCTATTCGGCGGTACGTCCACCCGGCCTCCCACATGCCCACTATACGCCCTCGCTCAAAGTCCGTCAACTGCACATACGGTTCACGTCCACGCTGTCGCGGCATGCTACCAGTGTTAAAGACTGCGATGGAGGTCCGTATGCCACGGCAAACTGGCTGACACTGACGGCGGCGGTGCACAAATGCTGCGCAGCTAGCGCCATTCGACGGCCAACACCGCGGTTCCTGGTGTGTCCGCTGTGCCGTGCGTGTGATCATTGCTTGTACAGCCCTCTCGCAGTGTCCGGAGCAAGTATGGTGGGTCTGACACACCGGTGTCAATGTGTTCTTTTTTCCATTTCCAGGAGTGTATATACATCTGGTTTAAACGTATCATCTCCACGATAGAAAAAATTAAGTTATATCCAAACAATTATAATTCGTTACTGCTAGACCGTGGAAAATCAATAAATATACTGTATTCGTAGCTCTGCAGAAAGAGTAGCGTTTGTTACGTTAACCTGTCTGATTACATAAATATTTCAGAAATTATTGAGTAAGTTTCATAGAGAACAATTTATCTGAAACGTCCTGTATGTAGAGACACACAAAAGGATTGATGTAGACAACTGATATTCCAAATACACCGTCTCTTTAGCAACGTTTCACGGAAACCAGCGAAAACGATTTAAACGATTTAGGCTCTTTAAAAATGTCGACACTCCATGATGTGTGTGCGGGAGCAAGGGGATGACGTTTGGAACACTTCCTACATGCTGCCAAGAAGAATTGACATTGTAAAGAATTTCTAGCATGAGCTGACAACTGCGGAATTTCGTGTCCCTTTTGAAGTGTTTTTTTTTTCAGTAGTAACTACATTGGCCCGGGAGCAACAAAAAGTATGAGGCAACCATATTTTTAAGTAAATGAAATAACCCTGTGTAGTGTTAATGATATCCTGGGTCCGCTTTGGGGTACTGACTGACTGTTCGTCGACCGCACATGCCGCGCCGTGCGCCGCTTTCATCTTCACAGAAGAAACTTTCGGTCGGCCATCGCGAGCCGCTACAGTACAATGAGGTGACAAGTGGGACAGCGATATGCACACATACAGATGACGGTAATATTGCGTACACAAGGTACATAAGGCAGTGCATTGGCAGAGCCGTCATTAAGCGATTCATGTGAAAAGGTTTCTGGCGTGATTACGGCCGCACGACGGGAATTAACAGATTTGAACACGTAATGGCAGTCGAAGATACAATCGCACCAAGAAGTATTGGCACACGGGCGTATTTAACGTTGCTGGTTACAAAAGCCGAAACCTTCCGGTACACAGCACATTTACGTGCTACCTCACATACCAGACATTACAATTCTGCCCATAGTGACTACCATCAACAAAGAAATGCAGTGTTAAGGGCAAACATGTATCTCCTTTGCATACAAAAGGTATTGGCACGGAGCGTGGCTTCTCGGTATATTGCTGGGTTTTCGGGTGTCGAAACGCCATCTGCTGACGCAATAGACACTGCGTGTTGTTGACGGCCCAGTCGCTAGTATTTTGCTGTATTGCGCGATAATGGTCAGCATGGGGCCGAATAAGTAGGAAAATTTAGTGGCGTTGCGTGAGAGAGTGGTATTGCTCCATTCACAAGGGAGAAGCTATCGACAAATCGGAGCAGAGGTGTCTGTTAGCTACACTACGGTACGAGCCATCATTCATAAATATAAAGAGAATGGAACAACAGTGAATAAGTGTCGTCCTGGAAGTCCAAAAGTGCTTGCAACCCGAGAGCGTCGCCGTATCATCGCACTTGCTCGCAAGGAACCTGCTACAACTGCAGCAGCTATTGCTGAGGTTTTACAAACAACGTCCGACAAGACGGTTAGGGTTCAAACTATACGAAATGTGTTGAATGAGGCTGACATGCATGGACGTTCTCTCAGGAAAAAAGCCAAACATATCGGAAATTAACCGTCAGAAACCCCTTCTGTTTGCCAAGGACTACATCATCAAGCCGATGAAGTTTTGGAACACTGTGATATTTAGCGACGAATCGAAGTTCAGTGCGTTCGGATTTGATGCAAGAAAGAAAGTTTGGCACAAGCTGTATACGCACCTCGACATCAAACACATGCATCCCATAGTCAAACACGGTAGGGGCGGTATCATGGTCTGGGGCTGTATGGCGGCGTCCGACGTTGGAAATCTAGCTGTAATCCACGGTACAATGGATCATATGTGATACATCGACGTGTTGCGAGGTAATTTACATGCTAGAGCACAGACATTGGACCTTACTGGGGTGTTTCACTTCCAGCAAGACGACGACCCAAACATACCGTCATGAAAACCCAGGAGTGGTTACTGTACAATGGCCCCAGAAGGGTTCTAACACCACCTCAGAGCCCTGATTTGAATCCCATTGAGAACTTGTGGGCTCATCTTGACACACAAGTCAGAAAAAGGCGTCCGTCCGGTAAAAATTACTTGGAGAAACTGCTCCTGGAGGAATGGTCGAAAATTACCCCTGTTATCACCCGGAATTTAATACAAAGCATTCCTAGGCGCTAAGGTGCTGCAATAGATGCTAAAGGGATGCACACGAGCTATTAGAAGGTGAACATCAATGAAGAAAACGAACACACTGTCCGATTCATACGCGTGTACCAATACGTTTTTGGATGCAGAAGAGCGATGTTTATTTTCATAACACTGTATGTTACTTTACGGAAAGGTGATTTGCACATATTCGTAACCTATGTAATGTAAGGTGGCACGTGTCTGGGTACTGTTCTGAAATATATGTTTCTTTTAACCTACGACTACTAAAATGTATCTGTGCCAATACTTTTTGGTGCGATTGCAGACGCATTCTATTTCGGAAATCATTGTTGTTGTGGTCTTCAGTCCTGAGACTGGTTTGATGCAGCTCTCCATGCTATTCTATCCTGTGCAAGATTCTTCATCTCCCAGTACCTACTGCAACCTACATCCTTCTGAATCTGCTTAGTGCATTCATCTCTTGGTCTCCCCCTACGATTTTTACCCTCCACGCTGCCCTCCAATACTAAATTGGTGATCCCTTGATGCCTCAGAACATGTTCTACCAACCGATCCCTTCTTCTGGTCAAGTTGTGCCACAAACTTCTCTTCTCCCCAATCCTATTCAATACTTCCTCATTAGTTATGTGGTCTACCCATCTAATCTTCAGCATTCTTCTGTAGCACCACATTTCGAAAGCTTCTATTCTCTTCTTGTCCAAACTATTTACCGTCCATCTTTCATTTCCATACATGGCTACACTCCATACAAATACTTTCAGAAACGACTTCCTGGCACTTAAATCTATACTCGATGTTAGCAAATTTCTCTTCTTCAGAAACGCTTTCCTTGCCATTGCCAGTCTACATTTTATATCCTCTCTACTTCGACCATCATCAGTTATTTTGCTCCCCAAATAGCAAAACTCCTTTACTACTTTAAGTGTCTCATTTCCTAATCTAATACCCTCAACATCACCCGACTTAATTCGACTACATTCCATTATCCTCGTTTTGCTTTTGTTGATGTTCATCTTATATCCTCCCTTCAAGACACCATCCATTCCGTTCAACTGCTCTTCCAAGTCCTTTGCTGTCTCTGATAGAATTACAATGACATTGGCGAACCTCAAAGTTTTTATTTCTTCTCCATGGATTTTAATACCTACTCCCAATTTTTCTTTTGTTTCCTTTACTGCTTGCTCAATATACAGATTGAATAACATCTGGGATAGGCTACAACCCTGTCTTACTCCCTTACCAACCACTGCTTCCCTTTCATGTCCCTCGACTCTTATAACTGCCATCTGGTTTCTGTACAAATTGTAAATAGCCTTTCGCTCCCTGTATTTTACCCCTGCCACCTTTAGAATTTGAAAGAGAGTATTCCAATCAACATTGTCGAAAGCTTTCTCTAAGTCTACAAATGCTAGAAACGTAGGTTTGCCTTTCCTTAATCTTTCTTCTAAGATAAGTCTTAAGGTCAGTATTGCCTCACGTGTTCCAACATTTCTACGGAATCCAAACTGATCATCCCCGAGGTCAGCTTCTACTAGTTTTTCCATTCGTCTGTAAAGAATTCGTGTTAGTATTTTGCAGCTGTGGCTTATTAAACTGATTGTTCGGTAATTTTCACATCTGTCAACACCTGCTTTCTTTGGGATTGGAATTATTATATTCTTCTTGAAGTCTGAGGGTATTTCGCCTGTTTCATACATCTTGCTCACCAGATGGTAGTGTTTTGTCAGGACTGGCTCTTCCAAGGGCATCAGTAGTCTACTCCCGGGGCCTTGTTTCGACTCTGGTCTTTCAGTACTGTGTCAA
Source organism: Schistocerca cancellata (assembly GCF_023864275.1). NCBI lineage: Eukaryota > Metazoa > Arthropoda > Insecta > Orthoptera > Acrididae > Schistocerca > Schistocerca cancellata. Next base: position 515,356,112 of record NC_064631.1, read on the forward strand.
ACTCTTCACGAAGTATCGTCTCTCCCATTTCATCTTCATCTACATCCTCTTCCATTTCCATAATATTGTCCTCAAGTACATCACCCTTGTATAGACCCTCTATATACTCCTTCCACCTTTCTGCTTTCCCTTCTTTGCTTAGAACTGGGTTTTCATCTGAGATCTTGATGTTCATACAAGTGGTTCTCTTATCTCTAAAGGTCTCTTTAATTTTCCTGTAGGCAGTATCTATCTTACCCCTAGTGAGATAAGCCTCTACATCCTTACATTTGTCCTCTAGCCATCCCTGCTTAGCCATTTTGCACTTCCTGTCGATCTCATTTTTGAGACGTTTGTATTGCTTTTTGCCTGCTTCATTTACTGCATTTTTATATTTTCTCCTTTCGTCAATTAAATTCAATATTTCTTCTGTTACCCAAGGATTTCTACTAGCCCTCGTCTTTTTACCTACTTGATCCTCTGCTGCCTTCACTACTTCATCCCTCAAAGCTACCCATTCTTCTTCTACTGTATTTCTTTCCCCCGTTCCTGTCAATTGTTCCCTTATGCTCTCCCTGAAACTCTGTACAACCTCTGGTTTAGTCAGTTTATCCAGGTCCCATCTCCTTAAATTCCCACCTTTTTGCAGTTTCTTCAGTTTTAATCTACAGGTCATAACCAATAGGATGTGGTCAGAGTCCACATCTGCCCCTGGAAATGTCTTACAATTTAAAACCTGGTTCGTAAATCTCGGAAATCATTAGGGAATTCAATATTTCGATATCCACAGGGTCCAGAGTGTCCTGAGAAAACCAAATTTCAAGCGTTAACCCTCACCACGGACAATGCAGTAGTCGACGGCTTTCATGTAACGACCGAGGGCAACGGCATTTGTGCTAGCAGACAAACAACACTACGTCAGATAACGGCAGAAATCAATGAGGGACGTGTTAATGGGCGGCGGCAGCAGACGACCGAAGCGAGTGCCTTTGTCAACAGCACGACATCATCTGCAGCGCCTCTCCTTGGCTCATGACCATTTCGGCTGGATCGTAGACGATTAAAATATCATAGGCTGGTAAGATGGGACCCGATTTCAGCTGGCAAGAGCTGGTGGTAGGCTTCGAGTGTGCCACAGACCGTACGAAGCCGTGTACTGAAATTGACAATAGGGCACAGTGCAAGCCGATGGTGTCCGCCACCGTATCTGAGTGGACATCGCGCCTGCTTGTCGTGTCAGGGGGTCCGGATTCGATTTCCTGCTGTGCTGGAGATTTTCTCCGCTTAGGGACTGGGTGTTTGTGTCGTCTTCCACATCATCATTACATCCTCACCGATGCTCAAGTCGCTGAAATGGCGTCACCTCAAAAGACTTGCACCAGGCGAGAAGGTCTACTCGCCGAGAGGCCCTCGCCACGCGATAATTCATTTCAGCCGGTGGTGACTCCGTAACGGTGTGGGTGTGTTTACATGGATTGGCCTGGGGCCTATGGTTCAACTGAAGCAATCATTGACTGTAGATAGTTACGTTTGATCACTTGGAGATAATTCGAAGCCATTCATGGACTTCAAGTTCCCAAACAACGACGGAGTTTTTGTGGACGAGTATGCGTCATGTCAGAATGTTCTGGACATTTCGAGCTAAGGATTTGGCCACCCAGATCCCCCGACATGAGATCCATCAAACGTACAGGGCTATTACAAATGCTTGAAGCGATTTCATAAATTCACTGTAGCTCCATTCATTGACATATGGTCACGAGACACTGTAAGTAGGCTGTTTATATTTTCTTATTGGCAAAGTTACGTAGCGCTCTATATGAAAATCACTGGCTGTGCTGTGTGCAGTCTGTGGCTAGTTTGCATTGTTGTCTGCCATTGTAGAGGGGCAGCTGGATGTTAACAGCGCGTAGCGTTGCGCAGTTGGAGGTGAGCCGCCAGCAGTGGTGGATGTGGGGAGAGAGATGGCGGAGTTTTGAAAAATGTCATGAACTGCTGTATATATTATGAATATTGAGGTAAATACATTGTTTGTTCTCTATTAGAATCTTTCATTTGCTAAGACTATCAGTATTTAGTGCCTTCCGTAGTTTGAATCTTTTATTTAGCTGGCAGCAGTGGTGCTCGCTGTATTGCAGTAGTTCGAGTAATGAAGATTTTTGTGAGGTAAGTGATTTTTGAAAGGTATAGTTTAATGTTACTCAGGGCCATTCCTTTGTAGGGATTTTTGATAGTCAGATTGCGTTGCGCTAAAATAATATTGTGTGTCAGGTTAAGCACAGTCATGTATAAATTGTTCTAAGGGGACGTTTCATAACACTACAGATACGTAGAAAAACTCATAAAGTTTTGTTCCACTGAAGCCGCACTTAGGTTTCTTCCGCCAGAGCGCTCGAGAGCACAGTGAGACAAAATGGCGACAGTAGCCGAGAAAGCGTATGTCGTGCTTGAAATGCACTCACATCAGTCAGTCATAACAGTGCAACGACACTTCAGGACGAAGTTCAACAAAGATCCACCAACTGCTAACTCCATTCGGTGATGGTATGCGCAGTTTAAAACTTCTGGATGCCTCTGTAAGGGGAAATCAACGGGTCGGCCTGCAGTGAGCGAAGAAACGGTTGAACGCGTACGGGCAAGTTTCACGCATAGTGATGTGAAAGATTTAGTGTTTAAATCTCCTCTACCAAGAAACGTGCCAGAACTGCGAGCTCGCACCAACAATGCTTTCGAACTCATTGATGGGGACACGCTGCGCCGAGTGTGGGAGGAACTTGATTATCGGCTTGATGTCTGCCGAATCACTAAAGGGGCACATATCGAACATTTGTGAATGCCTAAAAAAACTTTTTGAGTTTTTGTATGTGTGTGCAAAGCATTGTGAAAATATCTCAAATAATAAAGTTGAAGCTGTGAAATCGCTTCAATCATTTGTAATAAACCTGTATATGGGACGTAATAGACAGATCAGTCGTTCACAAAATCCTGCACCGCTAACACTGTCGCAATACTGGCTACAGAGGCAATATAGCTCAATATTTGTGTAGGGGTCTTCAAAAATGGTTCAAATGGCTCTGAGCACTATGGGACTTAATTTCTGAGGTCATCAGTCTAGGGGTCTTCCAACGACTTGTTGAGTACATGCTAAGTCGAGCTGCTGCACTACTCCGGGACAAAGGAGGTCCGAAACGATGTTAGGAGGTATCCAATGACTTTTGCCATTTCAGTGTGGAGGGCTCGCCATGCGCCTCCAGGTGGCGCTACGGACGCCACCAGAGGACGCTGAATTCGTGTCACCTCTCTGTCTCCAATTGAGATTCCTGCGAACGTCGTTTTATGACACCGCAGTCATAACTCGTCCTCACATTTTCCTCAGATTATCTTCATACTATCATCAGACTACTTTACGACCACACCAATCGTATGGCCGACAGTGCAATGAGATCTTACGATGGTAGCACGAAGTCAGCGAGAATGTTACTAACACGGCATGACAGTAGTGCTAGTGTGACTGCTCGTGGACACTGATAACGAGGACTAGTGGAACAGTGGAAGAAAGACCGCAACGTCATGTGTGCTTTAAATCGAACATATTGTAAATGAACACATTTGTGGCCTTAGGGATTGGTTGGAGCGTGGAGGGGTACTGGTACGACAAAATAATGTGTACTAGAAGAGCGATTTATTAACAAAAAAATGAAACCTTTTACAGTGAGCAATTACACATTTAAATACAATCCTTGAAATACATGTTAGAAAGATAATAACTAAAAATCAACGAAGGTGACCCGACGTTGGAGGGGCATAATAAAGTTATCAAATAAATCAAGTACTAAGGAGTTCCATACAAATTACTAATCACCTTTCGGCATTGCTCATTAACAAATAATTCATGAACGTCAACTGACTACACTTTGGGACTGCACAAACAGCTTAAGATCCAATGATAAATTTCTTAGACAACGCAGCCAATATGATTAAAAGTTTCAAGCAGTTGCAGTATAAGTGCTTAACAAAAAGAACTGCATGTCAAGATCAAACAACAAATTATCTTAACAACTCCTCAAACAGCTTAAGGCCAAATGATAAATCTCTACGAGGGCGAAAGGCTGGTTTTCATTGAATAAACGTTATTTTCCTAAAATACATGGCACTAGATAATGGGCCAGGCTGGTAGTTTACAGTTAATCTTGACAGTAAATACGTTAAGCACTACTTGAGTAAAATACAAGACACTTTAAAAAAGACTGGTAACAGGCAATAATAAGCCAGGCAGGTAACCTGTACTGTGATTCGGCAGAACTCGCTTCTTACACGAACAAAAAAACTAGCCATGCCACTCAATAACGTGGCGAGTACATAACAAAATGAAAATCATATACAAGTCTGCCACAAATCAAGACTACACGTCCAGAAAATTGACAACAGATTCGTAGTAAACCACAAACTAGGGCCTTTGGCTCATAACAGTGGACCGAAGGAACGACACAGAGATTAGGTAGGCTGCAGTGGCTCACATAAAGGTTGAGTACAAGATTACTGTCCATTACAGAAAGGCCTCATCATAGAGTCCACAATATGGGCACGCAAGATATCCACGAACAGGCCCGCTTCCTAAAACGGTCGAGTAACTCACAGTTGAAGGCTAAACGGGGTGATGGCGCCCATAATACTCCACATGTCGGGTCGCCACCTTCCCAATATGTTCAGCCCAACAGAGCGCTCGCAAGTCCTCGGTAAATCGAACCTCCAACTACACTCTGCTGCCAGCAAGTCACCTCCCCATTACTAGTTGCTACCGCATCTATGTCCCAGTTACCATTTGCTTACAGAACGTCTTCCGGCCAGACATCCACTGCTCTCCTAGCAACAGACCAGAAACAGACGCAGGGCAGACACAACTGATAGTAGGCCGCCAAGGACGTCGCATGCAAACGGTACCACATTCATGTTAAAATCCTTGTATAGTGTTTGATGTGTTCGAGAGGGTTCATCCAACTCCTTACACTGACAGACACAACACGTTTCTTTGTAAAGTACACTGAAGAGCCAAAGAAACTTGTGCAGCTGCCTAATAACGTGTAGGGCCCTACCGAACACGCAAAAGCGCTGCAACACGACTTGACATGGACTCGACTAGCGTCCAAAGTAGCGCTGGATGGAACTGATACCACGAATCCTGCAACTCTGTCCATAAATCCGTAACAGTAAGAGAGGGTGGTGATCTCTTCTGAATGGCACGTTGCAAGGCGTTCCAGATATGCTCAATAGTGTTTACGTCTCGGGAGACTGGTGGTCAGCGGAAGTGCTTAAACCTAGAAGAGTGTTGCTGGAGCCACTCTGTAGCAATTATGGACTTGTGGGGTGTCGAATTGTCCTCCTGGAATTGTCCACGTCCTTCGGAATACGCAATGGACATGAATGGATGCAGGTGATCAGACAAGTTGCTTACATAGGTGTCACCTGTTTGAGTCTTGTCTAGACGTATCAGCGGTCTCATATCAATCCAACTCGACACACCCCACACTATTACAGAGCCTCCACCAGCTTGAACTGTCCCCTATTAACCTGTAGAGTCCATGGCTTCATGATGATGTTTCCACACCCGTGCACGTACATGTACTCGATACAATTCGAAACGAGACTCGTCCAACCAGGAAACATGTTTCCAGTAATCAACAGTCAAATGTAGCTGGAAATTTTTGGAAATTTGTGGTAAGGCCCTATGGGACCAAATTTCTGACGTCATCGGTCCCTAAGCTTACACACTACTTTATCTGACAACAAACACACTCATGCCCGAGGGAGGAGTCGAACTCCCGCCGGGGGAGCCGCGCGGACCGTGACAAGGCGCCCGAGACCACGCGGCTACCCCGCGCGGCTAAATGTAGCTGTCAACGGGCCCAGGCGAGGCGTAAAGCTTGTGTCGTGTAGTCGTCAAGGGTGCACGAGTGGGCCTTCGGTTCCGAAAGCCCATATCGATGATGTTTCGGTGATTGGATTGCACGCTGGCACTTGTTGATGGCCCAGCACTGAAATCTGCAGCAATCTGCAGAAGGTTGCACTTCTGTCACGTTGAACGATTCTCTTCAGTAGTCGTTGGTGCCGTTCTTGCAGGATCTTTTTCAGACCGCAGCGATGTCTGTGATTTGATGTTTAGCCGGATTCCTGATATTCACGGTACACTCGTGAAATGGTCGTACGGGAGAATCCCAACTTCATTTCTACCACGGAGATGCTGTGTCCCATCACTCGATCGCCGACTGTGACACCACATTCAAACTCACTTAAATCTTCTTTACAAACCTCTGTATTTGAATACACATGCCTATACCAGTTTCTTTGGCGCTTCCGTGTAGCTTTCATCTTGTGTGACTCTGGTTCTTGAACAATATCTCCCATTGTGGGCATGACATATTGTAATACGGCAAACCAGCGCTTACAGTAATCACAGTGTTGCTTAGTAATTAATGCACATAACTACACAGGGTTACAAGCTCCAACAGCTACACATTTTATGAAGCTTGAGTTTTTGTATGTATACCCTTACACTGAATAGAATATTTTGTAAAGCAAAAACGCTCCTACACTCACTTTAACCTTGTTACAGGGGCAATGCTGAGTAATGTGAAGCTTTCAAAAAGCACCCACTCTTAAACTGTTTCGAAAATGCGATTTATTGAAGGTTATGTTACTGTAACTGCAACATTCATCAGACAATACTATAAGGAGATAATGTTTATGAATTTCAGAGAATTTATGGTCTTAAATATTGAGAATAGATAAATATTATACTGTAGCGCTGTGTGTAGTTCCCCCTTTGGGAAATATCACATGTCTGCATCAAATATTAAGTAATTAAGTAATTGCTTCAGAATGCTAAGAGATTAATGATATTGTTTCTGTTTTTATGTTATTTTAGTGTTCTGCCCCTTAGGTAAGTCTTTATATAATGTTGTCTCTGTAACTCTTACTGTTTTCTGTCATCTGTTTTCGTCATTACATAACTGCTTTGTTCTCTGAGCTCATCTGTGTTCTGAAATATTTTCTTCTGAATTCCTCTGAGTCCTCTCACCGTCCTTCCTAAAGAGTAGGTGTTGTCTTTTCAGTGTGTGTCCGAATTAGTTATATTTTCTTTTTAAAATCACCTGTAATATTTTTATTCTATCACCAGCTCTTCATAATATTTTTTCAGTCTTAACTCTTTCTGCTGTCTTTTCTTTGCCAGGCTCATCCGTGTTCACATCTGAGAGTCCTCTATTTCTTTATATTTTTCCTTACAGTTCACTTTCCTGTACTGTATAAAACAATACTCCACACAAAGCATTAGCCACCCTTTTTCTCGTTTGTGTGTTAAGTTTTCCGCATAGTGGGCTTTTCTTCCTGCTGGGTGCTTGTTTATCGTATACCATTCTGATTTTTATTTCTTGAGTGTATCCATATAGTCCTTAACTAAGATGCCTAAATATTTAAATTTTGTTGTTGTTCAGTAGTGGTTCGTTCTAAACCAATGATTGTCTTCCTTTTCTTTCTACTAATGAACATACTTTTGGTTTTCTAGGAATTACTAACCTTTTCCGACCGACAAATAAACCCTTCTTCTTCTGATGTATATATGAGTAGACAGTCATTTTGGTCCACCCATACACTGGATTCTTCCGTCACTTCTTGGCAGAACAATTCCAATTTCAAGGTTGAATAACAAGTAAACTATTCACTGGAACAAAAACAGTTTAGTTGCTATTCAGCCTTAAATAAAGGATAGTTTGTTTTTATGCCTTTGGGTTTTCGATTCCTTTAATACACGAAGCATCAGTGACGATTTTTTTTTTTTTTGAGATCTCGTTGTCACATATGGGTTTCTCAGGAATAATATGTCATTGTTCTGTCTACTCCAGGATATTCTATTTTCGGCGTTTGCGAGCACATATAATCAAAACACTTCACTTCCACTGTGCCATAAAAAGCAACACACGTTTTTCAAAAAACACAGCGAAAGCGAACGAGGTGCGAGAGAGCCAGAATCTTGTCTGATTCTTCTGCATATTAGTTTTTCGTTTGTTGACTTTTGTCCAATCCGTAGCTCTACTTTCTGCTTCTTCTACAGGTTCTTACGTTGCCTTCTCGATGCTTTCAATCCACTCACCTCCCTCTTAAAATCCGCAAGCATTTGCATCACCGTAGTCTATCAAATAACTTTCAACGGACATATCCGATATAAGCTTCTGTGCTCTTATCGACATACACGTCTCTAATTTTCTTGGTTATCTTACAGCAACCATCTCATGGTCCCATTCTTCATCTAAAACCGTATTGCTCATTGTCTATAAGGCTGTATGATTTCACATAACATCGATGTTCTCGATGACCTCCTGAATGGCTGCTTTCAGCTCAGTGGTCATTGCTGTACACTTTGTCTGCAATACAGCCCGATGAAAAGGAGTCTCATGTGTTCAGATCCGGAGAACATAGCATCCAATCGAAGCCCATATCAGTGACCTGTGGTTGCCCCAGAGCCAGAATGCGGTCCCCAAAGCGCTCCTTCAGGACATGAAACACTCTTCTGCTTTGATGGGGTCGAGTTCTGTCTTGCTCGAAACACATCTTGTCGAAATCAGGGTCACTTTGGGTAATGGGGACGAAATCACCTTCCCAAACCTTCACGTACCGTGCGGTAGCCACCGTGCCGCCAAGAAATATCGCACCGATTATTCCGTGGATGGACGCTGCCCACTACTCAGTCACCCGTTAGGGATGAAGAGACTTTTCGATCGCGAAATGCGGACACTCAGTTCCCGAAATAAGCCAAATTTGTTTGTTGACGAACCATTACAAATGGAAGTGGTCTTCGTCACTAAACCAAACCATGCATGCGCATACTAATTCCCATCATTCCCGCGGCCGACCGTCATATTTGAACGTCCTAACGCAAACCGTTCACAAGCTATGATGCTTTTATTTCATTAAGTTCAATAATTGTCACCCTGTATATTCTCCTGTTAAATAATCTCAGCTACAATTTCGTTGCAGATATTATTAGGCTGACTGACGCGAATTCTTGACGTCTTTCTTTTTCTCAGTGGGTACCATTATCGTCGTCAAGAAATCTTGGTCACTCTCCAGGTGTACACATTTCATTATGTAAGTATAAAGCATCTTTAATTTCCTTTCTTCTTAGACTCTAAAATAATTCTGCTGGCAGTTGAACAACTTCGGTCGCTTCCACATTTTTCATTTCATTGAGTCGCTTTCCTCCTCTTCTCCCATTACATGGTAATCTTTTTCATCTTCATTCGCTGCCAGCTCATTTTTCAGTGGGTACACCGCCTGATTTTTGTTTTGCATTATACAGTTCTTCTGTGTACAATATCCACAAATCCAATATTTCTTGTTGGTCACTAACTAGAAATCCGTTCTTAATATCAACTATCATCTTGCTTTTAATTCTCTTGTTGCCTTCACAGACAATTTCTTTGGCTTGCCTGAGTATTATTCCGTAATATCCTTGATTCTCCAATTTATCTGTTTCCTCGAATTTCTCCTTATTCACTTCCCTTTTGCATTGTATGTCTCTCTTGTTAGTTCAGTAATCAAGGGTCCCGAAAGAGAAATTACTTAAGGTAAAAAATGCGATTAGCACAAGATCAATGTGTAAACGCAGGCTAGTTGGAGTTAACGTTAGAGCCTACATTCTTTTACTGAGCAAGAAAGCATGAAGGAAATTTTTGAAGTCGCAGACGAATATAACAAGAGCCATTTTAAAAATAAACAAAAGAAGGTTCTTAGAACGCAGGATTTATTCTCTATTTGAACAGCGCTGGATTTCACGGTCGTCATTTTCTAAGTACGTAGTGGCCAGAAACCGGGAGACTCATTGCATTATTAGTGTAAGAGCAGCATCTCGCCAACTAAACAATTTTGTGCCGGTCTTAATCATTTTCTGAGATATAACTGTTTTTTGTTTCTGTTTTAAAGGCATCTTCTACTTCTATTGACTATTACGCACGAAATCTACTAGGCGGCAGTAGTGATAAATCTCAGTTTTTATGGCTTACTTCCTTTATTTACATGATTTCTTTCTTACCTACAATTTTTTTTTGTTCTTTTCTGCACGTCGCCAGCGTGGCGACGCAATAAGCGGGGATGACGGCCACGCGAACGGACAGGTTTCGATCTTCGATACAGCAAAGGAATTTACGGTTCGGGGAGGGAAGTAGGTCGGGGATCGAACGCGGTGCATACCACCTTGAGGTCGACTGAAAAGCCACCCTTAGAGAAAAAATAGCATCTCCAGTTTGGAATGCCGGCATCAAGAGCTGGAAGAAAATCGTGGAGGTCACGTGACACTCCAATAATTCAGTAGAGCCTTAGACGAGCGATCGGAAAACAAAAGTCATGTAAAACGGTAGCGCATTACAGTGTAGTTCCTTTTTTGGATGCTGTAAACTAGTCTTCTCGTTACAAAAACGTCCCACATTGTCTTGGAAACAGTTTTTTTGCACGTTACGTTAGTAGCGATTATTTTCGATTTACGATCATCAGAAAAATATCTTGGCTTGGTTTTCGGTAATACTGCGTGTGTTCCATATGATGTAGTAGCTACGTGTGCAAAACGCACACTATTTCTGGAAACGAACAGGTCTTTTCATAGTTTTTTTTTAAAGTTCTGGTTATTACTCTATTCCATGTGCACGATGCGAAACTGATTTTATGATAGTTTGCTTGTTCCATGTGCGTAATATCTTCAGCAGAGTGGAGATACTCTTCTACTGAACATCTGGTTATACGTCTGCTATTTCGAAAGTTTATTTCATTATAGTGAGTAACTCACTGTTTCAGAAATTTATTGCTGCTTTTATGCACTCTTAATGTATGTCACGTCCACTGCTGGTGTATCTAGCATAAACTTTTCAGTATTCTAAAAGAGTCTAAGGAGCACTGCTCTCTTTGACATTCTGACATATCGATGTTGTAATCTTTACTTACCGGCGGCTTGTCGAATTTTCGAAACTGGGCACGGCTTCTCCCTGGAGAGAGTGTTGTCTTGCTGCATAACGTCAACATTGCCCCAGCGCTGTTGGGTGAGACACTGGTTAGTGTGCTTGTTTCTAGATTCGTGAAGATATGAAGGAGTCGTTGTTGGCCGATGGGCTTCAGCACGGAGCGTTCACGCGCAGGCACGTTGCGTATAAATGGTATGAAGAAATAGGTGTTGAAAGTATAGCGTCGGTTCGTAGGATAAAAGTGTTTTAGTAATTCGGTTATTTCGTGGAAAGGCGTGTGAGAAAAGTTGTAAGACTTGTGATTGAAGGAATATCGTTTTTGTCAATCAGTAACTTTCGTGAAAGAATGTAGAATGTCAATGGAAAGGTCTTCTGTGGTCTGTGATTAATGAATGTACAAAACGCAAAGCACCAATGGTTACTGCAGGGTGAGTGTGAAAAGAGCGTAACTGTTAACATAAGACTGGATGAGTTTAGGGCCGACCATGGTGGCCGAGCGCTTCTAGGCGCTTCAGTATGGAACCATGCGACTGCTACGGTCGCAGGTTCGAATCCTGCCTCGGGTATGGATGTTTGTAATGTCCTTAGTTAGGTTTAAGTAGTTATAAGTTCTAGGGGACTGATGACCTCAGATGTTAAGTCCCATAGTGCTCAGAGCCATTTGACACTAACCTCTGCAGCAAATGCAACCTCGTTGATAGCGTGCCTCATCGTTACACATGTGGAGATCGGATTATCAACTGGAGGTGGACCAGGGAGAAAGTTGCTCAAATAACAAGAACTTTAGCTAACAGTGTACCGACTAACATTTTCTTCAGACCAGAAGAAAGTTACTACCCTCAGGCAAAAAATAACGCAGTGATTTGGTTAATCGGCAAATATACAGTTACGTTTTTAACAATATTGGGAGCAATGAACATTTTGAATACAAGATGTATATGGAAAGTGAATTCGAGAAAACACTTAAGTATCAGAATCACAATAAGAAATACGGTACCATGCTCCGAATTGTCTTCAACGGAATGGGTATAGGTTAGGAACTGGATTCATCATAGAGAGGGAATGGGTTTGGTCACGTTCCCGACCCTAATCTCACCTGTAAGTCACACATGAAATATAAATCAGTAGTACAGCAGATACAAGAATATGGCGTCAAACATCTGGTGTCTGATATAAAGGAAGATCTTGAACTCCCTATGGATGTGTTTAGAAGGCTGGAACTGACAAAAATAACAAGGCAGTGAAGGACTTTGCGATGTCGCTGTTCGGGACTGCTCTTCTGTCCACGTAATTTAACCTGGAAGGAACACACCTCAAGAATTTACTGAATGATTAATTTGGGCCAGGAAAAAGATGATGAGGAACCTCAGGCTGCAGAAGAAGGAAATGTGCATGCTGAACTGCCACCAGTTGAAGGTGACAGTTTAAATGCTAAATGTGTGCTACTGCTAAGGTTCAAATGGCTCTGAGCTCTATGGGACTTAACTTTTGTCCCCTATAACTTAGAACTACTTAAACCTAACTAACCTAAGGACATAACACACATCCATGCCCGAGGCAGGATTCGAACCTGCGACCGTAGCGGGCGCGCGGTTCCAGACTGTAGCGCCTAGAACCGCTCGGCCACTCCAACTGCTAAGGACTGAATATGATTCCTCATTCTTTGAATGCTGTAATTTATGACTGCAATTATCTGTCACCTTATTTATGTAATTTCATTGTAGCCATTTTGTTACTGTTTCTGCGGAATAAAAAAAAAAATAAAGGACAATAAAAAAGTAATTTGACTTGCGCTGTTATTATTTCGAAGCGACATTTTCCATGTTTCAACTGCACACCTATAATGTGCGAAAAGTACAGGGTGGCGCACGAAGAACCGGCCACGTGTACAGACTGATCGCCAATTAAACACGTATTGTTGCCCGCCACGAGCGGATGCAATAACAAATAGATAAACATATAATAATTACGTAACAGGGATATAGCAAATAATCTGGTGCAAAGGTCTATATTTACTGAATTGGTCTTGTATTTTACATTACATTACGTTAGGTGCTAAAAATAGCCTCACTGTGCTTCAATGCACTTTTGCGCGCGTCATAATTATTAATATACACACTGTGTAACTCTGCCGCATCAATTCTCAAAATTTAATTACGAGTACTGTCCTTTAACTCTCCTAGCGTCGTCCAGTTATTTACGTACACTTTTTCCTTTAGACTGACTCACAGATAAAAGTCGTAAATGGTTAGATCCGGCGAACACAGCGGCCACAATGCTTTACTGACATTCCATTCTTCTGTGAATCTTTCATGAACCCGTGGGACTGAACTGCGTGAAGTGTGACAGGTTGCCCCATTCTGTTGAAAGGCAGCATACATAAGTTCATAATGGTTCAGCGGTGTGTGCAGTATCTCAAATATTCGCTTATACACAGCAATGTTTACTGTTGTTTCAAAATATAGGGGTCTTGACGCAGCGTACCAATCTCCAATTTTTATATCGAGAAGAGGTTCCTCATAAATCGCATGCAGATTATTTGCTGAGCAGTATCTGGTATTCTCGCAGTTCACACGTCCTTTCAGATGGAACCAGGCTTCATAACTCACGAAATACAGCAGCTGATCCAACATTCCACTCAGCTGCGTACAGTAAGTCACACGTCTTACCTTACCTTCTCCTTCACTTCTTGGATACGTACCAATTTTAGGGCTTCATCTCTAAACGGTACAAAACACGTTGACAAGACCTACGTGACACGTTCACTGGTTGCAACAATTTACGTGTCTGCTTTTTCGGACTCTGCATCGTACATGCTCGAATACTCGGCATTATAGCAGGTGTACGAACGGCCGGGGCTCAATTGCTCTGTATCTGTAACGGACCCAGTAGTACGCCACATTGTTACAAAATTCTGTACACTGCTCTTTGCTGGTATGGGAACGTCAGGTAACTTCTTTGCTAAAACGTCTTGCTTTTAGTTAAATAAACTGGTAGGCAGTTATGCCTCCGCTATTGCACTTCTTTCTTGAAAGGGATACGTCTTGCTGATATACACTCCTGGAAATTGAAATAAGAACACCGTGTATTCATTGTCCCAGGAAGGGGAAACTTTATTGACACATTCCGGGGTCAGATACATCACATGATCACACTGACAGAACCACAGGCACATAGACACAGGCAACAGAGCATGCACAATGTCGGCACTAGTACAGTGTATATCCACCTTTCGCAGCAATGCAGGCTGCTATTCTCCCATGGAGACGATCGTAGAGATGCTGGATGTAGTCCTGTGGAACGGCTTGCCATGCCATTTCCACCTGGCGCCTCAGTTGGACCAACGTTCGTGCTGGACGTGCAGACCGCGTGAGACGACGCTTCATCCAATCCCAAACATGCTCAATTGGGGACAGATCCGGAGATCTTGTTGGCCAGGGTAGTTGACATACACCTTCTAGAGCACGTTGGGTGCCACGGGATACATGCGGACGTGCATTGTCCTGTTGGAAAAGCAAGTTCCCTTGCCGGTCTAGGAATGGTAGAACGATGGGTTCGATGACGGTTTGGATGTACCGTGCACTATTCAGTGTCCCCTCGACGATCACCAGTGGTGTACGGCCAGTGTAGGAGATCGCTCCCCACACCATGATGCCGGGTGTTGGCCCTGTGTGCCTCGGTCGTATGCAGTCCTGATTGTGGCGCTCACCTGCACGGCGCCAAACACGCATACGACCATCATTGGCACCAAGGCAGAAGCGACTCTCATCGCTGAAGACGACACGTCTCCATTCGTCCCTCCATTCACGCCTGTCGCTATACCACTGGAGGCGGGCTGCACGATGTTGGGGCGTGAGCGGAAGACGGCCTAACGGTGTGCGGGACCGTAGCCCAGCTTCATGGAGACGGTTGCGAATGGTCCTCGCCGATACCCCAGGAGCAACAGTGTCCCTAATTTGCTGGGAAGTGGCGGTGCGGTCCCCTACGGCACTGCGTATGATCCTACGGTCTTGGCGTGCATCCGTGCGTCGCTGCGGTCCGGTCCCAGGTCGACGGGCACGTGCACCTTCCGCCGACCACTGGCGACAACATCGATGTACTGTGGAGACCTCACGCCCCACGTGTTGAGCATTTCGGCGGTACGTCCACCCGGCCTCCCGCATGCCCACTATACGCCCTCGCTCAAAGTCCGTCAACTGCACATACGGTTCACGTCCACGCTGTCGCGGCATGCTACCAGTGTTAAAGACTGCGATGGAACTCCGTATGCCACGGCAAACTGGCTGACACTGACGGCGGCGGTGCACAAATGCTGCGCAGCTAGCGCCATTCGACGGCCAACACCGCGGTTCCTGGTGTGTCCGCTGTGCCGTGCGTGTGATCATTGCTTGTACAGCCCTCTCGCAGTGTCCGGAGCAAGTATGGTGGGTCTGACACACCGGTGTCAGTGTGTTCTTTTTTCCATTTCCAGGAGTGTACTTGCTTCACATTTCTATACCAATTCACAACGGCTTTCGTACTGATAATATAAAACCTAGTCCCAACAGCTAGAAAACAATACATGACACTTCGCCAGAAGATGACGAGTATGTCACTCGTCGAAACGTCGCAGTTTGAAGACACCGCCACCCTGCTGGAAGCCCGAGAACTCTAAGCCAATACATGACAGTTGGCGGGAGACAATGAGCGGTCTAAAACACTGCGCCGGTACCGAGCTGGGTAGCGTAGTGGCTAGAACACTACATCTACGTGATTACTCTGCTATTCACAATAAAGTGCCTGGCAGAGGGTTCAGTGAATCACCTTCAAGGTGTCTCTCTATCGTTCCCCTCTCGAACGGCTTGCTGGAAAGACTAGCATTTAAATTTTTCTGTGTGAGCCCTGATTTCTCTTATTTTATCGTGATGATCATTTCTCCCTATCTTGGTCGGTGCAACAGAATGTTTTCTCAATCGGAGGAGAGAACAGGTGATTGGAATTTCATGAAAAGATTCCGTCGCAACGAAAAACGCCTTTGTTTTAATGATCGCCACTCCAATTCACGTATCATTTCTGTGGCACTATCTCTCTATTTCGTAATAATGCAAAACGAGCTGCCCTTCTTTGCACATTTTCGATGTCACCCGCCAGTCCCACCTGATGCGGATCGCACACACCCCAACAGTACTCCAGAACAGGGAGGACAAGCGTGATCTAAGCAGGCTCTTTAGTAGACCTGTTGAACCTTTTAAGTGTTCGGCCGATGAATCGCGGTCGTTCGTTTGCTCTGCCCACAACACTATCTATGTGATCCTTCCAATTTACGTTATTTTTAATTGTAATTGCCAAGTATTTAGTTGAATTTACAGACTTCAGCTTTGTGTGACTTATAGCGTAATCGAAATTTAGCGGATTTCTTTTAGTACTCATGTGAACAACTTCACACTTTTCTTTATTCATGATCAATTGCCACTTTTTGCACCTTAAAGATATCTTATCTAAATCATTTTGCAATTCGTTTTGATCTTCTGATGACTTTACAAAACGGTAAATGACAGCGTCATCTGCAAACAGTCTAAGACGGCTACTAAAGATTGTCTCCTATATCATTAATATAGATCAGGAACAATAGAGGTCCTAAACACTTCCTTAGGGAACGCCGGATATTACTTCTGTTTTACTCGATGAATTTCCGTCTGTTACTACGAACTGTGACCTTTCTGACAGGAATTCACGAATCCGGTCGCCCAACTGAGGCGATATTCCATAGGCACGCAGGTTGGTTAGAAGACGCTTGTGAGGAAGGTGTCGAAAGCCTTCTGGAAATCTAAAAATATGGAGTCAATTTTACATCCCCTGTCGATAGCACTCATTTCTTCATGAGTGTAAAGACCTAGTTGTGTTTCACAACAACGATATTTTCTGAATTCGTGCTATGTGTCTATAAAATTTTTTCTTCGTGGTAATTCTTAACGTTCGAACACATTATATGTTCCAAAACGCTAATGCAAATCGATGTTAGTGATATGGGCCTCTAATTAAGGGGATTACACCTATTTTCCTTTTTGGGTATTGGTGTGACTTGAGCAATGTTCCAGTCTTTAGGTGCGGATCTTTCTGTGACTGAGCGGTTGTATATAATTGCTAAATATGGAGCTATTGTTAAAGTATACTCTGAAAGGAGCCTGTCTGGTATGCAATCTGGACCGGAGGCCTTGCGTTTATTAAGTGATTTAAGCTGCTTTGCTACACCGAGGATATCTACTACTATGTTTCTCATTTTGGCAGTTGTTCTTGATTGGAGTTTAGAAATATTTACTTCGTCTTCTTTGCAGAAGGAGTTTCGGAAAACCGTGTTTAATAACTCTGCTTTAGTGCCACTGTCGTCAGCGACTTCACCGTTGTTATTGCGCAGTGAAGGTATTGATTGCGTCTTGCCATTCGTGTGCTTTATGTACGACCAGAGTCTCTCAGGGTTTTCTGCCAGATTCTGAGACAGAATTTCGTTGTGGAAATTATTATATGGATTTCACATTGAAGTACGTGCTATCTTTCGAACTTCTGCAAAACTTTCAAAATGGTTCAAATGGCTCTGAGCACTACGGGACTTAACATCTGTGGTCATCAGTCCCCTAGAACTTAGAAGTACTTAAACCTAACTAACCTAAGGACATCACACACATCCATGCCCGAGGCAGGTTTCGAACCTGCGACCGTAGCAGTCGCGTGGTTCCGGACTGAGCGCCTAGAACCGCTAGACCACCGCGGCCGGCGCAAAACTTTCCAAATCTTGGCGATTTTGCGTTCTTTTAAATTTGGAATGCTTTTTTCGTTGCTTCTGCAACAACGATCTGACCCGTTTTGTGCACCATATGGGATCAGTACTATCACTTATTAATTTATGTGGTATATATCTTTCAGTTGCCGTTGATACTATTTCCTTGAAATCATTCCACACCATTTCTACGCTTACATGATCAGAACGGGAGGAGTGGAGACTGTCTCTTAGAAAGGCGTTAAGAGCATTTTTATCACCTTTTTTTTAAATAGATGTACTTTGCATTTCTTTCTTGATGGTCGACGTTGTTACGGTATTCGGTATTCAGCCTAGCATCAACTGCTTTGTGGTTGCTCATCCATGTAACCATCATGATACTCCCTGTTTGTCCAGGATTATTAGTTGCTAAGAGGTCAAGCATGATTTCGCAATCACTTACGCTTCGAATGGGCTGATGTACTAATTGTTCAAAACAATTTTCTGAGAAAGCATTCAGTACAATTTTGTTCAAATGTGTGTGAAATCTTATGGGACTTAACTGCTAAGGTCATCAGTCCCTAAGCTTACACACTACTTAACCTAAATTATTCTAAGGACAAAGTAACACACCCATGCCCGACAGAGGACTCGAACCTCCGCGCGGCTAAAAGTATATTTTTTCCGGAATATCGAGGGTGGATTGAAGTCACCGCCGACTATAATTGTATGATTGGGGTACCTATTTGAAATGAGACTCAAGTTGATTTGAATTGTTCAAGAACCATATCTTCTGAGTCGGGGGTCGGTAAAACGATCCAATTAATAGTTTAGTACGATTGTGAAGTATAACCTCTACCCATACTATTTCGTAGGAACCAACTACTTCAATTTCGCTACATTGTAAACTACTTCTGACAGCAATAAATACTCCTCCACCAACTGTATTTACTGTATCCTTTCTAAACACTGTTAGGTGGTTTGAAAAATATTTCGGCCGAACTTATTTCCGTACTTATGACTATTTCAGCTTCAGTGCTTACTTTCTATTAGGGCTTGGAGCTCTGGTTCTTTCCCAACACAGCTTAGACAATTTAAACTACAATATCGATCGTTTCTACAACTACCTTACTGCGGTTTACCTGCCCCTTTTAGACGGACGCCCGTTCTGTGGTTTCCTGAGACCCTCTAACCTAAAAAACAGCCCAGTCCCTTCCACACAGTCCCCGCTACCCGTGTAGCCACTTCCTGTGTGTAGTGGTCTCCTCACCTATTTAGCGGAACCCGGAAACCTGGGCTCTCATTCGGGAGGTTGGCGGTTGAAACCCGCGGCCGACCATCCTGATCCAGGTTTTCCGTGGTTTCCCTCAGTCGCTTAAGATAGGATCAAGTGTGGCTACTTAGAAAGGACACAGCCGTTTTCCTTCTTCATCCTTTCCTAATGCGAGCTTGTGCTGCGTCTCTAATGACCTCGTTGTCGACGGAACGTTGAACACTAATCTCCTCCTCGGATCTGATATTTCGTGTCAGGTTTACTTCGCAACGAACCATGTGGACAGATCCAGACGTATTACACTTATCTACGCGACAGGCTGCATTTTATATTTCACCACCATAACAATACAGCCATATTACCAAAAAAAAAAAAAAAAAAAGCGGGAACATCTATTCGTTTCATGTTCCACTATGTTGGGGAGCACTTCCCCGATCAATGTGGGTTCTTTTCCTTCATGTTTTATGACGCCTCGCCTTTTCCTCTATCCAACTCCTCCTTACCCCTGTCTCTGCCACTTCATTTATAAACGCTGCTTATACAGTATATACCGTTGACCAATTCATAGGGAGAATAACAAACAACGAAATTTTACTTATTGTGCACGTGCAGTATAGTAGAAAGATTTCATAATTAAGTTTCTAGGTCATTTGTGGTATGTCCGCAGCTCGTGGTCGTGCGGTAGCGTTCTCGCTTCCCGCGCCCGGGTTCGACTCCCGGCGGGGTCAGGGATTTTCTCTGCCTCGTGATGACTGGGTGTTGTGTGATGTCCTTAGGTTAGTTAGGTTTAAGTAGTTCTAAGTTCTAGGGGACTGATGACCGTAGATGTTAAGTCCCATAGTGCTCAGAGCCATTCATTTGTGGTATACGGGGTGTGAAATGTAGTACACGAGTTGCGACTTTAGGCAGCAACAACGGCTCAGACCCGGCTAACCATCAATTCGAACTGAGCTGGGACGACAGATCAAGGCTGCTCCAGTGCATCAGTCGTAATGGATAGCAACTGGAGGCAGCACACGACCGGATGTTTTGAATGGATAAGTAATCTACAGAAAGTTCTCTTCATTGTAGCATCCTAACATCCCTGTATACGGGTAGTTCAGGACAGTATGGGCAAATAGCACTCTTGCGCACTCCTGTAGACAGATGATACCATAGAGACCTCGCAAATACGGCACATCCACCGGTCTTAACACGTAAAGAGATCTGTCCAAATGATCAGCAATGGGAACCATAGGAGACAGGTGCTGTGTACCCAGCTGCACTCCCTACTATCACGTGAGATGCTAGGTGCGGAAGCCGATGATGAACACAACGTGGCAATGTTCGTTGTTCTCGGAACGTTTACACACGGAAACGTCCATAGAGGTACTTACTGTACGGGAAACCTGGTACTCCGCTAGAAAAGACGACGTGGAACCACTCCCGTGCCCAGTGACGTACTTAAAGGGGACCTTGCCTTTTCGTCATCCACCGATTTCGTCCATATTTATTGTATATGCAAGGCTTTGCCAGAAATGTATGTCACAGAAATGGGAGCTCCAGACGATCAAATTTTTTTAAAAAATTTTACGTTTTTGAAGCGGGTCGGGTGAGGCATCAGGTGTTTACGTTAGCCTCGTTTCCAAGCAAAGGATGGCATAGTAGAAAAACTGCAGAACGGCAATCCGAGATTCGTGGGATCGAGTTACTATGCGGCACATTTTTTATCTTCTTTTATTTGGACCAAGCGAACTAATGCTCACGCACGAATGTATACTCCGATATAACTTCCGCTACATTCTCGTGTATTTTACTTTCCATTTCAATGTAATATAGGAATGCATAGTTTCACGGCGATACGTACTAATAAAAGTTTATCGAGCTTCAAGCAGCGTCAAGTGGTTTAAAATCCAAGAGCTTTCGGCTGAGTTCTGCTCGAGCTTTGTGACTTGGTGACTGTCCTCTGGTTGCTGCTGCCGTCCTTACATAGCCGCGCTGCCTTCCGTGACGTCACTGTCACCCGCTCCGGCACCATATATGGTAACGTTTGCATTGCGCGGCCGCCGCGCCTGATTCAACTTTCCGATGGCCGGGTCCCACGCTGTGCTAGGCTTCTGGATTTTAAACCACTTGACGCGGCTGGAAGCCCGAGAAATTTCAATGTATTCATACATTCATCGTTTATTGCGGCGGAACACTTATGTGATCAGATCGCTTTCGGCCAAATGGGTAAACTGTGTTCCAGTACCGTTTGCAGTTATTGCTTCGAGATTTACTATGGATGCTATCATCGTGTGGCTTCTGTTCTTCTACCCATCTTCCAGGTAATCAATATTTCGACTTGTGAAATCATATTTCGGCCGACTCCGTATTTTTCGCAATGGTCTCAATGTATTCTGAAGATATTCCAGAAAAGTTCACTTCACTCGGTCGAGAGCAAGCAAGCGAATGAGCTCCGCCGCTTTAGGCACCCTAGTCCCACTCCGAGAAACTATTGTTCGCGTGCATGTGCTGAGGGCAGCTCGAATATGAAAATGAAACTAACGGAACACGAAGTGACGTGTGCTTTAATTGCAGCCCCTTCTTCGAAAGTTATTTGCAGAGTCCCTGTAAACGCTGCAAGTGCAGTTCTTTCTTGGAACATTACTTTCAATCTCAAATTGCCCTTTGCTTTCCTTTACATGCCTTTCATGTATATAATAATAAATACAGTACACTGCGCATCATTGGAGTTTATTTGTAGTGTAATTAATGCAAATATTGAAACTGAAATAAAGAAAAGTAAAGAAAAAAGATTCCCCATGGCGCCTCGCCCACATGAACCTCGATTTACAATTCCATTTTCCAGTGGCTGTCTGCAAACTATGGTAACATAGGTGGTTCATGCCTCACCGACCTGCGCCAAAAATGCAAATTGTTTTTAACAGGCATGGCACTGTGAATCTCCCACGTCTGTCACATTCATTGCCGACCAAGCCCAACATATGACGTTGTTTCCCATACGCTAGGCAATCTGGAGCTGCCACATCGGTGTCATTCATTTCTGACCAAGTCCAACATATGGCGTAAATCTGGACGAATTCAGTGATCACCAGTAGGCGCGGTTCGCTTCTTAGAGGCACCACTGTTGACACATCCCTCTATGCTGCAGCACAAGACAGTCTACAAGATAGGTCCCCGTGCTAAATGTCAGTTGTGCCCCTGTGTGTGGCGACTGTTGTTGCTGTAAACAGGTCCACTTCCTGACGAGGAAATGGCGACGATGAAGGGTCTTTTACGGCCGAGCGGACCATATGCCTCTCCTTTTGTCACTAAGCTCCTGAACCCGTTGAGATGATGCATGGCGTTGAGTGTGACCTATTGAACCCATCATATGCGTATCTGCATGACGCCGAGGGGTCGCGAACAACGCGTACAGCAATATCACGGAGCAATGAATTGCAGTGTCGATACGCTACGATCCTGCCCTAGACGAGGTCCTAAAAGTACTGGCATACATTTATCTTCCCTACAAGGAAACATCACTAACCTGAACCGACATTTTAAAGAGAAAAATGAACAATTGCAAGATATTAGGCCCTGAATTCGATACCCTGTGAAAACGTGGCCATAATTCTAGCAGAACGCAGTTACGACCTTCTGAATGTACAGTTTTCAAACACTCAGTATTTTATAGCTGTGTTACAACCGAAACCCTTCTATTTGTGTGGCGTTGAAGGTGAGCAAAGAGAAGTGAGTTGGGTGACGTCTGCCCAACATGTTTTAAAATTGTGTCCATGTACACACATTATTTTACGAGAAAAACAGATAAATAGGACGAGTAAATAATATATCAAAATCACGCAAATGTAAGTTCAATATTTTTTTTACAACATCCTTGTATTGGTGTTTTGCAGCTGTTCTATGTACAGAAAAAAGAACTGAAGAATTATTGTGAAATGAAATGAAGATAATGATTTTCGATTTGCAATCTAATAATGACAGTCACGTTGAAGAACACTGCAACTCATGCAAATGTACTTGACGTTAAGAGTGTAAGCTTTACAGCATAACAATTATGTTAGTAATTAAATAGAGCTATGGTATTTGTTTAATGACAAACTCGTTCATTTTATCTATTTACATTGAATTCATAAATCGCTACACAAAAATGTACAAACACATAATGTGTTACATACCTGTATATCTGCGTCGCTCCTCATTACGCTACTCCCACCATAAATAATTTACGACCATGCTTTGCATCTTACCATCTCCTGAAGGCTTTAAGGGTAGTAGGTTGTTATTAAATGTCATTTAATTATAAAAAATTCTACCGAGAACAATACGGTTTTGATGGCTCAATATTCCGTTACCTTGAAACGGCATACTTTCATAATACGCAAGTTACAATTATTCCTCAACCACCAATACGACGATTCCCGTCATTTTATTATAAAAAAATCGTACAATTAACGACGCGTTTTTCTAGACATCCTCAATTCGCTGATGTTTAGAAACGGCATATATTCACACGGGCTTCAACTGAAGCCAAAACTGGCGTCTCACGACTCTGTAATGAAGAGAGATGGAACCATCTGACACAGATTACGTTCTTCCATCTAACTGGTCTACATTCTGTCGCATCTTCAGAATATGTGATGTGCCACATATTGTACAGCACGTTCGGAAAGATGATGATGATGATGATGATGTTTGGTTTGTGGGGCGCTCAACTGCGCGGTCATCAGCGCCCGTACAAAGACAGGGTTTTTCACAGTACCATTTTTTTCACAGTCCAATTTTATTTCACATTTCAATCTAGCCACTGTCACGAATGATGATGAGGTTGATGAAATGATGAGTATAAGACAAACACCCAGTCCCTGTGCAGAGAAAATCCCCAACCCGGCCGGGATTCGAACCCAGGGCCGTGATTCAGAGGTAGCAACGCTAGCCACTAGACCACTAGCTGCGGACGCGTTCGTAAAGACTCTACAATGTACTAAGTGTGCTGACGGCCTTATTCGACACCTATCCTCCCCCTCCCCCCACCACCATCCTCCAACACTCAAATCTTTGCATGTATCTAGTGCAATTGACCATGGACGCGAGTGGGGGAGTGTAATCTATAGGGAGAGGAATGATAAGCGACACAGCTGTAGACAGGCTGACGCTAGTATAACTTTGGTTTACGTGGACCGGACGTCCAGTAGTCGGTAGCCGACCACCAACGTGAGGTTTCGCTGCTCTCATGGATATTTACCACTCACTTACACAGGACAGCCACCAGGGACTCGCCAGCGTGTTCGACTCTACATGAGATGGTAATTTAAATCGCATGTTCTTGTCTAGTGTACAGCGTTGCTATCAGCAAGTCACTACGAGCAGAAGAGTAAGGGAGTGTAAAAACCAATGGAGCTTAAAAACCAATTTCCGCGAAACTGAAACAACAATTGCAGAATGGATAGATGAATACGCAACCAGTCCAAAATGTTTCGAGACTGGGCTAATAAAAAATAGAGGCAATGTGACAGGGTGGTTTTAATGCTTCCTGTGTTCCACATTGTATCCCCCTACTAGAATAAAGCGCACAGTACGTTCATAGAACCATGTGAAACTCTTAGAAATGTTTTTATTTGGGCCGGCCGGAGTGGCCAAGCGGTTCTAGGCGCTACAGTCTGGAACCGCGCGACCGAGACTGTCGCAGGTTCGAATCCTGCCTCGGGCATGGGTGTGTGTGATGTCCTTAGGTTAGTTAGGTTTAAGTAGTTCTAAGGCCTAGGGGACTTATGACCTCAGAAGTTGAGTCCCATAGTGCTCAGAGCCATTTGAATAGTTTGATTGTCGGTTACGTCGTTAAAGTGTTAACCCTGCATGTGAATTTTCTGAATTTTTTTTTTTGTTTCGTGGTAGGTTCCAATTGATGACATAGTGTGTCTCGTCACCTGTGATGTATTTTTCAATTTTTATTTTTTATTTATTTATTGACTTTTGAGAGAAGAACTTTCCACGTTTTGTATTTCAGTTAAACCGCGACGCGCGTCCACGTATTGTCGTTTTTGATCGTGAGTCAAGGCACGTGGGACAAGCTTTGCACACACTATTCTGTTCTTCAAAAATTTCTGGAGAACGTGTTGAACACTTGAATTAGACATGTTGCTCGATCGCGATTTGTGACACAACAGCGTCGATTACAGTCGCACGTCCACTGTTTAACGCTTTCCGCTCACAACTGCCTGATGCAAAGGACATGTTTCGTATACAGCACTGTTTTTAGCTCAAGCCAGCACCGTACTTGCTGCTCTGATGTCACTAGTATGCCAAGAACGAAACCAGTCTCGGAACTAACTGGATGAACGCTGTAGCTGTATGGTAAATCCATCAGACAAAATAAAAATGATATCAAGTAATACATACGCGAAGAACTTGCAAAAGATCGTCAAAGCTGTCCCGATTAGTCCATAGCGTTGTCCGCATGTTAGGACAGAAACCTACTACGATACTAAGCAATAAAAGGTACCACGTATATACAGGGTGTTACAAAAAGGTACGGCCAAACATTCAGGAAACATTCCTCACACACAAATAAAGAAAAGATGTTATGTGGAAATGTGTCCGGAAACGCTTAATTACCATGTTAGAGCTCATTTTAGTATCGTCAGTATGTACTGTACTTCCTCGATTCACCGCCAGTTGGCCCAATCGAAAGGAAGGTAATGTTGACTTCGGTGCTTGTGTTGACATGCGACTCATTGCTCTACAGTACTAGCATCAAGCACATCAGTACGTAGCATCAACAGGTTCATCACGAACGTGGTTTAGCAGTCAGTGCAATGTTTACAAATGCCCATTTTATGTATGGATTAACACGGGGCAATAGCCGTGGCGAGGTACGTTTGTACCGAGACAGATTTCCAGAACGAAGGTGTCCCGACAGGCAGACGTTCGAAGCAATTGATCGGCGTCTTAGGGAGCACGGAACATTCCAGCCTATGACTCGCGACTGGGGAAGACCTAGAACGACGAAGACAACTGCAATGGACGAGGCAATTCTTCGTGCAGTTGACGATAACCCTAACGTCAGCGTCAGATAAGTTTCTGCTGTACAAGGTAACGTTGTCCACGTCACTGTATGGAGAGTGCTACGGGAGAACCAGTTGCTTCCGTACCATGTACAGCGTGTGCAGGCACTATCAGCAGCTGATTGGCATCCACGGGTACACTTCTGCGAATGGTTCATCCAACATTGTGTCAATCCTCATTTCGGTGCAAATGTTCTCTTTACGGATGAGGCTTCATTCCAACGTGATCAAACTGTAAATTTTCACAATCAAAATGTGTGGGCTGACGAGAATCCGCACGCAGTTGTGCAATCACGTCATCAGCACAGATTTTCTGTGAACGTTTGGGCAGGCATTGTTGGTGATATCTTGATTGGGCCCCATGTTCTTTCACCTACGCTCAACGGAGCACGTTATCATGATTTCATACGGGATACTCTACCTGTGCTGCTGGAACATGTGCCTTTACAAGTACGACACAACATGTGGTTCACGCACGATGGAGCTCCTGCACATTTCAGTCGAAGTGTTCGTACGCTTCTCAACAACAGATTCGGTGACCGATGGATTGGTAGAGTCGGACCAATTCCATGGCCTCCACGCTCTCCTGACCTCAACCCTCTTGACTTTCATTTATGGGGGCATTTGAAATCTCTTGTTAAGGCAACCCCGGTACCAAATGTAGAGACTCTTCGTGCTCGTATTGTGGACGGCTGTGATACAATACGCCATTCTCCAGGGCTGCATCAGCGCATCAGGGATTCCATGCGACGGAGGGTGGATGCATGTATCCTCGCTGACGGAGGACATTTTGAACATTTCCTGTAACAAAGTGTTTGAAGTCACGCTGGTACGTTCTGTTGCTGTGTGTTTCCATTCCATTATTAATGTGATTTGAAGAGAAGTAATAAAATGAGCTCTAACATGGAAAGTAAGCGTTTCCGGACACATGTCCACATAACATATTTTCTTTCTTTGTGTGTGAGGAATGTTTCCTGAAAGTTTGGCCGTACCTTTTTGTAACACCCTGTATAGGACAAAGAGTGATGAAGCTCTCCGAATGTTTTGCACTACTCTTTTATATTTCCTGGCTTTTATCTCGTATCGAATTAGGCATGTTAAACTGTATTTGTCAATGCTCGTGGTACAGGGCGACCAGATGGCATTCCTGTCAAAAAGGGTTCAAATGTCTCTGAACACTACGGGACTTAACATCTGAGGTCATCAGTCCCCTAGAACTTACAACTACTTAAACCTAACTAACCTAACGACATCACACACATCCATGCCCTAGGCAGGATTCGAACCTGCGACCGTAGCGGTCTCGCCCCTTTCCAGACTGAAGCGCCTAGAACCGCTCGGTCACACCTGCTGGTGGCATTCCTGTCACCACGCCTTTCCTCTATCTGTGACGGAGACTGTGTCCTCGTGTGTTTGAGCCTAATGTTATCCATGTTAAAGCGTAAGAACATTTTCAAAATGAAACACATTCAGAAATGAAATTTATCGAAAGATGTAAAACGCATACACTCGGGGAAGAGCTGTGGCCAACAACTGTATGCTCCAGCATTTATTCATGATTTATACGTTTGCAATCTATACAGTAAGAAGCAGAGCAGAAGGGGAAGTGTAATAATCTTAGAAGAGAGACTGAAGAAAGAAAACGTACACTTACAACATGTGGAAATTTGGAGTAGGACACAAAAGTTGATTTTTTCCACTGTGTACAAGCCCTAGGGACTGATCGATGAAAGGATATGGAACACAAATGGTCTAATGAACTTATGTCCGGAGAGGCATGGTTTCCGTGATAGCGACCATTTATTCAACTGTTCAACTGTGTATGAAATCTTATGGGACATAACTGCTAAGGTCATGAGTCCCTAAGCTTACACACTACTTGACCTAAATTATCCTAAGGACAAACACACACACACATGCCCGAAGGAGGACTCGAACCTCCGCCGGGGTCAACCGCACAGTCCATGACTGCAGCGCCTTAGACCGCTCGGCTAATCCCGCGCGGCAATCATTAGTTCTATCATACACTCCTGGAAATGGAAAAAAGAACACATTGACACCGGTGTGTCAGACCCACCATACTTGCTCCGGACACTGCGAGAGGGCTGTACAAGCAATGATCACACGCACGGCACAGCGGACACACCAGGAACCGCGGTGTTGGCCGTCGAATGGCGCTAGCTGCGCAGCATTTGTGCACCGCCGCCGTCAGTGTCAGCCAGTTGGCCGTGGCATACAGAGCTCCATCGCAGTCTTTAACACTGGTAGCATGCCGCGACAGCGTGGATGTGAACCGTATGTGCAGTTGACGGACTTTGAGCGAGGGCGTATAGTGGGCATGCGGGAGGCCGGTTGGACGTACCGCCGAATTGCTCAACACGTGGGGCATGAGGTCTCCACAGTACATCGATGTTGTCTCCAGTGGTCGGCGGAAGGTGCACGTGCCCGTCGACCTGGGACCGGACCGCAGCGACGCACGGATGCACGCCAAGACCGTAGGATCCTACGCAGTGCCGTAGGGGACCGCACCGCCACTTCCCAGCAAATTAGGGACACTGTTGCTCCTGGGGTATCGGCGAGGACCATTCGCAACCGTCTCCATGAAGCTGGGCTACGGTCCCGCACACCGTTAGGCCGTCTTCCGCTCACGCCCCAACATCGTGCAGACCGCCTCCAGTGGTGTCGCGACAGGCGTGAATGGAGGGACGAATGGAGACGTGTCGTCTTCAGCGATGAGAGTCGCTTCTGCCTTGGTGCCAATGATGGTCGTATGCGTGTTTGGCGCCGTGCAGGTGAGCGCCACAATCAGGACTGCATACGACCGAGGCACACAGGGCCAACACCCGGCATCATGGTGTGGGGAGCGATCTCCTACACTGGCCGTACACCACTGGTGATCGTCGAGGGGAGACTGAATAGTGCACGGTACATCCAAACCGTCATCGAACCCATCGTTCTACCATTCCTAGACCGGCAAGGGAACTTGCTGTTCCAACAGGACAATGCACGTCCGCATGTATCCCGTGCCACCCAACGTGCTCTAGAAGGTGTAAGTCAACTACCCTGGCCAGCAAGATCTCCGGATCTGTCCCCCATTGAGCATGTTTGGGACTGGATGAAGCGTCGTCTCACGCGGTCTGCACGTCCAGCACGAACGCTGGTCCAACTGAGGCGCCAGGTGGAAATGGCATGGCAAGCCGTTCCACAGGACTACATCCAGCATCTCTACGATCGTGTCCATGGGAGAATAGCAGCCTGCATTGCTGCGAAAGGTGGATATACACTGTACTAGTGCCGACATTGTGCATGCTCTGTTGCCTGTGTCTATGTGCCTGTGGTTCTGTCAGTGTGATCATGTGATGTATCTGACCCCAGGAATGTGTCAATAAAGTTTCCCCTTCCTGGGACAATGAATTCACGGTGTTCTTATTTCAATTTCCAGGAGTGTACATTATCATAGAGACTTTGGTCTAATACTCGCTGCACCATGCAGCCACAGTTACAGTATGTGTTGAAAACGTTTTCCGTGTGCCTCGACGCATTCGTGTACGCGCTGTAGAATGTTCTGTCTCACACTTTCACATCGGTCAGGCTGCATCCGAACATTGTCAAAGGCAGCATGAATACGCTGCTCCAGTGTCTCTACATCTGGAATGTGCTCTGCATACACGATACTTCTGAGATCACCACATAACCAGAAATCCGGAGAACTAGCAGGCCATGCAACTGGGGCCCCTCGTCCGATCCATCGGCCACAGAAGACACGACTGACATGCATCCGGACTTTAACGGCAAAGTGGACTGGAGCACCACCATGTAGCAGCCACACAACCTTTCGAATCATCGATAAAGCTTCCAGCAGCAAAGGAGGATGATAGATCCGGTCTTTAGGTGATGTGAAAGGAAGACTGGTCCCAAAATACGGTCGTCAGTTATCCCAGCCCACACAATCTGGCTGCACCGATCTTGATGATTCGCTGTTACCATACCATGGGGGTTCTGCATACTACCCCACAGACGACTGTTATGAAAGTTGAAGATACCACTCCGCGTCAAGTGGTCTCATCTGTGAATAGGATGGATGACGTAGATCCCGGAATCGTGGTTGCCTCGTGAAGAAACAGCTTCCCATGTGGAAAGTCTGTCGCTTGTAAGCCTTGCACTCGCTGTAGATGATAAAGATAGTAACAATTGTCATGGAGAATGTTCCACAATGTCGTCTGGGTTACCCTGTACTGGCCGGACAACTGCCTGGTACTGGCACTGCGGTCGCCTTCCATAGAGTTAATTACATTTTCTTCCATGTCTGGTGTCCGAAAATTTGGGGCACATCCTTCATGATTTCCTGCTTCCCGAGCCGGCCGGTGTGGCCGTGCGGTCTAGGCGCTTCAGTCTGGAACCGCGTGACCGCTCCGGTCGCAAGTTCGAATCCTGCCTCGGGCATGGATGTGTGTGATGGCCTTAGGTTAGTTAGGTTTAAGTAGTTCTAAGTTCTAGGGGACTAATGACCACAGATGTTAAGTCCCATAGCGCTCAGAGCCAAGCCTGCTTCCCGAAACGACCCAGTGTCAGACAAATGGCAAAACACTGATGTAAACATTGAATACTGTCGTTGTTGTCAGCGGGGATAGGTCTTCTGATACAACCTTTCTGCCCGCCGACAGTTGCCATTTCCCTTTCTGTACGTAAACACCATGTCGGCAAACACACGATTCGAATACGGAACCACTGTGTACAATGCAATATGACATCCTCTACAAGGTTAGTCAGCAAGGTAGTGAATCGGACAGAACATTACAAATTACTATGGCAGGAGATGGCGCTAATCCATGTCGATAAAGAATAGTATCACCCTCTAAGAGGAAACCATGCATACTGTAACTGTGGTTGCATGCTACAGCACGTTTTGGATTGTAGTTCCTGTAACAATGTATGACTGAACAAATGGTCTCTAGCAAGAAAAACATCAATTTCCGGACGTAAGTTCAACAGACCATTTTTGTTCCGTATCCTCTCATCGATGAATCCCTAGAGTTTGTACACGGTGGAAAAAATCACCCTGTATATATAATTATCAATCTTCTGACTGGTCTCTTGCGCCCCACTACGAATTCCTCTCCTGTGCCAACCTCTTCATCTCCGAGGGCTCTTGCAGCTTACGTCCTCAAATACACTCCTGGAAATGGAAAAAAGAACACATTGACACCGGTGTGTCAGACCCACCATACTTGCTCCGGACACTGCGAGAGGGCTGTACAAGCAATGATCACACGCAAGGCACAGCGGACACACCAGGAACCGCGGTGTTGGCCGTCGAATGGCGCTAGCTGCGCAGCATTTGTGCACCGCCGCCGTCAGTGTCAGCCAGTTTGCCGTGGCATACGGAGCTCCATCGCAGTCTTTAACACTGGTAGCATGCCGCGACAGCGTGGACGTGAACCGTATGTGCAGTTGACGGGCTTTGAGGGAGGGCGTATAGTGGGTATGCGGGAGGCCAGGTGGACGTACCGCCAAATTGCTCAACACGTGGGGCGTGAGGTCTCCACAGTACATCGATGTTGTCGCCAGTGGTCGGCGGAAGGTGCACGTGCCCGTCGACCTGGGACCGGACCGCAGCGACGCACGGATGCACGCCAAGACCGTAGGATCCTACGCAGTGCCGTAGGGGACCGCACCGCCACTTCCCAGCAAATTAGGGACACTGTTGCTCCTGGGGTATCGGCGAGGACCATTCGCAACCGTCTCCATGAAGCTGGGCTACGGTCCCGCACACCGTTAGGCCGTCTTCCGCTCACGCCCCAACATCGTGCAGCCCGCCTCCAGTGGTGTCGCGACAGGCGTGAATGGAGGGACGAATGGAGACGTGTCGTCTTCAGCGATGAGAGTCGCTTCTGCCTTGGTGCCAATGATGGTCGTATGCGTGTTTGGCGCCGTGCAGGTGAGCGCCACAATCAGGACTGCATACGACCGAGGCACACAGGGCCAACACCCGGCATCATGGTGTGGGGAGCGATCTCCTACACTGGCCGTACACCACTGGTGATCGTCGAGGGGACACTGAATGGTGCACGGTACATCCAAACCGTCATCGAACCCATCGTTCTACCATTCCTAGACCGGCAAGGGAACTTGCTGTTCCAACAGGACAATGCACGTCCGCATGTATCTCGTGCCACCCAACGTGCTCTAGAAGGTGTAAGTCAACTACCCTGGCCAGCAAGATCTCCGGATCTGTCCCCCATTGAGCATGTTTGGGACTGGATGAAGCGTCGTCTCACGCGGTCTGCACGTCCAGTACGAACGCTGGTCCAACTGAGGCGCCAGGTGGAAATGGCATGGCAAGCCGTTCCACAGGACTACATCCAGCATCTCTACGATCGTCTCCATGGGAGAATAGCAGCCTGCATTGCTGCGAAAGGTGGATATACACTGTACTAGTGCCGACATTGTGCATGCTCTGTTGGCTGTGTCTATGTGCCTGTGGTTCTGTCAGTGTGATCATGTGATGTATCTGACCCCAGGAATGTGTCAATAAAGTTTCCCCTTCCTGGGACAATGAATTCACGATGTTCTTATTTCAATTTCCAGGAGTGTATTTGCTGGATGCATTCCAATCTCTGCCTTCCTCTAAACTTTTTATCTTCCACAGATCCCCCTAGTATGTTGAAAGTTATTCCGTGATGTCTTAACATATGTCCTACCTTCGTCTCCCTTCTTCTCGTGTTTTACATTTATTGCTTTCCTTGCCGATTATCTGGAGAATCTGATCATTCCTTAACATCCTTCTGTAGGACTACATCTCAAATGTTTCGATTCTCTTCTGTTCCGGCTTTCCCACAGTCATTTTTCTACCATACAATGCTGTGCTCCGAATGTCTATTCTCAGGAATTTCTTCCTCAAATCAGGGCCTATGTTTGGTGCTAGTACACTTCTCTTGACCTGAAATTCCCTTTCTGCCAGTGGTAGTTTGCTTTTTATGTCCTCCTTGCTCTGTATGTCGCGGGTTGTTGGGCTGCCTAGGTGGGAGAATTCTATAACTGCATCTACTTCGTGATCACCAATCCTGATGTTAAGTTTTCGCTGTTCTCATTTCTGCTACTTCTCATTACTTTCGTCTTTCTTAGATTTACTCTCAGTCTATATTCTGTATTCATTACACTGTTTATTCAGTTCAGCAAATCCTGTAAGTCTTCTTCATTTTCACTGAGGATAGCAATGTCTTCAGCGAATATTATCATTAACATGCTTTCAACTTGAATTTCTATCCCTCTCTTGGACCTTTATTTTATTTCTATCGGTGCTTCCTCGATGTATAGACTGAACAGTAGGGGCGAAAGGCTATATCCCTGTCTTACACCCTTGGTAATCCGAGCACTTCGTTCTTGGTCTTCCACTCTTATTGTTCCCTCTTGGTTCTCGTACGTATTGTACGTTACCCGTTTTCCCCTTACCATTATTTTTTTGTCAGAATTTCGAACACCTTGCACCATTTTACATTGTCGGACGCTTTTGCCATATCGACAGATACAATTAACGTACCTTTATTTTTCTTTTGTCTTGCATGCAATATCAGCTGCAATGTAAGAAATGCCTCTCTGGTGCCTTTACCTTTCCTAAAGCCAAACTGATAGTCATATAGCACATCCTTAATTTTCTTATCCTTTGGTTTGTGTATTATTCTAGTCAGAAACTCGGATGCATGAGCTATGCGTAAGCTGTTAAGCTGATTGTGCGATAATTCTCGCACATGTCGTCTCTTGCAATCTTCGTAGTAGTGTGGCTGATGTTTTTCCGAAAGTCAGATCCTATATCGCCAGACTCTTACATTCTACACACCAACTGAATAGTCGTTTTGTTGCCACTTCCCCCAGTGATTTTATAAATTCTGATATAATGTCATTTATTCCTTCTGCCTTAAGGCAGAAGTCTTCCTAAGTCTTCCTAAGCTGTTTTAAATTCTGATTCTAATACTGGATACCCGATCTCTTCTACATCCGACTCCTGTTTCTTCTTCTATCAGGTCATCAGGAAAGTCTTTCCCCTCGTGGAGGCCTTCAATGTAATCTTTTCTTCCATCCAATCTCTCATCTGCATTGAAGAGTGGGATAGCCATTGCATGCTTAGTTTCTACTACCCTTGCCTTTAATTTCCCCGAAAGTTATTTTGACTGAGTGACTCCGTCGGACAATCATTTCATTTTCGATTTCTTCACATTTATGTACATAGAAAGAATGTGAAAGGAAACCACGGAAAAATTTGGAGAGGGACATAAAAAGTTTGGAGAAGAAATAAAACTTAAAAGCTTGCTGATGACATAAAAAATCTGTCAAAGGCAGCAATGGACGTGGAAGAGCAGTTCAACGTAATGGACGTGTCTTCAAAGAAGGTTGTACGACGAACATTAACAGAAGTGAAACAGGAGAAGTAGAATGTAACAGAAATTAATCATGCGATTATGAGGGAATCCCATTCGGGATTGAGACGTATAAATAAGATGATAAGTTTTGCTATTTGAGCAGCAAAAGAACTGATGATGTCCGAAGTAAAATTATAGGCTGTCAACACAAAGAAAAGCTTATATGAAACAAGAGGAAACTGTTAACAACGAATATAAGAGTGTTAAGACGTCTTTTCTGGAAGTATTCATTTGGACTCTACCACTAAATGATGTAAAAGTGGGACGATAAACACTACCAGCAAGAAGAGAAGAGAAGTTTTCGAAATGAAGAAATACTGCGTCGAATTAGATAAAAAAGCAGATGTATTGCACATGTTAGCAAAAAAGGAATAGGCTTATATTTTGGTAACGGAGGAAAATACAGGTTCAAAAAATGTAGAGCGAGACGAAGGCTTTAAAGTATAAGAAAGGCTCATGCAAGAAAAGATTCAGTAA
Organism: Schistocerca cancellata; assembly: GCF_023864275.1. Taxonomy (NCBI): domain Eukaryota; kingdom Metazoa; phylum Arthropoda; class Insecta; order Orthoptera; family Acrididae; genus Schistocerca; species Schistocerca cancellata. The sequence continues at coordinate 515,391,040 of NC_064631.1, forward strand.
CTACATTAAGAGATTTGTACAGGATAGACTAGCGTATATAACTGCATTAAACTCTTTGGACAGAACATTTCAACAGTAGCAACAGTCCGAAACTCAATTGCCTTGTTAAAATATGGAGAATATGTGGACGGAAGAGGGCAAATGTACAACCTTTCACCTGCAGTTTGATGAGCTTGAGATATGCAAAATAAGTATGGAATTTGAAGATGGAATCTAGCAATCATATCACTTCGTTTGCACGCTGGGTCTCAAACGTTGGGGTCAATTTGAAACAGGAGATAGGGTGGTCCACAACTGATTATACCGAGATAGGGAACCAATGGTCGGAGATTCATATTTATTATGTTATGGACATACACAGCGTATACCGCATGACAACAACGTAGCTCATAGTATCTGTTGAAAGCGACGACCGCCAATCTTAATGCCTGCGTTGCAGCGGTGCATACACACACACACACACACACACACACACACACACACACACACACACACCTATCCCTCCTGGTGTCAGTTGTCTACTGCATCAGAAAGCTTGTGACGAGTCCACGGCGAGGTGCCTTACTGTGTTCAGTGCATGATGTGCAGTCAAAGACAGAACGTTATTCGTCACGAGAGGTGGCAACCAAGCATTTAATGTGCAGTGCGGCAGGATGTAGTGCCTGGTAAAGAAGCGACAATGTACAGCGCACGTCTCACCAATAGTCGTTGTCCTAATTGGAAGAAGTTTATCTCTTTGGATACCAACTTACGAGTTACGAGAGACGAGGTCGTTCACGCCATAGACAGCAGGCCAAGGTCCGGCCAAAAGCATGTCGGAACAACACACTTCGAGGAGATGGTTTTGGATCGTGTGGCCGACCAGCCAGCAATAAACACTCGCCAACTTTCCCGTGAAACTCACACATCGAAGGATACACCGCGTGGGGTAGAGCAGTGGTTAGCACACTGGATTCGATTCGGGAGGACGACGGTTCAAATCCGCGTCCGGCCAGCCTGATTTAGATTTTTCGTCTTTTCCCTAAATCTCTTAAGGCAAATGGAGGGATGGGACCTTCGAAAGACTGCTTTGCTTCTCCGTCGTTGCCTAACCCGACCTTGCGCTCCGTCTCAAATAGCTCAAATGGCTCTGAGCACAATGGTACTTAACTTCTAAGGTCATCAGTCCCCTAGAACTTAGAACTACTTAAACCTAAATAACCTAAGGACATCACACACATCCATGCCCGAGGCAGGATTCGAACCTGTGACCGTGGCGGTTGCGCGGTTCCAGACTGTAGCGCCTAGTACCGCTCTGCCACACCGGCCGGCGCGCTCCGTCTCTAATGACCTTGTTGTCGACGGGACGTTAAACACTAATCTGCTCCTTAACCTTCCTTGAAGGATGCAGCGTGCAGAGTACTGGTGGAACAGGTATTACACCCCTATCATAAAGAGCGTGTGCAAGCACGGGGACGAACGGATTTTGAGCCCCGCTTTCACTTCTGCGAATTGATTATCCATCGCAGTGCTGTAGTGACGAACTCTGTACAGTTGGTATCGTTCTTGGATGAGGCCTCATTCACCTGTGGTGGGGATTCCGACGGGTGCAAGAGCCATGTCTGGAGTGAGGACAATCCCCACGCCACCTACGTCGGTGACCAACAGTAACTATTCTCTGTCAACATATAGGTGAGCATTGTCCAAGGACACCTAATGGGACCTTATTTGCTTCCGCACCAGTTGACTGGTATACGTTAACCGGTGTTCCTGCGAGAAGTGATGCCACAGTTCTTGGAAACTGTACCCATTGTCATTCGCGAATGTATATGGCTTCAACACGACGGTGAGCCAGCTTACTTCGATCTTACTGTCTGCGAGTACCTAACCAATAAGTACCGTCACCACTGGATTTGAAGGGGGGGTCTTGTCGCATAGCCTGCACGATCGTCGAGTCTCACACATCTGGACTTTTTCCTCTTGGGTTACGTCAAGACGCTGGTGTGTGGTACCCCCGTAGAAATGGATGAAGAATTACTTGCTAGGGCCAAAGCTGCCCGTCTCCTGATTCAACATATACCACGGATCTCTCAGAGAGTGTGGCAGAACTTCATACGTCGCTACCAAGCATGCATTGAAACTGGCAGGCCTCACTTTGAACAGTTATTATGAGAATGATGGTTTCACTCTGCAGCGGAGTGGGCGCTGATATGAAACTCCCTGGCAGATCAAAACTGTATGCCGGACCGAGACTTGAACTCGGGACCTTTGCCTTTCGCGGACAAGTGCTCTACCATCTGAGCTACCCAAGCACGACTCACGCCCCGTCCTCACAGATTTCCTTCTGTCAGTACCTCGTCTTCTACCTTCCAAACTTTACAGAAGCTCTCCTACGAACGTTGGACAATTAGCACTCCTGAAAGTGCTTATAATTCTTGGAACATCCCCAGGTTGTGGCTTCGCCATGTTCCGCAATATCCTTTCTTTCAGGAGTGCTAGTTCTGTAAGGTTCGCAGGAGAGCTTCTGTAAGGTTTGGAAGGTAGGAGACGAGGTACTGGCAGAAGTAAAGCAGTGAGGACGGAGCGTGAGTCGTGCTTGGGTAGCTCAGATGGTAGAGCACTTGCCTGTGAAAGGCAAAGGTCCCGAGTTCAAGTCTCGATCCGGCACGCAGGTACTGATCTGCCAGGAAGTTTCAATTATTGTATGTTGCTGTTAAGCAGTGTACGGTGTGTATGTACGTAACACAGTAAACATGCATTTCCTACCATTAGTTCCATATCGCAATATTTCGATCTTGGACCCACTATAACCATTTCAATTTGACCCAAAAGTTGTGAGACACCCTGTATATCTTGCAGCTGCAGCACTCTACCCGATTCAGCCTGGAACACCTGGAACGGGATCGACGGGACCAAGAGTGCCGTTTACATCGGCGTAAAAAACTTGTCGTAAAGATGTTTTACACTCTTCTCTGCACAGCACTCGATTGTGGAAAGAAATAAACGTGGCGCTCTGGCCGTTTGCAGCCGCCGCAAGAGCTGGCTCAGGCGAAATCCATACGGCGCTAAGCCGCGATCGGCCAATATTTTTCGGCGATGATGGCGGATTTTTCGCCGCGCGGAAGGGATATTAAGGAGGGGTCCCGCCAGAGAGCTGCATCGCTACTTTATGTTACAGCTCCGCTTTTACGACGTCGTAGCTGCATAACGCGTGGCCAAAAATGAGCCTGTTCCAGGACCGTTATTACTTAGGTAAGGAACGTTAAAGGACTGTACGGTGCATAAGCGGACGTTAAACTTCTATTCGGAATACCTTTTTGCGCGCTATTCTGTACTTTATTCCTCCGTGACCGCAGCATTACAGCTATTTTGTTCTCTCCTTGTACGTGAATGCCGAATTTCCGTTCTACACTTCATATGCAGCGTTCAGCGGAGTACTTTCAGAGGAGGCGAGGGCCGTTCCAGAATGGGTGTCACTGCACTAACCATGAATTCTGACGTTTATGATAATTAATCAGTGAACTCGAAAATATATCCCCCTCCAAGTTCGCTTTTACCATTCCCCGAAGATACATGTAATTTTGTCTGTTAGCATTCCGCTACGGTCGCAGGTTCGAATCCTGCCTCGGGCATGGATGTGTGATGTCCTTAGGTTATTTAGGTTTAAGTAGTTCTAAGTTCTAGGAGAATGATGACCTGAGATGTTAAGTCCCATAGTGCTCAGAGCCATTTGAACCATTTGTTAGCATTCACTGACGTCATGGTTTTAATGACTATATTTTAAGAGAAAGAGTAACGCTGCTTTAGCCGTCCTCACACACGCCGTGTTCGCTGATATTAACATGGAGATTCGTGGCTTTATTTCCCGTTGAGAAAAAAAAGAAGAAAAAAAGCGTTCTGCGATATTTCGGCAACGTGCTATGTAACGTTGAACCAATCAGTGGCAAGACCGCTGTTACATCACAAGCACAACTTGGGAGACACAATACTGGATTCTGTCGTTTTCAGGTGAAGCACACAACTGGTGGGTTTTATACAGGGTTTTTCAAAATGAATATAAGGTTTTAAGGCTTTGTAGCATATAATACATTCACCTTGCGATTATAAATAATACACCAAATGAAAGAGAAACCACAAACAGTTTTTCTTACAATTATTCAGTGTGAGCACCGATCACACATCGAATCGATAGGCGACTTGTTCCGAAACCTTGATCAATGTGTCTGGAGTAACTGTTGCAATAACACTGTTTATAAAGTCGGATAGATCAGCTGGTATCGGAGGCACATGCACATGATCGCGTCAGATCGTGTGTGAACGTGGAGGTCATGCATAAAATGCTATGTCAACCGGCTCCTTGTGCCCAATCCACGTCAGATACAACGTTGTTTAACCAGTCGCGTACTGAGTTATGCTAGTGAGGCAGTGCACCCTCTTGCTCCCAGATAAAGATGTGTTGTTCAGCTTCTTCCCATTGAGGCATGGGCCATAGCTGTAGCACATCAAGACAAGAAACATCAGTTACAGTTGATTCACCGAAAAAGAAAGGCCCATAAACTTTCCGAGGGGACATTTCTTGGGGCTAAGCGAAAAAGACTCGCACTCGTACAACACTTCAGTCACTCTTTGTCGTTCCATACTCCTCCCATTCGGCACAAATATACAAAAAAAACTGCTCTTTCATTTGGTGTATTATTTACAATTGTAAGTTGAACGTAATCAGTGGTACAACACCTTAAAGCCGGTGATGGATGTGGAGAGAGAGATGCCAGAGGTTTGAGAACGGATGATCTGGGCGTGAGTCCGCCAGAAAAAGGAAGTTTGTAAAGATGGATGTCATGAATTGATAGATATATACATGACTACTTTTGAGCACTATTGAGGTAAATAGATTGTTTGTTCTCTATCAATATATTTCATTTGCTAACTATGTAGTTAGTGCCTTCTCACCTATGGGTTCCTTTTTATATCCTTAGACTCTTATAACGCCAGTTTGGTTTCTGTAGAAGTTGTGAATAACTTTTTGCTCCCTGTATTTTACCCCTGCTACCTTCAAAATTTCGAAGACTGTAGTCCAGTCCAGGTCGTCAAAAATTATCTCTGAGGCAACAAATGGTATGAACGTAGATTTGCCTTTCTTCGGCCTTTTATGTAAAATAATTCGTAGGATCAATAATGCTTGCCATTTTCCAGTATTCCTCTGGAACCCAAACTGATATTCCCTAAGGTCGACCTCTACCTGTTTTTCGATTATGGGTAACAAAACAAGACGTAGAATATCGTCGACGTACCGCTGTGCTGTAATTATGCGGCGAATGATAACGAAAGGAGTCCTGCCATTAAAGCAAATGGCATCCCGGAGCATCACTGGTGGTTGTGGGGCTGTAAGGCGCTCGACATTCACGTTGGTCTCCCCCAGTTGTCAAGGACGTCTCCAGACACTTCGGTCATCGCGTCTCTGTTCAAAATGGGACTCACTCAGCTCTCAAGACAATTCTACTGCTGTCAATGACATTCCAGAGTGAGGACATGCCTGGAGGCCCCCCTAACAGCGCTGGGATACAAACCTGACTGTCGCTCGTCATACAACCTGACCACTAGGACTCTGGGATGTCGTTTCATTTCATCACAGGACCTCCTTGGTTGTCATCCGCGGCACCCTAACAACACAGCGGTACGTCGTCGATGTATGACCCATTTTGTTGTCATTCATGGAAAGTTAGAAAGATAATACCCGCTCGTAAACGGAGAGAGTTTCTGCTGCTTGTCTCCGTGCTTGTCGAAGCCTGTCTTAGCCAGCAAGTTCGCCAGATCTCAACCCCAATTGAGGACGTTTAGAGCTTATGAGCAGGGCCCTCAAACCATCTCAGGATTTGGCCGATCTAAGGCACCTCGCACCAGTTGGACAGAACACCGAACAATATCCCTCAGAAGGCCATGCAACAACTCAATCAGTCTACGCCAGGCCAAATAACTTCTTGCATAATGACCAGAGATGGACAAACACGACAATGACTTGTTTAGTTTGTGAAGCCCTTTCCCTTAAATAAATTATCTTGTTTTATGAAATTGTAATCATTTGTTTATCTGCCCTATTTGAGTAATTCCTTTGTGGTGTGTATTCTTTTCCTAGAGGGTATTTTCTAACCAGATGGTATAATTTTGTCGTGGCTATCTCACCCAAGGATTCCATAACCCTGATGGAATGTTGTATACCCCAAGAGCCACGTTTCCATTTAGGTCTTTCAGTTTTCCGTCAAATAGTGTTACCTCCAGTCCCATCTTCATGTACTTCGTCTTCTCAATATATGATATTATTATCACGTTTGTCTACGGGATGATAAGTAAACTTAGATTTATATCGTTTCAGCTAATAAAAATGATTAAATTGTTTAGGATGTATAAATCAGATTTAAATGGATGAGTGTAGGTGCTGCTATCTAAATAAAGTTCCTCAACTACAAAGCGTTACAGTTCAATACGGTACTTATTGTTCTTTATCACACATTGCTAGAGTTCAGTAAAACGTTTGTTGTTCTTCATCACACGTACTGAATGAGACTACTGGCTAAACTCCACTACGTAGTTAAGGAAATCGAAGTTAGCTCGAGCCACCAATGTAGTGGTTGGCAAATACACTATGTAATAAAAAAAAAAAAAAGGAGAAAAGGGAGAGAGCGAGAGAGAGAGAGAGAGAGAGAGAGCGAGAGAGAGTGAGAGAGCGAGAGAGATCAAATGTTCACTGCTTAAATTGTCAAAGTCAAACCTACACTATTACAATAAAATATAAGGCTCGTAAGCATATGTCGTACCGAGCGTAACTGTTGGCCAGCGCTGAAATCAACAGTCTTACTAGCTATCTGAGTTATACTGAGTGCAAATATTTCAAATTCTCACCTGGCTTAACTCGAGATAGATATGAGATCCACTGAACTACTCATACAATAAAATCAGAAGGCTGACCACTGCCGATTTTTCTTGTCCCATTGAACTGTTGCGGAATATCACGACCGTCGTCTTGGAAAAGAGAGAGGCTATACCACCGCCCACACCGACCTAGGTCGTGGCTCGACAGCCTTGTCCAGAACAGTGGCCAAGAGGTAATATGGGCACCGTCTTAAATACGTTTGGCATCCCTCTTCCTGGTAATTCCAAGCATCTACATCATTTAACGGCTTAGAGCAGCAACCAACCTTATTTGCAATTATTTATACAATAATTAAGTTTTAAATCTAGAACCACCATTAGATTGGCACTAAAAACCTAAAGAAAAAGACATTTCAAACAAAAAATTCCTATTTTTGATTCGGGTGGTCAAATTCAGTTTATACTCTATTTCTTGAATAATTATAGTATGTACATGCATGACATCTCTTTCTTACAGGAATTGAATTGCTTTTTCCACTGATAGAATCGGTGTTTACGTAGCTCTAATCATTTTTACTCAATGGAAGAACTACGCAAAATGATAGACAGTTAATTAAAAACACCATTACTCACATAAATCTTATAAACTACATGTTCTTTGTAGTTTGTACATACATCTGCCGTATTGGTAGTGAACTGTCTTGGTTTATAAAATATGCTGATGTCGTCAAATATTGAATTAAAGTGTGTCTCACAGGTTAATTATTTAAACAAAAGTATAAATAATAACTCACTTGGATGGGTGGAAGAGCGCTACAAGTTGATAACTTAATCTGTTTTGTGCAATAAAATTACTTAGTAAATTTTCGTTAAAGAACTTTCTCGGCACGGTAACTTGTCCCACACTTTATCTCCATAGCATAACTGCATACCCACAAATTCTTCCGTTCCTCCTGTTTAAACTTCGTAGCATGTTTCACTGTTATAACAACAGTTTGCGCTGCCCTTGCACTAAAGTAAATAAAGACATTCACCTCTTTCTGACTACGCCCAGAGCGAATATGACGTCACATAACGGTAGCGTGTGGATTTGAGAGCAGTGCAGCGCTAGCCTCTGTGTCAACTATCGGACTCTACCAAACCGATCATTTCAGCTCAGATTGTAGTATGTCGTGTCACATCTTCCGCCTTTCGGCTTCCCCGCACATGCTTTGCCCTAGCTTGCCATCTGAGCCTTTGATATTGAAGTAATTGTTTTCCTTTCCTCCAAAGGTTCATTAAATCTTACAATAGGCGACACCTACATTTTCCATAGTTACGTATGCTTCTACAGGGTTGCGTTTGTCGTCTAGCCATTCCTGCTTAGCATTTTGCGCTTTCTGTCAAGCTCATCTCTCAGACATCTAATGCCTCCTGCTTCATTTGCTGAATTTTTATATTTTCTCCATTCGTCAGTTAGATTATCTTCTGAATTATCAAAAGATATATTACTAGGTCTTGTATTTTTAGCTTTGAGTTCCTCTGTTGTCTTCACTATCTCTTCTCTCAAAGATACCCAACCGGTTTTACTCTATTGCTCTACCCTGTTGCATTCCAACGTTGCCTAATGCTCACTCTGAAACTACAACACCTGGTTCCTTCACTTTATCCATGCCCCATCTACTTAATTTCCTGCATTTTTTAAGTGTCTTTTAATTTATGGTCAGAGTTTTCATCCACACTTGTAAATGTCTTACAGTTTAAAGTGTGGTTCCAAAGCCTTTGTGTTACCTTGTGTAACGTTCCCTGGCAACACACACACTATTAATAAACTAAAATTTAATTGTGCTATATACGACGCTATGAAGCAATTTGTATATACTGTAATTATTTAACAAAAATATTATTTAATTTTGTATAAAGGACATTCGTTATCATTGTAATATTTTCTGTAATAATATTCTCGATGTATTTATGATTGTAATATTTCTATACCCATAATGTAATTACGAAATGTGTCAATATCTGCGATAAGAAAAATGTAAAATACAGCCGCAGATTGCAAAGAGACATTAACGGTTGGGAGTGGTATAAATAGGAATACATAGTGTGCATTCTTTGTCGTCTTCCTCTAGAGCTGAGAGAGAGAGGAACCTGTGACGTAGTATTTTATGAATGGGTAGACTTCATTTGTCTGTATCTAGATTTAGCCGCCATTAGAGGAGAAATTACAAACTAATGCAAGTTGAATTATTGTTGTGGTCTAAATACATTATAATTTATCAAATGTGTGTATTACTAATGTAAATTAGGTTGCCCATGTCATCTATAATATATCTTTAAAGAATTTTCAGCATTTTTATCAATTATCGCTGGTGTTGCTGGGCTGTGCCGCGACCGAACGATTTGCAGCGGTGGCACATTTAAAAATTGTTCCGCTAAGAAAAATTAATCAAACCCGTAAATCGGGAGCAGATAAAAATTAGCAGTTGAAAGGTGGCTACACTGAGCCACAGCGCCGAAGATCGCGCCAGAGAGTTTTGTTCCGCCGCCTCCACTGGCAGTGATTATTGAGACGTAGCGGCAGGCAGTGCTTGCCGAGAAGTTGTGGTGGACACTACTTGTCGTGAAGTCAGAGTGAGATGTGGTAGTGGAGAGTGTTGTTCCATGTTTTATGCAGTGGTTTGATGGGAGAGATAGCAGATGTTGTTCTAATGGAGATATTGTAATGGTCAGAGTGCATTTCGTCAATATATATGGAGGTAATAAACTCTTTTTTCGTTTATTCTTTCAGTGTCCTGAATAGTGTGTCATGACAGGTTCAGTCAACAAAGCATCTGGCGTGTGTTCTTGTATTAGAGTGTAATTCTGATTTTCTTGCGCAATTATAGTATTTCTAATTTTCTTTTATCGCGTCAGTATAATTGGTATTTAAAAATTCTTGTCTTGTTGAAGAAGAACCGTGCCAGATGTGCGTTGAGTCATACTACCACATACAGAACAGCTACACTTGTGTTTGTTGTTTCGTAGGTTTTATAGTTGCTGGGGACTTAATTAATTAATTGTGCTAACAGAAATTTTCTTACATTCTTTGTTGTCATTCTAAGCAGTCAGATTGCGTACTAAAACTAGTCAGGGCCAGCCGTTTACGAGACTTGCGTAATCGGACTTACAGCTACTAAAAAAATATTTTCATTAATATTTAATAAAGCCCCCATGCACAGTGAATTAAGAAAATGTTTTTCTTTTACAGCGATCCAGAGACTGACGGAATTTATTACTAGTTTCACATTTGTGCATTCATAGGCGGATAGTTAACGTTGAAATTTAACAATTTGTTGGTTCCTTCAAATAAGTTAAATGTATAGTGAAGTGTGTTTTATCAATGATAATTAAACGTCGGCTTGGCAATATTTAACCATTTTCTGCTAATAGAGACAGTCTTGTGTTCCACAGCTAACGCCGGGAAAGAATTCAGTAAATATTAAAAAAAAAAAAAAAAAAACCACTGCATTTAGAAAATGTGTGCCGAGGCCGAATTATGTAAAACATTTAATTCTCAACTAAATATTCTTGATCAGTTAATATGAATTTATCAGCATGAGAGGGTTGACTAAGTTCACGTAATTGTAAATGTGCTTAATTCTGTCTAAATGAATTTTTATTACCACACGTAAATAAGGGGTTCTACAACAAAGTTCGTACTGAAAGAAAGAGCAAATAACATAAACAATTTGAAAAGTAACATTTACAATCCCCCCCCGTACATTTTGCAAAATCAATTCACATTTCATTTTATATATTTACTTTTTTTTTAATTTCATTAAACTTGTATCATCAATCTGAAACCTTCCAGTGTCTTCGTCTCTCCCACATATACAGTCCTCTTTCGTGACTGTTAAACCAAATGGTAGCGATGATTAAATTATGCACTGTGTAAAATTCTATCAGGCGGGTGCCAGTTTCATTACTTTCTCCCAGTCTATGTTCTCCTACAATTCTTCCTTCTCTTCCCAATATTACGACCGAAACACACTCACCCATCAAATTAAACTTTAATGTCATTTACCTAGCTAAATAATTTCGTTTACATTATAATACATTCTGTTGCTTCTTCTCTCTCTCTCTTTCTCTCTTTCTGCCGGCCGGTGTGGCCGTGCGGTTCTAGGCGCTTCAGTCTGGAACCGCGTGACCGCTACGGTCGCAGGTTCGAATCCTGCCTCGGGCATGGATGTGTGTTATGTCCTTAGGTTAGTTAGATTTAAGTAGTTCTAAGTTCTAGGGGACTAATGACCACAGATGTTAAGTCCCATAGTGCTCAGAGCCATTTGAACCATTTCTCTCTCTCTCTCTCTCTCTCTCTCTCTCTGTGGTTTTCTTTACACAGGATGGTCAGAAACAAAATGAATTTACACCGTTTTGATTTATTTACCATTGAAGTTAGCCAGTCATGCCGCTGCAACCGCAAATTCATAAAATCTTGCAGCACTCCAGAGACGGCGTCTCTAAACGTGTTCTTTGTTTGCTTTCCTAAAACCAAACAAGAGACGGATACAAATAATGGATATGGGTCGGTACTAAAGATCGAAGCCGAGCGAAAAGCTTAACCGTTTCGTGCGCCATCATCTACGCCATGGAAACCACCAACACTAATTGTATCTGGCACACCGCTTGAATTTGCGCGCGCAGCGGCCTGATTGGCTAACTTCTATGGTAATTAACTCGGAAACGGTGCAACATATCGAATATTTTTCTTAAGAATTATTTCTCAGCACAACCTACTTTGCAACACCCTCGTGAGGATATCAACTGTTTCTGACCACAGTTTGTATATACAGGATGAACCACAACTCAAATGTCAAGATTGCAGGGATTGGTCAGGAATAAATTCTGTTTAATTCTGTATTAGGGACCCAACGTCTTCGGCAGCTCGCTACAGAGTAATAACGTAATTATGTTTTACTCACTTTATTACGTCAGTTACCTTTGCTTCTGACATAATGTTTTCGGATCTTTGGAAAAGCCTGTAGTAGGTATTCGCTAAAACGTACAACACAGAACACAGGATTTGGCTTCCCGTAGGCGGTTGGGCCGCAACGGTCGACGGCCTGCGGCTAGACGCAGAGTCCTGTAGCCATGCGGCTAGCTGCGGAATGTTCGTGCTGAGAACCAAATATCTGGTCATCTATTTTGTCTCGAAAAAAAATTGTTTCATGTATAGAAGGAAAGCTACATCCGTCCATGTAGTTAGTTTCTCTTTACAACTTATACTTCTCGTGTAAAAAATTAAAAACCACTTCTTTGGAATTCGTCTGTGTTCTGCGCTACGCAATCTCTCTCATTCGATTGTGAGGAAAGTATTCGACGAAAAAAATTTATTTTTACGCATGTTATAGCCTGATATCACAGCTTGATAATAAACTGGTTTTCTTTTCGCTGCTGCCCATGGTTATCGTGAAACTTCATAATTAAGTAAAATACAGCGCATTTTTTGAAAATTTTGCAGTAAAAAATGTCGTCGCTGGCTACTTTGCGTTTGGTGCGTTTGAGGTCGTATAATGCTGGGTACGAACTGTAGCTAAGATATCGAAATTGTTTTTAACACTGGAAGGAGAGCCATATCTCTTTCCAGTCTCGAGTAATCGAGTGATATATATTGGCGCTTGGCCGCAGCTGCCTAAGGCGCGCCACGCTCGAGGCAATTCTCGCTCACAATGCAGAGTTGTGCCGTGTTTATTTTCCGCATGTCGTCTATGAAGGCATTTACAGTCACACTTTTGTTAACGTTGCAGCTTTAAGAGGTTCATCATTTTAAAAGTAGAAAAAGACATTTGCAGATTCAGGTGCAGAGTTAGCTATTTGGTGTATGTGTCATTTTTTGATGATGATGATGATGATGTTTGGTTTGGGGGGCGCTCAACTGCGTGGTTATCAGCGCCCGGACAATTATCCAATCTTTGCTCAGTCCAATTTCGCCACTTTCCTGGATGATGATGAAATGATGAGGACAACACAAACACCCAGTCATCTCGAGGCAGGTGAAAGTCCCTGACCCCGCCGGGAATCGAACCCGGGACCCCGTGCTCGGGAAGCGAGAACGCTACCGCGAGACCACGAGCGGCGGACGTGTCATTTTTTCTTGTCTACACTGTTTCATTCACGAAACATTAAATAACTATTATCAACACAATTTTTAAGAAACTAAGTAAAGTCGACCTGGTAACTGTTTACCTTGCGATTAAATGACAATAGAGACGAGAAGAAAAATACACTTTTCATTCTAGTACAGCGCGCAATGATCTTAGAATGAAGGTAGTTCGCTTCGTAGCCGCGAGGAGGCCAAGCAAATAGACTGAATTGTTCTCTCCTTCTTGTTTTCAAGCTGGTAGTCGCAATGGATGCTCGACACTGTGCAGTAGTGGCATACGTAGGGTTAAAAATACTGAAAAAGAGAAAAATACACCGAAAGTACTGGGTGCATCCAGTAGTGAGTAGTCGGTTGTTGCAAGGTACAGTTCATGTTGTTGGGGTCCGTGTGGGTACAGTTAGCTTCAGGTCGTTGTACTGCTCCTCCATTGCATTCAGTGAACCCGCACACGAGATGCATATCAGCCAACTCTTCGTCTGTAAACCTGTCCATAGTAATGCTGTGGGTCACGGTTGGCGCAGAACTGACGCTGTCGGAAAACAAAATCCTAGACACAAACGAGCGGTGCTGAATGCAAACTTGAGGGCAAAGAGCTAAAGAGGACATTACTGTTTATTTATTTATTTATTTATTTAAACTGATCAAATTAGGGCCATCAGGCCCTCTCTTACATCGGGCCAGTGTTTCACACATGCAGCATTTCACACATCAGAGTTACATCATGACAATAGTTTAAACAAGAAAATTAGATTACTCTAGTCACAATATGAATAAAGAGTAATGACTAAGACCTAATAAAGTAAGTACTGGCAGTATTTTTACAATAGGTGCTATACATACAAATTACGATAAAAGCAATAATACACTCCTGGAAATGGAAAAAAGAACACATTGACACCGGTGTGTCAGACCCACCATACTTGCTCCGGACACTGCGAGAGGGCTGTACAAGCAATGATCCACGCACGGCACAGCGGACACACCAGAAACCGCGGTGTTGGCCGTCGAATGGCGCTAGCTTCGCAGCATTTGTGCACCGCCGCCGTCAGTGTCAGCCAGTTTGCCGTGGCATACGGAGCTCCATCGCAGTCTTGAACACTGGTAGCATGCGGCGACAGCGTGGACGTGAACCGTATGTGCAGTTGACGGACTTTGAGCGAGGGCGTATAGTGGGCATGCGGGAGGCCGGGTGGACGTACCGCCGAATTGCTGAACACGTGGGGCGTGAGGTCTCCACAGTACATCGATGTTGTCGCCAGTGGTCGGCGGAAGGTGCACGTGCCCGTCGACCTGGGACCGGACCGCAGCGACGCACGGATGCACGCCAAGACCGTAGGATCCTACGCAGTGCCGTAGGGGACCGCACCGCCACTTCCCAGCAAATTAGGGACACTGTTGCTCCTGGGGTATCGGCGAGGACCATTCGCAACCGTCTCCATGAAGCTGGGCTACGGTCCCGCACACCGTTAGGCCGTCTTCCGCTCACGCCCCAACATCGTGCAGCCCGCCTCCAGTGGTGTCGCGACAGGCGTGAATGGAGGGACGAATGGAGACGTGTCGTCTTCAGCGATGAGAGTCGCTTCTGCCTTGGTGCAAATGATGGTCGTATGCGTGTTTGGCGCCGTGCAGGTGAGCGCCACAATCAGGACTGCATACGACCGAGGCACACAGGGCCAACACCCGGCATCATGGTGTGGGGAGCGATCTCCTACACTGGCCGTACACCACTGGTGATCGTCGAGGGGACACTGAATAGTGCACGGTACATCCAAACCGTCATCGAACCCATCGTTCTACCATTCCTAGACCGGCAAGGGAACTTGCTGTTCCAACAGGACAATGCACGTCCGCATGTATCCCGTGCCACCCAACGTGCTCTAGAAGGTGTAAGTCAACTACCCTGGCCAGCAAGATCTCCGGATCTGTCCCCCATTGAGCATGTTTGGGACTGTATGAAGCGTCGTCTCACGCGGTCTGCACGTCCAGCACGAACGCTGGTCCAACTGAGGCGCCAGGTGGAAATGGCCTGGCAAGCCGTTCCACAGGACTACATCCAGCATCTCTACGACCGTCTCCATGGGACAATAGCAGCCTTCATTGCTGCGAAAGGTGGATATACACTGTACTAGTGCCGACATTGTGCATGCTCTGTTGCCTGTGTCTATGTGCCTGTGGTTCTGTCAGTGTGATCATGTGATGTATCTGACCCCAGGAATGTGTCAATAAAGTTTCCCCTTCCTGGGACAATGAATTCACGGTGTTCTTATTTCTATTTCCAGGAGTGTAGTAACAGTAAAAAAATCAAATAATAATGATAAACATGAGAAAATTGGCAATAGTAATGAAGATTTGTGCAGATGTACATTAATATCTTGGTGTGTAAAGTAGATGTTTACTAGTATAGCGAGTTTTGGGGAAGGGAGATTTAAGGAGGGGGAAGTAATGAGGTGAAGTGCATTCATGTACAGAGGAAGGCATTACTGTTGCTTAAGTAGATACGTCATCAACTGTTTTTTGAAGCCGGGCATGTTTTTAAGTTCTCTAACATAACGGGGGAGGTTATTCCAGAGCCGGGTTCCCGCTACTGTAAAGGACTTGGAGAAGGTGACTGAGCGATGCAGTGGAAGAGAGAGGATTTTATTATAATGGGAACGTGTGTTTCTGTCATGTTGTTCCGACTGTTGTCGTCAGCGATTGGAAACAAAACACACTACACATACCATCGACATTTTCACTACAGTGAGGTGACAAAAGTCGTGGGATACCTCCTAATATCGCGTCGAACTTCTTTTTTTCGGCATAGTGCAGCAACTCGACGTGGCATGGACTCAACAGGCCTTTGGGAGTCCCCTACAGAAATATTAAGCCATGGTGCCTCTATAGCCGAAAATAATTGGGAAATTGTTGCCAAGCATTTGGGGGCGCCACGTCACAGATTGCGCGCCCACTTCCCTCCGAAGGTTCGAGTTCTCCATCTGGCATGGGCGTGCGTGTTCTTCATAGCACGCCTTTGATTAGGAAGTGTGTAACTCTGGAGACTGATGACTTCAGCAGTTTGGTCCCTTCGGAATTCACATACATTTGAACATTTTTTGCAGCATTTTGTGCACGAACTGACCTCTCAACTATCTCACATAAATGTTCAATAGGATTCATGTCGGGTGATCTGGGTGGCCAAATCATTCACTCGAATTGTCCAAAATGTTCTCCAAACCAATCGCGAACAATTGTGGCCCGTTGACACGGCGCATTGTCACCATAAAGATTCCATCATCTTTTGGGAACATGAAGTCCACGAATGGCTGCAAATAACCATTTTCAGTCAATGATTGTTGACGCTGGACCAGAACGCTCAGTCATTTCCATGTGAACACAGCCCATACCACTACAGATTCACCACCAGCTTGCACATTTTTTTGCTGGCAACTTGGGAGTCACTGGCTCCGTGGGGTCTGCGCCACATTTAAATCCTATCGTCCACTCTTCCAGCTGAAATCGAGGCTTATCTGACCCGCCAAAGGTTTACCAGTCTATGGTCCAACCGATAGACCACGGTCACGAGCTCAGGGGACCACTGCTGCAATGTAGACTGTTAGCAAAGGCAGTCGCGTCGATCGTCAGCTGCCATAGCCCATTAACAGCAAATTTCGCCGCCGGCCGGAGTGGCCGAGCGGTTCTAGGCGCTACAGTCTGGAACCGCGAAAAGTGCTACGGTCGCAGGTTCGAATCCTGCCTCGGGCATCGATGTGTGTGATGTCCTAGGTTAGTTAGGTTTAAGTAGTTCTAAGTTCTAGCGGACTGATGACCTCAGCAGTTAAGTCCCATCGTGCTCAGAGCCATTTCAACGAAATTTCGCCACACTGTCGTAACGCACACATTCATCATACGTTCATCAAGCAGTGTGCTTGTCTGTTAGCACTGACAACTGTACTCTTTCGATCGTGAAGTGAAAGCCATTGGCCATTGCATTGTCCGTGGTGAGTGAAGCTTGTTATTCTAGGCACACTTTTGACACTGGGGAACTGAGAATATCGAATTTCTTAAAGATTTTCGAAATCGAATGTCCCATGGGTCAAGATTTGCGTTTCACTTAGGCCTCATACTCAACCTGTTCCGTCAGAAAGACATACGCTAGACGTAATGGTCTATCGGGTAAATAGTTTAATTTACGCCACTGATCTTAGAACTGGGGTGTATGGAGGTATGCTGCGATGCTGCATACAAGCGGACAGTTGCCAGCACTATCTGGGCATTAGCTCTTATGTCAGTCTCGAGTGTAAATCTCAGCTTAGACCAAAATATGTATCAATCAAAATTTCTCTTTACATTTTCCAATTTCAGTCAAACACCTTTATATTTCTGGAGGAGTGATCGAGGTTCCCTTTGTTGAGAAATATTTGTTGCTACACTGCAGATAAAATAATTCGGTTTCTTGATTTCATATTTTTCTTTTTTGAGTTATCAGCTTTCTGACTCGATTGACTGGTTTGATGTGACCGTCACGAATTCCTCTTCTGTGCCAACCTTTTCATCTCAGAGTAGTACTAACAACCTATGCCCTCAATTATTGGCTGGACGTATTCCAATCTCTTTCTTTCGCAACAGTTTTTGCCCTCTAAGCTCCCTCTAGTATGAAGGAAGTTATTTCGTTATGTCTTAACAAATGTTCTACAATCCTCTCCCTTCTTCTTGTCAGTGTTTTCCACATATACCTTTCCTCCCCGATTTTCCGGAGACCCTCCTCATTCTTTACCTTAAGAGTCCACCTAAATTTGAATATTCTTCTGTACCACCATATCTCAAATGGTTCGATTTTCTTCTGTTCCGGTTTCCCTATAGTATATGTTTCAGTATCGTACAATGCTGTGCTCCAGACGTATATTCTCAAGAATTTATTCCTCAAATTAAGGCCAACGTTTGATACTAGCAGACTTTTTGCCAGCGACACTCGGATTTTTATCTCGTCTTTGCTCTGTTGGTCACAGGTTATTTTGCAGTTTAGGTAGCAAAATTCCTTAACTTCATTGCTTCGTGATCACAAATCTTGATGATAAATTCCCCGCTGTTCTCATTTCTTCTACTTCTCATTACTTTCGTCTCTCCTCGAATTCTGCACTCATTTGACTCTTCATTACTTTCAACAAATCCTACAACTCTTTTTCAATTTCACTCAGGATAGAAGACTCGTCAGCGAATCTTATCATTGATATCCTTTGACCTTGAATTTTAATTCCATTCTTGAACAATTCGTTTAATTCCGTCATTGCTTCTTCGACGTGTAGGTTGAACAGTAGGGGGAAAGACAACAACCATCTCTTACATCCTTTATAATCCAAGCACTTCCTTCCTTACCTTCCACTCTTGCTGTTCCGCCGCGCGGGAATAGCCGCGCGGTTTCAGGCGCTGCAGTCATGGACTGTGCGGCTGGTCCTGGCGGAGGTTCGAGTCTTTCCTCGCGCATGGGTGTGTGTGTTTGTCCTTAGGATAATTTAGGTTAAGTAGTGTGTAAGCTTAGCGACTGATGACCTTCGCAGTTAAGTCCTATAAGATTTCACACACTTCTGAAAATTTTCTTGCTTTTCCCTCTTGGCTCTTGAACTTATTGTACATCATCTCCGTCCTAAAATGGAAATTATTACACCAAGAATATTTTTAACGAATACTATCAAAGTTTTGGTTCGGAATTCCCATGCCTGTAAGACATGTTGATTAAAAATGCATGTTGATGCAAACATGCGAATTTTTTTTTGTATTACGGATAAAAAGAAACGTTCAAACAGAGGAGGAATTGTGGAAGTACATGATGTTCACTGGGTTACTTGAAAGCTAGATCTGAATCTCCAGGCAGGATTCAAGCCCTACTCTACTGACAAACTGGTTATTGAAACTTTTGAAATGGAGAGCGCAACACAGCATGGCCAAACGATGTGCCCGTTCACCTTATCATCATCTTTCGAAGATTGAGAAAGATAGGTCATCGATATGAGACATATGAGGGTATCATATGGACGGATCACACATGCAATATTGGATATAGCACACTGACTGCAGAATAAGTAGTGACGAGATGGATTCAGGACAACGGCATGGCAAAAAGAGCCATGGGTTATTCCAGGAAGACTACCCCATGGGAAGGCCCAACGGTACCGACCGACCGCCATGCCATCCTCAGACAATAGGTGTCACTGGATATGAAGGAACATGCGTTCAGCACACCGCTCTCCCAGCCACTGTGAGCTTTCGTACCGCTGTTTGTAACTCAAGTAGCTCTTCAATTAGCTTCAAGAAGACTGAGTGCATCCCGCTCGCCAACAGCGCTCAGCAGACGCAGCCAATGAGCCATCCAACTGCTACCCAAGCTCGACAGCGCTTAACTTTGGAGAGCTGACGGGAACTGGTGTTACGACTGCGGCAAGGAAATTGTCAAAATGACAGTTGCTGTGAATAACGCCAGAATTTCCAAAATGCTGGAAGACCCGAAGAGGATAGAAGCTTGTTGCTGGGAATGGCAGCTGACTTAGAACCTGAGCAAATGTACTGCACTGCATATAAATATGTGGAAGGTTCTACTGCTATTCGACTATGCTACGGGTAGTGAATTACTGTGTTATGGGACAGATTTTCCAGAACTGCTCCATAACCTTACTTATTAATCATTATTCTGTTGAGGATACCAAGTCAATTTAAATTATTAACACTGCATGAAAATATGCACACAATTAAGTCCAAGAGAAATGATTGCAAATGTAAGTAGTACTGTTTCCTTTAATTCAGTATGTTAATGTGTTATTATACTTCGATTTTCTGCAGCTTGGGACAGCTAGGCAACTGTGGAAACACGCAAGAGCTCCGATTGGGCATGGTGCACAGAGCATAAAAATGTTTCTGCTGAAAGCCAGCATTCAGCCAGGTAGATGCTGGAATCGAGTGCTGTATTTTGACAGTTGCAAAGACCTTGGGCGGTCGCTATGGTGTTACAAGACCGAGAGTGCCCAGCACTTCGTAAACTTTCATTGAGCGAGGATCTTAAATAATACCTTTTTACAAAAGATAACCTCTGCAAATGGAAGGGAAAAACTCGCTGCACTCAGCATGGGATATAGCTGTTGGGGGACAGACGAATTTGCAGGTATAAATTTCTTAATTTTGTAAGGAGTCTAGTGACTGGCTCATGAAAGTTAATTTCATAGTGGTGTCGAAGATTCATGAGGACAGATTTGCAGGCTTTTGAATTGGACAAAACATGAAACACACATGTAGTGCGAGAGAACGTCTGTCTACTGCCACACTCGAAGAGAGAAATGATCAGTATTGGGCCGGCCGGAGTGGCCGAGCGGTTAAAGGCGCTACAGTCTGGAACCGCACGACCGCTACGGTCGCAGGTTCGAATCCTGCCTGGGGCATGGATGTGTGTGATGTCCTTAGGTTAGTTAGGTTTAAGTAGTTCTAAGTTCTAGGGGACTAATGACCTCAGAAGTTGAGTCCCATAGTGCTCAGAGCCATTTGAACCATTTTGATCAGTATTGGTTACCGATGTCAGTTTCGTTAGGAGGAGGGAAACAGTTGCAATTGTTATGTAAACTTTTAACTGACTGAAACTTGGAAAGCACACTTCTATCGGTCAACGAGAGTCCGGGGCTGGAAGAATCAGTTAGATGTTGTGTAGGTGAGCGATAAGACACTTCGTCTCAGGTCATGACACAGTACACCACTGTGTCCTAGATCTTTAGGGGGAGTTCGCTACGCTTTAGTACTGCAAACGGAGATGTCTCCGTCTTAGAGCTGATCATCGATGCTGGGGTGAGCTTAGAACTCTCAACCACTACTGCAGCCATCCTCTGCAGCTAGGTATCACCGCAGTGGTAATCATGGACCACATTTGCATACATTGTGAAGAGGTTTCGGCGAAGTCAATTGTTTCACGTGAGAGCTTTCTTTTTCTGAATTAACACTTTATGATCTGACGGGACTTCGAAGACCCACTTTATAAGAATGAGTGTAAAACATTCTTAGTCATTTGAATTGTCGCGGAAAAGTAGCGCGCCGCTTATTCTTGCTTTGATACATCGTTAATGCATCGAAGTTCTATCATGGGTGTGTTATCTGTGACGCCGCAGCTACCTGAATTTCACCGCGCGCAGTCCTCGCGGTATTTGGCTATACGCAGTTGCAGGGTGATCGTTCAGTTCCCTGTGAGAATCCGATCTTCATAATTTTTTTCCTGTTACTCGGTAAGTCAATTTACGCTAATAATTGGCTAGACATAGAATATATTATAAATTCTTAGAATAAATTTGTAAACGTAAATTGGTTCTTGTTAAGTCCCGTTAGGCCTATGGTTATGTGTTTTTGCATGACAGGCTATGGTGAGAAAGCTGAAAGATGAAGAGATACTGGAGTTACTCCTGGAGGATTTTCCATCTGACATCGATACGCCTGATAAGGAAAGTAGTGATTCTGGTACAGAACAAAATTTACAAAAAACTGAACTCAGAAACATACAAGTGCAAAGATCAAAAAAATATGCCACACCATCCACTAGTCGACAAGAGTATATTTCCACTTGTTCTCAAGAAGATGAAGAAATATATTTTGAAGACGGTAGTGATTTTGAACATGACGTGACAGATGATGAAGAAGAAAGCAACAATGTACAAGCGCAACAAGGGGTAAATAACAGTAAGCAAGCTGCTAGTCACGAAGACGATACAGACTCTCCCTCTGCTGAAAATGAAAGAATTGCCTAAATTGTGAATAGTAATCTAACAGTTTCTCGCAAATTTTGGAGACAAATCTGTGTAGCAGATATTCCTAAATTTGCGCTTGAGAAGGGAGTGATCGAGCAATACTTTTCCCAAAACGATTCTGCAACAGATATATTTTTGACTGTTTTGTCGAGCAAAGTGATAGAAAACTTTATTTTTCAAAGTAATCTATACATTGTGAAATAGGAAAAATGGAAAGAGCCTATAACTGAAGAATAGCTTTACGGATTTATTGGTCTTGAACTCTTCTGCAGTTATCATCGTTTGCCACAAAAATGTCATTATTGGTGTTTTGATAGTGATATGAACGTTCCACTTGTAACACAAACAATGACAAGAGAGATATACAAAGAAAGTCTGTCTGTGATTCACCGGAATGATACTCTTTCTACACCTAAGAGCAACACAAACTGTATAAAATACGTCCACTAATTTCAGCATTGAACGAAAATTTTCAGACACTACGGCTTCGAGATCAGATTCAGAGTATCTACAAGAGTATTGTTTGATTCAAAGGACGATGTTCCCTAAAACAATACAATACGATGAAGCCAGTGAAACTTGGACACAAGCTTTGGTATCATGCAGGTATGGCAGATTACATCTTCGAATTTGATGTCTACCAGGGAAAAACATTTGATAGCCTCGAAGGAAAGTTCGGACTTGGTGGAAGTGTAATACAGAACTGACATTCCGCCTTCGCTACAATAATTGTGTAGTTGTGACGGACAATTACTTCACTTCTATGGATCTTTTTGAATATATAAAAGCTCATGGTGCATATGTGTGTGGCACTGTGTGTTCCAATAGACTTGGCCTACCAAAACCAGACAATGATCAAGAGCTGATAAGAGGTGAATTTGACATTAAAACTTCGGAAGAAGGAATCACATTTTTCAAAGGGAAAGACATTAGGAGTGTATATATTTTATCTAATTTTCATGGAACTAAAACAGTAAACATAAAACGAAAAAAGGTGGTACAAAAATTTTTGGGATGGTCCCACTAGTAGTTAGAGATTATAATTCACATATGGGTGGAGTTGATAAAGCAGATACGCTCCAATCCTTTTATGAACAGAGATTGTAAAGTTAAAAAATGGTGGCACCGCCTGTTTATCGCTGCCATCGATACAACGCCTGTGAATTCATATGTTAAATATTTAGATTTCAGTGGTCGAATATATTTCCTTCAGTTCAAGCATGTGGTAACTCAAAGAGGAAGACCAAAGCAAGAAACGTCTCCCAGCTCTTTGCTGAATAAAAGCATGTCAAAAGAAGGAAGAAAGCTTTTTCACCTTCAAATGAAATTCGACCCCAAAATCTCGGAGCTCTTTGCCAAATTTTGCTGTAGATCGTGATAGATAAGAAAACTGTGCTTATTCATAATATAGAATCAAGGCCTCATTCTAAATGTTCTCATTGTGAAGTATTTTTGTGCGTCAATGAAAGAAAAATCTGTTTTCATGAGTACCACTTTTCATGAAGTAATGTTTGTTACTGTCTGTACGGTGTGACCTAATGGGACTCTCAAGTCCCTTTTCGAAAAAAGTTAATAAAATGCTCATAGTATTTGATCTGTTTTTTTTCTTTTATACTAAACCTGTTTCCTAATAATTAGAATACCACAGAAAAATTTTTAAATGTCAAATTCAAAAAATAAAAAAAATCAGACCATAAAGGGTTCCATACAGCCTGCTAGATGCTCTCAATATTCGAATAGTCGAAAGAGAAGGTGCATGCACGTACTTTTCTGGGTCTTTTCTTAAGGGTGTCCACTAATTCAGCAATTCTTGGTGACTTTTATCGACATAGTTTGTACAATTTCTGTGTCAAATAAACCCACTTGTCCCAAGGTCTTTCCTAATTTTTCTGCATCCTTTTGTAATATTTTGTATTTTTTTATCCAGTGCCTAGACTTACATTAATGCATTCAGCAATAAATCGGACTGTTATTGTGACCTTTATTTTCTTGTAACAGCTTTATGGAAAATCCTATGTGAGTTGTGGTACTCATATTTAAAGTTTAATTCAACCATCCCTGTTCCATTTGGATATTTCATTAATTACCCGTTGCACGACATTGGTTTTTGCCTTCACATGATCTCATGAGGAGCGATTTGTTAATTCTGTAGATCACGAGGTTCAGAAGTCATAGCATCTCAGGGGTATATTAAATGCTGAACCGACATCTCACGTGCGGAAACAGTAAGAACCGTAAAATCCATAGGAATAGCCGTCTAGACATATGTAAATTGCAGGGAAAGGCTGAGATTTATTGGAGAAACGTTAAGCAAACATAATTCATTCACGAAATAAGTGGATTATAAAACAGATGCGAGACCAGTTCTTGAGTGCTGGTCGTGTATCTGGGACCCTTACCAGATTGAACTAATAAAAATACTAGAGAATACCGAACGAAAAGTCGTACGTTTCGTCACGGGCTAGTTTTGTAAGCGCTAATGCGTTACGGAGATGCTCAGAAACTCTTATGCTGCAAGACAGGTGTTGTTTATCACAAAGGGATTTCTTGTTGAAATTGCAAGAACGTACGTTCCAAGAAGACTCGGGCAATTTGTTACTTCCTGATACGTTCGTCTTTAGAAATAACCGCGATGATAAAACAGAGAAATTAAGAGTTCATATGGAAATTTGTTGAGAGCCTTTCCCAAAAGGGCAGCGGAGTGACTGAGAGAAGTACCCCCCGCTGCACGCCGTAATGTAACATGGGAGAACATATTTTGAAGTGTGGCTGTAGACGTATGTGTGTCAATAGTGCACAAGCATTTAATGGTACGAAGGAAGGTTATGCTTTGACGCCTCATAGACATTGTGGTCATCCGAAGCGAAACACTATGACGTAATGTAACATGGGAGAACATACGTTTAAATTTGACTGTAGACATATGTGTGTCAGTAGTGCACAAGCATTTAATGGTACGAAGGAAGGTTATACTTTGACGCCTCATAGACATTGTGGTCATCCGAAGCGAAACACTATGAATGGAGAAGGAAATAGGTTCGAACTGTTGAAGGAATCAGCCCGGTATTCACGGTGAAGGAATCGTCCTGACATTCGCCTGATGTGAGTTTAGAGGGACAACGGAAGACGTAAATCTAAAAGCCTGCACTACGAAAGGAAACCTGCTCCTCATAAATGCTTGCTGCGTTTCTTATAACTCTCTGGGTTACAACTACTCTATGGTACCAATCAACTTTATTTCTTGTAGTACTTTCAATAAATTCCAGTTTTCTACACTAATAAATTGAATATACTACGACATCTCACTCAAATTTTCATATGATGACGAAGAGTGGAAATGGCGAAGGATCAACATTTTAAAAACGCGTATCGATTAAAAATATTTTCCACTGGCTCTTGTAACAGGCCTTATACGTCCCCCTTTCAAGATCTGATCTTTAATTTCAAATGAACAGTGGTAAAAGGAATTATAACACAACTTTCCAGAAGCGTAATGCTGCTTCCTCTCAGAAAACAAGGATCACAGCATCGTCCTGCATTTCTGCAGCTTTAAGTCTCTTGTAAATGAATCATACCAAATTATCAAGGAATACTTATCTTAAATTCAGTGCGCATTTCGTTTCTCAGATGAGTCAGTACTTCCTGCAGTAATTTGAATTTTGAGGACACATTTCCATTTATAAAACATTTTAATGCTATTTCTTTTGCCACACTTAGGTTCTGTTTGAAATTTGATTTCGTCAATACTGACACAAGTTTATACCATGTAGCCAACCTCGACAATTTTGTGAAGTTGTATAAAAACCACCTTAAATTGCGTCCACAAACCAACTGCTGCACATAAAAAGTGCCGCTGTTGATCGAATGTTTGTTACGTATTTTTGCTTTTAATTTTATTATAGTAACAAGTATTTCTTTAAATATTGCAATTACAGTGTAACACTTATATCGATTAGAAGTAGGTTTATATGATGCAACTTTGTAGCTGCAGTTATGGAGTGTGTATTCTGTATTAGCTAATCCATTGATATGTGACAGGGAATGTATAGAGTTTTGTAATATACTCGTACATGAAAAAAGCAAAATGATTTGTTAAAATAATGAATTATTATAATATGTGTATGTTTACAAGAAAGACAATGTTAATTGGAAGCTGATTCATGATTAGGGCACTTGTATTATGAAATGTAAAAAAAAATGTAGTGAGTTATTGTGTACATAGTTCCGCGTAGTCAGCACGTACACAACTTTCCCACTAGGGCGCGCCCCGCTAAGCACAACAGCGCAGGCGCAGCGCTCGTCCGTCTCCGCTCTACGAGATGGCGCTGCCATAAAGACGGACAAAATTCTGCTTCCGCCGATCCGCGTATTAATATGTAACGCAGCCAATGAGATTGCTGCTAACGTAGAACCTTTTCTCCTAGCGGATCACACTCGCGCAGTAATCCCTGAACGCGCGAGGTATTATAACGAGTGTACAGACCTCCGATTAGTCAGTCTGCATTTGTCTGCACCAGTCTGCATTAGTCTGCATTTGTCTGTACCAGTCTATAGTCAAGTTTCAGTCTGCGCCTGATAATATTATCATATTCCTGTACTTAGCCATGAAGATAAATGAATAGACACTTTGTCAAGTATCAGAGATATGTGAGAATAAGATTAACGTACCAAGACCAAAGGAACTTCAGATTGTCAATTGTAAATAGCATCCAGAATCAAGTTACGTAATGTCTATGATTTTTATTATTTTGATGGATGTGTGTGAAAATTAATCAAGTTCTGTTTAAAGTTGGTCATAGTCAATCTGCTACTCTAAGCGTGCAATTGGCATTTCTATCGTCTGACCTAACGGCAGAAGATAAACACGCCACAATAAGACCACAAGACATATTTCTGACACTCGCTTACTTCGTTATAGCGACAAGTCGAGTAATCTGATGGTGTGTGTACCGAAGGTCTTACAGTACGCACACCACAGAAGTATCTCCGCAACGGAAGTGACACGGCGCGATGTAAAAGGTGGTTTTAGCGGTCGAACTGGGCGGCTCCTTGATGGGAACGGTACGCAGTGAGTGGCTAGCACGGTACACTTCGACGGTGTCAAGACAGACAATTGGAAGTTGCTTTGCAAGGGATTTTTGCCTCGGATGTGGATATGGCTATTGTTTGGTATTCTCGGCAAAAAGGAATGGCTCTAATATGTTGAAAATCCGACGCCAAGAAGAAGTTTTATAGAGCATTCGAACCTGAAGAACCGTGAGTACAGTTACCCCCCCATGTCGCTTGCCACCAAAACTTCGCCACTGCTTCACTAACTTCATACATCCACGTATGCATATGGGTATGAAACAATTAATTTGTGTGATTGGTTTTAATAATAATCCAAATGCTACAAATATGTGATCGAAACCATATCCTCTATCACTAATCTATGCAGGGTCCTCTCCTAAGTGTTACTATAACCGAGTATCCTTTGTTAAATGCACTATTCTTGCTTTCAAGTGTTTTCAAAGTAGTTTCTTTTGGTTTATAAAACGTGCAAGTAGTAGCAAAAGTTAAAGCTAAAACCACAAAAGTGAAGTCAGAAAGAATTTTGTTAAAGTACTCTCAGTTTATTGCAAAATATAGTTTGGCAAGAATACACTGCCAGAGTGTGTAAATGTTATTGTCTAAAATACCTCTTCACAGGTGATAAAAAGGCTAATAAGTTAAGCTCATTTTAAACGTACGTGGACTTGCTTACTATCATGAACGATTGCTTTTATTAAAGTCAACTGAGCTCAATGTTGAATATTTTGCCTTGCGAAGTAAAACATAAGCTATTCCAAGTGAAGTTAAGGATTAGCTTTGTTTGAATTAGTCTCTTCTACTGAAATAATCATAGAGGTTGACCAGTGACACTATACTGGTTTATGGGTCCCTATCATATTCTTCGCATATTATATATCGTGTAAATAGTGTAATTATTTACCTTTATTGGTGTTTTTACATGTCAGTTGAGCTAGAAGCGCCACATGTCCCAATTTATTTCTGCATTTCATGCAGTAACAATTCAGTATTGGTTTAAGTAATGATCTTGAATGTAGCTATTATTAGTACGAGCTTGGGGCAAATTTGCTTTCTTTGATTATTGGTGTGTGCATTATTGGTAGCTGCTGCTACACATAGCTCAGAGTGCCCTGCGTCAGTTTGTATCCTGTGTGCTATTCAAAGGGAAATATTGATGAAAGTAACTTCAACAAACAATATTCAGTGACCTTATACACATATTTCCAATTTAATGTGCCCAATTGGCTGGCAACTGTTGACTTTTTTTTCATTCACATATGAATTTTACCACTTTCAATAACTCCAAAGGTTAAAATCTGTTTAGTTTTTCTGTTAATTTCACCATATTTTTAAGTATAGTCCGATACCTCTGTCCATTAGACACACGCACGGTCAAAATTCCAAAATCCTCTCAGGGAGTAACATTAACTTGTTTCACGGCAAGTTAACGTTATACGTGGTTTTTCCCGTGAAAAACTAAAGGTTCGGTAGTTAAGGAAGAGTGACGTATAGCGACAGGATTGTGTTATAGCAGGTTTAAGTTTTTTACAGTCGTGTATTCTTAATATACACGTAATTTCGTGTAAAGGATGTTGACGTAAGGTTTATTCTTGGTTTCTTCGGCCCATAAATTACCAGATCAGTAGACGTTCACAGCCACTTGTGCTTGGTTAACTGCGAGAGAATAATGAGTGCTAAAATGCTAAGGAAATGGGTTGTAAAGTTTAAAGGAGGTCGTCAGACTGTCCATGCTGAAACTTGAAAAGCATAACCGACCGAAGCGAAAAATCGCGATGGCAGCCGGTTAGGAGCTTCTCTGCTTTAGCTGCACGTCCCACGACGTTACGGATTTGCTGCTAGATTGTAGCGTGACAGTTAACGTAATTTGGGCTCGATGAAATATTAAGCTTTTAATTAAGAAACAGAAGAACACTGGATCTAAGATTGGACTGACATTTCGCACACAAATGTTGACGTGCTTTGTTAAAAAAGTCTCGCCTCAGAGTACAGGTTTCCACACCATAACATAAAAACAAAAAGTCGTAGAATGTAGGAATGTAAAATCCTTAGTGAAACAAATTGGAATTACATGGTGCATCCTGAATACGTCATGTAGGCATCAAAGAAAAAATAACGTGTTAGTTAATTAGTTCCTTGTAGCATACATCTTTGGCTCTGTTTCAGTTGAATTAGGGTAAAATGAATCGTCCCACAAGTTGCACAGTCACCAAGGACATATGGTGTACCGAAGGTCCATAAAGAAGCCTTTCCTTTACGGCCAATTGTGAGTACCATTAATTCACCGACGTTCAGTCTAACAAAGGAACTGTCTCCAAAGATCCGACATTTGGTTAGCCACACAAATTTGTACCTTAAGGACTCCAACCATTTTGCAGAACTTCTGAAAGAAAATTGTGTCTCGGCCGCAGACCTGATGGTTAACTTCGACGTGAAGTCTTTATTGTCGACTGTACGAATAAAGGACACAATAAACATCATAGAGGAACACATGGCACGCGATATCGGCGAGCTAGTGATCCACTGTTTAACGACCACGTATTTCGAGTGGAAAGGAGGGAATTCTATGAAGAGACAGATAGTGTAACTAAGGGCTCTCCTCTCTCACCTGTTGCAGCATACAACTTCATGGAAGCATTAGAAGAAACAGCACTCCAGTGCGCATCATTATGCCCAGAATGTTGGCTGAGATATGTTAATGATGTCTTCATTATCTGGGGAGGAAGAGCTTCGATATTTCCACCAAAACCTTAACAAGCAGCACAACAGAATACAATTCACTATGGAGATAGAAAAGAATGGGGTACTGCCTTTCCTCGACGTGGAAGTTTACAGAAAGTCTGATGGTAAACTGGGCCATAGAGTATATAGGAAGCCAACCAGTACTGACAGGTACCTACCTACACGCCTTAAACCAAGAGGGCTCACAAGAACAGCGACAAGGGACATTAATGGGTGAGTTACAAAAGCTTGAGTTCATTTTAGCTGCTAATGTGTGGTGTGCGTACTGTAAGACCTTCGGTACACGCACCACCAGATTATTTGACTTGTCGCTCTAACGAAGTAGGCGAGTGTCAGCAATATGTCTTGTGGTCTTATGGTGGCGTGTTTATCTTCTGCCGTTAGGTCAGACGATAGAAATGCCACTTGCACGCTTAGAGTAGCAGATTGATGGTGACCAACTTTAAACAGAACTTGATTAATTTTCACACACATTTATTAAAATAATAAAAATCATAAACCTTACTTAACTTGATTCTGGATGTTATTTACAATTGACAATCTGAAGTTCCTTTGGTATTGTACGTTAATCTTATTCTCACATGTCTCTGATACTTGACAAAGTGTCTATACATTTATCTTCATGGCAATATACAGGAATATGATAATCTTATTAGGCGCAGACTGAAACTTTACTGCAGACTATTGCAGACTGACTGATCGGAGGTCTGAACACTCCATATAATACCTCGCGCGTTCAGGTGTCAATGCGCGAGTGTGATCCGCGAGGAGAAAAGGTTCTACGTTAGCAGCAATCTCATTGGCTGCGTTACATAGTAATACGCGGATCGGCGGAAGCAGAATTTGGTCCGTCTCTAAGATAGCGCCATCTCGTAGTGCGGAGACGGACGAGCGCTGCGCCTGCGCTGTTGTGCTTAGCGGGGCGGGCTCTAGTTGGAAAGTTGTGTACGCGCTGACTACGCGGAACTATGTACACAACATCATAATTATGGGACGAAGCTAATGGATAAAACAATAGCGATAAAGAATGAAGGCAATAGAGGAGAGCAGAAGGAAGCACAAAACATCGCTCTACTACCATATGTTCAAGGTGACACTGAACGGGTGGCCAAAATTCTCCTCTGAGCAGGTATCAAGGCGATTTTCCGAAGCAGCAACAGAATAAAAAATGTTCTTCGTACAACGAAAGATACATTTGACAAACTAACAAATCTGGTGCAAATGAGGGTTAGTGTATGTAGGCGAGACGGGAAGACCCATCAGCACACGGATATCTGAACACGAAAGATGTATCCGACAAACACAAGACATCAAGTCAGCGGTTGCAGACCACCAGAATCAGGGCGGCAAACAGATTCATCTCCGTGAAGCTCGCGTACTGGCTAACCAGCCGCTAACTTTCAGGAGGAAGATTAGAGAGGGAATAGAAATAGCCAAGCGACCCGCCAACGTGAACAGAGAAGACGAGTATCGACTACCGACGTTTTGGCTGCCAGCAATAACAGCGTTACGCGTCGAAAGCTCACGTGAAGCAACACACACAGGCGCGCCGGAGACCGCGGCGGCCGCAGGTACACTGGCGCGCCTCAGCCGGCGCTACAAAGCAGGAAAACAACACCACCTCACAACTGCCGCCTGGTTTTTCCATTCGCCGATTTTCACTGGTCACAAGTAGTAATGAAAACACCAATCAAAACGTCGGGTTTTCATCAATGAAAAGAAATAAAAAAAAACACCAATAAAGAACTTCTAACATCCCTCTCCTTCATCCTTAACAGCCTATCATAGGTAACAGCCAAGTTCACAGGTATATAAGAAATAAAGTTTTTCTCATTCAGCAACACACGGACGCACTCCGCTGTTCGACTCGCTGCAGCTCACTGCCTTACCGTCGCTCGCGCACGCCAACGCCGCTAGCCCAACGCTATGTCGGGACGCGGAAAGGGAGGCAAGGTTGCTGCTATGGCCAGGCTTCTCCTCACGCTGGCAGGAGATGGTCGTGGCAGCAGACCGCAGTGCTACCGCTGCCAGAAGATCGGACACGTTGCCAGGACGTGCAAAGACTGAGTCACGTGTTTGAAGTGTGCCAAGGCACATGACACACGCGATTGGGACAAGCAACCACACGTCGCGCCAACGTGCGTTAACTGCGGCGGAGCGCGCGCTGCAAACGCTCGCAGCTGCACATATTTGAAACAGCAGACATCAACCGCCAAGAAAGCGGTACTTGGAGAAGAGGCAGCGATCCCGCCACCCCCTCCCAAAGGGGGAAACGGGGAGGCCGCAATCTCGCCCAGCGCCACCACCGACGACGCTGTGGCCGCCTTCAAAGCCGCGATGGCGGCAGAGAGGGCGGCAATGCAGAAGGAGATCGTTCGTCTCCACCGGCAGCTGCAAGAGTTGCGGAAAGAACTCAGGACGCTACAAAAGAAGACACCCGCCCCCGATGCCACCCCCACAGTGGTACGACAAGCTGGGATGGATGTGTCGACACAAACGGACGTCCCCTCCGGAACCTGTAGCAACACAGGAAACCGGGGAGACGCCCATGGACGTGGTGCAGCCGGTACCGCCGCCACCGCCAGATGTGGAGAAGACGCAGTAGGATAAACAAGATCAAGAGGGAGGAGGGGTGCACTCTGAAGTCATACCTTTCCCGGACGTCACGAACCTGCCAGCGATACTCAAGAAGATCGCAACCATAGCTCGAGATGGGCGGTACGACGTCCATGGAAACCCTTAAGTTTTCGCGTTTCGACACCGGCCTTTCGAGCTTCGTGGCGGATATCGGGCAATTATGCTCGAATTCGTCACGAAGAAGGACCTTCACACAATCAAATCGAACCCAGTCTTCACGCCGCGCGACTGGGGCTTCATCTTGGAGGATGCGGTCGCGCGGCTGAGGAAAGAGGTCCGAGATGGAGATAGGAAGCTCTCACCCGAGCTGGAGTCTGCACTGAATTTCATCGCGCGCGAGGGGAAGAAGAAATAGTACAACGTCAACAGCCAACTCCACCGCCAGCATGCCTGCATGCTGGCAACCAGGATTTATCACCTATACCACGCAAGGACCATCCACAACGAGAGGCACAACTAATCCAACCCGTAAGGATCTTAGAGGAACAGCTATCCACAGCTTACACTCCAAACCTCGGGCCAAGGACTAGACCCGTATGTATAGCGTCAGCGTCTGCGTCTGCGTCAGCGTCATTCAGCAGTAAACAAAAACACTTTGGACAATGTCACTTGCGATAGTGAGCGAAAAATCGGTAGTCTTGCAGATTAACAGCGCGGTCACAAAACCCGAAAAGTTTT
The DNA here is from genome assembly GCF_023864275.1 of Schistocerca cancellata. Taxonomy (NCBI): domain Eukaryota; kingdom Metazoa; phylum Arthropoda; class Insecta; order Orthoptera; family Acrididae; genus Schistocerca; species Schistocerca cancellata. The sequence continues at coordinate 515,423,884 of NC_064631.1, forward strand.
ATTGATTGTAACAATCATCTTATTCGCATTAAAAGTTTTTATTTAATAATTATTTACATCTTTTATAACTTCGTAGGCTTCCATGGCCAGAGTCAGTTAATGTAAAAGGTTTCTGGGCGTGGTTCAGTGTCATAACAGAGACAATTTTTTTCCGAACTCTTTAAGTTTTTATTTCCAGTTTTGTGAAGAGAAATAGGTGTTTCCGTCGCACTTTATTTCTAAGGATACCTCGAGGGTGCACAGAGTTTACATTGTTAAATTGAGCCAAATGTCAGGAACATTTTCTCGTGAGTTATTGGCACTATACTCTTCAAATTTTGACAGAAAACCGATATTTTTCTGATTTTCTACTGAATTACTCATTTTGGAAAAAGAAATTTTAGTCTTTGAGGAATTTATTTTCTCTAAATGATAAAAATGTTATACATTTTAGCATGTGTTTTTAAACACAAATCACTTAACAGAAAATAATTTCACAAGACTTTTAATGCAGAAATGTTAGAAGGCATTAAAGAACAACTCTGGAATATTTCATATTTCCACTATAAATAGACTCTGAGAATATGTACCTTATGAACGTTAAAGTTAAAATTACAGGAAATGAGCTACAAAGTTTTTGCTTCAATGAATGCCTGCTGTACAGTTAGAATCATCAGAATTGTCCAACTTATTCTTGATGGCTGTCTAATGCCGTCTAACAATATTTGAATATATTTTTACTTCATTATCTGAAGAGCTGAGCCATTCCTTGTCTAAACAAAGCATTACTGCTGCAGTTTGTTATCTACGCAAAGCCTCCCTTCCCCAAAACTTCGCACTTTGTTGTATTGCCCTTATTGAATAATGAAACAGCATCATAAACGCCAAAGTGAAGAGTGTTTTATAGCCACAAACACAGTTTGAGGTAGTGTGCTCTGTATCAGAAGGTTCACACAAACATTTGGAGTTTGAGCCCGGCTGTGAAGACATTTATTTTGTAGACTAATCTGCGAGTTCTCAGAATGTGGGCTCCATTTCATCCAATATGTCACCGTGGCAAATGATGAGAGTGATTGTATTGTTGTTCAGTTATCTTGCCTCTATTTTACTTGCACCAATTATCTTCTCCTTTTGGATATAGCCCGTGTTGGGGATTCTCATTGCTAGAAGTTGTTTGAAAAGACAGAGCCTAGACTACTCCTCCCATTAATTTTACATCTACTGTATTCTGTCTAATGGCCAGATCATATCGCTTCTAAATATAGCGTATAGTAGCGTCTGTCAGTCCGTTTTTCACATCTACTGTTTCTCACCCCTCAGTTACTCCTTCATGCTCCTTGAGCCGTCGAAGTTTTGATCCCACCTTTTCCTGAACGTGGTCAGAACACTTTACTTTGAAAATAATCACATTGTCTCTACAGAGGATTATTTCCTCCATTTCCTGGAATGCCTTTGTGTCACCATCTCCAGTACAATTAACGTGTCTAACGTTGTACCTTTTCAATGAGCGTTTGCGACGACGGGGGGGTTTGGTTTTCTCCTGTATTGTTTTCACGTTCACACAGTTCAATCCACCTACCTGGATAGGCTTCTTGTCTGCACATTGTCCCTTCACTCTGTTGCAACAGGTACTATCTTGACGGTGCAGAGAAGCGTTAAAGAAATCGACACCTAATAACTACGACATAGAGGCCGAAAAATCTAGTTAAAAATCAGTCCCTGAAAGTTTATGACAAATATCGGGCGTTCGGATTACCTTCTTGTAGCAAGATGTTTAAAGTTCTGTTGACTATTTGTTGCCACTAAGACTCATGATACGGTTATCAAGTTCGTTTTAGCGTCTGCACTAACATTGTTTCTGCAAGTTCACAATTATAAATACTTGCTACACATCGCCAAACGAAAGCAGACTGAATTCTGGAAGTTCGACCCGGATATTATTCACGAGCTAAACAGCCACTGACCAACCACTTGAGGCTAGTTAAACAGTCGGTCGATTCAGCGGACTTCCTTTACAGCAGTGCTCGCCATTCTATTCCGTCACGATTGTGAAACATGCCACGCGGATTTTCTAAGTTCGACCAGAATATTTCACAAGCCATTATCTTTCACACGGAAGCACATAAAATTAACAAACGTTCTCTAAAATGCTTCCTACTCAAGTCGCTTTTTGTACATATTATTTGCGCAGAGCGATCTAACATGATGTATTAGGTAGAATTGTTCGAATCGTTGCCCGTAGGTAGTGTCTTCGTACGGATAGCATCCCTCTCTCCGCGCGGAAACATCCAATTCTGATTAATCCATTCTTACCAAGTCAGAATTTAGAAAGTAATTTTACGTAGGTAAAACCTCAATTTGTTACGTTAGATTTAATAATATATCATAGAAAGTATCAAGTAATTCCAAAATTTAGTAACAAACTTATTCCGCCCCGAACTTCTTTTCTGGCTGCCTTTAACAAAAGCGTGCTCATTTAGATATATGGAACGTCACTCGTGGTTCTTCCCAGGAATTTTTCCCACGGTTTGGATTTCACATAGATCTTCATAAAATAAAAATATGTCCCTCCTTCGCTCTCTCTACCACTCCCACGCACTCGCTTAACAAAATACGACTAAATATTAATTTTAAAAGGTTCCAATATTAGGTCAAATAGAAATTCAAATGTTGTAAAATGAAAGATTCTAGTTAACTGATTTTTAGGAGATGAACTTTTCATAATAGCTCCATATGACGCTGAAAGTTAGTCTATTGCCGTTACTAGATCATTTTGAAATATCAGAAAGGTTTTGTTGTGATTTTCAGGTAAAATTTTCTATCTTGGAAACTATGATAGATATCGAAATGAAATTTGGACAGTATAATTTCAGCAATATCAAAAAAGTATGTGCCAAGTTCTAAGAAAATCAGAGAATAATTAATGCAGTTTATTTAGATTCATAGGGAGTATAAATATTCGAAGCGTCCTAGTGCCAGTCTGTCCCTGCCAGAGGTGGCATCTGATGTGTGTCAGCTGCTTTGTAACTAAGGGAAAAAGACGAACCAGCCTTCTGCAGCTACTGGACCAGAGGCGCTACTGTTCCATACTTTACCGCACCTATAATAACACGGAATAACTTGCTACATGATACGTTGATGAATAGTTCCTACTTCAGCAACTTCCATACCAACAATAATTTGCTATGTACTTTTTTTCATGTTTACTTTTCCTTTTCTTCCTTGCATTTTCATTGCCATATCAACTACCTCGCCAGTGACCAAACTTGTAGCTGTTACAACGCATTTAGAGACATGTGCCCTCTCTTTTACCAACTCCCATCAACGGTTATGAACAAGTCTCTGTTATTATTGTTTTTTCTAAAAACGCTTCCTCAACAACATCTTTAATGTTTTCCTGTGACATGAATTCAACGCAGAGCTTATTAAAATGATGTTTGTAAAATTTTAGGATGGAATGGGGAGGCTCATCACACCATATAACATGGCACATGCCCTGCCCTCACCTTCTTTTTCCTTTTTTTTTCCTGTTATCAAGTGATCGGTCTTCTGACTGTTCTGACGCAGCCAGCCACGAACTTATCTAATGTGCCAGATCCCTCTAGTACCATAGAAGCCAGTCCCTGATGTCTAAACACATGTACTATCATCCTGTCCCTTCTCCTTGTCAGCGTTTTCCATATATTCCTTTCCTCTCCAATTTTGCGCAGGACCTCCACATTGCTTATCTTATCAGTCCACCTAATTTTCTACATTCATCTGTAGCACCACACCTCAAACGCTTCGATTCTCTTCTTCTCCGGTTTTCCCACAGTCCATGTTTCACTACCATACAATGCAGTGCTCCAGACGTACATTCTCAGAAATTTCTTCCTCAAATTAAGGCCTATGTTTGATACTAGTACACTTCTCTTGGACAGGAATGCCCTCTTTACCAGTGCTAGTCTGTGCTTGATGTAAACCTTACTCCGTCCGTCATTGGTTGTCTTGCTGCCTAGGTAGCAAAATTCCTTAACTTCATCTACTTCGTGTCTATCAATCCCGACGTTAGGTTTCTTGCTGTTCTCATTTATGATACCTCTCATTACTTTCGTCTTTCTTCGATTTACTCTCAGTCCATATTATGTACTCGTTAGACTGTCCATACAATTAGGCAGATCATTTGATTCTTCTTCACTTTCACTCAGGATACCAAAGTCATCAGCGAACCGTATCATTAGTGTCCTTTCACCATGAAATTTAATTCCACTCTTGAACCTTTCTTTTATTTCTATCATTGCTTCTTCAAAAAGTCGTTCAAATGGCTCTGAGCACTATGGGACTCAACTTCTGATGTCATCAGTCCAAGAGAACTTAGAACTACTTAAACCTAAAGACAGCACACACATCCATGCCCAAGGCAGGATTCGAACTTGCGACCGTAGCGGTCGCGCGGTTCCAGACTGTAGCGACTAGAACCGTTCGGCCACCACACCCGCCCATTGCTTCTTCGACGTAGTGATTGCACAGTAGGGGCGAAAGACTACATCCATGTTTTAGACACTTTTTAATCCGAGCATTTCTTTCTTGGCCGTCCACTCTTATTATTCCCTCTTGGTCCTTGTACATATTACATATTACCCGTCTCTCCCTATAGCTTACCACTATATTTCTCAGAATTTCGAACATTTTGCACCATTTTACATTGTCGAACGCTTTTTTATGTCGACAAATCCAATGAATGTGTCTTGATTTTTCTTTACTCTTGCTTCCATTATCGATCTCAACGTCAGAATTGCTACTATGGTGCCTTTAACTTTCCTAAACCCAAACTGATCGTCATCTAAAACATCCTCGATTTTCTTTTCCCTTCTTCTGTATATTATTCTTGTCAGCAATTCGGATGCATGAGCTGTTAAGCTGATTGTGCGATAATTCTCGCGATTGTCAGCTCTTGCAGTCTTCGGAATTGTGTTGATGATATTTTACCGAAAGTCTGACGGTATTCCGCCAGACTCATACATTCTATAAACCATCGTGAATAGTCGTTTTGTCGCTACTTCCCCTAATGATTTAAGAAATTCTGACGGAATGTTACCGATCCCTTTTGCCTTATTTGATCTTAAGTTCTCCACAGCTCTTTTAAATTCTGAGTCTAATACTGGATCCTCAAGCTCTTCTAAATCGACTCCTGTTTCTTCTTCAATCACATCAGAAACCTCTTCCGCCTCTTACAGACCTTCAATTTTCTCTTTCCACTTATCGGCTCTCTCTTCTGCATTTAACAACGCATTCCCGGTTGTACTCTTATTGTTACCACCCTTGCTTTTAATTTCACGGAAGTTTCTTCTGACTTTCCTATATGCTGAGTCAGTCCTTCCGACTATCCATTTTTTCGATTTCTTCACATTTTTCATGCAACCATTTCGCCTTAGCCTCCCTGCGCTTCCTGTTTATTTCATTCCTCATCGACTTGTATTTCTGTACTCCTGAATTTCCCTGAACATTTTTGTACTTCCTTCTATCATCGATCAGCTGAAGTATTTCTTCTGTTATCCATGGTTTCTTCGCATTTACCTTCTTTGTACCTATGTTTTCCTTTCCACCTTCTGTGACTGCTCTTTTTAGAGATGTCGATTCCTCTTCAACTGTACTGCCTATTGGACTATTCTTTTTTGTTGTGCCTAACAGCCTTAGAGATCTTAAAGTGTATATTCTCATTCCTTAGAACATCCGTATCCCACTTCTTTGCATATTGATTCTTCCTGGCTAATCTCTTAAACTTCATCCTACTCTTCATCACTACTACATTGTGATCTGAGTCTATATCTGCTCCTGTGCACGCCTTACAATCCAGCATATGATTTCTGAATTTTTGTCTGACCATAATGTAATCTAACTGAAATCGTCCCGTATCACCCGGCACTTTCTAAGTATACCTCCTTCTCTTATGATTCTTGAACATAGAATTCGCTTTTACTAGCTGAAATTTATCACAGACCTCAATTAGTCTTTCTCCTCTCTCATTCATTGCCCCAAGCCTGCATTCCCCTGTAACTATTCCTTCTACTCCTTCGCCTACAGCGGGCCGGAGTGGCCGAGCGGTTCTAGGCGCTATAGTCTGGAACCGCGCGACCGCTTCGGTCGCAGGTTCGAATCCTGCCTCGGGCATGGATGTGTGTGATGTCCTTAGGTTAGTTAGGTTTAAGTAGTTCTAAGTTCTAGGGGACTGATGACCACAGCAGTTAAGTCCCATAGTGCACAGAGCCATTTGAACCATTTAAACGGGAGTTTCTAAGTACTTCAAAAATGCATTTTCCAAAAATCGATTTTCTCACGAAAAAAACTCATTCTGTATATCCTTTAAACAGCATTAAAAACGCTAGTGTACTCTAGCAACTTATTCCTTTGTACATAGAAAACTCACATCAGAAAATGTAAGTGCAAGTAATTTCTATTCAAAGCTTCTATTTCGTTCATGAGTCACCCCTGTGCCACCTAAAGTTGCCAAGATGCATATTATTCTCGATTGTCCGTTCCATTAGCTTCTATTTCCTTCTCTTGTTTCCCTTTTTTGTTCTCGCTCCATTTTAAACTAAAATTTTTCTGCTTGTCTCTCTCTCTTAAATCGTAAATTACGACTAATTATTTATTCATGTTATATCCCAGATATATTCAACTGTAATTGCACATTCGCACATATCACAATTATTAAATATGTTACAGAATGCAGCAGACACAGTCTCATAGTACTGATACTAACAAAACTATTTTTATCTATGTGTTCCATTCTCAATAATTCAAAAATTCCTTCACATTTTTGGTCTTCTCGTGCAAGTGCCGTGAACACGCAAAAACATTGCATCGTTTAGGTCTCTTTCCAGAGTGTTCCGATTAGGTCTCTCTCTAGACATAGTTTTTGGTTTTATTAATTTGTGTGGCAGGCAGCAGTTAGATAAATATCCTAGAATGGCAACGTTTTCTGTGTGAAAGGTACAGAGAGACTGACTCGGCTGCAAGTCAATAGATTTTTAAATCTTTCTAGCAATACTGGTATTAAGGAATTCATATGTCAGAATTATTTGAACTGTTCGTTAAATTTTTAATTGGTTCTCATAACGTAGTTGGTCTGTTATCCCATATAGTGTAACTGATTTCCTCTTCTTTACTCTTGAACCCTTTCATTACACAAGATGAACTCGAATTCCAGTGAGAAAACTTCGGGAATTGTACTGATCTATTTTCTGATTATTTTCGCATAAGGGACCCATGGTTTTGGTAGCCTGTTAGACATTAATAATGGAAGTATGACTTTGTTCGGTTTCGTACTAAAATTATCTTGTTTCTCTAAACATGTTTTTACAACAGGTACAAAGCGTAGTATGCAACGCCTAAAACGTACTAGCGGTGGCCGTGCGGTTCTAGGCACTGCAGTACGGAACCGCGGGACTCCTACGGTCGCAGGTTTGAATCCTGCCTCGGGCATGGATGTGTCTGATATCCTTAGGTTAGTTATTTTTAAGTAGTTCTAAGTTCTAGGGGACTGATGACCTAAAATGTTAAGTCCAATAGAACTCAGAGCCATTTGAACCAAAACGTACTAGACGAAACACAGAATAATGCAACAACTCCCATCTGCAAAAGTATAGGGTACCCATTATTATTATTCTCCCGTCAGAAACGTACATAAACACAGTTTATACAGTTGTTGACAGATCAACACAGTATATGATTATAATCTTTGACCATAATTTGGCCACGTCCAGTGCATCTAGCCTAGTGAAGGTCATTTTCTGTGCAGGTGGCTGGACGCAGGCGACACTGAAGCATATGTTGAACAGTCTGTTCTTCCCCGCAGTCACATTTGATTTAGTTTTCTTCAATGTATCCCCATTTTTCCAGGTTAGCCCGTGATCTGCAAACTCCTGACCTCAGATAATTCAAGGACTTCCAGACTGGCCAATTCTCATCATAGTCAGGGGGTAAAGATTCTGAAAATCTTTTCCAACCAGAAGGGTGGGCTGTCTCAGCCCTCCATAGGTACACCCTGGCTTCTTCATCAATGGTTGTTGGTTTCTCCGATGTTCTGAGGAAAGTTTTCCTTGACCTAAATCGTTGTAAGTAAGGTTGTTACCCACGCATGGGATGCGTTTTCTCCTGCTCCACTTTCGTTCTTTCCCCGTATGCTGCTGTTTCTTTCCAAACAGGAGGTGGTAGAGCCATTCGACTGGAATTGACTTCATGGAGCCGGTTATAATTCTGCATGTGTCGTTTAGGGTGTCCATAAAGTCCTGCTATCATTTATAACAATCATAATATGGAAACCGTTAGAGAATCGCAGGTGGTGGAAAACTTTTAGCAGCTCTTAAAATTTGTGTCTTTTTTTTGGTTTGTTCTTTGTTGCAGATCTGACTTCCAGAGTATCAAAATGGCAACAGACAAGGAAAGGCGCAATGTGCCAGAATCCAAATCCGTGACAAGGATACTGCCGAAATATTGTCGCCTGTATGGGATGGCACCATCTGCAAAAAGAAGCCCTAATGAAGCCCTTTCAAAACGATGACGGGAAATGCTTACGAGGACTTGCTTGAACAGTTCCCGTTACCACGGATAGAAGGGCTGTAACTACAAATCAACTTCCAGCATCATGGTGCAGCACCCTCACATTGCAGTTTGATGTGTGGGATGTGATGAATGACATATGACCTTGGATGGGTTGTGAGGGTCCCATTTCGAGGCTCTCGTAGTCTGCCGATGTTACGTCCTTTTTGTGGGTTTACGTCAGGTATTCGCAGTCAACACAAATCGTATTTCAGGTATCCCTGTGGATGAAAATAACGTAGTGCAATACATGTGCCTTTACTTTTGTGCTAAAGGGCAATTCATATTAATTTGCATTAAAAAATGTATTTAAGTGTATTACGGACATATTCTCAATTGCTTGAACCATTTGGACACATTCGCGTTTGAATGTTTTCAAAAGCAAATATCTGTTGTTTTTTTCCGTCAAAATGCCTGAAACCTTAATGTCTGATGCTTGCTTTAATATATCATATTACGTATTTGACGCAGTTTAGTACATGACATCAAGAAAAAAATTATAAATTTACAACTGTAAATCTGATATTACTTTTCAGTGTGTTGCCGAAAGTTCTGATTGTGTTGTAGCATCATGCTTATTTAAAATATTTCGGAGCGCCACAGAATACGATTATGTACAAATAGCTTTACTTGTCCTTAGAAAGATTCTGTACGGTGACTGTTACACTTAAACATACGGACCGGAATCATCTTCACAGCCACAAGCACTTTCTTCTAATTCTACGTTGAAGAACATGCGTATATCGTCAACTTACGTTCTCTTGATTTCACCAGTCGTCTGCAAAATTAATTTACAGTAAACATACAAGAACTTTGTCCTTGTCATCTAAGATTATACGGCTGAGAGATACTTGAGCTCGTAGTTAAGAAAAAGAGTTTTGTGATAGTCCATCCGCGTTCCAAAGAAGACTTCCGCTTTTGTACAGGGTGGGGCAAATATAGTGGCCCGGAGAACAGAGTTCCAGGTTACAAAGAAACACAGTAAAGGAAAGTAAAATAGAGTACTAACTTGATTATAGCAGATGTTGAAAGTGACTACGAATCATCTGTTGGCAGTTTTGGACCCTGATCAGCAAGCTGCCGAAGGAGGATGGAACCTGGACTGCTGAAATTGCTGCAGTCTAGCCCGACGTGTTCTGATGCAGTTCTTGAAGACTGTGAGGGTTTCTGCGATACACCTTAGACTTACACTTGCCACAAAAAGCATTTGCACACTGACAGATCAGGTGACCTGGATGGCAAGCTGCGGCCGCAACCAGGCGGCACGCCCAGATAGGGTATTCGCCAGGATGACCGACGTGATACGTCTGTCTCTTGTCACACTCGTCGGGTTGATATGGTAGGACTGTGAAGCATCTTCTAGTGAACTGCAGCCACATTTCACGGTATGCAGGCACGTTTCGGAATTTTTCTGACTTATATTTAATGTTTCCTTGAGACAAAAAAAAATTGTTCAAATGGCTCTGAGCACTATGCGACTTAAATTCTGAGGTCATCAGTCGCCTAGAACTCAGAACTAATTAAACCTAACTAACCTAAGGACATCACACACATCCATGCCCGAGGTAGGATTCGAACCTGCGACCGTAGCGGTCGCTCGGTTCCAGACTGTAGCGCCCAGAACCGCACGGCCACTCCGGCCGGCTGCTTGAGACATTTAAGTCTCTTCTTATTATCTACGATAATGATCGAAGACAACGAATGAATTAAATGTGTGCCGCGGTCGTGACTCGAAGTCTTCTTGCTTGGTAGGCAGAAATGCTAACCATTACACCACCGCAGTAGAATGGTCAATATTCCTGCGTGAACTACCTAAGCTGAGTGCCCTCCCAACACAAATTTCAATTAATTTTTCCCTTACATATTGTCGTTACGAGTCCCGGCAGCAGCACAAATTTTAATTCATTTCGTCTGCTTCGATCATTATCGTTTTTTGACTTGTTCAAAACAGATCCTGTCCGACACCATTTTCGGACTTTTCGGAGATGGCACCGGTAAACTTCTCAGCGAACAACTGACCATACCGTTTCCAAGAACTTGTTGTCACGTAATTTTGCACAACGAACACCTGCAGCTCCGCTGTGAGTACAATTGTCCCCTTTGCACGGCTCCACTCACAGTGACACACCCGCACTGCGTTCGGGAATCCGTGTCGATGATGTGGTGGTGGTGGTTAGTGTTTAACGTCCCGTCGACAACGAGGTCATTAGAGACGGAGCGCAAGCTCGGGTTAGGGAAGGATTGGGAAGGAAATCGGCCGTGCCCTTTCAAAGGAACCATCCCGGCATTTGCCTGAAACGATTTAGGGAAATCACGGAAAACCTAAATCAGGATGGCCGGAGACGGGATTGAACCGTCGTCCTCCCGAATGCGAGTCCAGTGTGGTAACCACTGCGCCACCTCGCTCGGACCGTGTCGATGAGGTGGCGAGCGTACATGTGGTGTGCGCGTCAAGGGGTGTGGTTTTATGCGTACCTTCACATCCAATCTTATCCACTCGTCCCACCCTGTACATCTTTCTGGGACTTGTAGAATGCAGTTGCCTCCATATCAATATAAGTGTTTCGCAAGCTTCGTTCTCGTATATGAAAATTCGTTTCGTTTCACTCATGTGATCTAAATTTCGTAGACTATTAGCTGGGGACTTTACTTCTATCACTGTCTCATCTTCATCATGATTTCTTACTTCACGCACTGACTGGTAGACCTCATTATATTCCTCTTTTCTTATAACTGCTAGCTTTTTTCGTAGAAGTTTCTATACTGAAAACGCGGTCAGCAGGTAGGTAACTCTGTACTCGTAATAATACTTATTAATATCAGCGCTGTGCAGTATTATTACGAGGAAGCACAGAAGAACAAAGTGATTCTGACAACTATAATGCGCCGTAATGTTTGGTTCAAAATGGCTCTGAGCACTATGGGACTTAACTGCTACGTTCATCAGTCCCCTAGAACTTAGAACTACTTAAACCCAACTAACCTAAGGACAGCACACAACACCCAGCCATCACGAGGCAGAGACGGAATGTTTGGCCGCGACTGGAATGGAACTCGCGTGACTAGAATTAGCGTCTCCTATTCACCGTAGTTGGCTAGCTGCTCTTTTTTACCTATATGTGGACAGGTTTGTGTTTGCTCTGAACCATGTATTTTTTACAGGCTAGTATCAAAACACATGTTCGAATTCACTTAAATTGTAGGATGTACCGTATTTACAATCTGCCCATTCTGTAAGCACTATTCCATTTCGAATCTCTCTCTCTTTTTTTTTTTTTTTTTTTTTTTTAATTGTGGACCTGTTCCCCTTTGCGTGTTACGTGGCATCACAGAAAAAAATGGAACATGCCAACTGTTTCGCAACAAATGACGATGACCTGTCTCTAATAGTCATCAAATTATTTTTAAATGATAACCAGAATTTACGAACACCATGTGTTTTTTATGTGGTTGACGTCACTGCGGGAACAGCTCAGTGTGGCTTCCTACTGCCGCTGTTGCCTTGCATTCGGTGAACCGCTACACCAAGTGCGCACGGGCCATCTCTACATCAGAGAACCTACCTCTACCGATGCGTATCAGCGTTAACGTAAACTAACACTGCCGGGAAAACAAACCCGAGAGTCGAGCAGTACTGAAACCAAACCTGAGGGCGAAGAGCAAAGTGGGCGTTGCTGTTCTCAACAGCAAGAACCGTCAGTGAACGGAAGAAGTTTGTTTACAAACAAGACACACAGCGCATGCGCTCGACATTTGTGCAGGTATTTTCAGTGTAATGCAGATGTAGAAATAAATGGGGCGGGAGGGGGGCGGAAGTAAGAAATGGACAGTAATGCCAAACGAGCCACCGCTGACAACGGATACCGCGTATCAAAATACTCTGAAAATATCAGTGAATAGCCACCGCAGTTTTCGATATTTTCTAGCGGCCGCGAACGTGAATAAAGTGCGCCAACCACAAATAACTTTGTCTAGTACCGTTCCAGTGTTGTTCTATAAGTGTGCACTCATAAAAGTTCCTTCATTGTTGCTTCAACTAACACAGTGATAAGCTGTGTTGTCATACGTCCAAGTGAGCAACCTTAATATAAAATAAACAGCGAGCTACGTGAGCAAAAAATTAAAGTCTCTCCAAGAAAATGACTCACATTAAGAGCTAGCAACACAATTTCTCAATACAGCACTTGTCTACGAGATAAATAGTGTTTGAGTAAGCGGTTGTCTGGGATGTGATGCAAGTACGGTGTTTACTGCATCGAGTGGGTCGTTACTGTGGGGTAACACATTTTACGCAGCAACAGAGTGATCTAACGAAAGTATATATTGTTATTGTTTAATTAGACAGTGCTGCAGCCCATGTAATGTGAGTTTACTATATCGTTGTTGAATCAAACTAAGATTAAACTGTGATTTTGCTCATACATGTTTACCTTGGTAACATGAAGACAGCTATTCTTTACAGACGTACGACGTAAGCTGCGCGCCGGTATGTGTTACAAAAAACGGTATGCCCCATTTACCCGAGGCAAATTAGTAAGAAACCAGCAAATGGGGGACAAAATCTACCAAGTTTTTAAACTTCTGGAAAATACACACATGGAGTACAGTAATAAGAAACAGAGAAGTTCTCCTTCGTAGGAACGGGGGGGGGGGGGGGGGGGGGAGGGCCGTATCCCCCTTTTATCTCCTCCAAAAGTCAATTTGTACCACATTTTAAATTTATATGCGAAACGGCTCATTTTTCGAACAGAGGTCTTATTAGTAAATATATCTCTCGCAAAACTGTACACGAAAAAGATCTTGTACATCTTCTCATTTATACGAATGAATTGCAATAGAATTCTGTTAATTTAATAGTTTGCAGTTTTTGTTGCTTAGGAAAGTATTTAAATGAAAAGTGTGATTACGTGCATGGCCATATTTCGTAGCCTATATATAGTACTTGATATTTCTTTTGCCGTCAGTATTGTTGGAATCAAGAGTACATGCCAACAATGTAAACGTCAAGTTCCCCTTCCCGTTCACTCAGTGCTACCCTACCAGTATTGTCGCTACCTTTTCCTTCTACCCAGTGGCCAGTTCAGTTGAGTTAATGTTGTGAAGTGTCAAAGTAGTGTCAGAGAGTTCTATTTTTGTGACAGTATTCATCACTTTGTGGTGTTATGAAGTGCTTCTTCTTAGTCTCATTTACTTTATCTGTACTGAAAAAAAACTATAATGGTGCAACCTACTATCTGTTTTATTTGTGGTAAATCTGGTTCGGAAAGACAGACATCAATAGTTACGAAGGGCTTGGAAACTCTGATACGCGACAGCAAGAAATGGAAGGATGACGCTCATAATCTTCTACAGAACTCTGAAGTGCATAAGGTATGTCGACGTGAACGTATTAAGAAACGTAATTTAAGAAAACTAATTAAACAGAATACTGCAGAAGCAGATGATAAAAGTTTGAGATCTTCTTACTCTTATCCATTCAGTTTCAAAAAAGTTTCATATGTGCTGAAAACTGTGACATAGAGGTGGAAACAGAAAAACCACTCCACAAACGCCGTGGAGAGTTTAAAGTTCGCTCTTTAATTCTGAAACATACGCTGCTTGAGAATGCAGAGGAACGCAACGATGATTTCGATAGAAAGGTTGCCGAACGCATAACAGTGATATACGTTTAGTCGCTGCAGAAGCCCGTTACCATCAAGATTGCTATGCTAAAGTAGTGTCGAACCCCTCCTGTGTTTCTAAAAAGAGGCTGCCCTCAAGATACCAACTTCGATGCCGCTTTTCAAGAATTATGTAAATACATTTATGGTTCAAAGTAATGTCAATTTTCACTGCTCGATTTGTTGCAGAAAGTTAATGAATGTCTCCCAGAAGGAGTGACAATGACTATAAAAACTCTGAAAAATAATCTGACTTAACACTTCTGCGATGGGGTCTTGTTTGGCACAATGCCAAAAACTCACCCGGTTGTAAGTTTTCGTGGCAGTGGCCACAAACTTTTGAATCAGTGGTACAATGAACAAGTTGTTAATGAAAAAGATGAGGGAAAGAGAATAGTAGAAGCAGCAGCAGCTATCATCCGTGAAGATATAAGAATGACTCCTTACACTATTGCCGAGTATCCAGATATCAATGACTTGACAGAGAATGCTGAAGTTTTGGCTCCCGACACTTAACACTAATTTGTGAAGGGTGTGGTTTTGTCAAAAACAAAGGTAGTGAGTGAACACGCCCCTTTAAAAACAATTTATGGCAATATTCCACGCGATTGTGTCAGCTACCAGGCCCCGTTCATTTATCTCCCCACTGCAACTTGGTCTTGCAGTGTACTTGTTTGGTAAAGTGGGATCAAAAAACATTCTTGAAGCTGTCTCGAATATGGGCTTCTGCTCTTCATATAGCCTTTGGGCTTTATTTGAGGCTTCTGGACACCAAATATTTCAAGTGATTTGTTCCCACAGTTCGTTATCGATAATGCTGACTTCAATATTGAAGCAATGACGGGCAAAGGTACATTCCATCCTATGGGTGGAATCAGGTGTGTGACCCTTAGGAAAGCGATAGAACCACAGAAAGTAACGAAACTCTCTGTCATGCCGAGCGCTACTGAAACAGCAAGTGCCCAAAAAACTAGTCTGCTAACATTCCAAAGGCAGAACAGAGATGGAATTCAAGAAATTGTTCTGCAAAATGTCTATCCAGAACAATCATTCACTAAAGGAACAGTGCCTACCAATCACGATTTTACTTGGATGATGGGAAACTTTTTATTGCATTCTATTCATGCATAGAAAGGTTTTATGGAGAAAATCACAACTGGAGAACCTCATACGACTAGCGCTTCCATTCATCAACAACCCGTCCACAGATTACAGCGTTATTTTACTTGCTTTAACTTATGCCATCACGGAGAGAAAAAGACCGCATAGCAAACATGTATCGCGACGTTTGATCAACCACCCTACATGAAAGCTAAAGATATAGTTGTAAAGAAGGCTAATAGACGGAATGAGCTATTCACCAATGTAGTTATTCGATTAGGTGGCTTTCACGTGATAATTTCTTTTCTAGGGATAATACGATTCCTAATGAGAGACAGTGGACTCTCTCAACTTTTGAAGACTGTATATGCTGCAGCTCCTGTTCGCCATATACTTTCTGGTCGTGCATACACGAGGGCCATTAAGCTCACTCTGCATTCATGTGTGCTCTTTCCACCATAATACTAGAGGAAATGGCAGTAATGGAGGAGAAGAAGCAAAGTATTAAAGACTGTATTTTTAATATGAGTGGAAATGGTGCATTTCTCGGCGATTTGGAAAAAGGTCAAGTGTTTAAAAACCTGAAAAATAAATTTGTAAACACAATGGATGATATTAAGCAAGGACTTAACTTCCCAGTTATGGATACAATACATTCAGCTTGTCATCCTGGCATTTCATTTCATCCAAGCAGAGCGTAAGGGGAGTTGGGATCTCCATATAGAATTTGTGAGAGCTATGCTCCCAATAATCCATGCAACTGGATACTTTCCTTATGCTAAAGCGTGTCATTTGTATCTCCAGGACATGGAAAAATTGAAAGAAACCATGAAACCCACGGAGTTCGATAAATTAACCAAGGACAGCTTCTTCACGGTTCGACACTCTGATAAAGAAAGGTGTGGAGTACGGACCGACATGATGACAGAACAAACGCTTATGAAGAACCTGAAGGGGTTGGAGGTGTTTCACACAGAAGAGGTTTCACCGATAGTGTGTTAAACAGATGGATTTGCGGTATACCAATAGCCCATCACATATGTGAAACTAAGGAACAGTTCTGCAGTTTACATTCGGTTTCGAGTGATCAACGTGTTGAACAGAGCAGTTCTTTGTTGTAGATGGAGGGTTTCTTATCCACTACGCCGTGTGGTCCGAGTTCCAATAGTTCAAATGGCTCTGAGCACTATGGGACTTAACATCTGAGATCATCACTCCTCTAGAACCTAGAACTACTTAAAGCTAACTAACCTAAGGACATCACACACATCCATACCCGAGACAGGATTCGAACCTGCGACCGTAGAGGTCGCTCGGTTCCAGACTGAAGCTCCTAGAACCGCTTGGACATCCCGGCCGGCCTGTGGCTCGGGAATGGAACTTTTGGTGACATTTATAAAACCTTAATAGTTTATATTCAGAGACACCAATAAATTGATGATGCTGTTCTTTTTGACGGATATTCAGAAAGCTCCCTGAACGTAAAAACTATTGAAAGCCAAAGGCGAAAGATGAAGCGGACCTCACGAGAAATTTTCCTTAATGGCGAGACGTCATGCGTTCAATCCCAGTTTGCCTTTCTCAGTAACCTCAGCAATAAGGAAATGTTTATTACACAGAGTGTGTAAAACCTAGATCGTTTGGTATTGAAACCAGGATTGCTGATGACGATGCAGATGTTGAAATTGTCGCAAAAGCAATAAATGCTCAAAGTTTTACCAGCAAGTGATTATAGTGGGTCAAGACGTACATCTTGTGCTACTTATCACTCATGCTCCAGATGACACAGACATAATTCTGATGAAGGAAAGTAAACGTAGCATCAGATCAAGGTGTTACAGTTCTAAAGATTACGTAACTCATCACCAGTTAATCAATACAAGAATTCAATACTGTTTCTTCATGCAGTAAGTGGTGGCGACAGCACTTCAGCCTTGTTTGGGAAAGGAAAGCTGCAAGCTTATAACTCTTCAACCAGTATCCCCAGTTTCTTAATATTTCACAGATATTCTACGATCCTACTTCCTCTCCTGATACCATTGCAAAAGAAGGGAGAAATTTCTACTCTCTCTTTACACAAAAACACCAGAGGAGCGTGAAGGTAAAGTAAGTGCCGTTCGATTTAAAAGTTTCAATGTACTTGTGAGTCAAACAGACAATGCTGTCATAGTCTCTTGTTTGCCACCCACTACTCATGCAGGATGCCTCCACTCTTACCGAGTTTACCTACAAGCCTAGCTGTGGGTGGCGAACAACGTGGATCCCAGAAACTGGGGCTGGAAAGAATCCAATTCATCCCTCTCCCCAATTCACATGAAACGACCACCTTCTCCAGTGAAAATACTGTTAATGACTTCATGCGGCTGCACTCAGTGCTGCAGAAGAAAGTCGCTGATGTGTGAAGACTGACCTACTTCCACAACAGTATGCAAAAACTCTCATGGGCAAAGCTGCACTAACGTGCCTCGCAGTGATTAGACAGAAGATTTGGATGATGGTTTTATGTAAAAAAAATTTACGAGAATTTATTTGTTTGATAGATGTGTTATTTTCATTGTCTATTTGCTGTATATATGATTGTAAATATATTACAACAAAATTTATTATTGATTAGTTTTGCAGTAATTCTTAATTGTTATCGAAAATGTTTTTCATTCCAATAATTTAAGTTGCATAAATTTACAGAAAAAACTATAAAGCAAAATTGTTTCATATAAATATGTCTGTTTTAAAAGAAATTTCACTTTTTTTACCTAAAAATTTTACAACTCATAAACTAATTACCTAGCTTAAACATGCATGGGACCTTCTGTGAGTAGAATTCCACCAGAAATATTTTCTCTCATATACACTCCTGGAAATGGAAAAAAGAACACATTGACACCGGTGTGTCAGACCCACCATACTTGCTCCGGACACTGCGAGAGGGCTGTACAAGCAATGATCACACGCACAGCACAGCGGACACACCAGGAACCGCGGTGTTGGCCGTCGAATGGCGCTAGCTGCGCAGCATTTGTGCACCGCCGCCGTCAGTGTCAGCCAGTTTGCCGTGGCATACGGAGCTCCATCGCAGTCTTTAACACTGGTAGCATGCCGCGACAGCGTGGACGTGAACCGTATGTGCAGTTGACGGACTTTGAGCGAGGGCGTATAGTGGGCATGCGGGAGGCCGGGTGGACGTACCGCCGAATTGCTCAACACGTGGGGCGTGAGGTCTCCACAGTACATCGAGGTTGTCGCCAGTGGTCGGCGGAAGGTGCACGTGCCCGTCGACCAGGGACCGGACCGCAGCGACGCACGGATGCACGCCAAGACCGTAGGATCTTACGCAGTGCCGTAGGGGACCGCACCGCCACTTCCCAGCAAATTAGGGACACTGTTGCTCCTGGGGTATCGGCGAGGACCATTCGCAACCGTCTCCATGAAGCTGGGCTACGGTCCCGCACACCGTTAGGCCGTCTTCCGCTCACGCCCCAACATCGTGCAGCCCGCCTCCAGTGGTGTCGCGACAGGCGTGAATGGAGGGACGAATGGAGACGTGTCGTCTTCAGCGATGAGAGTCGTTTCTGCCTTGGTGCCAATGATGGTCGTATGCGTGTTTGGCGCCGTGCAGGTGAGCGCCACAATCAGGACTGCATACGACCGAGGCACACAGGGCCAACACCCGGCATCATGGTGTGGGGAGCGATCTCCTACACTGGCCGTACACCACTGGTGATCGTCGAGGGGACACTGAATAGTGCACGGTACATCCAAACCGTCATCGAACCCATCGTTCTACCATTCCTAGACCGGCAAGGGAACTTGCTGTTCCAACAGGACAATGCACGTCCGCATGTATCCCGTGCCACCCAACGTGCTCTAGAAGTTGTAAGTCAACTACCCTGGCCAGCAAGATCTCCGGATCTGTCCCCCATTGAGCATGTTTGGGACTGGATGAAGCGTCGTCTCACGCGGTCTGCACGTCCAGCACGAACGCTGGTCCAACTGAGGCGCCAGGTGGAAATGGCATGGCAAGCCGTTCCACAGGACTACATCCAGCATCTCTACGATCGTCTCCATGGGAGAATAGCAGCCTGCATTGCTGCGAAAGGTGGATATACACTGTACTAGTGCCGACATTGTGCATGCTGTGTTGCCTGTGTCTATGTGCCTGTGGTTCTGTCAGTGTGATCATGTGATGTATCTGACCCCAGGAATGTGTCAATAAAGTTTCCCCTTCCTGGGACAATGAATTCACGGTGTTCTTATTTCAATTTCCAGGAGTGTATATAACTTTGTGAAACGAACCATTTTTCGTAAAGTTGGGAAAAAGGAAAAGAAATTACATTAACGGATGGGGGAGGGGGAAGCTGCCCCGATAGAGGAGGGATCTTTTCTGTTTTTGCTTCTACATCTCCTAACAGTGTTTTATAAAAGCTTTAAAACTTTATAAATTTTCCCCCTTTTTCCTAATATTCTTGGACTACGTGAATCGTGCTATATGGTAACCGCTGTACTTCCATACGAATATTAAGTGACAGTTATAAGGACGCTGGCTGATGATTAGTCATTTATCACTAGGCCTTCCAATGCGGTAAGGGCTTTGTATCAACACACATACCACTTTCCCTTCCTCGCCGCACAATGTTCAAAAACAGTAATCCATACTAGTAGGCACATTATACTAGTGTCCTCGATCGTGACTCTAAACCGGATCCATGTCTTCTCGGGCCAGTTATTTTCGCTCGAAGTATCCAGAAGCTCCTCTTATCCAGGCTGAAAGCTTCAAAAATGGCTCTGAGCACTATGCGACTTAACTTCTGAGGTCATCAGTCGCCTAGAACTTAGAACTAATTAAACCTAACTAACCTAAGGACATCACACACATCCATGCCCGAGGCAGGATTCGAACCTGCGACCGTAGCGGTCACGCGGTTCCAGACTGAAGCGCCTTTAGAAACCTTCAATGTTCCATTACCTGCCCTTACTTCTTAAAAACGGTAGAGATTCTCCCTACTTTGCAGACCGGGAAATCCCGTGGGAAACGTTTTGGCGGAGGGGAGGACGGAGGTTATCGGCTTCACCAAAAGAAAAGGATTTTTTAAAATCTTAGTTTCTCAGTGTGTAGCTGCATTGAAAGTACATCTACAGGATGGAAATATCCGATGTATATCTCTAATTAGTGGTGTATATCACTCCAGAATAAATATGGCTACAACATGAAAGAATCATACTATGAATAAACGGAACTGAGTCTATCGGGAAACTCAGCGTATATGAATGGCGTCCATGACTGAAAGAATGAAAAGGTGCATCATTTTCTTACTTTCTCATGTTTAGTACAACGAGAATTTATTGCCATTTTGAAATGCACTTGTTTATGTAAATGTTTTTGTGCTGTTTAAATGTATGAATTTCTGCCTCTCTTGTGTCGTACTTGTCTTTTTGAGGTTATTCTACACAAAATATCACACACACGCTAATCATCACTTACAATGTTTTTTTCTGTAACCAAAACACGCTACAGATATATTCCAACAGTATGGTTACACGAAGAGGTTGTATCCAGTAAGAGTTCTACACTTTCTGGGGATTGCGTTATATACATATATTATAAAGTTTATTTTACCATTACTGAATGTTAAATTACCGCTTACACTTCTGTTTTGTTGTAAATGTTGAGTAGACTCTATGATGAAATGTACTTATTTATGCAAATTACTAAAGTTACCATATGCTCCAGAAGAAACTTCTGAAAAAAGTAACTGATTCGCTATCTGGTTTGTCATTAAAAATTTTTTGTCCTTGCTATTTGTGGTGTATAAAAATTTCCAACGCCTAAATTAAATGCATCATATGTGATTATTTGCGAATGATGCAATGTCTTAAGATCTTATTCATTGTATTTAATTGGTGTACTGTTTTTTATATGCGTGTTACTGCAGCTGACTTTGTAAGCTGGTTATAGGTGTTTAACGTTTGTTGTGTTCAGAGTATCTAATTTCAAATATCCTGCCCGTTTGTCTTATCTAGTACCGTGACCAAGTTTTACGACTGATTTTGTATACAAGCGAGCCTCAGAATTAATTTTTTATTGTTAGAGGTGTGGAATAATTTCTGTTGTTGTTTGTGGAGAATGTTACTTCCACTTTATGTGACCTAAGTAGGTTTGCTATGTTTTGAGCAACGTTACCTACGTAAGGTATGCTGGCCACACATTTGGTTTTATTATTGGGTTCTTCTAAAGAGCTAGGTATTGCTTTGTTTCCTCATATTTATTTCTGCACATTGCCTACCATTCAGCTCGGGACGTCATTACTCACTGAAATTTGCTTAATGATGTCTAATTCTCTCTCCCTGCCCTCTTGAATGACTGCCGTTAACATTTCTGTAACACAAATAACATATTTTCAATTTTGATTAAAAACAGAAACATCAGATTGGAAGGGTCCCATCCAGCATTTGACTGAAGGAGTCATGTTGAATGACTAAGGAGCGTCAAGTTCCAGTACGGAGGGGCCACCGTGCCGGCCTTGGTGTGAACAACTGGTGCTAGCCAGCCTCAATGTGGTTCATTTCAATATCTTTACAACTGCAGAAGTTAGTATTTCACAGAATAAACGTTTACACAATTAGCCTCTGAATCAACAACTTATAATCGCTTCATGCGATTTCAACAAACAGTATGTTAGATGATAGCATTGCACTATACCTACACTTCAGAAAGCTACGTATCTATACATATTTTAATTCTTGATTTATTAAGTCTTTTATATCTTTTTTACTGCCAGCTGTTTGTGGCCGAGCGGTTCTAGGCGCTTCAGTCCGGGACCGCGCGACTGCTACGGTCGCAGGTTCGTATACTGCCTCTGGCATGGATGTGTGCGATGTCCTTAGGTTAGTTAGGTTTAAGTAATTTTAAGTTCTAGGGGACTGATGACCTCAGATGTTAAGTCCCATAGTGCTCAGAGCCATTTTTTGCTACTCAAATGTTTATCAGAACCTCGTATTCTCCACATTTATACAGCAAATGAAACTAGCATCAGTACTTCATAGTCGTACTTGTGTTTTTATTTAATGAACAGTTTACTATTTGCGAGCAACTTTATTTAACTGTTGATGACAAGGGATATTAAAAACCTTTGCTAATTTAACCCTCTGTTTATCAGAAAGCCACATAGCATTGCCCATGTTGTTTAAACTATCGTAAACTGACAATATTTTGACTGCTTTCGTTGAGAACGACTTTTAAGGTATAAATACTTTTAAAGTAAAATTATTTATTTAAAGTAACGTTTTAAAAAACACAGTTTTTATACTTTTGGTAGTGGCTGTCATTCTTATTGCAAATTTTGGCAGGGTCTACAGACAATAGCAGAATGTTCAGGGCATTGTCTGGTGCACTTATAACATGTAATTTGTCTTTTTCTTCTCCACACAATGTGCACGTCATCTCCTTTTCTTAGGTGGTAGTCTCACTGCCCGTGCTGTATTCGGTGCTACTGACGAATTCATGGACTTATTTTCCCATGGTATTGCTTTCCCAAATTGATGATGGAAGTCCGACGTCTTATTTATTTCACTGGTAGTCAATATCATCCAAATTATCTATGCCTTCATTAAACTTACATCGATCATATTGAGGAATACCACCAATGGCAATCGGCTTGTTTTTCTCTTCACATTGTAGCATCGTGTCTTCTGGTCCATGGTGTCAACGCCGCCCTTTGTGGTACTGTATGTCATTATAACTTCAGGCATCTTTACATGTGATGATGATACCGTTGGTTGCTGATGAAAAGACCTAAGGGCGCTAACACCTTTGTTTTTCTGAGGAACATAAGAGGCTTTAATCTTATCTGCTTCAACACCAAATAACGTAGTTTATACTTCATATCCTATAGGTGTAATGAAATCGACGGGAAATTAATCTTTGTTTTTTCCGATAGTACCGACTAGTATCAGATTTTTGACCACAAGTAATGAACTAAATCGAGAGATGTAAAAAATCGTCAAGGTGATATTACATTCTGACTTTTCATGTTCAGTAACCAGGGTTTTCACAACATTCTCACCAAGTGGCAGGGCTCTGGTTTCGTCCTCCCTCCCCATCTTCCAATGTGGCTTGTTGGACTGTCACAAATTGTCCATACTTAAGTCCGTATCTACCATGTTATGATGGGATCTGTTATTGAAATGGACAGCAACTTCGAATTGTAACCAAGTGTTTACCCACAGCCATGCAAAATCTTTGAATGCAGGCATCCCTAAGGGTAATTTCCCGCATCTCAAAAATCTCCCTGATTGGTTCGAATTTGTCCCTTGACCTATGTTCAAGTCGGGCTGCTGCATTGTTTAAGCGCAACATCCTCAGAATAGTAAATAAGCGGTTGCGGCATATAATTTCATTGCACAGTGGTCGTCCATTCTCAACACTGAAAAGGCGACTCGTATCTCCATTTCTTGACTTATAAACTCCAGTCAGGATCAGAACATCGATAAATGCATGTCTGTACCCACCCATTCCTCGTAAACGATTCAACCTTCACTGTTGGTTCACGTACATACTACGTCAATGAACGGTACACGAAAGAAAAAAAGTAAAAGAAGATCCTTCATTGCCACATTTCCAAATCGAATAACTTGTGTGCTCCTGGTCGTCTTTCGATACATACTTTTCGCTCCATCTACCATAAATCCGAGCTTGATGGGCTGTAGAGCATATTTCATTCCCATTGTGAAATAGCGATAGGTCACACTCAACAGAATTTGCACTAAGTTGTTCTTCTCCATCTTCGGAAAGGGGTTCTTCGTCTTCAGCATCTCAGTGTAGTTCTAAGTTTTCAGCGACACCTATCTCGTTATCATCATCACTGGAAGATTCATATTCACTAGGTGGGTTTTCAGAACGAGAGGACTGCTCCAACGGTTCCTTATCTCCTCATCTGAGAGTCCTCTTCTCCGTAATATTCTCAGTTGGTAGAATAGACAAATGTTATGAAATACTTCACCAAAATAATCATGTGTCTATCACAAAGACTACTGTTGAACACTGAAACAATAACAGCTCGAGTGAACAATGGCAAATGACATAACAGACGCTGCACGGAGACATCTGGTTGTTGAAAAACTGCTTCTAACCGCACGGACCGGCGGAGGCCTATACGGGAAGAAAAGTTCACCAAAACTTTAACAAAAAACCATAGGTTTCATAATTTTTCCCAGAATTATGACTAAATTGAGAAATAAGGAAAAGACACAAAATTTCATTAAAATGGACGGTATAGTCACTAACAGAGAACATATTAAACATTATGAACAGGCCTTTGAGGCCCGTTACTAAGTAAAGGCTTAATACCAGTTAATCGATTGTGTTAGCTGTCACAATAATTGAAAAGAGACCCAGAAGAGACTTTTGTCAAGAAGGCATAAATAATTGATTAAAAATATTTAACGACAATCTGTTCTTGTTTACGGTGACCCATGCGCAAAAATGCTGGATTACTTATTTATGAACCAACTATTGCTTAAATGTATTGTAAATTATCCCGGTGTAATCGAATGTTTACAACATTTTTTTTTAATTTAAGTATTGTTGTAATATATTAGTTTAGTGAGGGAAAGTGGTCTTGTTAAGTCAAATTGTGTCTGAAAAGGTTAACAACGTCGAATTTCGATAGGGACACATTTCAGCCACTGGAAAAGCCTGAATAGCAGAACACTATGGGAGTCATGTAGAGACAGGGACTATTGGGATGAAGATCTAAAGGGAGCTATTTTTGGCACATTAACTTCTGAATGGGATTTGTATTTCGAGAGGTCTGAATGTGCTTAATTGTAGGACTATATTTCCGCTTGATTTACGGAACTGAGATTAGATAGCATATGAGTTAATGTTCTTTGTATCATGTGTCAATTATCACGGTGAACTTTGGACTGTTTTGAGCTGGTGGATATTTTGTTTATCGTGATCAAGAAATGGATTTAGTTTTCGCTTATCTTTGATGTTATTGCATCTGATAAGGATATTTTCTGTCTGTGTTTTAACTGAATATCGTAGGACCACTTCCAGTTCATTTGAGATGTCTTTCCTTCAATATTCATTATTCAACATAATTATCTGTCTTCTACATATTACAGAGCTTAGAATAGAACCCTTGAAGTTAAATTATTCTTTTATTTTATACTGTAGCGTCAAAGACACTGTTATAGTTATGTATGTTCAAATACAGAGATATGTAAACAGTCAGAGAGTGCCTATATAAGACAACAAGTGTCTGGCACAGTTATTAGATCGGTTACTGGTGCTACAATGGCAGGTTATCAAGATTTAAGTAGGTTTGAAACTGGTGTTATAATCAGCGCAAGAGCGATCGGACACATTATCTCCGAGGTAGTGATGAAGTGGGGACTTTCCCGTATGACCATTTCACGAGTGTACCGTGAATATCAGGAATCCGATAAAACACCAAGATTCCGACATCGTGTTGTTGTTGTTGTTGTTGTGGTCTTCAGTCCTGAGACTGGTTTGATGCAGCTCTCCATGCTACTCTATCCTGTGCAAGCTTCTTCATCTCCCAGTACCTACTGCAACCTACATCCTTCTGAATCTGTTTATCACATCCCAACTTATGAATACCTGGCACGTATCCAATTCCCACCTCAGATTACATACTTGCATTTAGAATTTACTCTAGCTGCAGAACGATGGGGTACACCGATTCCGCCTTTAGGCGCAGGGGGAGGGGTGTGAATAGGAGACTGATGACCGTAGAAGTTTACTCACCTTTAATGCACAATCAGCAACTGGTCCAAACGTCGCGCATTTCAGTTTCGCCTACTTGAGGTAAGCGGACATGGCAGCAGCCAGGAACGTGACAATAAGTGGATACAGTCGAGACAGGATGGCAATTTATCATCCGCCAGGGTAGCTGAGAGCGTTAACTCGCTGCTTCCTGGACTCAGGTAGGCGCGTCGGCCCCGAATCGAATCCGCCAAGCGGATTAACGACGAGGGCAGATGTGCCGGCCAGCCTCGATGTGGTTCTTACGCGGTTTCCACATCCCGCTAGGTGAATACCGGGCTGGTCCCCATGTTCCGACTCAGTTACACGGCTCGCAGACATCTGAATACTTTCGCACTATTCCATGGATTACACTCGACGCAGACAGTTGGGGTACACTAATTCCATCCCAGGGGTATGGGATGGCGGCAGGGAGGGCATCGGGCCACCCCTTAAACATTAACATGCCAAATGCTATTAACGATGGCTGACCCTAAGTAACTGCGGAACAAGGCTCAAGCGATAGAAGAGAATAGGATGACAATTTATCGGCTCTAAGTGAAGCGTCAGGTCTGCGCAGTTACATTTGGCAGGTATTGCCCGTTGATTCTTCGAACAGAAGGGAAAGGGAAAGGCCTTCTGTACAGGAGTAAGTTGAGTCATTTCGTCGCATAAGTTTGTGGGACGCTGGGCAGTCAACGTGATCGTCGTAAGACACAGAGCTACAGTGTTTAGGTGGGATCGATTCATCACAGCATAGATTTCGGCTCAAGACAGTTTCAAATCTATTTGTTTTGTCTTTAGCATTTAGTAGCCTCCTTTACTATTATTTATTGTTTTTAATTTCCTCTTAAAAGCGACTGTGCAAATTTCATCGCTGTTTTTCTTCTGAAAACCACGCAGCTATCAGCCAAATGAATTACTTGGTAGTTGTAGTTCAATCTATGTCTTCCCCTACAATTTTTACCTTCTACAGTTCCATCTAGTATCATGGAAGTTATTGTCTGACGCCTCATCACGTGTCGTATCATCCTGTCCCTTCTTGTTGTCAGTGTTTTCCACATGTTCCTTTCTTCGCCCGGTCTGAGTAGATCGTCGTCATTGCTTATCTAATTAGTCCTCATGATCTTCAACATTCTTGTGTAGCGCCACATCTTCTATTCCGGTTTTTACATTGTCTACGATTCATTTGCATATAATGTTAAGCTCCAAACGTACATTCTTTGAAATTTCTTTCTCAAATTAAGACCTATGTTTCTCTTGGCCAGGAATGCCCTTCTAGTCAGTGCTAGTCTGTTTTTTGTATCCTCCTTATTTCGTCCGTAACGCGTTAGTTTGCTTCCAAGGTAGCAGAATTCCGTTCGCTTCGAGACCACCATTTTTGATGGTAAGTTTCACGCTATTCTCATTTCTGCTACATTTATGCTACTTCTCATTATTTGTGTTTTCTTCCAATTCACTCTCAAGTCCTATTCTGTACTGATGAGACTGTTCATTATATTCAACAGATTCCGTAAGTTTTCTTCACTCTTGCAATGTTATCAACGAAACTTATCATTTATGTTCTTTCATCCCGAGTTTTAATCCCATTATTGAACCTTTTTTTTCGTCATTGCTTTTCGATGTGAAGACTGAACGATTGAACTATAGTGACAAAAGACTGCATGCCTTACATATTTTTAATCCGAGCACTTCGTTCTTAGTCTCCCTGTGTTATCGTCCCCTCTAGGTTCTGTGCATATTGCGAATCACTCCTGTTTCTCTCAGAATTTCGGGCATTTCTGACTTCTTACACCATTTCACATCGTCGAACGTTTATCGCTACTGACAAATCATATGAACGTATTTCGATTTTTGTTCAGACTTCCTTCCATTATGTAACGCGAGGTGATAAGTGCCTCTCTGATGGCTCCTCTTCTCCTAAAGCCAAACTGATCGTCATGTAACATTTCTTCAATCTGTTCCATTCTTCTGGACATTGTTCATTTCAGCAGCGTTGATGCATGATGCACGAGAGCTCTTCACGGTAGCGTGGATAATATTACGGTGCAGGTCTCAAAGATTCTAAACACCCACTTGAATAGTTGTTTGGTAGCGATTTCCCCCAATCATTTTAGAAATTCCGATTTAATGATATCTAGCTTTTTGGCTTTATTTTATCTTTAGACTTTCAGAGCTCTTTTAAATTCTGACTTTAATATTGGATTACCTATATCTTCCGTACCGACCCCTATTTCTCTATCAAGTCATCAGACAAGGCGTCCTCCTCATAGAGGCCTTCCTTCATTGCACTTTTTCCACCTATCCGCTCTTTTTTTAGTGTTGTAGGTACTCTTGAGCCAAATTTGAAACTTCTGCTTCGCAGTGGGAGACAGTTATGGTATTTCAAAGAAGTGACTTTTTTATTGTGTTGCGTAGTTATTTAGTGGAGAAGCAAGCAGTTGCGTCTAAATACTGGTAAATATCGAATTTCGGCTGTATAATATACTTAGAGGTTGTATATATATTTTGCCCGCATCTCGTGGTCGTGCCGTAGCGTTCTCGCTTCCCACGCCCGGGTTCCCGGGTTCGATTCCCGGCGGGGTCAGGGATTTTCTCTGCCTCGTGATGGCTGGGTGTTGTGTGCTGTCGTTAGGTTAGTTAGGTTTAAGTAGTTCTAAGTTCTAGGGGACTGATGACCATAGATGTTATGTCCCATAGTGCTCAGAGCCATTTGAACCATTTTTTGTATATATATTTTAGTGCACGTGAGTGCAATTACATGCTCCTAACACTTATGAAAGCGTGTCAGATGTAGAAAAGGTTTCTGTCTGAACATAGAAACTCTGACTTACTCAAAGAATGGAATTACAATTTCTTTTCTGCCATTGCTCACTTCAGAGCGATTTTCAGAAAGGACCAACGTTCATCAGAACAAAGAAATTTCATCACCGTAGCGAGACTTCGAGAAGTATCTCGCATTATTTGACAACCTGGTTGTGCTGCACGATCTCTCTGTCTCTTTCTATCTCTCTCCGCTATCGGAATTCGTACAAGTGCGTACGCGAGAATATTTTTCCCCTTCTTTCTCCTCTTTTTTGTTCAGCCGTCATATAATGCAAAGAATGTAATCAGCGGAAAGAAAAAAAAATGTGTTGAAGCTCCCTCTGACGAGGAAAAATAGAACGCCGCGTCCCTGAATAGCAGTCGTCGGCCGTTAGGGAGTTTTTCTTTTCCAATGCGACCGCCGCGCCGTCGATTGTAAGGCATCGCTGGTCCTTTTGAACGCCGGCGGCGTAATAACCTCTGGTCTCCGCGACAATAAAGGCAGGTAGCATGCGCTCTGCGCACCCCCTCGAAGCCCCCATTCCCTGCCCTCTGCCCTCTCATTGCATCCGCTGCCGCTCTGGGGCCTGCAGAATTCACACACTGGTGGAGGAGAGAGGATGCGCGCCATTGGCGCCAAACGTTGTGGAGATGCTAAGAAAATGCGTACCACCAGTCATTAATGTTCGACATATCACTTGGCGTTTATGATGTTACATCAGCATATACAGGGTGTTTCCGTAAGATCGTGGAAAAAAGTAGCATGATATAGAGAAAGCGCCACTGAATACTTTTAGGTAGGAAACATGGAGTCGAAGCCAGCTTAAGGAGATATGAAAGTAAACTTGTCTACCGCTTTGTCTAGCATTTCTGATTTCCAGCTTATTTACAACTAAGATGCGTACAAGTTTACACGTAGTGTGCTGTTTATTTACATGTACATTCTTTATTCCCTGCAAGGAAGCAAGGAAGACGAGCCTGTATACTAGGAAATCATGACGCAGGTTTTGTTTATTATGCATGTCCATAAGGTGGCTGTTTGTATCGTATTTACACTACTGGCCAATAAAATTGCTACACCACGAAGATGACGTGCTACAGACGCGAAATTTAACCGACAAGAAGAAGATACTGTGATATGCAAATGATTAGCTTTTCAGAGGATTCACACAAGGTTGGCGCCGGTGGCGACACCTACAACATGCTGACATGAGGAAAGTTTCCACCCGATTTCTAATACACGAACAGCAGTTGACTGGCGTTGCCTGGTGAAACGTTGTTGTGATGCCTTCTGTAAGGAGAAATGCGTACCATCACGTTTCCGACTTTGATAAAGATCGGAATGTAGCCTATCGCGATTACGGTTTATCGTATCGCGACATTGCTGCTCGCGTTAGTCGAGATCCAATGACAGTTAGCAGAATATGGAATCGGTGGGTACAGGAGCGTAATACGGAACTCCGTGCTGGATACCAACGGCCTCGTATCACTAACAGTTGAGATGACAGGCATCTTGTCCCCAGGGCTATAACGGATCGTGCAGGCACGTCTCGATCCCTGAGTCAACAGATGGGGACGTTTACAAGACAACAACCATCTGCACGAACAGTTCGACGACGTTTGCAGCAGCATGGACTATCAGCTCAGAGACCATGGCTGCGTTTACCCTTGACGCTGCATCACAGACAGGAGCGCCTGCGATGGTGTACTCAACGACGAACCTGGGTGCACGAATGGCAAAACATCATTTTTTCGCATGAATCCAGGTTCTGTTTACAGCATCACGCTGGTCGCATCCATGTTTGGTGACATCGCTGTGGACGCACATTGGAAGCGTGTATTCGTCATCACCATACTGGTGTATCACCCGGCGTGGTGGTATGGGATGCCATTGGTTACACGTCTGTGTCACCTCTTGTTCGCATTGACGGCACTTTGAACAGTGGAAGTTACATTTCAGATGAGTTACGACCCGTGGCTCTACCTTTAATTCGTTCCCTGCGAAACCCTATATTTCAGCAGGATAATGCACGACCGCATGTTGCTGGTCCTACACGGGCCTTTCTGGATACAGAAAATGTTCGACTGCTGCCCTGGCCAGCACATTCTCCAGATCTCTCATCAACTGAAAACGTCTCGTCAATGGTGGCCGAGCAGCTGGCTCATCACAATACGCCAGTCACTACTCTAGATGAACTGTGGTATCATGTTGAAACTGCATGGGCAGCTGTACCTGTACACACCATCCAAGCTCTGTTTGACTCAATGCCCAGACGTATCAAGGCCGTTATTACGGCCAAAGGTGGTTGTTCTGGGTACTGATTTCTCAGGATCTATGCACCCAAATTGGGTGAAAATGTAATCATGTGTCAGTTGTAGTATAATATATTTGTCCAATGAATACCCGTTTATCATCTGCATTTCTTCTTGGTGCAGGAATTCTAATGGCCAGTGGTATATATGTTTACATTCCTTTTGCTACACTGGTTAATGAGACTTCCATTTTTCCTAAGCTCAAACAGCTAATGGACGGGAGAACAAAACTGATGTACCGTATCATGAGGAGCATACGTGTTGTTTCCGTAAGAGCATGCAAAAATTTTATAGGACATATAGGCTGTTCCACTGAATAGTTTGCGCTAGTCAGACAAACCAGCTTAAGCAGCTAATTGGAAGAAAATCTCATTACTGTGTATTTTTTCCTTTACATTAGTTACAGTTAACTTTAAATACCATCATTGACACAATAAACGTACGGGTTTGCACTGTATCTTACAAAATGTGCTGAAACTGACGGCCATCAACTCAATGCAAGCATGACATCGGCGAACAGGATTCTGACGCACCCTGCATATCACAGCATCTTCTTCCTGCCGCTTACATTTCGCGTCTGTAGCACATCATCTGCGTGGTGTAGCAATTTTAATGGCCAGTAGTGTATGTTTTCATGTGGTTTCGTTGCATCTTTCATTTTCCTATATCTTTCTATTCTTATATTTATTTTTCTCTTACGGTTCATCACTTTATCAATCCACTGTGTTGTGAGTACTAGTGAATATACACTCCTGGAAATTGAAATAAGAACACCGTGAATTCATTGTCCCAGGAAGGGGAAACTTTATTGACACATTCCTGGGGTCAGATACATCACATGATCACACTGACAGAACCACAGGCACATAGACACAGGCAACAGAGCATGCACAATGTCGGCACTAGTACAGTGTATATCCACCTTTCGCAGCAATGCAGGCTGCTATTCTCCCATGGAGACGATCGTAGAGATGCTGGATGTAGTCCTGTGGAACGGCTTGCCATGCCATTTCCACCTGGCGCCTCAGTTGGATCAGCATTCGTGCTGGACGTGCAGACCGCGTGAGACGACGCTTCATCCAGTCCCAAGCATGCTCAATGGGGGACAGATCCGGAGATCTTGCTGGCCAGGGTAGCTGACTTACACCTTCTAAAGCACGTTGGGTGGCACGGGATACATGCGGACGTGCATTGTCCTGTTGGAACAGCAAGTTCCCTTGCCGGTCTAGGAATGGTAGAACGATGGGTTCGATGACGGTTTGGATGTACCGTGCACTATTCAGTGTCCCCTCGACGATCACCAGTGGTGTACGGCCAGTGTAGGAGATCGCTCCCCACACCATGATGCCGGGTGTTGGCCCTGTGTGCCTCGGTCGTATGCAGTCCTGATTGTGGCGCTCACCTGCACGGCGCCAAACACGCATACGACCATCATTGGCACCAAGGCAGAAGCGACTCTCATCGCTGAAGACGACACGTCTCCATTCGTCCCTCCATTCACGCCTGTCGCGACACCACTGGAGGCGGGCTGCACGATGTTGGGGCGTGAGCGGAAGACGGCCTAACGGTGTGCGGGACCGTAGCCCAGCTTCATGGAGACGGTTGCGAATGGTCCTCGCCGATACCCCAGGAGCAACAGTGTCCCTAATTTGCTGGGAAGTGGCGGTGCGGTCCCCTACGGCACTGCGTAGGATCCTACGGTCTTGGCGTGCATCCGGGCGTCGCTGCGGTTCGGTCCCAGGTCGACGGGCACGTGCACCTTCCGCCGACCACTGGCGACAACATCGATGTACTGTGGAGACCTCACGCCCCACGTGTTGAGCAATTCGGCGGTACGTCCAGCCGGCCTCCCGCATGCCCACTATACGCCCTCGCTCAAAGTCCGTCAACTGCACATACGGTTCACGTCCACGCTGTCGCGGCATGATACCAGTGTTAAAGACTGCGATGGAGCTCCGTATGCCACGGCAAACTGGCTGACACTGACGGCGGCGGTGCACAAATGCTGCGCAGCTAGCGCCATTCGACGGCCAACACCGCGGTTCCTGGTGTGTCCGCTGTGCCGTGCGTGTGATCATTGCTTGTACAGCCCTCTCGCAGTGTCCGGAGCAAGTATGGTGGGTCTGACACACCGGTGTCAATGTGTTCTTTTTTCCATTTCCAGGAGTGTATTTGAATGGGTACATTGCACCATTTTTACGTAATTTTCGTATATTATGACCTTGACTTTGAGTAGAATAGCTGACAAGACATTTCTGGGAAATTTGTTTCCTCTTTTATCGGCACTGTGAACTTTTTCTTTGTGATGTTAAAAGCATTCTGTGCTGTTGGCTATGTCAGTGACAGGAGAGATTCCTATCGGTCACCAAACTGAATCATCACTCCGAGATTCACGTCTAAAGGGAAGTATTGTGTTGCAAGCAACAAGAACATAATTTAAACGTCTTACAAGAGACTGATAGAATTATAAAAGAATAATATATTCAAAAAATTATCTGGCATCTATTATCTTGAAAAGTGACAACCTCCATTGTTAACTTTAGAAGTAAATCGAGAGTCTCGAATTGCTTACTATCTACCTGATATTTTCTTTGTGGGGAAGAGTGGTTCTGATAAATGGTTCTGTGTGGTTTCTAATAATTATTAGTAAATGTAGGTGTAGGTATAGGGATATATTAACACTTTGCCGTTCGCATGTCTCGTACAAATTTATTCGCTTGGCGTCAGCAGCTCTAATTCGGATTACTTAGCTTGTCGCTGGCCGCTTGTCACCTTTCCGTTGATGACATGCTTCAAACACATTGACTTTTGGGCGCTTTAATTTCCAGAAATCCTCCATTTTGCCGTATCGTTCCACAAACTCGAATTTTCCTTTCAAATAACATCTCTGCAAGTTCTACACTGTTATAATAATTCTGCATGCAGAGGTGATGCCACTTTCTATCAGAAGGTGTCAGTAGTTCCATCACTGTTTTTGCTAAAGGTTGTTCAGCGCCAATGAGTATGCCGTATTTCGCAATTTTCGACGGATTGTAAACTTTAAAATTTAACCGTCCTGGCCACAGTAACATTCCTTCATCAATTGAGATGTTTTGACTTAGATTAAACGTTTCTTTAAACTTTTTGGGAAAATAATCAATTACGAATTGCGCTTTGACAAGCCGGTCGGCATTATCCTGTTTATTGTTGCTGTCGGAAAAATGAAAAAAATGATAATATTTGTCTGAATCGATTGCGGGCCATCGTTTGGCGAACTATGTGTGTCTATCAACGGATTCGTTGGCCAATAATAATCGATCCTTGCTTTTTCTACACTTTCTATAAGGATGGCAATCCCAAAGCATTTTCTAAGTTCGGGTCCTGTAACGAGTACTAATCTGGCATTTTTTAAATCCAATTTCCTTCTCTTGCAATTTTGACTGTAGTACTTGTTGGTTTCGTTGCTAATAAATTCAAATAGATCGTACCGAATATATAAATCTAGGACATTGTCGAAGCTCTCTGAATTTTTGGGAAATATGTTCGGACCCGGGGAAGCTTCAAATTTATTATTGGTCCTCTATAAATCGAAGTCCGACCACTGTGCACTGACTTCTTCATCTGATTCAGGCAAATCAGATGGCAGCTGTGGCGTTCGCCGAATTCTTCTTGGACGGATTTCACTATCTCCCTACGATTCTGCTTCACTTTCATTTTTTCGATATCCAATGTCTTCTTCCCAATCGGCCAAGTCGTTCGGAACATCGGACAAGACGTCCGCGCATTCATCGTAAATAATCCCATTGTCTGTTTCGTCCGCCATCATGGAAGAGCACAAGCACTTATAAAAACCAAAAACTTTTTGACGTGTGTAACTTATTGTTACCTAAACAAAACACCAGCAGAATTCGAAAGATACGAAAGTGCCGTCGCCGGCCACTGCGCTATACTATGCTCACGACACTACTGTGATGTTGCCGGCCACTGAGCGATGCTATGTACATGGCATCACTCTAGTGACGCCGGCTGTTGACCACTTTTTCGAACATGACAACACAATGGTGCCGCCGGACGGCATAGTGTTAATACAAGAATATCATTTATTTGTTTCATTGTGGTAGATGGTGACCGCTTTTCCGCTCATAACACCACTGTGGTGTTGCTGGCCGGTATAGTGTAAATACAAGTATATGACTCATTTGTTTCATTGTGGGAGATGTTGACCTCTTTTGCGAACATGACACCACTGTGATGTCGCCGGATGGCATAGTGTTAATACAAGAATATCATTTATTTGATTCGTTAAGAGAGATGGTTGACCGGTTTTTCACGTGTGACACTACTGTGATGTCGCCGGACGGCATAGTGGTGATAAGAGAACATGAATTATTTGTTCGACTGTCTGAGATGTTGACCACTTTTTCGACACCACTGTGGTGTCGCCGGATGGCCAAGTGTTAATTCAAAAATACGATTTATTTGTTCCATTGTGGAGATGTTGACGCTTTTTCGTGCATGACACAACTGTGGTGTCGCCGGACGGCATAGAGTTAATATAAGAACATGATTTATTTGTTACATTGTGGAAAATGTTGATCACTTTTTCGCGCGTGGCACCACTGTGGTGTCGCCGGACAGCATAGTGCTAATAGAAGAATATGATTTACTTGTTTCATTGTTGGAGATGTTGACCCTTTTTTCGTGCATGACACCACTGTAGTGTCACCGGATGGCAGAGTGTTAATACAAGAATATGATTCATTTGTTTCATTGTGGGAGATGCTGACTGGTTTTTCGCCCATGACACAACTGTGGTGTCGTCGGACCGCATAGTGTCAATACAAGAATATGATTTGTTTGTTTCATTGTGGGAGATGCTGCCCGCTTTTTCGGGCGTGACATCGCTACAGTGTCGCCGGACGGCGTAGTGTTAATACAAGAATATGATTTATTTGTGTTATTGTGGGAGATGTTGAATGCTCTTTCGCACATGACACCACTTTGGTGTCACCGGACGACATAGTCTTAATACAAGAATGTAATTTATTAGCTTCAGTGGGATACGTTGACCACTTTTCCGCACATGACACCACTGTTGCCCCGCCGGTCGTCATAGTGTCAATATAAGAATATCATTTATTTGTTTCATTAATTGAGATGTTGACCGCTTTTTCACGCGTGACACTACTGTGATGTCGCCGGACAGCATGGTGTTGATGGTTGATGAAAGAGTATGAATTACTTGTTCGACTGTCTGAGATGTTGACCACTTTTTCGTGCACTGTGGTGTTGCCGGATGGCCAAGTGTTAATTCAAAAATACGATTTATTTGTTACATTGTGGGAGATGTTGACGCTTTTTCGTGCATGACACAACTGTTGTGTCGCCGGATGGCATAGAGTTAATATAAGAACATGATTTATTTGTTACATTGAGGGAAATGTTGATCACTTTTTCGCGCGACACCACTGTGGTGTCGCCGGACAGCATAGTGCTAATAGAAGAATATGATTTATTTGTTTCATTGTAGGAGATGTTGACCCTTTTTTCGTGCATGGCACCACTGTAGTGTCAGCGGATGACAGAGTGTTAATACAAGAATATGATTCATTTGTTTCATTGTGGGAGGTGCTGACTGGTTTTCCAGGCATGACACAACTGTGGTGTCGTCGGACCGCATAGTGTCAATACAAAAATATGATTTGTTTGTTTCATTGTGGGAGATGCTGACCGCTTTTTCGGGCATGACACCACTGTTGTGGCGCCAGATGCATAGTGTTAATACAAGAATAGGATTTATTTGTTTCATTGTGGGAGATGTTGAACGCTTTTTCCTGCATGACAACACCGTGGTGTTGCCTGTTGGCAGAGTGTTAATTCAAGAATATGATTTATTTGCTTCATTGTTGGGAGATGTTGACTGCTTTTTCGCGAGTGACACCACTGTGATGTCGCCGGATGGCATAGTGTTAATACAAGAATATGTTTATTGGTTCCATTGTGGGAGATGTTGACCGCTTTTTCGCATGAGACACCACTATGGTGCCGCCGGTAGGCATAGTGTTAATACAAGAATATCATTTATTTGTTTTATTGTATGAGATGTTGACCGCTTTTTCACGCATGACAATACTGTGATGTCGCCGGATGGCATATAGTTAATAAAAAAATATGATTTATTTGTTCGACTTGCTGAGATGTTGACCGCTTTTTTGTTTGTGACACCACTGTGGTGTAGCCGGACGGTATAGTGTCAATACAAGAATATGATTTATTTGTTTCATGGTGTGAGATGTTGACCACTTATTCGCGCATGACACCACTGTGGTGTCGCCGGATGGCATAGTGTTAATACAAGAATTTGATTTATTTGTTTCATTGTGGGAGATATTTCGTTAAAGATGGTATACTTTAGTAGATTTTGCTTTCTTATAGAGTACAGTGTAAGTAAGTTATTGTAAAAAACACATATCTTTTGTGTAATACAGACACTAATGATGACGTAAACGCCAGAATCTAAACTGGTGAATTAAAACGTTACCACAATGCAACCATCGTCAGCCAATTAATTAACTTTATGACATACATTAACTTTATGACACACTTGGTTCAAGAATCATAAAAGAAGGTTGTATACCTGGAAGAATCCTGGAGATACTAAAAGGTATCAGATTGATTATATAATGGTAAGACAGAGATTTAGGAACCAGGTTTTAATTTGTAAGACATTTCCTGGGGCAGATGTGGATTCTGACCACAATCTATTGGTTATGAACTGCAGATTGAAACTGAAGAAACTGCAAAAAGGTGGGAATTTAAGGAGATGGGACCTGGATAAACTGAAAGAACCAGAGGTTGTAGAGAGTTTCAGGGAGAGCATAAGGGAACAATTGACAGGAATGGGGGAAAGAAATACAGTAGAAGAAGAATGGGTAGCTCTGAGGGATGAAGTAGTGAAGGCAGCAGAGGATCAAGTAGGTAAAAAGACGAGGGCTAATAGAAATCCTTGGGTAACAGAAGAAATATTGAATTTCATTGATGAAAGGAGAAAATATAAAAATGCAGTAAATGAAGCAGGCAAAAAGTAATACAAACGTCTCAAAAATGATATCGACAGGGAGTGCAAAAAGGCTAAGCAGGGGTGGCTAGAGGACAAATGTAAGGATGTAGAGGCTTGTCTCACTAGGGGTAAGATAGATACTGCCTACAGGAAAATTAAAGAGACCTTTGGAGAGAAGAGAACCACTTGTATGAATATCAAGAGCTCAGATGGCAACCCAGTTCTAAGCAAAGAAGGGAAGGCAGAAAGGTGGGAGGAGTATATAGAGGATTTATACAAGGGCGATGTACTTGAGGACAATATTATGGAAATGGAAGAGGATGTAGATGAAGACGAAATGGGAGATAAGATACTGCGTGAAGAGTTTGACAGAGCACTGAAAGACCTGAGTCAAAACAAGGCTCCGGGAGTAGACAACATTCCATTTGAACCACTGATGGCCTCGGGAGAGCCAGTCATGAAAAAACTCTACCATCTGGTGAGCACGATGTATGAGACAGGCGAAATACCCTCAGACTTCAAGAAGAATATAATAATTCCAATCCCAAAGAAAGCAGGTGTTGACAGATGTGAAAATTACCGAACTATCAGCTTAATAAGTCACAGCTGCAAAATACTAACGCGAATTCTTTACAGACGAATGGAAAAACTGGTAGAAGCCGACCTCGGGGAAGATCAGTTTGGATTCCGTAGAAATGTTGGAACACGTGAGGCAATACTGACCTTACGACTTATCTTAGAAGAAAGATTAAGAAAAGGCAAACCTACATTTCTAGCATTTGTAGACTTAGAGAAAGCTTTTAACAATGTTAACTGGAATACTCTCTTTCAAATTCTGAAGGTGGCAGGGGTAAAATACAGGGAGCGAAAGGCTATTTACAGTTTGTACAGAAACCAGATGGCAGTTATAAGAGTCGAGGGACATGAAAGGGAAGCAGTGGTTGGGAAGGGAGTGAGACAGGGTTGTAGCCTCTCCCCGATGTTATTCAATCTGTATATCGAGCAAGCAGTAAAGGAAACAAAAGAGAAATTCGGAGTAGGTATTAAAATCCATGGAGAAGAAATAAAAACCTTGAGGTTTGCCGATGACATTGTAATTCTGTCAGAGACAGCAAAGGACTTGGAGGAGCAGTTGAACGGAATGGACAGTGTCTTGAAAGGAGGATATAAGATGAACATCAACAAAAGCAAAACGAGGATAATGGAATGTAGTCGAATTAAGTCGGGTGATGCTGAGGGAATTAGATTAGGAAATGAGACACTTAAAGTAGTAAAGGAGTTTTGCTATTTAGGGAGTAAAATAACCGATGATGGTCGAAGTAGAGAGGATATAAAATGTAGACTGGCAATGGCAAGGAAAGCGTTTCTCAAGAAGAGGAATTTGTTAACATCGAGTATAGATTTAAGTGTCAGGAAGTCGTTTCTGAAAGTATTTGTATGGAGTGTAGCCATGTATGGAAGTGAAACATGGACGATAACTGGTTTGGACAAGAAGAGAATAGAAGCTTTCGAAATGTGGTGCTACAGAAGAATGCTGAAGATAAGGTGGGTAGATCACGTAACTAATGAGGAGGTATTGAATAGGATTGGGGAGAAGAGAAGTTTGTGGCACAACTTGACTAGAAGAAGGGATCGGTTGGTAGGACATGTTTTGAGGCATCAAGGGATCACAAATTTAGCATTGGAGGGCAGTGTGGAGGGTAAAAATCGTAGAGGGAGACCAAGAGATGAATACACTAAGCAGATTCAGAAGGATATAGGTTGCAGTAGATACTGGGAGATGAAGAAGCTTGCACAGGATAGAGTAGCATGGAGAGCTGCATCAAACCAGTCTCAGGACTGAAGACCACAACAACAACAACATGACATATTTACAGTTTTATAAACCATTCCCAAAAGGTGATAAATGTAAAACATTAAACGTTATACTGGATCATTACAGACTAAAGAAACAACATAATTACCTTTCACAAGAAATTGAGAGCTTTCCTCGTCTTTGTTTTATCTTCATTTACTTATGTACAATTTTATTTTTATTGTTCATTGTTTTTGTTATTTACATCCTAGACATTCACAGATTGTGACGTCCTATTTTATAAGATATAACACTATACACTGAAGAGCCAAAGAAACTGTGACACCTGCCTAATGTTTTGTAGGGCAACCACGAGCGCACATAAGTGCCACAACATGACATGCCATTGACTCGATTAATATCTGAAGTAGTGCGGGAGGGAATTGACACCACGAATCCCGCAGGGCTGTCCATAAATCCATAAGAATACGAGGGGGTGGAGATCTCTTCTGAACAGCACGTTGGAAGACATTCCGGATATGCTCAAAAACGTTCATGTCTGGGGAGTTTGGTGGCCATCTGAAGTGTTGCAACTCAGAAGAGTGTTCTGGAGCCACTCTGTGGCAATTCAGGGTTGTGGGGTGTCACATTGTCCTTCTGGAATCTCCCAAGTCCGTCGGTACGCACAATGGACATGAATGGGTGGAGGTGATCAGACAGGATGCTTACGTCCGTGTCACCTGTCAGAATCGTATCTAGACTTATCAGGAGTCCCATATCTCTCCACCTGCACCGGCTCCACACCATTACAGAGCCTCCACCACCTTGGACAGTCCCCTGCTGACATGCAGGGTTCATAGATTCATATTCATACACGTCCATCCACTCGATAGAATTTGAAACGAGACTCGTCCGACCAGGCATCAACTGAGGAATGTCGGTGTTGATAAGTCCAGTCGGGGAGTAAAGTTTCGCGTCGTGCAGTCATCAAGGGTACACGAGTGGGCCTTCGGCTCCGAAAGCCCTTATCGACGAGGTACCGTTGAATGGTTCTCACACTGACACTTGTTGATTGCCTAGCACTGAAAACTGCAGAAATTTGGCGACGGGTTGCCCTTCTGTCACATTGAAAGATTCTCTTCAGTCGTCGTTGGTCCCGTTCTTGCAGGATCTTTTTCCGACCGCAGTGATGTCGGAGATTTGATGTTTTACCGGATTCCTGATGTTCACAGTATACTCGCGTAATGGTTGTACGGGAAAATCCCCACTTCATCGCTACCTCGGAGATGCTATGTCACACTGCTCGTGCGCCGACTATAACATCACGTCCAAACTCACTAAAATCTTGAGAACCTGCCTTTCTAACAGCAGTAACCTATTTAATAAGTGGGCCAGGCGCTTGTTATCTCATAGAGGCGCCGTCGACCGTAGCACCGTATTCTGCCTGTTGACGTATCTCTGTGTTGAATATGCATGCCTGTACCAGATTCATTAGCGCTGCAGTGTAAATCGATACCGATACAAACGAGAGTAGTGTGTTCTCATTGTATCACGAGATTGCGTTTCACCATTATTCAGCAATAGTAAAGTGGAAATGGGAGAACGTGCTGGACACACCGCTTCCTGTTAGTGTACACCGCAACAGACTAC
Organism: Schistocerca cancellata; assembly: GCF_023864275.1. Lineage (NCBI taxonomy): Eukaryota > Metazoa > Arthropoda > Insecta > Orthoptera > Acrididae > Schistocerca > Schistocerca cancellata. The sequence continues at coordinate 515,465,574 of NC_064631.1, forward strand.
TTGGTGGTCTATGCTTTGAACGGACAGTTCGGCTGAAGTGTATATTTTGTGACTAAGAGCACGAAAGAAGTAACAACTCGTTTCTCCGGAGAAATTACACATTTTGAGTAAAAAAATGAACGCTGCAAATATAATACTCATAATAAGACACGAAGGGTTAGTCAATGGACATATGTCTGAGTACTTTTGCTCCCATTCCGTGTCTAGGATTACGTAGAATCTAGGTACATGGCTTTTAATTTCAGTAAATATATTCCTAGATACGAAGTGGGAGTGAAATATTCACCCATAAACTACTGTTCCGCCTCAGACGACCTTACTTTCCGTGGTAGAGCAGAAGAGTAATCACACTTGGAAGTCGTACTGCTAGGTTTCTATGTAGAGTGTGGTTCCTGATAGAGTGAGTTGTGACATAAGTCTATGCGCCTTGGAAACGCCCTAATATCTCCTATACACACATAAAAAAAAATTTTTGCATCACCTCAGTTCTGAGAGTTCCAGGAACTGTACAGAAAATTTGAATAGAGATCAACATAAACATCATTTCCGCCCTTTTTATTACTCATGAAAACCAGACATTGCATGTTGTACCACCATACAGCGAGACCTTCGGAGGTGGTGGTCCAGATTGCTGTACACACCGGTACCCGTAATACCCAGTAGCACGTCCTCTTGCATTGATACATGTCTGTATTCGTCTTGGCATAATATCCACAAGTTCACTAAGGCAATGTTGGTCCAGATTGTCCCACTCCTCAAGAGCGATTCGGCGCAGATGCTCAGAGTTGTTGGTGGGTCACGTCATCCATAGACAGCCCTTTTGAATCTATCTCAGGCATTCTCGATAGAGTTCATGTCTGAAGAACATGATGGCCATTCTAGTCGAGCGATCTCATTACCCTGAAGGAAGCCATTCACATGTGCACGATGGCGCGAATTGTCGTCCATGAAGACGAGTGCCTCGCCGATGTGCTGCCAATATGGTCGCACTATCGGTCGGAGGATGGCATTCACGTATCGCACAGCGGTTACGGCGTTTTCAATGACCACCAGTGGCGTACGCCAGCTCCAGGTAATGCCACCCCAAAACAACAGGGAACCTCCACCTTGCTGCACTCGCTGGACAGTGTGTCTAGGGCGTTCAGCCTGACCGGGCTACCTCCAAACACCTCTTCGACGATTCTCTGGTTGGAGGCATGTGATACACTCACCGGTGAAGAGAACGTGATGCCAATCCTGAGCGGTCCATTCGGCCTATTGTTGGGCCCATCTGTACCTCGTTGTATGGTGTCGTGATTGCAAAGATAGACCTCGCCGTGGACGTCGAGAATGAAGCTGCTCATCATTCGGCCTGTTGCGTACAGTTTGAATCGTAACACGACGTCCTGTGGCTGCACGAAAAGCATTGTTCAACATGGTGGCGTTGCTATCAGGGTTCCTCCGAGCTATAATACGTACGTATCCGTCATCCACTGTAATAGTAGCCATAGGGCGGGCTGAGCGAGGCATGTCATCGACAGTTCGTGTCTCTCTGCATCTCCTCCACGTCCACAGAGACGCCTGGACACTTTTCTTGTTGAGAGCTCTTCCTGGCACAAAGTAACATTGCGTACGCTATCGAACCGGGGTATTGACCGTCTAGGCATGGTTGAACCACAGACAACACGAGCCGTGTACGTCCTTCCTGGTGGATTGACTGGAACTGATCAGCTGTCGGACTCCCTCCATCTAATAGGCGCTGCTCATGCATGGTTGTTTACATATTTGGGCGGGTATAGTGACATCTTTGAACTGTCAAAGGGACTGTGTCTGTGGTACAATATCCACAGTCGACGTCTAGATTCAAGGGTTCTTGGAACCGGGGTGACTCAAAACTTTTTTTGATGTGTGTATTATTCTCATCAACTTTACATAAAAAGTATGACGGCCTCAACGGAAATGTAGAATCTTCCTCAAACACAGTTTCTTTAAGATTACCCAACAGATTTCTTCCAGATACTCCCATTTAACCTTTTCAAACACTTCTCTTATTCTTTCGTATGGGTATAGCATGTTGATACGATCCTAGCTGCCAGTCTCTGGGAGTTGTCCTGCCCACCTGGCACTGATCCCAAACGCAGGAAGAGTACTCTAGAATTGGTCGCGCTAGTGTAGGTGTATGTGATTTCCTTCACTCGAGCAAATCTAAGTGTTCCATTCGCCTTCTCAAATACTAGCAGGTAACGTTCGTCCCTTTCTGCATCACTTCATACTCTTACTCCAAAATAAGCAACCACACAAAAGGTTAGTTAACCCTTTAAAGGAGCACAGAAATCGCCTTGAAGCGCCATATACGGTGTACAAATGATGCGGGCTTGTCATGTGAACCCTTCAGCTCTGGGGTTAAAACACTGCAGTGAAATGATGCGTATGAGTCAGTCGGTTGTACAGATTCAAAGTAGCAGGTTCGGACGAGCTGGAGACGTGGCTGACTGGCAGAAAGGCTGTATCGTGTTTGAAAGCAAATGAAGTTGTCCAATATGTTGGCGTCTGAAAGCGGACTGTCTGACGTGTCTGTAACGAATGGGGTGGCACTCAGAACCAAGTACCCTAACCGGTGGGAAGCCAATAGGCCTTGGAAGGCCCAACGGTATAGACCGATCACCGTGTCATCCTCAGTCGCAAGGCGTCACTCAATACAGATATAGAGGGGATGTGGTCAGCACATCGCTCTCCCGCTGTTGTCAGTTTTCGTGATCGGAGCCAGTGCTACTCAGTCATGCAGCTCCTCAGTTCGCCTCACAACGGCTGCGGTCACTTCACTTGGCAAAAGCACTCGGGAGACGTGTACGGTCACCCATCCAAGTGCTAGCCAAGCTAGACACCGCGTAACATCGGTGATACAACGGGAACCAGTGTCTCCACCACGAAAAGGCCTATGGCGTAATCAGTACCGAAAGCTAGACAGTAACTGCTGCAGCCAATCAAAGCCGATCCATCTCAACAAGTTTCTGATCTAACATTGCAAAGAGAACTTGTAGCATTTGTGTAATATTATATGGAAATTGAAGATAGTTGGAGGAGAAAATAAAGGAAAGGGAAAGGATTATTGATGTCAGATTCATCGGGACATTACGCGGAATCAGCGGCGACGAGTGGGAATGTGTACCGGACTGGGACTATCTCGTGTTTGCTAGGCAGTTACGTGAACCGGTGCGCCACCCGGACACAGTTTTTATCACGATTGCGCGGACTGCCACAGCACGCCTCTCTGCCGACCCACAGTCCCATCTAGCGCCACCGACTGAATGCCTGCTATGTCCTCCATGCTCGCTACTCAGATTTCCGCAGGAGGTCGGACGTATTTGAGCATCCCCAGTGAATTGCGGATTCTCACATACACCGATCTCCGGCAGCAATCTCTGAGTAGCATGCATGGAGCACATCGCATGGACTCAGTCGGTAGCGCTAGATGGGATTGTGGGTCGGCCGAGAGGCATGCTGTGGCAGTCCGCGCAATCGTGATAATCACTGAGTCCTGGTGGAACAGTGGTTCACGTAATGGCCTCGTGAGCGGGAGATCCCGGGCTCGAATCCCAGCCCGGCACATATTTTCACGCGTCGCCGCTGATTCCGCATAATGTACCATCTGTAAAGCTGAACAGGAAAATTTTCTCAGTTTTGTAAATTTCAATAGTTTTGTATTTTTCTGTAAATGTCATTTTAGACCTATGTCCTTTGCGTGATACATGTGACGTTTATTAATTAATATAACGGTTTCATACATAGAGACTACAGTTTTGTGTATAGCACGAAAAGAGCATTTTCAGCATGAATATCCCAAGTTTTCTGTGAGACTGAAGTTGTTATGACAGAGGATTAAAGTACCTCGGATGGAAATGGCTGTTAGCAGCAGCAACATAGCATTCAACGGTCTGCTCTAAATTTATAATTACGACACCAACAAGAAGGTATAGAGCATGTTGGAACGAGAACCACGATTACGCCATACTGCGTTACATCATCGCCAAGAAAATCATCTCCACATTCACATTGAGGCAAAGTGGTGTTTTAGTTGAGTACTTTCAGATATGTCACCCCCGTATGGTGGGATCGATACCTCATATCTGGCGGACCTGAGCACCATCTTTGGGCGTCAGTGGCGCCAGCGCTCTCTGGCGGAGCAGAGGTGGAGGTGACAGTCGGGTTAGGGAATCTTGGAGAGGACGGCGCACACGGCAGAGTGTACTTCTCCTTTCGGTTAGCGTGACCAGCTTTCCCGGGGTGCACCTTGTCCTGGCGCAGTTGCTGTAGAGCTCTGCGACAGTTACTGCTGCGTACCAGCCGTGTGATAAGCAGTTCGAGCGGACACTTGACCGACTAACTTGCCACGCTTCGTCGAAGACAGAGCTTGCATCTATCGCTATCTATTTTAATGGTGAGCGTTCTTTGACATTTCTGTGACAATCGTTCCGTCCAGTTCCTCTCGAGTGCGCTGCACCGGTTTAGTTGTTATTGGCTGCTCTATGCTCAGTTCTCCACCACCCGTTTTTGCAGCCCTACTTGGGTAATGTCTATTTATGAACTTTGGTCAAACTACTGCACCTATTATGGCTATTTCCTCTCAAACTAAAAAGGCAAATACCGCAGGAAGATCAGTTTAGGTTAATTATTGGTGTTATTCGTGTTTAATTTTCTTAAAAGGTCTTATGACCTGTTTGTGTTCTTCTTTTTCAACTATTCAGCCTTATTCATGAAGAAGGGAGCTTCTCCTGCTAGTAGTAACAACCATTTGTACGGTCCGCCCCCGGCAGCTGAGTAATACCGAGCGACGTGGCACAGTGGTTAGCACACTGGACTCGCATTCGGGAGGATGAAGGTTCAATCCCACGTCCGGCCATCCTGATTTTGATATTCCGTGATTTTCCTAAATCGCTCCAGGCAAATGCCGAGATGGTTCCGTTGAAAGGGCACGGCCGACTTCCTTCCCTAATCCGATGAGCCAGCCGGAGTGGCCGTGTGGTTCTAGGCGCTACAGTGTGGAACCGAGCGACCGCTACGGTCGCAGGTTCGAATCCTGCCTCGGGCATGGATGTGTGTGATGTCCTTAGGTTAGTTAGGTTTAATTAGTTCTAAGTTCTAGGCGACTGATGACCTCAGAAGTTAAGTCGCATAGTGCTCAGAGCCATTAGAACCTAATCCGATGAGGCCGATGACCTCGCAGTTTGGTCTCTTCCCTCAAAACAACAACTCTTCTCAACTGCTGCCTCCCTTCATTGACATGCGCCTCTTCACAAGATGTATGGCGCTTCGTGCAGCAAATCATTGCCTGCTATCTCCGGGTGCCACCAGACACAATCGAACCTCTATACCCGGAGGACAAACATTTGACCGCCGCCAAAGGTTATGCTATTACGTGGGTCAAACGGTGGCCGGTCGCTTACCTTTTTCATGAGGGACATAAATCCAGCCTCAACTTTTGGACCTATTTACGAACCGCCCATGCAGCTCTTGAAAACACACTACGTTATCGAACATTATTTGCTAACTATCTTCGAGAGGTCTTTGTTAGACCTCCACTAAGTTGGGGGGTGCCTGGCTCAGAGGGCACCTACACCTCTTCCCCCGGGGGTGTCTGAGTTTAAGCCGCCTACGATCGATTCCACTTCTGATATCCGCGGATGGGAGAGCGCATCGCAGATTGCGCGGATTTTATTTCATTTTGCTTTTCGTTTTTCTTTTCTTTTTCTTTACACAGAATTTATATATTTTTTCTCTGTGGCCGATGTGTTCCACATAATTTCATGATAATAGTGAATATTACACAAACACAATGCAAATAAATAAATAACAACAACGCCTTTCACTTCTGTTGATTCCTGTGTCTCCCACTTCCCTAAGCATCACAAGCTCGGTGGTGGTGCGGGGGACACTATGGCCAGGCCTCGGGTTTCGACCCCTGCCCACTTTGCCCCTCGAGTCCCCACCGATCCACTATTAGAAAAAAAAAGTGATCAGCGCGACAGACTGTCAATCCTGAGGGCCCGGGTTCGATTCCCGGCTGGGTCGGAATTATTCTCCGCTCAAGGTCTGGGTGTTGTGTTGTCCTAATCATCATCATTTCATCCCCATCGACGGGCAAGTCACCGAAGTGGCGTCAAATCGGAAGGCTTGCAAGCGGTGAACTGTCTACCCGATGGGAGGTCCTAGCCACACGACTTCTTCTTCACCATTGTGCGGAAGTATTAGTGATTTGTAATTGAATTACTGATTGGAGAAAGGAAGAAAGTCCATTGTTTTCAGACATAAGCTGAGATATACATTTAATTTTGGAGCTGTCCGCTCATCGATGAGTGGAAACGGGAAGAAAAAACCAGTAATAATACGGAAAATATAGCCCTTTAAAATTTGTAATTAGTGGAGTGGAGAAGAATGTCCCGACATTCTTCTGTTTTCCACTCACTAGTCACTAGTGTAAGCAGCATCACCAGATGTCAGGCAAAGAATGCTACAACAATGCTGCTAAGTGGGATTTAAACACATTACTGTCCCACGTTATTGCCAGTGTGTTTAAGTAAGTTCCTGTTTGTAGACTCGTAGCGTAATGAGTGAAAGTGACTGTGAAATTGAAAAAGTGCACGGGAAAAGAAAAGGTGTAAGAAATGTAGATGATTATGTCAAAGAAAGACGCAAGAGAGCTAGATCACTAGGCTAGGAATACATAACATCTAAAGAATTAGTTGTGCCAGCAAAACGGTCTGCTCCACCATGCAAGTAAGTTTTATATGAATGTTTTCAGGTGATATTTGTCTTCATTTTACTGCTAAATATTTTAGTGAAGTATATTATATCTTGCTCCAACATTCTGTTTCATTGCAGTTGTCCCAAAATGTCTTTTGAACATTTCAAAGATTAGGATCACATGAAAATAATTAGGAGATTGTACGATCGTAAAACTAAGAGGGAGAAAGAGCTGTATTTAATGGGACTGATGGATCATTCACCTGTACAAAGGAGAAGGAGTAGAAAAGAAAATCCGACTTTTGAGAATTAAGGTACATATAGATTCTTTGTTATGAAACAGACCGAAAGCATACAGGTATGTCACAAAGCATTTTGCTGTTTGTGTGTCGTGTGTGAGAAGACTGGTGTACGGTTAATGTCGCTCCTTGTTAATGGCCAGTCTCCAGATTACCGTAGAGGAAAGCATATTAACATGGGAAATACAGTTGGATCTGATGCCATTGCTAAGGTTGGTGCTCATATTCGATCTTTCCCAACACACCAGTCACACTATAGTGGCAAAAGTGTTGTATATTTGGATTCCAACTTAAATGTGTAAAAGACTCACGACTTGTTTTGTGATAAAAACCCAGATTTGACAATGAAGCATATGTATTATCTCAAATACTTAAATGAAAATTTTTGCTGTAGATTCGGTCGCCCACAAGTAGATGTAAGTTCTGCCTAAGAGGAGCTTCTAGTCAAAATTAAATCTCCGTTCCTGAATGAAGTTGCAAAACGAGTGGCTGTCGCAGAATTGATGGTTCACAAGAGACAAGTATATAAGTTTTATAAAAAACAACAAGAGGTGATAAAACTATGTGCTGAAAGGAATGATGTAGTCAACCTGGTCTTTGATTATATGCAAAATGTTTCCATCCTTGTCTTCGTGTAGGGGACAATTTCTACTTACGAAGACTGTGGCTTTTGTATTTAGAAACCATAAGCTGAAAGACAATACAGCACAGTTTTACTGCTACCATGAAGGACAAAGCAATCGAGGTCCCAATGAAGTGTGCACATTTCACAGTGACTGCATAAGTGCACTACCTGACACACTGAAAGAACTACATGTGTTCACCGAGCGGGGTGGCGCAGTGGGTAGACACTGGACTCGCATTCGGGAGGACGACGGTTCAATCCCGCGTCCGGCCATCCTGATTTAGGTTTTCCGTGATTTCCCTAAATCACTCCAGGAAAAAGCCGGGATGGTTCCTCTGAAAGGGCACGGCCGACTTCCTTCCTAATCCGATGAGACCGATGACCACGCTGTCTGGTCTCCTTCCCCAAACCAGCCAACCAACCAACATGTGTTCAGTGATTCTTGTGGCTTGTGACTGTTGTACGGTACCCGATGCATCTCACAGTGGCTGGGAAAAATAAGTTAATTCAGCATTATTTTCCTGTTCGAGGTCACTCCTTCTTCCCACGTGATAGGGATTTTTCCGTAATCAAGAGAGTCATACAACAAAAAGATAGAATTTACTCTGTCAGACAGTACGTTGAAATAATAGTAGATTCAAGAAAAACACTGAATTCGTATCATGTCAAGTTTATTGAGCATAAGATATTATTGACTTTAAGGAATGGTGGCCACACCACTTTAACAAAATCTTCATTTTCCATAAATTGTCAAGCAAAGGAAAGATTTTCACTTGCTAAGATTCGGCATTTGACCTATAAGCTTCAGAATCTATGGTATGTCGTTTGTTCGGAATACATACAGACTTTTTAAAGGAAAACAAATATCTGATCACCCCCAGAACTACGGCATACAGCAGTAAGATGCCTATAAATATGAAGAAGCTGCAAGATATTAATAAGATAGTGTTTTTTAACAACATTCTTCAGTGGCCCACAGGAAATAACGATTTCCAGTCTGATGGAGATGATTAGGACTTCCAGAAAGACAAAATAGTACAATCTGATGAAGAGGGTTAAAAAGTGTCAAAGAATATGGTTAATTAAATTTTTTTATATTCTAACACAATACATTGTTATTCTTAAGATGTTTTACTAAATAAATGTCAATGTATTCAACTAGGTAGTAACATAAATAAAAATAAACAGCTGTGTAGACCTATGTTACTGTGACATCATTTGCAAACTCCACACAAGAGGATCATTTATTGGAAAAGGGGCAAATGTCCGCCAACTTCCAAAGAGGATAGCTTCAAAAATATTTATCGAATGCTCTGGAACGACTCATCACTGTATACAGATAACCTAGTTCTACAAGGTCGTAATGGATCGCAAAACTGTATGAACCAGTTTTTCTTAGTTTTCTCTAAACAGAGGTGATTGAACTTTCTTCCTTTTTTCCAATCAGTGATTCAATTCTGATCAAAAAATGTTCAAATGTGTGTGAATTTCTAAGGGACCAAACTGCTGAGGTCGTCGGTCCCCAGACTTACACACTACTTAAACTAACTTACGCTAAGGACAACACACACATCCATGCCCGAGAGAGGACTCGAACCTCCGGCGGGAAGGGCGGGAAGGGCGGGAAGGGCCACGCAATCCGTGACATGGCACCTAAACAGCGCGGAAACTCCACGCGGCAATCAAGTTTTAATTAGTTGTTGCCTGAGTAATCCTTCCAACGTACTGAAGAGCTTGTTACTTGTTACCGTCCGTAACTCAAATTCTCCAGCCGAACGTTTGTTAACGGCTGAGGCAACCGGTTGTAGGTGGGTCCCACCATTAACAGGGTTTTTGGATTGTTTGCCACGCTTCAGTAACTTTAATGTGATATTATTTGGAGTTTAAAGTTTTTGCTTTGACGCTATTAAATTTCTCTTGCCGGCTTCTGCTCTAGCCTTGAGTACAGTGATTTTTTGACGTGGACGAATGAACTCTTGTTCTGTCCCTGTTTTACGTACAAGATGTGTTATGTATGTTGCACTTGAGCCAGTGTTAAGTCCACGCCTTGTCGCCGCGGATCGGGCACCCGAGGTCTACGTACCTCACTGTTAAGTGCCGTCTGCGAGCTTGCACCTTCACCTCACACCGGGCCAATTGCTCTTAAGCCGGCCGGAGTGGACGAGCGGTTCTAGGCGCTACAGTCTGGAACCGCGTGACCACTACGGTCGCAGGTTCGAATCCTGCCTCGGGCATGGATGTGTGATGTCCTTAGGTTAATTAGGATTAAGTATTTCTAAGTTCTAAAGGACTGATGACCTGAGAAGTTAAGTCCCATAGTGCTCAGAGCCATTTGAACCATTTGGAAGTTGCTCTTAATGTGTTGTGCTCTAAGGAACCTCTTTTAGTAAAATGGTTTTGAACATGATGAAAATTTGGTTGCTTAATGGAAATTAAACTTGTTGCAGAGTTGCAGTTTTTTAGTTAGAAATGATTTCATGCCAGAAATTAGAAAACTGGTCCTTGCAAAACTTTTGGAACATAATGCGAATTTGGTTTCTTAGTGTAAATGGACCTTTTTGTAAAGTTGCACGATTATAGTAAGAAAAGATTTATTGGCTATAATTAGTAAACTGCTTCTTGTAATACTTAAGGAACACAATGCGAAATATAGGCTCTCACTGTGGATTAAACGTTTCTAGTACTGAACTGTTTTATAGAAAAGCATTAATTCTTGCAGCTAGTAAATGTTAAAAAATATGAAATAAATCGTTTTGCGACATTGTAGAAATAAATTCGTAAAAATTTTAGTTTAAAGAATGAAAAGATGTTCAAGTTGTTACTCAGTTCTTCCATTAGGACCTGTCGATTAAATCTTCTAATTAATAAATGTCTTTGATAAGCCCATATCAGTATGAAACAGTGTTCGCCGAATTTTCTTAAACATAAGTTTTAACGTTCAAGAGTGCGTTACATACTTTGCCTTTGTTAGGCTCCTATTCCTTTGCATGAATAGTCCGAGCACTGAATCAAAGTTAAAGAGCTGAAATAGGTAGTTAAATTATTTAAGTGAATTTGTGAACCTAGCTGCAGCTATTTTATGGATTTGTAAATAGGTCTTAACTCAAGCTACGCCATGTGTTAATTAAAAATCATCAGTTAACTTAGTAGTAGAAACTAAGTTGCTTGAAGTTCAGTAAAAAGAACTGATATTTAAGTTATCTCACAAGCAATAAAAACTCTGAGTCCAAACAACTATTACAAGGTAGGTTATTGATCGTAACAGATTCTGGATGTACAGTAATTGTACATACATGTACAATAGGTTTGTAATCAGAACTATTTAACTATATTGTTGTGTATATGTTGCTATTGTTTATTCCTGAATGTGTCGGCTAGAGAGAGAGAAAGAGAGAGAGAGTTACACGACCACACAATCTGAGGGTTCCTCCCATACTATAACCACTCTACCAATAAATTGCCAGCGGAAGTTTATGTATCTGTTCTTGGCGTCTCTGTGCTTGAACTGAGATACTAATCCTGGTAATAACAAATTCAAGGCTCCCACTTGAAGGACTTTAAATGTGAATTGCAAAAGATTAGCACTATTTAAAGACTGTAACTTGTGTTCATTATAGGTGGAGTAATTGCTCTGTAATGAATTTAAATGCACTGATTATCTTGATTAAATATTCTGGATCCCCGTATCGTACAGAATGGCGTTTACCCTAGTTAAATGGAATATGTAATCCCTAAAACTCTTACTATTATCACAGTTTACAGACCTCAGAGTTATGCTCTGTTAATTATTTACCATACGATCTTAGTTTTATAACGAATGCTAGTGTCTCAAAATTGTCTTGTATTCTCTTTGTTCCGTCGTAACTGTCTTTGTGAACGGATGTAGTAAAAGATCATGTCTTGTTACGACTGTTTTAAGAACTTGAATTACATGTATATGAAAATTAACTTTATTCAGTTTTGTTATTTAATTTTCTCCTTGTCGTCATCTAATAATTTTTGATGGTTTCCAACAAATATTCTTTGTTCGTCGACTTAATAGGGTAATGTACTGGATCGGCTGCTATTGTCACAGCACTTTCGAGAAAACGAACCCATCTTCAGTGAATTACGTGATAACGAAATCTCATGCTGATTGGTGACCGTCATTTTATTGCAAAGTTGATTCTGACGTATAAAGCTCATTATTCATCTTTCCCCGATCCGGCATCATCGTGTTGAAGATAGAGCTACAACATGATCTTCGCCGGCTTTCGTTCCTCAACTCTTCATTGTAACTGTCGTTTCTCTATTCTGATTTTTATAATCACTACAACAAATATCAACAGCTTACTAAACGAAAAGAGAGATCATAAATACAGTAGATAATACCATTTCTCACTGAAATGGTTAGCGTACGTTTGTGTGACACAGTGTGTCGCGTTAGTATTATCGGGTAGTAAGTAAATTTGTGACTGTCTGTATAGAAACTGTCTGATAGCGTGTTCGTATCTGATAACAATCATTTTTCTTGTTGAAATATGGTATAGGTTAGCAGCTGTTTCACACCAGGGAACCATTACTGTAAATTTTATTGAAATTAATTTTGCCGATTCATGGCTGGGGATCGTATTGTTTTTCTTACCCAAAATATTTCTGCGTTTCGCTACTGACCGTGGGTTCGATTCCAATTATAATTTCAATATTTAGCTTAAGTAGGATGCGAAATAAAGTCCATCCACCTTTCCAATTATCACACGATCACGGTTACCCAAATGCTGTCGAAGGGTTAGCATTTTAGGGTGGATTTGCTGATGTTAAATCATTAATATACCCATATAGCGTTATAAACAGCATACAATGGACATATGGAATAGGTTTCCTCGAGAATTGTTCGTAGCGGTACACAAATCAGCGTGTATCTCATAGAATAAACAGGACAAAAACTGGACAGTAGCTGAGTGGAGGCGGGTAGTGCGGTCCAAAGAGTCGCCATTTGACACTTTTAAATCATGCAAGGCTCTACGACTCATTTAACCCATGTTGTGTTGGAGGTTAGTTCAGGCTGAAGATGATTCTATGACATATCGGGGGCTCATCGTACTGTGTCATAGGGCCGCTGATACAAATCACCACGAACATGGACCAGGATGAATATTTAAACTATCTCGGTAAAACCACACGCTCATTTCGGTGAGTAATTATTATGAGTTTTACTTCATTACTTCTGCTAACACAACATTTCGGAAAGCTATATGAATAAAATTTCAATAAAAAGTATTAAAAGGAGAAAGTAACTAAGAGTTGAGGTATCGGTACTATAAGAAATTAAAGCTCAACGGCATAGGTTGTTTGTGTTATATCAACCCCAAACATTCATCGTACGCTCTCTATATGTTCAGATGTGTTCTGTAAGAACCTTATCCATTAGCAGAAGCCTATTCGACGTGATGTGTGATTGTGGTGTGGAAACTGAAGCAATATATCAGTATTCTTGAAAGTGAGTTTCACTCGATTTATTACAAAAAGTGAATTCGAAATACGGTTGGCATTGATTCCAAAGATCACATTTTTTCCCAAAGCTGATAAATTAGTTAAAGAAATAGGACTTATTTTCTGAGATAGCTAAAGAGACTAGAAATTATTAAAAGGTAAAAAATATGGACAGTGACCAGCACTGAAGTGATTGTGCTTTATATCTGTTATCTGAAATTTTTAATGTAGCGAACGTTATGTTAACGACAGTCAATTGTTTAACTGATAATCGGAAAGAATAACGGTTACAATCTCTGGTCAAGCTAGCTGAGATAACCTTAATTACATTTCATACGATCATTAATTTGCCTGTTACTAGATATGCGAGGCAGATAATCACTCAGGACATTATTAAACCGACTGGAAACAAATAAAGAGTTCTATTGTAGCGTGGGCTTGAATAATCATCGATTGACCTTTTTGTGTAGCGCCGTGCATCGTGAGTTTCTGCTCGATCCGTATGCATTTAAAAGCATATTTTTTCTTACGGTACACCCAAAATGGAAAGTGACGACAAGAGAGGCTGTGTCTACTTGTGTCGTGGTTTTCCACCGACTCAACGGAGACCAGAATGCCCACAAATGCGATAGGTAACTCGTCATCCTCAGCACGAAAGCATAACTTCATACATAAAATTTCACCACAGTACTACTACCACGGCAAGAAAAAGGAAGACCTGGTACATCGATGACAATGTGTTATCTTTTCGTTCACAAATCTGTAACTGCTATTCTGTAGAGAATCGTCTTCCAGTATGATAACAACCTTGGTCACAGGGCTGCACGCAAGCGTTCCTGCTTTGACGAGTACTGAAACAACCTATTGCATGTTGACTGTGAGTATTATTACTGAGCGAGGTGGTGCAGTGGTTAGCACACAGGGCACGCATTCGGAAGGATGACAGTTCAAACCTGCGTCCGTCCAATATGATTTAGGGCTCCCGCGATTTCAACCAATCACTCCAGGCAAATGCCAGGATGATTCCTTTGAAAGGGCACGGCCGTCGTCTTTCTGATGGGACCGACGACCTCGCTGTTTGGTCCCTTCCCCTAAATCAACCAACCAACAGTTTTATTAACGCTTGGTAGTGTTTGGAAGAGGACCCTTTGGGGGTCTCCATTTGACCGGCTGGTTGGATTGTGTAAGATCCAGATTTATGAGTCATTCGAATCTGATGCTGGACTGCGTGGGAACGTGAGCGAAGGCATACTCACAGGCAAGTTTCCACCAAAGATAAGGATCGCCGTATTACGCGCCAACAATGTCGTAAACCCTTCACAACTGTGCCAGCCTTGGGGAACAAGTAAGGCACTCACTACAAATTTCTGTGTCGTTTCGCACCATTAATCGGAGACTACATGGACTGCTGCTGAATGATATCGCAGTGTCCTCAGCGAAGAATTGCGGTTCTGTTCTGTAGTGCTTCGGATGGCCATCATCGGCAAGTATGGCGGCCACTTGGGGTGGGTCCGATCCTGCCAATGTTTTAGAGAGGTTCAGTGGTGTTATTCGTGGCGTCAAGTTGTGGGGAGCCATCGCATATGGCTTCACGTCGCGGTTGGTAGTCATTGAGGGAACTCTGACGGCACTAAGAGACATCCTGCGTCCTCATTTGTTCCTTGTAAAGGACATATACCAATCCGCTACCTAAAATACTACGATATATTTTAGACATTTTTCATAATTTCTATGAGACTACATTGATCAGTTAGAACGTTATGACCACCTAACTAATAACTGGTGTGTCCACATTCGGCATGGATAACAGCGGCGACGAGTCGTGGCATGGAAGCATTGAGGCCTTGGCAGATAGCTGGAGGGAACTGGCACCCCATCTACAAGTCACATAATCCCCGTAAATTCCTGGGAGATGGGAGTGGGGGCGATGAACTCTAACCCCATGTTCAATCACACCCCAGATGTGTAGGATCGGGTTCATATCTGGCTAGTTGGGGGCGAGCACATCAATTGGAACTCACAACTGTGTTCCTCGAACCATTCCATCACGCTCGTGGTCTCGTGACATAGCTCATTGTCTTGTTGAAAAATGCGTCTCTCTTCGGGTATCATGGTCGTCATAAAGCGGGGCACATGGTCTGCATCCATGTACGACACTCACTGGCCATCATGGTGTCTTAAACGAGTTCCACTGGACCCATGGATGCTCACGTGAATGTTCCCCAGAGCCACCACCAGCTTGTCTCCGTCCTACAGTTCATTTGTCAAGGAGCTGTTCCCCTGGAATGTGACTGATTCGCGCCCTTCCATCGGCATGATGAAGAAGGTATCCGGATTCACCATGCCATGCAACGCTCTGCCACTGTGCCAACGTCCAGTGCCATGGTCAATTTCCCATTTCAGTCGTAGTTGTCGATGTTGTGGTGTTAAAAATGGCACAAGCGTGGGTCGTCGAATGCGAAGGCCCATCGTTAGGCGTGTTCGGTGCACTGTGTGTGCACAAATTCTGAAGTTATTTTCGCCACTGTTCGTTGCCTGTTCTGTTTTACCAGTTTGCCCAGCCTACGACGTCCGACATTTGTGATGAGGTGTGCCTGGCCAATCCTGGTACGCCTGGACGTGGTTTAACCTTGGCTTCGCCACGTGTTGAACACACTCACTTCATCCCTTCTCTGACACTCGACAATTCATGCAGTTTCCGGACGCTCGTGCCGAGCTCAGGGGAATCACAATCTGCCATCGGTGAAACTCAGATAAATTGTGGGTCTTCCCCATTGAAAACACGGACAGCGCCCTCACTGATACCACATGCACCGTGCGTGTATCTGGCTTGCAGTCATTCCTCGCTAGGTCGTCCTGCTATCGCATGGACGGGTTTATATCGAAAATATGTTGGTGGTCATAATGTTCAGGCTCGTCAATGTATCTGCCTATGCAGATGTTTATGTAATTTTGTAAATGTTTCATGCTATAAATTTATTAACTGCATTTGTTTAATGATGTGTTGACGAACATAAATTTTAAAAACTGCTGTAAAATTTCTCCCAAATACTGACGATAGCGTAATATCTATGACGGTGAAATACTGAGAAAGTGGAGTGTGCCAAAGCTGTATGCGCGCGCCACTGCGTGGAAAAAAAAGAAGGTAGGGCACAAGAATGGCGAAATGTGATTCACAGCTAGTTCAAATAGACATACTTAAAATGCAGAACTGTAAGCAAATTTCAGTCTGAATTGATCAAAAGTGTTATACATAGAGTCAGTCAAGTGCTTTTGTGTGGATAAAATGTTATTTAATTGTGCAAAGCAGAATGATGTGTATCGTCATAAGTGTGTGGCTTGCTAACTGACTGAAGCGAGAAGAAAACCAGAGCAGAGTTTAAGAAGTGGGTTTTCTGCTCTAAATGTAATTCTTCAGCTCTTAATTGAAGTTTTAGTTCACGTACATCAAGTGGAGTAGGAGGAGGTGATCAGAGGAGATTAGTGTTTAACGTCCTGTCGACAACGTTGTCATTAAAGACGGAGCTCTTGCTTGGATTAGGGAAGGATGGTGAAGGAAAGTGGCTGTACCCGCTCACAGGACCCATCACGGCATTTGCCTTAAGGCTGGTTCCTTCGTTGGTTGGTTTGGGGGAAGAGATCAAACTGTGAGATCATCGGTCCCGTCGGATTAGGGAAGGATGGCGAAGGAAATCGACCGTGTCCCTTCAAAGGAGCCTCGTGATGACTGGGTGTTGTGTGATGTCCTTAGGTTAGTTAGGTTTAAGTAGTTCTAAATTCTAGGGGACTGATGACCATAGATGTTAAGTCCCATAATGCTCAGAGCCATTTGAACCATTTGAACCTTCAAAGGAACCATCCCGGAATTTGCCTGAAATGATTTAGGGAAATCAGGGAAAACCTAGATCAGGATGTACGGACGCGGGTTTGAACCATCGTCCTCCCGAATCTGAGTCAGTGTGCTACCACTACGCCACCTCGCTCCATGAAGAGGAGTTGAAAAGCTCGGCATTATTGTAGCAAGAGGGATGAGGTTATCTTATTACTTGCACAAAAGCACATGAGGCTACTTACCAAAGTATTTAATATAGTCCTCTAAAATATTCGGCCACAGATATGAAACGACAAGGTCTAAATATTACAACGATATTTTGTATTTATATTTGAAAAAACTGGGAGAAATTTCATAATTGCTTATATGCTATAATACTGCGGTGTAACTAGTGTTGTTTGTTTATGAAAGCAAGCTATTCACCCACATGAACTGAATGGTTGCAATTGAAGAAAAGTAATTATTTGTATACTGAAATTACAGTCGTTACTGCTTCACAGTACTAGACAGCAGTGTGAATTTTACTGAGTTGATGTACTTTAAAAAGTACAGAAGAGTTTCACATACTGGGCCCTTCAACTATAAAAATTAATAAGAAACACGAGGGAGTTATTTTTTAAGGAACGCTATGCATTTATTCTGCATGATAATTTCAGAAAAAAATTTGTTGTTTCTAAAATCAGACTGTAAAAGTAATTAATGGTTATTAAAGGCAATGTATGTGAGTTAAATTATTGCACAACTTCAGAGAAATCTGAAAATACATTAGTTGTCTTCTCAGGCAACTAGTTAAAAATCTACAGTGGTATTTACTAAAGTAAATAGTAAATAAAGCTCATACAATTTATTGTAAGGGAAAATGCACTACTAAATTCATATAGTGATCGTTGAATTGCCGGTAGTGTCCAAGTTAGGGTGTGGGTCAGTTTGGTTTCTGAAGTTCTCTTACCTCTGCTGGATGTACTTGAACTGTAGTAGTGAGTGAAGGCTGATTATCAACTGAGTGTTGAGAACAGAGCGAATCGTAACAGACCGTGACGAAGTTATTAATATCAAAATAAGGGATACAGAATATTAGACTGTTACATATGTCATTACAGACGATGGACTTTAAATATTTTGTTACAGAAGCGAAAATATATAGACGAAAATAAACATCGGGCCTCTACAGATTCGGTAAATAGATAGAAAGAGTAGAGACGGGCCATTGCAGCCTTTCATGCAACAACATCGTGGCGCCGCGATTCAACAGAACAACGCTCGCCTACCCATGGTACGGGTCCCTATGAAGTGTCTGCGTGATGTTGAAGTACTCACGTGGCCAGTAAAATTCCGAGACCTCTCCGTGGTAGATCATATGTGGGACGAGTTTGGACGTCAGCTGCGTCAGAGTATCTAGGACGTCATGAACCAGTTACTACCGTTGTCAGCCTGCTTGCCGAAGTTGACGATACAACAGCTTCATGACGCAGTTCCAAAACGAATCAGTGCATGCATCTAGTTTAGAGAGGTGCAAAGCTATACATGTAAATGGGTTCATACTGACAAGTGTCTTTTTTTTAATTATTGTTATTTCATCCCCCTGCCCCCCTATGGGCGGGGAGTGGGCTGTCAGCGGGACAGTTCACCGCTCTTCAGCCACACGAAGTAAAGAAAATATTTGTAATGTGAAATACAATCAAAATTTGAGGCTGCTTTCTAAATTGAATTAAATATCAGAGATGGACAATTAAAAAACAGAAATGTATACGTTTTAAAACACGTCACAGGAAGGTGAAATCCTCCTGATATAACCACTGAAGCACTCCACTTTTACTTAAAATCTGAAGGACCTGCACTAGCGTGAGAAATATTGCCTGGGTAGAGAGTACGTTCCGTAGTGTTGAGGGATGTGGGTTGAAAGATAGTGGTCTGTTAGACTAGAAAACTATGGAGGTGAGAGGTAGGAGTTGAGATGGATACTGGGAAAGACAGCCGGTGGAGAAGGTCGGAGGATGAGGAGTAGTGTGTGTCATGTTGGTAGGGCTGTGGTTGCAAGAGGAAAGGAATGGGATTGCGTCAGAGTATCTAGGACGTCATGAACCAGTTACTACCGTTGTCAGCCTGCTTGCCGAAGTTGACGATACAACAGCTTCATGACGCAGTTCCAAAACGAATCAGTGCATGCATCTAGTTTAGAGAGGTGCAAAGCTATACATGTAAATGGGTTCATACTGACAAGTGTCTTTTTTTTAATTATTGTTATTTCATCCCCCTGCCCCCCCTATGGGCGGGGAGTGGGCTGTCAGCGGGACAGTTCACCGCTCTTCAGCCACACGAAGTAAAGAAAATATTTGTAATGTGAAATACAATCAAAATTTGAGGCTGCTTTCTAAATTGAATTAAATATCAGAGATGGACAATTAAAAAACAGAAATGTATACGTTTTAAAACACGTCACAGGAAGGTGAAATCCTCCTGATATAACCACTGAAGCACTCCACTTTTACTTAAAATCTGAAGGACCTGCACTAGCGTGAGAAATATTGCCTGGGTAGAGAGTACGTTCCGTAGTGTTGAGGGATGTGGGTTGAAAGATAGTGGTCTGTTAGACTAGAAAACTATGGAGGTGAGAGGTAGGAGTTGAGATGGATACTGGGAAAGACAGCCGGTGGAGAAGGTCGGAGGATGAGGAGTAGTGTGTGTCATGTTGGTAGGGCAGTGGTTGCAAGAGGAAAGGAATGGGATTGGATGGAGAGGGAAAGGAGAGAAAAGCCCTAATGTAGAGTGGAATAGGTGGGGAAGAGTTAAAGTTGGTAGGCGGAGGGGGAGGGGGGGGAGGTAAATATAGGAGACGATCTCATTATCTGGTGGATGAATTTGGTAGAAGCTGCGTTGGGATAGGATGTGGAGTATGTGTAGGTGTTTGGGCGAAGGGATGTGTTTGAGCAAGCGCGGCAGCGTACCAGGGTTGGTGTTCAGAGGTGAGTCAATGGGATGATTAGAATCTAGTTTGGGGATAATAAAGGAGATGTGGAGGTGTGTGATGTGGTTGAGGAGGGGTGGGAATTTGATGAGCTAGTAGAGGATTCAGGTGAAGAAGGTGAATGGATGGAAAGTGAGACGAAGTGCATGGCGTTCAAGGATTTGAAGTGGCCTATACAGGGTGCGGCGGTTAAATCCGGACAAATACTCGTAAAACGTTTTGTGAAAGCAAATTTATTAAAACAAAATAAAAATGAAAATGAAAATCCTTTTAGATATAAGTAACCGTACCTTTTAAGAGTACCATTACTCGATGTAACCCTCTTCAGCCGCAATGAGCGGCTCCAGTCTTGTCCTGAAGCGATCGCACGCACGCTTTAAAACAGCACTGTCCATTTTCGCGAATGCAGCTTCGATAGGGGTGCTTGGTGATGCGACATTAGGGTGCCTCGTCTTATAGGTAACCTTAATAACTACGGTCCAAACATAGTAGTCGAGGGGGTTCAAATTCGGGCTACTCGGGGCCAGAACTCTTTTGACCAGAACATGTCAACGTTATCCGAGAACCAGTTTTGGACTAAATGGCACGCATAAGGGGTCCTCCACGGCCATCCAACACTTTGTTCGCTCTGAAATCAGCGCCTGAGCCTTTACAATGACAGCTGCAGTTCGCGACACGCATTTCCGCGATTGAGGTTTCCTCACCGGGTTAGTGAAACCTTCCCCAGACTTTTCTGAAGCATTATACTTGGCCACAATATCGTAAACAGTTGATTTCAAGTACCCGAAGAATCGAAATATTTCAGTGAGCGAACGCCCAACTCAAAGACTTCCGATAATTGCGGCTCTTCGATTGTACTCAGCACATGTCCGTAACATCTCGGCTATTTTGTCATTCTGGCTGACTACGAGATGCCTGTGTCTTTCAAGAGCGCCAATCGAAACCTTCGGCGGAACAACGATATTGGGGGAAATTCAAATTGAATTTTTTCCCGAATTAAGGGTCGTATTCTGTAGAACTTTGGTGGGGCGGATCCTTACGACATTTGATTCGTAGAGGTTGGGTCGGGTCAGGGTTTTATAGGTGTGGAGAATAATGGAGGGTTGTAATCCCCAAGTTGAGCCTGTTAGTAGTTTCAATCTGTTGTGTGGTAGAAACTGGATAGATATTAGGTGAGGCTTCCAACTTCGTTGCCAGTCAATGGTTAGTCCAAGATGCTTTACTTTGTTAGTTAGCTGGTTAGGACAGTTGTAAATGGTAAGGTAAAAGTCATGGAGGCAGAAAGTACACGTGTTTCGTCCCAAATTATTGCCTGAGTTTTGGAGGGGTTGACCTTGAGAAGCCACTGGTTACAACAGGAGGCGAACTGACTGAGGTGGTCATAGCGTGTAGGTTTTCACGGCCGGCGTCTTAAGTAATTAAAACTTTCGGGCTAAGAGGCCGTGGTCCAATAGTAGAAATACTTCTCCCTGACGTTTCGTTGCCAGCTGCGGGCAACATCATCTGAGGTGAGTCTACTACTGGCTGCTAGGCCGTGGAGGTCCTGTTTATATAGAGCGCGTAGAGGGCGCCACCACTCGTCACGTGTTGTTAACAGTAAAACTATCTCTGGCTTTCGTCATTACTCTCGATCGAAGGTAATCGATTGTCACATCTTTGGTACGAAGTCGATCGCCATATCTTATCTAACTTCAAGCCTTCTTCTTTCCTGTTAAAATTATTGTGGTGTTTAAAAATCTCTACATCCTCTCTATACATACGTGCATAATAATGCGGTGTCTTAGCTAGCACGCTCGTCTCACTAAATTTTATTTCATGGTCACCCGTTTCAAAAACATGTTCCGCTACAGCCGATTTGTCCGTGTGTCCCAGTCGACAGTTCCTTTTATGTTCAGTTAGGCGAGTACTGATACTTCTTTTTGTGGTTCCAATGTAACCTTCCCACAACTACACGGAATCTTATACACACCAGGAGTAGCTAAAGAGTGTCGTGCATCTTTCGCCGATCTTAAGCATTCACTAATCTTCTTGGTGGGTCTGAAGACTGTTTCAACTCTGAACTTGGCCTGCACTTTCCCGATACGGTCCGTAATATTGTTGATGAATGGAAGAGAAACTTTCCCCACCGATGGTTGTTGTTGTTGCACGTTTTCGGACTTTTTTCTTCTTGCCAGGGTACCCATTTTTTTGGAAAGCGGTTCGCAAGTGGTTTAGTTCCTCTTGCAAATAAACTGGCTCACAGATTTTATTAACCCTGTCCACCAATGTCCTGATAATACCTCTCTTCTGCCTGGGATGATGGTTTGAATCTTTATGAAGATAACGATCGGTGTGCGTATCTTTTCTGTAGACTTTGTGACCCATAGTCCCATCTGCTCGTTTAATTACTGAGACGTCCAAAAAATTAATCTGTCCATTACTTTCTGTTTCCATAGTGAATGTATTTTTGAATTGATGCTATTCAAATACTTCAAAAAACGGTTCAGTTCTTCTTCACCGTGATTCCATATGACAAAAGTGTCGTCCACATACCGATACCACTTCAAAGGCCTTTTTCTGGCTGACTGCAGTGCTTGCTGTTCAAAAAATTCCATAAAATATTAGGAACGGCTGGACTTAGAGGGCTACCCATTGCCACTCCATTAATTTGTGCATAGAACTCATTATTGTACTGAAAAGAAGTCGTGGAAAGGCAATGTCTAAACAAAGCTACTATATCAGTAGGAAATATGTCAGATATGCAAGCAAGAGCTTCGTTGACAGGAACATGGTGAACAGAGACACCACATCAAAGCTGACAAGAATATCACTGGGGCTGACATTAATCTCCTTCAATTTTTCGATGAAGTGCATAGAGATTGTAATATGATGATCAGTTTTTCCAATAAACGGTTGTAACAACGTGGCAAGATGTCTAGCCAGCTCTTGAGTAGGGGATCCTATAGCGCTTACTATCGGTCTCAGTGGAACATTAGGTTTGTGCACCTTAGGTAGCCCATATAATCTAGGAGGATAAGCTTCCGTTTTGCAAAGATCTTTTTTATCCTCTGAAGGAATAGAAGACTTTTTTCATTAATTGATTGGTAACTGTCAACATTTTCGTAGTAGGATTCTTTTTCAACTTTTTATAAGTGGTAAGATCCAAAAGCTCACTGATCTTCTTGTGGTAGTCTTCACTCTTCATCACCACCGTAGCATTTCCCTTGTCAGCAGAAAGTACAATAATACTCTTGTCCGCATTAATCTCCCGTAATGCTTTCTTTTCTCTTTGAGACAGATTACTGCTAGGTGGCTTAGCTTTACGCAGTATCCTGGCTGTTTCCATCCTAACTTCATCAGCAGTGTGTGATGGTAACAGCCGAATCCCCGCCTCTATATTAGCTACAATATCCTCCGTTGGAATCTTCAGTGGAGTAATTGCAAAATTTCTTCCTTTCGAGAGAACAGAAGTTTCTTCCCTGGATAATTCTTTTCCGGAAAAATTTATAACCGTTCGAGAATTGTCTATAACCGGTGTTTCCTGTCTGCTCTTCTGTAGATTATCAAATTTCTTCTTCTGCCTATTAGAAGACACTTCTGCACTAAGTTCCATGGATCTAAATGTTAGCCCATCCACCTTATTCCAATCGCAAACCTGCATTGTATTGCTAATAAATAGATGGAGATTTAATAGTTGACTGCATGTTACAGACAGTCCTAGACGTGTTTGATGGATCTGTTCTCGTAGCATTGCCAGTTCCATGCGCGAATAGCTCGCGGTGAATGAAACAATCTTCTCACCTACAAAAACTTCTGAACTCTACCGGTGTCACGACAACGTAGCAAGAAAGTGAGCGAACAAAGTTGCTGGGCCTTCTTCTTGCGTAGGTTCTCCAATCGTCGTACCATAATCGACATATCCTCCCCGTAGAGGCGTCTAATCATAGCGTGTAGGCTTTCACGGCCGGCGTCTTCAGTAGTTAAAACTTCCGGGCCCCACTGATATTCTTGTCAGCTTTGATGTGGTGTCTCTGTTCACCATGTTCCTGTCAACGAAGCTCTTGCTTGCATATCTGACATATTTCCTACTGATATAGTAGCTTTGTTTAGACATTGCCTTTCCACGACTTCTTTTCAGTACAATAATGAGTTCTATGCACAAATTAATGGAGTGGCAATGGGTAGCCCTCTAAGTCCAGCCGTTCCTAATATTTTATGGAATTTTTTGAACAGCAAGCACTGCAGTCAGCCAGAAAAAGGCCTTTGAAGTGGTATCGGTATGTGGACGACACTTTTGTCATATGGAATCACGGTGAAGAAGAACTGAACCGTTTTTTGAAGTATTTGAATAGCATCAATTCAAAAATACATTCACTATGGAAACAGAAAGTAATGGACAGATTAATTTTTTGGACGTCTCAGTAATTAAACGAGCAGATGGGACTATGGGTCACAAAGTCTACAGAAAAGATACGCACACCGATCGTTATCTTCATAAAGATTCAAACCATCATCCCAGGCAGAAGAGAGGTATTATCAGGACATTGGTGGACAGGGTTAATAAAATCTGTGAGCCAGTTTATTTGCAAGAGGAACTAAACCACTTGCGAACCGCTTTCCAAAAAAATGGGTACCCTGGCAGGGAGATAGGTCGAGCACCCCATCCCAGAAGAAAAAAGTCCGAAAACGTGCAACAACAACAACCATCGGTGGGGAAAGTTTCTCTTCCATTCATCCACAATATTACGGACCGTATCGGGAAAGTGCTGGCCAAGTTCAGAGTTGAAACAGTCTTCAGACCCACCAAGAAGATTAGTGAATGCTTAAGATCGGCGAAAGATGCACGACACTCTTTAGCTACTCCTGGTGTGTATAAGATTCCGTGTAGTTGTGGGAAGGTTACATTGGAACCACAAAAAGAAGTATCAGTACTCGCCTAACTGAACATAAAAGGAACTGTCGACTGGGACACACGGACAAATCGGCTGTAGCGGAACATATTTTTGAAACGGGTGACCATGAAATAAAATTTAGTGAGACGAGCGTGCTAGCTAAGACATCGCATTATTATGCACGTATGTATAGAGAGGATGTAGAGATTTTTAAACACCACAATAATTTTAACAGGAAAGAAGAAGGCTTGAAGTTAGATAAGATATGGCGATCGACTTTGTACCAAAGATGTGACAATCGATTACCTTCGATCGAGAGTAATGACGTCAGCCAGAGATAGCTTTACTGTTGACAACACGTGACGAGTGGTGGCGCCCTCTACGTGCTCTATATAAACAGGACCTCCACGGCCTAGCAGCCAGTCGTAGACTCACCTCAGATGATGTTGCCCGCAGCTGGCAACGAAACGTCAGGGAGAAGTATTTCTACTATTGGACCACGGCCTCCTAGCCCGGAAGTTTTAATTACTGACTGAGGTGGATTTGGAGAGACCGTTGGGATGGGTGGAGGGCTAGGGAAACGGTGTCATCAGTATACTGGAGGAGGTGGACTGGTTTGGTCATATCACGAAGGATGAACAAGGCAGACATAGTTCATTGGAAATGTGTTGTAAATTAGACTCGGCTCTGTAAACACTGCACGAACTTTACACACCCTCTCAAGCAGTGATGTTAGAATCTTGTTCCTGCTCCGCATCTTGTTGACCCCCCCCCCCCCCCCCCACACACACACAACTTTTCTTTCAGGGAGACTATTTATTGCCACTCCTAGACCAGCCTTTAAGTTGAACTGTTGTGGTGACGCGTTGGTGTTTACGGCAGCGACGAACCTAGATGCTGCGGCGAGGAGGTTGAAGCCCTGGGAACGCTGCCACGGCAGTATCACTCGGCCCGTAGCGGGCGCCACGGGTTAACTCGAAATTATGTGGCGGCGCGTCGGAGTGGTAATCGCGTTTCCGCACTTCCGCGGTCGACGTGGGTGCTCATTGATCGGTCCCCCTGGTGGCAGCCTGGCCGACGCGACGCCGCCCCCACACCCGCCCCCACGACCGCCCCCCCCCCCTTCCTCCCCACCTCGACTGTACCCTAGCCCTTGCCTCTGCCCCACTACAGTCTCGCTGTCCCAGTGCAATTTGTTCAGTTTAAACGCCAATTGGCCCTTGGAAATGACCTCGCAGACAGTTAATTCGTTGCAGAGTGTGACGCAGTCTGCTCGGATACTGCATTAACCGTGTTGCACACTGTTGACAAAGAAAGTGCTACAGTGTGCAACTTTTGCCCCGAACCTTCGGACGGCGTTGACTAGGGAAGCTACCGTGGTCGCTAGCGACAGAATTATACGTTGTTTGAAAAGGAAAGACCCAACATTGCGGTCATAAAAGCGTGTAGTAATTACTTTGCGGGTAAAAGACTTCCTCTGTGCAGCTATCTCCAGGAGATAATAAATACCTTCTGCTTGAGAGCGGTATCAAGTACTCGATAACCGTCTGTTCCAGTTCCAAGCGATCGATGATAATACATATTATTGTTTCAAGTCAATGTTCTTACCCATTAGAGTCGATACGGCGGTATATTGCCGTAAATGCTTACACTATTGGAGACGACAGATTAAACGTTGACATCTGCATGTCTGAATAATTCCTGTTCCGTATACATCATTTGCGTTAAGGACGAACAATGCTGCAGAGCTACATGAATCTTCTTATAGAACAATGGTTCCACTGGGAACTTCGTTTCTTACTCTGACTCCTGTTGGTGTATCGTATACGATATAAATTACTTTCAAAGTAATATCAGCGAATTTCTTAACAGTTCCCGTTAAGATATCCAAAAAGTACGCAACGCAACGCTTATTGTATCGGGCAGTGTTGCTGTTTAACGTGAGTTAACGTTATGATGAGTTAAAGTACATTTATTCAGGGTGGTCCATAGATCGTGACCGGGCCAAATATCTCACGAAATAAGCGTCAAACGAAAAAACTACAAAGAACGAAAGTTGTCTAGCTTGAAGTGGGAAACTAGATGGTGCTATGGTTGTCCCGCTAGATGGCACTGCCATAGTTCAAACGGATATCAACAGTGTTTCTTTTCATTAGGAACGCCCATTTTTGTTAAATATTCGTATAGTACGTAAAGAAATATGAATGTTTTAGTTGGACCACATTTTTCGCTTTGTGATAGTCACAAACATATGGGTCACTATTTTAGATGAACAGTTGGTAACAGGTAGGTTTTTTAAATTAAAATACAGAACGTAGGTACGTTTGAACATTTTATTTCGGTTGTTCCAATGTGATACATGTACCTTTGTGAACTCATCATTTCTGAGAAGGTCCGCTGCTCGTGGTCGTGCGGTAGCGTTCTCGCTTCCCACGCCCGGGTTCCCGGGTTCGATTCCCGGCGGGGTCAGGGATTTGCTCTGCCTCATGATGACTGGGTGTTGTGTGATGTCCTTAGGTTGGTTAGGTTCAAGTAGTTCTAAGTTCTAGGGGACTGATGACCATAGATGTTAAGTCCCATAGTGCTCAGAGCCGTTTCTGAGAACGCATGTTGTTACAGCGTGATTACCTCTAGGCCGCGCGGGATTAGCCGAGCGGTCTCAGGCGCTGCAGTCATGAACTGTGCGGCTGGGCCCGGCGGCGATTCGAGTCCTCCCTCGGGCATGGGTGTGTGTGTTTGTCCTTAGAATAATTTAGGTTAAGTAGTGTGTAAGCGTAGGGACTGATGACCTTAGCAGTTAAGTCCCATAAGATTTCACACACGTTTGAACATTTGATTACCTCTAAATTACACATTAATGCAATAAATGCTCAAAATGATGTCCGTCAACCTCAATGCATTTGGCAATATGTGTAACGACATTCTTCTCCACAGCGAGTAGTTCGCCTTCCGTAATGTACGCACATGCATTGACAATGCGCTGACGCATGTTCTCAGGCGTTGTTGGTGGATCACGATAGCAAATATCCTTCAACATTCCCCACAGAAAGAAATCCGGGGACGTCAGACCGGGTGAACGTGTGGACCATGGTATGGTGCTTCGACGACCAATCCACCTGTCATGAAATATGCTATTCAATACCGCTTCAACCGCACGAGAGCTTTGTGCCGGACATCCATCATGTTGGAAGTACATCGTCATTCTGTCATGCCGTGATACATCATGTAGTAACATCGCTAGAGCATTACGTAGGAAATCAGCATACATTGCACCATTTAGATTGCCATCGATAAAATGGGGGCCAATAATCCTTCCTCCCACAATGCCGCACCATACATTAACCCGCCAAGGTCGCTGATGTTCCACTTGTCGGAGCCAGCGTGGATTTTGCATTGCCCAATACTGTATATTATGCCGGTTTA
Organism: Schistocerca cancellata; assembly: GCF_023864275.1. Classification (NCBI taxonomy): domain Eukaryota; kingdom Metazoa; phylum Arthropoda; class Insecta; order Orthoptera; family Acrididae; genus Schistocerca; species Schistocerca cancellata. The sequence goes on from NC_064631.1 coordinate 515,493,781, forward strand.
CGTTACCGCTGTTGGTGAATGACGCTTCGTCGCTAAATAGAACGCGTGCAAAACATCTGTCATCGTCCCGTAATTTCTCTGGTGCCCAGTGGCAGAACTGTACACGACGTTCAAAGTCGTCGCCATGCAATTCCTGGTGCATATAAATATGGTACGGGTGCAATCGATGTTGATGTAGCATTCTCAACACCGAAGTTTTTGAGATTCCCGTTTCTCGCGCAATTTGTCTGCTACTGATGTGCGGATTAGCCGCGAGAGCAGCTGAAACACCTACTTGGGCATCATCATTTGTTGCAGGTTGTGGCTGACGTTTCTCATGTGGATGAACACTTCCTGTTTGCTTAAACAACGTAAGTATCCGGCAAACGCTCTAGACACTTGGATGATGTCGTCCAGAATAATGAGCAGCATACATAGCACGCGCCCGTTGGACATTTTGATCACAATAGCCACACATCAACACGATATCGACCTTTTTTCACAATTGACAAACGGTCCATTTTAACATGGGTAATGTATCACAAAGCAAATACCGTCCGCACCGGCGGAACGTTACCTGGTACCACGTACTTATATATTTGTGACTATTACAGCGCCATCTATCACAAAACGAACAAAGTGGTCCAACTAAAATATTCTAATTATTTACGTACTACACGAATATGTAATAAAAATGGGGATTCCAATTTAAAAAAAAACCACAGTTGATATCAGTTTGACCTATGGCAGCGCCATCGACCGGGCCAACCATAGCGCCATCTGGTTTCCCCTTCAAGCTAGACGAGTTTCATTCTTCCCAGTTTTTTGGTTTCATGCTTATTTCGTGAGATAGTGGCCCGGTCACTATTAATGGACCACCCTGTATAGACTGAAAGGAGCACTCAAACAAATCGAAATATACTTACGTATTGAAATGCAAGTAAAATTGATTGAGGCTGTTATTTGATGCGTTACCTATGTTATTGTAGTCTAGTACATCTTCAGGTGTATTTAAGGTCTAATGTCCCACGTTATGTAAAAGGCTTAATGTGTGTTCCAGGGTGCATTGAGAGCACTAATTATGCAAACAACAACGGAAGTCAAACTTAATAAAGCCTTTTATCACTGTTAACTTACGTTGGGAATGGGCCAGACGTCCATGTGGTAACGGGAAACCGTCTAGACTGTTGAAAACTGAGACGACATCGAAGAACACACCAGTGCTTCCGCTTCCATTTTGAGAACACCTATGTAACTTCAAACATTTGTAGGTGTGTTGCAGAAAGGGCTGCTTTACATGTGTCTGTGGGATGAACATTCATTTCGCTTAGCAGCAGGGCCCTCAGAATTGGGTTCCTGGGTTAAAGCCTGCATGACGAACATGTGGAGTCCCGGTAACAGCAGACCACTGAATTCTGGAAGTGCCCTAGTGCGCGATATCGTCCTACACCTACCATTTCTGATGATATTTTTCTTGTTGTCTTGTTGTCTCTGTAGAACTGAACCATGGGAAGCAAGGAGAGGATGTTTTTTGGTGGCCGGTATCCTCTTTCTGAAACACAAACTGCACACATACACTCCTGGAAATTGAAATAAGAACACCGTGAATTCATTGTCCCAGGAAGGGGAAAATTTATTGACACATTCCTGGGGTCAGATACATCACATGATCACACTGACAGAACCACAGGCACATAGACACAGGCAACAGAGCATGCACAATGTCGGCACTAGTACAGTGTATATCCACCTTTCGCAGCAATGCAGGCTGCTATTCTCCCATGGAGACGATCGTAGAGATGCTGGATGTAGTCCTGTGGAACGGCTTGCCATGCCATTTCCACCTGGCGCCTCAGTTGGACCAGCGTTAGTGCTGGACGTGCAGACCACGTGAGACGACGCTTCATCCAGTCCCAAACATGCTCAATGGGGGACAGATCCGGAGATCTTGCTGGCCAGGGTAGTTGACTTACACCTTCTAGAGCACGTTGGGTGGCACGGGATACATGCGGACGTGCATTGTCCTGTTGGAACAGCAAGTTCCCTTGCCGGTCTAGGAATGGTAGAACGATGGGTTCGATGACGGTTTGGATGTACCGTGCACTATTCAGTGTCCCCTCGACGATCACCAGTGGTGTACGGCCAGTGTAGGAGATCGCTCCCCACACCATGATGCCGGGTGTTGGCCCTGTGTGCCTCGGACGTACGCATTCCTGATTGTGGCGCTCACCTGCACGGCGCCAAACACGCATACGACCATCATTGGCACCAAGGCAGAAGCGACTCTCATCGCTGAAGACGACACGTCTCCATTCGTCCCTCCATTCACGCCTGTCGCGACACCACTGGAGGCGGGCTGCACGATGTTGGGGCGTGAGCGGAAGACGGCCTAACGGTGTGCGGGACCGTAGCCCAGCTTCATGGAGACGGTTGCGAATGGTCCTCGCCGATACCCCAGGAGCAACAGTGTCCCTAATTTGCTGGGAAGTGGCGGTGCGGTCCCCTACGGCACTGCGTAGGATCCTACGGTCTTGGCGTGCATCCGTGCGTCGCTGCGGTCCGGTCCCAGGTCGACGGGCACGTGCACCTTCCGCCGACCACTGGCGACAACATCGATGTACTGTGGAGACCTCACGCCCCACATGTTGAGCAATTCGGCGGTACGTCCACCCGGCCTCCCGCATGCCCACTATACGCCCTCGCTCAAAGTCCGTCAACTGCACATACGGTTCACGTCCACGCTGTCGCGGCATGCTACCAGTGTTAAAGACTGCGATGGAGCTCCGTATGCCACGGCAAACTGGCTGACACTGACGGCGGCGGTGCACAAATGCTGCGCAGCTAGCGCCATTCGACGGCCAACACCGCGGTTCCTGGTGTGTCCGCTGTGCCGTGCGTGTGATCATTGCTTGTACAGCCCTCTCGCAGTGTCCGGAGCAAGTATGGTGGGTCTGACACACCGGTGTCAATGTGTTCTTTTTTCCATTTCCAGGAGTGTATATTAACTGTCTTCTTTACTCATAAGAATAGAAAATTACTTAACTCAGGATATTTGTTGTAGTATAAACTCTCTGTAATAGTCCACAGTAGCCTCACTGCTGATGAAGTACAAGTCCGCTGTGTACACTACTCTGGTCGCTATGTGCTGCAAGTCTCTGAGCTGGTGGCTGAGCTAACTGTTAGTGCGATTCCCACTGAACTGCGACTGATGACAGACTGGAACTCACTCGGTGCGACAGACTGGCCCTTCGCCCACAGTGGCGATCTAAATACTGGCAGCCAAGAGGGCGCGTTTCCTGCGAGTCTGTCGTTAGCCTCTATCGATACTCTCACAACCTCTCTGCTGCCTGGTGTGCTGGCGCCAGCTTACGCCAGCACAGATATACAGGTTTCTGTCAAATAGCAGCAGTAGAATGGTGTATTCTCTGATGTCATCACAATACACCAATGTGCCGGCCGAAGTGGCCGTGCGGTTAAAGGCGCTGCAGTCTGGAACCGCAAGACCGCTACGGTCGCAGGTTCGAATCCTGCCTCGGGCATGGATGTTTGTGATGTCCTTAGGTTAGTTAGGTTTAACTAGTTCTAAGTTCTAGGGGACTAATGACCTCAGCAGTTGAGTCCCATAGTGCTCAGAGCCACAATACACCAATGTTCAATAGTCTAGAATGTTTCATGCTACCACATGGACGTGTGGTGCTTTCCAAACGTCAGTTATCAGTGACGACAGGCTTTATTACATTTGACTTCGGTTGATGGTCGCATCAGCAGTGTTCGTCATTGTACGTTGGAACACCCTTGAAGCCATTTAGATAACATGGAACATTAGACCTTCAATAAACCTGAGGATGTATCTGCATGGTACGAAACCGTTTGTACCAGGCTCTGAGCGACTATAGTAAAATACGTAACATGCCAAATTGGACTCTCAATCAATTTTACCAGCATTTGAACATCTGAATATTTTAATTTGACTGAGTGTTCCTATCAGCATGTATAATTATTTTAGCTAAGGATGCCCTACTTGTAAGAATGTTTGCAATAAAGTACATTTAACAAATATTTAGCACTATGTATGATGCGATGGTGTTTTTTAACAAAATTTTATTTTGACTTCCCAAACTGGAGGAAACGTTCCACAGAAAATTTCATAAAAGCCCTGTCAGTAATTATGGCAAGAAGTTGTAACTTAAGGAATGTATAAAAGATATTACAAACTACTGTTGTTGTCTTCAGTGCGAAGGCTGGTTTGATGCACCTCTCTTCACTAGTCTATCCTGTGCAAATCTCTTCAACTCTGCATAACTACAGTTCCATACATCCATTTGATCTCTCTTATCTTAGCCATGCCTTGGTCTCGCCCTACTGATTTTCCCTATCGCATCACGCTCTTCTCCATTATCAAAATGACAATGTCTTCATGCCTCAGATTGTATTCTACCAACCGATCGCTTCTTTTAGCCAAATTGTATCATAAATTTTTCCCCAATTCGTTTGAGTACTTCCTCATTACTAGAGCGGTCTTCTGGGAGTAGCGTCTGTAGGTCATTAATGGAAACATCGTTGATCCCACAATCGATCCCAGACACTGCTTAAATATCTGAATAAAAATTATCCATAATGGCAGCCGAAGCCTCCCGGTATAAGGAGTCTAAGGAGTCACTCTCATTCTGCTAACGTCTTTGTCAAAGAGCGCGGAGGAGCGAGCAGACGTTCAGGGCACTCTCTTAGGCTAGGGGTGGGAAAACACCCCTAAAAATCAGAAGAATCAGCACTTATCCACGTCATAAGGATGCAGAAGGGAATGAAAACCATGATATTAAATACACCCTTTGTACATCCCAACATACACTCCGAGAACAAGCAAAAAAAAAAAAAAAAAAAAAAAAAACGGAAATCGGTAGATGTGATGTTCATGTACAGGCAAGAAAATTATTACAGTTTCAAAAAAATTTGATGATTTATTCAAGAGAAAGAGCTTCACAAATTAAGCAAGTCAGTAATCCGTCGGTCTGCCTCAGGACCTTATGCAAGCACCTGTACGTCTTGGCACTGATTGAAAGAGTTGGATATTCTCATGAGGGACAACATGATAAATTCTGTCCACCTGACGCGTTAGATCGTCAAAATCCCATGTGGTTGAAGGGTTCTGCTCATAATCATCTAAACGTTCTCAGCGGAGATCCGGCGACCTCGCTGGACTAGGTGGAGTTTGGCAAGCACGGAGACAAGCAGTAGAAACTTTCAAGCTGAGCATTATCTTTCTGAAATGTAAGCCCAGGAGGCTTTCTATCAAGCCCAACGAAACGGGTTCCATAATATGTTCGATTTTTCGCTGTGCTGTAACTGAAGATATCTTGCTGTCAAAAGTGATGGCAACCCAGACAGTCACACCTACTTGTCGGGCCATATATCGGGAAACAGTCAGATTGGTATCCCACCTCTGTCCAGACACGTCTTTGCTGGTCATCGGGTCATTTAGAGTCCGGACTCAACACTGAAAACAATTCTACTCTGCTCCATGAAATTCCAACCCTAAGATCTGCTGCCTGTACCATCGTGACTGTCGCTCGCCATACGGTAGGACAACGAGGAGTAATTGTTTGGGCTGCCATATCTTCTCGTAGTGACACCCTCTGGTTGTCATCCGCGGAACTTCGACGATATTGAGCACCTCTTTTGGTTGCCCTTCATTACGAGCCATCCTGAGTTCCATTTCAGCAAAATAATGCCTGTCCGCACACGGCGGGGGTTTCCATTACTTCTCTACGTGCTTGCCAAGCCTTACCTTGGCCGGCAAGGTCGCCAGACCTCTGTCTAAATGAGAACGTTTGAAACATCATAGGCCCTCCAACAATATGGGGTTTTGTCGATCTAATGCACCAACCGAACATAATATCGTACCCTCTCCCTCAAGAGGACGCCCAACATCTCTATCAATGAATATAAGCAGGTGTTGACAGATGTGAAAATTACCGAACAATCAGTTTAATAAGCCACAGCTGCAAAATACTAACACGAATTCTTTACAGACGAATGGAAAAACTAGTAGAAGCCGACCTTGGGGAAGACCAGTTTGGATTCCGAGAAACACTGGAACACGTGAGGCAATACTGACCTTACGACTTATCTTAGAAGAAAGATTAAGGAAAGGCAAACCTACGTTTCTAGCATTTGTAGACTTAGAGAAAGCTTATGACAATGTTGGCTGGAATACTCTCTTTCAAATTCTAAAGGTGGCAGGGGTAAAATACAGGGAGCGAAAGGCTATTTACAATTTGTACAGAAACCGGATGGCAGTTATAAGAATCGAGGGACATGAAAGGGAAGCAGTTGTTGGGAAGGGAGTAAGCAGGGTTGTAGCCTCTCCTCGGTGTTATTCAATCTGTATATTGAGAAAGCAGTAATGGAAACAAAAGAAAAATTCGGAGTAGGTATTAAAATCCATGGAGAAGAAATAAAAACATTAAGGTTCGCCAATGAAATTGTAATTCTGTCAGAGACAGCAAAGAACTTGGAAGAGCAGTTGAATGGAATGGATAGCGTCTTGAAAGGAAGATATAAGATGAACATCAACAAAAGCAAAAAGAGGATAATGGAATGTAGTCGAATTAAGTCGGGTGATGCTGAGGGAATTAGATTAGGAAATGAGACACTTAAAGTAGTAAAGGAGTTTTGCTATTTGGGGAGCAAAATAACTGATGAAGGTCGAAGCAGAGAGGATATAAAATGTAGACTGGCAATGGCAAGGAAAGAGTTTCTGAAGAAGAAAAATTTGTTAACATCGAGTATAGATTTAAGTGTCAGGAAGTCATTTCTGAAAGTTATTGTATGGAGTGTAGCCATGTATGGAAGTGAAACATGGACGATAAATAGTTTGGACAAGAAGAGAATAGAAGCTTTCGAAATTTGGTGCTACAGAAGAATGCTGAAGATTAGATGGGTAGATCACATAACTAATGAGGAAGTATTGAATAGGAATGGGTAGAAGAGAAGTTTGTGGCACAACTTGACCACAAGAAGGGATCGGTTGGTAGGACATGTCCTGAGGCGTCAAGGGATCACCAATGTAGTATTGGAGGGCAGCGTGGAGGGTAAAAATCGTAGAGGGAGACCAAGAGATGAATACACCAAGCAGATTCAGAAGGATGTAGGTTGCAGTAGGTACTGGGAGATGAAGAAGCTTGCACGTGATAGAGTAGCATGGAGAGCTGCATCAAACCAGTCTCAGGACTGAAGACTACAACAACAACAACAACAACAACTGCTTGCATAACGCTAGCGCTAAACCAATGTGCTATTGACTCGCTCAATTTGTGATGCTCTTTCTCTTAAATAAATCATAAATTTTTTTCTGAAATTATATTTTTTTTTTTCCTTTACATGTACATTACACCTATTGATTTCCGTCCCATTCGGATATTTCCTTCACGGTGTGTCGTTTTATCTTTTTATACAGTGTAACCATGGGACGCGTGGCCAGTAATAGGAAAAGTGTCATGATTCTTTTGCCATCTGAAAAATTCCGGAGTAGTACAATATTCGGATCTTTGGGAGGAAACTGCCAAGGAGAAGGCACCATGAGAAAAATATAGAATAATCGACGAAAGGGTGAGAAACTACGGATCAGAGCATGGTATGTCAGATGTCTGATTGTGATAGAAAATCTGCAAATGTGGTAAAACGGAAGTAGTATTCGTTATAAATAGAAAATTAGAGCAGAGAGTGACTTACTGCGAATACTTCAGCGATAAGGTCGTTCCCATCAGAATTGACAGCAAACCATTGTCGACAAAGTTGGTTCAGTTAGACACGTAGACGATATCGTCAGACACTCAAGTGATAAAGTATGTGAGGGTGTTAAATAAGTAGTTGATTAAGCAAAAGGAGAAGATTAAACAATAACCATGGAGGATATGACCGCGGTAATAGGAGAAGGAAAAGGTGAAAAAGCTACTGGAGAATATGGGCTTCATAGTAGGAATGAGAAGGGAGAAAGAGTAATTAAGTTCTGCAGCGAATTTCAGCCAGTAGCAGTGAATAGATGTCTAAAAAGCACAAGAGAGGGAGGTATATTTTGAAAGATCTGGAAATAGGGAAAGATTTGAAATGGATTACGTCATGTTCATTTAAACAACGCTCACGGTTTAGTAATGACCGAAGACTAAGCTATAGTTTAAGAGACCCGACCAGGAGAATCAGTGCGTAAGGAATGGGATGCTGAAGTACTGAGGAATAATGAGCCGCTTTTTGAAGTTAGCTCAAGATGTGGATGCAGCAATAAGGAAGATAACTTCAGCCAAAGACGAACGGACGTCTGTGAAAAGGGAAACCACACAAATTCAACAGACAAACAAAGGCACAAGGAAGGTAACTGCTAAGAAACCTTAGTTAACAGATGAAGAACGTCAATTCGTCGACGCAAACAGAAATTTACATAAATACAAAGGAAATTCGGGAATAAAAACATACTTAGGTCACTTTAGAGTGAACATGAATGAACATGAACTGAAGAGAAGTCAAAGCGAAATGGTTGCAACAAAAATGTGGGGAAATCGAAGAAGTCTTCGGAAGGACTGACGCAGCATGTAGAAGAGTTAAAGTTTACGGTACCCTACGGTAGTTTGACAAGTCTAATCACTAAGAAATGCCACCGAGAGTCGCGATATCTAACTGACCCCACCGCAGAACATGGACACCGTGGATCGACACCAGGCCTCACTACCAGGTATTCTGTATACCTGTAGCCGCTCTAAAGTTGTTGGAACAGTAAAGAACTCACACACACGCCGTCTGTCCTGCTGCCGCCACCTCACTCCTCCACCTGTCGCCAACCTGCCACACACGCAGCGCCGTAGTGGGAGAGTCGGACTCCATCCTGGTCACTAGAATAATGGCTGTTCAGCAGTCCGTAGAGTTCCTGCTCGCCGACTCGCTACAGAGGATATGTACACAAAGTTTTGTACACGCGATATTACTCAAAGGAGCAATATCTTTATACATGCTGCTTTCTGTAGCACACATTGATGCACCAGAATAAACAAAAACCAAGAAAAGTGGAGCGATGGCCTGTAAGAGCTATTTATTTTATAGATTGGAAATAATTATTACTCGTATTGTACATCTGAATATTTGTTGTTGCTATTAACTTATTCATCGAGACACTTTCGCAAGATTTGCCGACCTGGAAAAAGCGTTCTATAACGTAAATTGGTGCAAGATGTTCGAAATCTTGAGAAAAATAGTGGTAAACCTTAGGGAAAGGCGGGTGATATACAACATGTATAAGAGCCAAGAGGGAATAATAAAAGCGGACGACCAAGAACGTAGTGCTCGGATTAAAAGGGTGTAAGACAGGGAGGAAGTGTTTGGCCCATACTGTTCAGACAATGCACCAAAGAAGCAATTACGGAAATAAAAGAAAGTTTCAAGAGTGGGATTAAAATTCAAGATGAAAAAGCATCAATAATAACATTCCCTGACGTCATTGCTATCCACACTCAAAGTGAAGAAGAATTACATGATCTGTAGAATGGAATGAACAGCGTAATGAGTACAGAATATGAATTGAAGGTAAATCGAAGAAATACGAAAGTAATGAGAAGTGGCAGAAATGAGAACGGTGAGAAATTTAACATCGGGACTGATAGTCACGAACAGACCAAGTTAAGAATTTCTGCTATGTAGGCGTCAAAGTAACCAATGACAGAAGGAGCAAGGAGGACATCAAAAGCAGACTAGTATTGGTAAAAAAGGTGTTGCTGGTCCAGAAAAAATCTGCTAGTATCAAACATAGGCCTTTATTTGAGGAAGAAATTTCTGAGAATGCACGTTTGGAGCCCAGAATTGAGTGGTAGTGGAACAAGGATTGTGGGAAAACCGGAGAAGAACTGAATCCAAGCACTTCAGATATGGTGCTATAGACTAATGTTGAAAATTGGTGCCTTGCAAGATAACGAATGAGCATGTTCTGCTCAGAACCAGAGAGGAAAGAATTATATGGGAAACTCTGACAAGAAGAAGGGACCGGATGATAGGACATTTGTTAAGACATGAGGGAACGACTACTATGGTACTAGAGGGACCTTTAGAGAGTAAAAACTGTAGAGGAAGATGAAGACTTGAATACATCCAGCAAGTAATTGAGGACGTAAGTTGCAAGTGCTACTCTGAGATTAAGGAAAGGCTAACCTACGTTTCTAGCATTTGTAGACTTAGAGAAAGCTTTTGACAATGTTGACTGGAATACACTCTTTCAAATTCTAAAGGTGGCAGGGGTAAAATATAGGGAGCGAAAGGCTATTTACAATTTGTACAGAAACCAGATGGCAGCTATAAGAGTCGAGACGCATGAAAGGGAAGCAGTGGTTGGGAATGGAGTGAGACGGGGTTGTAGCCTCTCCCCGATGTTATTCAATCCGTATATTGAGAATATTGAGAAAGCAGTAAAGGAAACGAAAGAAAAATTCGGAGTAGGTATTAAAATCCATGGAGAAGAAATAAAAACTTTGAGGTTCACCGATGACATTGTAATTCTGTCAGAGGCAGCAACAGACTTGGAAGAGCAGGTGAGCGGAGTGGACAGTGTCTTGAAAGGAGGATATAAAATGAACATCAACAAAAGCAAAAAGAGGATAATGGAATGTAGTCGAATTAAGTCGGGTGATGCTGAGGGAATTAGATTAGGAAATGAGACACTTAAAGTAGTAAAGGAGTTTTGCTATTTGGGGAGCAAAATAACTGATGAAGGTCGAAGTAGAGAGGATATAAAATGTAGACTGGCAATGAAAAGGAAAGCGTTTCTCAAGAAGAGAAATTTGTTAACATCGAATATAGATTCAAGTGTCAGGAAGTCGTTTCTCAAAGTATTTGTATGGAGTGTAGCCATGTATGGAAGTGAAACATGGAAGATAAATAGTTTGAACAAGAAGAGAGTAGAAGCTTTCGAAATGTGGTGCTACAGAAGAATGCTGAAGATTAGATGGGTAGATCACGTAACTAATGAGGAGGTATTGAACAGAATAGGGGAGAAGAGAAGTTTGTGGCACAACTTGACAAGAAGAAGGGACCGGTTGGTAGGACATGTTCTGAGGCATCAAGGGATCATTAATTTAGCATTGGAGGGCAGCGTGGAGGGTAAAAATCGTAGAGGGAGACCAAGAGATGAATACACCAAGCAGATTCAGAAGGATGTAGGTTGTAGTAAGTGCTGGGAGGTGAAGGAGCTTGCACAGGATAGAGTAGCATGGAGAGCTGCATCAAACCAGTCTCAGGACTGAATACCACAACAACACCTATGGACGGGCAGCCTTCTTTTGTATTCTGAACGAGAACACATTTGTAGGTCAGTTGCTGCATTTTATTCTTGACTTTAGTAGTGGCCTTATTTCCTGCATATCTGACATATTTGATACATTTTAAATGAGTGGAATGTCTAGTTCTAACTGGGTGTGATATATATCCTCCCAACTGTGTTTCATCAAAAGCACATTGCCAACTCAATTTGATTACAGCAAAAGACCGCCACAAAAAACGCAGAAATGTTCATAAAAAGGAAACTCTCATATAATCATGATATTATAGTGTGGAGTCGAATATAATTTTAAAGAATTACAAACATGCACCTTCACAGTTTACTCCGTACACAAGAACGGCAGCTAAAATAATTTTAGGGAAAGCACCGTAACAGCAATCATTACCTCTTCTAAAAAAAGCGTATGCTTAAAATTCGTAATCTCTAAATCCCCTAGTATCCATGCATTGCAAATACTACCAGACAAATGAGTGACATTAAAATCTATAAAAATTTACGTTTAAAATTTTCATTTAAAATCATTAGCAGATATCACCACGGTTATCCCTGTCCAGAATCTCTGGGCAAATAAAAGTTATACTGCATTGATTAAGAACTGTCATGCAGCTGAGCACCAATTAAATATACGAAACCAACAAAAATGGAGTCACCGTGCTTAAACACTCTTGAGACAATCGACTTTCTTAAGCCAACGGCACCAGTTTCTTTCTGAATAAGAACCATGTCCACCAAGCGCTTCTACGCAGCTAGGGAGGTACAAACTTTGTTCCACAACTTCGGACAGACGACCATCGGCGAACTTAATGAGAGCCGGTAAACGCAAGTCGAGCATACAGCCGTAACGCTCCATGTTAAGCGTTGCTGTTGATGATAAGGGCCAGTGAGGCAAGAACGTCAGTGCATGGAGTCGGTGTCCTGTGGCAAGCAGGCTCAGTCGAAGGTCCTTATAGGTCGGAGGCCGGATGCTCTGGACCGTTGCCGCTGGCATTCGACACCACGCAGCTTTGTCTAGCAGGCGCGGCAGTCACAGTGCCCACATTCGAATACGTGTATTAGAAGTTCCCTCTCTTCTCATTAAACATATATTAATAAAACCAACAAACTGCAGGGACGGATTCCTGATTAGATATGGAAAAGAAAGGCCCTGTGAACGGATCGTGTGTCCCCGAATGGACGGTGTGCGTGCAATGACAACAGATCGCCCCGGAACACAAGACAGAGATGCATCGCCTCCGCGTCACAACATACGTTCAAAGTGGCCGCACTGCAAGCGTTCTCGCGTCGTATGATCGACTGCCACACCCTTTCACAGCAATTTCCGACCTCTCTCTGAATAGCGTCACAGGCGTCGTGAACATGCTGTTGAAGAGACTGAACTTCAGTAACTGATTCGGGATACAGAATTCTTTTCGGAGGTAAAAATCCAGTGAGTTCAAGTCCTGTGATCTAGGAGGACACGTTACAGCATTTCCGCGTCTTATCCAACGTCCGGTGAAGATGTTGTGTCGGCGAACTAAAATGAGGAAGTGGGGTGGTGCTTCCTCACGCAAGAAAACTACGTAACCTGCCGTATTGCCAAAGGCACGTTCTTAAGCAGTCCAGGTATCGCCAAAGGCACATTCTCAAGCAGTCCAGGTATTGCCAAAGGCACATTCTTAAGCAGCCAAGGCAGAGTATTTCGCAGGAATTCCAGGAACGTCCCTATGCCGAGGCGTTGTGGAATAATAACCGGTCCACGTAACTGGTCGCTAAGAATCACTGCCCACGCATTGATGCTGAAACACTGCTGATGAGACGCCACGAGAATTGGCTGCAGCCCACAATAAAATAAACTGAAATGCCAGTTCTGGTAAAGGGTGCTTCGCTGGTAAAGAGGACTGATGACGGAAATTCAATAACTGTGACAGTATGGTGCAAAAGGAGGAAGTACAAAAATGGTCCCGGAAACACGAAGTACAGAAATACAAGTCGCTGAGGAATGAAATAAATAGCAAGTGCATGGAAGCTAAAACTAAATGGCTGCAGGAAAAATGTGAAAACGTTGAAAAAGAAATGATTGTCGAAAGAACTGACTGAGCATACAGGAAAGTCAAAACAATCTTCGGTGAATTACAAGAAATGGTGATAATATTAAGAGTGTAACGGATATTCCACTGTTAAATGCAGAGGAGAGAGCGGGTAGGTGGAAAGAATACATTGAAACCCTCTATGAGGCTGAATATTTGTCTGATGTGATAGAAGAAGAAAGAGGAGTCGATTTAGAAGAGATAGGAGATTCAGTATTGGAATGAGAATTTAAAAGAGCTTTGGAGGACTTAGGATCAAATAAGGCAGTAGGGATAGATAACATTCCATCAGAATTCGTAAAATCATTGGGGGAAGTGGCAAGAAAACGACTATTCACGTTGGTGTGTAGAATGTATGTGTCTGGCGACATACCATCTGACATTCAGGAAAATGTCATCCACAGTTCCGAAGACTGCAAGAGCTGACAAGTGCGAGAATTATCGCACAATCAGCTTAACAGCTCATGCACACAAGTTTCTGACAAGAATAATATACAGAAGAAGGGGAAAGAAAATTGAGTGTGTGTTAGATGACGATCAGTTTGGCTTTAAGGAAGGCAAAGGCACGATAAATGCAATTCTGAATTGCGGTCGATAATGGAGGTAAGACTGAAGAAAACTGAAGACACGTTGATGGGATTTGTCGACGTGGAAATAGCGTTCAACAATGTAAAATGGTGCAAGATGTTCGAAATTCTGAAAAAAGTACGGGTAACCTGTAGGGATAGACGGGTCATATACAATTCGTACAACAGATAAGAGGGAATAGTAACAGTGGACGACCAAAAACGAAGTGCTCGTATTAAAAAGGGTGTAAGACAAGGATGTAGCCTTTCGCCCCTACTTGTTCAACCTGTACATCGAGGAAACAATGAAGGAAACAGTGCAATTAAAATTCAGGGTGAAAGAATATCAATGACACGATTTGCTGATGACATTACTATCTTGAGTGAAAGTGAAGAAGAATTACATGATCTGCTGAACGGAATGGACTGTCTTATGAGTACAGAGTATGGATTGAGAGTAAATCGGAGAAAGACGGAGGTAATGAGAAGTAGTAGAAATGAGAACAGCGAGATACGCAACATCAGGGCTCATGGTCACAAAGTAAATGAAGTTAAGGCATTATGCTACATAGGCAGTAAAATAACGAGTGACGGACGGAGCAAGAAGGACATCATTAGCAGACTTGCAATGGCCAAATGGGCATTCCTGGCCAAGAGAAGTCTACTAATATCAAATATCAGACTTAATTTGAGAAAGAAATTTCTGAGAATGTACGTCTGGAGTACAGCATTGTATGGTTGTGGGAAAACTAGAATAGAGGAGAATCGAAGCATTTTAGATGTGGTGCTACAGACGAATGTTGAATATTAGGTGGACCGATAAGATAAGGAATGAGGAGGTCCTGCGCAGAATCTGAGGGGAAAGGAATATGTGGAAAACACTGATAAGGAGAAGGGGCTGGATGATAGGACATCTGTTAAGACATGAGGGAATGACTTCCATTGGCACTAGAGAGAGGTAGACGGCAAAAATTGTAGAGGAAGATTGGAAGACAGCTAGCAAACAATTGAGGACGTAGGTTGCAAGTGCTTCTCTGAAATGAAGAGGTTAATACAGGACAGGAATTCGTGACGGGCCGCATGAAACCAGTCAGAAGACTGATGACACAAAAAATGGTGCAAAAACTATCGACAAAATCCTTCCCGCATAGGGAAATTCGCTGCTGATAGTGCTGGAAGTCATTGCAGGTGATAGGGATAGTAGCGGTTGTAATGCAGAATACACATAATCGTACTTTGGCTGACACCACGTTAGCGAGCAACTTGCCTGGAGCTTGTACTATGATTCGTCTCAATATCCTGTATAAACCGTCCACCAAATTTGGCGTAGGCACAGTCCGCCGCCTCCCTCCACGTTAGTCTGTCTGTAAGGGCGCATGATCACACAAAAAGCCAAACAGGACTTGACACGTTGTCTTGGTCCTTTGAGCGTATTTCTTTTAGTACAGCCGTGTTCCATCTCGACCTTTTCCATCTGCTTGGCCGTACACAAACACCATCTCTGCTTTTTTCGACAGGGATGATGGACCGTTCTCCTGCCTACAGTACGTTGCGTCTATCACACAGCCTGCAACACACTAGGAACACACGGCACGTGGTCAGAGGGACTTTCATTCGTCAGCGCCATCTAGCTGTCAACGAAGCATTTCTGGAGACATGTTCATACGACTCTTTTGCTTCTTTTCCAGTCAGAAATCCGTCCCTACATTTTGTCGGATTTAATAATATTCACCATATATATGTAGGTGTGTGTTTTTTATTATTCTTGGCCATAAATGTGCTCCAAAAAGCTTACCTGACTTCTGCAAGCAACTGAAGTAAAAGTGAGGATAAGTATGTGGGTAAACCATTATATTAGCAGCGCTCATCCTATAATCAGCAGTGAACCGTGGATTTACTTTCAAAACTTTTTCTTAAGAATTTACTTTATTTACTAGCGATTCATCAAGAACATTAACTCATATAATCACACTATGTGAGCGTGGAAGTAGTTGCCAGGGAGTATCTGATGAAATCAAAACGAAATTGCTTTTAACAAATGGGAATTTTATTTCTAAAAGCCTTTTTAAAAAAAAAAAAAAAAGATTTAAAATTATAATCACGAAGCACCCTCTAAATGTCAAGTTACAATTTATTCAGAGGCAGAAAGAAACAAATTTTTGAGTATATGAGCTTTCGGGGTGAGAACCTTGCCGCTCCCTTTTGACACAGCCGTAGTCACGACCGCTCACAACAACCTCCGAAAGACTACACAGGTGCAAATCTGCAACACATCATAATACCTTAAAGTAAAAGTTTTAACAATTCACACGAGCACACAAACTAAGCACCCCGCAGGACGGATGGAAATGGTACAAAACACTAAAATTAAAAGGTTAACTTGCCACCGAAGGCGCAACTTGATTTTAACTTCTAAGAAAAGTCTTATGGTGAAAGGGTGGCAACTTTATATACTAAAATGACATTTTAAATAAAAGCCCATGAAATGCAATCTTACATAAAATTATACAAGGTTGGCCAAACATGCTCTACAGTACACATATACCGCCTCTCAAGATAATAGGCAATATTAAAACTTATTTCAGGAGTTAGGTCGTTACACTTCAAGCAATACATTCGTTAACACACTGAATCCGACAGACATGGCAGAGGCAGCGATTAACGTACGGCAGATTGATAGGGAGATTACCGAACAACCCGAACCGCAGGTTGCTCTAACCTGCCCCAACTCCACAAGGAAAAAAAACGGACCACCCAATTCATAAATAAGCACCTTCCCACGGGTGGGTAAACGGAGAAGAATGGTGGGACAACCCCAAAACAATGCGGCTGGTGACCTCATCAAGAAAACAAATAGAATTTCACAAGTAAATGAAACAACATATCACCAGTCACTTAACTTCTAATAAACTGCGATTTCTGGCGAAGGTCTGGCGCAACACCCCCAAAACGCTCTCCCGAACCGTCCGCTGCCAGCCACTTCAACGGACGCAGGAAGGCGCGCCGATCTCCCGTCTCACGGCGTCGCAGCTCACACCGACCAGATCGATGTCGTGGGTTGACTCCTGTTGCTCTCGTGTCGGCCGCGAAGCCACTACCCCTCGCTATACGGCGCGGCCCACTGGACTCACGTGGCGACCTCACATGCACCGACATTCAAGGTGGACAAATAATCACCTTGTGCCTCAGTGCGCGACCGACCAACCGATCGTTCCAACCGCCAATGGCCTTAGCCTGAGCAACTCGAGCAGACTGGCGGCCTAACGCGCAGACTCAGATGCAGGGACTAAGCCCCGACTGGGCGACCACTCGCTGAATTCTCTTACTGGTGGAGTGGAAAGACCCTGATTCTGTCGGCTTTAAAGGTTGATTCGAGCGAAAGACATACTAGCACTCCGACCGACAGACTAGCATGTGAGTGTCTGCCTTCCAACTGACTCTGTCGACTTAGTGCACCGACTACCAGACTGACTCAGACTAACCGACTGACACCTGGCGAGCTCATAGCGCCCCTTAAATGCACGTGAACAGGCAACCTTTCCCCTTTCCCACCAGAGGGAGACACCAAAGCTGCGATTGCCACAGAGACGCCACCGCCAGAAACGGTGGGTGACTGCTTCACACAACGCGCTGCGGCGCGCTCTTCAAAACAGCAATTTTTACCACGGCTCAAGCAGTATGGTTGACTTACCTTAGAGATATAAATTAATAAATAAAATTCTGGCGACCCCTCATACTGAGTATTCGCTGTGAGAGGTACCGTATGTACATTTACATGAAATTTAAAGCGTAATATTTTCTAATTCTCGATTTGGCAGTATCTTAAATTTAAAAAAAGTTTCAGAGGAATCCGCGTGATTTTACATTTCTACATAAATGAAGAGAAGAACTTGGGGTAAATTTTAACTTACGCTATGACCAGAAAGCTTTTAAGTTTCAAAAGAACTATCCAATTTTACGAGCATACATCTTTTAGATGCATGTGCGTACAACATTGGTGCACTTTTTACTCTTCTGTTTAGGACGTTTGTTTCGATTTGCCTTTCACAAATGTTCCGTGTGTCCCCAGTGGTAACACTACAGTCAGACTTGTCCCACACACTTGCTACTGCTCTGCTGAATTGCAGTTCATCCGAAGTAGTTGAAAGAGTAGTCAAACAGACGGAGGAACTGTAATGTTACGCGTGTTTAGGAGAGCTAGTCGGCCGCCCAGCGCTGGCACAGGGTAAGATTAATTTGTTGAACGGGTGAACCCTATCAGGCCCAGGTCCCCGCGCCCGCCGCGGCAGTTCCGGCTAGGTGATAAGGACTAGCAGCAAAGGACTGGATGTGGGTATAGCCCAGTACAATGAATGTTGGTAACGGACAGCCGCTTAGGAGAACAGGCAATGCTCCAAGAAACGGCGGGCTTTGAGACAAACGTAAAGACGGCTAAGTTACAGCTCTCTGAATTTCGATCATAACTCACAGTCAAGTCTTAATGCAAATCTGAATACATCAGTGACCTCAGATAAATGAGGTGTATCCAATGATACAAAAGTATTTCAATGTCCTTAAAACTAGAGACGTTAATATCATAATGAATAAACATTTACTTGATGGACCTCTGAATTAACAAGTTTTAATCGGTTCGGGCGATTTCAACAAACAATACCTCATATGACAGCATTGTACTATAGCAGGGCTTCACAACATACGTGCTCGTGGAGGAAGCTGTGAGCAGCAAGGCGCGAGCACGGAGCAGCGTGAGCACGCTACCCCCACTACCGGACCAGAGCAGAGAGGGGGGAGAGTCACGTGGGGCACACAACAGCTGCCGCCAGTCAATGTAAATCCGCGGCCACCTACAGGGATATCACTCACGAATTATTACTGCGTCAAATGAAACAAATAAAGGAGAATGTACATGTGCCACATAATTTTATTAGCTTAGTGTATGCCTCTACATTCGTATTAATTTGTGAACTGTTACACAATAAAAGGTGTCACTGAAGTGTGGGATTCTCGGTTATCTTGTACTTTTTGCCCTTTACAATTGCATGTACGTTCGGAGTAATTGTTCTTTTGCATTGTAGGTGCAGCGCGCAGTCTAAATTTCGATCAGACAATGTGTTTCTCAGGCGCGTCTTGTTTCATTTCATTGAAGAGAACAGTTGTTCACAAACATACGTGGAACCGAACATTGATATAATTGTAGCCACCAGTTTGTGTAAACGAGGAAATCTATCCTGAGGGAAGTGTCTGTAGAATTCCAAAATGTTTTTCTTGTTCTGAAATTTGTCTCTGTATTCTCTGTCACACTGCAGGTCAATAATTTCTAGTTGCAGCGCAGGACGAATCTCTTCAATATTCACCGAATATGGAGAGGAGAACAGTTCAAAATCACTGTCTAGTGCTGTCAGTTCTTGAAAGCGTTGATCAAATTCTTCCTTAAGGGCAACTAAACTATGTGAATAACGTTCACAGTCTTTGTGAACATCTTGCATGGATAATAATTTAGGAAAATGAGCTAGATTTCCTGTTTCCAGCTGACTCACCCAAAGTGTCAATTTCATTTTAAAAGCTCGTATTCGATCTATGAAATAAGTAATTAGCAGATCTTTACCTTGTAGTGAAATGTTCAAAGCATTCAGATGGCTAGTTAAATCTGCTAAGAACGCGAGATCACATTTCCATGAAGGCTCTTTCAGTTCGGTAACACACATGTTATTTATTTCCATGAACATATTTGTCTCATCTAATAGGCAAAAAAATCGATTTAATAATTCGCCACGACTAAGCCAGCGGACCTCGCTGTATTAAGGCAGGCTACCATACTGGCTTTCTACATCCTCAAGAAAGCTTCTAAATTGCCTGTGTTGTAGCCCATGCTCCCTTATATAATTGGTTGTAAGAACAACAACACTCATCACATTTTTTAGAGCGATACTCTTTGCACATAATTTTTCCTGGTAGATCACACAGTGAACGCCCCTTATTTCATTCGGTACGGTCAGTTTTTGCGTTTTCTCCTTCAACAGCGCAACGAAACCTAATTTTTCCCTGTCATCGCTGGTGCACCGTCTGTAGACACTGAAACTAAAGAATTCCACGATAATCCTATATTTTCAACACTTTCTTCAACACTACTTAAAATATCACCTCCGGTTGTAGTGTTCTTCATGGCTACTACATCAAGGAGCTCCTCCCTCACCTGAAGATCTCTATTAACACCTCTAATAAATATGGCAAGCTGTGCTGTTCCAGTGATATAAACACTTTCATCCAGAGGTAGGGAATACGCCATAAAATCTTTATAGATATTTGCAAGCTGGATCTGGACGTCATCTGCCATGTCCTGTATGCGACGCATAATGGTCATGTCAGATAATGGCACAATCCGAAACTGTTCAACTTGAGATGGACACAAATGTTCCGCTGCAACTACCAAACATTCTTTTATTAAATCGCCATCAGTGAAGGGGCGCAGGGCTTTTGCTAAAAGCAAAGGAATTTTGTAACTCACTCTGAGAGCTGCCTCGGTTGATTTTTCTTCGTCGTCCAGATCTTCTTCGGTTAGCTTCCTTTTAAGTTTAATAACTTCCTGTGTACGATCTGGTCCGTCACATTTTCCACATCCGTGGTCTTTCGCGTGGTACGACATATAATATCGCTGCAAATTAAATTTCCTAAAAGAATTCAGCGTTTTGTGACATACTAAACATTTTGCAACACCATCTTTTTCTGTAAACTGATACAATCCATCCCAATGGGGGTTGAACTGCGAAAGCATGGTTGTGGTTACACAACGGCGACTTGACATGATTCTTAACCAGCGAAGTGACTGTTATCTTAGCTGATCGTAGTACTTTAAACGTTACACAGTCGGCGCGAATTCAATAGGCACGCTGCGGCCCTATTCAAGCGTGCGCGCGCATTTCGCCTCCCTCCCCTCCCTCCCTACTCCGCGACCTTGCACCTGCTCGCGAGCACGTGCCTGAGCAGACGCGAGTACTCGCGCTCAAAACCGGCCAGTTGTTAAGCCCTGTACTATAGCTATCATTCGTGTTAGTTGTGAACCTGCATCTATTTATATCTTCATTTATTACGTCTTATACACATTTTTAATTACGCAAATGTTTGTTAGAACATCGTGTTCTTCGCATTTACTCAGTAAATTAACACCGCATCAGTACCTCATATTTTGTCATACCTGTGTTTGTCAAACTTCTGTTTTTACTCTTTTGTCAGTAACTTTATTTAAATGGTTACTGCATGTGCTATTAAAAAACTGTGATAATTTAAAAGTGGTCAGTCGCATGTGTAAGCGGACACTACGGTTGAAAAGAGAACCACAAGATGCTTCTGTCAAAAAGTCATACGTAATTTTTTAAATAATAATACATAAGTCAGTCTGTTGTCGTTTATCGCGAGCACACTTGCGGAAGAATGCTGGATTGTTTCTATATTTATTATATATATTATGTTTATTGGAAAAGATCGGAGTGTAACCGAATGTCTATGACATTAATTTATTTAAATATTGTTGTAATATACTTGTTTATTCCAGAAAGTGGTCACCTTGAAGCAGATCATGTTAGTAGAGCTGTAAGAGATGTATTTTTGGTGGGGATGGCCTTCTGCCAATGGGAAAGCAGGCAGCAGCGAAACACTCCGAGAATCGAGTAGAGACTGGGATTCTCGGGTGAAGAGCTCAAGGGAGCGATTCTGCACACATTGTGTCGAGTACTAGAGGAAGGTAGATCTGCCTATGGCAACTTGCATGATTCAGTCTTATAGGTGATTGATTACGGGCTGTGAACGGCCGCCACAGTGTCCTAACTTTTGAGCGGACTTTATATTCGAGAGGTCTGAATGTGCTCCGGAATAGGAGTCTAGCTTACTCCACTTGTTTTACAGAAGTGAGGATAGACAGAGTGTGAGTTACTGTTCTTTGCGTCGAGTGTGAATTTGTAAATCATCGTATTGAACTCTGAACTGTTTTCACAGTGAATATTCCGTGTATTGTGATTACAAAATGGGCCTAGGTTTAGTGTATTCGACCACTATTCATTCTGGGATTTTCCTACTATTCACGTAACGTTCTCATCGTAACCTTAATGCATTTGATAAGGGTATTTTCTGTCTGTATTTCAACTGAATATTGTAGTACCACTTCCCGTTTATTTAAGATGTTCCTTCTTGAATAAATGTTATTCAGCATAATTCTCTGTCGTCTGCATCAATTACAAACGTTAAGGTTGAAACCTCTTTATTTAATTATTCGTTTAACTTTATTTTGTATTTCTGCGTATTTTGTTAACTCGCAGTTCTAGCCGATGCATGGACTATTTAACTGCCTTTGTCACAGCTACAGGTTATTATTTGCAGTGAGTTAGTTGCAGGGCATGAATGGTGCAAATGGTTCAAATGGCTCTGAGCACTATGGGACTCAACTGCTGAGGTCCCCTAGAACTTAGAATTAGTTAAACCTAACTAACCTAAGGACATCACAAACATCCATGCCCGAGGCAGGATTCGAACCTGCGACCGTAGGGGTCTTGCGGTTCCAGACTGCAGCGCCTTTAACCGCACGGCCACTTCGGCCGGCCGAAGGGCATGAAAGCAGACGTGCACAGCTCGACCGTTTGACTGTGTCGAACTATTATTTTTAAACAGAACAATGTATAACTCAAGTACCTAAAGCACAAGCAACTGCAGGTGAAGACGCAACTGGTTTGCTCGTATGGGAAGCTGTTTGGAAGAGCAACTCAGTAGCAGTAACCGTTAGGTAACGTCGGTGCAAACGAACTCGTACAAAGCATGACAAAAATAAAACAGCGTGAGACCAGAGAACTCTGAAACTCCTGATGCCATCGTCGAATGCTTTGAGCTGTACGAGGTGCAAAGTTGTTCTGTCAGCGAAAATCGCGTGTCACCGTTGTAACTGAACTGCACCTTTTGAAGTGATGGATGTGAACGGATGTAGCCCTTGCAAAAAGGATAATGAACGAGCAAGCGGGCGATCAATCTGCAGCGGGGATATTAGTATAAATGACGACATGACATGATCCACCAACTTACAACTAGAGGCGAGTTAAACTTTCAATTTCGATGTTTAACTTAATAATCAGACCATTTTTCTATTTTAATTCATGAAGATATGATAGTTTTGTTAAATGTTATGAAACAATCTGTATGGCATACCAGTGAAGAGTAAAATTTTCATATTTCCAACGGCTTACTCAATTGTGTGAAAATATTCACAAGGTAAGCTAAATGCAGCTGAGACATCAGATCAGAAAACTGCTCTAGTAAGTCTTTCATTTTTTTTTCTAGCCTAGAAACAACTCACCTTCTCCTTTGAGTTCGTAAATCCGTCTCAGCGTGTTACAGACAACGAACTTCTGTGTGAAAGAGAATGAGCTCATTGTCTGGCTCGATTTCAGTGCAGAGTTTTTCTTAAGGTCATCTATTTAATGCGATACTTTTGATAAAAAATGAAATGATCGTATGGCATTGTTGGCTGGGAGTTTCCATTCGGGGAGCTTCGGTCGCCGAGTGCATGTCTTATTTCTGTCAACACCACATTGGGCGACTTGTGTGCCGGAGATAAGGATGAAAGGATGATGAGGACCACACAAAACCCAGTCCACCAAAGAGCTTTCCCCACATAATATTATGTTTATGAAGACACCCCACCGGCCGGTGTGGCCGAGCGGGTCTAGGCGCTTCAGTATGGAAACGCGCGACCGCTACGGTCGCAGCTTCGAATCCTGCCTCGGGTATGGATGTGTGTGATGTCCTTAGGTTAGTTAGGTTTAAGTAGTTCTAAGTTCTGGGGATTGATGACCTCAGATTTTAAGTCCCATAGTGCTCAGAGCCATTTGAAGACCCCCACTTATTATTTTCTTATAGTCTGTACCTTCCGATGTCGTTTCCATTTCCCTCAAAATCAGTATTTGTTCTTTGATTATGTTGTCGTCTCACAGGAAACGGGCAGTGGTGAGTAACTGACAACTAATAGAAATATCAGTTGATTCATTACACTGCAAGGCGAAAGATGGTGATTTTGTAACTCTTGAATCAAGTTGCTTCTAGACGTGATTTGACATTCAATTCCAACTTCTATCACGTTGTTAGATACAGACATTTCTTCTCTAACCTTAAATCTTCTTGGATAGCTCTGATCAAACAAGATTTCACGAGTGTTTACCTATTGTGGGAGGCCATTTTAACTATCAGTTTCGATGTCTCAGACAACGCTACTAATGTTTCTTCTGATGACGCAAATCTTGTAGAAACTACTAAGGGCGAGTTTCACTTTTTTTCAGATTCTATATTTTTCCTTCAAAGAACTCTGATGGTCGGACCGTTTCTATACGGTGTTTCAATTTCTCTGGCTTCAAGCTGTCGCTTGCAAGAACGGTTTGGTGTATGATGTACTGTGGTTTTATTTTTCCATTACTTTCTGTTGCAGTAAATCGGAAATTAATGTAATTACTGTCGCGTTTTGTATTTGGCTTCATATTCTGAAAAGCAAACAGAAATGCAATTGAATGTAAGTATAACAAGCAAAGGTCTAAGATTTGCGAATTTTTCATAATAAAATAAATAAAAAACACAGTAAAGAAAGAAATAAGTAAACTATTGCTATCTTTATTTGTAAACACATATTGCTATGCAATATAGTTCAAATGGCTCTGAGCACAATGGGACTCAACATCTTAGGTCATAAGTCCCCTAGAACCTAGAACTACTTAAACCTAACTAACCTAAGGACATCACACACACCCATGCCCGAGGCAGGATTCGAACCTGCGACCGTAGCAGTCCCGCGCTTCCGGACTGCAGCGCCAGAACCGCACGGCCACCGCGGCCGGCTATGCAATATGATATTCTGGCTATGCAGCCAACGAAATGTACCAAACTCCTGTATAAACTGTATACTTACACCTACATTCCGTTTTGTAATATGTAGTTTTGATTATAAGCGATTAACATGGAAAATAGTCTTAAATTGATAAGAATGTTGAGGAGTAATAGGCAGTTAAACCGCTGACGTCGTTTAACCACTAAACAGCCTGACTGAATCACTAACAAAAAAGAAGGGTACTACGTACGACTAACTGACCGGCTCGTGACGTGCTTGCTCCCCTCCCAATCACCACCCGACCAACCTCGCTAGCACTTACCGGGCTTGTGGCGCTGCACTTCCCGCTTAAAATGAATTAACAATTAGAAACGAACCAAAGTTTAGAGTTTTAAATCTTCGTGGTCCACATTTCAGCCGTTGCGGAACACTGGTCGTCAGTTGACCACTAGTTGGGAACCGGCACAATGGAGCAAACGGAATTTACACAGACGTGACAAAAGTCATGGGATACCTACTAATATCGTGTCGGACCTCCATTTGCCATGCGTAGTGCAGCAGATAGACGTGACAAGGACTCAACGAGTCGTTGAAAGTCAGCGATGCATGCCACTATAGCCGTCCAGAATTTCGAAAGTATTGCTGGTGCTGGAGTTAGTGCACGAACTAAACTCTCCATTATCCCCCATAAATGTTCGATTTGATTCAAGTCGGAGGATTTGACTGGCTAGATCATTCGCTTCAATGGTCCAGAATGTTCTTCAAGCCAATTGCGGACAGCTGGGGCCCTGTGACATGGAGCATAGTTGTTTGGTAACGACGGCCGTTGTGGCTGAGCGGTTCTAGGCGCTTCAGTCTGGAACCGCGCGAACGGTATGGTCGCAGGTTCGAATCCTGCCTCGGGCATGGATATGTGTGATGTCCGAAGATTAGTTAGGTTTAAGTAGTTCTAAGTTCTACGGGACTGATGACCTCAGCTGTTAAGTCCCATAGTGCTCAGAGCCATTTGAACCATTATTTTTTGTTTGGTAACATGAAGTACATGAATGGCTGCAAATGGTCTCCAAGTAGCCGAACAAAACCATTTACAGTCAGTTGTCGGTTAAGTTGGACTAGACGACCCAGTCCATTCTACACTACTGGCCATTAAAATTGCTACACAACGAAGATGACGTGCTACAGACGCGAAATTTAACCGACAGGAAGAAGATGCTGTGATATGCAAATGATTAGCTTTTCAGAGGATTCACACAAGGCTGCCGCCGGTGGCGGCACCTACAGCGTGCTGACATGAGGAAAGTTTCCAACCGATTTCTCATACACAAACAGCAGTTGACTGGCGTTGCCTGGTGAAAAGTTGTTGTGATGCCTCGTGTAAGGAGGAGAAATGCGAACCATCACGTTTCCGACTTTGGTAGAGGTCGGATTGTAGTCTATCGCAACATTGCTGCTCGCGTTCGTCGAGATCCAATGACTGTTAAGACAAAATGGAATCGGTGGGTTCAGGAGGGTAATACGGAACGCCGTGCTGGAACCCAACGGCCTCGTATCACTAGCAGTCGATATGACACGCATCTTATCAGCATGGCTGTAACGGATCGTGCAGCCACGTCTCGATCCCTGAGTCAACAGATGGGGACGTTTGCAAGACAACAACCATCTGCACGAACAGTTCGACGACGTTTGCAGCAGTATGGACTATCTGCTCGGAAACCATGACTGCGGCTACCCTTGACACTGCATCACAGACAGAAGCGCCTGCGATGGTGTGCTCAACGACGAACCTGGGTGCATGAATGGCAAAACGTCATTTTTTCGGATGAATTCAGGTTCTGTTTACAGCATGATGATGGTCGCATTCGTGTTTGGCGCCATCGCGCTGAACGCACATTGGAAGCGTGTATTTGTCATCGCCATACTGGCGTATCACCCAGCGTGGTGCTATGAGGTGGCATTGGTTACACGTCTCGGTCACCTCTTGTTCGCATTGACGGCACTTTGAACACCGGACGTTGCATTTCAGATTTGTTACGACCCGTGACTCTACCCTTCATTCGATCCCTGCGAAACCCTACATTTCAGCAGGTTAATGCACGACCGCATGTTGGAGGTCCTGTACGGGGCTTTTTGGATACAGAAACATTTGACTGCTGCCCTGGCCAGCATATTCTCCATATCTCCCACCAATTGAAAACGTCTGGTCAATGCTGGCCGAGCAACTGGCTCGACACAATACGCCAGTCACTACTCTTGATGAACTGTGGTATCGTGTTGAAGCTGCATGGGCATCTGTACCTGTACATGTCATCCAAGGTCTGTTTGACTCAATGCCCAGGCGTATCGAGGCCGTTGTTAAGGCCAGAGGTGGTTGTTGTGGATAATGATTTCTCAGGATCTATGCACCCAAATTGCATGGAAATGTAATCACATGTCAGTTCTAGTATAATATATTCGTCCAATGAATACCTGTTTATCACCTGCATTACGTCTTGGTGTAGCAATTTTAATGTCCAGTAGTGTATGTAAACACAGCCCACACTATTATAGAGCCATCACCTGCTTGCACGACCCTAATTGACAACTTCCATGAGCTCTTAGCATATGCAATCTGGACTCATCCCACCAGGCCACGGTTTTCTGGTCGTCTAGGATCCAACTGATATGTTCAAGAGCCCAGGAGAGTCGCTGCAGGGCTTTCTGTTAGCAGAGGCGTTGCTGCTCCGCTGCCATAGCCTTTAACGTCAAATTTCACCACACCATTCCAACGGAACATATTGATTTCTGCAGTTATTTCACGCAGTGTTGCTCGTCTGTTAGCATTGACGCAAACGCCGCTGTTCTCGATCGGTAAGTGAAGGCTGTTGTTCACTGCACTGGCCGTTGTGGGAGGTAATGTTTGAAATGTGGTATTCTTTGCACACTCTTGACTCTATGGGTCTCAGAATATTGAATTCCCTAGCGATTTCGGAAATAGAATGTCTATTAATTCCCGTCATGTGGCGATAATGACGTCGGAAACCTTTTCACATGGTTCAAGTGGTTCAAATGGCTCTGAGCACTATGGGACTTAACATCTGAGGTCATCAGTCCCCTAGAACTTAGAACTACTTAAACCTAACTAACCTAAGGACATCACACACATCCATGCCCGAGGCAGGATTCGAACCTGCGACCGTAGCGGTCGCGCGGTTCCCCTTTTCACATGAATCACCTGAGTGCTGATCACAGCTCCGCCAATGCACTGACGTTTTATACCTTGCGTACGCTATACTACCGCCATCTGTATATGTGCAAATCCCTATCTCATGATTTTTTTGTCACGTGAGTGTATTATCTAGTGTCACAGCTCGCCAAGAGTCCTAAAAAGGCCCCTCAATCTAGCTAATGGGTCGGTGGTCAGCTACTCACTGTTCCTGCAAAATACGTGCACGCGCCCTAACATACAGTATTCGCCTGGAAAAGCGGGAAATCACAGATTCTCACAGACACTGGCGTGAGCGAGCATGCAAACTCTTTGGGAGCTTTCTGTGCGTACAGAAGAACTTTGTTGATACCTAGAGACCAATGACGCTCGACTTGGTGCACTCAATATTTTTTCTAAAACACCTGCTACGTCCCACAGTACCCGTTGCTCGCCTCGTAACATCGCGTGTGTTGACGTGAGAGGTTGTCCATTTCGCGAGGTCTACGCAGCTCAAAGGAATTATTAGTGTAATGTACAGACGGTAGCAGAGCCAGGATGGGGAAGGTGTAGGCACATTTATTTGGTCCAAGCCTTGTCGACACAAATTTATTATTTAACAATAATTGGTTATACATCCAAGTTAATATAATTAACGGTTTAAAAGGATATTTTTACAATAGAAAATTTTTTTGAACATTCTCCAGAATAAAATGCAGCACCACTCTGAAACATTATATAAAGGTACTGTTTCAGTAAATATTATATATCATATGCAGTCATATTATTATATATATCGTTATATTATATATCATATGCAGTCATCAAGACCTCAAGAATACTGTTGTGATTCAACATATGGTGAAAACACCAAAAATGCAGAACTTCAAAACAACTTACAAATAAATAATTTAACACATCACTCACAAAACTACACGAATTATTTCACACATACAGTCTACTACGAGCTCAACAGTCATTTCTGCCAGCTGTGTGATACCTAAAATTTGATTGATACAGAATAAACACAGCTCAAAAGAATGAGCTTCCAAGATACTATAAAACAACTTTATAATAAAAAGATAACTGCTTTTTTCCCATTCAAAATTCGACATGACAATTTTTGTATTAACAAGCTACAGTTGCTGGCTCTTACTTGCTACAGACAGACAAACACATCTGTCAATAAATGACTGAGTAACAAGGTGGCAATTCAGAGCTAGCAACTTCTTGTAACAACTGATTCTCAAATGCTGCCACGAGAAACATTCTACAAAACAGAATCACACAAATTAAAGTTCCACTCACTACAAAATCCAACAAATCACGCAATATAGATAATGGTTACTTCGTAACAATGGAACTGAAAAACATTACACACTCAAGTGTGCTTCTCACTCACAACAGTCCATATAAGTGCATACACAACACAACTCAAAATCTATATCCCAAGCAATATTAGTAGAATTAGGAAATTTGCAATTTAAACGCACCAATTTTAACAAAATCTAATGTAATAATAATTTGGACAGAACGTTTATAAAATGATCGATGATAGTGGATACCGTGCCATACACTATGAAACAAATTAACAATTATTCACAGTAGACACCTGGCATATGATATTCTCTGAATTATTTCAATTCACATAATGTTGGCTACAAGTTGTTGTTGTTGTGGTCTTCAGTCCTGAGACTGGTTTGATGCAGCTCTCCATGCTACCCTATCCTGTGCAAGCTTCTTCATCTCCCAGTACTTACTGCAACCCACATCCATCTGAATCTGCTAAGTGTATTCATCTCTTGGTCTCCCTCTACGATTTTTACCCTACACGCTGCCTTCCAATGCTAAATTTGTGATCCCTTGATGCCTCAGAACATGCCCTACTAACCGGTCCCTTCTTTTTGTCAAGTTGTGCCACATACTCCTCTTCTCCCCAATTCTATTCAATACTTTATCATTAGTTATGTGATCTACCCATCTAATCTTCAGCATTCTTCTGTAGCACCACATATCGAAAGCTTCTATTCTCTTCTTGTCTAAACTATTTATCGTCCATGTTTCACTTCCATACAAATACTTTCAGAAACGACTTTCTGACACTTAAATCTATACTCGATGTTAACAAATTTCTCTTCTTCAGAAACGCTTTCCTTGCCATTGCCAGTCTACTTTTTATATCTTCTCTACTTCGACCATCGTCAGTTATTTTGCTCCCCAAATAGCAAAACTCCTTTGCTAGTTTAAGTGTCTCATTTCCTAATCTAATTCCTTCAGCATCACCTGACTTCATTCGACTACATTCCATTATCCTCGTTTTGCTTTTGTTGATGTTTATCTTATAAAAGTACCAACCCCATAATAAGTAATGGTCATGAAATATAATAAAAGTATATGAAAATTTCGGCCTTAGCCAGGCGACGAGAACCACAATGTAGTTTCCTGTTAAACTCGAGTGCTAGGCCCAACAAACAATAGCTGGTCATGGAGGACCACGCTAAGCAAGCGAGCATTCCGTCCTCCCCACGTGCTCGCAAACAGCCACAGTCATCGCAGTCCTTAATCGGCAAGCACCAGTTGACTAATCGCCGCTTCCGTCCTGTCGCCATCTACCAACCGAGCCGTCCTTCCAAAATTCTTGCTTCGTGCACCAGCGCCAACAGCACTCAGCGACCACGCCCCCTGTCGCTGCGGCGAAAACAAGTGAAATAATCTCGCGGGTAAATCAAAAATGCTGAGCCGTGACACGACTCAGTTAGGTTGGGACATAAGTTCGTAGTGTTTTTTTTTCCACACGTTTAATAAGCACAACATATGCACATAACAGAGACTCGAGTAATCGGTAATATATTCTTCTTCACTATTTACAACAGTCTGCCAACACTAGGGATTCCTCTACTACAGAAGTCACTTGATTTTTCAGACGAAGAACTCGTCGAACCATGTTTGGAGCGCATTTTCATGCGAGAAGGAACTTTTTTGAAGGCTGGTCAACAGAAAGAGGAAGAATCAGAAAATCAGAGATCACGTGACTAAAGTGGGTGTGGAGTCAGTTCTTAACAAACATGTACGTAATGATTTTTGTCAGTCTAGTAGATTACGGGTGGGCGTTATCTTGGAGTAGCATCACTTCGCGCAGTCTTCCTGGTCGTTGCTCTGGACCTCGTCTACAAGACTTCGCAGATGTTGACAAATTTCAGAAGTGATGGTTACACCTCGGGAAAGCAATTAGTAGTAAGCCACACTATCGCTGTTCTAGTAGCTACACAAAGTTATCTTATGTGCATGAGCGCAGGTCTTTGTATGAGAAGTTTGATTTGGTCGGGGTCTACCATCCCTTTCTTTTCCTTATCTTAGCATAAAGACACATCACTTGTCATCACTAACGATACAGGATAGGAATGGTCGGTGTTGTTTACGAGCCGATTGATGGCGAGATAGCAGATATGCACATATGTCCAACCGCTGATTTTTGTGATTTTGGCTTAGAACATGCGTACCCATACACTCGATTTTAGAAGCATGCCAATTGCATGAAAATGTCGCTCGATAGTGGAATGATCACAGTTCATCACATTTTCCAGTTCTCGAGTATACTAACGTGGTTGATTGTGGATTAACAGGTTTAAACGATTTTCATCAAACCCCAAAGTCTTTCTGACCGTGGAGAGTCACTAACGTCCAACCGATCCTCCTTAAACCGAAAGAAAAGAAAAAACATTTTGTTGCCATGTTCTCCAACGGCATTATCCTCTTACACAGTTAAATGTTCCTGGCTGCATCCGCTGTTGTCACTCTGTAGCACCAAAGACGCAGATAAAATACTTTCTACACCATCCACAATTTTTTGCCGTTTAATTTCCGCCGATAGCTTGTACTATACTGATAAATATGAATCTGCAAGCTCTGTTACATAAACAATATTTAATACGTAATGGATGTAATAGTGCATTTACTTGTGAACGTATATAATTGATTGGAATGTAAATACCGGGTGATCAAAAAGTCAGTATAAATTTGAAAACTGAATAAATCACGGAATAATGTAGATAGAGAGGTACGAATTCACACACATGCTTGGAATGACATGGGGTTTTATAAGAACCAAAAAATACAAACGTTCAAAAAATGTCAGACACATGGCGCTTCATCTGAGCAGAATACCAATAATTAGCATAAAAATGTGAGACAAAGCAAAGATGATGCTCTTTACAGGAAATGCTCAATGTGTCCACCATCATTTCTCAACAATAGCTGTAGTCGAGGAATAATGTTGTGAACAGCACTGTAAAGCATGTCCGGAGTTATACTGAGGCATTGGTGTCGGATCTTGTCTTTCAGCATCCCTAGAGATGTCGGAGGATCACGATACACTTGCGACTTCAGGTATTCCCAAAGCCAATAATTGCACGGACTGAGGTCTGGGCACCTGGGAGGCCAAGCATCACAAAAGTGGCGGCTGAGCACACGATCGTCACCAAACGACTCGCGCAAGAGATCTTTCACGTGCCTAGCAATACGTGTTTTTGGTTCTAATAAAACCCCATGTCATTCCAAGCAAGTGTGTCAATTTTTACCTCTCTATCTACATTATTCCGAGGTTTATTAAGTTTTCAAATTTATATTGACTTTTTGATCACCCGGTATTGTAAACTGCTAAGGGAAGTTTGTTTAAATGTATCGATAGCAACGACGAAATGGCGGTAGCTTTGCCCAGTCTCGCTGTGAACAGAGAGGAGACACAGCAGTTTGAGTGATGAGAGAGTGCTGAAGTGTTTGTTGGGCGTTCCCGCAGACGCGGTGCGTAGTTATGATCGCACCACTGTAGGTGCACCTACTTTATTAACTGGCGAGTATTGAGAGCATGGTAGGAGTGGACAGACGGAGGAAGCTGCAATTCTAACTGCTGCCTGTCGGATAGTTATCCGTGGCTTTAGAGACGACTCGTGGTCTCAACCACCCAGCAGCAGCAGCAGTGGCAGCAGCAGCTCAGCATTATCGTGCTTCATCGTCCGCAAAGCTACAATATGGTAAGACTGTAAACTGATGGAGTATTACTAATATTGTACAGGCATTACCCAGTGCAATTTCTTTAACAAACTTTAATGACTAACTTTATTAAATAATAATCTGCAGTAGAAAAAACTTCTAGGGCATGTGTGTTTCATTGTCCTCAGACATTGTTACCAAGCAGGGTCCATTTCCTTGAACATGCAGTCGCCGAGTGTCGTAAAAATGTGAAAACTGATTAACTTTGTACTGCCGGTTCTATTTGTTTGCTTATGACAAGTTTCAATCTAAATTTTGCTGTTTCAGCAATAGTCCCTTCTTGTACTGCATAACAGAGTCTTAATTAATTTCAAATTTTGAGTATTAGCTTCACTCAATTAAAATAATGTAATATTTCAATGGCAAAACTAGTAACTAAAGATACAGAACAAATTAAGAGTATACAGCTTTATTCATTCCGTATTTAGCCTAGCGAATGACTTCTACTGGATTGGTATATATTTTATAGTTTTTATGTTAAAAGCCTGTTACACACGCTTACTTCAGCTCTGTGGCCACCTCGTCGCTTGACGCGAAAGTAGCGCTCCCACTGCATAGAATCAGAACTATAGCGTTCGTTACGTTAAAGTTTATGATGTAACGCACTGATGTGAATACACTGATATGAATATCACCCCAGCACCACCACCAACAAATTATACCCAAAAACACATTTTTTGAGAGTACACTCAATTCTGTGCTCACTCCATTCCCAGATGTTTACATTTATTTACGCGTCGTGAACAATGTTTCTTTACTTACGACGTGTTACACTACCTCTTTTAAAAGCCTCCGTTGCTAAATTCTACAACGCCGTTAGTACGGAGAAGCTGTTCAATACAAGAACTAGACGTAAACATGTGAGGATGGGATGCCATGGACCTTGAAGTGTCATCATGGACTATTAACGTCTGTAAAAGCTACTGGTTGCAGCAAATTAATCATAAATTACCTTCAGTTTGAACAGTCGCAGGGTTGTAATACGCCCACAACGGGCGAAAATTGTTAATAGGAGAAAAGAAAGAAAAACGGAATACGGCTATGTAGTAGGCATTTCCAGTCGATAAGCAATTAGGATTAACTTTCCAATTTTTGAATACAGGCAGCTTATTCGAGTGTTTTTGAAAGCTACTCTGTTAATATCCGCGAACACTATTAGCAAGCAATTTTTAAATATCTGTCTAAAATGCTTATGATGACTCATCGCAGAGACATGAATTGACTCTGTAACACTAAATAAATACAAACGACCGCCTCGCTCTCCCTCCCTCGAATTGTTTCCACGGGGCGGTTTGAAATAAATTGCATGCCGTATCCAGCCCGCGGGCCGCAGGTTGCCAACCCTTGAGCTAAGACATCGATTCGGGTGTCATTGTGATTGGTTTCTGGAGAACTGCCGGGATCCAAAGTGAAGCACTAAAGAAATTCTCTGGAATATGAGTGGAAATAGTCATTAAACTGAAAATTAGAAAATAATGAAAGATGCCGTCTAATACGACTCATGATTATGCTCGAGACAACAGAAAAACAAGTCAGAAGCAAGCTCGCTGCAAAAAGAATCCAAAAACCTTGAAAAGTCCAGTGCAGATTGAATTCTAGAACTATGGCAGCGTCGAAAATAGGATGCAAAATCCGGCAAAGCAATATTTCGTCTTATTTATTCTGTAACCAATATACTAGTCTATGTAACCATTGTGTTAAACAGACTTAAAATGAAATTACATAGTAATGCGTAACGCTTATTATGAATTTATCCCCAGTTTTCACTATAAATCTACGGCACGCACCCGAACCGCGCACACAGAAAATATTTCATTTGCTTCCGGAATCGGTAAAGAATTTCCAATTAACCATTTCATTTTCATGAAATGAAACATTTTTCATTCAGTACAATAGCACCAACTTACTGAAAGAAGGTGGTATTTTCCACTTTCGTAATATTAATTTTATTTGTTTACAACTGGTTTCAACATTATAGGTCATTTTCCAGTACTTTTTCGGTTACATAGAAATGTCGACGTCTTAAAATTTCTGTTTTCTATTCGTTTTGGTTCACAAATGCTGTCTTGTTGCTTTGACAGCTTGGCATGTACAAGGACGTTATACTGATCAGTAATGCTAACTTGTTGGTTTGACTGCTTGACAGTTACAAGGATATTACACTGGTCAGTGTAATATTCTTGTAAATATCAAGCTGTGAAACCAACAAGACAGCATTCCTGAAGCAAAACGAATAGATAATACGCATTTAAATACGCTGGCATTTTAATATAACCACAAAGTACCTTTTAATGGCCTAGAAAGCTTAAGCCAATTGTGAAAAAACAAAATGAGTACAGCAAAAGTGAAAAATTCTACCTTAATTTAGTAAATCATTGTTGTCGTACCGTCTATGAAGAAAGAAAAGCTTATTGAAAGTACGTTTTCATAAACTAAATTGGGCGTATTGTTTTCAGGCGCAAAAACGAACGTGTTTTGTGGTTGTCAAACACAATAACACTCAATTCACAGTTGTCTGTGAGAGAGCACGATTCTTTTGCACTCCGCAACATAGTAATGTTTGCCTTGAGCTTTAAAGACTGTTATACCTTACAATAATCTTACGGCAAACTGAAGCCTTTTGATTCTCAATGACTAATCAGTTAAAATATGTGCTATTCGTGATGTGAATTTCTACTTGTCTTTTTCTTGTATGGCTAGTATTGTCGCTTGTATGTTGTTTTTAGGAGCTTTGTGATGTACAATCCTGATCATAAGACTAATCTGGTGAGTCGATATTTTTGGACAGTATTATTATCGGCTCAGTTTTCAATTGAAAACAGAGCGAGAGCATGTCGGAAACACTGACAGAATTTGGTGTTGCTTTAGGGACGTTTACGGTTTTCTCTTCTGTGAAAAAAGTGTCAATGAACTTATATATGTATTCTTCCTTTAGTATCATATTCAGTATCTGATAATTTCTTTGTTGAACTGTGTTATTTATGTAGTTTCTCTCTATAGATGGACACACTTACTCATTGCATTATTCCTTTGACTTTACTACGTTGCACAACTACTTGGAAAATACAACTACCTCGGAGTGTGCATCAATGTGAAATGTGCTGTTTCCAAGTTTTAAAGGGTTTTCAGAAAATAATTTTGTATTTGGATCGCCTGTTATTAGGGCACTCATGTTTTCCGTTATTGACAAGTTTTTTATGTGATTCTAAATGCTGGATTTCTCTAAAAATATATTTATTTCATCGGCCGGTACTATTTTTGGAATCACTGACGGCGTTTGTCGAAAATCTGTTGACATAATCAGTGATACAACTCCCATCAGTCTGTTGATCCTCGGAAGATACGCAAACATTCTGTCCGGGACCTCACGTGATTTTCTTATCGTGCATTCGTCTCGTACTAGGTCTTTTTATCATACTATAAAATGGTTACACGTAGAACCCTTTTTCTATCACAAACTGCATTTTCCTGTTTGCTTACATCGACCGGTTGCTTTAAGGCACAATGTGCTACACTTCCACCTTCCATTAACGTGGCTGCAGATCCAGATGGCGTCAAAGCTAACGTAGTTTGTTTATTCATCCGCATTTTGACTAAAATCAAGTCCATGAGAACTACTTTTATGGTGACGTCCTGTGCACCCAAAAAGATAATTATTACTCGAGAACATTCCATAATACTGTAAATGATTCGAGAACATTCAAAAACATTTAAAAATATTCGAGAACGTTCAAGAAAACTTAGGAAAAATTTAGAATATTTGGAAACATTCTAGAATATTACAAAACATTGAAAACATTTTAAAACTTTAAAGAAAACTCTGGAATAATTTGGAATACTTTAAAATATTCGAGAATATTCTAGAATAATCGATAACATTCGTTAAGTGTCGAAAATACTCGTAGAAGCTCGAGAGTGTCATAGAACAAGCTGTAACTTTTCCCCTTGTGGAACACGTTAATGCAACATAGACAGAATATGTCTTAGTGAGCATCATGATGTGGTAGAAACAACTTCACCAACAACTACTACTACTGCACATACACACACACACACACACACACACACACAGCCGCGCGGGATTAGCCGGGCGGTCTTGGGCGCTGCAGTCGTGGACTGTGCGGCTGGTCCTGTGGTCGTGGCGGAGGTTCGAGTCCTCCCTCGGGCATGGGTGAGCGTGTGTGACCTTAGGATAATTATGTTAAGTAGTGTGTAAGCTTAGGGACTGATGACCTTAGTAGTTAAGTCCCATAAGATTTCACACACACTTGAACATTTTTTGAACACACACACACACACACACACGCACACATACATACATATGCAGACTCTGATGTGTCATGTGACAGTAGAATGCACCGTAGGCAGAGCTAAAGTCACCAATTTTTCACAAATTTAGTTTATTGGAAAACATATAGTATGCTCGTCTCCTCTGATGAACTAAACACAATTAACACTCAAAACTGACACGTACGTGCATGGAAGACCACGAGTAGCCAGACCCTTTCGTGTTACTAAGGTTTGGCGATTGCGTATTACGCTCTTCTTTACTGTTATGAAGATATTTCACGAAAACAAAACCAAAACAGTGCTGAAACAGGCTGCCGCACCATAACATTGGGGTACATCCATTGTTTCCAAGCAGGTATCAGAGTCAACCATCAATACATAGATCAGTTTCGAATATAATTACACAGTCCCAGCCAGTGACAGCCTATGGTTCAAATGGCTCTGAGCACTATGGGACTTAACATCTGAGGTCATCAGTCACCTAGCACTTAGAACTACTTAAACCTAACTAACCTAAGAACAGCACACACATCCATGCCCGAGGCAGGATTCGAACCTGCGACCGTAGCAGTCGCGCGGCTCCAGACTGAACCGCTTGGCCACCACGGCCGGCGACAGCCTATTTCGGGGCCACTAACAAAGTGTTCTTTAACAACACAAGTTCACTTCAGAGACCATGTTTTCCTTGTCCATATATATAGTCTAAAAACTATTCGATGCACGATGCAATTAATAAAGCAGATATATATTAAATTTTGTACTCTTTTGTGCTGGGATACATTTTCGCTAGAGGCCATTGTTTTCGATTTATTCAAAAACAACATACAAAAAGTTGACATTTAAAATGAATTTCTTTAAATAACTCGAAAACCTTGATTTCCGGTTGTAATATTCCTTCTTTTGACTTGTGTGTGTTATTTACTATCCTGATATGCAAAACCAGATCTAATACTTGCATGTATTTTGTATTCTCTCAATTGGTTTGCAAAACATACTCTCATGCAAAACCAACTGTAATATTCTTATTCTATACTGTTAATAACAAGCAATGTAGCAAACAGAAATATAGTTTCCTATCCGGACAGCAAAACCACAAAAACAAGCGTAATAACCGTGTGTGTTAACCTAAGGAATAAGCATCAGACTTTAACTCGTTTCTTCAAATAAGTCATTAGTTCAGAGGTATGGCGAATAAAAGTAGTTAGACTACTATTCTGCATCGATAACAACATATGTGGTAGGTTGTTGTTGTTGTTGTGGTGGTCTTGGGTCCTGAGACTGGTTTGATACAGCTCTCCATGCTACTCTATCCTGTGCAAGCTCCTTCATCTCCCAGTACCTACTGCAGCCTACATCCTTCTGAATCTGCTTAGTGTATTCATTTCTTGTCTCCCTCTACGATTTTTGCCCTCCACGCTGCCCTCCAGTAGTAAATTGGTGATCCCTTGATGCCTCTGAACATGTCCTACCAACCGATCCCTTCTTCTAGTCAAGTTGTGCCACAATCTCCTCTTCTCCCCAATTCTATACAATACTTCCTCATTATTATCTTCAGAATTCTTCTGTAGCAGGAAACATTTCGAAAGCTTCTATTCTCTTCTTGTGTAAACTATTTATCGTTCATGTTTCACTTCCATACATGGCTACACTCCATACAAATACTTTCAGAAACGATTCCCTGACACTTAAATCAATACACGATGTTAACAAATTTATCTTCTTCAGAAACGCTTTCCTTGCCATTGTCAGTCTACATTTTATATCCTCTCTACTTCGACCATCATCAGTTAATTTGCTCCCCAAATAGTAAAACTCCTTCACTACTTTAAGTGTCTCATTTCCTAATCTAATTCCCTCAGCGTCACCCTACTTAATTCGACTACATTCCATTATCCTCGTTTTGCTTTTGTTGATGTTCATCTTATATCCTCCCTTCAAGACACTGTCCATTCCGTTCAACTGCTCTTCCAAGTCCTTTGCTGCGTCTGACAGAATTACAATGTCTTTGGCGAACCTTAAAGTTTTTATTTCTTCTCCATGGATCTTAATGCCTACTCCAAACTTTTCTTTTCTTTCCTTTATTGCTTGCTCAATATACAGATTGAATAGCATCGGGGAGAGGCTACAACCCTGTCTCACTCCCTTCCCAACCACTGCTTCCCTTTCATGTCCCTTGACTCTTACAACTGCCATCTGGTTTCTGTACATATTGTAAATAGCCTTTCTTTCCCTGTATTTTACCCCTGCCACCTTCAGAATTTGAAAAAGAGAGTATTCCAGTCAACATTGTCAAAAGCTTTCTCTAAGTCTACAAATGCTAGAAACGTAGGTTTGCCTTTCCTTAATCTTTCTTCTAAGATAAGTCGTAGGGTTAGTATTGCCTCACGTGTTCCAACATTTCTACGGAATCCGAACTGATCTTGGTAGGTGGTACACTACCAGTCTAATTGGGCACACGTAATGAAGCTGACTAGGAAAGCAGAAAAGATTGCAACTCCCTACTTACCTAACAGACTTCACTTTAGATTTAAATAAAAGATTTTTCAGCAATACAAAAAATGTTTAGCCGCTCAAAACAAAACTACAGCACCCAATTGCTTAATCATACAGACTGATTTCATTAAAAGAAGGAAATTTGGACAGGGGGTTTCTACATCAACATATTTGGTACTCAACATTTCATTGATTCACTATAAACTGTTTAACGTTACTATTTATCACCATTAATCATCAACTTAGTATTTCCTTTCATTTATACGTAATATGAAAGCAGCAAAAAATTTATCTAATGTGGTCTCTGAATCTGGCATAACCTTACGTAATCATTTTAACACAGAAAATAATAGCAATGTTAATTATGAAATTCTCAGTTATTCTTTCCATCATTTATTTCACTGATTAATCACTGATTTGACAACAATATATTAAAGATTTCACAGTCTTGGCTGAATACAGGTCACTCGGAATTTTTATTTACCAGGTTAGGATCCTGCTTGGTTTATAAGCGGAATAAATTACCAGGTGGACACAATTGTTAATTTGGATAATGGTTATTATTCTTAAAGCACATTTCATCTTCCTGGCACACACTATAATACGTAGCTAAAGTGTCGTACCCTGTAAACTGTGATCAACGACGGTGGCGTTGGTGGCAACAACTGCATTAATATCAGAACGGCGAAGAGCAGTTATCCATGTCGGACTTATTTACTCTTCATAGCGGTAATCCATCTTATAATCAACAGCCCGTTTTTCTCCCCATACCAGGCCGTGATAAACTGCAGTTTCCAACCGAGGCAGGATGCAACAATATGGCGCACTCCACACTATGCTGGCGTTGTACGTGCTGTCTCTAAGATCACTGGCCACCGACTGACTTTGATCACGCTCGCCAAAGCACGCCAAACGTTTCCGCTCACACCTTTTCCTACGCTTACACAGCTTTCCGTTCCTGACGGAATTACTCTATCTTTTATACTACACGTATCTCATACAGCCCTAAGCGAGTGCCAGTAACTATTATATACATAATTACATTATAGCACCTTTTTACATTTAATGATTATAACAAATAGATATCTTTACAATATATAAAAGTAAATATTACATCCCTTCCCTTAATAAGTACATTCACTTTAATCTTATCAAAGTGTTTCAGTATCGATTTCGCACAAGTTGTCTCTACTTCTGCGTTAACGGTTTCAAAAAATATTTACAAAATTTATAAAAAAAATATTAACAATAATATCACACAGTGAAAACGTGTCCGGGTTTAAAACCTAGGTGCATTAAATTTCCAACAAAAAATTCGTGTTCATTTCTTCTGTCGGGCCAATTGTTTGTGCAGAACGAGCGAGAGACTATGAAAACCATTCAGGTGGTTTTCGAAGGGATTGTGGGCTGCATAACACCAATAACTAGGGACATCTGAATCACCCTGTACATATACACCGAAGAAGCAAAGAAATTGATACACTTGCCTAATAGCGTGGAGGGCCTCCTCGAGCAGGCAGACGTGCCGCTACACGACGTGGCATGGACTCGACTAACGTCTGAAGCAGAGGTCGAGGGAATTGACACCATGAACCGGCAGGCTGTCCATAAATCGTTAAGAGCACGAGGTGGTGGAGATCTCTTCTGAACACTACGATCCAATTCTTTCCAGCTCAATAATGTTCATGTCTCGGGAGATTGGTGGCCAGCGGAAGTGTTTAAACTCAGAAGAGTGTTCCTGGAGCCACTCTGTAGCAATTCTGGACGTGTGGGGTGTCGTCTTGTCCCACTGCAATTGCTCAACTCCTTCGGAATGCACAATACACTTGAATGGATGCAGGTAATCAGACAGGATCTTACGTACGTGTCACCTGTCAGAGTCGTATGTAGACGTATCAGGAGTCCCATATCAGTTCAACTGCACACGCCCCACATCCTTACAGAGCCTGCACCAGCTTCAAGAATCACCTGCTGACATGTAAGGTCAAAGGAGTCATGAGGTTGTCACCATACCCGTACACTTCCATCCGCTCTATTCTATTTGAAACGAAACTCGTTCGACCAGATAACATGTTTCTAATCATCAACAGTCCAGTGTCGGTGTTGACGGGCCCAGGCGAGGCGTAAAGCTTTATGTCTTGTAGTCATCAAGGATATATGTGTGCGGCTCCGGCTCCGAAAACCCATATCGATGATGTTTCGTTGAATGAGTCGCACGCTGACATTTGTTGATGGTCCAGCATTGAAATCTGCAGTAATTTGCGGAAGATTTGTACTTCTGTCACGTTGAACAATTCTTTTAAGGGGCTCCGGAACACCCTATACTTGCAATGTTAAAATAACGCTTATAAATTACATCTTTCCTCACAAAGTATTTGAGGTAGGAAGTTGAACTTTTTACAGATTATTTATTGGAATATGGGCTACAACTTAACACAGGGATTTTACAAAATTTTAGTTCAGTTATTAAAGATGATTTTTTTTTCAATTGTAATGAAAATTCACATTTTTTTGCAATTTTTTATTTATATATTCAAAAATATACAGTTTTTTGGAAAAAGGCTGTGTTAAATTATGCAGAAGGTACTGTGTAACATTTACTGAAAGTTTGAAACAAATATGTTTGGAAGATCCTTAGAAAACATGTAATTAGTATGAGAAAATAAAAGTTTTGGCAATCGAGCGACAAAGATTGGATTAACTTTTTGGTGCATTCCAGGTCCATAGGATGGATTATCTTCATCCTCTGCAAACTCCTCCTCCAGCTTCCTCTTGTTCCTCCTCCTGTTTACTCTTGCTTGTATTTCTAGACTCTTTACAGCCCTGTCTGCAGCCCGAAGGCGTTCCTTGTCTAAAGCAAGCATCGTTCGTACCATGTTAGAACCTATCTTCATTCCCATATTTCTAAATACCTTGCACCTTACAATGTTGCCATCATTGAAAGTCGCAACAGCATCATATACACCAAAGTGAAGTGTTTCTATTCCAACAAATACAGTCTTGGGGATTCTCGACCATATAACACTATTTACACTTTCATTGGGATTTTGAGTTTTTCCGTGAATACACTTTTTCAACAGTTCAGGTGCTGCTAAGTCTCTGAAAATAGATTAGCCACAACACATACTTTATCTCACATCACTAAAATTTACCTGATGAACACGGACGTTAATAATAACACCATTTGACAGCAGTTTAACAGCGCCACAGTGGGTCACGCCCATGTAGAACACATTTCAAAAAAAATTTAAAAATAGTTGTAGTCTTCGGAATTGAATAAATTATATATCTATTAAAAAGTAATAGTCTGCAGATTCAGAAAACGCAAAAAAGTAAAAATTGAACTTTTCATGATTTTGAGCCTTTCCGGAGCACCTTAAGTCGTCGTTGGTCCCGTTCTTCCAGGATCATTTTCGTGCAGCAGCGGTGTCGGAGATTTGATGTTTTGCCGGATTTCCGATATTCACGGTACACTCGTGAAATGGTCGTATGGAAAATTCCCCACTTCATCGCTAGCTCGGAGATACAGTGCCCCATTATTCGTGTGCCGACTGTAACAAGTAGTTCAAACTCACTTAAATCTTGATAATCTGCCACTGTAGCAGCAGTAACCGATCTAACAACAGGACCAGACTGTTGTTGTCATATATAGGCGTTGTCGACCGCATCGCCGTATTTTGCCTGTTAACATATCACTGTATTTGAATACGCGTGACTATACCGGTTTCTTTGGCGCTTCAGTGTAGTACCAATCAACATTTGCGTTGCTTTGCACTATTTTTACTGTAGTGGAGCCAAAAAGCTAAATGTGGCAAGAAACCCAACAAATATAAGTAACTGTAACCAT
Organism: Schistocerca cancellata; assembly: GCF_023864275.1. Taxonomy (NCBI): domain Eukaryota; kingdom Metazoa; phylum Arthropoda; class Insecta; order Orthoptera; family Acrididae; genus Schistocerca; species Schistocerca cancellata. The sequence goes on from NC_064631.1 coordinate 515,537,415, forward strand.
GTAAAGGAGACCGTGGCATTCTTATCCCAGAATATTCACGTTTCCCTGAATAACCTCTGAAAGTTTGTCGGAACAAAATTTCGAAAGTTGTGTGGGGATATTATCCGTGCATTTTGGCACAAGGGGCTTGCGGTCTCCGGTGCCTCGTTACTTCTGAGAGCCACTTTCGGTAAACGGTGGATCGGTCGAGGTGACCCTGTGGCCTGGCAACCCACATCTCCTGACCTCATCTCAGATGTCAAAATCTTCCGGTGGTGGCATATGAAGCAGCTGGTGTAAGAAACCATTGTGGGAAGACAAGAAGATCTCGTATTGCAGTAGCTGCTGGTGCCATTGCAAACGTGCTAGGAATCTTCGTACGGACACCACAATCAATGGTCTGACGATGTGCTGCGTGCATACATGACGATGGTGGCGAGTTCGGGCAGCTCCTGTGAATTTCACTGCAGCAAATGGCATTATAAACTACTTTCTTTGTAAATCGTCACTACCACCAGAAACTGCAATCAGTTATCATATGTAACATAACTAAATATTTGTGTTTTGATGTTCGCATTAATTTGAGCGAATAGTTTCGGAATACCCTAATACCCTGAATACAGGATGCGTCATATATATATATATATATATATATATATATATATATATATATATAAAAGCAAGTGCTCATGACTCTTAAGGTGTACACTTTGGAGCCCAGTACGCGTATATATATATATATATATATATATATATACCGAACTGTGTTAGAAAATTTATTTTTCTACGTAAAAGATTAGATTTTTAAGAAGGAGTAGTTTTATATTTCCTCAACAGTAGGTAGCAGACCCAGTTTGTGCCATGATGGACAAACGTTCGAGCTTTCCAAGAGTTGAAACAGGTGATTGAGAACGTCGCTCCGATTTAGAAATAGGGAGTACGTGAGTATGGGGCTGCTCCATCATCAAAGTTAACAGTTACACGCTTACGAGACAAATTTGAGGATCGGGGAGCAGTGTGTGACGGGCACCAGTGACCAATCATCTGTTGCGGTGCTGGAATTGTTTCATCGTTCACAAAGCAAATCCTCTAGACAAGGATCAGGTGAGAGTGGTATAAGTGCTGGTCCTGTGCTGCGCATTCTGAAGAAAGGTAATTTCTGCATGTACATTCCACGGCTGGTGTAAGACTTTAGTGCCGACGACCCAGATCGTCGGGTACAATTTTGTGAATGGGATCAGGAGATAGTTACACGTAAAGGCCGTAAAAGATTTGTTACACCGTACTAAAACACGTAACCTGGACATATTGGGGGAGGAGACTCTGACGGTGTGTCTCTTAGATATACGGCGCGAAGTGCGGAATCTGTCATGACTCGTATTCAGAAATTTAGAAGCGGCAGTACGGAAAAAAAAAAAAAAAAAAAAAAAAGAAAGAAAGAAACCACTCATACGCACAGGTTTTTGTCCGTACTGCCTTCTGTGAAAGTTTTGTCGGTGTAGTTCGGGTGGTCCCAGGTGCAACTGTCAAAAAAATATTCTACTGGAAGCTGTTTGCTTTCCGTACTTTGAGAAGTGGTGATATGGATCAATAGGACAGGAAAGGGTCTGTAAAACTGGGCTCCAAAGTGTATACCTTAAGAGTTATGAGAATTGTTTATTTACCCTACTTTGAAACACATCTCTTCTGGTGAACAAGTTTCTCGTAGCTCTTAAGGTATGCGTTTTAGAACCTATGCTTTCTAGACTTTTTGCTTCGATTTATCGTTCTTCTCACATCCCCGAATACGATTTTGTCCTATGGATCAAGACTATTGAATTTTCCTGTGTGACACTAGTTTTGAATCGCCATATATAATCCCTTTCAGCCATCCAGTATCATTACAGTACACAAACATTACAATTGGCCCTTTCGCGCTTGCGTTTATGCTGTGAGGTGGTGCTTCATGGTAGGACTTCCAGAAGTCACTCTCCTAAGAGGCGCTGGGAAGCCGCTGCCATCTTGGAAAGACCAGCCGTTAAAGATAACTTTACCCTCTGTACACGGGTGGCAGCCACCACACACACTCCGGCTTGTGTTGTCGGGCGCTGTGATTACTGTTATGTTGGTGATAAACACACATAAGCTTGTCGGCTTCCGGACGCAGTATTTTCCTGGATAACATTTATGAGGTTCATAGTCCGTTGCTTGATGTAAGCCCACTGGAACATATTTTAATCCGTCAAATGATGACGGTTCGTCGTGATTTTATTATAGACAGGACATTCGCAATTGATGACGGTTTTACTAACTGAAGATGCATGATACTTTGCCTAGCCACGCCAACTGTTACTCTGCGGCATTCTTTAATAGCGCGCTACACATATCACACAGCGCTATATACTCCTGACGATACAACCTAAAAATTGCGATACCTGTTGTGTTAGACTCTAATCGACTTCAGTAAATACAGCTCCTGCGGACTATTGGACTATTTTTATATTTTAGAAGTTTTAACACTTGCATATACCTGTGTCATACAGCGTCCAGTAAAAAGAAGTCCAGTGCTTCAAGAAGTAGCCACAAACAAACAAACATAATGATAAAAGATTTTTATTTCTGAAAAACAGATCGAAGGCCATTGTACATTAGCTGTTTTTAAAAATTATCTGTAGTAAACGGTGTCCTCCACTGTTGACACACTGATGTAGTCTTTCCCGGAAGTTGCGTATTGTTCTTCGTGACGTTTCCGGTTGAATTACAGCCACTTCCTGGGGGGGGGGGGGGGGGTTGCTTCCTTAAGCGCTTGTGGATTTGTAGAGTTATTTTTGCATTCTTCAGCCTTTAAGTGTCCGCAAACAAAAAACAAATGAAACATTACGAGGTGATAAATCGGGTGATTTTGTGGACCAGCCCATGTCTCCTCGTGAAACGGCGTCTAAGACACGACTCTAAATTTCTAGACATTGTCGAGAAGTTTTAGCTGTGGAACCGTCTTGTTGGGACCGGAATTCTCCCTCTTGATAGTCTGCACAAACTGGTTTAACATAAGTTGAAGGAATGTCTGTACCATGTGACAGTAGCAATTTCAATTAACAATTACGCCATATTCTTCTCAAAATATGGACCCCAACACCAAATTCAGCAAGACCGCACTAAACTGTCGCTTTGCTGTGAAGCTCTCGTTGGTGAAGCTCCTGAGGGTTTTCTGCTGCCGAGTAGCAGAAATTACGTGTATTTATAGCAACTGACATGTGGATGTGGGCCTCATCAGGAGAAGTGAAAACAGCACCTGGGGGAATGTTCTCAAGACTTTCCTCACACACAGCTCCGTCAGTTTCAAACTCTCTCTCATTCATTCTTGGGTAATCATCTTCTTGTGTGGGCGTATGTGAAGATCTCCGTCCAGGATTCCTGATACACTCCAAAAGAGCAGCTGATCGCTTTGGAGACTCCTCCATGGACGCTGCCAAACGCGCCACATTTTCCAGCATTGTTGCAATCCGAGGTCGGCCAGTACATTTTCTTTACAGTGAAGAACCTGATGTTCTAAAGTTAGATACATAAACATTTCTATCAGGAACAGAATCATTTTCGAGGTGGACGGGAAATGCTCGATGAGTAGTAACCATAGAACCACCATTACGAATTTAGTGCAGGCACCATGTTCACCTTGACGAAGCATTGTGCGTCCTGGAAATGGTAGGTACACCGCTCTCGATCGATGATCCCTCCACATCAATAACCCCACCACAGCTCAGACAGGAGCCTGTCCAAATACTGAAGCCCTTTTGCCAGACCGTGTACTGTGCCAATGGCCAATCACTGGCGCTTGAGCTTGCCCTGTAGACCTACACCAGAGACCATTTGGGTGGACAACAGATGAGTGGCCCATCATCTTAGTCCTGGAGAAAGTCTCCTTCCCTGGACGAGGGAACAGACTAGGACTTCCACTATAGTCACAGGTCGAACAAAGAGACGTGGTACCAAGTGTTACGTGAGGAAGAGTCACGTAGAGATGACACCAACACTGACACCGTGGCCTGGGGTTGGCCGGCGGCTGTCGCTTGCGGTGGCCGGCGGTCAGTGAGCGGCCGTGGCTGTGCCGCCGCCTCCGCCGCCCCCGCCGCCGCCTCCGCCGCCGGCAGGCGCCACCGCCACTGCCAGCGCGCTTCCTATTGATCTTCTTCCGGGCGACCACGGCCAGAGTTTTCCGGTGTCGCCCCGCCTGGGGGCGTCAGGTGCCGCTGGTCGATAGCCGCGCCGGGTGCCACCCACACCCTCCATCCTCCACCCACACCTCGTCCCCCAACCTCCGCTCGCCAAACACTTGTCTCTCCTTGAGTCCTCGGGAGCTACGTTAGAGCGCAGTGAAGGATTTATAGGGCCACCTTCTCAGTGCTTCTTTAGACAGACAAGTTCCACCTAATAAGATGATGTACTGCACTCGACTAAGAGGAGCGAGGTCTGCGTGTGCATATCTTTAGGTATTGTGGTTGCCCTACTGTGATCATTCCAGAGGCGAGTCTCTGGTCGACATCCTTTCTTGTCCCTTTACTCAAGTCATAGTTTGAGGTTTGCGGTTTGCCGATGGCGCTGAAAGAGCAGTTGAACGGAATGGGCAGTGTCTTGAAAGGAGGATATATGGTGAACACCAACAAAAGCCAAACGAGGTTAATGGAATATAGTAGCATTAAATCAGGTGATGCTGAGGGAATTAGATTAGGAAATCGCACACTAAAAGTAGTAGATGAGTTTTTCTATTTGGGGAGCAAAAGCACTGATAATGGTCCAGGTAGAGAGACTATAAAATATGACTGGCAGTGTCAAGGAAAGCGTTTCTGAAGAATAGAAATTTGTTAACATCGATTCATTGTAGCCATGTATGGATGTGAAACATGGACGATAAATATTTAAGACAAGAAGTGAAGAGAAGTTTTCGAAATGTGGCGCTGCAGAATAATGCTGAAGATTACATGGATAGATCGCATAACTAATGAGGAGGTACTGAACAGAATTGAGGAAAAAAGGAATTTGTGGCACAACTTGACTATAAAAAGGAATCGGTTGGAAGGACATTTTCTGAGACACCAAGGGATCATCAATTTAGTATTGGAGGGCAGCGTGGTGATTAAAAATCGTAGAGGGAGACCAGGAGATGAATACACTAAACTGATTCGGAAGGATGTATGTTACAGTAGGTTCTTCGAGATGAAGAAGCTTACACATGACAGAGTAGCATGGAGAGCTGCATCAAACCAGTCTCTGGGACTGAAGACTACAACAACAAAGTCATACTTTCCGATTTTCCAAATAATGGAAGTCTCCCAGTTCTGTTATAAAACATTAACTGTCGTTACATGATTTCCACCATCAAATGTACGAATATTACTTTCCAGTACTGGTCAGTGCGGACTATTATATGACTTCCAGAAAGGAAACTTCGTTATATACAACACTGACTAAAAATGACAAATTTACAGGGGTCACGCTCCACCAGTACAATGAACAAGTATAAACACTTCTTGACGTGTATGAGGACAGACAACCACGCTGCCCAGCCAGAGACGGTGGGGGCAAACATAAAACTTAATTTTTTTTCTTTTCTTGTTACCATCCCTTTCGCCACAGACGAGCTGGGGGTGGGTTGTCAGCGTTCAGAATTTGCTGATCTACAGCAAAATGATTTTAAAAATTTGAAATACAATCAACTTTTTTTAAATAGCTTTAAAATTTTACATTTTCACAAAAATTAAACGCGGTTCGTGTTGATGATTTCCTTTTCGTTTAAAGTATTTTCTCAAAGAAGGAGGAAGTGACGAATTTACAGAGATTCTCAAGGGTAACGGTTTTATTGGAAATGTACGTTTTGCATGGTGTGTAGTATCAGTTGCACAAGAGCTATTCGGAAAGTAAGCAGTGATCAATCACGAAGTGGAAACAACAGGGAAAATCCGATTAAGTCTGGGCATTGTCTGAAGTATGCCTGTAGACAGCATCACGTCGCTCTTCTCTTATCCGAGCGCCCAGTGAGCGCGTAAAGGTGCCTAGAAAATAGTGTCCCGCGCCAAGTGTGTGTGGCTGCCTAGAGATTCGCCTGATTTCATGCAACCACACATAACGTAGCTGTCATGCAGTGCCTTCTTCATGACAGTTCTCGGGCACACACTGTGTGGACTATGAGGACGCTCCTGCAGCGTTTTCAATGGGAAGTGTCTGATCGCCCACCACACAGCCCTTACTTGGCTCCCTCCGAGTTACATCTCTGGCTATGAAGGCAACATTTTGACATGGACAACGAACAGCAGTCCAGAATAGAAAACTATCGGAAAGCATAAGAGTCTGCATTCTATGGCGAGTGTATTCGAAAGTTGGTACAACGCTACCTCAAATGTCTAGGTTGGAGCGTCGACTATGTGGCAGGAAGATGTAGCTAACTGTTGTAACTAAAACACTTGACACTATGGTTTCCATTTCGTGAGCGATAGGCCCTTACTTTCTGAATAACCCTCGTACGTAGCTGCGTGTTCGAGGAATTTGTGAGGGTGATGAGAGGGAAGTTCTGAACCAAGCCTTAGATGTGAGTGGAGTGGTTATGACAGAAGAGCAGCACTGGTAAGGGGCGGAGAGTTGGGATCTGCTACATACGGTGGGACGAGTATATTTTTGCGCGAATTTCATAGTAGTTGGGAACGAGTAGGTGTGTGTAAAAGTGATACGGAAACAATGTAAAAGTAAAAGCAGAATAGAGAACACCGTCCATGGCGAGCCAAGAGTAATAAAATAAATCGCCACAGCATCAAGGATCATCAAATAGGTAATAATGTCAGCAGCTGGGTGCACATTGAATCGCTGTTCTCGTACATGTCAACACTGTCGTTATAAAGGCGGTAAGAGTTAAACTCAACAGTTGCAATCGACGGGTGAAGTCGTTACCAGATGTGCAACTTTTTATCGTCATACAAACATAACCTAAGTACCAATTACACTATGGACAAAATAATACAGATGAAAATTTAAATGGAAGATGGGTTTAGAAGTAAAACGAAATTCAAGCAAAATGAAAAATAGATACAATGAACGCACTAATGTGGACGAAAAAACAGGGTGATAAAACAACAGAAATTGAAATTAATACATAAAATTAGTAGAAGCTACCTTGGGGAAGATCAGTTTGGATTCCGTAGAAATATTGGAACACGTGAGGCAGTACTGACCCCACGGCTTATCTTAGAAGCTAGATTGAGGAATGGCAAACCTACGTTTCTAGCATTTGTGGACATAGAGAAAGCTTTTGACAATGTTGACTGGAATACTCTCTTTCAAATTTTGAAGGTGGCAGGGGTAAAATATAGGGAGCGAAAGGATATTTACAATTTGTATGGAAACTAAATGGCAGTTATAAGAGTTGAGGGGCATGAAAGGGAAGCAGTGGTTGGGAAGGGAGTGAGACAGGGTTGTAGCCTCTCCCCGATGTTATTCAATCTTTATATTGAGCATGCAGTGAAGGAAACAAAAGAAAAGTTCGGAGTAGGTATTAAAATCCACGGAGAAGAAATAAAAATTTTGAGGTTCGCCTATGACATTGTAATTCTGTCAGAGACAGCAAAGGACTTGGAAGAGCAGTTGAACGGAATGGATAGTGTCTTGAAGGGAGGATATAAGATGAAAATTAACAAAAGCAAAACGAGGATAATGGAATGTAGTCGAATTAATTCGGGTGATGTTGAGGGTATTAGATTAGGAACTGAGACACTTAAAGTAGTAAAGGAGTTTTTCTATTTGGGGAGCAAATTAACTGATGATGGTCGAAGTAGAGAGGATATAAAATGTAGACTGGCAATGGGAAGGAAAGCGTTTCTGAAGAAGAGTAATTTGTTAACATCGAGTATAGATTTAAGTGTCAGGAAGTCGTTTCTGAAAGTATTTGTATGGAGTGTAGCCATGTATGGAAGTGAAACATGGACGATAAATAGTTTAAATAAGAAGAGAATAGAAGCTTTCGATATGTGGTGCTACAGATGAATACTTAAGATTAGATGGGTAGATCACATAACTAATGAGGAGGTGTTGAACAGGATTGGGGAGAAGAGAAGTTTGTGGCACAACTTGACTAGAAGAAGGGATCGGTTGGTAGGACATGTTGTGAGGCATCAAGGGATCAATTTAGAATTGGAGGGCAGCGTGGAGGGTAAAAATCGTAGAGGGAGACCATGAGATGAATACACCAAGCAGATTCAGAAGGATGTAGGTTGCAGTAGGTACTGGGAGATGAAGAAGCTTGCACAGGATAGAGTAGCGTGGAGAGCTGCATCAAACCAGTCTCAGGACTGAAGACCACAACAACAAGAACAACATAAATTAATTAGAAACACATGAATAAAGATTTCAAGTGCAGAAATGACGATAGGAAGCAAAATGAGAACAAATGAAGAAGTTGATGTTATGATTAAAATTACTTGACAAACGAATGGAATTAAAAAGTTACATTTAAATCAATTAAATGGTTAAAATGACGATTGGAGCAATTTTGATACATATATAAAAATTTAAAAAAAATGTGCCTTCGGCAGAATTCGCACCAACACACTCCTACATGCAAAGCTGTTATCGTATCCACTACAGCACGCAACAAAAATACGATAGGGGTCATTTTTAACGCTACCGAATGTCACACGGAATTCCGATTTTTTCCCGTCTATCACTCACAAACAAGTTCCCACCAGGGTGAATGGCTGCAGTGTCGTACCTGGTATCTTAGCCTGCATCATCGTATACATATAGTTTCAAACAGTCGATCGCGCCGCTGTGGACCTCTCCTTTCACAAGACACGAGAGTGTCTAGCGTGTCATCAATCGACGGCGGTAACCTTTAAGCCTCAGTGATTGGTGACGCTGCGGGTAAAACAGTTATCGAGTCGGTAAAAATGCTAGCAAGTAAGCGCACGATCTGGCGAGAAACGTGCAGAGGGAAACCACCGTAGCTGTACTAAGTGACCGAAATGAATATTAAATAAGACTAAATTCAATGAAAACTGAACCCGACTAGTTACTGAGAAGTCAGTAACTTCTAAAGACAAAACTTAGACGGCGAGTGTGTGGGTCAAAACACGACCTCGATCGAAAGAGTAATTCAGTTCTCTAGTACCATGGATTTTGTCTGTAAAATGTTTGAAAATTAACATGTCGGCAGTATCTGAAGAGATTTTTATAAATAAAGAGTCTACCGATAGGTCACATAGAACACTATCACAATACCATAGTAGATGTCGTACAGACGTTGCGTACTTTAAATCCCAGGCCGTAATATGTAATTCTGCGCTTAAGAACCCGAATTTTCATCTAAATAGCGGCAGCATTACGAAATAAACATAAGCGGAAGTATAGAAATTTTATTAGTTTTAATTTACGAGCAACCAAATAGTGTAAAGGAGTGTTTATCTCAACAAAATCTTAATTAGAATACTTGTGTAGCTTACATAGTAGAGCATTCGCCCCCCCCCCCCCCCCTTTCGACGAAGGAAGCAAGGGTCCAGAGTTCTAATATCGTACAGTATACACAGTTTTAATCTGCCAGAAAGTTTCAAAATCGTAATTGAAAACGTAATATTTAAAGTATGAAAAATCCAAGAACAGCAGAGCAAAAATGAGAAAACGTATGTATAAACTTTATGATTCATGCCTGTAACACTAAATTTGTAGTATTTAAGTGTGTTCTAGAAGAATGCCCCCTCCAGCTGTCATTTCATGTAACCTGAAATGTCGTACCCAGCTTTCATAAACCACGTCTGGGGTTTTAATATTCTCTTTCTCCCTACGTGGAAACTACAAGTTCTACAGAAAAAAATGAGTACACTTTTTAGGAAATTTAATGTAATTAAATTTTGTACTTAGATATGTTTTCGAACTATTCAAGAAAAATGTACAAAAGTGATCTTAGAACGTCACCTCCCTCGCACACTCAGCTCCCACAGTTCAGGATTTTTGGCAATTTGCTTATGGCTCTCCCACGTTCCACTGTGCATAATTTTGGGACTACACGAATTATTTCCGACATTCGACCTATTTTAATCTGGCCTTATTATGCGACCGGTTTAGTAGAGCACTTATAAATTGTCCAACTAATGTTTGTGTAAGTTTTGCCAAACAGTTTCGTGTATTTTAACAACATAAAATAAACAACTACAGCGTTGTATTTGTCAGGTTTTCTGACTACGAAGCTAGAATGCCAAAGGTTAAGTTCGGATCGAATTGTCAACGTAATTAGTTTTAGCGTAATGTTTACGAAGGTTTATTCCGTTCATTACTATCACATGTACGTTTAAATTGATTGTGTTAACCAAGTAGTTGGCTGTGCTGGTGGTGTAGAAGCCCAATCAATAGACGAAAAACTCGAACATCGGGAATAGTACCTGAAGCTGGAAGTTTTTGTGCAGTGTTTGGAGGGAGTGTCACGAACAACATACTGGAAAACCTGACTGCTGAGAGATAAGTGTGTGGGTGAATATGCGTTCGAAGGTCAGTTTTGTATGTTTTTTCCGAATAACATAAAACCGTGCCCTCCAGCAAAAACGTATCCCAGCACAAAATTTAACCACATTGCATTTCCTACAATAAGGTCCTCCTTTATATTGTGTAGGACTAATAGTTAATGTGTAGCGAGCCAGAGGTTATGGAAATCTTGCATGTGATTTATGAAGGCCAGGCGGCCGGTGGGGCTGAGCGATTCTAGGCGCTACAGTCTGGAACCGCGCGAACGCTACGGTCGCAGGTTCGAATCCTGCCTCGGACATGGATGTGTGTGACGTCCTTAGGTTAGTTAGGTTTAAGTAGTTCTAAGTTATAGGGGACTGATGACCTCAGATGTTGATTCCCATAGTGCTCAGAGCCATTTGAACCATATAAATGCCACAAACAACATTGCGGGTTGCATAAAGTGGCAGCGGTAAGGGCAGCTATATAAGTCTGTATATTCATCTTTTCAACGTTGAATATTTCGCTTTAGGTGAAGTAGTATGAAAGCTAGCCTTTAAAACGGTATTTGAAAGTTATCTGAAGTTATAATTTTAACTAATTCACCATTGCGGAATATTAAACTTGCTCCTAAATGAATTCTGATTTGCTTTTCGGAGATTTTTTAGGAAGAGTGCGGGACACACAACGTGAGATACTGCTCTAGTTTGGTCCTACATCTCCCTCAATGATCCATTGATTGAGTGATAAACAATTATTAAGCTGTGACATCTCTTCAAAAAGTGGATAAACGCCGTTTTGTCCAATTGTAAGAATTCTGTGAGTTGTGAACGTTGTTCTCCACCCCAAACTCCTGCCTGGAAATGTTTTAAATTTTGTCACTAGATTTTTTTAGGATAAACACAAATTTGTTTGTTGACACCTAGACTTTAGTGTAATCAACTCTTATAAATCCATCCACACATTCGGAGGTACTGACTGAATTCCAATCTATTGTTCGTACAGGTGGACGTGTTGGCTCACCGGCTAAAGTTTGTATACTCCCCACGCAAAATAATAATAAAATATTATGGATAGTGATTCTAATTTTAGTGTAACCTCAGAACAAAATTGGTTCCCATTTATAATCTCCGTATAGAAATGCATTCACATTTAACGTATCCACAAAATTCTTTTCTCATCTAATGTAAGCTCGAAACAGAAAAATTCCTAAACCTCGTAATAAAAAATAAATTCAGTAACCTGGTAGAATTTGGACGACAGCAGCGCTGCGTCGTGGCCCTGTAAGATCATTCTGAATAAAAAAAGGAACAATTCATACCTCAATAAAAACGGCGAAAATATCTGCTCTTATATAAAATTTTTTGGGACAGCTCTGTGCAATGCTGGCCGATAGATTTGTCATTTATGAAATGAAGCAACTGATTTTTCTTTTGTAACAATAGGAATGATCATGAATTGAAGAAATTAGTAAATTCTTTAAATTGAAATGAATGTTTTTTTAGAAATTACTTTATATCACGATGATTATTATTAGGACATTTTTAAAAGATTTACATGGGACTTTACATAACATTACTAGATATGCGCGAGTTTGCTTTTTACCTTGTACAATAATACTCAGGCTCCAGCATCGCTGCACCGCGACCAGCCCAGCCAACAAGATACACCAGACCAGAGCAGACAGGCGACTGCTCGCTAGCAACAACTTACTGCTCTTTGGTCTCAGATTCTCTTATAGCTTACATATCGCAGGTAACACATACCTCTTGCATAACCCTCCACTAGGGGGTGGGCAAAAATTTGCCAGCGATGTTGTATTAATATTCCATTTTATCATTTTGGTAGTACATTAGGTACACCAAACAGTGGAACCATAATAACATCTCCATTGTTCAAGGTAGTGGACACCATGATATGTCAACACCACACTCATTCACCAACGTAGAATTAGTGCAGAAACCAAATATAGTGCTCCATGATCATAAGGATAGACAGGACAAACGTATATTGCAGTAATTTCTGGTAATTAGGACAGAAGGTGAAGGACATTAAGTCTTATGCTAGTCATCATTGAAAATTACACTATTCTATCAACCGATTTGACTAATTGTTGGCACTCATTGCCTAGTTACTGAACACTTCTGTACTATGTATGAAGTATTACAGAATAATGTTCATAAATCATCTGATTACAGTGAACATTGGCACTCATTGGCCAGTTACAAACCATTTTTATACATTATTTAAAAGTGATCATTCAAATCAAGTGTTAATTAATTGCATACCATTTACATAATTCATCTAGTTACAGTAATCATTGGCACTCATTGGCCAGTTGCAAACCATCAGAAGTCATCATTCAAAACAGGAGCTAACGAATGGCATAGTATTAACATAATTCACCTAGTTATAGTAATCATTGGCACTCATTGGCCAGTTAATAAACGTATAGCAAGTATTGAATATTACAAAACATTTTTCATCATTCAAGTGACATATGACATATTTAAAATAATTATTGGCATTATTTGGCCAGTTACTAAACATATAGCAAGTATTGAACATTACAAAATATTTTTCATCATTCAAGTGACATATGACATATTTAAAATAATTGTTGGCACTCTTTGGCCAGTGATAAACCATCAGAAGTCATCATTCAAAATGAGAGTTAATTATTGGCTTAGCATTTATAGAGTATAACAAAAATATTATTTACAGAAATTATTGGCATAGCATGTATGCATTATTACAAAATATCATTCACTATTACTCAGAACTCATCATTCAAGTGACATAGGACATATTTAAAATGTAACACACTGTAACTATTACTCACGGTCTGTGGTTAGAAAACATTACTCAGAACTCATCATTCAAGTGACATAAGACATATTTAAAATGTAACACACTGTAACTATTACTCAAGGTCTGTGGTTAGAAAACATCATTCAGTATTACTCAGAACTCTCTTAAACTGTTAGCAGTATTTGGGACTGGTGGTACATTTTTTTGTGCTAGCAGTGCATTGCGTTGGGATCGATAATTAATTGCAGGGGCATGACAATATTTGCTTTTGACTTATTGCTACAAATGAGGATAAGTAACATCAATCGTCATGCGTCAGCTGTAGCAAGGTTATGAAACAAGTAGAGTATATGTGATCACATTCATGAATGACACACACAAATGGGCAAAAAAATGCAAGTACTAGAACAGGTTTAATGACTAACTGCTTATAGCACATTAATTTCATGAATAGCTTCTCCTAGAAAAAATACAAAAAGGATTATTAAGTTGAAAGAAGAAACGCATATTATGCTGAAAAGTAGTGAACTTCGAATTAACAGGTAATCAAATGTGTACTCAATATGTATATACTCTAGCTGTCCTTTCCAAAACATTCAGTCTTATACCATGCGATATAAGACAAACTGTCAAAACGAACTGCAACAAATACTTAAATAACTACATAGCACCTCTTAACTAATAGCAAATATATAAACTACATCATTATTCTCATCTGCAAAGAAAAACTTCATTATTCATATTACCATAACGTCATTACTATCATCACTTACAAAGAAAAACTTCATTATTCATATTAGCATATTCTTCATATAACTATTCATCACCATTCATTATCATCTGCAAAAAGACACTTCATTATTTATTATTCATATTACCATTTACTTCATACAACTACTCATAGTATAGAGTTTCTTATTTCTAGCATATTTCATCACTAAAATTAAGATGTGTAGTTCTGTCTGACAGTCTGCATCAATCGCCTCGTATTCTGAAAGAAAAGTAATTAGTTAAGACTGCTATCATACGAATGACAAGGTATTGCATCTTCTTTCGTTCATTCCGAAGGTGAAATTCCCATTTCATAGTAATCCACTGTGGTTTGTTTAATTTATTTCTTTTACACGTTATTGCTTTCTGAAAATGATGAACAATGATTAATGTCTTGCATTTAAATCGTATACCCGTTAAATAAAAACTGGTTTCTAGTGATATAATTAAGCATACAGCTTAGCATGACAGAAAACGTATTATGTCAAAAACATAGACAGTTTTCAAGTGCAAAAAAAAAAATATGTACACAGAGTATCATAATGTAGTAGCAAAAAAAAAAAAAAAAGTAAAATAGTCGCGATGTTGAGATATGATAAGACAAAATGTCAAAGTCAACTGGTGTTTGTTACATCTTAAAGATTTCGTAGTGCATACAGACAAAACTGGAAAACAATCATACATACACGAAAAATGGAAAATGTGCACGGTCTGATATTTAACGACAAGAAGAGCGACCTGCTAATCTTACCTTGCCGGGCACTTACCAAGAAAAAATACGATAATCATTAGTAAGTAGTTACATAAATATAATTGCATAAGCGGTCATATAAAAATCAGGAAATGGCATTACAGTGTGATAAATCATAAAGTATGTTCATTCAATAAAGGGTTTAATATTGGAGACATGGTGATTGCCTTTACTTTTTCTGGTTCTCAGAGTTTCGACGTGTACTACACTGGGGTGAGGAATGCTGCGAATTCGATATGGACCTGAGTATAGAAGTTCAAATTTACTGCATCTACTTTTTCCTCTGTTGGATAAATAGTGTGTCCGTACTAATATTTTCTGTCCAATGTGAAAGTCACGGCGTTTACAAACCCGTTTTTGCTGTCTTCTCCGACGCTCTGCGGCACGTTTGATGTTGTTCAGCGCAATGTCAATTATTTCATGGTGTCGTAGTCGACGAGACGTAGGAAAGGATACTAATTCTTTAATTTTGTTAGGTGGTTCAACATTTTTCATTATAACAGTCGGAGATAGCATAGTAGATTCATTTGGTATGGAGTTAATTACATCCTGGAATGACAGTATGTGTGTATCCCAATCAATATGTTTTTTTTTATGGTAGTATATTCTACACAATTTACCAATTTCTTTCATTAGTCGTTCACAAGGGTTCGAAGAAGCATGGTACCTGGATATATAGATCGGAGAAATGTTTCTAGCTCGTAACATACGTGTCCATATAGCAGATCGATTGTCCATTGTGGTCCATTGTCGGAAATTACTTTCAATATATGCCCTACATGAAATAAAAAATGTTTTACAAATGCATTCAAAACAGATTTAGCAGTAGCTTTGCGTAACGGGGTGAAGGTAACAAATTTTGAAGTGAGTTCAACAGCGACAAACATGTAGCAAAAACCCATTAGTTCTGGGAATCGGACCAAAAATGTCTACAGCGGCCATGTATTTCAATTTAACAGGTATAATGAGATGTAAATGAGGAATATGTGAAGTCGTGTCTGACGTAGCTTTCTGGCACATTTTACATGACGCTAAAACTCGTCGAATACGTTTCTCCATGTTGGCAAAGTAACAGTTATGACTCAGTATAAGAAAACATTTTCTGGCTCCGTAGTGTGCGTAACTTAAATGAGTATATCAAATTAATTTGTTAACAAGTTCGTCAGGAATGCATAGTAACCAGTTGTTGCTGTCAGGGTGAGAGCGGCGAAACAGAATACTATTGCGTACAGTGTAATGGTTTCTAATGGTAACATTATTCGTATCTTGCCAAAGGTGTTTAATTTCTTTCCATACGTTGTCTTTACTCTGCTCTTGTGCTATGTCTCGTAATGACGACGAAATGAAATTTTCAAATGAAACTTGTTGAATATACATGACGCTGAAATTTGCTTTGCAGAAGTTGGTTGCGATGTCTTGCTGATTGTTGCTGAGAGAACGGGATAGTGCGTCTGCTACAATATTTTGTGTACCAGGAATGTGAACAATTGTAAAATTAAATTCCTGTAAATAAAGCTTCCATCTGCTTAAACTGTCGTGCGTAAATTAGCGGAAAGTAAAAACTGTATAGCTCTATGATCTGTGTAAACGGTAGTGTGTCTTCCATAAAGAAAATGACGAAATCTCGTTAATTCCCATACAACACATAATGTATCAAGTTCTGTGACAGAGTAATTGCTTTCAGCAGGTGACAGAATGCGACTCGCAAAGGCGATGGTTTTAATTACTGTACAACCATCTTCTTCAATTTCCTGAAAAATGTGTGCGCCTAAAGCAGTGTTAGAACTGTCGGTGGGAATGGAAAATTTTTTAGTAAGATCTGGATGTGATAAAAGTGGCGCATTCAACGAAGCTTCTTTCAGATTCACAAATTCAGAATGTGCTTGGCTATCCCAGGACCAAATAGTGTTTTTACCCGTCAACTGACATAATCTAGGGGTGTCCAAAGCAGAGTAATGAATAAATTTACGAAAAAAGTTAATTAAACGCAAAAAGCTGCGTAGTTGTTTCTTCGTCGTAGGAACAGTAATGTCACGTAAATCTTGAAGTTTTTCCAGGTCAGGCGCAATGCCTTCTGCTGAAATTACATGTCAAAGAAATTTTGTAGAAGTTTTCCCAACGTGCGATTTACTGAGATTAACTGTGAGTCCTTGTGCACGAAAAGTTCGTAACAGTTGTTCAAGAATCAGATTGTGTTCAAACCAGTTAGCTTCTGCAATAAGAATGTCGTCTACATACGTTGTGATTCTATCTTTAAGTTCTGTCGGAAGTATAGTATTCAAACCGCGAATAAATGCTGCTGAAGAAATTGTTAAACCGAACGGTAATTTGTAAAACTGGTAAAAGTCACCAAAACAGAGAAAAGCTGTGTACTTTCTACAGTTCGGATGGAGCTGAATTTGCCAAAATCCCGATTTCAAATCTAATGTGGAATAAATAGCAGTACCATGAAATTTCTGTAGAAGTTCTTCTAGTGTCTGTGGGCGATCTGTTTCATTAATAATAATGTCATTAATGTGACGCGAATCAAGTACGAGGCGAAGTGAACCATCCTTTTTCTTAACAATATGGAGTGGGTTTATGTACGGACTAACTGCCGGTTCAATAATTCCTAGGTCAAGCATAGCTTGCAATTCTTTCGTAACTTGTTCTCTGTGAATATACGGAATGGGATAATGTTTGGCTTTAAATGTGTCGTTCTGTTTTACTTGAAATTCATACATAAAACCGGACATAGTACCAGGAACATTGTCAAAAACTGGAGCTTGCTGTAAAAGAATTTTGCGTAATTGCGTGCGTTCGTCGTCTGTATTTGCACTGCTCTGTTTGACTTTATCAGAAATCATTTGCATAACGTTATAGTCGGCTTCGTCTGGAGTATTATAGTTGTGTACGTACGTATCTGTGAACAATGTGGAATAACAGTCTATGTTACGTGCTGCGGAAATGACCTCTGTACGATTAATTGTTTGTTCTTCTGCAGATAAAGAGTGCTGAAATTCTAAAGCCAGTTGTACATTTTCAACCTTTAACATTAAATAGGAGTTTTGAAAGTCAATAATTGCGTCGTGTTGTACCAGAAAATTCGTACCTAAAATAACGTCTGTTGTCAATAAGGGAACAATCCAAAAATTTGAGTGAAATGTATGACCTGCAATACAAAACGATAAATGTGTCTATAATTTTACATCTACTCCTTTACCAGATACTGCTCCTTTTACTTTAGTTTTGCCTAATGGTAACGTAGGATAGGTATTCTCTTTGTTACATTCGTTGAAAGTTTCCTCATTTATAAGCGGCATAGGTGATCCAGAATCGATTACTGCTGAAAATTTGGATGATCCAATCTTTACTTCAATGACTGGGTGTGAAATTGTTTTTTGAATAACTGGTTTTTCCTGCAAAAGATTGTCTCGGATGTCGTCAAAAGTAATAACATTTTCGTGAACAAGATTCTGCGTATCTGAAGTATTGCTTGCGTTGCTGGAAGATGCAACCTGTACTGTATCTAGTCAAATTCTATCTGACGTGCTATTATTTTCTGGAGGATGCTGTGGCATTTCAACTATTTGTACTGTTCTGTTATTTCTTCCTGACGTATTAGGTTCGGGATGATATCTACTGTCTGGTTCATTCATGATAATCTGTTGTTGCGGATGATTTTGCTGCTGATAACACCGACTGTTATTAAACGTACGCTGAAAATTGTACTCATTATTTTTACGTCTGTCATGACAGTCATTTCTATACGGTGCATTGCGATATGAGTTGAAATGGTGTGATTTCTGTACGTAGTTATTTCTTTGTTGCTGTGCGTTACTATTTGGCGGAGCCGATGCTATACGTGCAAGCGGCGAAACATTAAAGCTTGGTTGACCTTGTACATTACATTGTTGGTTAGGTATGCTAACCGGCTGGCTTTGATGCTGTTGCGGTGAAAAGCGTCTATTGTTACCAAAATGTGGTTCCTGTTGCTGATAATTTTGACGATACTGATAATTAAAATTTTGTCTCTTATTAAATTCTGGTGGTTGTCGTTCCTGGACCGTCTATTACCTTTGCTATTGAAATAGCGTGACTGATCGTAATTGCTGTATGTTGGTTGTCCTTGGTTATGATGTGAAAAATTTTTGTTTATGAAGGAATAATCTGATTGCTGAACTTCCAAAAGCTGTAACAGATCTCTAAATGCCGAAATATTTTCTTTCTGCTGTCCTGTTAAAAGTGATACTCTTAATGATCATGGTAATTTAGAAATACATAATTGGATAAGTGCAGATTCACTGTATGGCTCACTGAAGTATTGGTTTTGTTGGACCATGTGTTCAAAAAATTGCGTGACAGTGGGAAAATTCGAGTTCTCATAATTCACTAAAGTAATTAGTTGATCCTTGATTCCGCGCTGTGTCGTCTTCGACCAATACGCTGACAGAAAAGCATTCTGAAATTCTTCTACCGAATAGCATTGTCTTGCGATCGGTCTCATACGAGTTGCCGGTTCGCCTTCCAAAAAACTGCAAATAAATTCAAGTTTATGTGTTACGGGCCAAGTCGGTGGAAAAGCAAAGCTAAATTGTTGTATCCAATCCAATGGGTGAATCTGTGTTCTGTCATTTGTAAATACTTTAAATTTTCTCACGGATAGAAAGTGCTTGTAATCAAAATTATCGTCTCTGTATGTCTGAACAGGTTCAGGATTGTATGAGAATCTGTTTGTCTGTGACTGTTCGGAATCTAACCCACGTACTCTATGCAATTACCTAAATTATACTGGCTGTGTGAGTCTGACAAATGTTCGCAAAGTGGCGTATGCTGTGATGTGTTAAACGCTGAAACATTTTTCATCTCTGTTACCTCTTGCTGTAAAGTTGACAATTTTCTACGTAATGTATTATTGGACGAACCTATCTCACTGATTGTTTGCTGTAAATTTTGGAATTCGGGTGTTTGATTAAGCGAAACTGGTGACGTATCGTCTGATTTGGTGTCATTATTACTTTCGATAACGTCAACACGACTGGCCAACTCATCATATTTTTCAGTCAGTGCTTTTACTTGATCATCGTTTTTATTATCACAAGCATTAATTTGTTTTTGTATTTTACGTGTGGTTTCGTTCAATTTATTAACGTCTGCTTTGATGGCATCGGGATCCTGTATTAGTTCCAACTTTTCAAGTATGTTGGTCATTGTCTGAAAGTCTAATTTGTGTGTGTCTGTTTTTGTTTTAAGATCGGAAATTTCATCACGCAATTCGGTGTTCAACTGTTTGATTTCGTCCGATACTGTAGCAATATTGTTGTCTACGTATGTTTTTGCTTTCGTAAATGATTTACGCTTATCTTCCTGTCTCTGTGCAGTAATTGTTTCCATGACTTGTCGCTTTACTTTATTCTGTTCCTGTATAAATTTATGGTAACGCGTTTCACTATTTTGTGGGTAGCGATTAAAACGTTCGTCAATTTGGCTGTGCTGTTGGTCAAATTTCGCATCTACTTTCGCGTCCAGTGTGTGTGAAAGTTCTGCTGACACTAATTTAAACTCGTCGCGTAACTGTGTTGCGTTTTCAGAGCATTGTTTAGCGACTGCACTAATTTCGTCTCTAAGTATTTTAGTTGTGGCTGCATGTGTATTACTTAATTCTTGTGCAACAGATCTAATTTCTTCACTACTGTTCCTAGCACAAGCCTTAATTTCCTCACGTAATTGTTCTTTAGTATCATGACATTGCACGGCAACAGCTGCAATCTGTTCATTAATCTGTTTAAATTTCTCATTAATTTGTTCGATCGACTTGTCTTGTTTTTCATTCAACTGTTTGGAATTGTTGTCTAGTTTTTCATTAATTTCATTAATTTTTTGTTTGAGATTTTCACTAAGTTGTTTGTGATTGTTGTCTTGTTCTTTCTTCGACTGTTTGGAATTGTTGTCTAGTTTTTCATTAATTTGTTTGTTCGATTCATTAATTTGTTGTTTGAAATTTTCATTAAGTTGTAGCAATAATGCCATAACTTGATTCATGCCAATATTACCTACTCTATTATCTGTGCTGTTTGATGGCGTATCTCCATTTGTCACTTTTTCTGTAACCATTTAGTCATTCTGTATTTCTTGAAAAGATTTGCCAATTTAATATGCACTGTTAGTCACTACCTCGGAATCAAATAAATCTGACGTACTTTGAGTACATTGTTCACCTTCGTTAGAAACAATTATATGTTCACAATTCAAATTTTGCAAACCGGGTGTGTCAATCTGGACAGCGTTCATAGTAATGGAACGTGCCGCGTCGTCAATTGTCGATAAATTAACAGATGACACAATTGAATTTGTTTGCTCATCATTAGAATTAAAATCATTACTAGTGGTCGGTCCGCACTGATTATCTGTAATTATGGGATTATCATTATTACACTGAGCGTCGCAAGAATTATCGGTCAAGTTATGCGAGTCGGCTATTTCACTCATTGCACATCGCGATGTACAGTTGACAGTTTTTCGCGGCATTTTTCACAAATCAAAATTAAGCACAAAAATGAAACAAAGACAAAGCAAAAATGGAACAAACACAAGTTCCACAAAGAGCAATAAATTGCCGATGATCTGTGAAAGAAAAAGTGACAAGTTAGTAAATGCGTTGCGCCAGATGCAAACTACATTTAAGTAAATAAGAGCAGATATATGACTACTTCTCAGAGATTCACAAAGAAATACGATCCTGGCCGGTTGTCGCCAAGTGTAACCTCCCCACGCAAAATAATAATAAAATAGTATGGATAGTGATTCTAATTTTAGTGTAACCTCAGAACAAAATTGGTTCCCATTTATAATCTCCGTATAGAAATGCATTCACATTTAACGTACATACAAAATTCTTTTCTCATCTAATGTAAGCTCGAAACAGAAAAATTCCTAAACCTCGTAATAAAAAATAAATTCAGTAACCTGGTAGAATTTGGACGACAGCAGCGCTGCGTCATGGCCCTGTAAGATCATTCTGAATAAAAAAAGGAACAATTCTTACCTCAATAAAAACGGCGAATATATCTGCTCTTATATAAAATTTTTTGGGACAGCTCTGTGCAATGCTGGCCGATAGATTTGTCATTTATGAAATGAAGCAACTGATTTTTCTTTTGTAACAATAGGAATGATCATGAATTGAAGAAATTAGTAAATTCTTTAAATTGAAATGAATGTCTTTTTAGAAATTACTTTATATCACGAAGATTATTATTAGGACATTTTTAAAAGATTTACATGGGACGTTACATAACATTACTAGATATGCACGAGTCTGCTTTTTACCTTGTACAATAATACTCAGGCTCCGGCATCGCTGCACCGCGACCGGCCCAGCCAACAAGATACACCAGACCAGAGCAGACAGGCGACTGCTCGCTAGCAACAACTTATTGCTACTGCTACACAGTTCGTACTGCAGTCAACACTGCTCTTTGGTCTCAGATTCTCTTATAGCTTACATATCGCAGGTAGCACATACCTCTTACAAGTTTAATGAACTCTTTTTTCCAAATTGTTTCCAAGCAGCAAGTTAGTGACAGAAGCAGGCTAGTAGTATTATTGACAAATAAGCATGTTCGTCCAGTTGCAATGACCTAGTGACAGAGGGTAAAAAGGCAAGCCATCGTATGTAATCGTAAAGCCCTTCAGTGTAAAAAAACTTCCTGGCAGATTAAAACTGTGTGCCGGACCGAGACTCGAACTCGGGACCTTTGCCTTTCACGGGCAAGTGCTCTACCAACTGAGCTACCCAAGCACGTCTCAGGCCCCGTCCTCACAGCTTTACTTCTGCCAGTACCTCGTCTCCTACCTTCCAAACTTTACAGAAGCTCTCCTGCGAACCCTGCAGAACTAGCACTCCTGAAAAAAAGATATTGCGGAGACATGGCTTAGCCACAGCCTGGGAGATGTTTCCAGAATGAGATTTTCACTCTGCAGCGGAGTGTGCGCTGATATGAAACTTCCTGGCAGATTAAAACTGTGTGCCGGACCGAGACTCGAACTCGGGACCTTTGCCTTTCGCAGGCAAGTGCCCTCCAGTGTAGTTATTCAGCACAAATCCAAGACCACGGACAACAGCAGAATTCCTCGATCTGTTTAGGGTATCTGACCGGCTGCATAATGATCCGAAATGCCATTGCACGGCTGATGTATTCCCAGGAGGAATGGTCAATATCAAAGGTATAACATGAACGATTATTTGGGGGGGAAAACTAGTGCACGCGGGTTCTAAAATGCATACTTTAAGAGCAATGAGCACATGTTCTATAGAGGAGATGTGTTTCACAAAAGCGAAGATGACCAAGTGTTCATTTTAGAGCCCATGTTTACTAGACTTATTGTTTCAAATGATCATTCCTGTCACATCCCTGACTTTTAACCATTCGTCCTGGGACGTCCACTATACTCGCCAGGCGCCTTGCTTGAAGGAAGAGCACAGGGTCAGCCAGCGGCGGGTTGTGGCTCGGTCGGTATCAATGATGTGTGTCGCTTTGGATCGGAAGAGATTCTATCTGGTTTCAGGCGGCTAACAGAAGTGATAAAGGCTTCCAGTCTTGCTTGCGAGATGCAAAACAGAGCTCACATTTACAACGTAGACGACAGGACTGGTTGCGGACCTTCGTTGCAGAACCGATTGGAGGGTCTGAATCAGAGGCTCAGACGGTTCTGCGACCGTTTGGGCTACAGATTCCTCGTCTTGTGCCACAGGGTGGTGGGTTCCACTACACGAAGGAGGCAGCTACACGGGTAGCAGGGGCTGTGTTGCATGGAGTAGGCCGTCTTTTAGGTTAGACGGTCTCGGGGAAACACAGTCTCAAAGGATGCAGGTCGAACATAGGAAGAACGTAGATGTAGGAACCATCGGCATAACTGTTGTATATTGTCGTGTCTGTGTTGGAAAAATACCAGAACTCCAAGCGCTAATATGTATGTATGCTTAGATCGTTATAGGCACTGAAAGCTAGATAAACCCCGACATAGTTCAGGCCAAAGTTTTTGCTAGAACATAACGGCGTTCCGCAAGAACGGGCTAAACACAGTTGGCGGTGGCATGGTTGTTGGTGTTAGAAGTAGTTTACCTTGTAGGGAAATTGAAGCAGATAGCTCCTGTGAGTTAGTATGAGCAGAGGTCATTCTTAGGAACTGGAATAAAATAATAATTGGATCCTTTCACCGAGCTCTCAACTCAGATGATACAATTGCTGAATGATACAAAGGAAACTTGAGTTTAATTTTAAACCTGACTCACACGATTATAGTTGGTGGTGACTTTAATTTACCCTTGATATGTTGGCGAAAATACATGCTGAAATCCGGAGGTACGCATAAAAGATCATCCGAAAAAAATGGCTCTGAGCACTATGGGACTTAACATCTGAGGTCATAAACCTAACTAACCTAAGGACATCACACACTTCCATGCCCGAGGCAGGATTCCGACCTGCGACCGTAGCGGTCGCGCGGTTCCAGACTGAAGCGTCTAGAACAGCTCGGCCACAACGGCCGGCTAAAGGTCATCAGAAATTGCGCTAAAAGCATTCTCTAAAAATAATTTCGAGCAGTTAGTTCACGAGCCCACCCGAATAGTAAACGGTTGTGAAAACACGCCTGACCACTTAGCAACAAATAACTCTGAGATAGAAACGAGCATCAAAATGGATACTGGGAATGGTGAACACAAGGTTGTCGTAGCGAAACTGAATATTGTAATCTACAAATTCTACAGAAATATACGAAAAGCATACGTATTTAAAAAAACAGAAGAAAATCTCACTTGACACCTTTCTGAGGGACAATCTCCACTGCTTCCTAGTTAACAATATAAATATAGACCAGATGTGGCTTGAATTCAAAGAAATAATATCGACAGCAAATAAATTAACAAACGACAGTGGCGATCCCCCTTGGTACACAAAACTGGTCAGAACACTGCTGCAGTGACAACGAACTATGCAAGCCAAATTTAAATGAACGCTAAATCTCCAAGATTGGCGATCGTTTACCCAAGCTCATAGTTTACTGCGGACATTAATGTGAGATGATTTTAATAGTTACCAAAACGAAACATTGTCTCGAAATCTTTCAGAATATCCAAAGAGATACTGGTCGTGTGTAAAGTATGCTAGCGGCGACACACGGTCAATGTTTTCTCTGCGCGATAGCAGTGGAAATACCCATCCTTCCGAAATTCCTTCAACAAAGAAGACGAGGTAAATATTCCAGAATTCGAATCAAGAACAGCTACCAATATGAGTTCCTTAGCAGTAGATATCCTCAGAGTAGTAGCACTTATTAAAAGTAAGTCTTGTGGCCCTAACTGAATACCAACTGGGTTCCCTTCAGTGTACGCTGATGCAAAAACTCCATACTTAACAATCATATACAATTGCTTGCTCAATTAAAGATCCGTACCCAAAGACATGGAAGTTGCACAGGTCACACCAATATTCAAGAAAGGTAGTAAGAGTAATCCACTGAATTACGGGCATATATAATTAACGTCTGTTTGCAGTAGGATTTTGGAAGATATATTGTGTTCGAACATTATGAATCACCTCTAAGAGAAAGGTCTATTGACAAACAGTCAACATGGATTTAGAAAACATCATTCTCGTGAAACACACCTATCTCTTTACAGACACGAAGTGTTGAGTGCTATTGACAAGGGATTTCGAATTGTTTCCACATTTCTCGATTTCCGAAAGGCTTTTGATACTGTACAACACATTCGGCTTTTAGTGAAATTGCGTGCTTATGGAATATCGTCTCAGTTATGTGATTGGATTCGTGATTTCCTGTCAGAGAGGTCACAGTTGTTAGTAACGGACGGAAAGTCATCGAGTAAAACAGGAAAGTCATCGAGTAAAACACAAGTGATGTTTGGCGTTCCGCATGGTAGCATTATAGGCCCTCTGATGTTCCTTATCTATACAAATGATTTAAGAGACAATCTAAGCAGCAGCCTTAGGTTATTTGCGGATGATACTGTTATTTATCGTTCGTTTATCGTCTAGTAAGATCAAAACAAATTGCAAAACGATTTAGAAAACATCTGAATGCTGTGAAAATTGTCAATAATGAAAAGAGTGAGGTTGTCCACTACAGTACTGAAGGGAATAGTTAAACTTCGGTTACGCGATAAATCATTCTAATCTTGCTGAAATGAGCAGTTTTACTGCCTGTTATTTTACAAAAAAACATACAAGGAAACGAAATGTTACCAATATATTGTCTTTAGAAACAAATTCGGAAAACTCTCCGTACATTGTGAGACTGTTTTATGCAATGTGGCACACTAGACAGCTGCTGATTTATTTATCTCTTCTGTTTACGAGGTGTATTCAATACACTTACTAAAAAACGCTATTTAGTACGCACAGTAATAATACAAATGAATTACAACTTAACGGAAAATGTATTTCTAATAAAGCAAAGTATATCAAATTGTCGCGAATCAGCAGAATAATAAGCACTTTCGGCTTCGAAATGGTCTGTCTCTACTTTCAGTCCACATCATACTGAAGTAGCGTTAAAAGGCTACCACGGAGAAATGCAAACGTAGCAATAGGGGAAGACACATGACAAACTCTAGCTAATAAACCATTCAGTCTCACAATTAAGTTAATACAATTGACCGAACCTGAAAAAGCAGGCAGTAACAAGTGTGTAGCTCAGCAAGGTTTTCACCTTTAGATCTACAGGTTCCAGAATCAAGCTAGCGACAAAAGTTGTCTTACTATTTCGTTACTATTTGTCGATCTGTCTGCTAGTGGCTCTTCCACAAATGAGGTGAAGATCTTGACACTAACGAGATTAGAACCAAAAACTAATGCACTCTTCCGCTTGAAGGGCAAACTGTGTACCGCTATGGTAGCATGCAGCTGCATGTAACAGTGGTCCTTGTTGTCCCAATCGTGATCAAGACAGAGAATTCATCAAGTAAATTGCGAAGTAAACAGCAGTTTATATCCGAACGAGATACCTGGACTCAAAACCATAAATTTGCTACCACTATGTTTTCCACCCTGTGAGAATAATTTAGAATATTTAATGCAAGTGGGACAAAAATATCGAGTGAATTTACCAGGCTAATTATGAACTGAAGCAGGGAGTAAGCCGACGGTCACATAGTTGCCCAAAGTATTCTACAATTTAACCAGTTCTCCATTAGACTAGAGGCAGGCAGAATAAAACTGCTCAGACGATGAGATACTTGAGCTAGCTGGGATTGGAGAATTCATCTTTCAAAGACGCGGTATCGCCGGCTTCCTCTGCGTTGACTGGGAACAGAAATACCTAGCACAGGCCAAAGATTCTTATTCACGATTCGTAACTTTCATTTGGATATAAATCTTAGTTGTGAACACTATACAGATGCACGATGACAAATCGAACATTATAAATAAATATCGAGGGAAAACATTTCAGTATACTCCTCTTCTGTGGCTATCGTAGGTATTTTTGTTTAGGGCCTAAAACGAACTGGAAACTAAAAAACTCATTCACTATGAGACATTAGCTTTTTGTAACAACACCTGATCCTCTTAACATTATGGATGAATAACATTCTGTTTTATATTACGTGTATACTTCAAAACATTTTTCCTAATGAAAGTTTGCGTTGGCACTACCTCTAATATGGAATAACACATATGAAACTACAACATAACGCTGTTTGTCGAAGTTTGCTGTCTGTGTTCAAATTTCATATGCTGTGAATAACATTAAGCTTCAAATGACAAAAGCAAACTTTTCGCAATGACCGAAAAATAGGACTCAAAAGCTCCGAAGAAGTCACTGCAGTGCAAGTTCGATTCTAGTTTCTTATAACATGAAAGAAGAAGCAGTTGACATGAGACTGTGAGACAAGGAACAAAAACACTGTAATGTGTCAAATATGTAATTCTTAAGTAAAACATTCTTTCATTCCGTAGAAGTGAAAGAGACGAAATGCATTATCTAGTCGTAATGATTACGATATAACTGCTGGCGATGCTGTATCGATAACAGCGAAAAGTGCCTGACGTATGAGCTTTCCAGTTTCCAGACAGCTTAAGACAGACAGAAACCAAAGTAACACGAACATGTTACCCTTCCTGAGCATTGGATGGATACTATGCAGTATCCCGTAGTTGGGGCACTTTGCTCATATTTTATTTCTCAGTTGTTTCACACTAAGGACCCCTCTAGGATATAACAGCATTTTTATGTGAATTGTACATCTACCTGACCACTCTGCAAATCACAATTAAGTGCCTGGAAGAGAGTCCATTGAACCAGCTCGTACCTCTTTCTCTGCCGTTCCACTCTCGAAAAGCTCACAGGAAAAATTACAATTAACTCTTTCTGTATTTGCTCCGATTTCTCCTTTTTTATGATGATAATTTCTCCATATGTAGGATATTGCCAACAAGATACTTTCAGGCTTTGAGGAGAAAGTAGCTGATTGACATGTCACAATGAAAAGTACCTACGTTTTAATGACTGATTCGTGTATCATACCTGTGGTACTCTGTCCATTCTATCCACTGATACAAACGAGCTACTCTTCTTTGGACTTCTTTGATGTTCTCCGTCAATCGTAAATGATCTAAGCTCACACTGCACAGTAGCACTCTAGAAAAGGGCGGGGGAGCATAGTGCAAACAGTCTCTTTGATGGACTTGTTGCATTTTGTAAGTGTTCCGCCAATAAATCGCAGCCTTTGGTTGCTTTCCCCACTGCGTTACCAGTGTCATCGTCCCAATGACAGTTATACGTAATTGTCATCCCTCAGTATTTAGTAGAATTGACAACCTTTAGATTTGTGTGATTCATAGTGTAACCGAAATTTAGTGGACTTGTTTAATACTCATATGGATGAATTCAAACTTTCCATTATTTTTGCACCACACAGATGTCTTGTCTAAATCACTGTGCAGTTTGTCTTGATCATCTGAAGTTATTATAAGACAGTTAACGACAGAATCATCCTCTAATTAAAGAGGTGAACTTGTGGCCTGATCTGACTCAATGGACAATGCTAAATACAAATATCTTTTCATCCTGGAGAATATTTTAAAGGGGTAACAACGCTTTGAAGATACTGACTGTGTACATTAACTTATCTCCAGAGACACTTGCTCATCGAGTCTAGTTTGGTTAAAAACTTGAGGATCACATAAACAGGGTAAAACGAGAAGAACAAGGAGGCATATTACTCTCTACATCATTGTGTAATAACTTGAAAAAGTTATGTACTGTAAGGCAAGGGATGTGGATGAAATGAGGTTGATAAATTAAATTGAGCATTTCAGCATGGAACATAAATCATTTCTCGTATAACGGTTTTTGTATTAAAGTCACCCCTACACAGCTGACAAACACCAAATACGGCTAAAGGAAGATCTCTCCGAGTCGTTTTAAGCTGTTCGTTTACTCTAGGTCACAGTTGGAAGCGTCCGTTACCAAATATTGCCGTCTTTGCGTCCCAGTATCATGAAATGCCATTTACCGTTCTACAATCCTATCGAGAAGCTCAGAAATGATGTACTTTCACGAAAAGAGTTAAAAAGAGAGAATAGAAAAGACCAGTAATTGCAGCAAATGAAACATGTCAGTTTCCACATAATCGATACGGTTTAATCTTACCTTAACAGGATTAATTGCGTCATATCAGTTCTGAGAGACGCAGGGAGTGGTGACTACTTTGGATAGTATATTAGTTTCTCGTTAGCAACGTTTGGAGCCCGTGGGGATTGGTCGAACTATGTTTCTGGTGTGGATATACTGCAAGAACTCTATGCTCCACGAGCAGGCTTAAAGTTACACCTCAATTTCCTGACTATGTTTTAGAATAGCGAGCTCCAGTAAGTCGCTCTCGGACAGAGTCGAATCTTCGCTTGGTGAAAGAAGAGAGAAAATAAGTGATCACATATTTTGCTTTAGGTACCAACACTCAATAGTTCCCGTGAAACTGACAGTCAACATTTTCACGCTGTTGCATCACTTCGCACAGATGATGTAATCTCAAGCATGTTGACAGCTTAGTAGCTAACAGCACCGGTTCGAATTTTGGTGCTCCTTGTTTAAATCCAGTCTTATGACGTTGTATCTTTCCTTTTTTTGTCGCGTATGTGTGTGAGATAAATGACATAAATATTTTTGTGACATCGAGAAATACAATAGAATTATTCAAAAATTAATGACCATTTTAAATATTATTAAAATTAGATTTTACTATCTTATATCTAGTGTAACCTTACATGACTAACAGTAACTGAAAAAAATTAGCCTACGACATTGATTTTTGCTTTAGTTTTACTTTTATGTTTCAAGCGAAGCAGTGTGTTCCCCTGGGTGAGATATATCACAAAAACGTTCAAAGCACAATAAAATAGAAGCACCACCAGTAACCTCTGAAGGCAGATATGCGACAGTCATATTCTTTAGTGTGGCTGTCATTAGGAAAAGAAACTTCGTTAACGCTCTAAATACCTCGCAATCTAGCGATTATTTCGCTGAAAACCAAGGTTATCAAAGCACTTTCTAAAAATCTGGGGCCTGCAATTGATTATGGATCCAGGAGTATATTTTATTAATTTCATCACTTTTACCTGTGATTTCCGTTTTCAGTACGACGGGGAATAGAGCACTTTTACAATGAGCAAATGTAATTCTTCACCTGTTAGTGAATGTGCGCGTCTTCGGGTTGATACAAAGGCATACTCTCTGAAGAAATTACTATAAATGAAAAAGTCGATATTTAGATATCATCGATATCTCGGCCATCCAATAAGGAAGTTGACCTTTGCCCGTCCCACGAGTTAATAATATATATAAACGGCTCCATTTTTATTTACGGTCACAAAACTTTGTCAGGAAACTGGTGATAGGTATCTTTTGTGAGCTTTCCGGATTATGATGCTATTCAGTTGGCTGGTTTACATCTTTTTGGACTCTAGGGCGAAAATTGCGACTGACTTCTTGCAGACAAACGAAACCGTTCGTAGTAGTTTTTCGGAAAGACTTAATCCTTACTGGGCGGTGTACGAGTGCGCAAGCTCACAACTACGAAACAGATATCACGTGGAGGATCCGGATGACAAGAGCAAGATCGACTAGACATAAATAGAAAATGATGGATTCGTGAGTTTTCAATAGTTTTCCAGAGGCTAGAAATCGTGGACATGTGGTCGCTACGCGAGCATTATGGCAGTGGACAATGGCTGCAGCAGCCTCCTTGCTGGTGGAAGGATTCGAAGTCAAAGCCTCAGATACCTGGTGTGATTCACTGAAGGGGAAACAGAATTCGGCAGCGTCGTACCGGGGCATACATCAGCACCAATGAAAAACTTACGTCTGATACGTTACTGTTAACAGTAACAATTTTTCAACTTCAAATCTCCACTATAATTCTTGAAATCTACTCTGATTTAGTTATACGTATACAGTAAACGGAATGTATCACATCTCTAGTACGAGTATGTTATTTTTTTGAGGCGATTAAGTTACAGAAATAGCTGTCGGCCAACTGAAACAAATAAATCTATCCTCAGCTTTCGGCAAAAATTTTGCTACCTTACGTAATGCAACTGACAAGTTCGAGGTGTCCCCGCACCCTCAGGACTCAGTATAGACTGAATTATGTGTACAGATAATAAAAATAATTTCTTGTTACTCACTGGCATTGTACAAGTCTTTTCACTGGATGTTACTTCGGTGACTTGCGTGTCCCTAACCTATCCAAATTATCCAACCATAGAAAGGGAACCTATATGATACGTTGCGCGGCTGACCCCAGTACGCCTTTCTTGTGGTGTAATCTTTGCCATCGGTGTCGCTTTGGCCAGAGGCGCGTCGGTTATTCACCGCTGGTTCGGCTATTGAAGTCGAGGTAGCAGCTCTCACTGTGTGGTCTGTAGGTTGCGGTTGCAACACGGTCGGGAGGCTGGCCCTTACCTGGTGCGCATGCTCATTGCGCGTGGTATTACTGAAGTGGTGTTTGGCTTTTCTCACCACTCAGTGCATGTTGAGAAGAAGAGCTTGCCGGGGCGTCGCCTGGGCTCGATTTAAACAGGTACAAATGTGTGCTTATATGTGTTTGTTAATGGTTAACTAATGTTGTCTTCAGTGACGAGTCTGATGTGTCAAAGTTATGCCACACGTGACATGATAAACGAAGCTTGGTCTTTCCATCTTAGTTTCGTACCACTTGATGACGGATCAGCAGATAGACATACGGACACCCGGTGAACTCCTCATTATTGAGTGATGGTATATCTAAAATTGAGGTAACCTTGGTGGTTAAGTACCAAAATTGGCACCTTAATTGACGAGTAACGAAATACTATTCAATGAAAGTGTAGTTCTGATGGACTATTGCCAGTTTAAGGTAATAATAAGCTGCCGCTATTAAGTTTCAAAGAAGAATCTTATTTACGCGTTTACTGCAGTGTTTAAATGAATTCTCAACGGTTACGTTAAAAAATTATTCTTTTATGTAATTTGAATGTGCAATCGCAAGTGTGCTGTTGTAGTTTATTTTTGTTTTAGTTGAGCTGGGTGCAGTGTATTTACTCCGGTACGGTGGAACGTGCCGTCGGGGCTCGACGACATGGACGTTGCCAGTAGAACTGTGATTCTTTAGACTGGGCTCCTTGATGCTGGCCTTCTGTCTCGATCTCGTTCTTAAGCTGAGTATCGCTGTTCTCTTTGTTCCTGGCTCTATCAGGTCGTTAAGCTTTGTAGCTCGCTCCTCCGCCGCCTTGGCGAATGCACCTTTCGATTGAAATATGGATTTAAAATTGTAAAACTGGGTCACTCTCTAATTAGTGCCCGATGACATTGCTGGAGGCTCCGCCTTATTAATTCCTTATTCCCTTATCAGCCATTTTTATCATATTTGTACCTTCTATGCTAATTGTGAAGTTTCACTTTTATAAAGGAGGGTTTTATTTGCGTATATTCTCAGGGAATGTTTAGATGCCGAGGTGCTGTTTTCTTATTAAATGTTTGTTATTTAATTAACGCCTACCAGTACTGGCATCAACTGGATTATTCCTTCGAAGTTCGGGTGCCCGGTGTCTTCATTGCCGGGCGTTCAAGTTTTAAGTGTTGCCTTATTGTTACTTGTGTACATTATGTGATGCCTTAATGTTATACCTTGGTATGAATTTATATTGCAAAAGAAAAGTCATTGTACAGGATAGTCTTGCTGGTTCGCAGTTTGACAAGTCTTGATTGTATTAAGTATTGACATCAACAGAAATTTTCGTAATGCCTTATGCATTTGTTATGCCGGTTTCAACAGGGATTTAATAAAAATTTTTATTGTGCTTGTCAAATTTTGTGATTTTATTGTATGTAAATTGTGCAAGCTAATAAACATTGTTTAACAAAACTGTGTATTTTTAATTCTCGCGCTTACTGTCGTATTATTGGACGCAAATAGCGCGTCCCACTATAGTTCCACGTGGAATCCGAACCACATGTTGTTTCTGGCGGCTTCTCACATCACTGAGAGGGGAAGGCAAGGTCAAAACGAGGATCGATAACCCGTCATTTCACTGAAATTCGATCCTAGAATCTCCCGATTTTCCCGCACCTCTCTCTCTCTTTTTAATTTCACACATTTCTCTTATTACGGAGGGCAGACAACCCTCCGACTGAACAATCTGAACTACGGCGCTAGCAGAAATGACCCCCACGTTCGACACATACATGGATAATTCATCTACAGGTTTTGATAAATGAACTTGCGAGTATCCCAGTATTTAACATATATTTCCCTGTCTTCAGACTGCATTGGCTTGGAAGCTGAACTTATTTACATCGCAAAGTGAACGCAGATCTTAGTATCTTGCATAAATTTCAACTTGTTGCCTCTCCGCGTTCCTAAAAAAAGCGGTGTTAACAGTCAAAGAGACTGGCACACGGACGGACGGTGGACATACAACAAAGTGATCCGATAAGGTTGGTTTGCATTTTTACCGATTGAGGCACGGAAACTTAAAAAATTGGAGTCGTATCTGTTCATTATTGACTCGTGGGGTGTGTAAAGTTGTCCCTCCTTATAAGACTGTCTGGATGGCGGTGAAATCGGAAAGTCGACGTTTTCATTAAAAGTAATTCCGCCCAAGTGCATGCCGTTATGTCAACACTCTGACATACACTGTGTGATCAAAAGTATCCGGACACCCCGAAAAACGTACGTACGCGAGATTTTCACACTCCTAATCGTACCAAGGTCCACTGTTTCGATGTGACAGTGAAGTGGGAACGTGAATGGATACGTACAACACAAAAAGGTACAGGCCGACCTCGACTGTTGGCTGACAGAGACCGCCGACAGTTGAAGTGGGTCGTAATGTGTAATAGGCAAACATCTATCCAGACCATCACACAGGATTTCCGAACTGCGCCAGGATTCACTGCTAATACTATGACAGTTAGGCGGGAGGTGAGAAAACTTGGATTTCATGGTCGAGTGGCTGCTCATAATCCACACATCACGCCAATAAATGCCAAACGACGCCTCGCTTCCTGTAAGGAGCGTCAGTGAAAAAACGTTGTGCTGAGTGACCAATCACGATACATAATGTGGCTATCCGATGGCAGGGTGAGGGTATGGTGAATGCCCGGTGAATGTCATCTGCCAGCGTGTGTAGTGTCGAAAATAAATGCGGAGGCGGTGGTGTTTTTCATGGAGGGGACTCGAACCCCTTGTTGTTTTCCGTGGCACTATCACAGCACAGGACTACATTGATTTTTTGACCACCTTCTTGCTTCCCACTGTTGAAGAGCAATTCGGGGATTGCATCTTTCTACACTATCGAGCACCTATTCATAATGTACGACCTGTGGCGGAGTGGTTACAAGGCAATAATATCCCGGTAATGGTCTGGCCAGCACAGAGTCATGACCTGAATCCTATAGAACACCTTTGGGATGTTTTGGAAAGTCGACTTTGTGGCAGGCCCCACCGACCGACATCGATACCTCTCCTCAGTGAAGCACTCCGAGAACAATGGGCTGCCATTCCAAAGACACCTCCCAGCACCAGATTAAACGTATGGCTGCGAGAGTGGAAGCTGTCATCAAGGCTAAGGGTAGGCCAATACCATACTGAATTCCAACTTTACCGATGGAGGGCGCCACGAACTTGTAAATCATTTTCAGCCAGATGTCCAGATACTTTTGCTTACTTGGTTTATATCTTTTATGACACATGAAGAATTCCGTTCGCAGTTTGCGAAAGTGCCCTGTCCCTACCGCACAGCAAACGGAAATCACTAGTAAAAGCGATCGAACTAATAAAGCATACCCCTGGATCGACAATCAACTGCAGGCTCCAGCTTCCGAGAAGATTCTTTCATGTACTTGGTTTGCCACGGCACAATCGCGATATCGCGAGGTATTTAGAACGTTAGCGAAGTTGCTCTTCCTAATGATATGATGTCTGTGGCATAAGTGCCTTCGTAATTTGCTGACGATGCTTCGATTTTTTATGCTATCAATGATTTTATGATAGGTATATCCCTGGGGAATACACTGGTGGTCTTGTAGTGTAAAAGTAAAAATCAATCCAAAAATGTATACACTAGAATTTATGTGTTTTTCATTTTTAATCACTGTTAATTTCATAATGTTACATTCGGACGTGGCGACATAGTGGCACTGTCACGGTAGCTCAGTATGTCTGGTCAGCGTGCTGGCTGCCGTGTGTGACAAAAGAACTGAGAGAAGTTCTCAACGGTGAACTTGAACCGGAGTCATGTGACATTCAAGCAGACCAAATAAAAAAACGGTGGAAAACTATTTGCCTGGAACACGAGAGGTCCGAATCTTGGTGAGACCAAGGCTTCTCTAGTCTTTGTTTTAACCTAACATTCACCTCTCAGTGATGTGGGAACTCACCAAAAACAACACGTGGTTCGGATTCCACGTTAGACTGTAGGTTCTATTTATGGTTAGATAATTTGGATAGGTTGGGGCACGCAAGTTACCAAACTGGTGTCTTATTGAAACAGGTGTATCAGTTCATCGAGTCACATGAAATTATTATTTCACATAAGGTTGTACAACACTTGTCATGATAACATCTAATTATAATACGATTTGAAATGCATATTTATTTTGAGTAATTCAGCTGTATTTCTGGATGACACAAAGTTATTGATGTCACTGATCTTAATTACTTCCACAACTGCAAAAGGACAACAGTATCACCGTAAGTTCGGATTTGAACGTCATAATCATAAACTAAACTATGCCTTGTCGATTTAGCCACGTCCCTCTCTCCATTGTGATCCTCTTCAATTCTTCATACGATTTTATCCCCATATATTGTTTGATGTTATTAAAATACGTTGCGTCGGGCGCGGTGGCCGTGCGGTTCTGGCGCTGCAGTCCGGAACCGCGGGACTGCTACGGTCGCTGGTTCGAATCCTGCCTCGGGCATGGGTGTGTGTGATGTCCTTAGGTTAGTTAGGTTTAAGTAGTTCTAAGTTCTAGGGGACTTATGACCTAAGATGTTGAGTCCCATAGTGCTCAGAGCCATTTGAACCATTTGAAAATACGTTGCTCTTGACCTGCCTCCTGGTTTTTTCCCTAAGACTTTTCCTTCAAATACATTCCTTAGGAACTGGTTGTGCCTCATAATGTGCCCTATCATTTTTTATTTTCTTCTTCCTATATACTTTAGTAACGTTCTGTTCGCATTCACTTCTCTTAAGACTTGTTCATTACTTTTCGTCATTCTTCTCCATATCCACAATTCCACTGCTTTCAGTCCCTTTTTCTCTGCCTTTTCCAGAGTCCACGCTTCGCATCCGTATGTTAAGACACTCCAGTCAAAAGTTTTGGCAAACTTTTTCTTACTTTCTAGGCTTATATGATTGTCTGTTAGTAAATTCCTTTTATTTTGGAAAGCTTCCTTTACCATGGCTATTCTTCTCTTCATGTCTGTGATACATTTATTGTCGTCCGTGATTGTGCTCGCCAAAT
Source organism: Schistocerca cancellata (assembly GCF_023864275.1). Classification (NCBI taxonomy): domain Eukaryota; kingdom Metazoa; phylum Arthropoda; class Insecta; order Orthoptera; family Acrididae; genus Schistocerca; species Schistocerca cancellata. The sequence goes on from NC_064631.1 coordinate 515,574,190, forward strand.
AACCAGAAGATTTGAACGTGGAGGACAGAAATTCGCCGGCCGGAGTGGCCGAGAGGTTCTAGGGGCTACAGTCTGGAACCGCGCGACTGCTACGTTCGAAGGTTCGAAACCTGCCACGGGTATGGATGTGTGTGATGTCCTTAGGTTCGTTACGTTTAAGTAGTTCTAAGTTCTAGGGGACTGATGATCTCAGAAGTTAAGTCCCACAGTGCTCAGAGCCATTTGAACCATTTTTTGAGAGAAATTCATCTCGAAATATTTAATTTATTTTGTCAATCTCATTTCATCTAAATTCGTTGCCTTAACTTTTGAAGTTATTCCGCACTCCTACAAAAAATGAGGTGTCTAGTTTCCAAGCCTGTTTGTCCTTCTGGTTGTATCCTTTTTATGCGACTATCAACTTCTTAGCAAAGCAAGAGCTGACGAGCAGTTTCCTCGGACGACGAGTTAATGTGCACAGTGAGTGTCTTGATAGCACTGTTAAGCCTTTCCAGTAGTGTTCAACGCGGAATAAAATATGTCCACAGAGTCAGACCGGGCCACAAGTACTGTAATATTTATAACAGCAGTCTATTTTAACAGCTATACGTAGATTATCCAGATATGAATGTTGTGACGGTCTACAGGGATCGTTAGCGTGGAACGACCGACAAATAAACTACAAGCAAAATGCGTTAACTCTAAAACATTGTCTATAAATTCCATCCCGTACCTACGGTAATCTCTTCTTGTTAGAGAAATTACATTGCAATTGTTGCACTAAGACGATTTTTTCGTATCTGGTTTTTATAGAATAAACGACAATTATGCTTTAGACTGACATATTTGACATATTACTTTCTGCGTTTTCCGTTCCTCCTTTCACATTCTCACTACAACTGCTTCCCCTTTTAAGTTAACAAAATCTGAAATCGAACTTATTCTGAACTGACCAACTTGTTTAATTATCTTCAGGGCTTCTGAGTCCTCTTTCTCCATCATTGCAAAAAAATTCCCCTGCACTGTTTGCTTTTGAAACTATGTGCTATTCACAGCATATAGAATTTGATTACCAAATGTGACCATCCACAGACAGTGATATGCTGTCTGTTCACTGGTTTTATTAGGTATTAGAGGTGTTGCCAATGGAATCATTCACCAGGAAAAATGTTTCATGTATATAATATTTGATTAAATTACACTGGTCGACAGTGACTTTGCCCATTAATTGACAGCGAATTTAGGGTAACTTTATGACTCTGAATTTCAATGTATCACTCGTTTTCTAGATTTTCTCTATTTATTATACTAACTTACAATATGTATTAGGTATTAGAGGTGTTGCCAATGGAATCATTCACCAGGAAAAATGTTTCATGTATATTATATTTGAGTAAATTACACTGGTCGACAGTGATTTTGCCCATTAATTGACAGCGAATTTAGGGTAACTTTATGACTCTGAATTTCAATGTACCACTAGTTTTATAGATTTTCTCTATTTATTATACTAACTTACAATATGTAGATAAACAAACAAAGAAAAATTCAAATTATTGACTGAGATACATTGTGTACACAGTCAAATGAAAATGATAAAAACATATGTAAAGGATCACAAAAATGTTGATTCAGCATATAATAGGAGAAGAAAGGAAAAAACAGATTCTCTTTTAAAAACATTACAATTTCCATAAAGAAAAACTACGCCTGTGTGATTTTCTCTTGTGTTGATCGTGAGGACAGCGACGCTGAAGATTCCAGCAGTAGTCTGCCTTCGTGTGCTTGTCTCACCCACCTTGATATCGTTCTTCTATCACCTGAAAATCTTGATGGAATCCTTCACCTTGTTGCTCGCTGTAGTCTCCAAGATTGCCCAGAAATCTGTCAAGATGGCTGTTGAGGTACTGAATCTTCTGAGGTGACGGGCGAGTCGCAGCGTGCTGAAAGTATTCCGAGTTGTCGTGGCCGCGCTGGGGCCTCTCGGCCGGCGGCGGCTCGGCGGCAGCCGTGTGGTGCCGAGCATTGTCTGGGGTCCAGGGAGCTAGTGATGGGGAGCTCGCGAATGAGTCGTTCAGATGAACGCATCACTCCAGTGAAGTGTGAACTAACCACTCAGTTTCAATGAACTGGTACTTCAAACTCTTCACAGATAACACACTCCACACTTCCTTCTAGTTCACCCACTCTCTCCCCCTCTCCCTCATCCCATTACATCGGCGCTACGTCACTCATTCTCCCTTCACTTCAGTCCCCCCTCTACTGCCTGTCGACGAATCGCGATGCGTTTGTGGGAAACTATAGATTTGCGAGGGTTTGGGGAGGTGAGGGGCGAGGGGAAGGCAGCGTCAGCTGCTTCCTGCAGCCGTGACTATTTGTGCAGTTCAGTTATACTTCGCGTCTACCGGTAGCCTATCGTTGGCAGCGCTTTCGGACAAATTAATATTACAGATACAAACGAAGAGGCTGGCTGTGTGAGCGCGCACAGCCAACATGAAAATAAAAGGTTTGTAATAACACTGAAAGAGGGATTTTACCTGAAATCGTACCAATGACTACAGGTGACTGTTTACGTTTTGAATCTGGAGGGTTATATTAGTCTCAACAAAAATAAAATCTACAGGAAAACTTCTGAATCATTAATTAACCGCAGATATATAGACTTTGTGACAGTGGTAAACATACTCATTCTATTTTGGATTAAATTTTAAAAGGAACATGAAATTGGACTGCATTTTGTTGGTAGCCCTAGTTTTCAGTCCATGAATACAATAAATAATGTTTCTCTTGGCAGATAAAGACTTTTTTGGGCGCTTCATGAGAACATGTCGAGCAAGATTAAATGTAATACCTTCTTTATATGTGACAGGCTTTTCTGTTTATCTTTCGTTTGTCCCCTTCGACCATGCTCTATTTAAGTTAACTCAGACGCTGTAAGAGCGTAAAACGTTGCGTGCACGTTACTGCATAGTTGGCCATCTGTTGGTAAAATTATGAAGTATTATGAAGCTTTATTCTACGAGCGAGGCGAAGCGAGCGTAGCCGCGGCTGAGCGGCGAACTGGGCAACTTCGCCAGGCTTCCGTACTTCATGAATGAACTATTTCATTTGAACGCTTCACGGCAAAGAGTGAAATGAATGAAGTTGTTCAGGGCTGGGAATTCCATGTTGACGCTGTGACGAGAACTGTGCCTTGTGTCGATGAAGGCGAGTTGTATGCAGGTAGTGCCGAAGATGGCGGACTGTGTGAGACCATAATGGCAGACATTTCGCAGTTCATATAGAAATTAATAGTAGCTAGATCAATCATGATACCTCAAAAAGAAACATGTACGTTCCTACTCTTTCCACGACGACTCTGATGGTGTAATCAGATTTTCAATGTCTTAATTATTTTAAAGTTTAGTATCTGACAGTAAATTATACAAGTAACATCCAGCATCCAATTCCCAAAATCTAAACGGTTCATCCGATTTCGTCGATCTATGTGTCTTTAGAAAGGTATTAGTGTGAACCCAAATTCGTATGAATTACAGGCATGTAACTTGAAAAGTACATGAATTATTGGAGGTCAAGGTGATCGATTACTATCGATCGAATCAGGCCATAAGTACTCCAAGGTTACACGAAGAAACGGTATCAGCATGCTTATAAATATATTTATTCGTCTATGTCTTTGTTTATATCCGATATACACTATTCATGAAAAAATTGGTCAAATATTTACTGTGTTTTAGAAAGCACAGAGACACTGGGCTACTGGCCTATTTCTGTTCTATTCCTGTGATATATGCTTATTTAATTTGTTTATGTATTTAATATTGTGTGTTAGAGCTTGGTTATGGTCCAGCCGTAGGAATATTTATTTAATTTCAAGTTGTTTAAATGTTGATCCAGTATTTCGAATTTGTTTCAAAATGTTTGTGAGTGTGCCTTGCCTTGGAGATATGATGGGAGCGCTATCGCCAATCACAACGCTCGTTATTAAGGGAGGCGACTACTAAAGTGAATGGAGGGGGAGTTCTGAACACAGTGCTGGACGTGAAGGACCGACGTACGGTCGCAGGAAAGACTTGGAATGGAGCAGTTTGCTAGTGATCGCGATAGATAGAAACATTTCGTAGTGCCGACTTGTATACTTGTGAGGTTTTCGTGGCTTCTATAGTGAAGAAGTAATACGTCTTCACTGTAATAAGTGAATATCTCGGGCGCTATGTTGTTGTTCATAGCTAATTATGTGCAATAGGAATGTATTGTTTCCCTGTTATTCAACTTATGTTTTATTTAATTGCTGGACCATCGACACCAATAAGTGTTTTGCAGAAATATACCGCATTCTCAAAAGTACTTCTACAGTCGTACTCATCATTTAAAGTCGTTAAGAAAGTACATGAAGATTTTATTTAATTGCAATCTTTAATTTATAAACGTATTTATAACGTTCTAAATTCGCAATTGCCGAGTGATAGGAACCTTCGGCCATTCGATTCATGTGTATATTCATATTGTATATTGTGGACTCAGCAGTATTTGGCCTGTAATGTGGCAACTACGTATCCCAGCCACTAGAAAACGAAACAAGCCAAAGCTTTCAATATTTCATCTCTGATGCTGAGAGTACGTAGTTGAGGGCCCCATCACCACATCATTTATTATGTCAAAACCCGCAGTGCTAATGCTCATATTAAGCCTCAGGGTTTTGAAGTTTCTGAGCATGTTTTGCACCAGTTCGTCATAATTCTGTGCTGTAAAAGATGAGCCAGACAGTAGGGGATTTTACTTTATTATATGAGCTTCCAAACGGTAACTTCATTTTTCCATTATGGCCAGTCCACAGCCGGTTGTGTTAGCTGCCTGTAAATTCTTTCGTCCCATGGTCTAATAACAGGAAGTCAGCACCGAGGAAGGGCACCTTAATCACGCGCCTCCCTCATGTGCTTACGAGGTAACGCCGCCCAGGCGTCGCTTAGCAGGCAACGCTCTGGAAACCCCTGCGGATTTCTCAGTCCCGACCAATCAGGGCGGAGGAAAGCGCGTAGTGCGTCGAATATACCCGGCTGCCCGTCGCCGGACCTGCTCTCTTGTACTCTTGTCTTCTCGCTCTCTTCGACGCGCGCGCTGTAGCAGTGTAGACCTTCCCACTTCTCCCAGTGCTGCGGCACTGTGGACTTAGTTTTGGCAGACAATAACTTTTGTTAGCTTCGCGGACCATGTTTCGCCAAACTCTACACTCTGGCTCACCCTCACTCACCTCCTTAGGCCTGTGTGACCCCTTTTTAACGTGCTTTCGCCAAAAAATGGCGTTTGTCTAAATATTATCCTATTCATTCCATAACGCCCACCGCCTGCTCATACGCCCATCCTGCACAGTCCTTTGTCGTTAGCCAAGACGTTCTTGACAACTATGACAAAACTACTGCAGGCAGATGCTTCAGTGCAATTCATAACATTAATGATTTCATAACTTCAATGATTTTGTTCAATGCTTTCACGAATTGCTTCAATAGACCAAGATTCATATGAAGTGGTGGAAGAATGATTTTGACCCTGTTCAAAGAGCCTTCCTATGGACGCTGCTGACGAAATAAGGAAGGAAACTGGTCGGGTTCTCCTGAAAGGTCCTACCCAATGCAATAATATAATCGCTGAAGAAACAGCTGCACTATGGAACTTTCAAGATCTGGAAATAGTGATGCTGAAGGCTGATAAAGGTAATTCTACAGATTTGCTACCTTGTAGGTTGTATTTGGAGAAGATGTGTAGCCTACTTAGTGATACTATGTACAGGGAGATTGATCGAGACCCAACAGCACGAGTGCAACGGAAGACATGTGCACTTTTGAACTCTTCCTCGTTAGCTCCAGAGATCATCAAGTGGTTAAGACCACATGGCAGCGTACCACCGAGAATGTATGGTCCTCCTAAAGTACATAAAGAAGTTCTTCCTTTACGGCCCATAGTGAGTAATATTGATGTACCCGCATATGATTTAGCCAAACCTCTAGCTTCTTTGCTGAGACCATGTACGGAACTCTGCTGGTTTTATCAACAAACTAGGGGCTCTCCACTTAAGTAGTTAAGATTTTCTGGTGAGTTTTGATGTAGTTTCCCTTTTCATAAAAGTACCTCTTGGGGATTCCTTGACGCTAATTGGTCAACAGTTTGAATCGGACATCACTGCTTTGTTCCGACATGCTCTTTCGTCAACCTATTTTATGTTTAACTAGGAATATTTTGAACTGTCTGACGGTATCGCCATGGGCATCCCTCTGTCTCCTATGGTGGCTAACTTTTGTATGGAGGATTCTGAGGAAAGAGCATTTGAATCAGCAGTTTTTAAACCAACTGTTTTTTGGAGATACGTTGATGACACTTACGTAGTGTGGCCCCACGGGGAAGAAAAGTTAATGGAGTGTTTTCATCATCTTAACATGGTTGCCTCCCATTCCTGGATGTTTTGGTTAAACGGAAGAGTGACGGCTCGGTTGGAAGTTCTGTTTATCGTAAGCCAACAAACAGTGATTTGTACTTGCCTTCTTCAAGTTGCCATCACCCATCCCAAACCATGAGTGTGCTTAAAACCCTTGTTCACAGGGCATATACGGTGTCGGATGCAAAGAAGTTGCCCAAGGAACTTGCACGTTTGTAAACGATGTTCAGAGACAATGGATATTCGACCCGGCAAATTAACAGGGCTTTCTCAGCTAAGGCCAGAAACCGGGAAGTGGATAAAGAGGAGGACGCGCCAATCAAGTCACTGGCTTCTTTTCTTCCCTTCGTAGGGAATATCTCCTTCAACATAGAGAGGGTTCTTCATAATATTCATTTGGAAGTGGATTTTCGTCCACCTTCTAAGATTTAGGATTTGCTGGGAGCGGTGAAGGATGATTTGTTACTGCGTAAGGCGGGAATTTGTAAAATACCATGTCAATGTGGTATGCCCTATATAGGACAGACAACGTGTACAGTGGAAGAGCACTGTACGGAACATCAACGATGCACTCACCTACTTCACCCAGTAAGTCTGCAGTTGCAGAACGTTGTATTTCCAACGGACATTCAATGGAGTATGACAAAACTTCGATTTTGGCCACAGCAACAAACATTTGGGACTCAATTATCAAAGAATCCGTCGAAATACGCATTGTGGAAAATCTAATGAACCATGACAGTGGTTCCAGAATGAGATTTTCACTCTGCAGCGGAGTGTGCGCTGATATGAAACTTCCTGGCAGATTAAAACCGTGTGGCCGACCGAGACTCGAACTTGGGACCTTTGCCTTTCGCGGGTAAGTGCTCTACCATCTGAGCTACCGAAGCACGACTCACGCCCGCTCCTCACAGATTTGCTTCTGCCAGTATTATGACAGTGGTTACCAACTGAATAACGGGTGGATTCCCGTTATCTCCGAACTTTTCTCGAGACGAAGACGCCAGGAGACTTCGATAGCAGCGGTCAGCGACACTACCGATGGCAGCTGAGACTTGCAGTTCCACCAGCGAAGGCGCTACTGCTGGGCGGTGTGGTCCTTCTGTCTCCGCAACTTCAACGCATGCGCGGCAGTACCATCAGCGCACTATATAAGATGGAGTGGAGAACGTCTTCGTCATCTCTGGCGGTACTTCGAAAGAGTACCGTTCGATAACGGCATAGCCACTTATTGAAGAGTTGGTGTTCCAGGACCAGCCAGCCAACGGTCCAGCCAGCCAGCCAGCGGTCCAGCCAGCCAGCCAGCGGTCCAGCCAGCCAGCCAGCGATCCAGCCAGCCAGCCAGACATCCAACAAGCCAGCCAGCCAGCGATATAGCCAGCATCAGCATCAGCAGCGGCGGCAGCAGCAGTAGCAACCCAGCAGCAGCGGTCCCAGCAGCTTAGCAGCCTCTGCATTCGCTTCCCGCAGCAGAGTGGGACTTCGGCCCCAGTCAGCGTTTCATCCGTCTTCGTCTGTCTTCGTCCATCTTCGTCCGTCTTCGTGAGTTCCTTTTTTTCTTCTTTCGTTTTGTCCAGTCCTGTCCTGTTCTTTTCCTTGATTTCCCACTGTTATCATGACTAGACTCACCACCACTTCCACCACAACCGCCGTCATCTATACATCACCATCCGCCACCGCCACCACGGTTACGTGGTGTGCCCAGTCACCACCCCCTCATTCCATCCCCCCACTTCTCACCCTCCCCTCTCTGGCACTCTTTGTTACCCCATCCCCAGCCCCTTCCCCTTAGCCTCCTCCTCTGATCCCTTCCCTCCCTCCTCCTCCTCCTCTGATCCCTTCCCTCCCCTCACTCACCCTGTTGCCACTGTCGCAGCGGCAACCGCAAAGGTGGTGGCCAGGGTGCACAGCCCATGTGCAACTCTCTCCATCGCCATCGCCATTGCCATCGTCTTTACTGTCGCCATCGCCGTCGCCAACACCAGCGCAGGCGCCCACAATGGGACCTTCCACCTCACGCCATCTCCCTGTTGCTCCCGTCCCCCAAGCCTCCTCCAATCCTTCTATAGCAGTAAACGTCCCAGCAGCACCCTCATCTCTTCCTCTCCTAAAGAATCTCAGCCTCTCCCTCCTCCCACACCCATGGATGCCATGGATGTCTCCCTGCCTGTCCCTTCTACCACCTCCTCTTCCTCCTCCCCCTCCTGCTACAAATATCTCCTGTCCCAACCTGATCCCTCACTCCTTGAGGCCTGGAACGTCACCCTGCTCTTCTGTCTGCACTTTCCCGGAGCCCCCATCTCCCTACTCACTCCCCACCACAACTCTGTTCTTATCACCTCCCCTAGCCCCACCCTTCACTCTGACATCCTGTCCCGAATCCACATTACTCGCTTTGGCCCTAATGTCTCCCTCACTACTGCTCCTTCCCTTTCCCCCTCCCACCAACCACAACCACCACATCACCCGCCAACCCTCACCACAGTGATCACTCGGCTTAGTCTGACTATCATGGAGGAGGAGGTGTTGGCGGAGGTTAAGGCACACCCGTACCTTGAAATATGGGCAGTACGCCAGATTTTCAAACCAGCCGGACCAACCCACCTCATGTGAGTGGCCCCTTCCATTGACCTGGTCCTGAAGGAGGGTGCTCTCCTATTCCATCGCTGGTACAAAGTCGACCCCTCCCATTCCCCTCTTCAATCCCTCTGCTGCCAGATGTGCCTGCAATACAATGCACACCCAACATCTGAGTGCCGCGAAGCCCCTGTCTGCCCACATTGCAAACAGGTGCACTTCCTCTGGTAGTGTCCCAACCTCCAGTCCCCTCCTTCCTGCATCACCTGCAACCTCCCGCACCCTACCTACTCTGAGAAGTGCAAGGCCCTACCCCCTCCCCCCCACCACTCTGAACTCACCGTCCCCGTCTGCCCTCTGGATGCCCTCACCCCTCCTGGCAACTCCCTTCTTCCACCCCCCCCCCCCACTGCCGAGGACATCATCAGGTTTGTCACCATTGTCCTCCAGAAGGTCCGCCCGTTCCAGCGCCCCCACACCCTCCAGCAAATATCCCTCACCACCCGGTACATCTTCGACCATAACACTTATGCCACCTACTCCCATAACCAAGCCCACTTCACCTTGTCCTGTATTGACAGCCTTGTCTAAATTCCTGTCATGCCACGACCGCACCGTATCTTGTTCAATAACATCCACTCCATTCCAGCAAACATGAACCTCCTCCTGCACACCCTCACAGCACACTGTGTGGATGCCTTCCTCCTCAACAAAACCTTTCTTTGGCCTCAGAATACCATACACACTTCGCCCTACCTCCTTCACCGCTCCATAATCCCCTTCCAATAGCACATGGCGGAGTAACCATTAGCAAACACTGCCAGATCCCTGTTCATCTCCAACCCCTCCTTCCCATCCCCAAAGAACACCTGATCCTTAGTCTCTTCTTCCTCAGCCTCACTATTACCTGCGCCACCATCTATGTCCACCCTAATGCCCCTATTCCTTTTGACTTCCTTTCCCACATCGACCGCACCTTCTCCTACGTGATCACTGGCAACCTCAACATCCATAGTCGTTCCACTGCCCAGTTACATCGGTGGCATCAGTTCCTCTCCTCCCTCCAAGGTGATCTCGTTCCCATTCCCCAGCACACCCGCCCTGAATCCAATGCCACTCCCGATGTCGTCCTCTCCTCCCCCAACCTCATTCGCTGCATAGCGGTGGACATACTTGACCCTATTGGTAGTGCCCATCTCCCTGTCCTCCTCACTGTTTCAGGTGGTTGTCGCCACCATCCCGATCCTCACATCGACCCTCCCCTGAAATATGTCCATGATTATTCCCATGTCGACTGGAATGCCTACCGGCATACCTTCTATACCCAGATCGACAGCCACCTCCTCACCTACTAGCACCCTGATGATGTTCCCTATGCTGCCTCCTTTCTCCAGCAGACCTTGTCTGAGGCCGTGGAGGCCCATATCCCTACTGTCGCCATCCAGCGCACCATCCCACTTTAACCCCACAGGCCGTCCTCCTCCTCTGTGAATCCCACCATTCTACCGTGCTTTCCTTCACACATGTGACCCGGACACAGTACGACGCCACCGGCAACTACAAAGACACGTCAGAAACTTGCTCATGGCTAATAAACGCCAGGACTGGCGACAGACATGCACCGGTCTCAATGCTGCACTTCCTATCAACTCGTCCAAGTACTGGTCTGCCTTCTGCCACCTTACCAGATCTAAACCCCTTCTCCCCTGCTACCCTCTCCTTCATGATGACCAACCCTTCCCTGACGACTTTACTAAGGCCAATCACTTTGCCTCCTACCTCTTGAATTTCTTTACCCTCCCTGACGATCCCCAGTTTGATAACTCCCTCTTCCCAGATGTCTAAAATGGAACTGACACCTTTGTCCCTCCCCTCGCCCTGGCTTTCTGTACTTGGACAACATTACACACACAACGAACTCAATGCCCCCATCATTACTCAGGATACCATCACTACACTCTGCACGAAACGCAACACCACTCCTGGTCACTATCGTGTTTCCCATCACCACCTCCGTGAAGCTCCTGTCTCCTTCCTCTCCACCCTTTCCAGGCTCTATAATGTGGTTTTGTCCACCAGCTACTACTCTGACCTGTGGAAAACGTCCTGTATCCTGATGTTCTTTAAACCTGACAAACCGCCATCCGCTGTCTCCTACTATCATCCCATCAGTCTTAACTCCGTCTTCAGCAAGGTCCTGGAATACATCCACCAGCATATCAACCAGCACCGCCTCCTTCCCGCTACCCAGTGTGGATTTCGACCATCCTTCTCTGCTGGTGATCTCCTTCATCTCACTAATCACCTGTCTGAACAGCTCAACTCCCGTCAATCTGCCATCTTCCTATTCCTCGACCTTGAGCATTCTTATGACAGTGTATGGCATTCCAGTCTCCTATGCAAGCTCCAAACCTTTGCCCTTCCTATGAACCACGTCTGTCTGATCAGGTCCTTTCTTTCCCAACGTCCTTCCTACGTCAACATCCATAACACAGATTCCTACACCTTCTACCCCACCACCGGTGTGCCCCAAGATTCTGTCCTCTTCCCTCTTCTCTACCTTCTGTATATGGGGGACATGCCACAGCCTTCACTCCCCAACCACCTTCTCCAGTACGCCGATGACAGAGCCTTCCTTGCCCTCGCTCCCACCCTGTAATGCTCCCAACACCTTCTCCAATCCCATCTTTACCAGTTCAACACTTGGTGCAATCAGTGGTTGCTCAAGGTCAATCCTTCTAAGACCCAGGCGATCATTGTAGGCAAAACCACCCCTTCCATCCATCTCCTCGATTTCTACATCACCATTTATGGCCGTCCAATCGCCCTCACCCCCACCCTCCAGTACCTTGGCTTCACGCTTGACTGTCGCCTCTCCTGGAACCCCCATCTTTGGACAATCCAAGCCAAGGCACACTCCCGACTCCATCCCCTCAAGCTCCTTTCTGGCCGCACATGGGGTCTGGACACCTTCAATATCCTCCATACCTATAAATCCACCACCCGCCCTATCCTCTGCTATGTCCACCCTGCATGGATCTTCGCCCCTCCTACCTTTTACAAATACCTTCAAATCCTAGAACGTCATCCTCTGCGCCTCACCTGCGCCTCACCTAATTCAGTTCCAACACCTCCTCCTTTTCCTCGAACGGATACGGACCCTCTACACCTCCTGTAAACTTGATCCCCGTCACCCACTTGTCTCTGCCATCGTTTCCCAACCCTATCTGCCCCCATCTCTCCACTCTCCATAACCTCGCCCAAGGTGGCTTCCACCAACTCCCTCTCCCTGACGATGCCCTCATCCCCTCCATTTACCACTCCTGCCAACTTTGATCCTCCCCCTCCACATTCTGTGTTTTTCCCTTAGGGCATCCTCTCTCCCTCCTCCCTTCCTCCTTCCTTCTTCCCCCGGGCTTCCCCTACCCCTGTACCTTCTTTCCTCCCCCTCCCATCTACACCTCTCCCCTCTCCCTCCTCCCCCACCTTTTCCCCTTTTGGCAGGTCCCCGGACTCGCACACGTCAATGAAAATTCGCGCGCCAGAGATCATCGCCATCGTATCAGTGTCTGCCGCCGTGTTACTGTTTCAGTGTTTTCACCGCCCACGCTCCATCTTTCACATGTGTCATCTCAGTCATCAGTGTTCGTGTACAGTGCTGACCGTTTTTTTTCTTTTTTTTTTAATATTCTACACGTGTGAGTGGCTCTGTGTTGTTTTACTCATGTGTCTACTGCTTTTGTCCACCATTATGTTTTGTTTTTCTATGTCTTCTTTGATTCTATTTGTACTGTCTGTGGCCGAAGAGCAGCGAAATATTGCCGCTGCCGGCACACCTTTTGTAATACCGTTAATGAAGTTTACTACCACCGGCTGCAAGCCGAAATCTGTTTGAACAGTTGATTCGCTGGGAAATTTTAAATTTTACATGATTTTGTCCGTGTCAACTAATGGTTCTTTTCGGATATTAGCTGGTCCTACAGTAAAGCTACCTCTTGATGGTCATGAAACTTTTCCCCAGTGATCATGCTTTTCTCTGCTGTCCCATATCCAAATAACGATAGGGTATTTTCTGTATACACTTAGCTGTCCAAGCTAAAAGACAACCGTTTTTAAATCGACACAGATAGGCCACTGGTGTTGACTACAACGAGTTTGCGGAGAATCATCTGGATATTTTCGTATTCCTCATGAAGTTTCGTCGAGTGGCAAATTGGAATGGATGCATAGCAGTTACCATTACGCAGCAACACACGTTTTAAGCTTCTGGTTGAGCAAACTATAAAAAGCCTCCAGTCTTGAGCTTGATATTTTGGTAGTCCCACATTTAGTAGTAAACCAGGGATGTCACAGCAGTAGACAAGTACATCATCTTGACTGAAGTATGGAAGTAGATCTTCTTCTCTTGTCCAGTAAGCAGTGATTTTAGTTGCTGGTTGTAGGCAATTCTTCCCATTTTGTCTAGGTGCCAAGAGTTCAGAAAACTGTTCAGAATAACAGAGGTCTCTTATCAAATATCTAAGCTCTTCCTGACTAAAGAGCTGATGTCTTGTGGAACATCCTTCCTATTCAGATTCAATACTTTTTTTTTGTCGTCAATCTACTGACTGGTTTGATGCGGCCCGCCACGAATTCCTTTCCTGTGCTAACCTCTTCATCTCAGAGTAGCACTTGCAACCTACGTCCTCAATTATTAGCTTGACTTATTCCAATCTCTGTCTTCCTGTACAGTTTTTGCCCTCTACAGCTCCCTCTAGTACCATGGAAGTCATTCCCTCATGTCTTAGCAGATGTCCTATCATCCTGTCCCTTCTCCATAGCAGTGTTTTCCACATATTCCTTTCCTCTCCGATTCTGCGTAGAACCTCCTCATTCCTTACCTTATCAGTCCACCTAATTTTCAACATTCGTTTATAGCACCACATCTCAAATGCTTCGATTCTCTTCTGTTCTGGTTTTTCCACAGTCCATGTTTCACTACCATACAATGCTGTACTCCAGACGTACATCCTCAGAAATTTCTTCCTCAAATTAAGGCCGGTATTTGATATTAGTAGACTTCTCTTGGCCAGAAATGCCTTTTTTTGCCATAGCGAGTCTGCTTTTGATGTCCTCCTTGCTCCGTCCGTCATTGGTTATTTTGCTGCCTAGGAGCAGAATTCCTTAACTTCATTGACTTCGTGAACATCAATTCTCATGTTAAGTTTCTCGCTGTTCTCATTTCTACTACTTCTCATTACCTTCGTCTTTCTCCGATTTACTCTCAAACCATACTGTGTACTCATTAGACTGTTCACTCCGTTCAGCAGATCATTTAATTCTTCTTCACTTTCACTCAGGATAGCAATGTCATCAGCGAATCGTATCATTGATATCCTTTCACCTGGTATTTTAATTCCACTCCTGAACATTTCTTTTATTTCCATCATTGCTTCCTCGATGTACAGATTGTAGAGTAGGGGCGAAAGGCTACAGCCTTGTCTTACACCCTTCTTAATACGAGCACATCGTTCTTGATCGTCCACTATTATTATTCCCTCTTAGTTGTTGTACATATTGTATATGACCCGTCTCTCCCTATAGCTTACCCCTACTTTTTTCAGAATCTCGAACACCTTGCACCATTTTATATTGTCGAACGCTTTTTCCAGGACGACAACTCCTATGAAAGTGTCGATTTTTCTTTAGCCTTGCTTCCATTATTAGCCGTAACGTGAGAATTGCCTCTCTCGTCCCTTTACTTTTCCTAAAGACAAACTGATCGTCACCTATCGCATTCTCAATTTTCTTTTCCATTATTCTGTATATTATTCTTGTAAGCAGCTTCGATGCATGAGCTGTTAAGCTGATTGTGCGATAATTCTCGCACTTGTCAGCTCTTGCCGTCTTCGGAATTGTGTGGATGATGCTTTTCCGAAAGTCAGATGGTATATCGCCAGACTAATATATTCTACACACCAACGTGAATAGTCGTTTTGTTGCCACTTCCCCCAATGATTTTAGAAATTCTGATGGAATGTTATCTATCCCTTCTGCCTTATTTGACCGTAAGTCCTCCAAAGGTCTTTTAAATTCCGATTCTAATACTGGATCCCCTATCTCTTCTAAATCGACTCCTGTTTCTTCTTCTATCACATCAGACAAATCTTCACCCTCATAGAGGCTTTCAGTGTATTCTTTCCACCTATTTGCTCTCTCCTCTGCATTTAACAGTGGAATTCCCGTTGCACTCTTAATGTTACCACCGTTGCTTTTAATGTCACCAAAGGTTGTTTTGACTTTCCTGTATGCTGAGTCTGTCCTTCCGACAATCGTATCTTTTCCTAGTCTTCACATTTTTCCTGCAGCCATTTCGTCTTAGCTTCCCTGCATTTCCTATTTCTTTCATTCCTTAGCGACTTGTATTTCTGTATTCCTGATTTTCCCGGAACATGTTTGTACTTCCTCCTTTCATAAATCAACTGAAGTATTTCTACTGTTACCCATGGTTTCTTCGCAGCTATCTTCTTTGTACCTATGTTTTCCTTCCCAACTTCTGTAATGGCCCTTTTTAGAGATGTCCATTCCTCTTCAACTGTACTGCCTACTTCGCTATTCCTTATTGCTGTATGTATAGCGTTAGAGAACTTCAAACGTATCTCGTTATTCCTTAGTACTTCCGTATCCCACTTGCGTATTGATTCTTCCTGACTAATGTCTTGAACTTCAGCCTACGCTTCATCACTAGTATATTGTGATCTGAGTCTATATCTGCTCCTGGGTACGCCTTACAATCCAGTATCTGATTTCGGAATCTCTGTCTGACCATGATGTAATCTAATTGAAATCTTCCCGTATCTCCCGGCCTTTTCCAAGTATACGTCCTCCTCTTGTGATTCTTGTACAGGGTATTCGCTATTACTAGATGAAACTTGTTACAGAACTCAATTAGTCTTTCTCCTCTTTCAGTCCTTGTCCCAAGCCCATATTCTCCTGTAACCTTTTCTTCTACTCCCTTCCCTACAACTGCATTCCAGTCGCCCATGACTATTAGATTTTCGTCCCCCTTTACATACTGCATTACCCTTTCAATATCCTCAAACACTCTCTCTATCTGTTCATCTTCAGCTTGCGACGTCGGCATGTATACCTGAACTATCGTTGTCGGTGTTGGTCTGCTGTCGATTCTGATTAGAACAACCTGATCACTGAACTGTTCACAGTAACACACCCTCTGCCCTGTGTAGTGGGACGCGAAATTGAAGCGTCACCCATCCACCAGTGTCAGCCCAGTTTGCAGGTGACTATAAGTTTAATTTAGTTTGTTTATATATTTTTCTTATTATTGGTAATAGATGTGAATTATCTAAAAGTTTTGTATTTTTTTTATGTGTTTCATGTACGGAGAGGGCGGCGCAACGAACGGAGACAGCATCTTCGTTGCCGCGACCAGAGAGGAAATTGCTGGCCGCTATACGTCGCGGGTCGACAGCCGAGGAGCAACAGAAGATCCTGGAACCGAGTTGTTGCGTCGTGCTTCTAAAAATTAAACATGAATTTGTATACTCTTTTTGTACAACAATGACGTCATATAGAGCTTAATCTTGTTGAAAAGTCAGTCCTATTCTGTTAAGCCTCAGGTTCAGAACGTCTGTTTGTAGGAAGTTAATAAAATAGTGGATACTACTAAAGTTGAAACACGTGTTCTGAGGATTTATTTATGGAGAATTATGTGAACTGATTAATAGTATATTTGACAAGATTATTGAATTTTGACAGTGGTCATCGCAACTTTGAATCTAAAAGGTTTAGTCAATGTGTGATTCTGATATCGATTAAGTCAAGATAAAGTGTGTCAATGTAAGTTCTGAGGAGAAACAAACGAAATTTAAATTGAAAAGGTTTACGCAAACCAATTGGCCTGAGTGATGTAATTCTTTGCATACGACTCGACTGATGTTTTACAGTTTCGTTCAAGAACCATTCTGTGACAATTTAAAAAGTATATAAATCATTTTGTAGTGGGTTGTAACTGACGTAGGTGACGAAGTCTGCACATGGTCATATGTCGAAAGAAAATCATTTATAAACAAACCTATATGTCGTTACACTACACCTACCTTCCTATTCATAACGAATCCTACACCTGTTATACCATTTTCTGCTGCTGTTGATATTACCCGATACTCATCTGACCAGAAATCCTTGTCTTCCTTCCACTTCACTTCACTGACCCCTACTATATCTATGTAGATTGAGTCTTTGCATTTCCCTTTTCAGATTTTCTAGTTTCCCTACCACGTTCAAGCTTCTGACATTACACGCCCCGACTCATAGAACGTTATCCTTTCGTTGATTATTCAATCTTTTTCTCATGGTAACCTCCCCCTTGCCAGTCCCCTCCCGGATATCCGAATGGGGGACTATTCCGGAATCTTTTGCCAATGGAGAGATCATCATGACACTTCTTCAAATACAGGCCACATGTCCTGTGGATACACGTTACGTGTCTTTAATGCAGTGGTTTCCATTGCCTTCTGCATCCTCATGTCGTTGATCATTGCAGATTCTTCCGCCTTTAGGGTCAATTTCCCACCCCTAGGACAAGAGAGTGCCCTGAACCTCTATCCGCTCCTCCGCCCTCTTTGAGAAGGCCGTTGGCAGAATGAGGCTGACTTCTTATGCCGGAAGTCTTCGGCCGCCAATGCTGATTATTTATCAAAATTTAGGCAGTGACGGGTATCGAACCCGGGACCGAAAACGTTTTGATTATGAATCAAAGATGCTACCCTTTTTTTTTTTTTTTTTTTTTTTTTTTACTCTCAGTTTGTTCGCTTTTGTTCGTTGCATCTGCTCGGGGCAGACGTCGTAAGACATCCATTTATGTTCGTGGTTGATCGATTGACTCAGTTTTTTTATTACAGAGGGCATGTAACCCTCTGACCGAACACGCTGAGCTACCATGACCCCTAGGCCACGGGTACGCTAATACTAATACTGTTCAAGTCCGGCGAATCATCATCATCTGAAGGAAGAAGTTTTAGCAGAGTGGTGAACACTGGTACAGGAATGTCATCGCTATGTGGCAGAAATCTGCTTGCTGATTCTAAGTGGCGGTATTCCCACTTATGCTTCTTGTAGCGATTTAAATCTTTTACATTGACAATGCAAAAATAACAATCAATATGATGGTTTTTTGGCTCTCACCACACCACTGGCACTCCAAAGTTTAGAGAATCCTTCGTTTAACATTAGTCCACAGTCGTAAAGACTCGACACAGCTTTTGCAAACTTTATGAGGAGCACAATGTTTACCTTGGTCCACCAGTTTAATCCCAAATTACGCAA
Organism: Schistocerca cancellata; assembly: GCF_023864275.1. Classification (NCBI taxonomy): domain Eukaryota; kingdom Metazoa; phylum Arthropoda; class Insecta; order Orthoptera; family Acrididae; genus Schistocerca; species Schistocerca cancellata. Next base: position 515,592,503 of record NC_064631.1, read on the forward strand.
GATAGGCCTGTTTCAAAAAATCGGTGATGTTCTTCCATCGTTCTTGCAAAGTGAATTCTCCACGAATATAGTAGAACACACCAGGAGAGTTGACACAACCTCTACACGAAGATCTCGTGTTTATCTATAAAAAGAGTGAACTAAAATAAAAATTATATTTGAAAAAATATGTTATTATAAATATAAATAATATGGGACTAATAAGACAATATTTATTACAATATGATCTATAGCTTACATTTAACCAAAAATAATGTAATTATTAATTGTGACATATATTTTTCTTGATACAATGCACGAGAAATTCTTCAGTAACAAAAACTTCCAACTGCTATTACCCAAATCGCATCCTCTCACACACTCGTTCCTCGCTCGACTGCCACACTGAGTGCAAACAAAAGGGTGTGGAACCCTGACCTTCAATGCAGCAGTGTGACCGACTGACTCTCCTTGAAACTGTGAGGCACAAGAGGGTGTCTCAATTACTACCACGTCCCATAATCTCACTTTCTCCTATATAACGTGTAACATATAATGTATTGCATTTGTACATATTCAATCACAATATATAAAATGAATAGGCATACAGAATTATGGAATTCACAGTCGATTTACTGTTAATTTTACGATTAAACGCTACACGTCAGAGATAGCCTGTATCGAAGAAGCTAGAGCCATTTGTGGAAGCCAGTTTTCAGATTCAGCATACCAAATATACCCAGTATACATTCAAATATCCCTAGTAAGAAGAAATTTTTTTTGTAGAGCTGTGTTGTATTTACTCAAAATGTTAACAGCACCTGGTGACGCTAAAAAACCGAATCGTTTGCAGACAATGAGATTTTTTAGTTTCCCGTTAGTTTAAGGCATTAAACAAAGGAGCTACTACAGCTACAGAAGAGGAGACTGCCGAAATAGTTTTCCTTGCTATCTGTTTATGATCTTTAAGGTGCCGTATGAGACTGTGGATGTTATTCGTAACTATTGTTTAAATCCAAATCATAGTTAAAAATTGAGAATAAAATTCATCGTCATCAGGTTACCTTCCATTCAGAAGGCCGTTGCACGCAGTGACTGCTATACTGACTTGTAAATAATAGATTTGAGCTATCAGTCGTCCTTTTTAAATTTTATTGGCAGATCTAGATTTTAGCTAGAAACTAGCCATTCTCAATGCACTATCATTTTTAATCAATACATGTAATTTCTGTTGGTCGGGCTTCATCCCCAGTTAATTTAATAGTATTCAATAGTATTAAATAGTCAATCAGCAAATGAATCCGGTGAAAACTTATACAAGTTTTATCTCTACCTTGAATCTGTACCCTGCCGATCTAGAGGTGATACATATTTCTGAACTGCACAATTGTTAACCCTTTCTTTTACACCTTCTGTCTATTGCCTTGACTTAATCGTGAGACTGAATGATTTCTTAACTCGATTCTGTTATATACCTACCTATACTCGTACGGTTGCAAACTTTCATGGTAGTCATGAAACGCAGCTTCAGTATGGCTGCGGACTGGCCGTAGAGGCAGACCTTTTCGAAGTCTAAAGTGTGTCTTATCATGAAAATTCCTGACAACTTGGAATACATTGCTTTGTTAAAAAAAATTTTTTTGCATAAGGTTATCATGTTAAGTTGTAAGCCGTTTGAGCCTACGAGAAATCGTTTTTCCTTAACCTTATTGAATACATTTCATAAACATAAAAGTTAAATAAATCAGCAGCAATATAATCTCCCAAATGGTCTAAAACAGTCTCACAATGTTCGGACTGTTTTTCAAGATCACATTTGTACACAGTATGTTGGTAGCACATCGTCTCCTTGCACCTTATGCTGTGTAAGAGACAGTAACGTTATTGCAGTTCATCATAACGAAGAGGTAAGGTCTCAAATTTTTTCACTGGCTCTATGCCATATTTTGTTGTGTCTCGATATCGATATCTGTGTCAGAGTTCGTGGTGAGGTTACAAGATAGCCCTTCCTTTGTCACTGATGTCTTCAAACATAAAGTTTCATGTTTCTACGTCTACGTATTTACATTTACTTCCGCAGCCACACTATCGTTCATGGCTGGAATATCATCCTCCCAGTTTTATCTACTTTATTTCCTATTCATTTTGCATAATGAAAATTCAAAAAATGACAGTCCTTACGACTTTTCATGTGCCCAATATCTTTCATCTTATTCCAATGCTTCTCACGCAAAATGCTCACGGTGGAAACATAATGCTCTCACAGTCTGTAAAGGTACTTTGCTCATTCACCATCTAAAACCAGAAAATATATTTAATTTTTTCTTGATGTTTTTATAAATTTACCGTTGTCTTGCTTAAATTACTTCACGTTATCTTCAGATTGATGACAACTGTTTAATTTAATGTTTGGATTAACATAAAATGCATCTATGACGGGGGAAGGACCGATGACGCTGAAGGCGTGAAAACTTTGCGTATATCAGAGCAGATAGCGAAAAATATACAGTCATTATGCCGTCACTGGAGTAAGATTTAGTGAACGTGCTCGTAATGATAAGTCAGAACGGTCAGCAGTTGACAGTCTTTCTGTAGCTAATGAGATAAATAGCATATCGTGAAATACTGACCTGTTCTCTGTGAGTTTATTTTGTGCTTAAAATTAATTCTTACTGGGGAAAGGTCCTGTCCCTTATGCTTTTCACAGGTGTGGCTTATCTGTAAGCCGAGGCAAGAAGACTATCATAGCTCAGATATTGTGGAGATTTTTCTGCTTTCAGTAACAGTTAATAGCTTGCAACAAACGGTATATATCACATACAGCAAGAGGAGATTAAGGCATGTAATATTGCTGCAAGAGTATAACATGCTTATCGGTACTTGATTATTATTAAATGGCGCTGCTGTTAAGACCAGCTAGTGTCCGAGCACAAAATTAATTTGCTATACCACGCATAGGAAGATCTATTATTTTTAGAAGTAACTGTGTTACAGGATGAAATTAAGCTCCACTTTTCTTATTTGAATGACATAAATCTTAAGGCCCTGTTATTTATAGAAAATTACCATGTTCAGTCTTAGAATTCAAGTAAATATCTAATTACAGTGAACATTATTGACGTAAATAACGAAGTAAGCTTTAGTCCTTTTTAACAGCATGTGAGAATAGTGTGTAAATTTATGATTGATTATCTATAGGTGTATATCTATCCAGCTCATAAACAAAATGCTTTCACCCTTTAAAATTCATTTAAGTAAAAGGTAATTATTTTTACGTAATTAAAGCTTTGTCAGGCAGCAAGTCATGTAACAAGTAATTTGCCGAAGGTAGCTAATAGAAAATCTGTTTTCAATTGCATTATTGTTGTTAGAAAAAAGTGAAGAGTTCACTGATCATATAAGCTACTGAGGCACACAAATAACATTTTGGTATTTTGCTTTTAGTATTTGAAAGGGAACATCACAGAGAAGAAATGACCCGATTTTCTGCTACTCGATGAAGGTTAACAGTAAACAGGCCAACACGTTTGAAGTTAGTGTACATGCCCATATTACAATTAACGTGTAACTGTAGCTTAGCTTATATTAGACAAGATGTAGTAATTCTCCGTCAGACTACAACGTTTATCTTTTTGTTGCTTCACATTCTTTGTACTGCCAATAACTACATTATTATAGTAAGTTATTAAACTGATGCTGAGAAATAACTGAACAGCACACACACTGTTTTATTTGACACAGTGTTGGATATCACGCAGTCAGTAAGAACATCATTTTTCACTCATTCTGAGACACAATTACAGTTCTCAAATGTTGTTAGAGCTGATGTTTGTTTACACTACACTAGCATTACTTTTCAGAATTAAAGTTAAACTGTACAATCAGATTCTGGCACGGTTACCACTCATTAAATCAGGAAATTTAGCAGTATTGAGAACTTAATCGAACATTTGCGTTGAAAGTGTAATGATGAGCACATACTGCTGTTTTAACTGTGCGCACTCCACTGTCACACCTTGCTCTAATGAAGAAGAGAGAAAAGGCGGTACAAAGTGCCTTATGTACTGTAGATACACAAACTGTGTGCTTAATGCAGTGTTTCCCATTACCTTCTACAATCTCATAGCGTTGATAATCGCTGATTCTGTCGCTTCTTAGGAGCTGTTTCCCACCCCGAGGGCGAGGGAGTGCCCTGAACCTCTGTCCGCTCTTTCACCCCCTTTGACACGGCCATTGGCAGAACGGTAGAACGATGGTGACTTCCTAAGGCGGAAGTCTTCGGCCGGCACTACAGATGATCTTTATTCAGATTTTAAGCAGTGGCAAGGTTCTAACCGGCGACATTTAGATTATTAGTCAAAAAGACTTCCCACAGACCTAGGGTCACACACACAGAGAGGCTTCCTATTGACCGAGGGCCAGGTACGGGCGACGCACTCCTTCATTACCATTATTTTATTATGTATTTTAACCCTGTACTCATCTGGACAGCAGTCCTGTTTATTCTGTCACCAAACTTCACTAATTCGTCGCCCCCCCCCCCCTCCGCAACCCTCCTCATGTCTAACTTCAGTCTATCCATTTTCCTTTTAAAATTTGTAATCCGCATGCCTGATTAAGGGATTTAACCTTCCTTGCTCCGACTCGTAGATTGACAGTTTTGTTTCTTCTGAAGACCACATCCTCCTGAATTATTCAAGCCTGGAAATCCAGATGAGGACTGCATAACCTCCGGAGTAATTTACCTAAGCAAATGCCATCACCATTCAACCATACAGTAGAGCTTCATGAAACTTGCCTTGGTTTCAGCTGTTCGCAGTACCAGCATAGCAATGCAATGTTCGTTGAAGATACAAGGTCAGATCAGTCTCTCATCCAAACTCTTGCCGAAAAGGCTACTGTCCGTCTTCAGGGACCATGCCTTTGTCTTGCGTCCGCAACAAACACCCGTCAGATGAGATTGAACCTACAGTGCGTCTTTCTGCATCATTGAAATACAAAAAATACCACACCATGGCAAGGTCTAAAGGTTCTAGGAGAAGGAGGGGGAGGGGGGGGGGTGAGTCAGGAGGTAATTGTGTTACAGCGTGCAATTAAGGAACGGTCTTCCTATTTGAGTAACATAAAACTACATACATAGTGTTCGTCATTTAATCCAAATTACTATGTTCATTCTTTCAGTTCAAGTAAATCTGTACCTGATTATAGTGAAATCTGTTTATGTAAATAACAAACTAAGTCTACGCTGGAATAGTGTGCCAATTTCTGAGTGACTGTCTGTACGTGTTTATCTGTCTGGTTCATATACAAAAGGCCTTCAGCCTTGGAGCGTGATATCACTTATTAAGACTATGTAAAAGTAATTATTTTTAGACAACCACAACTTTGTCAGGCAGTAAGGTAAGTAATAAGTAATATGTTGAAAGTTTCTAGCAGAAAATGTGTTATCAATTACATTACTGTTGTTACATGGAACGTGAATACTTCATCGTTCATAGTAGCTAATGAAAGACAGGACAGAGGCCCAGTTAACTAGTGAATTGGAGTAATATTTTTACTATTTCAAATGGAATATCACGGAGAACAAGATTACAATTTTTTAAAGTTGTCAAAGTTTATGATTGTTTACACAATATTGGCATAACTTTTCAAAATGAAAGTTAAGTTCTACAGTCAGATTCTGGCACAGTTGCTCCTATCAATTCAGGAAATCCGGCAGTGTTTTTATCTTAATCGGACCTTCCGGTGGAAAGTGTAAGGTAAGCAACGAATTCTATATGTTAACTGCGCCTACTGCACTGTCAGAACATATAGTAGAGAAGGAGAAGTAAAAGCGGGTAGGTAGTGATCGTTTTGATTAACGGCCGTTTTGCAGCGTGTTTTCTGTGTTCGGACACTGATTGCCTGTACTTCAGCTAGGTCACGGTCTAGGTATACAGTAATTATTTCTGTAGTTATCTGGTTAGTCACTGAGTACCGAAACAGCAAGTCTTGTGTATTTATTCATTTCTTAGCCAGAAATAATTAATTGCACTACTTTTCTATTACGCAACAAAATGTGTCTTCAGAACCACTTTGTAAAGGCGAGTGTATATTTAAAATAAATGAGACTGATTAATTAATTAACTTTAGTACACAATACTACCACCCTTAAGTGCAAGGACGATAATATTAAAGTCAGTTTCAAAATAAACAGTAGGAAGTGGAGTCACGCGTTTGACTTGTTTTTTCGGTGACAAGACTAAATAAACTAAAGTTAATTTCATTGGGTTTGTCACTACATGGACTGACAATTATTCTTCTGAATCTGCATTTTAATTCCGGTGAGTAGGACAGAAAGTGTAAGCCCGTTAGAAGAGGTCTTCAAAATTAGTCCAGTATATACATATTATTCGCTTTAATAAACAGGGCCCTAACCACTGCATTCCGCTGTCTGCACTTTTAGAAGTAACATTAGTAAGAGGAGTAGTAGCATTCACGCTTACTTGGATAATTTCACCAATTAATACCAAACACGTTACAGGAATACATAATCGTATTACAAACGTAATCAAACGTCACTTATATTAATTATTGTAATTATATGTGTGCACGACGCCATAGACCCCACTTCGTTCGCGTCATAGACTCAGTTTCACCCACTCCACTTCTTTCTTTGACAGTAGTCTGTTGCGAAATTGAAATGAAAGTGGAGGCCATATGGCCAGGCCGAACCTGAGAAATCTTTTAATTAATTTCAAAATGAGCCTATATTTTCTGCGGCGTTTATTCCGTAAGTCCTTTCAAATTGTGTAATGTATTTCATTTAAAGAAAACGGTTAATCATATTTCAGATACAATAGATATGTACACTATCGTTTAACAAACATGCGTAATTGTTTTTTAAGCGAATGGTAATTTTATAAAGCTAGAACACAGATATTATATTTAGCTTGATGAAAAAGCAGTTCCAGTGGCATGGAAACCAATTTACTGTCGGAACCATTTTCGACTTCTATACTAGTTTCAAATGATCAATTAACTGTTTGAGTATAGGGACGTACAAGTATCTTAGAGTGCGATAGTAGCTTCACAAAAGTTTAACTATGAAAAATGCTCAATATAACAGCTCTTCATAATGTTTTACGTATACATTGCAACCTCACAAGAAAAGAATGAGGAACGTCTCATATTACCACCAGAACGTATGGAAAAGCCAGTTCTATTTCTCCCAAATCCATGTAGGAGTTTTGCAGATTTTTTCTTGTTTTGGATTACCGGGTTCTTCTCACTCGTGAACTATTTCTGTCTTTTAGTTCTTCTTCTCCACTGTCCTAAATTATACTTTTAAACAGTTAGCATTAATTCCATGTAATGTGAGAAAATTTTGCTCTCCGTAACTCTAACTTAGCCATGTCTACACAGACTTCTTGTTTCAATCAATTTCTGTGTGTTAGTTTTTTTTGTTTCTTCGTCCAAGGAAGCAGTTGTAAATAATACACTATAAGGATAGAAAGAGCGAAGTCAGACTCAGAACACGCCGTACTGTTACGGTGAGGGCTCGTCGCAATGGAAGCAAAGCTGATGACTCAACCCAAGTTTTACGACGAATGCTAAAATTTTGCTATTTGCTCGCGGCTTTGATATGTTCTGTTATTTGATTTGGCTTTGCACACAGCCGAGGCGTGCCACAGGCGGGATTTGCTCTTGCATGTTACGGCTGCCGCCGCGGGTGCTTTTAGCTTAGGCGCCTGGGTACAAAGCTAAAATGCTGTAATACCCGACGGAACACCAGCCAGCGGGAGTACATTAAAATCTATTAGCTTTGTTTTGACGATTATGAGCGAGCGCAAAAATGCGTTTGTTTACCTGCTGTTAACTTCAGTCTCCTCAAATTGATTTGGACATACAGTTTACCGTCCGTCGGGGTGTAGCAATTTAACTCGTTGTGGAAGCCGCTCTGCAGGCGAAACGCCACAGTACTGTGAAAATTGCAGATTAAGCAGTGAATCTGGTGTACAGGATTTCCGTAATATAGTACGTTGGCTCTGATCATGAAATGTGTGTTAAAAGTAACAACAAGCAAATGAAGCACGCATCCCAATTTCCTAGCCAAGTTTGTGCCGCTTAAGGCAATAAACGACGCAACAGTATGAGGTGCCACCCAAAATTTCCGAGTATAGCCTCGTAAAAATCAGAAAACCTCTTTTAGATCTAAATTTCCACAGTCACCTTCAAAGTAGTCCGCCTGTGCTTGTGTGCAACGCTTCCACTGATTTTCCCATTGATGGAAGCATTGCTGGAAGTTTGCTGATTGAATCATATTCATAATTAGTGATCATTCCACTAGAGTGTCGTCTGTAGAGTCAAAACGCCGCCGTTCCATTTCTGGGAATGGGACGAAATCGGAAGGGGTTAGATCAAGCAAATAGGGAGGGCGGTGAATAATTGTTTTTCTTTTTTTTACCAGTAATTCCTTCACAATAAACGAGCTGTATGCAGGAGGATTGTAATGATGCAGTAACCAGTCTTTCTTCTCCCATCTCGCAGGCACTTTCTGTCTACCATTTTACCTCAGGTTCCTCAAAGCATTGCAGTAGCCCTTCCCTGTGACTATCTGGCAACATGTAAGGGAAAAAAAATTAAATTGTTGGAAGCGATATTGACCAATAAGCACCGCATACTTAGGAAGAGAGCTGGAAAATGAGCATGTTGGAAGAAATGGAAATATTTATCTAGGGGAATAAGTCGAAAACCAGATTCTAATTGCAATGATATAGTTCATATATTCATACTACTTTACGAATATCAGTTAAGTACTCTCAAAATAGTAAGTACATAACATTACAGTTCTACAGTTCTATATGAGTATAAATCCCATAAATATTTTTGTAATCCTTAAAATAAAATGTTTTTATAATGTCATTTGTATTACAAAATTGTTACAGTCAGTCATTTTGTAGTATATTACGCCAAGCAACGTCATTAACATGACAGCAAGATCTGCAGAAGACATTGTTACTGACAACACCAGAATCGACAGATCAATTGTGAAATCGAAACTAGCCATGTTTTAACAACCATTTTATTTTCTGTACTGCTGATTTGCTTTGTACTATCGTGTCATACTGTCAGCCTTGTGAAGTTTGTGAAGAATGGTGGAGAAATCCAAGAAAACCCATGGGAATAGGGATATCTCTGCACCTCGCAAGAAAAAGGTCACAACATAGGGAGAAAGTGAGCGTTTTGCAAAAAAAAAAAAAAAAAAAAATCATGTGAACAACAGATCAATATACAAACTTACATCGCCTCATTCTAGGTTATCCCTCTCTCTCTCTCTCTCTCTCTCTCTCTCTCTCTCTCTGTCTCCAGAGTACAATCACAACAGACACGTACAGAAATGTTTCTGTAATGTCAATATAGCCTGATGATGTGTCACCTCGAAAAAAGGTTGCTGAATAACTTAGTAGCCAACAAATTTTGTGACTAGTAGCGCTATCTAACAGGCATAGAGTTGACGCTGCAGCCAACTTGCTGGGCTTTTTTGGCCACCGAGAGAATGGCGCCTTCCAATTTGAAGACTGCTGCTTTTCCCCGGTGCATAAGCATTCACACACGATTCATCGGCAGTTACCACTCTGAAAAATAAATCCGAATCGTCTCGAACCGTTGTACGCAGTTCAGTGCACACTTGAAAGCGATGGTCTTCCTCGTCGATTTTCAAAATGCAAGGAAGGAATTTCGCTGCAATTCGTCTGTTGTACAATTTATGTAGATCTACATTTACGTGATTACTCCGCTATTCAAAATAAAGTGCCTGGCAGAGCGTACAATGAACCACCTTCAAGCTGTCTCTCTACCGTTCCACTCTCGAACGGCGCTTGGGAAAAACGAGCACTTCAATTTTTCTGTGCGAGCCCTACTTTCTCTTATTTTATCGTGATGATCATTTCTCCCTATGTAGGTCGGTGCCTAGAGAATGTTTTAGCAATCGAAGGAGAAAATGTGATTGAAATTCCATGAGAAGATCCCGTCGCAACAAAAACCGCCTTTGTTTTAATGATTACCCCTCCAATCCACGTATCATGTCTGTGGCCCTATCTCCCCTATTTTGCGATAGTACAAAACGAGCCTCCCTTTTTTGAACAGTCCCAACTGATTCAGATCCCACTCCAGAATAGCGTGGACAAGCGTGGTGTAAGCAGTCTCTTTAGTACACCTGTTGCACCTCCTAAGTGTTCTGTCAATGAATCGCAGTCTTTGGTTTGCTCTACCCACAACATTATCTATGTGATCGTTCCAATTATTTAGGTTATTTGTAATTGTAATCTCTAAGTATTTAGTTGAATTTACAGCCTTCAGATTTGTGTGACTTATAGTGTAATCGACATTTAGCGGATTTCTTTAAGTACTTGATACTTCATACTTTTCTTTATTCAGGGTCAACTGCCACTTTTCGCACCATACATATATCTTATCTAAATCTTTTTGAAATTAATTTTGATCATCTGATGACTTTACAAGACGGCGAATGACAGCATCATTTGCAAAAGAATAAATAAGGCAACTCAGATTGTCTCCTATGTTGTTAAAATAGATCAGGAACAATAGAGGGCCTGCAATACTTCCTTCCGGAACGCCAGATATTACTTCTGTTTAACTCGATGACTTACTGTCTATTACTACGAACTGTGGCCTCTCTGACAGGAAATCAAGAATTCAGTCGCATAACTGAGGCGATTTCCATAGACACGCAATTTGGTTAGAAGATGCTTGTGAGTTACGGTGTCGAAAGCCTTCTAGAAATCTAAACATAGGGAATCAATTTGACATCACCTTTCGATAGTACTCATTACTTCATGAGTATAAAAAGCTAGTTGTGTTTCACAAGAACGATGTTTGCTGCATCCGTTCTGACTATGTGTCTATAAATCGTTTTCTTCGAGGTTCTTCATAATGTTCGAACACAGTATATGTTCCAAAACCCTGCTGAAAATCGACGTTAGTGATATGGGCCTGTAATTCAGCGGATTACTCCTATTTCCATTATTGGGTACTGGTGTGACTTGAGCCATTTTCCAGTCCTTAGGTACGGATCTTTCTGTGAGCGAGCGGTTGTATACATTTGCTATATGTATATAGCTACTGTATCAGAAACGTCTGAAAGGAACCTGACTGGTATACAATCTCAACCAAAGGGCTTGCCTTTATTAAGTGATTTAAGCTGCTTTGCTACACCGATGATATCTACTTCTATTTTTCTCATCTTGGCAGGTGTTCTTGATTGGAATTCAGAAATTTATACTTCGTCTTTTTAAGTGAAGGAGTTTCGGAAAACCGTGTTTAATAACTCTGCTTTAGTGGCACTGTCATCAGTGACTTCACCGTTGTTATCCCACAGTGAAGGTATTACTGCGTCTTGCCACTGGTGTGCCTTACATATGTATTTATCACATGGAAGGCGTTGACATGCACTGTAGGAAATTTCAATGGGTTCATAAACATCATGGATTGACTTCCTGTTGTCGTTGTGGTTTACTTCACGCACTCTCATAAATATCCTTCAAAGATTTTGCATGTCCCTATTCGTCAATAGTGGAACAGGGGTTACTACTATGACTGCATCGGTAATTGACCATGTAGCCACAAATATAGACAGGGAAAAATGTAATGTAACTCGGAATATCAAACCATCTCTGTCAAATAACAACAGTAAAATCAGGCATCGATCATTCCTTAAACTCCAAGCATACAAACGACATCTATCAGAAATCAGAATAAATGATTTTTCAAAGGCATTTCCAAAAGTATGCATGTCCGTATGAACATCCCACAAAAACAGATGGATAACAGCAGGTATTAAGAAGTCCATCCAAATACTTAAATCCCTCAGTTCCATGAAAAAGAGTCGCAATGATTCAGAATTTTTAAATTTCTATCGTAGATACAAAAAGATCTATAGGAAGGTGCTGATTGCTGCAAAAAAGTCTTTTAAAGACAAAATAATATATAATGCAGAGAATAAAAGCAAAGCAGTCTTGTATGTTATGAAAAGGAAAGGGGAAAGGCAAACAAACGCAGAATAACGTTCTGCTAAGGGAGAGGGATAAGGTAAACAAGCATTTTTCCGGTATTGCAGAGAAGTTACAGCAAAAATTCCCCAAAACAAATGTAACTCTTGCAAATAATATTGCACTAAATACAAATGACATATTTCCATCCACAGAGAATGAAGTCAAAAAACCCATTCAAAAATAAAAAGTCAGTAGGCTTAGATGAAGTACCAATATGTGTAATGAAACAATATATAGACAGTATACAAGATGATGATGATGATGATGATGTTTGGTTTTGTGGGGCGCTCAACTGCGTGGTTATCAGCGCCCGTACAATTTCCCAATTTTTGCTCAGTCCACTTTCGCCACTGTCCTAGATGATGATGAAATTATGAGGACAACACAAACACCCAGTCATCTCGAGGCTGGTGAAAAGCCCTGACCCCGCCGGGAATCGAACCCGGGACCCCGTGCTCGGGAGACAGTATACAAGACCCCTTAACAAATGTAATAAATGAATCTTTCACATCAGGGAAATTTCCAGAGCAGTTAAAACAGGCAAGAGTTGTACTTTTGCTTATGAAAGATAATGCAGAAGACATAGAAAATTACTGGCCCAATTCCTTTCTGACACCATTTACAAAAATAATAGAAGCAATTATGAGAGACAGATTAATGAATTACCTGAATAAATATAATATTTTAAGCGAATTACAGTTTGGTTTCTGAAGTGGAAAAAATACAGAGTCAGCCATAGCAGAATTTAAAAAGTTGTACTTGATGCTCTTGATAAAGATGAGTGTGTCACAGGCATATTTTAGGATCTTTCTAAGGCCTTTGATACAGTTGAACACTAGATTCCATTAAGTAAATTAGAAGCATTAGGAATTAGTGAGGTAGCTAACGACTGGTTTAGATCATATAACAGATAGGATACAAAGAGTAGAGATAACACATACTTCAAATATATCCAAACATTTAGTAAAACACTCACAAGAACTAAAATACATTAATATAGGGGGTCTGCAAGGTAGCATATTAGGAACAATACTATTCCTGATATACATCACTGACTTTCCCAGTAGTGCTACTCATGGTGAGAAAATTCTCTTTGCTGATGACAGCGGTATTATAGTCACTGAGAAAAGAAGAGGTCTCCTTGCAGAGAAAGCAAATGAAACTCTCTAGGAAATTACTATTGGTCAATAAGCAATTCAGTGACATTGAGCATAAAGAAAACTAATGCCATGAATTTCAGTTTCAAGAGGGAAAAATCACAATGTTAAATTAAATATAGATGGCACCTCTATAGACTGTGCTACAAATGCAAAATTTCTAGGAATGAATATTGATTCTCAGCTGAAGTGGTGTGAACACACAAAGGCACTTGTAAACAGAATGTCATCAGTATGTTATGTGCTTAGAATCTTATCATCAGTTGTAACATGTAATATCTTTAAGTTGTATACTGTTCAATTCTTAGCTATGGCATTCTTGTTTGGAGAACAAATGCACAAAACATGAAAACGATTTTCAAAGTCCAGAAAATAGCCATAACAATAATAGCGAAAAATAGTAGTCGAACTCACTGTAAATATCTGTTCAAAACACTGGAGCTCCATGTGAATACATTTATTAGTCAGTTGTAAACGTCAGGAATAACATTGATACTTACTACACAAGCAGCTCTGTCCATGAACATGAAACAAGAGCTACAGTCAACTTACATTTACCGAGAAAAATAAATATAAAACTCAAAGCAGCATTTTCTACCAAGGAATAAAACTGTACAATAAATTACCAAAACAGATTAAAGAAATTGCAAAAATACACTTATTTAAAAAGGCAGCTAAAAAGTACCTGTTACGCAATAAATTTTATACATCGAAAGATTACTTAGATAAAATCCTTGTCTTATATCCATTTCACTCCAGTGAACCCAAATATATCTGGATTGAGCCTTATAATTCACCGTTTAAGATTTTTCTTGCATCTCTACCACCTTCAAACTTCTGACATACCATTCTCAGACTCGTAGAATGTTACCGTGTTGGTTTCCCATTGTTCTCATTGTCACGTTCCCTTGGAGAGTCTCTTCCTGAAGATCAGACTGGGGGACTAATCCACAATTTTTTGCTAGTGGAGAGATGGCCGTAATACTTCAATTTCGCGCCACGTGACCTGTTGGTACGACGTGCATGTCTTTAATGCTATAGTTTCCATTGTCTAGTACTTCTTCAAGGTATTGTTCATTGGTGATTCATCCGCTTTTTAAGGACAGTTTCGTACCCCAAGGGCAAGAGAGAGCTCTGTATGTATTTCTGCTGCTTCGGAGACTTTGGAAAGACCGCCAGCAGAACGAGGGTGACGCCTTATGATGGAAGTCTTCCGCCGTCATTGCTGGTGATTTTGATTCAGAATGTAAGAAGAGGCTGGGTTCAAACCTGGATCACAGAACTGCTCGATCACGGTTGCATTCCCTGTCAACATGAAAAATAATGCCACATCTCCTCTCTAATGACACTGCAAACCTTTGAAACACGATCATCTCGACAGATTACTATCCCAAACTGTGGGTTACCTCTAAAATGCTACTTTTACACTAGCTGCACAAACCCTCTACAGATTCTTTCCCTTCCAGTGTCACCTCACTGTATAGCAAGGTCTTACACTCTACCCACTCCCAATGCATCCATGAAAACCTGAACCAACACTACTTCCTCCCTGTTTAACAGTGTGGCATTTGTTTAACTCCTTCCCAGATGACCAACTCCCGTAAATCAATGGTCTCATATACCATCAGCTCAACAACTAAATAACCGCACTTCTTGCATCCCTCGTCCTGGAGACAACCTGTAAGTAAGTATGGCATTCTTATTTTCGTTTCAAACTCTAGACTTACGCCCTTCCATTTAACTACGTCCGCCATATCGCATCTTTCCTATCTAATTGCTCAATCTTTATTACTATTAGCAATTCCAGGTTCTGTTTCTTCCATCCCACTGCAGGCTTGACTCAAGGCCGTGTCCTCTCACCTCTCCTTTATACCAACTATACGGCCGGTTATGCCGAAACCGTCTCCATTGGGCTACCTCCTTTAGTAAGCTGGAGTGTACTCTCCACTCCAGAAATCCCAACGGTCCCTCCATTTCTAACTCTATCAGTTTACCTACTGGTACAAACAATGGTTCCTCAGTATAAATCCTGCAGAAACCCAGGCAATAATTATAGTAAGATCCACCCACAATTCCGCTTATATGACTCCTAACTTACTATTTACAATCTTCCTACCCAATCAACCAATACACAATAATGTAAGCCCACAATAGGCAAGAACTACTAATTGCATGAATTCAGGATTTACACCCTTCTGCAATCCTTCACATCTAAAAAACCTTGATCTGACCCATCTTCTCCTGTGCAGATGTTGTACTGGTATCACTATCATCATCAGTGTTCTGCCTAAGGCAGGTTTTCACATGTAACTCTCCATGCAGTACTGTCATTTGCTACACTCTACGATTTCTCACTATTGTTTTCTATCGTTACACTATCCATCTTGTGGTATCTTCTGCGTCCTCTTCTTTTTCCATTCACCGTTGCTTCCACAGCCTTTCTCCAGTAAATAATCTCTTCTCATCCAGCATCCAAGAGAATTGTGATCTCTCTCCCCGATTACGTTTAAAATTTCTCTCTCTTCCCCCACTCTTCTCATTATCTCCTCATTTATCACGTTGACTACCAATTTCATCCTTTCCATCCTCCTCCAAATACACGACTCAAATGCTTCTACTATTCATTCTTCCTCTTTCATCGTCCTTGTTTCAGCTCTGTATAATCTCACACTCCATATTAAGAACTTCTCCAGTCCCTTAGTAAGGTCCCTGTCCATGCTCCCACATCGAAGGCACCTCTTATTATGAAATGCCTTCTTGGCGATTGCTGTACTCGTTTTCACCTCCTTATTACGTACCACATCGTCCGTAGTTATGATTCCTAGATATCTGAAAGCACTCGCTTTTTCTATATCTTCCTGTTCTGAGATTATAATTGTTCCTACTTTTCTGGCACTTATTACCATTCATTTTATGTTTATTACCTCTGGTTTAGAATTCCTGCAGGTCCTATGTAATTCTTTTAACATTTCATTTTTAGTTCTTTCACTCTGCCAATAACACCATATTAACACCATATCGTCCACAAATGTCTGTCTGAACGTTTGTTAGAGTATTGTGAAAAAATGTAAAGCAGATTGGTGAAGAATTTTATGAGATTTTTGTTTCAATGTTTCATATATATATATATGTCCAACGTTCAGGTGGATGTAGGCTACATATTGTTTTAACCCATATGGTAAGTAAAAGTAGATATAATTTTGTTGTTGTTGTGGTCTTCAGTCCCGAGATTGGTTTGATGCGGCTCTCCATGCTACCCTATCCTCTGCAGGTTTCACCTTCCAGTACCTACTGAAGCCTACATCTTTCTGAATCTGCTTAGTGTATTCATCTATTGGTCTCCTTCTACGATTTTTACCCTCCACGCTCCCCTCCAATGCTAAATTTGTGATCCCTTGATGCCTCAGAACATGTCCTACCAACCTGTCCCTTTTTCTCGTCAAGTTGTGCCACAAACTCCTCTTCTCCCCAATTCTATTCAGTACCTCCTCATTAGTTATGTGATCTACCCATCTAATGTTCAGCATTCTTCTGTAGCACCACATTTCGAAAGCTTCTATTCTCTTCCTGTCCAAACTATTTATCTTCCATGTTTCACTTCCATACATGGCTACACTCCATACAAATACTTTCAGAAACGACTTCCTGAGACTTAAATCTATACTCCATGTTAACAAATTTCTCTTCTTCAGAAACGCTTTCGTTGCCATTGCCAGTCTACATTTTATATCTTCTCTACTTCGACTATCATCAGTTATTTTGGTCCCCAAATAGGAAAACTCCTTTACTAGTTTAAGTGTCTTATTTCCTAATCTAATTCCCTCAGCAACACCCGACTTAATTCGACTACATTCCATTATCACCGCTTTGCTTTTGTTGATGTTCATCTTATATCCTCCTTTCAAGACACTGTTCATTCCATTCAACTGCTCTTCCAAGTCCTTTGGTGTCTCTGACAGAATTACAATGTCATCGGCGAACCTCAAATTTTTTATTTCTTCTCGAAGGATTTGAATACCTACTCCGAATTTTTCTTTTTTTTTCCTTTACTGCTTGCTCAATATACAGATTGAATAACATTGGGGAGAGGCTACAACCCTGTCTCACTCCCTTACCAACCGCTGCTTCCCTTTCACGTCCCTCGACTCTTATAACTGCCATCTGCTTTCTGTACAAATTGTAAATAGCCTTTCGCTCCCTGTATTTTACCCCTGCTACCTTTAGAATTTGGAAGAGAGTATTCCAGTCAACATTGTCCAAAGCTTTCTCTAAGTCTACAAATGCTAGAAACGTAGGTTTGCCTTTCCTTAATCTTTCTTCTAAGATAAGTCGTAAGGTCAGTATTGCCTCACGTGTTCCAATATTTCTACGGAATCCAAACTGATCTTCCCCGATGTCGACTTCTACCAGTTTTTCCATTCGTCTGTAAAGAATTCGTGTTAGTATTTTGCAGCTATGACTTATTAAACTGATAGATCGATAATTTTCACACCTGTCAACACCTACTTTCTTTGGGATTGGAATTATTATATTCTTCTTGAAGTCTGAGGGTATTTCGCCTGTCTCATACATCTTGCTCACCAGATGGTAGAGATTTTTCAGGACTGGTTTCTCCGAAGCCCGTCAGTAGTTCTAATGGAATGTTGTCTACTCCCAGGGCCTTGTATCGACTCAGGTCTTTCAGTGCTCTGTCAAACTCTTCGCGCAGTATCGTATCTCCCATTTCATCTTCAACTACATTCTCTTCCAATTGTATAATATTGTCCTCAAGTACATCGCCCCTGTATAGACCCTCTATATACTCCTTCCGTCTTTCTGCTTTTCCTTCTTTGGTTAGAACTGGGTTTCCATCTGAGCTCTTGATATTCATACAAGTGGTTATCTTTTCTCCAAAGGTCTCTTTAATTTTCCTGTAGGCAGTATCTATCTTACCCCTAGTGAGATAAGCCTCTACATCCTGACATTTGTACTCTAGCCATCCCTGATTAGCCATTTTGCACTTCATGTCGATCTCATTTTTGAGACGTTTGTATTCCTTTTTGCCTGCTTCATTTACTGCGTTTTTATATTTTCTCCTTTCATCAATTAAATTCAATATTTCTTCTGTTACCTAAGACTTTCTACCAGCCCTCATCTTTCTACCTATTTGATCCTCCGCTGCCTTCACTATTTCATCCCTCAAAGCTACCCATTCCTCTTCTACTGTATTTCTTTCCCCCATTCCTGTCAATTGATCCCTTATGGTCTCCCTGAAACTCTGTACAACCTCTGGTTCTTTCAGTTTATCCAGGTCCCATCTTCTTAAATTCCCACCTTTTTGCAGTTTCTTCAATTTTAATCTGCAGTTCATAACAAATAGATTGTGGTCAGAGTCCACTTCTGCCTCTGGAAATGTCTTACAATTTAAAACCTGGTTCCAAAGTCGCTGTCTTATTATTATATAACCAATCTGATACCTTTTAGTATCTCCGGGATTCTTCCATGTATACAACCTTCTTTTATGATTCTTGAACCAAGCGTTAGCTCTGATTAAGTTATGCTCTGTGCGAAATTCTACCAGACGGCTTCCTCTTTCATTTCTTAGCCCCAATCCATATTCACCTACTATGTTTCCTTCTCTCCCTTTTCCTACACTCGAATTCCAGTCACCCATGACTATAAAAAGTTCGTCTCCCTTCAGTATCTGAATTATTTCTTTTATCTCATCATACATTTCATCAATTTCTTCATCATCTGCAGTGCTAGTTGGCATATAAACTTGTACTACTGTAGTAGGCGTGGGCTTCGTGTCTATCTTGCCCACAATAATGCGTTCACTATGCTGTTTGTAGTAGCTTACCCGCCCGCCTATTTTTTTATTCATTATTCAACCTCCTCCTGCATTACCTTTATTTGATTTTGTATTTATAACCCTGTATTCACCTGACCAAAAGTCTTGTTCCTCCTGCCACCGAACTTCACTAATACCCACTGTATCTAACTTTAACCTATCCATTTCCCTTTAAAATTTTCTAACCTTCCTGCTCGATTAAGGGATCTGACATTCCACGCTCCGATCCTTAGAATGCCAGTTTTCCTCCTCCTGATAACAATATATATAATTTTATGTAAATGAGAAATTTTAGCAAAAATATCGAAATGTTCTTGAGTGATTTATTTCAAATTTTTTCACGATATTCTACGAAACATCTGCAACATAGTTCCGTCCAAATGTTTAGTAAAGAATTGTGCGAAAATTTGAAATAAATTACTCAAGAACTTTTCAAGGTCATTGTTATTTTTTCCTTTATGTAAAATTATATCTTCATTTACCTGCCATACAGATTAAAGTAATGTGTAGTAATGTGTAGCCTATGTCAGTTTGAACATTTATTACGGTCTTTTATTATCATCAGTCTTATGACTGGTCTGATGAGGCCCGCCACGAATTCCTCTCCGGTGCTAACCTCTTCATCTCAGAGTAGCACTTGCAGCCTATGTCCTCAGTTATTTGCTGGATGTAATCCAATCTCTGTCTTCCTCTACAGTTTTTGCCCTCTACAGCTCCCTCTAGTACCATGGAAGTCATTCACCCATGTCTTAATATATGTCCTATCACCCTGTCCCTTATCCTTATCAGTTTTTTCCTCATTTTTCATTCCTCTCCGATTCTGCGCAGAAAGTCCTCATTGCTTACCTTATCTGTCCATCTAATTTTCAACATTCGTCTGTAGCACCACAACTCAAATCCATCGATTCTTTTCTGTTCCGGTTTTCCCACAGTCTATGTTTCACTACCATACAATGCTGTACTCCAGTCGTACATTCTTAGAAGTTTCTTCCTCAAACTAAGGCCTATATTTGATATTAGCAGACTTCTCTTGGCCAGGAATACCGTTGCTGCCACTGCTAGACTGCTTTTGATGTTCTCCTTGCTCCGTCCATCATTGGTTACTTTACTGTCTAGGTCGCAGAATTCCTTAACTTCATTTACTTCGTGACGATCAATCCTGATGTTTAGTTTCTCGCTGTTCTCATTTTTACTTCTTTCCATTACCTTCCTCTTTCTTCGATTTACTCTCAATCCATACTCAATAGACTGTCCATACCATTTAGCAGATCATTTAGTTCTTCTTCACTTACACTCAGGATAGCAGTGTCATCAGCAAATGGTATCATTGGTGTCCTTTCACCTTGAAATTTAATTCTACTCTTGAACCTTTCCTTTATTTCCGTCATTGTTTCTTCGATGTACAGACTGAACAGTAGAGGCGAAGGACTACATCCCTGTCTTACACTCTTTTTAATCCGAGCATTTCTTTCTTGATCGTCCACTCTTATTATTCCCTCTTGGTTCTTGTACATATTGTATATTACCCGTCTCTCCCTATAGCTTACCCCTATATTTCTCAGAAGTTCGAACGGCTTGCTCCATTTTACATTGTCAAACGCTTTTTTCAGGTCGACAAATCCTATGAACGTATCTTGATTTTTCTTTGTCTTGCTTCCATTATTAACCGCGACGTTAGAATTGCCTCACTCGCGCCTTTACTTTTCCTAAAGCCAAACTGGTCGTCATCTAGCGAATCCTCAATTTTCTTTTCCATTCTTCTGTATATTATTATTGTAAGCAACTTGGATGCCTGAGATGTTAAGCTGATTGTACGATAATTTTCGCACTCGTGAGCCCTTGCCGTCTTTGGAATTGTGTGGATGACATTTCTCCGAAAGTCAGATGGTATGTCGCCAGACTCGTACATTCTAAACACAAACGTGAATGGTCGTTTACATGCCACTGCCCCCAATGATTTTAGAAATTTTGATGGAATGTTATCTATCCCTTCTGCCTTACTTAATCTTAAGTCCTCCTAAGATCTTTTGAATTCTGATTCTAATATTGGACTGCTTATCTCTTCTATATCGACTCCTGTTTCTTCTTCTATCACATCAGACAAATCTTCCCCTTCATAGAGGCTTTCAATGTATTCTTTCCATCTATCCGCGCTTTCCTCTGCATGTAACAGTGGAATTCCCGTTGCACTTTTAATGCTATTACCTTTGCTTTTAATGTCACTAAAAGTTGTTTTGGCTTTCCTGTATCCTGAATGTGTCCTTCTGTCAGTCATTTCTTTTTAGATTTCTTCACATTTGTACTGCAGTTATTTCGTCTTAGCATCCCTGCACTTCCTATTTATTTTATTCCTCGGCGACTTGTACTTACGTATTCCTGAGTTTCCCGGAACATCTTTGCACTTCCTCCTTTCATCGATCGATGGAAGTATTTCTTCTGTTACCCGTGGTTTCTTCGCAGTTACCTTCTTTGCACCTATGTTTTCCTCCCCAACTTTTGTGATGGTCCTTTTTAGAAATGTCTATTCCTCTTCACCTGTACTGCCTACTGAGCTATTCCTTGTTGCGGTAATTATAGAATTAGCGTACTTCTACCGTATCTCGTCATTCTAGAGTGCTTTCGTATCCCACTTCTTTGCGTATTGATTCTTCCTGACAAAAGTCTTTAACTTCAGCCTAGTCTTCATCATTACGTATTGTGATCTGAGTATATATCTGCTCCTGGGTACACCTT
Source organism: Schistocerca cancellata (assembly GCF_023864275.1). NCBI lineage: Eukaryota > Metazoa > Arthropoda > Insecta > Orthoptera > Acrididae > Schistocerca > Schistocerca cancellata. The sequence goes on from NC_064631.1 coordinate 515,614,255, forward strand.
ACAATCCAGTATCCAGTAACTCAATTAGTCTTTCTCCTCTCCCATTCCTTTTCCCAAGCCCACATTCTCCTGTAACGTTTTCTTCTACTCCTTCCCCTACAACTGCATTCCAGTCCCCCATGACTATTACTCGTAGATTTTCATCTCCCTTTCAATAGCCTCATATACTTACTCTATCTCTTCATCTACAGTTTCCGACGTCGGCCTATATATCTGAACTATGGTTGTCGCTGTTGGTTTACTGTCGGTTCTCATGAGAACAACCCTGCCGCTGAACTGTTCACAGTAACACACTCTATGCCCTACCTTACTATTCGTAGCGAATCCAACTCGCATTATACCATTTTCTGCTGCTGTTGATATTACCCTATACTCATTTGACCAGAAATCGTTGTCTTCTTCCCACTTCACTCCAATGACCCCTATTATATCTATATTTAGCCTTTGTATTTCCCTTTTCTGATTTTCTAATTTCCCTGCGTCGTTCAACCTTCTGATATTCTAAGCCTGGACCCTCGTTGATTATTCAATCTTCTCCTCATGTTAACCTCCCCCTTGGCAGTCCCCTCCCGGAGAACCGAATGGGGGACAATTCTAGAATCTTTTGCCAATGGAAAGATCGTCATGACACTTGTTCAATTACAGGCCCCATGTCCTGTGGATACAAGTTACGTGTCTAATGCGGTGGTTTGCGTTGCCTTCTGCATCCCCATGCCGTTAATCATTGGTGATTCTTCCACCTTTAGGGAGGTTTCCAACTCCTACGACAACTGAGAGCGCTGAACCTCTGTCCGCTCCTCCGCCCTCATTGACAAGTTCGTTGGAAGAATGACGGGGGATTCTTATGACGGAAGTCTTCGGCCGCCAATGCTGATTATTAATCAAAATTTAAGCAGCGGTGGGATTCGTTCCCATGGCGTACGACGTTTTGATTATGAATCAAAGACGCTATATCTAGACTACGGGTCACCCATTACTGCACTGAGTCAGAATGTGAAGTGAATTAGTCAATTGCCTTCCTATGTTAGAATATATTTGAATTGCATTGTTACACCAAGGTTATTCACTTGTAAGTTGCTGATGATGGCTGCTGATCTTGGTTCGAATTCTGTAATGTTTATTACCTGTTCATTGATGAAGGAATTTCAGGTAAACATATTTAGTAACTCCACTTTAGAGCCATTATCTTCAGCATCATTTGCATCACTGTCATGCAGTGAATGTACTGATTGTGTCTTGCTGCTGGTGTACTGTACATACGGACAGAACCTCTTTGGATGTTCTGCAAGATTCCGGGACTGTTTTGTCGTGAAAAGTATTAAAAGCAACTTCCATTGAAGTTTGCTCTAAATTTCAGACTTTAATAGAACTTCATAAACCTTAGATATCCTGCGTTCTTTTAAAGTGGGTATTCCTTCTTCATTGCTTTTGTAACCCTGTTTGACCTGTATTATGTACTATGGAGTATCAGTACCGTCTCTTGCTAAACTACTACCGCTTTATCCGTCACCATGATCCCTATTTGCTTAGGATTATTTGTTCCTAAGAGGTCAACCGTTTTTTCGCAACCATTTACACTCCGAGTAGGCACATGAAATAATCGCTCAAAATAATTTTAGGGGGAAGAACTTAGTATAGTTTTGGACGATATCTTATACCTAAAACCGGTTTTTGACGTGTATTTTCGCCAAGATATCGAGGGTCGACTGAAATCACCACCAAGTATAACTGCATGAGTGGGCTAACTGTTTGAGATGACACCAGAGTTTTCTTTGAATCTCTCAGCAACTGTATCATCTGAGTCAGGGAGTCGGCAAAAGAAACCAAATATTAATTAACTCCTTTTCTCAATTGTCCTCTGTCCATACTAACTCACAGGAACTGCTTCTGTTGGGAGCAAAATCCCACCACTAATTGCATTTAATCTATTTTTCTGGACAACGTTATGTCTTTTGTAAATATTTCTTCTGAACATATCTCCTGTTTTACTCAGTTGTCAGTATCTACAACGATTTCAGTTTTAGTGCTTCTATTGTCAGTTGAAAGTTAGGTTCCTTCCCAACACAGCTACGGCGCTTTACAACTATAAAGCCTATGGTTCTTAGGTCTAGTCTCGGCCTATATTTTATCTGCATCCTTTGAGACTAAAGCTCATTTCGTTCTTTCCCAAGACCTTATAACCTGAAAATCCGCCCACAGAGCAATAAAAAACCTATAATCTGTTGTTTCAGAAGACGGCTACTTTGAGCGGTTTTAAAAGCCGTGTTAAATAGCAAATGGGAAAAAACGGAATGACCAAAAATCGGTAGTTTCAGAGATAGCCGCCGTCCCTACATCGTTCGTGCCACACTAAAATTGAGTCAATGAATTTGAACTGTGACGTTGCCCGTACTGTTTCGCTTTTAATGCATGTGCGATGCCATCTGTTCCATCCTCTTGGTAGTTATGGACACATTTAAGACATTACTTTAGTTGCTACTGTTATGTCTGTAATAGTGAGCTTCTAGGTGTCATGCCGAGTTGGTGTTTCCATCTTCTGCACATTATTTCGACGACCGACACAGCCATCTCCTTCAGATGCTGCGGGTTTTACTGTTGTGTGTCCTCGTTGTCTCCGAGAGGTGGCGTCTGCACCTCGATACCGACCTGATGGCATTTTATGTCACGATTTATTTCGAGGTAGTGCCCGGCAACGGCCGATTTGCTAGCTTTTTTTCGAGTCATGCATGTCGCTGATGTTTTTTGCATCTTTTCTCCTCTGTTCTGGTAGCCTGCTAAATGTATTTCTTTCGGAGACCTAGATAACCTTTAACGTTACATAGAATACTTTTGATCTTAGTTAAACGTAGCGAAATACTCTGGCCGCCTTATTTACGGAGTAGTCTAGCGATCTTTCTGGATACCGGGACACGAAAATGCGATTTTTACTTTCTTTTCGTGGGTCTTAGTGTCAACCTCTTTCTGAGGCATATATCTGTTCGGTACTTTACGTATGTAGATTGTAGACAGTTGGGAATGTGAGTCTCACGGGATGCGTGCAAGGGATAAGTCCCTGCATTCGCACTATTTATCTGTGTCCTCGATGGCTCAGATGAATAGAGCGTCTGCCGTGTAAGCAGAAGATCCCGGTTTCGAGTCTCGGTCGGGGCACACATTTCCAGCTGTCCTCATCGAGGTATATCAACAACACCTGTCGGCAGCTGAGGGTTTTAACTAATTATCATTATTTCTGAGGCGTTCCTGATTTTGAGTGAATTACCCATTCATTTTAGAGAGTTGAGTACCTATTCTTTCGGAAAGCTGTTTGTAGGTCCTGCACTTCTTCGGTGTGATTCTCTTTGAAAGTCTTCAAGCTGAGCGGACCAGGGTCTGTAGCACAGAGTCTCATTGTGACTGATGGTGATGGTTCAAGTCTTGGGGACAGAGGTCAGTGGGCGTAGGTTTCCTACATACATTGTTACTCACAGATGCATCCGTTGTCCTAAAGCGTCGAGGAAACGTGGCTGGCCCTCTTTTTATGTTTCTATCTTCAGCTGCGGGGATAGTTTAATTATTCAAGAAACTCTTCGAGCTTTTGCGCTGCATGTGGCCATACTACAAATGTGTCGTTCACGTACCAAAAGTATAGTGTCTAGAAATGCTGCATAGTCGGTTCGCTAGATAAACAATCCAACAACTCGTATTAATGAGTTTCATTATAACAGGACAAGTAGAAATACTTGACTTTGAGAGATGTATCGCAAGCAAAGGGTGACATAGGAAAAAGTCTTGTTCAGAATAGACAAACACAAGTCTGATCTACGCAGAGATTGCTAATGAAGATGGTACAATGAGTCGGGTAACGACGTGGCTAACGTTGAAGCTGCTCTATCGAAGTGGGGTGCCACCAGTCGGGTGCGCGGTGCTTATGTCCTCTTCACATAGGGGCCACTGCTGTCTCGTTGTCGTCCTGGAGGGAGGTCGGCCTGCGAGCGATTGGCTGACTTCTTCGGGCAGCCGTCTCTTCTCTGTCGTTCCCGACCGGCGTGCCGGCGCTGCCTTTGCGCCGTAACAAAGAAAACCACCTTGGTTTCAGCTAGGAGGACCACTGCCTCCACCACAATCACGAAATGAAATACGATGATACCAATTTCTGCAACAGCACACTTGAGGAGTCTGTCGAAATCAAGATACAAATCGTAACAGACAGGGAAGACAGTTTCTATTTATATAACGCCTACCGTACTACACTAAACTTGCAAAAATTTCGCCGGGCGTCACATCCACCCGTGTTGAGAGACGGTGAGTGAATTCGGGTTTCATGCAATACACGTGGCGGCTGTGAAAAACAAAACAGTATCAAAGGCGTAGTGGGCGTCGGGAATCCAACACGTCTGTTAGTAGCGCCGCGAGACCAGCAGTAGTTCACAGCATGGTTGGAGTGTCCAGGCAGCGAGCTCTCGTGGCAGCAAAACTCGCAGCATCTGTAGATAGCGTATGGTTCTCTCGTTCAAATTCTGACCACACTTGTAAAACGGAGACAGTAACGCAACCTAACACCAAGGAGCGCAATATTAATCATCACGCCGAGTAACCCTGAGCATCCCGTTATTTCTGCCGTCTATGGAAGCCAGTGCAGAAACACTGAGTTCGCAAAGTACGACTCTTGTCTCATTGTTAGACCTGAGTTTCTCCTGCTGTATACAATTTTCAAACAAGTACCTGAATACAGACAGGTAATATTTAGAGCGACCGCCGATATGTTGATGATACTTTTGTTGTTTGGCCTCATGGTAGAGAGAATCTGAATGCCTTTTAGAACATCTGAACTCGATCCACTCGAACATTCGTTTTACAATGGAGGTGGAAGAGGATGGTTGCCTTCCCTTTCTTGACATTTTGGTTAGGAGGAAGGTTGATGAATCATTGGGACATGCAGTTTACCGAAAACGTACTCACACGGACCTGTTTTTATAGGCTGATAGTTGACACCATCCGGCTCAGCGTGAAGAGGTACTTCGTACCTTGGTACACTGGGCATATGTTATTTCCCACAATGAGACTTTCCCACCTAAGATGCCCCATCTTGAAGCTACATTTCTTCAGAATTGTTATAGTGCCAGTAAGGGGTGAGAAAGAAAAGGAAGTGGGAGAATACAAGGTCTACCTGTCAGGAGTCAAAGCAGGAATAGCACAATGGGGTGTAGTGATTTACATCAGGAAAGAAATGGAACACAGCGTAGTTGCAAAAAGATATGTAAACGAACGACTGATGTGGATAGATTTGACAGTGTCTAGCAAGAAAATTAGGATTGTGTCAGTATATTCGCATTGTGAAGGGACAGATCAAGATAAGATGGATAGTTTTTATGAGGCACTCAGTAATGTAGTTGTTAGAGTAAAGGACAAGGACAGTGTTCTGCTCATGGGTGATTTTAACGCCAGGATTGGAAATCGAACAGAAGGGTATGAAAAGGTTATGGGTAAATTTGGAGAGGATATGGAGGCCAACAGGAACGGGAAACAACTCTTGGATTTCTGTGCCAGTATGGGCTTACTAATCACAAACTCCTTTTTTAAACATAAGCACATTCACCGGTATACTTGGGAATGCAGGGGAACCAGATCTGTCATTGACTATATAATAACAGACCAGGAATTCAGGAAGGCTGTGAGGGACACACGTCTATTCAGGGGATTCTTTGATGACACTGATCATTATTTAATCTGCAGTGAAATTGGTATTGTGAGGCAAAAGTGCAGGAGGTCAGGTCCATATGTAGGAGGATAAGAGTGGAGAAACTTCAGGATAAGGAAATCAGGCACAAGTACATAACAGCTATCTCAGAAAGGTACCAGTTAGTTGAATGTAGTCAATTACAGTCATTGGAAAGGGAATGGACAAAGTACAGGGACACAATAGTAGAAGTGGCTAAAGAATGTCTTGGAACAGTAGTGTGTAAAAGTAGGATGAAGCAAACAGGTTGGTGGAATGATACAGTCAAGGCAGCCTGTAAAAGGAAAAAGAAGGCGTATCAAAAATGGCTACATACCAGAACCCAGGTAGACAGAGAAAGCTATGTTGAAGAAAGAAACAAAGCCAAACAGATAATTGCAGCATCCAAGAAGAAATCGTGGGAAGACTTTGGAAACAGGTTGGAGACTATGGGTCAAGCTGCTGGAAAACCATTCTGGAGTGTAATTAGCAGTCTTCGAAAGGGAGGTAAGAAGGAAATGACAAGTATTTTGGACAGGTCAGAAAAACTGTTGGTGAATCCTGTGGATGCCTTGGGCAGATGGAGGGAATATTTTGAAGAGTTGCTCAATGTAGGTGGAAATGCGATCAGTAATGTTTCAGATTTAGAGGTAGAATGGGATAGGAATGATGATGGAAATAGGATCACATTTGAGGAAGTGGAAAAAATGGTCAATAGATTGCAGTGCAATAAAGCAGCTGGGGTGGACCAAATTAAGTCGGAACTCATCAAATACAGTGGAATGTCAGGTCTTAAATGGCTACATAGGATAGTTGAAATGGCCTGGGAGTCGGGACAGGTTCCATCAGACTGGACAAAAGCAGTAATCACACCAATCTTATACATGGAAACAGAAAAGATTGTAACAACTACAGAGGTATCTCTTTTATCAGCGTTGTGGGTAAAATCTTCTCAGGTATTGTTGAAAGGAAAGTGCGAGTATTAGTTGAGGACCAATTGGATGAAAATCAGTGTGGGTTTAGGCCTCTTAGAGGTTGTCAGGACAGATCTTTAGCTTACGGCAAATAATGGAGAAGTATTATGAGTGGAACAGGGAATTGTTTCTATGCTTTATAGATCTAGAAAAGGCATATGACCGGGTTCCTAGGAGGAAGTTATTGTCTGTTCTACAAGATTATGGAATAGGAGGCAAACTTTTGCAAGCAATTAAAGGTCTTTACATGGATAGTCAGGCAGCAGTTAGAGTTGACGATAAATTGAGTTCATGGTTCAGAGTAGTTTCAGGGGTAAGACAAGGCTGCAACCTGTCTCCACTGTTGTTCATATTATTGATGGCTGGGTGAGATTAAGATATCTGAACACAAAATAAGCAGTCTTGCATATGCGGATGACATAGTTGTGATGGCAGATTCGATTGAAAGTTTGCAAAGTAATATTTCAGAGCTAGATCAGAAATGTAAGGACTATGGTATGAAGATTAGCATCTCCAAAACGAAAGTAATGTCAGTGGGAAAGAAATATAAACGGATTGAGTGCCAAATAGGAGGAACAAAGTTAGAACAGGTGGACGGTTTCAAGTACTTAGGATGCATATTCTCACAGGATGGCAACATAGTGAAAGAACTGGAAGCGAGGTGTAGCAAAGCTAATGCAGTGAGCGCTCAGCTACGATCTACTCTCTTCTGCAAGAAGGAAGTCAGTACCAAGACTAAGTTATCTGTGCACCGTTCAATCTTTCGACCAACTTTGTTGTATGGGAGTGAAAGCTGGGTGGATTCAGGTTACCTTATCAACAAGGTTGAGGTTACGGATATGAAAGTAGTTAGGATGATTGCAGGTACTAGTAGATGGGAACAATGGCAGGAGGGTGTCCACAATGAGGAAATCAAAGAAAAACTGGGAATGAACTCTATAGATGTAGCAGTCAGGGCGAACAGGCTTAGGTGGTGGGGTCATGTTACACGAATGGGAGAAGCAAGGTTACCCAAGAGACTCATGGATTCAGCAGTAGAGGGTAGGAGGAGTCGGGACAGACCGAGGAGAAGGTACCTGGATTCGGTTAAGAATGATTTTGAAGTAATAGGTTTAACATCAGAAGAGGCACCAATGTTAGCACTGAATAGGGGATCGCCCGCATCTCGTGGTCGTGCGGTAGCGTTCTCGCTTCCCACGCCCGGGTTCCCGGGTTCGATTCCCGGCGGGGTCAGGGATTTTCTCTGCCTCGTGATGGCTGGGTGTTGTGTGCTGTCCTTAGGTTAGTTAGGTTTAAGTAGTTCTAAGTTCTAGGGGACTTATGACCACAGCAGTTGAGTCCCATAGTGCTCAGAGCCATTTGAACCATTTTTTTGAATAGGGGATCATGGAGGAACTGTATAAGGGGGGCTATGCTCCAGACTGAACGCTGAAAGGCATAATCAGTCTTAAATGATGATGATGATGATGATGTTATAGTGCGAAACAGATCGAACTTGCGTTTCGCTATCGACCAACTGTGCATCGGGTGACTGATGATTAATACTGAGTTGACACAGAAGTAGCCGGCCGCTGTGGCCGACTGGTTATAGGCACTTCACTCCGGAACCGCGCTGCTGCTACAGTCGCAGGTTCGAATCCTGCCCCGGGCATGGATGCGTGTGATGTCCTTAGGTTAGTTAGGTTTAAGTAGTTCTAAGTCTAGGGGACTAATGACCTCAGATGTTAAGTCCCATAGTGCTTAGAGCCATTTGAGCTATTTTGACACCGAAGTCTACTTCCTTTTTGCCTTACGCAGGAACCACTTCCAACAAGATCGGTCGTATTTTACGGAAATAAGATGTGAAAGGTGTTTTCTGACCTCCATCTAAAATTAGAGTGCTTTAGGGTTCTGTTAAGGATGATCTCGGTTTGCGTAAGGCGGGTGTATATCGCATTCCTCGTAGCTGTGGCGTGGCATTTATTGATCAGACTATCAGGACCGTTTAGGACCGATATACTGAGCATAAACGGCACAAACGATTACAGCATCCAAGTAGATCTGCTACTGCCGAACATTGTTTTGATACTGGTCACTCTATGATATATAACAGTACCGAGAAATTGGCTTGCACGTCCAGGTATTGGGATAATGTTGTTAATGAAGCTGTCGAGATTAAATTAGCGAGCAACCTTGTATACACGGGTGGAGATTTTTGTTTAAACTCTGCTTGGAATCCTACTCTCTTCCTTATCAAAAAATCAGAGGGACACAGTCAATGCCATCTCACATGCTAGTTAGTAGTCTTTCACTATCGATATCACCGTCTTTGATCATCTTTGGTGGCACTAGTGTTCATTGGGTGTGAGTTATCTTTTCTGACTTACTCTAAGAACCGAGGTTTTAAATATACTTGTACATCGCCTGTACGTTGCAGTTTGTGCCTTGGGAAAGGCGGGGTGTTCTCCCGCCGAAATATCGCCGATCGCTGTAAATATTACCTGGCTGAATTTCCGTAAGTTGTTTGAACCTTGTTTCACTGGTTCTCAACGACGGCAGAAACCTCGCAAGTAAGTGTGGGGCCAGCACAGCAGCGCGCGTGGCCCGGCAGTAGGAAGTAGCGGGCAGCAGCGCCGTGGCGTGGCGTGGCGTGGCCTGATGGATTGTCCCGGAGGCGAGGCGAGACACGGGGGACGCAACGGCGGGGAAGACCCGCTGCCGCCGGCGCGAGTGGCGCGGTGGGTTAAGCACCAGTGGCTGGCAGCTTCTCCCGGGGCGTCTCCGCTACTCGGCTCAGGCAGTCCGCGGAACCTCATACAGAGCAAAACGAATGCAAAAAGTTGTACTGAACAATTTGAACAACGTTGAAAGGGTGAAAAATGTTAGTGACTGTGCAGAATTCTCTTAAGGGGCTCCGGAACGCCCTATACTTGCAATGTTAAAATAACGCTTATAAATTACATCTTTCCTCACAAAGTATTTGAGGTAGGAAGTTGAATTTTTTACAGATTATTTATTGGAATATGGACTACAACTTAACACAGGGATTTTACAAAATTTTAGTTCAGTTATTAAAGATGATTTTTTTTTCAATTGTAATGAAAATTCACAACATTTTTTTGCAATTTTTTATTTATATATTCAAAAATATACAGTTTTTTGGAAAAAGGCTGTGTTAAATTATGCAGAAGGTACTGTGTAACATTTACTGAAAGTTTGAAACAAATATGTTTGGAAGATCCTTAGAAAACATGTAATTAGTATGAGAAAATAAAAGTTTTGGGAATCGAGCGACAAAGATTGGATTAACTTTTTAGTGCATTCCAGGTCCATAGGATGGATTATCTTCATCCTCTGCAAACTCCTCCTCCAGCTTCCTCTTGTTCCTCCTCCTGTTTACTCTTGCTTGTATTTCTAGACTCTTTACATCCCTGTCTGCAGCCCGAAGGCGTTCCTTGTCTAAAGCAAGCATCACTCGTACCATGTTAGAACCTATCTTCATTCCCATATTTCTAAATACCTTGCACCTTACAATGTTGCCATCATCTCCTTTTCTTAAAATCCTTCAGAGGATTTCTAATAACATTACTTTTACTCATCATTATACCTCAACAAAACAGAGACTCAAGAAACAGAATTAATTACGAATATTTTCGAGATAACGACAGAGTAAATAAACATGAAACAATCGACAATCACACCAGCGATATATATTGAACCATCACAGGTTAGCCACAACACATACATTATCTCACATCACTAAAATGTACCTGATGAACACGGACGTTAATAATAACACCATTTGACAGCAGTTTAACAGCGCCACAGTGGGTCACGCCCATGTAGAACACATTTAAAAAAAAATTGAAAAATAGTTGTAGTCTTCGGAATTGAATAAATTATATATCTATTAAAAGGTAATAGTCTGCAGATTCAGAAAACGCAAAAAAGTAAAAATTGAACTTTTCATGATTTTGAGCCTTTCCGGAGCCCCTTAAGACAGTCCCTCAGAGTTCGATTTTCGGGCCACTGCTATTCCCTATGTATGTCAGGGCCCTTCGACTTGACATTAAACGAGCAGAACTGCCACTATCTACAGACGATACTAGTGTTACAACAAATCCCAGTAGAGAGGAAGAATCAGAAGAGATTACAAATGATACATTCAAAAGAACAGTAAAGTGTTTCGCGAAAAATGGACTTTCCCTTCATTCTAAAAGCGAAATTAAAGAAACGCACGAGATTCAGTCTGTGCAATAAATAGACCAATACCAGCAGTTGATATATCACAGAACACATACATAGTAACAGGAATCGACTACTCTACAGCTACACTATTGATGACAAACAGCGGGAGACAACGTCTGCTCTAAAATATCTAGATGCAGCTATCCAGAGCGACCTTAAGTGGAATAATCATATAAAACAGATAGTGGGAAAAGCAGATACCAGACTCACATTCATCGGAAAAATCATCCACGAAAGAAGTGGCTTATAAGACGCTCGTTCACCCGGTTCTTGATAATTTATCATCTATCTGGGATCCCCGTCAGGCAGGACTGATAGAGGAAACGGGAAGATCCAACAAAGAGCGACGCGCTTCGTCACGGGATCGTTTAGCTGGTGACAGAGCGTTACGGAGATGCTAAACAAACTCGACCAGCAGACGTTATTAGAGAAGCGTTGTGCGTCACAGAGAGATTTACTATTGAATTTTCGGGACAGCACTTTTCAGGAAGAGTCGGAAAACATATTACTTCGCCCCACATACATCTCACTTATTCACCGTGAGAAGAAAATTAGAGCCAATACAGAGGTTTACCGACACTCATTCTTCACACAATTCGCGAGTTGAAGAGGTTTGGAGGGATCAGATAGTGGTACCGAAAGTACACACCATTACATGGCATGTGGAGTGTGATGCAGATGACGCAGATGAAGGAGTCAGTAAATAGGACAGACTGCGCCAAATATATGGGTTGAGATACTGACGAAAACTTGAACCTGAAGAAGCATATGACCGAACTTCTCAAATATAACATGTGGTGTTCACACACACGTAGGTACCTCTTTAAGGAACCAGACATTCTACTTGTCCCAGTACATATACTCGCTAATGAAATTCGTCGTAAATAATCCATCCACAAATGGACAAGAACACTAACATCCATGCCTACAAAACTATAAGAATGAGACACACACAGAAAGAGAGAGAGAGAGAGAGAGAGAGAGAGAGAGAAGGAAAAAAAGTGTTCATTAATTTTAACACTAATCATGTATTCGTATCCTGTAAATTGAGTCATTCCACATCATTTCGATAAAACAATCGTTCTAATGATCTATCGAACCTGTAACTACCCAACTAACTCGTGGCACACTGACACCTCAGTTAAATTGTTTTACGTTTTGATACATGTACTGAGTTATTGAAATTACTGAGATGATGTGTGTGATCGAGGCAAAGCTAAGGTGAGTTCTGGTTTATCGGTAGTTGAGGTGGCTAATAAATACAATCAGAGATCTGTATAAGCTAACACATTGATAGGTTTATTTACAATTATAAACTTAATAATTTAGATACACATAACATGGAGGTGCTGTAGGTCCTCCTATGATGCTGAGTTAAATATAGGAAGAAAATTTTTCTTGAAGGTAGCAAATAATGTTGAATGCCGAAGTACTTCGATAGCGGACTGAGATGCAGTACTATTTAGTACAGTCATGCTACATTGATGTATTGTCCTCACTGCAGTCCTCCATACTAGTGTTGCTAAGTTAGTATATGTACTGAATCTGGGGGAGAACCTCTAACAAGATGCGCTGGCGCAATTAAAGTCACAGGCTGTGAGGTCATGTGAATACCACGTCCTGTGCTGATGTGTACGCATAAGGCCCTACCAGAGACAGTGGGTGATGGAAAAGTGGTGTCACCTGGTGATGCACTGGTAGGAGATTTAAGAGTGCCGCCTCTCACGTTGCTATGTGTTTCGCAACATATGCCGGGTGCAGTCGACGAAGATTCTGTTGATTTCGGAAGTTGCATTATAACCACAAAAAGTGAACGCCTCCTACCTTTTCAAGATTAACCATCCTAAATCCAGGTACTAATTACAGCAGTTACTTCCATTAGCCTTATTGTGCCATTTCTGACCGTCCCATCCAATTAAACAACACAATAAAACATCCCAGACTAACCCTTTATTGTATACGAAAGTGCACAACTGCTAAGCAGCTGAACATGGGAATTGCATCCCTCAGCCATTTTCCACGCCTACAAGGCTTTGGTGAGATTTATCCTGCACAGATAATGCCTGGATATTTACAACATTCTGTCAGTCCAATATAACCATTGAACACAACGTATTTCGTCCACTTACCCTCCTATACAAAATCCTCTACCAGCTCATCAATTTTCATCACCTCCTCGCCGACACCGAACATTTCCGTAAAGCCTGTACTTCTTGCAGACATGACTCCAACAGCCTCATTATTTTCCCCTAACGATAAATCCCGATGCTGCACATATGGTAACATGTTCCATCATCACTACAGTAACACACTCTCAACATCCTCTCTAGGTGCAGTGTTAATAGACTCCCAGTCCCTGTCAACGATAGCGGCCAATACATCTTGTAATGCCGCATCATTTTTCTTTGTACCTCACAAATCACTTAAAAAGCAAAAACAATAAAATATTTAATTATTTCCTACTATTCATTCAGTTCAGAAAGTGATTATGGAGATAAAGGCACCTACATCGTCAGACGAACAGTGAAGGGTTAGCCACTAACTTTTCACTTAATAATTCATAACTGATTGATCCAATTATATACAAAGTTCAATAATTATAGTAAATTGTAACGAAAAGCAAATTCCTCAATACTTTTATATCACAATGATTAATAGGATTAACATCAATGGTCTCAAACTAATAACGTTCATTAATTCTAACCAATAACATCTTTTCAATTTCATCCAACATTCATTCATAAAGAACTACTGTATCAGTGGAACGATTCTTCACGCCACACCATGACCACGACAAAAACATGTTCGCCTCAAATGAAATTCCAAGAGTCAGTATCGAGATATGCATCTTATTAACCTCTACCAGTGAAAGTTTAACAAATATATGTTGGTTTCAACGTGTTATATTTATTGAAGGCATTTCATTCTCTCTCTTTCACAAAAACAATGGTTTACAATGTATTCATAAAATGTACGCAGTAATATTTTGATGTATTCTTACAAAACGATCGAGGAAAAATACTTTCATCTCTTAGTGTCATTTATATGCGTAAGTCTATGAAATACAAATTGATCCATCTGGCGGACTTTTGCCATACCTGCAGTATGTACTTAATCGAAAGAAGGTAATATTTAAAATTTTTATTTTGGCTGGAGCAAAGTCAAGGTAAATTTTTTGAATGATGTTGCCATCGTTTGAATTTAATAGCTTTTATTTTATTGTTATACGATCAATATTTTGGCCTTATGACATTTTCAAGTACAAAAACTTATTTGTATGTTAAAAGACATCAGACTGGTATGTAATACAAATCCTATATGATTAGATATGCTTTTCCGACAAGTACTTGTATTTCGTATCAGTCTGATGCCTTTTGACATAAACTTGTATTTGAGAAAGGCCTATGATCGAAACTCGATCGTATAGCAATAACACAAAAATTATTGTAGACAAATGTTGGCAGCAGCATTTTTCCAAAAAGGAGGTGTTAACGATGAGTGAGTGGGAAATGCTACAGATTTTATATCGTTATGCCAAGGACAGTCTTGTGTAAAGAGTAGCTAATGCCATTATTGAAAAGAAACGGTCGCGACCTCCCATGTGCTGTTGTATAGAAGGCTGTTTCCATATAGGAGTCTGAGGAAATTGCGTTGAGTAACAATGAGTACCAGATCAAATTCCACTTAAGATTATATTAAGAAAACATTATTAAATTTGTTTATTGTATTTTCTGTTGTGGTGGCCAGCATTACTGTCTTTCTCGTCTTGTTGGTTATATATTAGGTACTTTTAAGAATTTTTGTTTGTGGTGGGTGTGGTGGTTGTTTTTGTGGGGGTATGAAATTTAAATTTCAGAGCACGTTTGTATCCAGCTGCTCAAATCCAGCTGGTCACACCAGCACTATTCAGGCACTGAAGTTTCGTGAATGGGCGCTGATCACTGATGTCTACATATTGACAGATACAGTGCCTTGAAGAGCCTTGCTTTGGCAGCGTGGCACAGTGGTAGGCAGTCTAAAGACTTGAAACCAGCAGCAATCTAAAGCCAGCTGAGGATGCAGCAGGCAACAGAGGCAGACAATATCTTGCGTGTGGTACTGGCCATACAGGGTATGCCACTGGGTCATGTTTACCTCTCCTAGAGTAACTGAGAATTAGCCATTGAGCAGCTGCTCCTGGGCAGATAGCTGGACATTTGGCTGTGGGCAGGCGACATCAGCAGCACTTGGTGTCGACAGTAAGGAATGGAGTTGGCCACATCAACATGGAGATGTGCCATGGGCCACTGTGGGCAGTGTTGGCCAAATCTTGGGTTCGACACAGGGCCTGGAATGCGGCAATTACCACGCTTGCCTTTGTTATCGACGTGACTGGCCAAGGGGTTGGCCACGGTCATCAGATGAGGGTGCTGCAGTGGTACTCGTTAACGCTAGTAAAACGAGACGGGCCCTGAAGATGCCGACAGTGCAGTGAAGTCGGACAGACTGGAGGAGGGAACAGAGCAGTGGAACTGTGACTGTCAGGATGGGGTGTCGTCAGCTGTCACGTGGACATCGTTTGGCTGGTACAGCAGTCGGTTTTTTATCTGTATGTCCACAACATACAGCAGCTGGGAACCAGTTAGGAATTTCAGAAGTGATATTAGATTACAGTGATTCTAAAGTGAGACATAAGAGTGGCTTGTGCCATTGAGTGGGCCCACAACTGTATGTGTGCTGCCACTAATGTGTGACAAGAATTTAAAGAGTCAAAACACAGTGGGGCCGTGTTACACCCCTGCTGGTAGAGCAGTGTTTCTTGGATTGAAAAGACATGAGGCGGCTGTGGTGTGCTCTGATATACTGCAACTGTGAGTGAGTCGAAGAGCCCAGAGAGAGGCTATGTTGTATACAATTATCTAATATAGATAAGCTTTATAATTCAATCATTATTTTATATTAGTTCAACTCCGCCATAGCCGGTCCCAAGCCCGGTTGAGAAAGGAGGAGGGGGAGGAGTAACACCTCGTCAAAAAAAACCTTGGTTCACCTAGCCTGGGTGATAGTACCTCGTGAGGGCCCCTTGCCAGGGATACGGTGAAGACCTTAACGGCAGCGAAGGCAGAGAAGATGAGCTTCGGTACTTCGGAGCTGGCGGAAGAGGCACCTTTTCTCTTTGGGTACAAAAAGAGTACAAGCAGCGACTGAAAACCAGAGGGGCGGCTACAGACAGTGTCTGACTCATGGTGAGCGGCTGACTTTAGGCTGGGCATCCTACTGCCTATGTGGAAAGTAACAGGAAACTACCACATTAC
Organism: Schistocerca cancellata; assembly: GCF_023864275.1. Lineage (NCBI taxonomy): Eukaryota > Metazoa > Arthropoda > Insecta > Orthoptera > Acrididae > Schistocerca > Schistocerca cancellata. The sequence continues at coordinate 515,630,445 of NC_064631.1, forward strand.
ATTCCCAAGCAATACTTGGTATGTCTCTCCATGTGAAAAACTCCAGAGTTAAAACTTCCCCTTATTCGGACCTCCGGGAGGGGAACACATTGAAAGTAGACATATCTGAAAGGAATAAAGGGACAGTGAAGGGAGGAAAGATACGGATTGGAATATGGAATGTGAGGACACTTCTGCAAGCAGAAAAGCTAGAGAATGCAAAACAGGAGATGAAAAGGAACAGATTAGATGCCCTCGGTTTGTGTGAAATGAGATGGGAAGAGATTGAGGGGATAGAAAGTGGAGATTATAACTCTTTTACTCAGGGCAAATCGAGAGTGGTGAAAACGGTGTAGGAATATTGACAGGGTAAAAGTTGAAAAGTAAGGTAATGAAGGTACAATATATTGATGGAAGACTGATGATGATACGACTGAATGGTAGTTCAAAATATTTGGTATTAATACAGGTATATATGCCAACCGCCAGCACAGGGATGAGGAAGTGGGAGAATATTATGAGAAAATAAAGAACTCATCGAGAAAGAAAATAGAAATACCTGCATTATCATCATGGGGGACTGGAATGCAGTGGTGGGTGAAGGAAGAGATGAAGATACTGTAGGAAACTTTGGATTAGGAATAAGAAATGAGAGAGGTGAACGACTAATTAGTTTCTGCAAAGAAAATTCATTAGCAGTGGGTAAGACATTATTTGAACACCACAAAAGGAGATGTTACACATAGATAACAAATTTGAATAGGGAAATATATCAGCTCGACTACATCCCGATACAAAAAAGGTTTAGGAACAGTTTGAAGAATGCTAAAGCTTATCCAGGAGCGGATGTAAATTCAGACCACAAACTAGTGATGGGAGAAATACAAGTCTGGAGAGGTAAAGCAAAGGAAAGACTAAACATAGAAATATTCAAAGAGGTAGGAAAGGCATCAGATTTGGAGAATAGATTTATGGAAAAATGGCAAAGAGGTAGTGTTGATGAAAGTTTTAAAGACAAGTGGATAAAAATGAGGGAAGGACTCGCCAAAGAAGTACTAAGAATTAGAGTATCCCAAAGCACCAGGAATGAATGGATAACAGAAAACATGTAGAAAAAGATGGAAGAGCGCAGAAAGTGGAAAAGTGTAGAAACTGAAGAAGGCAAAAAGAGGTGCAGGAAACTAAATAATGAATTAAGAAGAGAAACTGAAGAAGCAAGAGAAAAATGGATGAAACAGAAATGTGACGAAATAAAGAAAATGGAGAGAGAGGGAAAGTATGAAATGATGTATAGACTGGCTAGTGAGATAGTTTTTGAACGTAAAACAAAGAGAAATAACATGGAAACAGAAAGAGCGGATGGTATTCTAGCAGAAGAACCACAGGAGGTTTTGAACAGATGGCAAGAATACAGGGTGTTACAAAAAGGTACGGCCAAACTTTCAGGAAACATTCCTCACACACAAATAAAGAAAAGATGTTATGTGGACATGTGTCCGGAAACGCTTAATTTCCATGTTAGAGCTCATTTTAGTTTCGTCAGTATATACTGTACTTCCTCGATTCACCGCCAGTTGGCCCAATTGAAGGAAGGTAATGTTGACTTCGGTGCTTGTGTTGACATGCGACTCATTGCTCTATAGTAGTAGCATCAAGCACATCAGTACGTAGCATCAACAGGTTAGTGTTCATCACGAACGTGGTTTTGCAGTCAGTGCAATGTTTACAAATGCGGAGTTGGCAGATGCCCATTTGATGTATGGATTAGCACGGGGCAATAGCCGTGGCGCGGTACGTTTGTATCGAGACAGATTTCGAGAACGAAGGTGTCCCGACAGGAAGACGTACGAAGCAATTGATTGGCGTCTTAGGGAGCACGGAACATTCCAGCCAATGACTCGCGACTGGGGAATACCTAGAACAACGAGGACACCTGCAATGGATGAGGCAGTTCTTGGTGCAGTTGACGATAACCCTAATGTCAATGCCAGAGAAGTTGCTGCTGTACAAGGTAACGTTGACCACGTCACTGTATGGAGAGTGCTACGGGAGAACCAGTTGTTTTCGTACCAGGTACAGCGTGTGCAGCTCCTGCTGTTTTCGCAAATTTTGGATATAATTTCCTACAATAATTAGCTAATGCTAAAAATACTGTAACTTTTCTCCAGTCTGCAGCATTGGAAAATTCTCTAGAGGCTATACTAATCTTGGATCTGTCCATATCCCACCACGACTAGTTACATGTCCTAAATTAAGCTTCTCTTGTGGTACAAAGTGGTATTTTTGTACACAGCTTCTTAAAATTCGCCTTTATTCGTTCCCATGCTCTTCCATATCGTTCAAAAACACAGTTATATTGTCAAAATGCAGCATACATTATCTTGGCCTTGATCCTGTCAACACTCCATTGAACAACCACTGAAATGAAGCTGGTGCCTTATTTAACGAAACGGCATATGATAATACTGGTACTGTCCCCAATGAACCATAAATGTCGTTTTGGCCTGGTACTATAGAGCTACATCTAGCTGATTGATAATTGCCACTCTGCAGATACCAACACTGCCGCAATGTTGCCCTAGCGTTCCATTATATTTGGCCGTCTTGGAGAATGGAAAGCTTCTTCAGTGGTATTTAATATTTTTATTATCAGGTCACAACCGGTTTCGTGGCACTGGAAACCACTAGGTGACATCTGCGTAACAATGAAACATGAAAGAGAAACACATTCTAGATACATAACATATAAAATAGAGATAATTGTACTCACGTAACTAAGTCATAAGAGATAACTAGCCCAGAACATGGTACTCAACATTTTTTGTGCTTGCTAAATTTCAGGATTCTAGATCTACGGGATGAGTGAATTCCGAGTATCAAAATAAATGACATTAACCCTGGTATCCTTCGTTCCAAACTACACTCCTGTAAATTGAAATAAGAACACCGTGAATTCATTGTCCCAGGAAGGGGAAACTTTATTGACACATTCCTGGGGTCAGATACATCACATGATCACACTGACAGAACCACAGGCACATAGACACAGGCAACAGAGCATGCACAATGTCGGCACTAGTACAGTGTATATCCACCTTTCGCAGCAATGCAGGCTGCTATTCTCCCATGGAGACGATCGTAGAGATGCAGGATGTAGTCCTGTGGAACGGCTTGCCATGCCATTTCCACCTGGCGCCTCAGTTGGACCAGCGTTCGTGCTGGACGTGCAGACCGCGTGAGACGACGCTTCATCCAGTCCCAAACATGCTCAATGGGGGACAGATCCGGAGATCTTGCTGGCCAGGGTAGTTGACTTACACCTTCTAGAGCACGTTGGGTGGCACGGGATACATGCGGACGTGCATTGTCCTGTTGGAACAGCATGTTCCCTTGCCGGTCTAGGAATGGTAGAACGATGGGTTCGATGACGGTTTGGATGTACCGTGCACTATTCAGTGTCCCCTCGACGATCACCAGTGGTGTACGGCCAGTGTAGGAGATCGCTCCCCACACCATGATGCCGGGTGTTGGCCCTGTGTGCCTCGGTCGTATGCAGTCCTGATTGTGGCGCTCACCTGCACGGCGCCAAACACGCATACGACCATCATTGGCACCAAGGCAGAAGCGACTCTCATCGCTGAAGACGACACGTCTCCATTCGTCCCTCCATTCACGCCTGTCGCGACACCACTGGAGGCGGGCTGCACGATGTTGGGGCGTGAGCGGAAGGCGGCCTAACGGTGTGCGGGACCGTAGCCCAGCTTCATGGAGACGGTTGCGAATGGTCCTCGCCGATACCCCAGGAGCAACAGTGTCCCTAATTTGCTGGGATGTGGCGGTGCGGTCCCCTACGGCACTGCGTAGGATCCTACGGTCTTGGCGTGCATCCGTGCGTCGCTGCGGTCCGGTCCCAGGTCGACGGGCACGTGCACCTTCTGCCGACCACTGGGGACAATATCGATGTACTGTGGAGACCTCACGCCGCACGTGTTGAGCAATTCGGCGGTACGTCCACCCGGCCTCCCGCATGCCCACTATACGCCCTCGCTCAAAGTCCGTCAACTGCACATACGGTTCACGTCCACGCTGTCGCGGCATGCTACCAGTGTTGAAGACTGCGATGGAGCTCCGTAAGCCACGGCAAACTGGCTGACACTGACGGCGGCGGTGCACAAATGCTGCGCAGCTAGCGCAATTCGACGGCCAACACCGCTGTTCATGGTGTGTCCGCTGTGCCGTGCGTGTGATCATTGCTTGTACAGCCCTCTCGCAGTGTCCGGAGCAAGTATGGTGGGTCTGACACACCGGTGTCAATGCGTTCTTTTTTCCATTTCCAGGAGTGTAGTAAACAGCTAAATGGTGATATGTCAAAGAATCAAAATCAGATCTATGGATCCAAGCTCAAAATTATGAGTGGAGCCTAAACAAATTACTCCATGGAAATCCACTTGTAAGACAAAGATACATATAAAGTTATACAAATACCCAATGAGCAGTTAGTTTGAATGGGGAGCTGACGGGGAAGTGACACAATAGCGCAAAAACCTGGACAGCGTGTGAATTCCGAGTATCAAAGTAAATGACATTAACCCTGGTATCCTTCGTCGATGCGACGAACATGGAAGGATGTTTACAGTACTGAGCCACAGCACCGCTGCCTAGCGTAGTGCGCGCTCAGCTATGCTTCGAGTGATTAATAGTCTACGTGACCTTAGCGCGAATAGTCGGCGGCACGCAGCCCCTGGTGAGTTTCCTTCAATAGTTTAGATATCGGTTCGTCGATACGACGAATGAGTAGCAGTAAGAGAAGAAACCATATTCATCAGAGCGACTAATGGGTAGCATTACAGAATAAAATTCCTTCGTTGATAGGACGAAGGGGCAGCACCAACAGCGCACATTTACTAGAAGTAGTGTAGTTCCATTAGTAAATTCGTCACATATTTTGGTAGTAATAACAACGCTCTTCATTTTGTCTGTAGAACGTGGCTTCGAGTAGAAGATGCTTGGATAATGACGAAATTAGAGCACTTTCAGAAGAATATTTGGGCGACGTGCTGTCGTTGGAGGAAAAGGACTCTGAAGATGAGATGTTGAACACGTCAGAAGAGGCCGACCCTAACTATGAGCCTTCCTCGACTTCAGAACCAGATGGAGATGAGACCAACCGTCTACCCATCGACGACGTGGAACAGGAAATTGCAAACCACATTATTCAAGCCTCAACGTCAACTCCTGAATCCATGCAGAAAAACAAACGAACAGGGCGTCATAAAAAAAGGGTATTTGAAACTAACAACTCTACCATTACATCACCTCTTGTGTCAACTGAGAAGAGTGAAATTCTTAGTACCTGGAAAGGTGGTAGCTACAGCTGGAAGGCAACACCTATCAAACAACCGGAAAAATCGCCGAAGAGGCCCTGCAGGTCACGCGAAAATTGCACAACGTCCACGTCAGTGCTTTCATTTATTTTTTACTTCAGATATGTTGGATGCAATGATTACTTACACCAGCGATGAAATAAAAACACAATGTTCTCAAAACAAAGATTCGTCTAGCTTCACAAAAGAAGTAACAAATGCTGAATTCGAATCCCTTTGGATTGCTTGTGATGAGTGCTGCTAAAACGGACAGTCACATGTCAGTTGACGTTCTGTTTGATACTACGAGGTCCGGAGAAAGATATCGAGCCGCAATGTCACCATCAAGATTCAAGTTTCTCATAAATCGCTTGCGATTCGATGACAAAGGAACGAGAGCAAAAAGGCGAAAGATAGATTAGCCCTCTTGTCTGCTATATGGGACCTATTCCTTATAAATTGTAAAAGCAACTGCAGACCAAGCCCTTATGTTCCTATTGACGAGCAGCTGGTTGGATTTAGAGGCCGTTGTCCTTTCAAGATGTACCTTCCATCGAAACCCAATAAGACCGGGGTTAAAATTTTCATGATATGCGATCAATCAACAAGCTACATGTTCAATGCTGAAATATACACGGGCAAAACAACGCTCCTAAGAGAAATGTCCTTTAGCGCATTCATCACTACTAAACTTGTGGAGCCTCTGAGCAATTTTAACCGTAACTTGACGTGTGACAACTGGTTCAGTAGCATACCTCTTGCAAAGACCTTACTCACCAGTCATGAAATAACTATGCTTGGGACAATAAAGAAAAATAATCGAGAACTACCGAAGGATTTTACAGATCCCAAGTTCATGAGTAGGGGTCCCGGCTCAAGCTTCTTGTTTTCCGAGGACATCACCGCAGTTTCGTTCAAACCATCCAGGAAAAATAAAATGATTATTCTCATTCTTACGATGCATTATGACAACAGCATAAATGAAGAAACTGGAAAACCGCAAATTGTAATGAATTACAATTTTACAAAAGGAGCAGTCGCTACCTTGGACCAAGTGTGCAGTAATATGAATTGTGGTAGAAACATTAGACGTTGGCCTGTCTCCCTCTTCTGTAACATTGTGAACATGGCTATTCACAACTCCTATTTCATCTATGTTGCCAATCTTCCGAATAACCATAGGGCACCTACAAAGTTTGCATTCGCCATGACATTGGCTGACGAATTGATGTCGCCTTGGATGCACATTCGACTCACACAACCAATCCCACGATTGCTCAACAATATGATATGCAGATGTCTGAATGTGATGCAACCAGCTGATAATATCCACCAACAACCTATCCAACAACCCAAACAATCTCCACAAAGTATGTGTTTACGATCCCCACAAATATTTTTATTGCGCTTTTCGCATATTGATATATATATATATATATATATATATATATATATATATATATATATATATATATATATATATATATATATATATATATATCTGTGTGTGTGTGTGTGTGTGTGTGTACTCGTAATTTACCGAGACTGATTGGCTGTAGTAGTATGTAAAGTACAGGTTTAAAAGCATTTATTTACTAGTCTTCAATTCACGAACATGCATGATGAGGAGCCCCTGAAGAATAGGTGTTTCTTTTTGTTTCCAAATCTCTGTATAGTATTACTCTGATTGTTACAGTGGTATCTATTGTAATGATTATTGTTACATAGTTATATTATTCTTTTCTTACAGATTTTCAAGTGATTGTTGTCCAAAAGGCAGGAGGAATTTGATTGTTTGCTCTTACATTAATAAACATCAAACCAAACCTACTTCTGAAATAGTTCTTTACCTATATCCCCATACTAGTCCTCGTTTGAACTCTACTTATTTTGAAATTTTGAAATGCTATTGATTTTAAACGAATATTACATACATTTTGAGGCTCAAATCTACATAAACTGCTGTTATTGTTGATTATACACATGAAAAGTGGTGGTGTTCGTCGAATCGACGAGCGGGTAGCAGTGATCGTCAAAAGTTCTTGGGTAGCATTCCAGGGTTAATAGTAGTGTAGTTTGATTGCAGTGACTTAGAGGCTTTAAGTTTTACACCGCCATGGCAGCATGTGACATAAATTTGAACTTCATACCTCTTCTCGTTCCTGAGAATAAGGATTTGTCACATTCGAACACACAGACAGACATCAAACTACACTCCTGGAAATTGAAATAAGAACGCCGTGAATTCATTGTCCCAGGAAGGGGAAACTTTATTGACACATTCCTGGGGTCAGATACATCACATGATCACACTGACAGAACCACAGGCACATAGACACAGGCAACAGAGCATGCACAATGTCGGCACTAGTACAGTGTATATCCACCTTTCGCAGCAATGCAGGCTGCTATTCTCCCATGGAGACGATCGTAGAGATGCAGGATGTAGTCCTGTGGAACGGCTTGCCATGCCATTTCCACCTGGCGCCTCAGTTGGACCAGCGTTCGTGCTGGACGTGCAGACCGCGTGAGACGACGCTTCATCCAGTCCCAAACATGCTCAATGGGGGACAGATCCGGAGATCTTGCTGGCCAGGGTAGTTGACTTACACCTTCTAGAGCACGTTGGGTGGCACGGGATACATGCGGACGTGCATTGTCCTGTTGGAACAGCAAGTTCCCTTGCCGGTCTAGGAATGGTAGAACGATGGGTTCGATGACGGTTTGGATGTACCGTGCACTATTCAGTGTCCCCTCGACGATCACCAGTGGTGTACGGCCAGTGTAGGAGATCGCTCCCCACACCATGATGCCGGGTGTTGGCCCTGTGTGCCTCGGTCGTATGCAGTCCTGATTGTGGCGCTCACCTGCACGGCGCCAAACACGCATACGACCATCATTGGCACCAAGGCAGAAGCGACTCTCATCGCTGAAGACGACACGTCTCCATTCGTCCCTCCATTCACGCCTGTCGCGACACCACTGGAGGCGGGCTACACGATGTTGGGGCGTGAGCGGAAGACGGCCTAACGGTGTGCGGGACCGTAGCCCAGCTTCATGGAGACGGTTGCGAATGGTCCTCGCCGATACCCCAGGAGCAACGGTGTCCCTAATTTGCTGGGAAGTGGCGGTGCGGTCCCCTACGGCACTGCGTAGGATCCTACGGTCTTGGCGTGCATCCGTGCGTCGCTGCGGTCCGGTCCCAGGTCGACGGGCACGTGCACCTTCTGCCGACCACTGGCGACAACATGGATGTACTGTGGAGACCTCACGCCCCACGTGTTGAGCAATTCGGCGGTACGTCCACCCGGCCTCCCGCATGCCCACTATACGCCCTCGCTCAAAGTCCGTCAACTGCACATACGGTTCACGTCCACGCTGTCGCGGCATGCTACCTGTGTTAAAGACTGCGATGGAGCTCCGTATGCCACGGCAAACTAGCTGACACTGACGGCGGCGGTGCACAAATGCTGCGCAGCTAGCGCCATTCGACGGCCAACACCGCGGTTCCTGGTGTGTCTGCTGTGCCGTGCGTGTGATCATTGCTTGTACAGCCCTCTCGCAGTGTCCGGAGCAAGTATGGTGGGTCTGACACGCCGGTGTCAATGTGTTCTTTTTTCCATTTCCAGGAGTGTAATATTGTAAGATTCCGACTGAGGTGTGGAGCTCTAAAAATGAACGCATTAATGTTTTTCACTACCAGAGTGACAACGAAAAGACAAATTTTCAGTAAAGAAGATATCATTACTTGTGATTAGGCTGCATTTGGTACTACAGAAAATACGTGGCTCGAAGCTGTTGACAAGGTTGCTTCACGGGAACATGTGGCTAACATCATCAAATACTTCAGCCAAGAATGGAACTGTTACAGTCCCTGAAACTCAGGGTTTGTAATATGTCGGAACGACCAAGAAGAATGGTTTGGGAGACAGGGGTGACACACGCCAAAACGTGCAGAGGAATACAGGCAAGTATGTCATTGACTTTGTTACATCGAAGGAACACTGTGAACCTTCTATTGAACTCGGCCATGGCGACGCACAACGGGCGTGCGTGGGTCAGCGCCAATACCAATCCGCAGCGTCGGCGTCCGGTCGGCCAGCCTTGCAGACACGGCGCTCCTGCTCACGCTACGGCTAAGCGGCCGCCGCGAGCGTTACTTGCGCCAGTGACTCGGAACAGGGCTGACTGCTCCCTCTAGCACGACTCACGGACCCCATGCAGAACGCCAGAGGGAAGCAACCGAACGCCGTCGTTGTAGTGAGCCGTAGCAGTTCTGACCGTCCACCCAAGGCAGCTCGGTCAGTGACAGCACACAGCTCTGCACCCGGGAGGCCGCGAGTTGGCCCCCCGGCCCCACACCTTCGGACAGCAGCTTGGACTCCCTCGGACGACGTCACCCAGAGAGCAGACGCCAGCAGCCCTCTAGCTACTCGCGCCGGTGCAGCTCCAAGGTGCGACGCACTCCGCCACAGCAATGACGCGTCCGTGCAGCGGTAGTTGGAGGTAGTTTCAGCGAGCCGGTTGTCCGTCAACATACATCACCTAAAGGTCGTCGTGGTTGACCTGCAATTTAACCAACATCGATCTCTCCGGTTCTAGACACAGACATAATGGCGACACGACTGTCTGATTTGAGCCTCTGGGCTCTGGGCTCGCTTATTTATAATTTTTTCTCCGTGCGCCTCTAACGTAGTTCTTCTGGAGGGGACAAGTGGAGTGCTCTTTAAAAATTACAAAGTCGGCTTTCTTCAGCCCGCTTCGGCCCCTACACACAGGTCACTAGGCGCAACGTATGGTTCTTCATAGCACGTCGGTGCCCTGTGCTGACCCGATTACTTCACGCTTGTATACGGTGCCCGCCTGCGAGTGGTGTCGTAAACCAGTCTCGCAGGATCGTTTGCCAAATATCAGCATTGTCCACGCCTGCCATCCGATGTGACATTCGGCCCCTTAACTACTGCCTTCCAGCCATAGCAGTGCGAAATTTACAAAAACTCCCCAAATCCACGCCAGTACTTTTTTTTTCTTTTTGGCACAGCAAAACTAAACCTGTTTACTGGAAAAATCTCGCCTCTAATTTTCTCTTCCTGAGACACATATTTTCTGCTTGAACAGGAAAGTAGGAAAACCTGTCTCCCTTCCAAGGCGACATAATCACTTGTTAATAAGTAATATTAACTTTTTACTTGAATTGTCACTCTCAACAATGTAAGATCTATGATCATCGTTTGCCATTATGTTTACATTATCTGTGTGGAATTGTGGCGAAACAAGAGCTGTATCACTGGAGAGCTACAGAGGTGAGCTAGTATGCCGGGACTTACCCCAGTTCACTGCTAGTAGCGCCACGTCACCATAAAGCGTCTGTGCGTAGCATACAACGAGTGCACCACAATCTAAGAATGAAATTAAAAATTAAAGTAGCTTTCCCAAATTTTGTCAACATATATTTCAGTGTATTAATGTTTAAATTGTCAGATTTCAGAGTAATCAGAAAATATATTTCCCTAAATACATATATTAGATAAAAAAGGAGCGCTAAATAATGAAGCAAGAATGCCAAAAATGGGCCAGATTGTGCAAACGTATGTGAAAATTAACTGGTACAAGTCTCAACTTGATTAGGGCAATATTTTGTTCAGAATCCGCGTTTTTGAGGAAAGTTGAAGGTGTTAACTATACACTTAGAATGATGAAAATACGTATGAAGCATCAGTTTGATACGAAAACCTGAAGTAAGTGTCCCCATTAAGCTACCACTAATGTTTTCGAGTAATTTACTAAAAACTAAATTTGGAAGAAAAACGTGCTTATTTGTAGTAGATTAAGTATCTGGTATATTAATTCTAGAAAGTTCTGATTACAGTACATGATTCAACACCTTAAATAATTAAGATATAACAAGATTCAAGATTTTGATGTAAATAACAATCAATACAAGATCTCTTAAAGTTGTAATTCAGATGTCATGTTCTACTGTCAGTTCCGTTCTAAAAATTCTAGACGGAAAAATTTAAATTCAGGCGAGCTTAATCATTTTTCCTCTGATTATAGACATCTTAATTACATTCCTACAAAAATAATGGAGCTTCTAAATTAATACAAAACAGTGTTATAAGATATTATTTGTTCGAGAAGTGGCCATTTAGAGGCTACAACCGGGGCATAGAGCGGATGATGACAGGTTGCCTGAGAGGCAACGATTTCACTGCACTTTGCACCCAGATACCAATCGGTCCACATTAGACAAACGCCGGCTTAAGCGCTGCCTTGGGTGACGTCACAACATGGTTACCACTAGGCACATATTTTAATTAAAAGTAGAAATTGAACTCGCGGGGACTGTACACCGTCCTGGAATGGTTAGATTTCGCTGAAGTACCTGTTTGTGTGTTCCCCATAATGTTAACAAAACCGCGTGGCAAGTGGTGATAGTTATTTTTTACTTTTGTTGCGAACAATTAGCTTTGATTATCAAAAGTCGGGGTGAAAGTCAGTTTACTGGGAACTCACCGTAGAGGTAATCTCTGAACTGCTCATAGTGCTGTTTATGGTAGACGGCATTACTGTTATTATCACCAGAAATATTACTACGTTGAACGTGTGAAAGCTATCTAATATGTCTATCAATTACAACTCCAAATTTTAATTTATAGTCATATATCTCGATCCGGCAGAGTAAACAGAGAGCCGGTCGATGTGGCCGAGCGGTTCTAGGCTCTTTAGTATGGAACCGCGTGACCGCTACGGTCGCAGGTTCGAATCCTGCCTCGGGCATGGATGTGTGTGATGTCCTTAAGTTAGTTAGGTTTAAGTAGTTCTCAGTTCTAGGCGACTGATGACCTCAGATGTTAAGCCCCATAGTGCTCAGAGCCATTTGAACGATTAGAAGAAAACAGAGATTAGAAATATTTCTTTCAGTGTGCTGGACAAGAATGTGGACTTGGAAACTAGAAACTATGACCAGCATGTCCTCCATCGCTTTCTGGCAGACCAAAAAGAAATGGTTCACGGGCTCTAGTAACAGACGGTGCCATCACCACACAAGTGGCAACTCAGTTAGGGTGTGTATACTCAAGTGGCTCGATGGTAATTGATTTAACTTAAAATTACGTATCAGAGCATTTGAAATATATTTGGGCATTCCGTGGAGATGAGCACGTTTTGTTGAAGTCGCAGAATTCAGGGACGATCATTCGAAGCAGAAACTATGAAAGATGGGTGCTTGCCGCTTTGATTACCCGCCCAACGGCTCTAGCGTAGCCCGCGCGCAGCTCTGGAGGTATGTTGCCACCGGCCGCAGGTGGGGGATGGTCCTCCGTGGTCCTCCTAGGCGGTACGGCTTTCCGAGACTGGCCAAATTCCTGTCGAGTGGCCAACAAGCAGACATCTGGTGGGCAGCCGGAGCCGTGAGGAAGCAGTTTGCTACGTGTCCCGAGCCGGGCGACAAGTGGGGAGTATCAACGGATTCTCCAGCTGGCGTATGATTTTGATGTGTGATCCGGTCTCTTTGGCATTCAAGGGTATCAGATTTTTGGCTCGCTCAGTATATGATGCTTGCCGAGATGAACTCGGTTAAGGATGTTTGGTGATGTTCACTATGGCCTAGTTAAAAGGTGATTATTTATTAGTAACTGACAGTGGGAGATTTAGTGATAATTTCAGTACCTACTGAATGAATGTACAGTGTGTTCTTTCAGCGGGATTTGTCTAAATACTGATGTTGTTCTAAAAGGACTATAGGAACCATATACACTCCTGGAAATTGAAATAAGAACACCGTGAATTCATTGTCCCAGGAAGGGGAAACTTTATTGACACATTCCTGGGGTCAGATACATCACATGATCACACTGACAGAACCACAGGCACATAGACACAGGCAACAGAGGATGCACAATGTCGGCACTAGTACAGTGTATATCCACCTTTCGCAGCAATGCAGGCTGCTATTCTCCCATGGAGACGATCGTAGAGATGCTGGATGTAGTCCTGTGGAACGGCTTGCCATGCCATTTCCACCTGGCGCCTCAGTTGGACCAGCGTTCGTGCTGGACGTGCAGACCGCGTGAGACGACGCTTCATCCAGTCCCAAACATGCTCAATGGGGGACAGATCCGGAGATCTTGTTGGCCAGGGTAGTTGACTTACACCTTCTAGAGCACGTTGGGTGGCACGGGATACATGCGGACGTGCATTGTCCTGTTGGAACAGCAAGTTCCCTTGCCGGTCTAGGAATGGTAGAACGATGGGTTCGATGACGGTTTGGATGTACCGTGCACTATTCAGTGTCCCCTCGACGATCACCAGTGGTGTACGGCCAGTGTAGGAGATCGCTCCCCACACCATGATGCCGGGTGTTGGCCCTGTGTGCCTCGGTCGTATGCAGTCCTGATTGTGGCGCTCACCTGCACGGCGCCAAACACGCATACGACCATCATTGGCACCAAGGCAGAAGCGACTCTCATCGCTGAAGACGACACGTCTCCATTCGTCCCTCCATTCACGCCTGTCGCGACACCACTGGAGGCGGGCTGCACGATGTTGGGGCGTGAGCGGAAGACGGCCTAACGGTGTGCGGGACCGTAGCCCAGCTTCATGGAGACGGTTGCGAATGGTCCACGCCGATACCGCAGAAGCAACAGTGTCCCTAATTTGCTGGGAAGTGGCGGTGCGGTCCCCTACGGCACTGCGTAGGATCCTACGGTCTTGGCGTGCATCCGTGCGTCGCTGCGGTCCGGTCCCAGGTCGACGGGCACGTGCACCTTCCGCCGACCACAGGCAACAACATCGATGTACTGTGGAGACCTCACGCCCCACGTGTTGAGCAATTCGGCGGTACGTCCGCCCGGCCTCCCGCATGCCCACTATACGCCCTCGCTCAAAGTCCGTCAACTGCACATACGGTTCACGTCCACGCTGTCGCGGCATGCTACCAGTGTTAAAGACTGCGATGGAGCTCCGTATGCCACGGTAAACTGGCTGACACTGACGGCGGCGGTGCAGAAATGCTGCGCAGCTAGCGCCATTCGACGGCCAACACCGCGGTTCCTGGTGTGTCCGCTGTGCCGTGCGTGTGATCATTGGTTGTATAGCCCTCTCGCAGTGTCCGGAGCAAGTATGGTGGGTCTGACACACCGGTGTCAATGTGTTCTTTTTTCCATTTCCAGGAGTGTAGATAGTAGTACTTCTTTTTAAATTACTGTGCATTGAGGGTGTTATACACAGTCCAGTGACATTAATGCGGCCTCGTGGTCATCGCTTATGTTCAGTATAAACGTGCAATAACTACCCACAGGCGGGATGACGGCGGCAGGTAGGACTAGCAGTGGCGTGGAAACAAAGCATGTCGGGGGAGACGGAAAAACAGTGCAGTCGTCGTCATAATGCGGAAACGGACCGTTTTATCTGATGTCAAGAACAGTTTAATCATTTTACGATCTAAGGCTTTCCCGGCGAATTAACTGTTTGTATTGTTCTCGGGTCTCCAGCCGGGTGCAGTCGTTTTCAAACCACAATATTTCGACAGCGTTCCTTTCCGTGATACCTGCAGAATGAGCGTCTCCACTCACGCTGACGCTGAGAAATACGAGCATATCCTTGGCTCGAGGTGGTGCAGTTTGGACAAAAATTGTCATTCCTGCCGTTCCTGTAAAAGAGAGAAAAATATATTACCACTCTTGTTGATTGTTCCTTGCTGATATAACCTGAAAAAGAGAGAGACACACTCTAGTGGGATGAGCGTCTCCTCTGAATCTCCTCCCCTTTAAACTCTGGTCGCTCCCCACCCCTTCCCCCTGCGTCCTGCCGCACGCGGCGCTGCGTGGAGGGGTGGTGGAGAGGGGCGCGCTGTTGGCTGCTGGATGAGAACTGTGGACCATCAGGTGTCCTGTGGCCTCCGTCGGTAGCGGAAGCCACTTTGGGTCGGCGCTGTGCTTTTAGTTGGCTGTGTGTTGGGTACCAGGCTTTGCGGAGGTTGAACCCAGCGTCTCTTTTGATCAGCCCATCAGCTACACGTATTTCAATCGCATCCTTCAAAACACAGTCCCAAAAAGACGAGGCCTCCCTTAAAACTTCCGTTTTTGACGGATATAACGGGAGTCAAATTCTACGTGCTTTCAGGGAGAATGCACAAGCCCAGCACAGAGAGAACGAAGAGGACGAGAAGATAATGGCGTACCTGCCTTACGCCGGCAAAGTATCCAACAAAATCGGCAGAATTCTGGCTCGGTGTAACATCAAATGTGTCTTCCGCCCACCTCCGAAAGCGCGTGCCCTGCTATGTACAGTAAAAGATGACCTGGGGCTCCGCAAACCGGGTGCTTACCGTATTCCGTGTAAATGCGTTAAGGCATACATCGGGCAAACTATACGGACAATCAAAGAAAGATGCCAGGAACACAGAAGGAACAACGAACTGAAGAAGCCTACAAAAACTGCGGTTGGGTAACATTACATGGATACTGGAGATACTACGCCGGCCGCGGTGGTCTAGCGGTTCTAGGCGCGCAGTCCGGAACCGCGCGACTGCTACGGTCGCAGGTTCGAATCCTGCCTCGGGCATGGACGTGTGTGATGTCCTTAGGTTAGTTAGGTTTAAGTAGTTCTAAGTTCTAGGGGACTGATGACCACAGATGTTAAGTCCCATAGTGCTCAGAGCCAGCCAGATACTACGGAGTACTCGAGAACGGAAGTTTTACGGCAGGCTTCGTCTTTTTGGGACTGTGTTCTGAAGGAGGCGATTGAAGGGGTGGGGAGCGATCAGAGTATAAAGGGGAGGAGATTCAGGGGAGACGCTCATTCTGCAGGTATCACCTGAAGATGACGGCAAGGAACGCTGTCGAAATATCGTGGTTTGAAAACGACTGCACCCAGCTGGAGACCTGAGAACAGTACAAACAAGTTTAATCATTGTCTATCGAGACATGGGTGGGAGAATTTCCGAAACAGCTAAGACTCTAAACTGTTGGCGTGGCGCCATGGTTAAAGTACACTGAAGCGCCAAAGATACCGGTAAACGCATGAGTGTTTAAATACAGAGACATGTAAACAGGCAGAATACGGCGCTGCGGTCGGCAACGCCTGTATAAGGCAACAAGTGTCTGGAGCAGTTGTCAGATCGGTTACTGCTGCTACAATGGTTGGTTATCAAGATTTAGGTGAGTATGAACGTATTTTAGTAGGCGTACGAGAGATGGGACGAGCATCTCGGGGATAGCGATGAAGTGCAGATTTTCCTGTACGAGTATTTAACGGGTGTACCGTGTATATCAGGAATCACGGAAAACATCAAATCTCCGACATCGCTGCTGCCGGAGAAAGTTCCTGCAAGAACGGGACCATCGACGACTGAATAGATGGTTCAAATGGCTCTAAGCACTATGGGACTTAACATCTGAGGTCATTAGTACCCTAGTCTTAGAACTACTTAAACCTAACTAACCTAAGGACATTACACACATCCATGCCCGAGGCAGGATTGGAACCTGCGACCGTAGCAGCAGCGCGATTGCGGAGTGAAGGGCCTAGAACTGCTCGTCCACAGCGGCCGGCGACTGAATAGAAACGTTCAGTATGACAGAAGTGCAACCTTCCGGCAAATTGATGCAGATTTCAGTGCTGGACCATCAACAAGAGTCAGCGTGCGATCCATTCAACGAAACATCATTGATATGGGCTTTCGTAATCGAAGAGTCACTCGTGGCCGTTTATGACTGTACGAAAAAAAGCTTTACGCTTCGCCTGGGTCCGTCAGCACCGACATTTGTCTGTAGATGCCTGGAAACGGGTTGCCTGGTCGGACGAATCCCGTTCGAAATTGTATCGACCACATGGACGTGTATGGGTATGGAGACTGATGTGTTGGCAAATGTGCCAACACCTTGTAGATAGAGGAGGCCGAAATGCACGCTATAATCTAACGCAGACGGGCGTGAGGTCTGAAACAGGATACGTTATGAATGCTATAAAGAAAAGTACGTAGCTGCGGTTATACTTAACTTTAATCCATCATTTGTATACAGCATTCTTGATGATACAAGTGAGACTCTCTATAGATATGGTTAATGGCGCCTTGCTAGGTCGTAGCCATGGACTTAGTTGAAGGCTATTCTATCTCTCGGCAAATGAGAGAAAGGCTTCGTCAGTGTAGTCGCTAGCATTGTCGTCGTACAACTGGGGCGAGTGCTAGTAAGTCTCTCTAGACCTGCCGTGTGGTGGCGCTCGGTCTGCAATTACTGACAGTGGCGCCACGCGGGTCCGACATGTACTAATGGACCGCGGCCGATTTAAAGCTACCACCTAGCAAGTGTGGTGTCTGGCGGTGACACCACAGAGACAACCTCATATCAGCAGGTGACTGATCAAACTGTTGGAGGCTCTGTAATGGTGCGGGGAGTGTGCAGTTGGAGACATATGAGACCCCTGATACATCTAGATACGACTCTGACAGGTGGTATGCACGTAAGCATCCTGTATGGTCATCTGCATCCAGTCATGTCCATTGTACATTCCGACGGACTTGGGCAATTGCAGCAGGACAATGCGGCACGTCACACGTCCAGAATTACTGCAGACTGACTCCAGGTACACTCATGTGAGTTTTAACACTTCCGCTAGCCACCAAACATCCCAGACGTGAACATTATTGAGCCTATCAATGCTGTCTTGCAACCTGATGTTCAGAAGAGATCTCCTCCCCTTCGCACTCTTCCGGATTTATGGACAGCCCTGCATAATTTATGGGGTCAATTCCCACCAGCACAACTTCAGACATTAGTCGAATTCATGCCACGTCGTGTTGGAGCACTTCTGCGTGCTTACGGGGGCTCTACACGTATTAGGCAGGGGTACCAGTTTGTTTAGCTCTTCAGTTGGTATCGTGTGTACCAAAGTGGCGCTATCCAAAACCGTCTCAGAGGCAACTATCGTGCACCGTGGGCCTTAGATTACAGGGGGCCACGACGACTGCAGAGCTATGTACGGACGAATAGAAAAGTGTCTCCTCAACGGCCATTCAGCGAACTTTGCTGCGGATGGACCTCCAGAGCAGGTGCAGAATGTTATTCACTGGCTACGAAAACTGGAATTTTCATAACAGTACAGCAAATGGTATCAAATGGCCTTGTTTATGTTGTGTATGGCGTGTAACGTCTGAAAGCAAACATTCTGCAGTAACCGTTGGAAGAATCCAGGCCGTAGGTGGGAAGGTTATGGTCTGTGTCTTCGTGGCATTCCCTGGGTGATCTCGTCATTCTTGCGGGCGCAGTTGATCGACACAAGTGTGCATGCATGCTTGAGGCCCATGTCCACCCCTACATTCAGTTTCTTTTTCCGTGGCACGATGCCATCTACTACCCAGACAACGCGAAGTGTCACCCTACTCAGAGTGTAAGTACATGGAAGAAGGATAAGTTTACCGTACTCCCCTGGCCACCTATCTCCCCTGATTTAATCTCAATCAGGCACCAGTCGGACCACTTCGGTCGGGCTCTAGGTGCCATGGTTGACCGAACCAGGAACGTAGCGCGGCTCGCCACGGTACTGGAGTTGGCGTGGTTCCACATCGCTATCGGTACCTTCCATAACCTTCTTGACTCTCTCCCTGCAGGTCTTGCAGCGCTCCGTTCTGCAAAAGGTGCTTATTTTGTGTTTTGATTTAATGCATGCTTTACTGCAGATATTAAAAATTTTTGTTTTGTTTTGCTATGTTGTTGCGTACGCCTCTCAACTCGTCGCTGTCATTTCACCTACCGTCACAACGTGATCTAAAATGCACACGTTAAGAGCTATACGCACTTCTTCAACTTCGGTTCTGTGAAACAAATATTTTCTACTGCAAGCTCTTTACTTCCCGTATTTCGAAACATAGTAATAAGCGTCAAAACAAGAAAAAGTGATGAGCAAAAATGGGCTCTGTAGTGCATACACTTCGATCAATGAACAATTTCTCATCTTTGCTAGTGTGAAACACAGCCGTTCTACTGAACAAGTGCCCATAACTCTTAAGCTATGAATTTTAGAACCTATGTTTACTAGACCGTTTTGATTCAAATGATCGTTCCTCTCGTATCCCAAATTATTGACCATTCCTCCTGGGACGCCCTTTATAAGAACGATGATGATGATGATGTTTGGTTTGTGGGGCGCTCAACTGCGCAGTTATCAGCGCCCGTACAAATTCCGAATCGTTGCTCAGCCCAATCTCGCCACTTTCATGATGACGATGAAATGATGAGGACAACATAAACACCCAGTCATCTTGAGGCAGGCGAAAATCGAACCCGGGCCTCGTGCTCGGAAAGTGAGAACGCGACCGCGAGACCACGAGCTGCGGACTAATCGTTTATCTCAACTACACGTCTACTGACAACACTTACTGTTCCGTTAAACATAGATGTCTGATATCCTTTAATCATAGGCGTGTGATTTAGTTAGACAAGGACGTACGTTTACCGCACTTTCAATCAAGTACCGTCGACGAATTTAATACGTTAACTTAATTTGATGTACTAATAACTCTGTACTGCTTCGTATGTAAGTGTATGTGTGGAGTAATTTCTGGTGTGACACACTTAATTGAGACACTTATCATCATAGCATATTTAATAATAACGTATTCTGCGTAGTTACTCCTGATAAAGGCTACTGTGCAATGCCATTGTCCTATATTATGTCTACATTGTAAGACAACTTTGTTTGTTGTATAGTGTATAAACGTTTTTGATGTAGAGTCTGGTTTTGTTTCTAATAAGTAGAACTCCTGCTCTGTGCAATGCTATTGTCCTATATTATGTCTACATTCTAAGACTGCATTATTTGTTATTATAGTGTGTAAACGTTTTTGGTGTAGAGTCTGGTTATGTTTTCAATTATTAGAATTGCTGCTAGTGTACACGGTATTGCCTTTCTTGGCCTCACATATAATCCTTATGCTTACTGCATCAATATTCCTTGTCCCAAACAACACCCAGCTTCGAACATCTGCAGCTGTTACCGGCCTTCTCGACTTTTACCTGTAAGTGCCTGCAACTTAATGGCCAGACCTCACTCCTGCTAATCCTGCCTTTGGCCGTAGGCCCTCGTCGTGCGTACCTCATAGAACTCGTTACATTTTGCCCTGCCCCTGTATAAACACAGCACAATGAAACGTTTTCTATAGTAACTCCGTGTTGGACGTGTTTCCAGAGAGGGAACTACCCCTGGCTTGCTTCAACAGCTTAAACTGATGTTTATACTCCTCTACCATTTCAACGTTTCCAGAACACTTGTTGGGGACTTTCTGTTATAGTTCACGCTTCTAGGAATTCCCGCAATAGTGGAAACTTACCTGGTTTTCCCAGCTTTAACTTGCAATTACATAGCTGCAAATAACTCTCAACGGCAGCCTGAGGCTTCCTTTCGACCCTTGTCACGTTATAAATTCGTGAACACAGAAATCGACAGAATCGAATGGGCTGTGATATTTTCTGAGAAGATATCGATTGTGCATTGGTACTAGTTGCAGCTTTCAGTGCAGGCATACTTCTTATAATCATTAGATATACAGGTAGTGAAAACATTTTTAAGCAGTTTACATTTTAAATTGCACTGGATGTATCATACACTCCTGGAAATGGAAAAAAGAACACATTGACACCGGTGTGTCAGACTCACCATACTTGCTCCGGACACTGCGAGAGGGCTGTACAAGCAATGATCACACGCACGGCACAGCGGACACACCAGGAACCGCGGTGTTGGCCGTCGAATGGCGCTAGCTGCGCAGCATTTGTGCACCGCCGCCGTCAGTGTCAGCCAGTTTGCCGTGGCATACGGAGCTCCATCGCAGTCTTTAACACTGGTAGCATGCCGCGACAGCGTGGACGTGAACCGTATGTGCAGTTGACGGACTTTGAGCGAGGGCGTATAGTGGGCATGCGGGGGGCTGGGTGGACGTACCGCCGAATTGCTCAACACGTGGGGCGTGAGGTCTCCACAGTACATCGATGTTGTCGCCAGTGGTCGGCGGAAGGTGCACGTGCCCGTCGACCTGGGACCGGACCGCAGCGACGCACGGATGCACGCCAAGACCGTAGGATCCTACGCAGTGCCGTAGGGGACCGCACCGCCACTTCCCAGCAAATTAGGGACACTGTTGCTCCTGGGGTATCGGCGAGGACCATTCGCAACCGTCTCCATGAAGCTGGGCTGCAGGTGAGCGCCACAATCAGGACTGCATACGACCGAGGCACACAGGGCCAACACCCGGCATCATGGTGTGGGGAGCGATCTCCTACACTGGCCGTACACCACTGGTGATCGTCGAGGGGACACTGAATAGTGCACGGTACATCCAAACCGTCATCGAACCCATCGTTCTACCATTCCTAGACCGGCAAGGGAACTTGCAGTTCCAACAGGACAATGCACGTCCGCATGTATCCCGTGCCACCCAACGTGCTCTAGAAAGTGTAAGTCAACTACCCTGGCCAGCAAGATCTCCGGATCTGTCCCCCATTGAGCATGTTTGGGACTGGATGAAGCGTCGTCTCACGCGGTTTGCACGTCCAGCACGAACGCTGGTCCAACTGAGGCGCCAGGTGGAAATGGCATGGCAAGCCGTTCCACAGGACTACATCCAGCATCTCTACGATCGTCTCCATGGGAGAATAGCAGCCTGCATTTCTGCGAAAGGTGGATATACACTGTACTAGTGCCGACATTGTGCATGCTCTGTTGCCTGTGTCTATGTACCTGTGGTTCTGTCAGTGTGATCATGTGATGTATCTGACCCCAGGAATGTGTCAATAAAGTTTCCCCTTCCTGGGACAATGAATTCACGGTGTTCTTATTTCAATTTCCAGGAGTGTAATTAATAATGTAAACCCATACAGTTGGAAACACACGCCACTATCCACAAAGACGTCTCATTAAACACAGGTTTGCTTACGAACCATTTGGGTTATAGGTGTGGCTTTATTGATAACAGCCACCACTGACTTGATTGTGGTCAAATGCTATCCCGGTTAGGAAAAGGCAACAATATTGTAGAACATTAAGAAAATTTGTTACTGATATCTTGGTAGAAGTGCCGGTGTTATGAATGAACACAACAACAGTCACTTGACTCTACTCGTAATTACAGGAAGTGTTCAAAGTGTCGTCCTTGTACGAGGATGCAGGCCTGTACCCTTAGCTACTATGAGTTTCGAATGCTTGCAGTCACGCTCGGATCGTTTCGATATTTCTGACAAGCCGTAACAAATCTCGGCTCCAATTCTCCAACGTGTTAACTAGAGTGGCATACGCTAAATGTTTAATATGGCCCCAAACACAGAAATCCATGAGCTTCAAATCAAGTGATCCTGGAGGCCGCCGTCCAGGTCCCCTCGCACAATCCATCTTGCCATATCTACGCTGTAGATGTCATCTCACTACAGCAGAAAAATGAGACGTGGCCACATCAAGCATGCAGCACATCCTACGGCGTGTCTATAAGGCCGCGCGGGGTAGCCGCGCGGTCTATAGCGCCTTGTTACGGTTCGAGAGGCTGGCCCCGTCGGAGGTTCGAGTCCTCCCTCGGGCATGTGTGTGTGTGTGTGTGTGTGTGTGTGTGTGTGTGTGTGTGTGTGTGTGTGCGTGTCTGTGTGTGGGTTGTCCTTAGCATACTTTAGTTTAAGTTAGATTAAGTAGTGTGTAAGCCTAGGGACCGATGGCCTCAGCAGTTTGGTCATATGGGAACTTACCACAAATTTCCAAAATTTTCCATTTGTCTAAGTGAACATTCTCAAGCAATCCGGATAGATGATGTCACAGAAATGGAAGGTAATTTCGTCCATTGAGTTTGTTTAGCAACATGTATGCCCCAATAAGACGATGACCTATTACCCCTAGGCACACTTTCAGTGAGAAATTTCGATGATATGGGGACTCATGCACAGCATGTGGGCTGGAGCCTAGATGACTAGAAACATGTGATTTGTGATGCTGAACGCATAATCACGAGTGAACCCTCCAGATTCACCTGTAAATAAAATGTTATTGTCTAACGTAACTTTGCGTGCAGCTTGTTGTTGCATCCACTGGTAGAGCGTTAGTCTAGGACCAAAATACACTTGAGACCTGAGCTCGCTGGAGGTGGCACAGCTACATTCAGCAGCGATCCGTTTCTGTGTAAATACTGCTGTGGCTCATTCCATGAATTTGTGTGGCAAGTCTCCTTGCGGAGATAACTGGAGATAGTTGACTGTTTCCAGCACCATATCTTAAAGCACAAGTGTAAATCGTGCAGGCCTACTGGTTCCCGCAGAATGTGCAAAGCTGCCAGTTTGTCGGAGGTGTTGATGTATCCTTGTGAATATTCGACTTTAGGGTGCCTCCGGGCAGGGTATGCTTCCTGGTAGAAACATGCTGCCTCCCGTGTATTACTGTTAGTCCTATCATACACGAAATGCACATTTCGCGTACTCCTTCTTACTGCAACGTTCCATGTCAACTGATGCTCCTCAACCAACTGAGATGAGTAGTAGTTTGACTGTATACTTTACTGGCGTATCCATTCTGATTAAAACACCACGTCCGAGAATGTAAACAAAGACTACAGCGCGGACAGTTACCAAGTGTTTGCGTAGAAGCACGTCAATAGTGGCTCATAATCACTTCTGCGTGCTTACGGGGGCTCTACACGTATTAGGCAGGGGTACCAGTTTGTTTAGCTCTTCAGTTGGTATCGTGCGTACCAAAGTGGCGCTATCCAAAACCGTCTCGCAAACGGTTCGTTCACCGACCTGTGTTTACTGAGACATTTCTGCTTTTACTATCACGTATTTGCAACTGTACGCATTATCGCCATTAATTATGATACACGGTATGTTTAAATTTTGTCAGCAGACACAGGTCTGTTTGCACATTGTCACTAGCAGCATTGCAAAGAATTCAGTGTTAAGAGTATATTAGCAGCAAGAAGCACAGATTTCAAAACTTTAAAGTATTGCTGAGACTCATTATAGTTGGAGGGTACCCAGTAGACTAAACAGGTGATTTAGCTGCCCTACCACTATCGTTTTATCCACGCCGCAATGTTGCAGAACCATGCACGAGACTTTCATATTCTCTCGCTCGATAAGCCCAAACTAATAGTCCTGCAGAAAAATTAGCAGGACATTTTGTAGGAACTTTTATGTAGTTATATTCTGTACTTTTCGGTGGAGGCCATGCTTTTTGGAGTTATTCAAGAAAAACGTACGAAAGATACCTGCAAACGCACCTCCTCTCCACACTCAGCCCTCACCAATAAGGATTTCTATGTTGCTCTTACCCTTAAAAAGTAAATTTCATCACCCTTAATAAATAATACTGGTAAACTCAAACATAAAACATTAACCGTGGGAAGCAGCAATAAGTGAACGCAAGATACAATTTTCCGGTGAGATCAGAGAGACTATTCTAATATTCTCACTAATAATTTTACCTCTGTGGTCATCCTGGTTTCGTAGCCGTGGATGTCGTCTCCCAGAGTTATGGGCCCTGCACGCTTCTACTTCATCCACTTAGGAAAACTTCCTTCTCAAAGCGCTGCTCGAAGTTAACAGCCAGGTCTGCACTGCGGGAACCGCACAGGAAGCTGAAGGTGCCATGTCGAACTTTCCCCTCCGCACAACAGGGAATCGTATGGTGGTATAGCGCCCCTAGCTCATCACCGCTGTAAATGTCTCAACTAACTCCAGCACACAACTCACCCCGCGAGTGCGACCGATCCACTTGAAGTCGGCGAAGCGCCGGCTGCCCCTATGGTCGCGGAAGGGAAACAGGTTTTCGCAAGTTAAGCATAGTTACAGTAATACTCTCTACCGATGTCCGCCGCCTGTAGCTGAGCGGTCAGCGCGACAGAATGTCATTCCTAAGGGCCCGGGTTCGATTCCCGGCAGGGTCGGAGGTTTCCTACGCTCAGTAAATGAGTTGCGTTTTCGTAATCATCGTCATTTCATCCCCATCGACGCGCAAGTCGCTGAAGTGGCGTCAAATCGAAAGACTTGCAGCCGACGGACGGTTTACCCGACGGGAGGACCTCGTCACGCGACGACTCTACCGATCCCACAGACAGGCACGGGTCAACCTTCTGCCGGTAAAAATGCCTTTACTGCTGTAACTTTCACAATAATGGATTGTGATAAACTGCCATTTATGGGTCAAATAAGATGCAGTACAGAATCAAGAGTTCAAGTTGTAACTGTTCTAAGCATTTGTGTTGTTTAA
Source organism: Schistocerca cancellata (assembly GCF_023864275.1). Classification (NCBI taxonomy): domain Eukaryota; kingdom Metazoa; phylum Arthropoda; class Insecta; order Orthoptera; family Acrididae; genus Schistocerca; species Schistocerca cancellata. The sequence goes on from NC_064631.1 coordinate 515,656,025, forward strand.
TATCTGTGAACTGAAACTGGAGTAAAGTGAACTGCTGTTTTTTTATAACTCGTGTATGTGTTGGTTGGTTGATACGGAGGAGGGGACCAAACAGCGAGATCATGGGTCCCATCGGATTAGGGAAGGAAGTCGACCCTGTCCTTTCAAAGGAACCATCCCGGCATTTGGCTGAAGCAATTAAGGGAAATAATCGAAAACCTAAATCTGGATGGCTCGACGCTGATTTCAACGACGTCCTCCCGAATGCGAGTACAGTGTGCTAACGACTGCGCCACCTCGCTCGGTAGAGTATCTGTGTTGGAACCAATAACAATGCAAATGGTGTAGTTACAGAAACGCCATCTGATAAATGAGTCGCCATGATTGAAACTGTGTAAATATTTTTGATTGACTTCGACCAAATTAATTAGAAAGCCAAAACTGTAAAGTAAATAAGCTGTCGTGTGAAACTGTATTGTGCGATACAGTGAGCAGTGCTGCTATCTTGACGTCACAGTACGTGACTTGCAGTTTCAACACAAAAGCTAACAGAATAAAAATTCTCTATAAAATTACTAATCAATTTTTGAAAGAATAAAGAACGAAAATGTTTCTATAAAAATGCCTTGTTAATTTACGTAGGTAATCTGACAGACAAATTCTATACACATAATGTGACAGTACACTGTGAGAATAAGTTTGCCTACACAACAAATATAATCTGAACTGAACCTTACCTAAATTGAACCTGATAATGATTCTGAAAAGCAAATGAAACTGTGAATGATCTGACTATCTCGACTGACACGCAAAGATCGCCTTAACAAATTTTATGTGGCTTACCTGTGCCAACGAAAACTTCGTACTGCTCGAAGCGATGAACGTAAAAGTTGTAGCGCAGCATCAAGAAATTTAAAGGAAATAAAAAGTTTCCAGAATGAGATTTTCACTCTGCAGCGGAGTGTGCGCTGATATGAAACTTCCTGGCAGATTAAAACTGTGTGCACCGACCGAGACTCGAACTCGGGACCTTTGCCCTTCGCGGGCAAGTGCTTGGTAGAGCACTAGTTCGAGTCTCAGTCGGTGCACACAGTTTTAATCTACCAGGAAGTTTCATATCAGCGCACACTCCGCTGCAGAGTGAAAATCTCATTCTCTACCAAGCACTTGCCCGCGAAAGGCAAAGGTCCAGAGTTCGAGTCTCGGTCGGTGCACACAGTTTTAATCTGCCAGGAAGTTTCATATCAGCGCACACTCCGCTGCAGAGTGAAAATCTCATTCTCTACCAAGCACTTGCCCGCGAAGGGCAAAGGTCCCGAGTTCGAGTCTCGGTCGGTGCACACAGTTTTAATCTGCCAGGAAGTTTCATATCAGCGCACACTCCGCTGCAGAGTGAAAATCTCATTCTCTACCAAGCACTTGCCCGCGAAAGGCAAAGCTCCCGAGTTCGAGTCTTGGTCGGTGCACACAGTTTTAATCTGCCAGGAAGTTTCATATCAGCGCACACTCCGCTGCAGAGTGAAAATCTCATTCTCTACCAAGCACTTGCCCGCGAAAGGCAAAGGTCCCGAGTTCGAGTCTCGGTCGGTGCACACAGTTTTAATCTGCCAGGAAGTTTCATATCAGCGCACACTCCGATGCAGAGTGAAAATCTCATTCAGGAAACATCCCCCAGGCTGTGGCTAAGCCATGTCTCCGCAATATCCTTTCTTTCAGGAGTGCTAGTTCTGCAAGGTTCGCAGGAGAGCTTCTGTAAAGTTTGGAAGGTAGGAGACGAGATACTGGCAGAAGTAAGGCTGTGAGGGCCGGGCGTGAGTCGAAATAAAAAGTATTGCACAAATGCAGTATGAGCAAATGCGACTATTCTAGAAGCATCATGTGTCAGTTTTAGCCATTGCGTTCTCTAGAATACAATGCGGTGACACACATAATCAGAAGATGTGAAATTCTTTCGTGAGGAGACAGTGGTGAAATTTGAACTTGCTTCATGACTGATCGTAGTTGACCTTAAAACACTCTATTGCAAAAACTGAAAGTCATTGTCTGACTGTTATAATCATCATTACAAAATTACCTTTATAAGAAATATTTCTCTGCCATGAAATTTATTACTAAAAATAGTAAAGGAGTGGTAAAATCTATAACCTCAGAGTGCAAGCCAGTTTCAGCGTCTTAATAATGAAACTAGCCAACCCAAACCCACAGAGAGACATTTCACTAAAGCCTTTCATTTGCCAAACACATCACAAACACGCACATGCAAGCAATGCTGCGACAACATTACCTCATAATCTTCACTTGCCCAATTGCTCTTTACCAAATCATGATTTATAACTCATCCTACTCTGTACCCTTACCTCTGTTCTCTGCAAGCTCAGTAGGATAGCCCACACACGACTCTCTCACTAGCTTTGCTTAGAATGCTTACTGCAACGACACTGCTGATAGGAACCGAAGATCACACTGCTTGTACTTAAAAACTCTGTGGCATAACATATTGACTAAAGAAAGCTACTGTTTGAAAAATGTTTAGCATAAAAATGTTCAGTATGACTCATCCAATGAAAATAGAAAGTTCACATAATTTTCCTTGAATTTCAAATATGGAAACATTACAGAGGCTGGATGAAGAAAAGAAAAACAGTTCATATATTTCAGCTGTAAGGCCTTTCATTTAATAACCAACTTTTCAGTAAGCATATGTTTCTAGCTGTGGTTGTTTTTGAAATGATTGGGTGTAAGTCACGTTTTTAAAATTATTGACTTGAGTGCTGCAAAACAATTTTGAAATATAGATCTGTTAAATGGAAGAATGCTGTAACTCACCGTTTTGTTCTTACCCCCATGGATGGCGTTAGCAGTTTCAATTGTGAATGAAACGGCCGCTTTGTTTACAGGCATTGCGGTGCAAGTCTGACTTACGCCATTATTCCTCTAAGTGCTTCTAAGGTGTGCTTTCGTACTGTGTAGTTTACGTGTTTTGGTGAAGTTGGATCCTCAAATGGTTCAAATGACTCTGAGCACTATGGGACTGAGCATCTGTGGTCATCAGTCCCCTAGAACTTAGAACTACTTAAACCTAACTAACCTAAGGACATCACACACATCCATGCCCGAGGCAGGATTCGAACCTGCGACCGTAGCAGTCGCGCGGTTCCGGACTGAGCGCCTAGGATGGATCCTCAATTTGATGAAGACACAAGTAGTGAACCCAGTATATTGCAAAATGCAGGATCTAGTGATGATTATGATCCTTGAAAATGAAATGCTTGGTTCTTCAGGTAAGTTTAACTCACGCAGTCTATCATTTGGCCAATTACGTTAGTAACACATTATCATGTCTTTGAAGTTTAACAATGACTGGCCTATAAATGTAATTTCACTGAAAATAATAGCAAACGTGGTGCGCGAGCTAAACGATGTAGCATAATTTCTGCAAAACAATTCGTAAAAATAATAACAGTCTTGATACACAACCTCAAAACGTCGTAGCATAACATTCGGAAAATAATTATGCGTGTTTTCTTGGTTGCAGAGGAAGAAGTGAAAATAACACAACATGAATTACCAAATCGAAGTAGAAAGAGGCAAAAAAGGGGGAGTATGAAGCAGCAAAGAAAGAAAAAAAGAAATTTGGGTCAGGCATATGAAACTGAGGAAGGGAGAAAGGTTCCTGAAAAGATGTTCTCAAACATAAATTGTAACTGCAGATTAAAATGTATAGATAAGATACCAGAAGTGGCACGCAGAAGTTCATTCGAAACGTTTTGGAATTTAGGTTCTTTTTTTTGTCAGAATGCTTTTCTATGTGGGTTAATTAACCAAATAAGTCCTCAACACAGGCGTCCTAGAGATGGGTCAAGATTGCCAAAGTCAATCAGCAATCAATTTTATATTCAAGTTGATGGAACTAGTGTTAAAGTACGCAAAAAATATTTCCTTCAACATTCCAAATATCAGATGGGCGGATGACCAGAGCTGCACAAAAGTTGAAAATGGGAGAGCAAACAGGATCGGACAAACGAGGAAGTGGGATACCTGTGAACAAAATCTCTGATGCAAGAATGGGTATTGTCCGGAAGCAGATTTCATCATTACCCTCATGCCAGGCTCATTATACAAGAGCTCAAAATCCAAACAGAAAATATTTATCCCTTGACCTTAATTTACGTCTTATTTGTAACTTATACAGAGTATACTGCAAAGAGAAAAAAATCTTACCTGTTAAAGAGCCCATTTATCGCAGATGTTTCAGTCATGACTTCAACTTGCACTTTCATGCTCCACGTAAAGGTACCTGTGTGAAGTGTGACAAGCACAAAATACAGATGTCCACTTTAGAAGATGCAATAGAAAGAAAGAACGTAGAAGTACAACACGAACTTCATCTTCGAAAGGCGGAGTCTGCTAGAACATCCATGAAACTATATAAAGAAAAGTCACAGATAGATAAATTGCATTATGCCTTCACTTTTGACTTGTAGAAAGCTCTACCATTCCCCAAACTGACCACTTCTGTGGCCTATTATAAAAGAAACATGTACTTATACAATCCTGTGTGTCATGAGCTGTCAACTGATATTGGCTTTATGTACACATGGGATGAGACAATGGCCTCACGTGGGTCACAAGAAATAGGTTCTTGTGTTACAAAACATATTACTACAAGAGCTTCAGCTTCAAAACATGTTGTCATGTATAGTGACACTTGTACGGGGCAAAATAGGAATTTGAAATTTGCATTGTGTCTCATGAAATTGCTTCACACCAGTGTTAACATCGACATTATGAACCATAAATTTATGGTTAGTGGCCACTCCTATCTCCCTAATGATTCAGATTTTGGATCTATAGAATCCTATGCAAGAGGTAAAGCAGTTTTTGTTCCTGCTGACTGGTGCTCCATAATCGCAAAATCAAGAAGAAAGAAAGCTTTTATTGTTACGCAAATGTCACGTGAAGACTTAAAGTCTACGAAGAATCTTCAACAAACTGTTACAAGGAGAAAACAAAATGTCGATAAAAAAACCAGTGTCATGGCTTAATATGCAGTGGATTCGTTTACTAATGAACTAACTTTTATGCTCTATTACAAGGAGACTCTTAATGAGGATTTTCCATTCTCCGCTCTACGTCTAAAGCCAGCCAAACCAGGAAGGCCAGTTTCACTGGGACGTATTGGTATGAAAAACCTATACCATGGACCAAGACCTGTAACCAAGGAAAAGAAAAGGGACATGCTAGATCTTCTACCATACATTCCACCCATCAACCATGCTTACTTCCAGGGACTTACAAACAACTGAAGCAACAGCAAATGATGCAGGCCCGCTGGATGTTGTTGATACTGAACATTGTCATAGCTAAGAAAGGATATTTCGTTGTACTGCTCTTAGTTATTTCTGAAATATATCATTTGTCATTAAAGATACGTTTTGGTTTTATTTAAATTTACTGCAAATACGGGATTGGTTAAAGGCAAAATGGTGTAAGTCATTTGGGCCCTTCAAAAGACACATAATTCTGTATTAAACCGTTTTCAATTATGAACACATTGAAACAATGACACCTTCCTGTGATGTAAAACACAAAAAAGTGGTATTGATTTCTTGTGGAATTTATTATAATGCTTCTCACAAAACCTTCTGTTTCTCAAAATGCATGAAACATGACTTACACCACTTTGGCTTTAACCCCCTCAAATATACGTTACATGGAACACTGAGAGACAAGAGCAGGCATTGTCTGCAGGGGAAGTGACTGTTAATACTAAGTGTCTAAAAACACCCACAAGTCGCACTTAGTATGTTTTATTTCCTGGTTTCGCTCTTCAAGTGAGCAACAGCATCATCAGAAAGTACAGTTTCAAGATGGCTGAAAGCACTAAGGAATGCGTTTAAAGTTGGCCGTCAACACTAGAGGTTAAACTAGCTGTACTAAGTTTAAGTGCTATATTACAGCTAGTTTCATTTTTAGTGCTCCTAGGCAACTATAAACGCAATCTTCAGTGGTGTCAGCAAAGCTTGAAACTGTATATTCTCATGATGTTCTTGTCCACGTGAAGAGCAAAACCAGTAAACAAAAACTACCAAGTGCGGCTTGTGGCTGTTGCCACAAACTTACTGATGGAGACGTTAGATCTTATTTAAATCAACTGACCATTTCTAAATCATTCAAAACCGTGAGATGAGGAGGAGTAAACGTCCACCTCTTTTGAAATTCCAAGAGGCTACCTCCAGCAAAGAGTGTGGCAGGATATTACTTGCTGACACGTATGTCTTGCGAGATGACTACAACGATAAAATCCGAGAAATAAGAGCTAATATGGCTGTTTACCGACTGTCTTTGTTCCCACTCGCCATCCCACCCGTGAATGGGACACGAAAGGGGGTTGGGGGAGCAGATAGTCCCAACACCAATACCATCTGTTATGCACCAGAAGTAGCTTGCAGAGCAGTATAGATGTGCTGGCATAAGCTGTCGCCAGCACTCCGATCGGCAAAGAGGCTGCGAGAAGATCGATAGTAGGCCCTGGAGCAAGTGAGCCTATCCGGAGAGAGGGCAAAGGCAAACTCGCAAGAAACGTGCCGCCAACGCCCTCTCGACCGCCAGTTTATAGATCACCGTTGCGGATTGGAGGGCTGAGTCGATCATCAGTCGTAGCCGAGTCACTTGCCGTCACAGTCGCAGTTACATGTCCAGTCAGTCACAGTCAGCCCAATCGCAGACAGAGTCAGTCACTACCTAGCGACCACAGTAGTATTTATAGCGGGAGTTGTAGTTCACCAGCAGTGAGGCTAACGTGGACTGTTACGAATTTTATTTTCTTTTATTTTGCGTGTGGCAATACAGCGAGAATATTTTATATAAGTACAACAATATGTAAACGAAATGTATAAAACAAAACAATGTGTAAATAGTACATGTGTAAAAAACAAGCAATATCACAAAAGGTTAAAGTACAAACACTCAAGACAAAATAACTACACGTTAAAAGCTTGGCAAGCCTGACTAGAAACTCATTCATATATTTAAAGTTCAATATCTTTATTGCACGGCCAATCCAAAGCAGAGGGTTTCACATATATAACCTCAGAGACAGGTCCGGCTTATTTTTTAAGGGGCATTCCTCAATAATATGGCGGACGTTCTGTTCTGGTGCTCCACAGTCACAGGCTGGTGAGTCGCAAAGACCCCACTTGTACTTATATGCATTGCATCTTGCATGGCCCGATCTGATACGGTTTAATTTAGTCGAGGTACATCTCTTCAGGTCAAAGCCCGGTAATTCCAGAGTATGATCTCGGATACCTTGTTTATTATTTCCAGAATCATTCCACAAGTGCCGCCATTGCTCCTTGCTGTTAGATTGATTTACTTGTGTATTAACCCATATAGGCTTCCGTGACTTCAAGCGGGTCGATGGTATTTCGTTCAAAACATCATGGATTCGTAGATTCTATGGGTAATCTGAGTAATGAATTTTTGACCGCTCTCTTGCTTCTGCTTATTGCCTTCTCAATTGTGGAAGTGGGATATTGCTTAGAGTATACAGCCAAGGGACTGTGTTGGATTTAATAGTTCCCGTTATTATCCTCATATACTCGTTCAACTGGACGTCGATTTTCTTAGTATGAGTTCAAATGGCTCTAAGCACTATGGGACTTAACATCTGAGGTCATCAGTCCACTAGACTTAGAACTACTTAAACCTAACTAACGTAAGGACATCATACACATCCAAGCCCGAGGCAGGATTCGAACCTGCGACCGTAGGAGCAGCGCGCTTCCGGACTGAAGCTCCTAGAACCGCTCGGCCACAGTGGCTGGCTTAGTGTGAGTGCTCGAATGTCAGACGGCAGAGCAATATTCGGCAACAGGATATACCAGGCCTATTGCGGCAGTACGTAAGGTGGATGCTTGAGCTCCCCAAGTCGAGCCAGCCATTATTCTCAGGATGTTGTTGCGACTCTTTAGCTTTTGGCTTACGTTTTCTAGATGTTTTTTGTAAGTCAGGGAGCGGTCTAGTGTTATGCCACGGTATTTGGGGTTGAAGTTGTGTTTGACTCTTTGTTCACAGAAGTTCACATTCAGTTCCTGGTGGGCCTGTTGCGAAGATCTTGTACTACAACTTGCTTAAAGATAATTACCTCTCTCAAAATATCCACGGGTGTACTGCCGGTCTACAGTATCCAACGGGCACAACATTTCGGCGATCATACATGTCGCCATCATCAGATGAACTGACGGACTGAGCTCCTGTGAACGTGCCGGTACGGAGATCCGTACGCTATGGCTGCTCAGGGGGAACTGGCTTCGGTCGCGGCGGCGGCAGATTTAAATACCCTCCGCCCGCGGCGCACTGCCTCCGCCGTCCGCGCCCCGCGCCACGGTCACGCGGTGGAACAGATTGCGACGGCGTTTGAGGTGACGTCGGTGTGATGGCTCTGTCCGCCGTGGTCGTCACAACTATACGTTTGCTCGATATACTCTTGATTAACCCAATCGCTGGTTCCCAAGCCTTACTAAGATTATTGCCACAGTCACGGTTTATGAGGTCGTCATTGGTGCGAATTTCGATGGCCTCTCTAACATCGCTGTCCCAGTATCTCGACGTCTGTACCAGAATCCTCGTGCGTTCATACTCCAAACAATGTTCAGCGACCGCCGACTTGCTCGGATACATCAGTCGAGTGTGCCTCTGGTGTTCACGGCATCGATACTCGACGGTACGCATCGTCTGACCAATATACGACTTGAGCAGGGCGCGGGGCGCGGACGGCGGATGGAGCGCGCCGCGGGCGGAAGGTACTTAAATCGGCCGCCGCCGCGACCGAAGCCAGCTCCCCCTGAGCAGCCATAGCGTACGGATCTCCGTACCGGCACGTTCACAGCAGCTCAGTCCGTCAGTTCACCTGATGATGGCGACATGTATGATCGCCGAAATATTGTGCCCGTTGGACACTGTAGACCGGCAGTACACCCGCGGATATTCTGATTATCAAATACGCCGGGAGAAACTCAAGAATCACAATTACCTCTCTGTTTATGTTAATAAACAACCCTGTTAATGCATGTGTGCAGTTTTGTTGTAGAAAGAGGATACCGACCACCAAACAACATCTTCTCCTTACTTCCCGTGGTACAAGACTCTACAGTGGCAACGAGACGACAAAAAAATACACTCCTGGAAATGGAAAAAGAACACATTGACACCGGTGTGTCAGACCCACCATACTTGCTCCGGACACTGCGAGAGGGCTGTACAAGCAATGATCACACGCACGGCACAGCGGACACACCAGGAACCGCGGTGTTGGCCGTCGAATGGCGCTAGCTGCGCAGCATTTGTGCACCGCCGCCGTCAGTGTCAGCCAGTTTGCCGTGGCATACGGAGCTCCATCGCAGTCTTTAACACTGGTAGCATGCCGCGACAGCGTGGACGTGAACCGTATGTGCAGTTGACGGACTTTGAGCGAGGGCGTATAGTGGGCATGCGGGAGGCCGGGTGGACGTACCGCCGAATTGCTCAACACGTGGGGCGTGAGGTCTCCACAGTACATCGATGTTGTCGCCAGTGGTCGGCGGAAGGTGCACGTGCCCGTCGACCTGGGACCGGACCGCAGCGACGCACGGATGCACGCCAAGACCGTAGGACCCTACGCAGTGCCGTAGGGGACCGCACCGCCACTTCCCAGCAAATTAGGGACACTGTTGCTCCTGGGGTATCGGCGAGGACCATTCGCAACCGTCTCCATGAAGCTGGGCTACGGTCCCGCACACCGTTAGGCCGTCTTCCGCTGACGCCCCAACATCGTGCAGCCCGCCTCCAGTGGTGTCGCGACAGGCGTGAATGGAGGGACGAATGGAGACGTGTCGTCTTCAGCGATGAGAGTCGCTTCTGCCTTGGTGCCAATGATGGTCGTATGCGTGTTTGGCGCCGTGCGGGTGAGCGCCACAATCAGGACTGCATACGGCCGAGGCACACAGGGCCAACACCCGGCATCATGGTGTGGGGAGCGATCTCCTACACTGGCCGTACACCACTGGTGATCGTCGAGGGGACACTGAATAGTGCACGGTACATCCAAACCGTCATCGAACCCATCGTTCTACCATTCCTAGACCGGCAAGGGAACTTGCTGTTCCAACAGGACAATGCACGTCCGCATGTATCCCGTGCCACCCAACGTGCTCTAGAAGGTGTAAGTCAACTACTCTGGCCAACAAGATCTCCGGATCTGTCCCCCATTGAGCATGTTTGGGACTGGATGAAGCGTCGTCTCACGCGGTCTGCACGTCCAGCACGAACGCTGGTCCAACTGAGGCGCCAGGTGGAAATGGCATGGCAAGCCGTTCCACAGGACTACATCCAGCATCTCTACGATCGTCTCCATGGGAGAATAGCAGCCTGCATTGCTGCGAAAGGTGGATATACACTGTACTAGTGCCGACATTGTGCATGCTCTGTTGCCTGTGTCTATGTGCCTGTGGTTCTGTCAGTGTGATCATGTGATGTATCTGACCCCAGGAATGTGTCAATAAAGTTTCCCCTTCCTGGGACAATGAATTCACGGTGTTCTTATTTCAATTTCCAGGAGTGTATATGTGCAAGTACAAATTACGCTTGTCGATTCGACACTTAGGCTACTGTGCAAAATGCAAACTGATACAAGAAACGGAATTGCTTTGACGTAGAAGCCACTTTTTGCCAGGCTTACAGGTCGTCGTCTCGACACGAGACTTGCGGGCGCAGCAACAGGCGGGACGACGTGCCGTGCCGACGCCGGGCGCGACGCCCCCGTGGCGGCGCCGCTGAACCGCAGTAACTCACGCTGCTGTTTACCGCCGCGGGCGTAAATTGTTCGATAATGGGCGCGGTCGCGCTGCGCCTGTCTGGCGCTACATCAGCTGCAAATTGGAATAATCGCTCTCTTAAGGGCGGCGGCGCGGCGGTCCGCGCGCGGTAATTACCTGGACTGCTGCTGCCGCCAGGGGGCGCGGGCGCCGTCACGCGCCGCTCCAGCTGGCCGCTCATAAAGCCTCGCGGACGAAGTGGGGGAGAGGCTCAGAAGTGGCATTAGAATTCCTGCGTGGAAAGATATCAATTGTGTCTTTGAACTCAGCACCACCATCAGACTGTTTTTTTTTTTTTATTTGCAATGTTACATTTACACGATCATGATTTCGGCTTAAAATGCCATTATCAAGTGTTTTAATGTTATACAGTGCCTAAGATGGCATGCTATCGTATTTAAAATACACTATTAGACACATTGTCTGAAACGTCCCCTTAGAAAAATTATTTAATTACTGTCCTGATAAATCTCTTACATTATTTGATTTTCAAACAGCTGAGCGAAACTGAACGTACTCAGACGTTTCCCTCTTTACCTATTCTGATCAACACTAAACTGACACACAATATTTTTTTGCGCAACGCAATCTCGCTTTCAATAATCCCTACAAAAGAATGGCCCTGACTAACATTAACCTATACCTTTCACAACTCATATACCTCACAAAAATCCTGGTTACTCCAACTACTGCAATACAGCGAGCGCCACTACTGCCAGCTAAATAAAAGATGCTAACTACTGTATGCACTAACTACTGATAGGCATAGTTAGCAAATAAAAGATTTTGATAGAGAACAAACAGTGTATTTACCTTAATAGTGTTCAAAAGTCATAATATATATAGCAGCTCATGCATCCATTCTTACAAATGTACTGTTTCTGATGGGCACACGTCCAGATCATCCTCTCTCAAAAATCCGCCATCTCACTTCCCCACATCCACCACTGCTGGCGGCTCACCTCCAACTGCGCAACGCTACGCGCTGTTAACATCCAGCTGCCCAGCACTACAATAGCGAATATTACAACAATGCCACCCAGCCACAGACTGCACACAGCACAGCCAGTGCTCATACAGAGCGCTACGTGACGTTACCAATACAGAAACCTAACAGCCTACTTACATGTCTAAGGGTCAATATTTCTGGTAAAATCATTCTGCTATGTTTTATCACACATAGCAGTAAGGTTTTACCATAAATATTGACCCTTAGACAATGTGTCAAATAGTGTATTGTAAATAAGACAGTATGCCATCTTAGGCACTGTATAACACTTCATAATGGCATTTTAAGCCGAAATCATCATTGTGTAAATGAAACACTGCAAATTAAAAAAAAAAAAACTAACAGTCTAATGGCGGGGCTGATTTTAAAGAAATATATTATGACTGTGGCCCCACATTATGAAAAAATTATTATACATAAATTATGATATTATGTGATGTTATTACTATCCTTCATGTATAGGTTATGAGGATGAATTCCATGACCTGTTGCTTGGAATAAGCGGTCCACATGTGACGTTGCAGGTGGAATGCCAAACGACGTTGACTGGAAAGAAGTATGATCTGCTACCAGAAAATGAGTTTAGTTTCCGAATTCGTTACTTTGCAGAATACTATACCAGTTGTATAAGAATGAAACCGAGTTCTGTGCCTGCAAACTACCATTTGCGGACGGCATTGATTTCCTGTTATCATTTGAAGAAAACGGCTGCAGAATCGCGTCGAATACTTGTCGAAGCCTTCGGCGAACATGCGCTTGGGAAAACACAGTGTTTCGAGTGGTTCAAAAAATTCAAAAGTGATGATTTGACGTGAGAAATGAGGAGCGCGGGAAACCACCGAAAAAGTTCAGAGACAACCAATTGCAGGCTGTATAGGATGAAGATGATGCTCAAATTCAACAGGAACTCGAGGAACAATTGATTGTGACGCAGAAAACCGTTTCTCTTCGGTTGAAAGCTATGCTATGAGCAAAGGTTCGCAAAGTGGGAAAATGGGCTCTGCATGAACTGAATGAAACACAGCAAGGTAATCGAAAGACCACTTGTTAAATGCTGCTAGCCAGATACAAAAGAAAATCTTTTCCCCGTAGAATAGCGACACGCGATGAAAAATGGATACGTTTTTAGATTCCTGAGTGTCGTATATCATGGGTGAATCCAGGCAAACCATCGACATCCACCGCAAGACCAAATCGCTTTGGAAAGAAGACAATGCTCTGTGTTTCATGGGATCAAAAGGTTGTCATCTATTATGAGGTCCTAAAACCTTCCTTATGGAATATCTTCTCAGGGACTGACTCTACTACTTATCTTAGAAGAAAGATTAAGGAAAGGCAAACCTACGCTTCTAGCATTTGTAGACTTACAGGAAGCTTTTGACAATGTTGACTGGAATGCTCTCTTTCAAATTCTAAAGGTGGCAGGGATAAAATACAGGGAGCGAAAGGCTATTTACGATTTGTACAGAAAGCAGACGGTAGTTACTAGAGTCGAGGCACATGAAAGGGAAGCAGTGGTTGGTAAGGGAGTGAGACAGGGTTGTAGCCTCTCCTCGATGTTATTCAATCTGTGTATTGAGCAAGCAGTAAACGAAACAAAGGAAAGTTTGGAGTAGGTATTAAAATCCATGGAGAAGAAATAAAAACTTTGATGTTCGCCGATGACATTGTAATTCAGTCAGAGACAGCAAAGGACTTGCAAGACCAGTTGAACGGAATGGACAGTGTCTTGAAAGGAGGATATAAGATGAACATCAACAAAAAACGAGGATAATGGAATGCAGTCGAATTAAGTCAGGTGATGCTGAGGGAATTAGATTAGGAAATGAGACATTTAAGGAAGTAAAAGAGTTTTGCTATTTGGGGAGCAAAATAACTGATGATGGTCGAAGTAGAGGGGGTATAAAATGTAGACTGGCAATGGCAAGGAAAGCGTTTCTGAGGAAGAGAAATTTGTTAACATCGAGTACAAATTTAAGTGTCAGGAAGTCGTTTCTGAAAGTATTTGTATGGAGTGTAGCCATGTATGGAAGTGAAACATGAACGATATATAGTTTGAACAAGAAGAGAATAGAAGCTTTCGATATGTAGTGCTAAACAAGAATGCTGAAGATTAGATGGGTAGATCACATAACTAATGAGGAGGTATTGAATAGATTTGGGAAGAAAAGGAGTTCGTGGCACAACTTGACAAGAAGAAGGGACCGGTTGGTAGGACATGTTCTGAGGCATCAAGGGATCACAAATTTAGCATTGGAGGGCAGCGTGGAGGGTAAAAATCGTAGAGAGAGACCAAGAGACGAATATACTAAGCAGATTCAGAAGGATATAGGTTGCAGTAAGTACTGGGAGACGAAGAAGCTTGCACAGGATAGAGTAGCATGGAGAGCTGCATCAAACCAGTATCAGGACTGAAGACATATGTGCCTGGATTCGTGATTTGCTGTCACAGAGATCATAGCTCGCAATTGACGCAAAGTCGTCGAGCAAAGCAGAAGTGATTTCTGGTGTACCCAAGGTAGAATTGTAGGACCTCTGTTGTTGCTTTCCTATATAAACGGTTTAGGAGATAATCTCAGCAGCCGTCTTAGGTTAGCTGCAGTTGATGCTGTCTTTTATCGTCTACTTAAGTCATCAGAAGATCGAAAAAACCTGCAAAATAATTTAGCAAAAATATCTGTATGGTGCAAAAATTGGCAAGTGACTTTAAATAATAAAAAGTGAGAGGTCATTTACATGAGTTGTTATGGTGTAAAGTCAAGCGCCGGCACGCTAGTCGGCAATGAGAGAGAGGAGATGGCTGTGAGAAGACAACAACTGATTTCACGCTGACCGACCCCTTTCCAGGACGACAACGCGACAGCAGCTGCCGCTGTGTTAAGATGACATAAGCGCCGCGCCCGACTGGTCGCGAACCAGTTGAAGAGTAGCTTAAAGTCCAGGCACTTGTATAGCATCGACTTATGATAGTTTATACTGAAGAACAATGCTTATTTTGCATGTCGCCTTTTGCTTGCGACACTTCTGTGTAATAGTCAAAGTTAAGTATTGAAATATAATCCTTTTGCAATAAAACTCATTAATACAATTTGCTTGAATGTTATCTAGCGATCGGAGAAAGCAGGTTTCCTAGACACCCCATATTTGTTGACTAGGCTGTATTTAACATGAGTGCTATAAAGAATCCGTTTAACTACGGTCACAATCAAATCAATCAAATATAAAGGCTTACATTCAACTAAATAGCCAGCAATTAGAAATATGAACAACTTAATCTGGAATGAAAGATTAGGAAATGTTGTGAGGAAGGCGAGACAAGGACTACGTTTACACTTAGAAGGTGCAACAGATCCACTGAGGAGACCGCCTACACTACGTTTGTCCGTTCTCTTTTGAAGTACTGCTGTGTGGTGTGGGATCCTTAACAGATAGGGTTAACGGAGAACATTGAAAAAGTTCAAAGAAGAGCAGCACGTTTTGTATTATCACGACATAGGGGAGACAGTGTGACGGACATGATAGATAATTTGGGGTGGACGTAAATAAAGCAGAAGCGTTTTTCGTTGCAGCGGAATCTTTTCAAGAAATTTCAGTCACAAACTTTCTCCTCCGAATGCAAAAATATTTTGTTGACGGCGACCTACATAGGGAGAATCGATCATCATAATTAAATAAGGGAACTGAGAGCTCCCACGGAAAGACATAGGTATTCGTTTTTTTCCGCGCGCTGTTCTAGAGTGGAATAATAGAGCATTATCGTGAAGGTGATTCGATGTACCCTGTGCGAGATACTTACGTGTGTTTTGCAAGATATAGAAGTAGATGTAGATGTAGATAAGAGGAAGGAAGTCCACCCCCGGAAGCTGAGTGATCAGCGAGACAGAATGTCAATCCTAAGGGCTCGGGTTCGATTTCCGGCTGGGTCGGAGGTTTTCTCCGCTCAGGGACTGGGTGTTGCGTTGTTTTAATCATTATCATTACATCCCCATCGATGCGCAAGTCGCCGAAGTGGCGTCAAATCGAAAGACTTGTACCCGGCGATCGGTCTACCCAACGGGAGGCCCTAGTCACACGACATTTAAGTTTATTTAGCGGAAGGAACTTGTCAAACTTGTTTAAGAAACTTCTTGGACCGTGGTGGCTCATGCTGAGTCTATCCATCTATGCTAGTTTATTTTTGGTTCGGTGTCACGCGGCGTGACTTGCTGGCGCTCCAGGTCCGAAGGCCATCGAAGCGATGGGGAGTTGGCAGTGATGAGTTCGCCGAGCCTGGATAGACCTCTTGCAAGGAAGTGTGCTCTATTGGGCATGTCGCACGCCGGTTGTAGCTCCGCAGGCTGTCGGGCGTGACAGTATCAAATGGGTCTGAGCACTATGGGACTTAACATCTGAGGTCATCAGTCCCCTAGAACTCAGAACTACTTAAACCTAACTATCCTAAGGACATCAGACAGCCAAACCCGATGCAGGATTCGAACCTGCGACCGTAGCGGTCGCGAGGTTCCAGACTGAAGCGCCTAGAACCGCTCGGCCACACCGGTCGGCGTGACAGTATCATGCAGTGGTCACTCTCGTGGGGGTGGTGCCGTGTTTTGGATACACATTGGCCGACGCGAAGAACTGATATTGGAGGTCTTCCATTTGTCCACGAAAGCCTTATATGCGGGGAACGAAGACGATCTTCTGGAGCCGAAGTACTGCTCAAGTGGACTGTTATGTTCTGTCTATGGTTATGTCACTGGACGGTTGGTCTGCTGGGTGTATCTATCCGTTATTTACTCGCGGAAACTGCTGGAGCTGTGATAAACAGTCTGCGTCCCACAGTAGTTATGTACTTCTTTGTGGGTGGCGACCTCGGCTGCATTAATCGTCCACGCCTGCCTTGCTGGGTTGCCGACAGGGTCGCGCTACGCAGTCCGCACACCAGCGATCCTCAAGGGACACCTGCTAGACATCGTGCGACCCGCCTTGTTGCGTGTGGATAATCCCGGGGGCTCCGCTTGTATATCGTGCTTCTTGCATCTAGTCCAGGCAACTAACGGATAAAGTTAAGTTTTACGTCAATGTGGCTTGATGCTGGCTTGGGACATTTAATATTTCATGTAATAACTTATACTTTAGATTTCATGCATCATGAAGTTGTTTACTGTATTGTTTCACGCTCGTGTATCTGGTCTGTTACAGTGCTGATTAATAGTTTTATGTAACCAGTCTTTTCTCCTTGATAATATGTTATTCTGGCTCATGTTTTTCTACGGAAATATTATTGGTCAAACGATAGCTATTCTTGTAAATTTGATCAAGTTAAATTTCTTAAAGGGTACAATATTTTTTACTTGTCTAATCGTGCCCCAGAGTCTAGTTCCCCACGGCACATGAACCTTATCTTTTTCTAAAGACATTTTAACCTACAAATTTATCCTAAGAATTAACCAACTTGTGAATCTTGGTTCTGATTCTACTACAATGTCACATTCCATCCTTTTGAGATTCATAAAATAAAATCTGTATTAACTGGCAGTTTCAAGTAGTCTTCTTTAATTGATTCATTGTTTAACTAAATTGCTTGCTTTCTTAATGGTTACACAATGAAGAGTGAAATAAAGTGGAACATCCGCAACACCACGTGGCATGGACTCAAATAATGTGTACAGTAGTGCTTCGGGAATTGACACCATAAATCCGTAACAGTACGAAGGGTTGGAGATCTCTTCTGAACAGCACGTTGCAAGGCATCCCAGATGTAATGTTCACATCTGGGGAGTATGGTGGCCAGAGGAATCTGAAGGGTCTACCTGGAGCTACTCTATAGCAATTCTGGACGTATGGGGTGTCGCATTGTCCTGCTGGAATTGCCCAAGTCCGTCGGAATGCAAAGTGGACATGAATGGTTGCAGGTGATCAGACAGGATGCTTACGTAAGTGTTACCTGTCAGAGGCGTATCTAGAAGTATCAGGGGTCCCATATTATTCCAACTGCACACGCGCCACAGCACTACTGACCCTCCACAAGCTTGAACAGTCCCCTGCTGACTTGCAGGGTCCATGGAATCAGAGCAGAAATGGCAGGAAGCATGGAGGTGGAAGTGGTAAAGTGCTGAACTCAATATTGCCAGAAAGAAACAGTTAATTCCCCCCCTCCCTTGCACCAGTAGCTTTCAAACAATGTTGGCAATTAAAATTTTAAGGAAAAGTAATGATAAGTAAGACTAACATAGCAGTCAATAATTAAAGCTAGACAGCATTGTACCAAATTAAATTTCTATTACAAGAAAAGAAAAAAGAGATATTTACCAGTCACCAACCAGTACTTTAGTCACATGTAACAAAAACTGCTCTCCGTTTTCCTTCCACGTCAGTTTAGTAAATACTGGCAGCCAGGCAAACGCAAACGGAAGCAGTGGAAATGAGGAACGTGACGTCCCTGAAGATGGAACCTCGCGAACTCAAAGGTAGCGTGAAGGCATAATTCTTTGAATCTTGTAGGCAAACAATTCACAGTTAAGATCACCATCCATAAAACAACAAACCTGACCTCCATCATCGATGAACAATCCTAGTCACTAAGCGCAACGACAAGGAAAACTCTCCCAGCAAAGAGCGCGCGCGGGGCAATAGGCGAAGAGCTACACTGCCTTCGGGGAGATGCCGGCAAAGCTGTCACTATGATACGATGTTGTGGTTTTCAGTCCCAGAGACTGGTTTGATGCAGTTCTCCATGCTACTCTATCCTGGGCAAGCTTCTTCTGGTTACCGAGTATCCTGGTTTGTGAAAAAAATGAAAGCCTTAAAGCCAAATAGTTAATTAAATAATGTTGTTTGATCTTTGGCAAGAAGGGAGTATTCAGATGTACTGTGGATTTAATGAAAGATGTGGGAGGTAGTAAATGTAGTCTTGTGAAAGCCTCCCAGTGATGGAAACAGTCCAATTTAAAGTTCCTTTTGAGTTTCAAAGTCACCTATTTAATCATTTACTTGAAAGTAGAAGACTGTGGTAATAAAGACAATTTGCAGTTTCTTTTGAAAATTAAAAGTTCTTAAAACTGAGGCTTATAAAGTTTTGCTTAGTTAATGATCATAGTGCTGCCCGTAGTAAATTTTAAAAGGTGAGTCAGTTTCTTGCAAATTTGTCAACATTGTGTCTCACTGCAGTAAAAGTCGTGAATTGCAGTTGCGGAAAGTTATATACTCATGCTTGCTAAGCACTTGTTCCTTTTGGTATTGAAAGTGAATATTAATAGTGTAATAAGATCCATAGGTAATCCTTTACCACTATTTATGAAAACAATAATTTCTTTATTCAAAAGACAGTGAGAAGTAACCTGTTAGTGAATTCCATTTAACTTTCATTCTAAATAGAACAGTATTTAGTTGAGAGATATTTAACCTGTGACCAGTTCATAATTTTGCAGTGAATTACATTTATAGTTTTATGTGAGCTAGGAAAATGTTTGAACAATAATACTGAACCTATGTCCAATTAATGATTCTGCAGTGAATATTAATAGTAATGTTGTAAAGACTATTCAGTTTAATAAGCCCTGAAAGTAATAGTGTGTTTCGTTATGTGTTATATTTATGCAAATAGTTTGTTCTCTCTGTCAGCTCAAATCTTACCGTGAACATATGCAGGTGTCAGAGTTCATTGCACTCGCGTGTAGCAAAGTACAGGTTGTGTTTGTCCGTTAAGGTTACTCATACTTAATTTCTTGAACAAGAATGTCAATCATTCTCTTGCCTAATTAGGCTGGCGACCGTTTTCCTTGTTCTTTGGACAGTGTGGATAGGTAAAATAGTGTTTATACTGTTTAAATATTTACGTAATTCTGACACTCATTTCCGATAAGCCACCCCCGTTAGGTACAACACGGTCAACATAACAAAATTCCTCTCAGAGGGTAACACGGCTCTGTTGCTTATACCATAATTGCTTTAACTAGATAGTTTTATTTGACGACCTGTCTCCTACTTTAAGGTTATGGTATAGCAGTAGCAGACGGTTGTGTTATAGGCCCTCAGGTACGCCCTGCACAAATTTCATTAAATTTAAGAGGGTCGAGCTGGCATCATCTTCTAAACTGGGACACTTGAAATGGAATGACCCACCTATCAGTAATTGCTTTCTTTGGAATTGGAATTATTATATTCTTCTCGAGGTCCGAGGGTATTTCGCTGTTTCACACATCATGCTCATCAGCTGGAAGAATTTTGTCATGACTGGCTCTCCCAAGGCATTCTAACGGAGTGTTGCCTACTCCCAGTTCCTTCACTGTGACGCGAAGTATAGAGAAATGTGATGAGCGGCAGGTATAGGTACCAACACTCCCACTGCTCAGACACACGTAATTGGCAATGCTTAACGATGTTGAACATAGAATTCCGCTCTTTGTAATGGCCCAGAATGCTAGGAAAGCAGCAAGTGTCTCATCCAGAAGTCATGGTTTCATCGTGTAGTGTTGTCATAATTATCTTCATATCGTTACATCGTTCGATAGCTAATAATTATGAACCACTTGGACATTCTGTGGAGTGAACAGTTTGGATTCAAATATAAATTATAGATGGCTGTGGCATCACATCGGGCTTTCAAAAGCTCTCCGAGCGTGATGAAACCCACGTATTGCATATTGGTGGCCATGGATTTTGGCTGCTTTCTTTGTAGACGGAAACTACCGACACAGGGAGAACGCTGAAATTATCCGCTGAAGTGGATCTGCCATTAGCCCGAAATTTGATTTTACCACGACAGTTATTTACTGGCTTAGGTTGTATTGGAGGTGGGACACCTTTTTCTTTATTAGAGCTTTAAAACAGACTAAGCCATCCAGTTCTATGGGACCAATGGTTTAGTGTGCACTCCGAACCACGAGGCAGAGCTTTAAAACAGACTAAGCCATCCACTTATATGGGGACCAGTGGTTTAGTGTGCACTCCGAACCACGATGCAGTTAGATATTTTGCCCATTAACAAACGTTACTAGAAGTGGAAAAATTACAATATCAACAACTAACGTTCTACGTCTGACATAGTTGACACCCTGACCTTCGGAATCGTCTTCCAGTACATAACCACCGATCCCACTGGGAACATAAATTAATCGTTGTTCGATAAAGAAAATTTTGCTAACAGACTTACAAGTGATTACGATTTCCGTTCAACACGCACACAGTTGCTATAGCAGAGTAAGCACGTGTTTGGCACTTAAAAATTTAATACGAGGCCGGTAGCTTCTTGTATAGACAGCTAGAGAGCAATTTTGTAAGATATTTTCTGTCATTATTGGCTACTTTCCAAATAATTGGGATTTCCCTTTCTTAAGTGTATATCAAATGCTTCTAAACATTTTTCAGTTTAATTATGCTTCATATTCAAGAATGAGAGCCATTATTATCCACATTCATTTCTTGTATCGCTTATAGGCTCCTTAACGTCAAATTACAGATCGCAAAAGATTATTTCGAACTTATGCAGTGTGTAAGTGTTTGTAACTACATTTTTGCTATTTACATCTCTTTAACACGTACTTGCGACAAACGTAATCCATTCTGCTTGACAGTCACTGAAATATATTTTGTGCTGACTATTGCTGTTCGTCTTGATCTGAGAAATTTTGCTAGTTACCGGAGATCCTGGTTCATGACGAAATGATCTCAGACTAATGTTTATGCAACAAGACTTCCTAGTTCATCTTCATCGGAGTTCATATTTTGTGCTAATCTAAAAAGGTGAACTGCTATATACAGACGGCCCTTCATATCTGTACGACATTACTGATAAGAGCGGACGCAGTGCTATGGAACTTTGCCAAAGCAGAATAGGTGGTCCCACAGAGTTTGACAGGTCGTCAGGTACAGCGAGCCAGTGGAGCGTGCGGGATGGAAATCGCCAACCAGGCAGTAATGGAGGCTGTGGCTGAGACCACAGGAAAGCCGAATTTTAGGGGAGTATTTTTATGGGCAGGTACTTCTATGGGAGAAAACGGATTCAGGAAGCATAGATACTGTTTTGAAGCTCTTTTAAAGACAATTTTTGAGATACCAACGTTTCTTAGATGATTAATGTACTCTGAACATTACACAGTGTGACGTTTGCTAAAGTTACCTAGTCTTGTAAAGTAATAACAATCTATAAACGAATGCTACAACAAGCTACGAGAGAGTTCAAATGAGAGCCTTTAAGGTGTACTCTGAGTTTATTTGTACACAAGTACTGTTCAAACGTATATACAACCTCCAGAGGCAAATGTTTACAATTAGCTGTCATCAACTATTTAGCACATAGTTTACTCAGTACTATGTAAATTATAAACAGAATGAAGTAGGCTAACGATAGTTTCAGGATAAAGTATTGAGATATTAATGTTTCTCCGATGAGTTAAATACATTTTGTACCTCTACAGTTTCATTACTCAAAGAATCAGTGGAACTGAGGAATGACCAAGAAATTGAGCATGCAAGTGAAATCACGGAGCGAAAACAGTATACCATACGCAGTCATTAAATAATTATTACATCTTTTTTCTCGTATTCTCACAGTTTTACAAGTCTATGATTAAGGTTTTCAGAAAGTAATTTTAACCATAAAAGTATAATCGTCATACCATTTTGGTCGGCACGTCAGTTCGCATCCAACGTGAGTGTTACCGTGTCTGGATATTAATGTTACTGATTCAAGATTTGTATATTGACACGCAGTAAGATGGTTCCATTGGCACTGATGTTTGGGAATCGCTTCAGGCGTCCTTTGAGGAGACAGAATAGCGACGGCAACTCCTGATGGGGTTACTGGAGGTCTTTTGATGGTATGAGCGGCGGTAATGTCGCTAATTTCGAGTGTGGAATATTATACTGAAACATTTACGGCTGTTTTTGTGGATAATGTTGATCATTGATTAGAGGCACGAGTGGCAATAGTCTTGGAAACGTCATAATGAGACAGAGCTCAAACTGAGGTCGTCTCGAGCCACTGAGTGCGAATGGATTCTTGTCAATGTATTGAAAGCCATTTGGAATCGAACAGTAGCGTTAAAACAAATAAAATTTTGCCAGCGAAATGAATTTAAGCTTATCACTCACACCAAAGCACTTTGTTTCGCCACTTCTAATTTTGTATTAATTCTTCCAGTTTACGCACAAAATGTCATGCCCGTGTATGGTTGACGATAAGACAGATATTGGGTCAAAGATCATTGCAAAAGACTGCATATTGTTCCGATGCCCACTGTAAGAAAGTGTGTTAATAAGAGACAGTAACGTCGAACACTGAGCATAAAACATATATTAGAAAAAGTCAACGTTTAGAGCTGGTTGCCATTCGACACACCAACTATAAGTTTCGTGTAAGTCATCTTGTAACCTCCTGCAGTCACTCAACTTCGGCACCTTACCGTACACCACACCATCATCACAAACAACCGCAGATTGCTGCCCGCCATGTCTGCCAAATCATTTTTGTATCTAGGGAGCAACAGCGGTCCTATCACACTTCCCTGGGGCCCTCCTGACGATACCCTTGTTTCTGATGAACATTGGTCGTTGAGGACAACACACTGAATTCTACATCTTACAAAGTGTGCGAGGCACTCACACTTCTCTGAACCTATTCCATATGCTCGTTTGTTTGTTAACAGCCTGCAATGGGGCACCGTGTCTAACTCTTCCCAGAAATCTAGGAACGTGGAATCTGCCGGTTGCCTTCATTCATAGTTCTCAGTACGAGGTGCATTCAAGTTCTAAAGCCTCCGATTTTTTTTCTCCGGACTGGAAAGAGATAGAAACATGCGTATTGTTTTAAAATGAGGCAGCGTTCATTGTCAATACGGCCCAGAGATGGCAGCACCGTACGGCAGATGGAATTTTACCACCAGCGGCGAGAATGAGAACTGTTTTAAATACTTAAAATGGCGACGTTTTCCTTACTCGAACAGCATGCAATCATTCGTTTTCTGAATTTGCGTGGTGTGAAACCAATTGAAATTTATCGACAGTTGAAGGAGACATGTGGTGATGGAGTTATGGATGTGTCGAAAGTGCGTTCGTGGGTGCGACAGTTTAATGAAGGCAGAACATCGTGTGACAACAAACCGAAACAACCTCGGGCTCGCACAAGCCGGTCTGACGACGTGATCGAGAAAGTGGAGAGAATTGTTTTGGGGGATCGCCGAATGACTGTTGAACAGATCGCCTCCAGAGTTGGCATTTCTGTGGGTTCTGTGCACACAATCCTGCATGACGACCTGAAAATGCGAAAAGTGTCATCCAGGTGGGTGCCACGAATGCTGACGGACGACCACACGGCTGCCTGTGTGGCATGTTGCCAAGCAATGTTGACACGCAACGACAGCATGAATGGGACTTTCTTTTCGTCGATTGTGACAATAGATGAGACGTGGATGCCATTTTTCAATCCAGAAACAAAGCGCCAGTCAGCTCAATGGAAGCACACAGATTCACCGCCACCAAAAAAATTTCGAGTAACCGCCAGTGCTGAAAAAACGATGGTGTCCAAGTTCTGGGACAGCGAGGGCGTAATCCTTACCCATTGCGTTCCAAAGGGCACTACGGTAACAGGTGCATCCTACGAAAATGTTTTGAAGAACAAATTCCTTCCTGCACTGCAACAAAAACGTCCGGGAAGGGCTGCGCGTGTGCTTTTTCACCAAGACAACGCACCCGCACATCGAGCTAACGTTACGCAACAGTTTCTTCGTGATAACAACTGTGAAGTGATTCCTCATGCTCCCTACTCACCTGACCTGGCTCCTAGTGACTTTTGGCTTTTTCCAACAATGAAAGACACTCTCCGTGGCCGCACATTCCCCAGCCGTGCTGCTATTGCCTCAGCGATTTTCCAGTCGTCAAAACAGACTCCTAAAGAAGCCTTCGCCGCTGCCATTTAATCATGGCGTCAGAGTTGTGAAAAATGTGTACGTCTGCAGGGCGATTACGTCAAGAAGTAACGCCAGTTTCATCGATTTCGGGTGAGCAGTTAATTAGAAAAAAATCGGAGGCCTTAGAACTTGAATGCACTCCGTATATCATGTGAGAAAAGGGCAAGCTAAATTTCATGAGTGATGCTTTCTGAAACCATGCTCATTCGTGGGGATAAGCTTCTTGGTCTTAAAAAATTATTAATTGGCGCTGAGAATGTGTTCAAGGATTCTGCAGCAGACAGAAGTTACCGATATTGGTCTGTAATAACGTGGGTTCGTTCTTTTACCCTTCTTATATACAGGAGTCAGCTGCGCTTTTTCTAGCCGCTTCGTACTTTGCGTTGGGCTAGGGATTCAAAGCCGTAGAGTATAATTTGTAAAACGAAACTGGGATTCCATCTGAGCCTGGTAATTTTCTTTACTTTCAACTCTCTCAGTTGCTTCTCTACGCCATGGATGCTATTACCGTGTCGTCCATGTTGGAGTCTGTTGGTCAGACGACGGTATATTCCATTCAACGTCCTGGGTATTATTAGGTAGTTTACCGCCCATCAAAAAGAACCTGAACACAAATTAGTGGACAGTAATATGAGATGTCTCCACCCTTGCTTTTAAAACCTCTTGAACTCTGTTGGAACACTTGCAGTGGTGGGTATTAATAGCCGCTGAGGAATGGCAGCACACTCTGCCTCAAGAGCCAAAACCAGACACGACGGTGCTGTTGGATGCTGTGGTTTGAATCGAAGTCGACATTCTACGACATCCGAAAGGTATTCCATTGGGCTCAGGTCGGGACTCTGGGTATGTATTATTTATTTATTGCCACATTATAGACCTGTTACCTGATATTTAAAACAGGTAGTACATCTTACAATTTTCGTTTTTCATCTTTTACACTTTTCTTTTCTTTAGTTTTATCTACAGAATTTACAAAGAATGATACTTTTCAAATAAATTAAAGGTTGAACTATAAATAAAATTTTGTTTGTTTCTTAAGAAGAATATAAAAAGATGTTAGAATAGAGGAGAGATTTGTTAGTACCATCACCAAATGTGACTGACGGTGAATACCTCGGAATGGTTTCGTTGAGCCGTTGACCGCCAGTCGCACACACACAGAAGCACACACACACACACACACGCACACACACACACACACACACACACACACACACAAACACAAATGGTTATTAGTAGAGAAGTAATATTGCTTATCCTATTTATTAACTACTTTATTAACTACTTTAAGTGTCCATCCATGTACAGCATTTGGTGATATCTTGGCTGCATCGCCAGCCCCTTATGCTTATTTACTGTCACATCTCAGTTTCCTCCTCCTTTTCCTCCTCATTGTCACTATTTTCGCTGTCACTGTGTGTACCGCTGTCGACCCTCTGGAGATTGTTGTTACGTTGCACAAAGGGCCAACGAACTCACGAGACTCAAATAAGATGCAAGACGCAAACAAAAATTATATCAAAGGGTGGTTGCAGCTAGGGACAGACGAATAAGACTTGAAGCATATAGGCATGCACAAGACTTATATAGACAGACCCTATACAACACGCGTAGACAACAGCGGGTGCTATTTGTAACAACACAAACAGAGCAAACCAAATGGGGGGGGGGGGGGGGGAGACCATACAAAATACTGACAGAGAAGATAAAACCCTACTAGTTCTGGGAACGCTAAGGCAGGATGACGACACGATACCGACGGGATGGGGGAATACAGCGGAGTTTCTTCTGTATAAACTGCTCCCTAACGACGTTATCGATACAGACACACAATATCTTGCAACACTAAGAGAAAACCTACACACACCATACAACACTGAAACTATCACCTGTCATTTTTAGGCAAGAAGAGGTTGCGCTAGCAATCTCAGGGCTCAAAAACAAGAAAGCACCTGGACGAGAGGGTATCCACTCGGAAACACTGAAAAAACTAGCACCGCAGAACACCCCGTTTCTAACAACGCTACTGAACGATGCCTTACAGTTGGGCAGGGTACCTACAATATGGAAAGCCTCCAAAGCAGTTATTATTAAGAAATCAGCGGATAGGGATCTTTCAGATCCAAAGACTTACAGGCCAACCTGCTTAATACACACCCTAGCAAAGGTTCAGGAGAAGCTACTGTGTAAGCGCCTCTCAGGGGTATGAACCAATACCAATTCGGCTTCAGAGCTAGCAGATCAATAGATGATGCCATCAGCCAGGCCCTGCACATAGTTAACACCACAAAACAGAAATGCGCCATGGCAATAATGATTGACGTTGTCGGAGCATTTGATATTCTCTCGTGGCCCGCACTGTTTCAGAGGCTAAGACATCTGGAGGTAGCGCAGTCACTGTACAACAGTTTTATAGACTACTGTAGAGACCGAGTAGTCAAATGGCAGATGGACAGCCGGAAACTAATTAAAAGAATTACCAAAGTCTGTCCTCAAGGGTCGATCTGCGGCCCCATCTTCTGGGATGTAACAATCGAACCCCTCGTACAACTTCTGGATGGGGATGACAGGTCAGACGGAATTGTCACCTATGCAGATGACCTATTAGTTGTAGTCACTGCAAACAACAGAGCCTAGTTAGAAGAGAAAGCCAGTGGAATACTACAAACAATTATTCAGTGGTGTCACAGCAACAAATTCAGGATAGCCGAAAACAAAACAACATACACTTTACTGAAAAGATCACTCCAAAGGAATCCTTCGGTTAAAATTGGGGACACAAACATCAAACGAGCACGCGTTACGCGCTATCTTGAGGTACACATACATGAAAAACAACAGACAAAGCAGAAAAAATACTACACAAACTGGTGAGGATAAATTCAAAACTGTACAGAGTGCCTCTACTAGTCATACGGATATACCACTGTGCGCTCTTCGAATCAGTACTCAGCTTCGCAGCTAGTACGTGGGTACATAGACTGAACGTGGTCACCAACAAAGCATTGGTTAGACGAGGGCAGAGAAGTGTCCTACTTAGGTTATCTGGAGCCTTCGGTATCAGCAGATGCACTGTGTGTGGTGCTGGGAATATGCCCCATAGATATCACGATCAAATACAGAGCTGCAAGGTACTGTTTAAAGGTGGGGAGACTAGATAAGGTGCACACAATAACCGATGTGTCGATAGAGACGATACATCACCTTAAAAGTTGGCGTTTGGATACATGGCAAAGTGAGTGGGATGTACGTCATAAGGGACGTAGACTGTACGACTTCCTCCCTGACATAAAGGAGCAGTTGAGAATGAGACATATCGATCCCAGCCGCGGTATGGTACATTTCTTAACCAGATTCTGGCTATGCCAGTCAATCTCAGGAACGTTACTAAAACTATACTAAACTCCGTCCGAAAAGGCCTCGGAAGGCCCAACGGCACCGACCGGCCGCCGTGGCATCTTCAGCCCACAGGCGTCACTGGATGGGTATATGGAGGGGCATGTGGTCAGCACGCCGCTCTCCCGGCAGTATGTCAGTTTACGACACCGGAGCCGCTACTGCTCAATCAAGTAGCTCCTCACGTTGCCCCACAAGGGCACCCCGCTTGCCAACAGCGCTCGGCAGACCGGATGGTCACCCATCCCAGCCCGACAACGCTTAACTTCGGTCATCTGACGGGAACTGGTGTTACAACTGCGGTAAGGCCGTTGGTCAGGGATCTTACTCGCCACAAACCATTTTCTCACACATGCTACTTCATGAAGGATTTGTAGGGAAGCAGCCTACTCACGCTGTAGTAAATTCACATCAGTTTCCATTGTGTGCCAGCCAGTCTGCTGTAACTAGCTCTGACGTCATAAATGTTGCGCAATACCTTAAAATTCAAGCAAATGATCTGAAACTTTTCCAGCATGTAAGGAATAATACTAAATTAATGTGTATTAAATATCAGTTCGATAACTTCAGCCATTTTTGTAATTTGGACGTTTTTCTAAAAAAAATAATTGGCGCAACAGAAAGGAGCTAGAGACTTCAAAATTTATATTTAGACTCATCTTTCATAATGATTTAATAAAAACAGTACTTTGGATTTCACAGGTTAAGACTTTAGTGGAAATTCATGATTTTCTGGTTTTCATCTCAAAACTGAAGGAAGCAAGATAGATTAAGTAGGCTAATGAATAAGACTAGGATGTTTAGATTTAAATAGGTTGGAGGTCCGCTATGACTATGAAGATGTGAAAAGTTTCATTTGAATACCTATAAAATTATAGCGATAGCGGATCTCAAAAGGACCAGTTCAGAGCTAATCTGCTGCGTGCAGCGTAACTTAATTATTTCTCTCGCCCAAGATATTTAACTTAGCCACGTCATAATTTTATTATAAATACTTACCTGCGTGCTAAATGCACGATTAAATTAACAGCTTCATAAGCCATCAGCAAAAGAAGCTATAAATTATTATGTAACTTGAAGTGGTGCGTTACTAGCCCAGCGGCCAGTCGTGAGAGCCAAGTTAGAGCCGGCGTTCTCTTAGCCGTCCGCACCGAGGCTATATATATAAGAGCACTGCGCGAGTAAGGAAGGCCCCAGTTCTCTCCAGACGCTGAATAGCACGTCAGCTGTGTCGGGAGTCGCTTCGCTACGGTAGCGCTGCTACAAACTGCCTCGGGTGCCGTATTGAGTTACGATGTATACGCGTAACTGTGAAAACATTTCAAATGAAGGATTATTTTGGAATGATTTCCATTATCTAGCTTCAGTTTGCGTGTTGTATTTTCACGTGCCGTCGCGGGACAGACATTCTACCAATCATTTTAGCGTGGCGTTTGATGAGATTTTCTCATCAAATTTTGGCGAGCATTCTTTTGACATTCAATTCGGACATTTATAGTTGCATCAGCGAATTAGACTCTGAACTGCTCTGTTTGTTAGGCTGTTGGGATAATTGTGATGTTATCAGTGAATTTCAGAATATACTCAACTATTTTGGAAAATTGTTTTTGATTAGAAATCCCGAACAATCTCCTACTTCTTCAGAGCTATAAGCTGCAGCTATAATAATATTCTCAGGTTAAGTGGGCACTAGGAACTCTCATTACAGGCTCCACGTTTCGTTAAATCACTTTCTGGGTGCCAAAAAGCAAAGAGAGAGCCAGTGTTGAGAACGGCGAAAGACAGCATTATACAACATTCCAAAAGCCGGGAAGTGCAGTGTTTTTCCCACGTTTAAATAACAAACTTTATTTCACAAGCAATTTGCTATACTCACTCGCCGCCCCACATATGGTGCATCGGCCGGGAAATCAACTAAGTGAAAGTGATTTTTAACTATTCGGATTCGCGAGTGGAATGCGACACGCAGCTGAGTAATAGAACAGTGAAAGTGTTACGTGGGCATGTGGACGACGCAATTGAATTAACCACGCATCTGGATTGACGGAGCTGGCACTGAGTCTAGCGGTGCTGCCGGCATCGCGAGAAGCCAGTTTCGCCGTACCGCAGTCGTCCGCCACAGCAGCCGGGGCCGCGCCTGCAGTTGCGGGCCACGCGAACACACAACAGCCGTCGGAGAGCCGTCTGCAGTTCAACGTGCCACGTCGCATCAGTAATCCTGGTACGCCGCGCCGACAACGTCGGGCAGAAGGAATTAAGTTAAGTGAAAAGCTGTTAAAAATTTTACTAACCTGCACTAAAAGACTGTCTGCGATGGAACCGCCAAAAGAAACTGAGGTTAAGCTTAAATCAGAACCTATGTCTGTTGAAGGAACTGTAAATCCAGACAACGGTTCAAGTGTAAATATGCATAAAAGTGGTAATGTTAAAGTAAAATATGAAGTATTGTCTCCTGACAGTAGTGTGGGAATGGGTAATGATTCAATAATAGAGACCCCTGTAGTAAAGCAGAAAGTAGAAATTGTAAATTTATTGGATGATAGTTTCTCTGATGAATTAAAAATGAAACAATCTTCAGAGATGGTAGAGTTTAAACAGGAGAAGTTAGATATGACTGATCAATCAGAAGTTTCATTTAGTTTTGATGATTCTGGTGTTGGAGCTAGTTTTTCGTCACCTGAGTGTGATAAAAAGCCAGCTAGTGAGCAACCCAAAGATGCTGGGGCTGTTGATTTAAATATTATATTACAAGCAATAGCTGCCAGTAATGCAAAAATGTCAGCCAGTAATGCTAAAATGACCGCTGAATTAAAGTCTGAAATAACTGAGGTCAAAAACAGTAATGCTGAATTAAAGTATGAGATTATGGCCAGTGAAACAAATTTTAATAAAAGATTGGAGGTAATGGACGATACCTTCAAGGCTGGTTGCAATAAGTTGAAAGAGGATCTAGACGGTTTGAATTGTAAAATTGATTGCAATCATGAGGATATTAAGAAAAAGGTTGCTCAACAATTTTCTGAAATGTATAAAACAGTTAAATCCGAAGTTGCTGAGGTTCGCAAAGACTTCCAAATGGAAGATGCGAAGCTGGAGCACAAGTTAACAGAAAAGATCGAGGCGGAATCTGAACTGTGCTCAGATAGATTTAAGGATGTTAACATAAAGGTAAACATATGTCAAGTAGACGTAGATGCAATCAAAACTGATACTACTCATATTGTACAAAGAGTAGATAATGTTGAAATGAAAGTAGAAAATATCAGTACTAACATTGCTAACATTGAGAGTAAAGTAGCTTCAGTAACTTCTGGTAATGGTAGTATACAACAAGTTGTAGCTGCAAACGCCGCATTTATCGGGTGTCGGCAGTTCTTGCGGTTTGATCCAGATAAAAATATCCACCCGCTAGATTTCTGGAACGATTTTGAAGATGTAATTCCACCAAATTGGTC
Organism: Schistocerca cancellata; assembly: GCF_023864275.1. Taxonomy (NCBI): domain Eukaryota; kingdom Metazoa; phylum Arthropoda; class Insecta; order Orthoptera; family Acrididae; genus Schistocerca; species Schistocerca cancellata. The sequence goes on from NC_064631.1 coordinate 515,687,610, forward strand.
TGAACGAGAGAAAATCTCATTTATTAAAAGCCATCTAGCAGGTGACGCCTTGCGTTGGTCCGCTGATGTTATGTTGAAGTGTAAAACTTTAGCGGAGTTTAAAACAGCTTTCATTAATGAATATTGGTCTAGTAATAAGCAAAATGAAGTGTTAAGAGAATTTTGGAGTGGAAAACGCTTCAGTGCAGGCAAGGAATCAATTAAAGAATTTGCTAGGTCATGGATTTCACGTTTGTCACATTTAGCGGAAAAGCTAAAGCCAGAAATGATTATATTAGGTCTTGAAGCCAAACTGCCATGGTATTGGCAAACCAGAATTATATCGGCCCCTAGAGACAATCTTGATCGTTTCATTGAATATTTGGAACGTGTAGAACGTGTTGCTGCCAATGAGGAGCAGGCACGTAATAACAGAAATGCCACTAACAATAATAGTAATTTTAGGAATGAGCAAAATGGTAATGTAAACATCAGAACAGTAGGTATTCGCCATCCTAAGAGAGGTAGGAATTGGGGAAATAATTATCAGAACCAACAATGGCGTCCAAGAGATAATAATTTTGTTCCGAACAGAAATATGCATGTAAACAACAGTACGGAAAGCAATGCTGTGCCAGTCAATTATAATGAAACTAAAGAAAACAGCAATAGGCCGAGGCAGGAAAACTAGTTCCCGTCTATGAGGACACTGGCGCTCACCAGGCGGTTACTTTTCCTAAGCCAGTAGTTAAGGGAATTGGTAAGACAGATCAGAATACTCAAACTGAACATGTGGATGAAGAGTCGGTAGCATCTAAAGATACAACAGAAATATTAGATCACTCACAGTATTTGATAGATACCGTGTTAGAAACGCTTTCTAAGTGGGAAGAGAAAGAGAAGGCGCAGCAGTGTAACAATAGGGAAGAGCTACAAAATATTGAATTGACAGGTGAAGAAGCAGAAGAAATTCATGCTTATATTTACGATGAGGATGATGTGCTCTTATCTAAAGTGCCTGTGCAGGAGGTTGATAATGTACTAATAGACTTAGGACAGGAGATAAGTGAGAATGTAGAGGGTAGGCTGTTGAGGGTCGATGAACCCAGTAGCTGTGACCAGTTGTCACTTGAGAAGGAAACCGACGATAATGGTAAAAGTGGTTTAGCTGTAACTAGTGTTATGCCCGGTCTGGAGACGCAGAATCGCTCAGACTACAGTAATTTGGGTTATGTTCAGCAAACTAAATGTAATGAAGTCGTGCGGTGTTTCGATTTAAAATTAATAGACCGACTGGAAAAGGCAGCTGAAAATGTAATTCAGGAAACCCCTACACACTGTGACCTAAATGTAATGAAGACAGATGTCAATCACTTTAGTTGGAGACAAATCCAAAAGGAACTACTAGATGAATTTGAGAAACCACCTGTACTACCTAGAATAAGCCACCCTATAATAATAGTGAATATGTTGGGTATCAATGTACGTTGTCTCTTAGACAGTGGAAGTGAGGTGAGTGCAATATCTCAGTCTTTCTTTGATGCATTACCTGGTAAAGACAAGCTTACGGTAATGAGGGTATCAGGACTAAGAATAATTGGTGCTACTGGCAAGGTTTCAAAAACGGTAAAGCAAGAAGCTTTACTACCCTTTAACATTAATGGTAATTTAATAGATCATCCATGTTTAATTGTAAACAATCTCAGTATTGAGGTTTTAATTGGCATAGATTTCTTGTCAAAATATCAGAGTGTTGTGGACTTTGAGAACAGCCAATTAAAAATGGTCTTACCAATAACCGGAGTAATTATAGTACCTTTTAGTGATAAGCATGTAGTAACTGATCATGAAACTTGGGAGTTGCCTATAAGAATTCTGAAAAATAGGAGGTATTGGGACGAAGGTGTTAATCTTAGTAACAGTAAGCTGAACACAGAAGAAGAAGAAGAAGCAATTATTTTAGACAAAATAGAAGCTAAATTGCAGGAAATCGATAAGATTTCAGACAATCAAAAAGAAGAACTGAGACAGGTTCTAAAAAGGCATCATAAGGTATTTTCAGATCGACCTGGCATAGTCAAAGGTTATGAATGAAGGCTGTAGGGAGGAGGTTGTTCTGTAACCTCTACACAGTGTGGCAGCTGTGCAGTCCCAGCTGTGTGAGATCTTCTTTCCCTTTCAGGTCTCACTCATTCTTCATCTTTCCTGTCCACAAAAATTTCGAACTCTTCTTTCATACAAAAAAAAAAAAAAAAAAATTTCCGTCATGACTATCAAACCAGCATTCAGCCAATGAAGGCTGTAGGGAGGAGGTTGTTCTGTAACCTCTACACAGTGTGGCAGCTGTGCAGTCCCAGCTGTGTGAGATCTTCTTTCCCTTTCAGGTCTCACTCATTCTTCATCTTTCCTATCCACCAAAATTTAGATCTCCTCTTTCAGACATGAAATTTTTCTGTCATGACTATCAGGCCATGAGTTATGTTACCATTCTATCTACCGATCAGTGAAGAAAGATACCTAATGTGATAAACTGAATAGTGACAAACAATAGAGAAGTATGACGTAATTAAGATACAAATGTATTTGAGTAACAATTATGTGTAGTACCCTGGTAATATAGTAAGTACAAAGTGTTGTTTGGTTGGAAATGGTCCATCAACAGTAATTTAAAAAGATGTATGAATTCGTGTACAAGCAGAATCTGAAGTGGTAATGAAACCTAGTGGATACATTAGAGCTAACTAATAAATAATAAGAAAGAGATTGCTAAGTGTTATGAAAAATATGCCGATAAGTTGTAAGTTTAAACTCACCTGATGTAGCAAGGAAAGGCAGTGTAATAGAAGTGAGCAGTGTTTTGTGGTTGAGTCGTGAAGGACGCGTCCCTGAAGTATTTATAAGGTTGGAGCTGGCCATTATTTTAGTGTAGTGTGTGACAGGATACACCTACGAGTATTGAGGTTATGAGTTGGAAGCGTGAATGCGACCAGAGGTACCCTTATGTTAGATGAGACAGAGCAGCTCATGGTGTCCTATAGGTTTAAGGAATTTAGCATTACGCTCGTCCATAATTATTTGATGCACTTTAGTGGTAGGTCCGAGAGAGACTACCTGAGGTTTCAGCATCCGATCGAGTGGAAATGGATTGCCACGTGAGCAAACTAATCAGCCGCAATACACTATGAATATGAAATAAATGTGCTATCCTATGCTTTAAATATTAATAGAGTGAGTGGTAAATAAGTACATACACTAGCAATATAAATAAGAAACATAATAGCAGACGTGAAACAGTAATTTTAGCTCAGCATAAATACACTTCAAAGTAAGACCCTAATTGCAGATGTGGAACTGACAACAGCAGAGGACCAATAAGTGGATTTTGTAGGCAACTAAACGTAGTGTGTTTTGAACACTCAGGACTGTACTATTACCAAAAGTTACATATACAAAGAAGCTGAGAAAACAACCACTAATCATACTCATACTATCTCTAAGAATAAGATAATCAAAGATGATTCAGTTAAGTACTTAATATACAAATGTGTCAGGAATGTACCGAGCATTGGTTCAGTGTTCCGGCCCAGAAATAATAAATTGACGTTAAATAGGATTCATGATTGTATGCCATGAGCATAGATTTTCTCTAGTACGTGACTAACGGCGTTTTGAGCCATTTATTTACCGATTTTATGACATTTAAGTAACCGCAAGAGTAATGTTGAAAAAAAATTCTGTTAACTTTGTTCCAGTAATATATTGGAAGTTAAAATGTATATATCCCCATTTCATTGTGACCCACCCTTAGATATTAAGTGAACAGAGTTTGAGGCACTCTTTTGTTTGTTCTACAGGACAAACCAGATAATGGCAGCCTGGTAGCTGCGTGAAAGCGTGGAGTGACTTGGACACAACTCACAGTGACCCTCCCCTTTCCCCCATGTAAGTTAGAGAGAACGTGAAGGACGCACACCATAGCAACTTCCCCTCCTCTACCCTTGTGAATGGAAGTGTAGGACGCCAGCCAAAGCGACTACAACCACGTGTGTAAAAATTATTTGTGAACTTTCTTTCAGGTTTAGAAAAGACTGCTAAGAGATAATCATCTGTTTATGTATCATGTTATTTTCTTTGAATTTGTGTATGTAAAAGTGTATTTAATGTATTTAATGGATCTAAGATTTTCATAACTTTTCAATTCGTGTGTGTTTGTTTGTCTAAGGCAATATGTATGCCAAAATATTTCATTGACTTTGCTTAAAATTTTGAGTAACGACATTGTTTAAAAGGCAGTGAACATGCCCAGAATTTAAATAACTAATGTAGGTAATCAGTTTTCTTTAATGTTTCTACATGTTTACATTTCAATTTTGATTTTTTATAGGGAGTTAAACTGTACTCTTGCTTCCCTTTTTGTAATTAAATTTTTTTTTCTCATTCATTAACATTCATAAACAAAAAAATTTAAGTAGAGGGTGATGTAGGGAAGCAGCCTACTCACGCTGTAGTAAATTCACATCAGTTTCCATTGTGTGCCAGCCAGTCTGCTGTAACTAGCTCTGACGTCATAAATGTTGCGCAATACCTTAAAATTCAAGCAAATGATCTGAAACTTTTCCAGCATGTAAGGAATAATACTAAATTAATGTGTATTAAATATCAGTTCGATAACTTCAGCCATTTTTGTAATTTGGACGTTTTTCTTAAAAAAATAATTGGCGCAACAGAAAGGAGCTAGAGACTTCAAAATTTATATTTAGACTCATCTTTCATAATGATTTAATAAAAACAGTACTTTGGATTTCACAGGTTAAGACTTTAGTGGAAATTCATGATTTTCTGGTTTTCATCTCAAAACTGAAGGAAGCAAGATAGATTAAGTAGGCTAATGAATAAGACTAGGATGTTTAGATTTAAATAGGTTGGAGGTCCGCTATGACTATGAAGATGTGAAAAGTTTCATTTGAATACCTATAAAATTATAGCGATAGCGGATCTCAAAAGGACCAGTTCAGAGCTAATCTGCTGCGTGCAGCGTAACTTAATTATTTCTCTCGCCCAAGATATTTAACTTAGCCACGTCATAATTTTATTATAAATACTTACCTGCGTGCTAAATGCACGATTAAATTAACAGCTTCATAAGCCATCAGCAAAAGAAGCTATAAATTATTATGTAACTTGAAGTGGTGCGTTACTAGCCCAGCGGCCAGTCGTGAGAGCCAAGTTAGAGCCGGCGTTCTCTTAGCCGTCCGCACCGAGGCTATATATATAAGAGCACTGCGCGAGTAAGGAAGGCCCCAGTTCTCTCCAGACGCTGAATAGCACGTCAGCTGTGTCGGGAGTCGCTTCGCTACGGTAGCGCTGCTACAAACTGCCTCGGGTGCCGTATTGAGTTACGATGTATACGCGTAACTGTGAAAACATTTCAAATGAAGGATTATTTTGGAATGATTTCCATTATCTAGCTTCAGTTTGCGTGTTGTTGTATTTTCACGTGCCGTCGCGGGACAGACATTCTACCAATCATTTTAGCGTGGCGTTTGATGAGATTTTCTCATCAAATTTTGGCGAGCATTCTTTTGACATTCAATTCGGACATTTATAGTTGCATCAGCGAATTAGACTCTGAACTGCTCTGTTTGTTAGGCTGTTGGGATAATTGTGATGTTATCAGTGAATTTCAGAATATACTCAACTATTTTGGAAAATTGTTTTTGATTAGAAATCCCGAACAATCTCCTACTTCTTCAGAGCTATAAGCTGCAGCTATAATAATATTCTCAGGTTAAGTGGGCACTAGGAACTCTCATTACAGGCTCCACGTTTCGTTAAATCACTTTCTGGGTGCCAAAAAGCAAAGAGAGAGCCAGTGTTGAGAACGGCGAAAGACAGCATTATACAACATTCCAAAAGCCGGGAAGTGCAGTGTTTTTCCCACGTTTAAATAACAAACTTTATTTCACAAGCAATTTGCTTACTCACTCGCCGCCCCACAGATTCATATCGTCTCTGAACTTTTCCTCTACGCCAATCAGTATACAATGCTGTAAACTGTGTTTATCTTTACACATTTAGCGTTTCCTTAGACGAAATAAGGGAACCACATCCTAGCCCCCACACCGTGAAACCACCTGCTCCGTAAATAGCTTTTAGTAACGCCGAACAAGAGATATACAGTATTTTTAAAGGAACTCTCCACCATTTGACTGTTTTACTGTTTACGTAAACACAACCCAGGTTTCGGCCTGTTACGCCATTTTCAGATATTTGATTTTATGGCTTTAACATATATTGCGGGACAATTAAGATGTTGTCTAGCTCAAAGTAGGCCATAAATTAAGGAAAATATCGGCTCCCCACGAAGTTCCAGACGTAAATTCGCCATCTTATAACGGATAAGTAAATAATATGACGTGCCCACACGATTATTTACCGATCTGCTACAAGGTGGTGATTTCTGGAATTTCGTGGGGAGCTAAAATTATTTCTTAATTTATGGCCAACTTTCAGCCTGAAAACATGTTAAATGCTGGTGTTGTTGTGGTCTTCAGTCCTGAGACTGGTTTGATGCAGCTCTCCATGCTACTCTATCCTGTGCAAGCTTCTTCATCTCCCAGTACCTACTGCAACCTACATCCTTCTGAATCTGCTTAGTGTATTCATCTCTTGGTCTCCCTCTACGATTTTTACCCTCCACGCTGCCCTCCAATACTAAATTGGTGATCCCTTGATGCCTCAGAACATGTCCTACCAACCGATCCCTTCTTCTGGTCAAGTTGTGCCACAAACTTGTCTTCTCCCCAATCCTATTCAATACTTCCTCATTAGTTATGTGATCTACCCATCTAATCTTCAGCATTCTTCTGTAGCAACACATTTCGAAAGCTTCTATTCTCTTCCTGTCCGAACTATTTATCGTTCATGTTTCACTTCTATACAAGGCCACACTCCATACAAATACTTTCAGAAACGACTTCCTGACACTTAAATCTATACTCGATGTTAACAAATTTCTCTTCTTCATAAAATATATGCTAAAGACATTAAATCAAATACTTGGAAATGGATAGAAGGCTGAAACCCTACTTGTACTTAAATAAACAATAAAACAGTCAAATGAAGTTTTCCTAGAAAAACACCTGCCCCATACTTCACTGTTGGCCCTAAGCAACGATGGTAGGTAAAGTACTCTAGAAATGTCCCAAACCCAACCGCTTCCATAGGATTGACGCATGGTACAGCGTGTTTCGTCACTCAAAATCTCTCGTTCCTAGTTATCGACAGTCCAATGGCGTAGCTCTTTACACCCCCTCACGTTTTGCTTACCATTAAGTACAAAGAAAAGGGTGACTCATGATAAACTGGTCGACCGTTGTACCCCCTTAATTTTTAACTCCCTGACCGCAGTCATTGTCCTAGCTGGAGTGTTGATAGCAATTTGTAACTCATGTGTGACCCCTACCGCTGATTTTGTGCGATTTGTTTTACAACAACCCTCCGTAATGTGGCTCCGTAAACTTTCCGGCGTAACAATTCGTTGTATCCATGTCAGGTCTCCAGCCGGAACATATTATCATCTTGGACACAGTATTTCGGCGGTCCACCTGGCTGCAATCTTCAGGTGAGTAGGCCGTGGCATTAACTCGCCAAAACTGAAGTGAAACACGCGGCGGTGGCTCCTTTATACACAGATCGTGGGTCCACCGCGCGTGCTAGAACATAACTGCCCTCTAGAGTAACGCCCAACAGCGCACCGGTGGTGAATGCTTGCGGAAACGATAAATCCGTATCAAACACTACAGACAGCTTTTGGTGACCGAAACAAGGACCGTAGTTTCTTAATGTCAAACAGAATAGAGTTCAAACTCTCACTATTGTCAGGCAGTCGGATTTCAATTGCTTCTTTCACTACACAGTCCCAATGCGGCGAAGCAAGTGCAGACACTTGTGTCTCACCGTACATAATTTTATGTCCTTCAGTAAGGCCCGCCACTACAGTTTTTTCTGCCTAAAATAAAGGCGTGTGCCGATGAAGCTCCACGCAGCAATCCTGGACCCTACGAACCGTTTGTCCAACATAGGCTTTCCCGCAATGGTAGGAAATCTTGTAGACCCCGGGCTTTCTCAAACCCAAAACATCCTTCACTGGGCCTAGCAAAGCTCTGGCCTTACGAGGAGACGGCACAACCGTGGGGTCTGGGATTTGTCCGATATTTTGTGTGGTGAAAGAGGACCCCTAACATCTCAAGTGATTAAAATATTAGGACGCACTACGCGGAAAATCCCGAGAAAAATCGATCCAAAGTTTCTTAGGTGCGGTATGAGCATAAAATGATAGTCCATTGTCAAGCCGCCGCTTGGCCTAGATGGACAGGGCTCGGACTCCTACGCTAGAGGTCTTGGGTTCGATTCCTCCTGCGGCACTTTTTTTCTTTTGTTATTCCATCATTATTCAAAAAGTTTCTCAAACCTACATTATGTTTAAAACATTATTTTAGCTCAAGAACGTAAAGTTTCGCATTCACTGGAAAATATTCGTGCTCGTTGTTCTATTTCGTTTTATGGGGTTTCAGGGTTTAAAGGTGATTTGTCATGGTCCCCTTGCGATTATAACGGTCATCTGCGCGTAGGATTGTGCGCGAGCTGTGAGAAGCAAACGGAAGTTTGTTTTTCTATTTCGTCGTGAACAGACGTGCCTGTTTCAAATTTCAACGTGTTATTCCGATTCGAGGTTAAAAATGTCGACTGAAGAAGTTGCTGGCTCATCTGGAATAGGAGAAAAAATTCCTGAAGAATCCATTCATAGTGATCTATCAAAATAAGATCGAAGGACGTAGTAGTGTAGTATGAAAAGCTGTTGACGGAAAATAATTTAATATCATCGACATCTTCGTAAGAAATCTCTCGTGATGCTATGTTATTGGCCGAAGAAAAAAAAAAGTGCTGGAGAAGGAATCGAACCCGGGACCTTTAGCTGAAGAGTCCGAGCCCTAACCATCTAGGCCAGACGGCAGCTCAGCAGGGAGCTAACATTTCATACTCATACCGGTCTTAAAAAACTTTGGATCGATTTTTTCTCGGGATTTTCCGGGTAGTGGGTCCTAATATTTTAACCACGTGAAGTGTTAGGGGTCCTCTTTCACTACACAAAATTTCGGACAAATCTCCGACCCCACGGTCGTGCCGTCCCCTTGTTAGCTGGCGGACGGAATACACTTTTAATGTCAAATTTCTTTAAAATTCACCCTAGTTTTGATGATATGCTGCCCGCAAAAGATAGAAATGCCACCGATTTGCTGTTGGTTCCCGCGAAGGTCCAGTCTGTAGTGCACGATGGATCTGATTGTCAGGATAACCGTTCTCCTTGAACACATCTTTTAGATAACCCAGTTCTTTTGTCAGACTATATGCATCTGATATGGCGTAAGCTCTTTTTACCAATGTACATAGGGCCCCATTGCTTTGGTACGATGGATGAAAATTTGATGCAGGAAGATGTAGACTAAGTGTTTGACTTTACTTTCGGCGAGTTAGTGCGCCGGCCTACTCACCTGAAGATGGCGGCCAGGTGGACCGCCCACATATTGTGTCCAGATGACGATATGTTCTGGCTGGAGACCCGAAATGGATACAGCCCTCCGTAACGCGCGACAGTCCTCGCATTCAAGATTGGCGATATTTTACTAAAGCTGGAAACTTGGCGCGGACTTCAATGCGAGACGCTTTCAGTAGCTTCCACAATGGAACCCTGTCTTGAAATCTGACAGAAAATCCAAAGTGATTCTGGTCATCCGTAAAGTATACAAGCGGCAAGACACAAACAATTGCCTTACTGCCCGATACCGGTGGTAATATTAACAATGACAGCGCCACTAAAGTGTCGTTATTAGACATACTCTTCCGAAAGTACTTCATCAAAGAAAACGAAGTAAATATTCCAGAATTCTAATCGAGAAGAACTGCGAAAATGAGTAACTTAGAATCAGATGTCTTCGGCGTTGAGAAGCAGCTTAAAACACTTAGTGAAGCAGTCTTCCGCTCGAGATAGGATACTAATAGTGTTCCTTTCAGAGTATTCTGATGTAATAGTCCAATAATTAGCAATCATATACAACCTATCGTTCGACGAAAGTTTTGTACCAAAAGACTGGAAAATACACAGGTCACACCAAAACTCAACTAAAGGAATAGTAATACACTGAATTACAGACCCATATATTCTACGTCGATTTGCAGTACGATTTTGGAACGTGTACTGTGTTCTAACATTATGAATTTCTCGAACGTAACGGTTTGCTGACACACAGTCGGCAAGGATTTAAAAAATATCGTCCTTGTTTAACACAACTAGCTCTTTGCTCGCACGACGTAATGAGTGCTGTTTACAAGGTATCTCGATTCCACATTCCTAGAGTACCAAAATGCTTTGGACACCGTTTGTCAGAGCAAACTTCTAATCTAATTGCGTGCCTGTGGAGTATCGTTTCAGCTGTGCGACAGGATCTGATATTTCCTCTCAGAAAGGTGCCTTAAGCTTTATTTAATCTTAAATCCTCCATAGCTCTCTTAAATTCTGATTCTAATATTGGATCCACATCTCTTCTAAATCGACTCCTTTTTCTTCTGTCACATCAGACAAATCATCTCCCTCAAAGAGGCCTACGATGTACTCTTTCCGTCTATCTGCTTTGTCCTCTGCAGCTAACAGTGGAATTCCCGTTGCAGTCTTAATGTTACCACCCTTTCTTTTAGTTCCACCGAAGGTTGTTTTAACTTTCCTATGTGGTTAGTCAGTCCTTCCGACATAGACGATAGCTTAGGTAAATTTAGAGAATACAAGAAAAATTTGCGAATGTTAAAGGAGCATTTTTCCAGAGATATGTACGCAAACAGTTGTTGTTCAACGGTTTAGAACAGACGTACTTATTCACGCTGGTATAGCTCATTCCGTAAGAGCATTTTCCTTGAAGGGCCGAGTAATACGTTGAAAGGAAACTTATACTTTCAATCTAATGAGAAGTTTCTTTGTCAAACATCTTTAGTAGCATAAAAAACCACATTTTCAAGGTGTTGGTGATATTTACTGCAAGCGAAGGGGAGGTGGAAACTGCCTCTGCAGTGGAGTCGACGAAATTTACTTGTAAACGTACAAAAATAGGTACCAAGTTGAGTGGTTCACAGTGCTCTCTGGCTTCAAATTTAACTATTTTATTCATGATTTCTATAACGTAAATGCTCTGTTAACAGCAACCTCAAAACGTCTCAATAAAGAAACAACTTGATATTGCATATAGTTTAAAATTCCGTGGTATGTTGATGATATTATATTCTGAATATATACACTCCTGGAAATTGAAATAAGAACACCGTGAAATCATTGTCCGAGGAAGGGGAAACTTTATTGACACATTCCTGGGGTCAGATACATCACATGATCACACTGACAGAACCACAGGCACATAGACACAGGCAACAGAGCATGCACAATGTCGGCACTAGCACAGTGTATATCCACCTTTCGCAGCAATGCAGGCTGCTATTCTCCCATGGAGACGATCGTAGAGATGCTGGATGTAGTGCTGTGGAACGGCTTGCCATGCCATTTCCACCTGGCGCCTCAGCTGGACCAGCGTTCGTGCTGGACGTGCAGACCGCGTGAGACGACGCTTCATCCAGTCCCAAACATGCTCAATGGGGGACAGATCCGGAGATCTTGCTGGCCAGGGTAGTTGACTTACACCTTCTAGAGCACGTTGGGTGGCACGGAATACATGCGGACGTGCATTGTCCTGTTGGAACAGCAACTTCCCTTGCCGGTCTAGGAATGGTAGAACGATGGGTTCGATGACGGTTTGGATGTACCGTGCACTATTCAGTGTCCCCTCGACGATCACCAGTGGTGTACGGCCAGTGTAGGAGATCGCTCCCCACACCATGATGCCGGGTGTTGGCCCTGTGTGCCTCGGTCGTATGCAGTCCTGATTGTGGCGCTCACGTGCACGGCGCCAAACACGCATACGACCATCATTGGCACCAAGGCAGAAGCGACTCTCATCGCTGAAGACGACACGTCTCCATTCGTCCCTCCATTCACGCCTGTCGCGACACCACTGGAGGCGGGCTGCACGATGTTGGGGCGTCAGCGGAAGACGGCCTAACGGTGTGCGGGACCGTAGCCCAGCTTCATGGAGACGGTTGCGAATGGTCCTCGCCGATACCCCAGGAGCAACAGTGTCCCTAATTTGCTGGGAAGTGGCGGTGCGGTCCCCTACGGCACTGCGTAGGATCCTACGGTCTTGGCGTGCATCCGTGCGTCGCTGCGGTCCGGTCCCAGGTCGACGGGCACGTGCACCTTCCGCCGACCACTGGCGACAACATCGATGTACTGTGGAGACCTCACGCCCCACGTGTTGAGCAATTCGGCGGTACGTCCACCCGGCCTCCCGCATGCCCACTATAGGCACTCGCTCAAAGTCCGTCAACTGCACATACGGTTCACGTCCACGCTGTCGCGGCATGCTACCAGTGTTAAAGACTGCGATGGAGCTCCGTATGCCGCGGCAAACTGGCTGACACTGACGGCGGCGGTGCACAAATGCTGCGCAGCTAGCGCCATTCGACGGCCAACACCGCGGTTCCTGGTGTGTCCGCTGTGCCGTGCGTGTGATCATTGCTTGTACAGCCCTCTCGCAGTGTCCGGAGCAAGTATGGTGGGTCTGACACACCGGTGTCAATGTGTTCTTTTTTCCATTTCCAGGAGTGTAGAATAAAATGGAAGAGATTAAAAGCGATTCTGAGGCAAACTGCAGAAAATTCTTTGACTGTGGTGAAATCGGCTACTCATTTCGTGCAAGGGATGGAGACAATCGAGTTATCTCACTGCTAACGCTGACACGTGTAATCCCGCCCAATTTTGCCACTTTGTATCTCTGAAGTAATCTCCGATTTGTCAGAGTTAATTTCATCATTGATTACGGAGAAATGAAGAGTGACACAGACCGAGAGGGAGGCGCACATATACGCACAGTTGCAGCTTACGTTTCTGTTCCAAAATTAATCTCAAGCGAACTTTTTTTACAAAAAAGGCAAGCAGTAATTATATTATCATGCAGTAATTATATTATAAAGCAGCAATTATACTATTAATAATTGTCCGCCGCTCGTGGTCTCGCGGTAGCGTTCTCGCTTCCCGAGCTCGGGGTCCCGGGTTCGATTCCCGGCGGGGTCAGGGATTTTCACCTGCCTCGAGATGACTGGGTGTTTGTGTTGTCCTCATCATTTCATCATCATCCAGGAAAGTGGCGCAATTGGACTGAGCGAAGATTGGGTAATTGTACGGGCGCTGATAACCACGCTGTTGAGCGCCCCACAAACCAAACATCATCATCATCTATACTATTAATAAATAAATAACGAACCAGGAAGCTATTCGTTTCAAACGGCTACAATGAACGCGTCATTTTGAGGTAACATTCATAATGTGAATAGAGGATGAGTATTTCTAACTGCTGGTACAGCTTGAAGCACAGAGAGCATGGGGGATTAGCAGACCTGAATCACACCCGCTCTCCGTATTAACGACTGTTGGTATGGCACATTAGCCAGACCAAGTGTAGCTTTTCATCGGTTTCTATCACTTAGCAAATGCTGGGTGATCCGCCAGCTCCTCCTCGGAAACAAAATACATAAATAAAAACTGGACATGGTTGTCTCACTGGGAATTCCGCGATCGTTCATGAAATAAAATATCGCTATTCTTTTATTTTCAATTATTGAAAATAAAAGAATAGTGATCGAAGACTGAAACGCCATATTTTATTTAAATACATAAATGACTAAGAACTGTAAAGGTGCAGGTTAAAATATACACTGTTTGCAGATGGTATACGCAGATTTATTGCATCAAAGTAGATGGTGATTGCAGCAGAGTAATGGAGCCAGATTGCAGAACTGAGACAAAAGCGTTACACGATCATTCGTGGACGATAGTCAACAATTTGAAATAACACTGATTGTACTGGAAAGTGAACCACAGGTGCTTTTCTTGTGGTCGTTCCACAGGAATAATTCATACCACATTCTAGGCATTCTTCCTTCGTAAGTTAACGCCCAACTTTTAAAAAGATGGGCCGAAAAATTTCCAATTTTTTAACTGTCCGTATTTCATTACAACACAGTACTTATCCCAAAATTCACATTTATACAAGCACCCGCACCAGTCTCACGTCAGATTTCGATACAATTTTACGTCTTAGCGGAACAAATCTGTTTTGTGGTACCTTAAGGTTTTTCCACACTAGAGAGAAAATATATATCTGGATGACTAACTGTGCTTCTGATTCGCAGTAATATGTATGATAACTGGATCTACATCCCAATTTCTCCCCTCTCTCCGTCCATCTCTTCTCCCTCCACTAATGTCCACATTCTCCTCCTTCCCTTATCTCTCTCCACTTCCTCCTGTCTTATTCATCTCATCCTTCCTGCTTCCCCTCTGTATATCCATTTCTTGCCTCTGCTGACCTTCTCATCTTCTCTCCTCTCTCTGAATATGAGCTTTTTGTTATTGTCAACGAATCTTTGAATGGGAATTGAATTCGCTTAGAATTAATCATTTCGCACAGCTCTAATCTGCGAACGAACTGACCTTAAAAGTTTCAAACGATTCCAATCATAAGTCATAAATACAACTCTCCTGTTTTCAGTTAAAGCCGTCTTTGAGTAAGAAAACGAAATAGCACATACTTGTGCTTACAATTTTTATTTATAACTATATAAAGGGAGAAGGAATATGTGTGAAGAAGCAATTTTTCTAACGTTTAAATGCTCTCCTGTTGTAGTTAAAACTGATGGCAGAAAAGAAAATGAACCGCGAACCTTTTCATATCGCATAAAAATTTCAAGAAAATTGGTCATCAACTTCTGGATATTTGCTAATATAATTTCTCCTTTGTATAATGCGTATATTCAGGGTGTTACAAAAAGGTACGGCCAAACTTTCAGGAAACAGTCCTCACACACAAATAAAGGAAAGATGTTATGCGGACATGTGTCCGGAAACGCTTAATTTCCATGTTAGAGCTCATTTTAGTTTCGTCAGTATGTTCTTCCACCTACGCTCAATGGAGTACGTTATCATCTGCCTTTACAAGTACGACACAACATGTTGTTCATGCACGATGGAGCTCTTGCACATTTCAGTCGAAGTGTTCGTACGCTTCTCAACAACAGATTCGGTGACCGATGGATTGGTAGAGGCGGACCAATTCCATGGCCTCCACGCTCTCCTGACCTCAATCCTCTTGACTTTCATTTATGGTGGCATTTGAAAGCTCTTGTCTACGCAACCCCGATACCAAATGTAGAGACTCTTTGTGCTCGTATTGTGGACGGCTGTGATACAATACGCCATTCTTCAGGGCTGCATCAGCGCATCAGGGATTCCATGCGACGGAGGGTGGATGCATGTATCCTCGCTAATGGAGGACATTTTGAACATTTCCTGTAACAAAGTGTTTGAAGTCACGCTGGTAGGTTCTGTTGCTGTGTGTTTTCATTCTATGATTAACGTGATTTGAAGAAAAGTAATAAAATGAGCTCTAACATGGAAAGCAAGCGTTTCCGGACACATGTCCACATAACATATTTTCTTCCTTTGTGTGTGAGGAATGTTTCCTGAAAGTTTGGCCGTACCTTTTTGTAACACCCTGTATTTTTGTATCGCATGTGTTAAGGAAATGTGGAGCCTTGGTCCGTTCGCTCGTTTAGGAGAGTGTCGTGTAAAAATTTGCATTAAGTAGGTCAAGATCTTCTCACGACCTTTTCTGCAAAATTTCAAGTTTATACTTAGATGCACACCAAGGTTCAAATAGCTGTAAGTACTATGGGACTTAACATCTGAGGTCATCGGTACCCTAGACTTAGAACTACTTAAACCTAACCAACCTAAGGACATCACACGCATCCATGCCCGAGGCAGGATTCAAACCTGCGACCGTAGCAGCGCGTGGTTCCCTACTGAACCGCCTAGAACAGCTCGGCCACAGAGGCCCGCATACTCACCAAGGTGACAAAAGTCATAGGATAGCGATATGCACAGACACAGATGGCGGTAGTACTGCGTACACAAGTTGGCGGAGCTGTCATTTGCACTCAGGTGATTCATGTTTACGACGTGATTCCGCACGATAGGAATTAACAGACTTTGAAGGTGGAATGGTAGTTGGAGCTAGACGCATTACCTCTCACCACGTACAAGGCAGTGGCCGTCGTTCTTTACTTAACGACCGAGAACAGCGGCGTCTGCGTGGAGCTGTCTGTAGTTGTTGTTGTTGTTGTGGTCTTCAGTCCTGAGACTGGTTTGATGCAGCTCTCCATGCTACTCTATTCTGTGCAAGCTTCTTCATCTCCCAGAACATACTGCAACCTACATCCTTCTGTATCTGTTTAGTGTATTCATCTCTTGGTCTCCCTCTACGATTTTTACCCTCCACGCTGCCCTCCAATACTAGATTGGTGATCCGTTGATGGCTCAGAACATGTCCTACCAACCGATACCTTCTTCTGGTCAAGTTGTGCCACAAATTTCTCTTCTCCCCAATCCTATTCAATACTTCCTCATTAGTTATGTGATCTACCCATTTAATTTTCAGCATTCTTCTATAGCACCACATTTCGAAAGCTTCTATTCTCTTCTTGTCCAAACTATTTGTCGTCCATGTTTCACTTCCATACATGGCTACACTCCATACACTAAATTAAGCGTCTCATTTCCTAATCTAATTCCCTCAGCATCACCCGACTTAATTCGACTACATTCCATTATACTTGTTTTGCTTTTGTTGATGTTCATCTTATATCCTCCTTTCAAGACACTATCCATTCCGTTCAACTGCTCTTCCAAGTCCTTTCCTCTCTCTGAGAGAATTACAATGTCATCGGCGAACATCAAAATTTTTATTTCTTCTCCATGGATTTTAATACCTATTTCGAATTTTTCTTTTGTTTCCTTTACTGCTTGGTCAATATACAGATTGAATAACATCGGGGAGAGGCTACAACCCTGTCTCACTCCCTTCTCAACCACTGCTTCCCTTTCATACCCCTCGACTCCTATAACTGCCATCTGGTTTCTGTACAAATTGTAAATAGCCTTTCGCTTCCTGTATTTTGCCCCTGCCACCTTCAGAATTTGAATGAGAGTATTCCAATCAACATTGTCAAAAGCTTTCTCTATGTCTACAAATGCTAGAAACGTAGGTTTGCCTTTCCTTAATCTTTCTTCTAAGATAAGTCCTAGGGTCAGTATTGCCTCACGTGTTCCACCATTTCTACGGAATCCATTTCTTCAAAGAGATCGGCTTCTACCAGTTTTTCCATTCGTCTGTAGAGAATTCGCGTTAGTATTTTGCATCCGTCACTTATTAAACTGATTGTTGGGCAATTTTCACATTTGTCATCCCCTGCTTTGTTTGGGATTGGAATTACTATATTCTTCTTGAAGTCTGAGGGTATTTCGCCTGTCTCATGTATCTTGCTCACCAGATGGTAGAGTTTTGTCAGGAGTGGCTCTCCCAACGCTGTCAGTAGTTCTAATGGAATGTTGTCCGGGGGCCTTGTTTCGACTCAGGTCTTTCAGTGCTCTGTCAAACTCTTCACGCAGTATCATATCTCCCATTTCATCTTCATCTACATCCTCTTCCATTTACATAATATTGTCTTCAAGTGCATCGCCCATGTATAGACCCTCTATATACTCCTTCCACCTTTCTGCTTTCCCTTCTTTGTTTAGAACTGGGTTTCCATCAAAGCTCTTGATATTCATGGAAGTGGTTCTCCTTTCTGCAAAGGTCTCTTTAATTTTCCTGTAGGCAGTATCTATCTTACCGCTAGTGAGATAAGCCTCTACATTTGTCCTCTAGCCATCCCTGCTTAGCCATTTTGCACTTCCTATCGATCTCATTTTTGAGACGTTTGTATTCCTTTTTGCCTGCTTCATTTACTGCATTTTTATATTTTCTCCTTTCATCAATTAAATTCAATATTTCTTCTGTTACCCAGGGATTTCTACTAGCCCTCGTCTTTTTACCTACTTGATCCTCTGCTGCCTTCACTACTTCATCCCTCAAAGCTACCCATTCTTCTTCTACTGTATTTCTTTACCCCATTCCTGTCAATTGTTCCCTTATGGTCTCCCTGAAACCCTGTACAACCTCTGGTTTAGTCAGTTTATCCTGGTGCAATCTCCTTAATTTCCCATCTTTTTTCAGTTTCTTCAGTTTTAATCTACAGCATTAAAAAACTAATTGTGTTTACGTAGTAGTAGAGATCTGAAGTGCAAGTAGCGAGCACATCTAAGACCGTGGTCCACAGTACGTGACGACAATGATTAGATTATTTTTTGAGAAACTGTGTGTGAAAATAAGCTCTAATGATTTTTCCGATTCGAAACCGATTAATGATCAATGTATGATTTGACATAACTACGTAGGCTTCCATGGCCTGCGTCATTGTATGAAATACTTTTTTTATAATTTTAAAATCAACGTTACTACCGTATCACAACGGCCTTCTTCAGGAAAAAATTGCTTCTGGTCGAGGCCAGTTTTTGAAATTTCGGTGGACCTAAAGTATATCAGGCTAGTCATGACGGAAGGGGAAGGATAGGAAAGAGGCTATCGGTGGGCTAGACGGCCTGTCAGCGATTGGTGACAGCCAGCAGATCAGCGCTTCGTTTCTGGTGGGCGCGTTTTCTTCCTGGTATGCGCGGAAATGCACTTAGCTGTTTTTCAGACTGTCGCATCCGTGCCCTGTGGGGCTTCTGCCCCGCGACAGCTCGTGGCCCGCCTGACAGCTATAACCGTCCGCAACGACACCGGACTTCTCTGTTGGTATTGTCAGGCTTCTTAATAATTTCAGGCGGCTCTCCAGCTCCGCGTTGGCTCGTCCACGACACTCTCGTCAGCACACAGGCTTCCTTGTTCCACAACGACGGTGCTGTTCCGCTACCGCTGTTCTCTTACGCTGTTTAGGGTGTATAATAATTATGTTTAATAATTACGTGTTATTTATGGTTCTACAAAGTGAAAAATTACGTAAAGTCTTCTTATATGTTAAGTCAGCATTTGAAAGCCTTTGACACGTTAAGCCACAATATTCCTAGGCAGCAGCAGTCGAACAAGGAAAGACGGCTTGTGTGTCGACATTGGTCTCGTTTCTGCCCACCGTGACAGTGCCTATGACCAGCGGAGTTTTCGCAGCAGCAGTCAGCGCTTCGGCAGATCAACGACCGAGCAGACGGGCAATGCTTCCAAGAAGAACAACGAACAGGGCCGTTGGCACATCATCGGCCAATGCTCCAGGAACTGTCAGCGTACTGAACTCACGTGCGTGACGTACCAGGCGATCGGGAGGAAGACGACTACGCCAGCATAGACGTAAGACAATGGAATACCGACACCAACGACCGAAGAGTCAGTCGCCGCCCGAGAAACTTAACGATATTGGCGAAAACACCAAATGAATACCACCGACAAAAGGGTCATTGGAGGAGGTCCTTCGAGGTGAGAAAGAAGACAGGAAGAAGTGTCGCCTGGACGGACGGACCGATGGTTAGTCAGCGGACGTCATACTTCGCTACAACGACATAGCCGCTATGCTCCCTGACAGAAGAAGATGACGACACCGCGTCAGTAGGTCACCGTAGAAGATACCATAGCAGATATTACCAGAAAGAAGTCCGTGTATTACCTACCAGGTGGCTGGTGAGGACCAAGGGACTACGGTATCACTAAATGGGTCACTGGTGAGCCTACGCGTTGAACACCAGAAGGCGCCGAACATGAAGGTCACTGGTTCGATACCGGGTCGGTGCACATCGCGCCACGCTGTAGCCGCTTGTTAATAACGCAACTAACGAATTTACAAGGAGAAGGCCGCGCCGCCACCGTAGCGAGTCACCGGCACTGTACTGAATGGAAGAATACACCGCTGACGCCGGCCGGTGTGGCCGTGGGGTTCTAAGCGCCTCAGTTTGGAACCGCGTCACCGCTACGGTCGCAGGTTCGAATCCTGCCTCGGGCATGGATGTGTATCATGTCCTTAGGTTACTGAGGTTTAAGAAGTTCTAAGTTCTAGGGGACTGATGACTTTAGAAGTTAAGTCCCATAGTGCTCAGAGCCATTTGAACCATTTGAACCATTTTGAACACCGCTGACGCGCCGCTGCAACACGAGCCGTCGCCGCATCAGCTGCCACGGCAGTCTGCACACTACAACTCCGCCGCTCCGAAGCCGCGAGGAATTAAGCGAGTTAAAAGACATTGTGTTACTCTGTTTTTTTTAAGAGTCTTACGTCTCAATAAATGAGTGTCAGTGGAAACACCAATGTTTCACTCACACCTCACACCTCAGCCAAGGAAAGAGCCCATCCCTGACCAAATAATGACCTTTGCTCCCCTCTGTCACCGACGCTCAACATTTAGTGTCGCTAAACCCCGACCCGCTACAGCTGTGCTAATGGCACATATCGTTCACGTTCTGCTACTCGTTTGTTACCTAATCTCCCTGTTTCCCCTATGAAGGCATCTCCGACTTCACACAATGTAGTTCATATACTCCCGCCGGCATTAGTTTATTGACTTCATCCACTGTGGAACCGATCATGTTCTGGTTCACGCGGCTGCTGCGGAAAACCGGTTTCGAACCTCCTCGTCGATTTTACAATGAGTACTCTACGTCACTGGCCCCTTACTTAGTTTGCATTTATCGCGAATCTCTCGGCCAGCGCAAAGGAACAAGCGACTGGAGAAAAATGCATATGACTCTTGTACGTATATAAGAAGGTTAAAACAGCGGACCCGGAAAATTAGAGATCAATATCCTTAACATTGGTTTGCCGCAGAACTTTTGATCATATACTGTGTTCGAATATAATAATTTTTTTTTCTTAATAGTCTCCTGAATTGTTTGATGCAGCCCGCCACGAATTCCTCTCCTGTGCTAACCTTCTCTTCTCAGATTTGCCCTTGCAACCTACGTCCTCAATTATTTGCTGGATGTATTCCAATCTCTGTCTTCCTCTACTAGTTTTTGCCTTCTACAGCTCCCTCTAGTACCATGGAAGTCATTCCCTCATGTGTTAAGAGATGTCCTATCGTCCTGCCCTTCTCCTTATCAGTGTTTTTCACATATTCGTTTCCTCTCCGATTCTGCGCTGAACCTCCTCATTCCTTACCTTATCAGTCCACCTAATTTTCAACATTCGTCTGTAGCACCACATCTCAAATGATTCGATTCTCTTCTGTACCGGTTTTCCCACAGTCCATGTTTCACTACTCCAGGTGTACATTTTCAGAAATTCTTTTCTCATATTAAGGCCGATATTTGATATTAGTAGACTTCTCTTGGCCATAAATGCCCTTTTTGCCATTGCTCATCTGCTTTTCATGTCCTCCTTACTTCGTCCGTCAATAGTTATTTTACTGGCTAGGTAGCAGTATTCCTTAACTTCATCTACTTCGTGATCATCAATCCTGATATTTAGTTTCTCGCTATTCTCATTGCTACTACTCCTCACTACCTTCGTCTTTCTTAGATTTACTCTCAATCCATACTCTGTACTCATTACACTGTTCATTCCGTTCAGCAGATCATGTATTTCTTCTTCACTTTCACTCATGATAGCAATGTCATCAGCGAATCGTGTCATTGATATCCTTTCACCTTCAATTTTAATTCCGCTCCTGAACCATTTCCATTATTGCTTCCTCGATGAACAGATTGAGCGGGAGGAGCGAAAGGCTACATCCTTGTTCTACTCCAGTTTTTAATACGAGTACTTCGTTCTTACTCATCCACTGTTATTTCCACCAACTGCGACATGGCCGCGTATTCAAACAGTGATCCAATACTGTCTAATGTTTTTTATTCCAGTCTTTGATCACAATATGAATTCCTTGGACGATCACCGGTTTCAGCCCGTAATGACCATCCTCAGATCTGGACTGAAACCGGTCATCGTCTAAAGAATTCATATTGTGATCAATGACTGGAATAAGAAACATTTGACTCTTATTATTCCCTCTTGGCTGTTGTACATGGTATATGACCCGTCTGTCCCTAAAGCTTACCCCTACTTTTCACAGAACTTCGAACATCTTGCAGCATTTTACACTGTCGAACGCTTTTTCCAGGTCGACAAATCCTGTGAACATGTCTTGATTTTTGTTTATTCTGGCTTTCATTATTAACCGCAACGTCAAAATTGCCTCTTGGTGGGTTTATCTTTTTCAAAGCCAAACTGTACGTCGTGTAACACATCCTCAACTTTCTTTTCTATTCTTTTGTATATAATTCTGTTCGCAACATGGATGCATGAGCTGTTAAGGTGATAGTGCGGTAATTCATGCACTTGTCTGCTCTTGCCGTCTTCGGAACTGTGTGGATGATGCTTTTCCTAAAGTCAGATGGTATGTTGCCAGACTCATATATTCTACACACCAACGTGAATAGTCGTTTCGTTGCCACTTTCCCCAATGATTTTAGAAATTGTGATGGAATATTATGTATCCCTTAAGCCTTATTTGATCTGAAGTCCTCCAAAGCTCTTTTAAATACTGATTCTATTATTGGATCCCCTTCTAAATCGGCTTCTGTTTCTTCTTCTAACACATCAGACAAGTCTTCCCTCTCATAGAGAGTTTCATTGTATTCTTTCCACCTATCCGCCCTCTCCTCTGCATTTAACAGTGGAACTCCCATTGCACTCTTAATGTTAAAACCCATGCTTTTAATTTCACGGAAGGTTGTTTTGACTTTCCAGTATGCTGAGTCAGTTCTTCCGACAATCATTTCTTTTTCGATGTCTTCACATATTTCCTGCAGCCACTTCGCCTTAGCTTCCTTTCTCTTCCTATTTATTTCATTCCCGAGCGACCTGTGCTTCTCTATTCCTCACTTTCCCGGAACATTTTTTATTTCCTCCTTTCATAGATCAATGAAGTATTTCTTCTGTTACCCATCGCTTCTTCGCAGTTACCTTCTCATCATTCCTTCGTACTTCCGTATCCCACTTCTTTGCCCATTGATTCCTCCTGACTAATGTCTTAAACTTCATCACTACGATATTGTGATCTGAGTCTATATCTGCTCCTGTGTACGTCTTACAATCCAGTATGTGATTTCGGAATCTCTGTCTGACCCTGGTGTAATCTAAGTGAGATCTTCCTGTATCACCCGGTCTTACCAAGTATACCTCCTCCTCTTCCTATAGAGCGAAATGCTCATGTTCACGAATCAGCACGGCTTTAGATACGTTGCTCTTTTCTCACATGACCTACTGCGAACTATGGATGAAAGGAAATAGGCAAATTCAATATTTCTAGGTTTCCGAAAAGCATTCGACACCGTACCCCACTGCAGACTGTTAAAGAAGCTACGTGGATACGGAATTTGCTACCAGATATGTGACTGACTCGAAGACTTCTTAAGTTATCGAAACCAGTACGTTGTCCTCGACGGCAAGTGTTCATCGGAGGCGGGGTAACATCAGGAGTACCCCAGTGAGATGTGATAGGACCGTTACTATTTTCTACATACATAAATGTTCTGGCAGACAGGATGAACAACAATCTGCGGTTGTTCGCCGATGACGCTGTAGTATACAGGAAAGGTGTCGAAAATAAGTGACTATAAAATGGTTCAAATGGCTCTGAGCACTATGGAACTCAACTTCTGAGATCATCAGTCCCCTGGAACTTAGAACTAGTTAAACCTAACTAACCTAAGGACATCACACACATCCATGCAGGATTCGAACCTGCGACCGTAGCGGCCTCGCGGTTCCAGGCTGCAGAGCCTAGAACCGCACGGCCACTTCGGCCGGCAAGTGACTATAGGTTGGTACAAGATGACCTAGGCAAAATTTCGATTTGGTGTGATGAATGGCAGCTGGCTCTAAATGTAGAAAAATTTATGTTAATGCAGATGATCAGGAAAAACAAAACTGTAATTTTCGGATGCAGCATTAGTAGGGTTCTTCTTGACGCAGTCACATCGCCTAAGTACCTTGACTTAACGTTGCGAACCAGTATGAAATGGAACGAGCATGTGAGGATAGTGGTAGGCAAGGGGAATGGTCGAGTTCGGTCTGTCGGGAGAATTTTATGGAAGTGTAGGTCCTACGTATACGAAACAGCATACAAGGCGCAGGTGGGACATGTTCTGGAGTACTCTCGAGTGTTTGGGATCCGCACCAGGTCGGATTGATAAAAGACGTCAAGGCAATTTAGAGGCGAGCTGCCAGATTTGTTACAGGTAGATTCAATCAGCATGCAGGTGTTACGGATATACTTCGAGTGCTCAAGTGGAAATGCCTAGAGGGAAGAAGATTTTCATTTCGAAGAACATTACTGAGAAAGCTCAGAGAACTGGCATTTGTAGCCGAATGCAGAACGATCCTTGCGCCAACATATATTTCACGTAGGGACCGTGAAGATAAGATAGGAGAAATTATGGCTAGGACGGAGGCATATAGACAGTCGTATTTCCCTCGCTCTATCTGCCAGTGGAACAGCAAGGGTGTCGACTTGTTGTGGTACAGGATACCCTCCGCCACGCACCGTACGGTGACTTGGGAAGTACGTACGTAGATTTGGAACTCTCAAGGCTACTTAAAAAATTCAGTTCTCGTTATGAACAGTTTTCCATAGAGTTCATTCGAAATTCGAATGATTTCCTTCGTTTCATGCGGAGTCAACGTAATTATTTAGTCCGCTACCACCTTCTCGTTCTGTTTCTAACATGCTATGGGCGTTAGTTAGCGAACTTCTCGATTTTTAAATCTTTTTCTATTTTAACAATTACTCGTGGTAACATGGGCTACATCCAAAATAATCCAGCATTGTGTATTAGTGGTTCCCGTGATGGAAAGCCGTCTTCAGCTTTCATACGTATTGAAGAATGTAGCTAAATTAAGTTAAAACACTACTGACTGCTTCTTGTGTCTAACCATCTTACTTGTATATTCGTACTGCAAATTTCGACAGAAACTGCTGCTGTAAGAGAAGAAGTCCAAGCAAACAACGTTCATGGTGACAAGAGAATTTCTCTGCTGGTAAGAAATTAGTTACCTACGAGACGGGAAGGAAGCGACCGTTAGGGAAATGCTATAACCAACATTTACATACATACATTCACACTGATTCTTGTCTTACTCAATACGCTTTGTTGTTTGGTAATTTTTCTACGAAATATGATCTGCGGTGATGCATTTAAAACGTGACAGATGCAAGCCGAGTGACAACGCTTACTTGAGGTGATGTCTTTACATGTTCCTTACGCTACATCTTCAGGTTCACCCGAGACTTCGGCTGCAGATGGCACTTAGTGTACAGGACTAAACGTTAATTGAAGACAAAACTGTTATACACGCAACCCAACAAAGTTTAATGAGACATTATTGACAGCAATCGATATCTAAAATGAAATATATACTAGACATTGTGACGAACTCTCATACTAATGAAGCATGCGATTCTAATTCTGTTTTGAATATTTTACCCACCAGTGTTTTTCTTGGTGCTACTTTACAGTTATGATTCCTATGAAATCATTAGGTGATAGACACCACAAGGAAAAACTGAAGGATCAAGGTAGCGACAGATAACTTGGCAGTTACGTGGCTGTATAACTTACAATAAGTCTTTGTGAACCAGTGACATCTGCATCGAACAGCGAAGACAATGGCGTGAAATTCAGCTGCGGAATTATTAATTACACGTAGGGGAGAGTCGGACAAAAAGGCCAGTCTAAGGCAGAGAGAGAGCACAACTGGCAGGAAATCCAGTTCTCTTCCGGCCTGAGTTTGAAACTTTTCTTCGTATTACATGGACTCTCTGTCTTCATAGTTGTCATGCGAAGGAGCTACTCTAAGGCAGTTTTTCCTGTACTTCGCAGTTTACTTTTTACAGCCCTTCTTCTCTTCCGCTGTATTCTCTCTCTCCTTTTAATTTGCTTTACCGTCTCTTTCCGTATTTGCCGCTTCTAGATCGCTGTTGTAAGGACTTGCTGCATGTGTAATCGCGGAGCCTTTTACGTTTTCCTTCTACAAAAAGTGACCAGAAGCCACCACACAGATGGCTACTTATCCGGCATAGACGCCGTTACATAAAAGCTGTACACCCTCTAATAGCACAAATGAAATTTCAAAAGTAAACTAGTATTATGAAGTGAATATGTTGACAGTTTCGACACAATTTCATTTAAAAGACAAAAGTCACATTCCCCCTCCACAATAAACACACAAACTCATCAGTTACATTAAATCAGAATAACTAAAACCCACAAAAATTACTGTGGCTCTGAGGAGCGGCGCAGCTTCCACGTTAGACAATGTGGGGCAACTGGACTCTCCAGGGAGAAGAAGTTGAAGCATCTCCAGCGCCGTATCAGCCTGTTATAGCCCCTAGGTTTACAATGGCCACTTTGTTCGACTTCCACCGACTTATTGCTCCGCCTACCTGTACTTCTGCTTTATACATTAATAGTAACGAAGATACTTTAATGAACTACCAATACTGCATTTTTCTTTATAAGAAGCACCTAGTTCTACGTAAATACACCATACAGTTACACAAATCGTAACGAATTAGACATGGTAAGCAGATTGTACCTCTCCCTTTTCCTCCTGCTCATGCCATGGTCCCGCATCGGCGTGGGTTTGTACCGTCAACCTAA
The DNA here is from genome assembly GCF_023864275.1 of Schistocerca cancellata. NCBI lineage: Eukaryota > Metazoa > Arthropoda > Insecta > Orthoptera > Acrididae > Schistocerca > Schistocerca cancellata. The sequence goes on from NC_064631.1 coordinate 515,714,327, forward strand.
TGGGTGGCCGGATGCACTTGCGATTCGTGTAACTGAGGCGAGATTGGGGCATGTGACGGTACAAAGACCAGTTACTACATGAGTAGGTCTATTATGCAAGCATTGCTTTGTGGAGAGCGAGTGCGCTAGATGGTGCGTGATTCGCGGAAGCGCATGGTGCGCCCGCGCGAGGTTTGCAACGGTCGGTGGGACGCCTCCGTCGCCACGTGGCCCGCAGCTTGGGGCATTGTTTGGTTTTTCGCGCATTACGCGAAAACTATGTAACTTACGATGAAGAGCGATGCGGCAGTTGATTGTCGTCAGCAGTATGCACCTTCTGAAAGATCGATCTTTATTTCAAGTCACGAGACGCAAAAGTTATAGTAACCTCAAAATCGGTTAATACCACGAATACTGAAAGATTAATAAAAATAGTAAATAACAACTTACAGGGATGAGCGAGCACTCATTAAAAACGTTTCGACATAGCGGATCGAGTGCCGTAGTCATATGCTCAGATTCATCAATAATTAAACCCGTAAAGAGCAATAAACAAAGTTTGAGAAAAATTGTTTATAAAATTCAATAGTCAATTCATGACGTAAAGAACGGCACTATATAATATTTTGGGTGGCATCACACGTATTTTAAAATATCAAGTTATACTACACACTTAACTTGCACTAGTTTTCATTGTTTGCAAATTATTTTTAAGATTTATCGCCAATAATTAATTAATTATTATAGATATGAAGATTTTGAGCAGCGCAATGTGTAGATCGCTATAGATTACGTCTAAAAACGGTGCTATATGCACTTCTATGTTAAAACTTTGCAGCACAGATGTCAATCAACAAATTTGCGCTAAGTGGCGAAATTTTGCAAAAAGCAAAACTTGATTTACGGGCGATAGAATAATGCTTGAAATTTTAGTAACATAATATATAAGACGTACATTTCAGCTTGTTTCTGATGGTGTACTTATTTCTGTCAAGGGATGTACGTATCAAAATTTGTAACCTTAACTGGTGAGATTGGTACTTAAATAATCATGGGGTTGGACATCCGAGTCTATAGAAGCCAGCGGCCATCTTGGCCAGGGATCAGTCGTTGGTCAGTCGTTTTGGAGGGTGGGTGGCGAGCAAGCCCCACTTGAGGGTGGCCCATGTGGTCGTTTGAGAATTCTTTTTCGCGCCGATTTATTTCGACAAAGAGTATTGTTTAATAGTGCAAGTGTGCAAGCATATATTTGGTGAACTGGAAGTGCTGCGATTATTTGTGTGAGTACGATTTACGAGGTATACAACGTCGTAAGTGAACATGTGGCGAACTGTGATTTCGCGCCAAAACTGTTAGAACAAAGAGGACAGTGAGACTTGTGGTTCTCTTCGAACTGATTGAGTAACTTTCGTGTATAGCAGCCTGCATTACTGCTATTGCAGGCTCGAAGTCAAATTATTATTAAAGTAAAACTGTAAACCGTCTCACCAGTGCTAATTTCATTGTGTGAAAGAAAAGGACAAAACCAATAAATAGTGATTGAACCGCATCGTGAAAAATTGATTTTAATATAATAATCGCCTAATTCTTGTTCCCTAGCATAATCTGTACTTATGACTGAGTGAATAATTAATTCAAAAACTATAACAAATCTGTGGGTGTGGAAGTGTACCAATGCACTAAGTGTGGAAAAATCATCCCCTGAGTCTTACGTGAGAGTCAAAATTTGCAATAACATTTTTTAACCAACATTTGTATATGCACATTCGCGTGAACACTACAGCCGTACTTCTTTATTTACCGCCCCGTCGCATGCACCAGTTAGGTATTCAGTTAGTGGGATGTGGAAAACTGCCAATGAACCACATCCAGGCTGGCCGTCATACCGACGCTCATCGTTAACCCGCTGGGTGGAGTGTATACAGGGCTGGGGCACCTTCCCGTCCCACAACCGGTGCTTTATGACGCAACTCCGTCCTAGCTGTACAAAAATCAAAATAAGCTATTGATATCTCTGATATTTTTACGACTTGAAAATTAATTGTAATGGATAATCGCAGCGAAAGAAGAACGATACGATGACGGCTTAAGAAATGTTAATTTGGTTACAGACGAGTGGAAGATTAATATCTTGTCTTCTTTTACTACACGAAAAAGCTGTACAAAAGAGGAAAAAAAGTCTTCTGTAACGATACTTGATGAAAGGATTATGGAAGTGATATACGAAGAAGATCTTTTAGTCTCTGGTGATCTCAACGTTAATGTTCGTTCGAATGGAGATGGATATCCATGCCACAGTAAACAATGATGCTGCACACCAGAATGGGGAGGGAATAAGGGTCTCGTCTGAGGCGCACGGACTAGTCGTGACGAGCACCTACTTTAGGAAACGATTTCCCATCTTTGGATTTACTACAGTGGTAAGACATGTGACAGATTGACTTCATTCCCATTTAGCGACGTGATCTAAAGTCATCTTGGATGCAAAAGTCAATCCCCATGAAGCAGTTGCTACAAACCACCTCCCAATATTTTTCAAAATGAGCATCAAGCCTTCAAGTCAAAGAAAGACAACTCAGTTGGAGATTCGCAGAATTGGAAAATGTTATAATTTTAGCTATGGTACTTCCATCTGTTATTGAATCAGAAACAACATTGGATGCCCTCAAAGAATTTGTCATAGCAGAAACTCACGATAAATTAGAAACCACAATACGCAGACGACGTCAAATCGATCGCTAGGCATTGCTGTGAACTGCAGAAACGAAGAAAACTGTGCACCTTAAAAAGCAGCTCTGTCAAAGGATCGTCGCGAGTAAGATAAATGAAAACTGGAATGATTATCTCCAAGTTAAGAGTACAATAAAGAAGGTGATTGTGTCGGTCAAATCGATCCACTTCAGAGAAATATGTGTTAACCTTCAAACGATAACTAGAGAGTGAGAAATCTACGGAATTGCAGAAAAACGCCATAGACGGCGAACATAAAAAATTCTGAAGAATCAACGATGAAGAAGGCAAGATTGAGACCAATAGGAAGGAAATATCAGAGCGATGGCGACAATACTAAGAAAAAATATACGAGGAGTTTCCACATGCTTCAACTCAAGTACCAACTCATGGACAGGAATCCACTGCATCAAGCACTGCATTAAACAAAGAAAGGGAAAGGCGATTTGACCAGACGATATATCTACACATAATCGAAAATTAAAGCACTGGGATTCAGCTGAATGGGTGACGCATCTCTTCAACCATATAATTGAAGACGGCAAGATTCCAGAGAACTGGACAAGTAGTACAGCTTAAATTTTCCAAGCAGGACGGTAGCCCAGCTGAATGTAACAACTCTCGACCAATTGAAGTTCTTTGAACACATGATCCCTAGTTGAATCCGACAAATTGTGAGTCTCACCACCAATCAATGTGGATTGACGAAAGGTTGTGGGACGACAGTGCTATTCATGCTGCACGCTGGTCACGCGGTCTGAGGGGTATTGCCACGGTCCGCACGGCTTCCCCCTTCGGAGGTTCGAGTCCTTCCTCGGGCATGGGTGTGTGTGTCGTCCTTAGCGCAAGTTAGCTTAAGGTAGATTAATTAGTGTGTAAGCGTAGGGACCGATGACCTCAGCAGTTTGGTCCCATAAGACCTTACCACAAATTTCCCAAAATTTTGCTGCACGCTGCTTATTGAGAAATACCGTGAGAAGTCGATGTACCTGTACCTTGCCTTTCTTGAGCTCGAAGGGACCTATGACCGTGTGCCACACGAGCTGATTTAGCTTGCCCAGCGAGAGCTTGGGGTACCTGAAGATGGCCAGACTGTTATACTATGACCCCAATAGTTGGATACAATCAATTGCTGGCCTATCGTCCCATTGTCTACTTTCTATAGGAGTGCAACAGAGTTCTGCTCTCTGGCTTCTCCTTTTCATCGGAGTCATGGATACAGTCACAAGACATTCGCACCCTGGACGTTACTGTATGCTTATTTTGTGGTGTTGGATTCTGAAGATATTACTAACCTGTAGTGTCACGTCCAAGGCGGGAACGACAACCCTGGAGTAGTAGGTACACAAGTGAATACAAATAAATAAAAAACAATATATTAGCACAGATCTTAAGTAGTTGGATACCATCAGAGTCAATGGCGTTAGCCTCTCAAAAACCTAGTCGCAACAACTACTGCAGATGGAAATCTCAGCACAGATATCCCTAACAGCCTGGGAAGTACTGGACTCAGATGGCGTTCTGTAACTGGTGTGCTTCGTGACTAGAAGAATCCATTCAGGCACCAGTCGAAAGTATACAGATGTGTGATCCGGTCAGTATTACTGTGTGGTCCGCAATTATGGCCTTAAACAAAGTAATCGGAAGAGCTGCTTGATGTCATGGAATAAAAATGTCCTTAGGCGAAGATATGGATTAACACTGCACGATAAAGTCACAAATGATGAAGTTCCGGGTTTATATGGAGTAGCTCTAATAGTAGACGAGATGAATGAAAGCCGCCTACGATGGTACGAGCACGTTCTTAGTGTAGACTCAACAACAGTAGCAAAGACTGGTTTTAGTATGAGAGGATACAAAAAAATGGTTGGTTGAAATGGCTCTGAGCACTATGGGCCTTAACTTCTGAGGTCATCAGTCCCCTAGAACTTAGAACTGCTTAAACCTAACTAACCTAAGGACAACACACACATCCATGCCCGAGGCAGGATTCAAACCTGCGACCGTAGCGGTCGCGAGGTTCCAGACTGTGGCGCCAAAACCGCTCGGCCACACCGGGCGGCTGAGAGGATACAGTAAACGCTCAGCAGGACTACACAGGCACCGATATTCAGAGTGATCTGGCCGGTTACTGGTGTAGCCGTTGCAATACGTAGCTTACTGGAAGACTTCCAGAAATACTGGTGCCCGTAACTGCCTATATAGAATAACTGTATTTTAAGGATATTGTTACGCTGGCCGGTAAACCAGCTGACAAAACTGGGCGAAGATCTAAGGCCTGCAACCTCGTCAGGCAAAAGATCTGATCAAATGGCGACAGAGAAGCAAAACAGCGGCCTCCACCAGCGCACGGAACAAGCGCTGTAGTATAGTGTTTAGATGGAGAAAGTACAGGTTGATGGTTTGTTAAACATAAAATCTTCTTGACAACAGAAAAAATAACAGTTAATCAGAACTCAATTTGCAGCTCAATATAATTCTAGAAAGCAGGGCTCAAACAGGAGAATAACTATTCAAATTCTTTAACCGCGATGAAACAGAACTCAGTGAACAGAATTAAAGTAAACTTTGTCTCTGTTCACACAAACTGGCATCGTTAATAATAATTACAATACATGGCCCTTGGTCACAGACACGAAAGGACAATAAATGTTGCTTCTGCAGTTAACCATAAGACAGTACGAATACTCTTAGACTGCATTAAGAACATCCATATAGCACGCAGCTACGCCTATTCCATCACCAACTACTACGACAAGCTCCTATCTCTGTCTACAGAATTACCTATGTATGTATCTCGACACAGTCTTTGGTGCAATAATGTATGTAGGTTAATCTCTCTGGCAGAAAAATAATAAGGTAACTTTCCTTGTACAAATGATAGAAACCAAATTAGTCACGTCCACAGAGATCACGTTGCTTACAAAAAAAATATACAAATCAGTTATCCTCACAGCATGGAATTAACAAAATCGACATGGATCTTACTTTTTGAACACACATTTGCACGTCCAGCTTGGCATCACACAACGATCATACCGCATCACACTATAACCACGGACTTTCCATGTACGATATTACTTGGTAACCAATACACTCATCTTGAATTCTACATTGTACGTTAAACTGGATCACTTAACCATCAAGATGCATCTCATGTTTCTCATAAGGCGAAAGTTAGAACACAGAGAGTATTGAAAGAAAGAGGATACATCATCAGTGCGATGATTATTGAAAATATTGTGTGAGTGACTGAGTCTTCTTCACCTAGCTCAATTCGGCTGATATAGTGAAACGTAGTGTCACGTAGTGTGCAGTCAAAGAGTTCCTACAACGAATAATTTAATAACAACACATGTCATCCAGCTTACAAAATCGTGTCTCTTTGCGGTCTTCATTGCAAAGATTGGTATAGTTCAAATCTCCTTGCTGGTCTGTTATCGCATTGAAATTATTCAGGGTATCTCCGATAAGAATCCTCAAGTGCATTAGCCCTGGTGTTTCGGCAGATATTTGCAACTGCATTTTTAATGTATAATGGGGTCAGCTCAAACAAATACTGCTCATCATGTCCAATGTCGACGGAAATCGTCGGTTTGCTTCCAGTTACAGACGAAAACTTTTTAAAGCGCAGATTTGTGTGCCCATTAGATAGGGCTTTCCTAGATTAGTCTGGTGCGATATTTGTGTTACCGACAAGTGTTAATGACAGTTTAATACGAAGAATAGCCAGTACTCGAGTAGCGATTGAGAGGCACTGTTACTGTGGGGTGGCAGCAGGCATCACAGTCAAGAGAGGTGCTATCGTTGTTGGAATACTGGTCATGTGTATGCCCCACCCCCCACCCCCACCCCTCTGCAGCAACAGCCATATCTAAAAACAACTGGTGTATTATCCCATATTTAGGAAAGCTATCCGACAAATTATTCAAAATCCGCAAGTCCTGCAATTTCAAAACTTCATTTTATGTAAAAGGCACAACAGCTTATATGCTGTTCAACAGCAAGGATAAAACAGTTCTATTAAGTAACAATGGTGTTTAAAATATCACTTGCTATAACTGCAACAACCTGTATATTAATCTTTTCTATGTCCATCCTTTTAGCAGGACGTCCCTGGGACGACGGCTGTTTACTATCGTGAGAAAACATAAAACTACCTACAGCCGTCCTTATGATTTTCTTTTATTTTGCAGCTACCAGTCAGAGTTGACAGTTGATGGTTGGAGTGCTGACACGTAAGTTTCAGATCATCTGCGAATCCAGTAATGGTGGCAACTGATGTGTTATGAATGGGGCTCGTATCAACATGTACCGCATCAAAACAGCCTGAAGATGACGCAATGAAGCGTCGAAACTGGTAGCGACAAAATAAAATAAAATCATAAGGACAGCTGTATTTTTATTTTTTGTTACCTGTATATTCGTCAGACAAGCAAGGCCATAACATTTAGGCTGATTGAGCACGAAATCAGTGGAGATTACATTGCGGAACATGTGCTCAAGGAAGGACACAAGTGCCATGTCAGCACAGGAGTACTTCATACAGCCAACGGAGGAAGGAGACGAAGCCTGTTACAAGCACTTACGGTAAACAGACGTTTAGCTCAAAATCCCCAGCTGGTTCTAAAGGATCAGTTAGAGCTGAGCTCATCCCCACTTTTAAGTTTCATATGATTCAATGACATACCCACAAATCCTCACAGTGACACATTACGCTACACAAAATTAAAATACGACAGAGTTTCCCATGCCTTACCTCGATTACCCTACAAACTTCAACAACATAACTTAAAAATTATTCAAATGGCTCTGAGCACTATGGGACTTAACTTCTGAGGTCCTCAGTCCCCTAGAACGTAGAACTACTTAAACCTACTTAACCTAAGGACATCACACACATCCATGCCCGTGACAGGATTCGAACCTGCGACCGTAGCGGTCCAGATTGTAGCGCCTAGAACCGCTCAGCCACCCCGACAGGCCATAACTTAAAATACCGTAATAATGTGTATTTTATCTACGTACGGTGTTTAATTTTGGCCACTGCATTAATATGTAATTTACAATGTAAAATGTGTTTGTTTCACAACGTAAGTTACTAGTGCTCAGTTAGAAAGTTCTCAACCAATGTCACGACCTCATAAACTACGGCACCATAGCCATATAACCTCTAATACTATAAGATTATCAGTAGGTACTGGGAGATAAAGAACCTTGCACAGGATAGAGTAGCATGGAGAGCTGCATCAAACCAGTCTCTGGACTGAAGACGACAACAGCAACAATCTATTTTATTTATTGTGTATAATATTGTCCATTGCTTGGAGTTTGCAATTTAAAAAAAACATATCTGTTGCACAACGTAAATATGGAGTGCTCAGGGTAACAGTTTCTCATCCAAGTCAAGACCTCACAAACATTAGCAGCGTAACCATTTAACCTGTAATATTGTGCACTTTAACTATTAACTGTTCTTGATATTGTCCATGGTGAAAGTTTAATTTCAACGTCAAGAAACAAGTTTCATGTACAGCACTCTGTGCAACTAGATTGTATCTTTGTTATAAGGTTTGCTTACCTGAGAACTAGTGTCCCTTTCAACGGTTAGGCAGTTGTTTCCTGAAGATGGCCCAGTAGGCCGAGAGCTAGTTTGAAATAAGAAAAAAAGTCAGTAGAACGAAAACAGCGTACTTTTATTCATCTTTAACTATTGGTTACTCTTCGCGTTACTGACCTTATGGGATACATTTTTATTAAGCAAATATGGCAATAAACTAATCTGACACCGCTCTTTCGAACTGGCATCTAAAGTTTCGCTTTGAAAATCATTTTGTTCTTATCATAAACAAACCGACGGTTTCAGTCGGCATGTGTTTCGCATGAAAGACGCCATAAGCATTTTTTGTTTGGGATCATTCCAGCTATACAATGCAAGAGCGAAATTGCAAATAACTGGCCAAAAAAAAAAAAAAACGGAGAAAATGTGCCTGATGATTCGTAGGAGACACATCCTGCAGAAATAAATACGGAAAACAAACAATGACAGATGGGTAATAACAGAAATTTAATTAACTGCATAGCATTAGAACTCTCATCGCTGTACGTATTATTATGTTTGTAAGGGTATCACGTGCTCCATTGTAGCGTCGCAATGCGAGGGCGGCTTTGACAAGCAGAGCCTGCGGGTCAGCCGGCGGCGGCTCGCGTGTGTTCGCCCTCTACGCTACGTTACGCCACGCCACGCCACGCCACGCCGTGCCGCTCCGCTTATGAGCACCGCCCGCGGGGATATACGCGCGCGCCCGCTCGGCCGCTCCCCGTCCATCACGCGGCCGCCGAGAGCGGCCTCTGTCGTCACGAATTACTCGAGAGGCCTGGCGGCGCGCCTGCCGATAAGTGACATCACGGCGGCAGCGCCGCGCTTAGCGGGATTGCCGGCTCTGCCCCTGATTGATGCTCGGCTTTGATGCGACCTGTGCGAATCGCCCGCTGACTCGACTCGACTCGCCCCGGGCCGTTGCGGCGACCGCGTTCGTCGCGCGCTTCCCGGTACAGCCTATCTTAGCCGTCCCGCTTGAGACGCCAGGAAACAGTTGCCATGTCGAAGTCTGGTTCAAATGGCTCTGAGCACTATGGGACTTAACATCTGTGGTGTCACCGCCAGACACCACACTTGCTAGGTGGTAGCTTTAAATCGGCCGCGCTCCGTTAGTACATGTCGGACCCGCGTGTCGCCACTGTCAGTAATTGCAGACCGAGCGCCACCACACGGCAGGTCTAGAGAGACTTACGAGCACTCTCCCAGTTGTACGGACGACTTTTCTAGCGACTACACTGACGAAGCCTTTCTCTCATTAGCCGAGAGATAGTTAGAATAGCCTTCAGCTAAGTCCATGACTACGACCTAGCAAGGCGCCATTAACCATTTCTAGAGAGAGTCTGATTTGTATCATCAAGAATGCTGTATACAAATGATGGATTAAAGTTAAGTATTCCAGCAGCTACGTACTTTTCTTTATAGCATTCATTACGTATCCTGTTTCAGACCTAGCGCCACCTGCGTGAGTTGACGCGTGCATTTCGGCCTCCTCTTGCAACACAGTGTTGGCTCTTCTGCCAACACTACAACATCTATGGTCATCAATCCCCTAGAACTTAGAACTACTTAAACCGAACTAACCTAAGGACATCACACAACACCCAGTCATCACGAGGCAGAGAAAATCCCTGACCCCGCCGGGAATCGATCGAAGTCTGGTTTTTCGGGAATCCTGTAATATGCGAGCATGCTACACTTTAACGTAGTCGTTTTAGGTGGAGGAGAGTTCTGAAGTATGGTTGCAGGGATGGGTTTAGGTCCACTTTTTATTTTTTTAGGGTTTCGGCCTCAATCTGTAAAGACGGAACACTAACAGAATCTCACTGTTGTCAGTCTGTCTGTGTGTCTGTCTCACTGCCAACACCCATTTTTCTCTGGAATAGGTTGGCTTATCGACTTCAAATTTATGTTACAACTACAGTCTATGATCCCTTGGTGGTGTAAAACGTTTAAGTTTCTCAAGTCAAGTCAACCAAAATATTCGGCCATTTAAGTAACGTATCTTCAAACTCGCAAATCCATTCATCAGAACCTATTGGGTACTTCCCATGACATCCGGGAAGAAGAAAAGTTTCACAGTACAGGTACAGTAGAAACTCCGAAAATTGTTAATTTGTAATTAAATAACACGACATTTTTTTTTTCATTTTTTTATCTGTCTGTCTCTTTGTATGTCCGTCAGTTGAGATCCCTTTTTTTCGTAAACAGGAATCGAATTCAAATTTATGCCATTTTCTGAGGTCTATGGTCCCTTGGCGGCCCAAAAATTTTAAGCTTGTAAGTAAAAAAATTCGGTCAATTATGTGTCACGCATTTATATGCAAGTAAAGTAAAGGAATATGAAAACTGTAAACTGTAATTATATCACATAAAAATATATTTTTGCCATTAGAACATACATTGTATTCATGGTCCGTCAAAAGCATAGCTGACGAACATTACTGAAAGCAAACGAAAAATGTAAGCCATTATCATGTTTCAGAAAGTAAATAAAAGTATTTGTATTAAATCTTCTATATCAGCACATATAGACTGATGTCCCTTGCTCCTTTCTTTCTGTATGTCCGGGCTAATTTGAGGAACTACTGTAGAGAATTTGATACAGTCTTGGAATTCCCGGGAACGATATCTTGCCAGTGTCCATATCGGAAACAAGCAAAAATTGTTGAGGTTCTCGATTCCCAGGATGCATGAACTGTATACATAAATACATAAATCAATTTGCACAGAACCGTTACAGCGTGAGTCATACTCGTAGTTGGTAACTTTTTTTATTCGTCGCTCTTCTAACTTGTTAGATGTGGTCCGCCACAAATTCCTCTCCTGCGCCAACCCCTTAATTTCATAGCAGCACTTACATCTTACATCCACAGTTATTTGCTGGATGTATACCAATCTCTGTCTTCTTCTACAGCTTTGTCTTCTACAATTCCATTTAGTACCATGGCCTAATGCCTTAACACGTCCAATCATCCTCTACCTTCATGTTTGCAGTGTTTTCCTTGTGTTCCTTTCTTCGCCGGTTCGGCGACACACCTCCTCATTCCTTATCAGTTCACCTGATTTTCATCATTCTTCTGCAGCGCCGTATTTTAAACGCTTCGATTCCGTTGTGTTCCGGTTTTACCACTGCCCATAATTTACTACCGCAATTATGTACTCCAAATTGCATTCGCAAATATTTCTGCCTCAAATTAAGGCCTATATTTAATACCAGTAGAGTTCTCCTCGCGAGGAATACCCACTCTGCCTGTGCTAGTGTGCTTCTAGTGTATTCCTTTCTCCACCCGTCATGAGATTTTTGATTCCAAAATTCCTCATTTTCGTCTACTTCGTTATTATCAATTTTGATTTTAAGTGACTCATTTATCTCGTGTCTGTTACTCTTTATTATTTTTGTCTTTTCGCGGTTTACTCTTAGTCCACGTTCTGTACTGATTAGATTGTCTACGGTCGCAGGTTAGAATCCTGCCTTGGGCATGGATGTGTGTGATGTCCTTAGGTTAGTTACATTTAAGTAGTTTTAAGTTCTAGGGGATTGATGACCTCAGAAGTTAAGTCCCATAGTGCTCAGAGCCATTTGGACCATTTTGATTAGATTGTTTATTCCATTCAACAGACCTGGTACTTCTTCATCGCTTTCATGGAGGATAGCCATGTCATCAGCGAATCTTTTTAACCTTCATCGTGAATCTTTCTTTTATTTCTGTCATTGCTTCTTTGACGTACACATACAACAGTAGGGGCGACACCCTCTTTAATCCGAGCACTTCGTTCTTGGTCTTCCACTCTGATTGCTCCCTCTTGGTTGTTGTACATATTGTACAACACCTGTTTTTCCCTGTAGCCTACTGCTGCTGTTCTCAGAATATCGAACATCTAGCATAATTTCACGTTGATGAATGGTTCTTCTATATCAACAATGGTATGAGAGTATTTTCATTATTTTAAACATAGCTGCGCAACAGCAACGGTTCCACGTAATTAGATTAAAACCAGCCGACCAGTTGCAATGGATAAAGTAATCTTTACCTAGGTTTCGATAGATTTAAATCTATCTTCTTCAGAAGGCGGCAGTATTACATTAACATGGAGTGACATATGGCAATGACATATCACTCCATGTTAATGTAATACTGCCGCCTTCTGAAGAAGATAGATTTAAATCTATCGAAACCTAGGTAAAGATTACTTTATCCTTTGCAACTGGTCGGCTGGTTTTAATCTAATTGAGAGTATTTTCATTTTTATTCAGTCATGCTTCCATTATCAACCTCAATATCTGAACTACCTCTCTGATGCCTTTACCTTTCCTAAAGGGAAACTGATCGTCATCTAACATAATCTTACCGGCGCGTTTAACCAGTACCATCGTTGGTTGTCCTGCCACTCTCTACTATCCTCGCAAAGCAAAACTTTAAGGAGGATTAATGCTGTATGCCGAATTGGGACTCCAACGTGGGACCTTTCTGTTTCGAGAGCAAGTGCCCTAACTATTGAGCTATCAAAGAAAGACTCACGACCCGCCCTCACAACCTTACTTAAGTACCTCACCTCCTATCTTCGAAAACTGGCAGACGTTCTGCGTTCTTTGCGGTACTAGCTCTCGTGGATAAATAATATTACGGGGACATGGCTTAGCTACCGCCTGGGGCATTGTTTCCAAAGTAAATTTACGCTCTGAAGTGGATTGTGTGCTGGTTTAAAAGTTCCTGCTTCCTGGTAGGTTAAAACTTTGTGCCGGAAGGGGATACGAACCTGGAACTTTTGCCAGTGAACTTAAAAACAGCGCTCGCTCAGATCCAGAGCGAAGAATCGTTCTCTAAACATCACCCAGGATGTAACTAAACCACGTCTCCGCAATATCCTTTCTTCCAGGTTTGCTATTCTCCCAAGGCATACAGGAGAAATTCTGTGAAGTTTAGAAGGTAGGAGGTAGGAGACGAATTCCTGGCGGACGTAATGATGGCGACAGGAGGAAGGAGGGACGGGGGGGGGGGGAGGGGGAAGGTTTGTTAGTCGTTTCTGGATAGTTCAGTCGCCAGAGGACTGCTACGTGAAAGGAAAGGGATCCACGTTCAGGTTCCGGTCCGGCACACAGTTTTCAGTTTTAATCCACCACGAAGTTTGAAATCAGCGGACCCTCTGGTGCAGAGTGTGAAAATTCATTCTAGAAAGTTGTTTGTGTTGGGATCAGCGACCTTCGTGTTCAACCCTGAATCTGCAGCTGTGACTGGTTGCTTCATTGACACTGTAGCCGCCCTGTTAAGCGGTTCCTAGCAGATTATTCATCTGGTTCTACAGGATGTGCACAAAAATATGGGCACACCACGAGAACTGATTGTTTGACTATGAATGCAGGTGCTAGCCAAGTCTGCAGGTTGCACTGTTGTATTTGGCCACGAACAGTACCTGTGGAGTGTCCTCTATACTTTGCAAGTGTCAGTCGTGGTGAGGACACTGTCCTGTGTGGTCGTGAGGGCTTTTTGTCAGAGCTCATTGAATTAGAACGTGAGCAAACTTTTCGTTCTGTATGGTGCGGGCTTCAGCAAACAAGGGTACCGAAGTGTTTGGTGTTTCAAAAGGCACCATACACAAGATATATGCAGCGTACATGCAAAGCGGAAAAGCATCATCCGCTAAGTCACAGTGCGGACGTAAATGGAGCATAGATGATTGCGACAGACGGTCCCTGAATACTGAATAGGACTGGGACGAAATTTAGGAAGACAACAGCTGCAAAAGTCACTGCAGAGCTGAATGACGCACTTGCGAACCATCTCAGCAGCAAAACAACACGAAGGAAACTCCATAAACAAGGAATTCTAGGGCGAGCTGCAAATCCAAACCACACGTCATTGATGCAAAGCCGTTACAGGAAACGTGGTACCGAAGCCGTAAAACATGGACTATGGAGCAATAGAATAAAGTCGTTTGGTCGGATGACTCTGGTTTCATACTGTTTTCAACTTCTGGTCGAGTTTACGTCCCAAGAGCTTTCGGCGACAGTTTGGACGCCCATATCGTCGTTATTCCATTAGACCCATCGTCACTCTGCAAGATGGCTTTATTCCCAACGATTATCTGATCAGTTTCGCTGACAACGTCTATCCAGTAGTGCATTGTTGTTCCTCAGTGGTAATGACGTGTTCCAAGACAACAGCGCCCTTTACACATAGCTCACATTGTCCAGGACAGGTTTCATGATCACGAGAATGAACTGTCACATTTCTCCCAGCCAAAATCATGACAAGAGCTCATTATGGTCTGCTTTGGAGAGAGAGCTGATCGCAATCCACTTCCATCATCTTTACCTGCATTTACCTCTGTCTTGCAGGAAGAAGTCAAATACATTGCATCACATATTAAGATTTCTTCCCATGTCAGTCACTTATGGAGCGCGGGAAGACTGACTTCTGAAATGCTTCTCTGTAAGCTCTCACCAGTTTATTCTTAACTTCACGATCCTTGCCAATGAGATATAGACTGGACTACGGTATAGTCCTAGATTCCTCACTTAATACGAGTGGTGTTTGAAACATTGTATTTTCCACCAATTAGTTTGTGTCTGTTCAAAAATGGTTCAAATGGCTCTGAGCACTATGGGACTTAACTTCTGAGGTCATCAGTCCACCAGAACTTAGAACTACTTAAACCTAACTAACCTAAGGACATCACACACATCCATGTCCGAGGCAAGATTCGAACCTGCGACAGTAGCGGTCGCGCGGTTCCAGACTGTAGCGCCTAGAGCCTCTCGGCTACCCCGACCGGCTGTCTTCAAGTATTAGCCGGATGAGATTTTTCTGCATTTCGGAGATACTCTCCCGTTTATTAAACAACAATGTGTACACGTTAACGTTAGCCATTGTTCGTTGTGAGAATGCCTCCATCCTTGGACTTGAATCATTCGCCGATCGACATGTCATTGCCCACAAGACCTGGCGTTGTGGAATAGATCCGAAGACCCAAATTAGACCTAGTTATGTGTGTTGTAATATGCATTTTACATTGTATACACGCTCTTGTAGAAAAGTTAGTAATGATGAAAAAATTCATGTGTGGATGAAAGGACTTGGTGTACTTGCTGAAAATGTAACTTAACTGGAGTGGGGTGCATGAGTGTTTTGTAAGCAATGTCCTTTGTAGATTGATCCAGTTTCCCCGTATTCTACCTCAGAAACCACCATATGCAGTCAGTACAGATTGTCTTAAGCTTACGAGATAACTTCAAAAGTGGAAGTAGGATTTTGAACGTTCACTTATTTCGGCCGATTTTGGATGCAAGCTATCAGGTACCATATGCATACAGATCATCACAACCACATCGTGGCGGATAATATTAGGTGAAGTAATTTTTTACATTTGTAGTTCTGTTGCACCGAATTGATCATTTCTACTGTTCGATGAATTATCAGGACGAAAATCTACAAGTAGCAGATGTAGTAAATGAAGCGGATGTGGATAAAAACTAACGAAATACTGCCTCACAGTGAGTAGTCCCCACAATCGCTCTTTCACGGAAATTATATTAATAATAATAATAATCTTGGGACGAACTTTCATGTGTTTAACTATTCTGGTTCAATTATATTTAAAATAAACAGCGGCGTTTCTAGAGACAATGCGAACTGTTTGAAAAAGTGCTCTGAATAATTGTTGAGCCGTTGTTACAACTGGCGAATATACCTGCAATATGACCGGTGTATGCTGAAAGGATACATCCATACCTCTTCTTCTTCCGCCTTGTAAATAATCACATTTTTGGCGTAAACGGATGCTATTACTGTCACAAGATATTTTGGTTTCATTTGTTCAGGGCATACTTTTAGTCATCAGATGCAAATAAATTTTATTATGCTTTACTGATTTCGACAAATTAATTTGTCAAGTTCAGAAGTTAACAAAATTAGGGATGTTACAAATATTTAGAACTTGGCTATACATTTATGTGAAGTATTAAATTGTATTACAAAAACCTGTTTAGTTTAACTCACGGTCAGTGTATGCTTCGTAGAAGGATAATCCAATGGATTGTACAGATACTTACATATTCTATGTGATTATTTTAAACACTGCTTGACAATTTACAATATCTGTATAACACCTATGTATCTGTTGTGATAGGAACTAAGAACATATATAAAACATATATAAAAATATAACAAAGACATTGAAGGAAGTTGAAAAAACCTGACACATAATTCAGATATATATAAGGGATGGGCTAGTTTTCACATTTTGTAAAAGATGATATGTAATCAAAATAATGTCTGTTTTTTAATGCAAGTTGATCATTCAACAAATCCTTCGAATTTGTGAGAATATTTATATATTTCAAATACTTCAAAAAGGGTTATTGTGTAGCCCTTATCAATTGTATGTAAAATTTCCGTGTCAATTAAGGATGGGGGAGGAGGTGTGTGTTTCTCTGTTTTAGGGTGTTCGGTAAAAGTTGACTTATAAGAATTTTCATCATATTTGTTGAGCAAATGCTCATGAAAGCGGGTCTTAAATGCCCTCCCTGTCTGTACTACATAAAAATTCGGGTACACGTTGTATATTATATACTCTATATATGACAAATTTGTCAGTTGGAGGTTTCTCATTATGTATAAAGAGCAATTTGGTGGCATTATTATTCGAAAGTACACAGTGCTGTCACAATTTTTTAAAATAAATTTGTTATACGATATGAAACGTTATCTAGAAATGGAACTGTAGTGAATTTCTTAATAGTAAGGCCATTTTTGCTAGGCGTAGAGGAGTGTATATTCTCGTTTCTTTTATTATTATAAAGGCTTTACACAAGAATTGCTTATATCCGTTAATGACCGCTATACACTTTAAGTTATTAAGGGCTGAACAATAGCAGAAACAGAGGTAAGGTCGACCATGCCAATTTGTGCTTAAACGGATGACAAAAAGAGGCAACAATGGTGGTGATCTATTTTTTTTTTCACACACTGCAAGTAATCCACTCAGCTACCGACGTGACCAGCCGCTGTGGAGAGGTTCGTAGAGAAAGGCAAAATGCCTGATGGACCAGCGATGTGCCACCAGCGAGGCTACAGAGTAAATGGAACGAAGCTCGTGGCGGACAGCGAGACGCGATGGACTTGTGGCTAGTATTTCTGCCTCTGGATCACGCGGTCCCTAGATCGATTCACTGCCGGGTCGGGGATTTTCTCCGCCTCGGGACTGGGCGTTTGTGTTGTCCGCATCATCATCTCATCATCATTTGGGACGTGGCGGCGAGACTGGAAATGGAACGACTGGGGACTTGTACGAGCGCTGATGACCACGATGTTGAGCGCCCTACAAACCAACATCATCATCTTTAGCGAGACGCGATGTGGCAGCAGGGAGCAGCGAGGTGCCAGGCGCCAGGCTGCAACATACGCGAGCCCTTAAGGGAGAGCCCGGTCCTGAATTCTGACGGTTACGACGCTGGCAACTTGTGCAAGTGATGTACGGTAGCTGTTACCAAGTGCCTTGTGTACTCCACTTCACTATAGGTTTAGTGTCCCGCGTTGTTTTCATTTCTGTCTCGAAAAGTTAGAAGTGGTTAACCTCGGTTGTCACAACGCCAGAGCGAATCGGCGATCCTACGACTGTGTGCTTTCGCAGAAGCTTCAAACACCCCCGTCCTGCAGCAAGGAGTCGGAGCACGCTCTAAACACACCGCTCCTCATCACTACGACGATCTAAGTTCTTATTTGTTTGCGCTCGGTGAAATCACCCACGTAATGGTGTCCACGCCTTAGCCCCAAGAAAACGAAAGCAAACCCTGCGATCATACACTGAAGATTATACAACAGTCGACCAACCACCATGTCATCCTCAGTCTTTCAACATCGATTTTGGTAAGGGGAGCCATGGGGTCAGCACATCTCAGCCCCAGCTGTTGTCGACATTACGACCTTGGAGCTACTACCTCTCATCAGGTAGCTCCTTAGCTGGCATCATGAGGCTGAATGAACCGTAATCCAGTCCTCCCACCAAGGAAAACTGTCTGGCAACAGCAGGAATCGAACATGGGTTGTCGCGTTGACCTCTCGGCCACAGAAGCAGGCACTATAACCTTATGTGTCATAATTATTTATTATTTACGGCATTTTTTATTTTGTATAGTTACGTATCAACAGCCTTGCAGCAGCGTCTCTTTTAGCTATGTACAGTGCTAGAAAATATCCTTTACCTGCCGGCATTGTGTAGCTATGTGCGCTGTCTGATGGGTAGTTATACTGTTGTCATGAGGAGGGATACGCAATGTCACTTAAGAGTGCAGCACCGAACTCAGAAAAAGTTCCCCAAGGGTGAGTCCAATTACTGGTCGTACTTACTCAGTTTGTTAATATGTTCATTTCCACACTCGCAAGCTGTAACTAACAAGTTATGCAAGGTATAAGCCTCTTCACAGTCTTCAGCTCTCTAGCTGCACTTCCTGTCACGCTATAATTGTTTTGTGGAGCAAGAAATCCGTTGAAGGTTGTGTGATGAAATAAGGCCATCCGTACTGGGCTGGACCCGTATCACGAAAATAAGACAAGTGCAACGTGGCTCCAACGAAAATTCATAAATTTTCAGGTCTGAACTAAGAACGTTGACCAGAAGCGAAAGTCCCAACCTAAACCAAACCATTAGGCTGTACCAGTGAGTCGCATTCAGTTCACATGAATTTCACCCAAATGCAAGATACCATTCGCCACTATGGTCCAGGTAGATTACAAACATATTATTTCAGCAGTTATTGCCAAGAGGCTGCATATATTAAAAGCTAAAAGTGTAACCAAAGCAGTTCATAACGTTAATAATTAACTAAGGAAGTAGCAACGGGTGTTTGAAGAAATTTTGTCCTGTAGTGTAATTATCTGATTTTGTTTACCAATTATTTTGTGCACCCTGGGGGAAGGATTTGAATAATTGTAGCTGATAGAGTGTGACAAAGGCACAAAGTAGCTTGGCCTTTAGCTACGTAGGGGAAGTGACAACAGTACTGGGTAGTTATAACTCAATTGTAGATACTCACCGAAGTCCAGTGTGGGTTGCAGTTATCGTATGGCAGTGAAGCTGGGTATATATGTTAATGTCGAACTGATATACGACGAAAAAAGAAAAAAAAAGAATATAATTTTTCCCACCAGGTGCAAATTTGGTGCTGTAAATGGCAGAAAGGTGTACGGAAATATTTTCATATGTAATGGATAAGGAGCGGATGCTGGCAGGAAAGGTAAAACAAGTGAGAAATATTGATTTAATTATCAATCGCCTCTTAGACAATTTTTTTCGATATAAGCACCGGAGACGTCGACGAGATACTGTACTGCACCATATACGCACATATTTGCCAAAACTAATTTTTTCCAGCGTAAATCGTTTCCTCATTCACCCGTTAGCATATCTCGCACGTTGCTCTGCCATACGATAATTACAGCCCGCACTGGACCGCAGTGACCAGCTTCACTTTGATTACAACCACACAGCAGCATCCCAACAGAATATCGAAAAAGAAAGTCACATATAAAAAATGCCAACCAAAGCCCCATCACATGGAAAATAATTTCAGTCGTCTTTTCGCCGATACTATCTAAAAAAATCTTCTTGTTCTTTTTGCCTCTTTCCAAATCAGTGAAGCCATGGGAAGTACTCTCGGATATCTTCCCCTCTTCTTTATTTTCTTCATTGACTAGTTTGAAGAGCTATAGATTTCTGCAGCCCTCTCAAGCGTAGTCTTTAACGAGATTTTCTGCTTCTTCACTTGCCACTTGTGACAAAAATGACATGCAGACACTCGTGCCTGATTGCGAATAACTTACCCTGCTCCTACGGTAGTGACGACTGCAGTGCCACGGTGTATAGTGAGCAGTGGTTACTTTAACCTGCAGAAGCACCAAATGTGACCGCGAGTTGTAACTGGTAGCCTTCTACACCATGAAGCCTGGGATGGAACGTGTGTACCGTGAGCGAATGCGGTCTGGAATCATCAGCTCACCAGGTCCACGCCATATACATGTAGTCTCTCACTACCATACAGACAGAATGTACGCTGGTCACTGATGACAATCTCCAGAGAGTCTCCAGTCAACTCTTTCACGACACCAGAGAAGCTACTATGATTGGCGGTGTCGTGGTGATGGCAGTCTGGCCAGGGATCCACACGATCTTAATCCTTCTAGACGCAGAGCGTTTGTAAGCGTACTTAGCGAGAGGGCAGGTGCAACACGCGTCCTCATTTCTAGTCTGATTGATGTTCGGTCGGTCACTGCTGTTCGCACAGTGCTTCGATCTTGATGTGCATTTGTACTACGTGGACACACAGACTCAGGTCTATAGGTGTGGGTATTACTGCACACCACCGTTGAAAGCAGTGGCGCGTCACCGAAACACTGTGCCCAACCCGTGCAGCAGTCACTCGATACATCCATCCAGCTTCCTGCAGGCCAAAATGCGACCCCGTTCAAATAGATGAAGCTGATCAACAGGAGTTCATACTCTTCGGTGGGGCTTAGTTGTACCCTAGAAATAATGTTGCAAAACACAGTTCGTTTCTGTACTCGGCACAGCTACTACCTGCGGAGTCGAAACACAGGCTGCACAGACAGACCTCCAGAGCACCATATGACCACAGACAGCAGTGACAAACGATCACCAAGACTACAAACACTCTGAGAGTTCATATTATCACCTGGTGCAACTGGACACAGTCATTGGAGGTGTTACATTTTTTCTCCTCCAGAGTATGTCGACTACGCTGTCAATCGCATCAGAAGTATTGTAGGTGGGAGAGTAGACAGATATGTTGTTGTTGTCACGACAAACTTTGCTGCTGCTTCTGATCCACTTGTAGAGGAAAGATGCACAGTGATATGCTATGAGATGTTCAGAAGAAAAGCCGTATGTTCTCTCGACGTGCAAAGGTATGAGATTTCCTTCTGAAAATGCAGCTCCCCTGAGAGTGCATTGTTTCTAATGACTGCTCAGAAGAGCAGAGTAGAAAGAGATAAATTGCCTACGAACAAACGAGGGAAGGCTGTCAAGAGAGCTGGTTAGTGTTTGTATGTTAAGATATATGTCTGGAGTGGTTATATGTTAAGATATATGTCTGGAATAAATTAGGTGAATGAGCTCTGATCCCGAGCCGAAAATTTTGAATTACTCTACAAACATGAAGACGTAGGACCCATAACTGTCATTTTGTTTGTCAAAATAGTGTTCTATACAGACGAAATTACATGGTCCTTATAACTTGCCACCAAACAATTATTTGCTCCAAGGTGCATTATGAACGTCGCTCTGTAACCTCCCCCTTCCTAATCGGCCTACTGCATTGCACGATAATTGTCCGTGGTCAGGTATCATCATCATCTTGGACAGTTTCCAGCCACTGACTGGGTCTGTCGGGAACACAAGCCTCTCCATCGTGTTCTGTCTTTCCACCATTCCACCATTCTCTCCTCTTCTCATCACACATTCCTTCACTCCCTTCACCCATCTATCCCTTGGTCTTCCTCTGGGCCTCTTCCCCTCCAGTTGCAGATCAAACATCCTCTTTGGAATTCTTCCCTCATCCATTCTCTTCATGTGTCCATACCACTGCAGTCTTGATTTTTCTATCCAGTCCTGTACTGGTTCCTCCTTTAGTCTTTCCCTCACATACACATTTCGCAATCTGTCTCGTCTTGTTACACCCAACCTGCTCCTCTGGAACTTCATTTCACTAGCCTGTATTCTACGTTTGTCGCTTTCGTGCATTACCCATGTCTCACTTCCGTATGCCAATATGGGGACAAAGTAGGTTCGGTATATAATTCCCTTGGATTTCTGTGGCACCTCCTTGCTCCAAATAAGCCCCCTAATGCATTTGTAGAACTGCCCTGCTTTTCTGCACCTTTCATTTATTTCCATTGCGTTTCCCCCCTTACTCTCAATCACGCTTCCCAGGTACTTGAAGTTCTCTACCACTTGTAGTTTTTCCCCTCCACAAGTTATATCCACATTTGGCCTATTCTTCTTCCTTGTTGTGACGATTATTTCACTTTTCTTTGCAGAGAAATGCATTCCATATTGTGCTGCCGTTGCCTCCCATGCATCTAACTGCTCTTGCACCTCCTTCTCGCAATTTCCCCATAACATCAGGTCATCGGCAAAAAGCACTGCTTTCATTTTATGATCTCCAATTGCATCTGATACTTGCTGTAGGATTTCATCCATAACAATAATAAACAATAAAGGCGAAAGTGCACTTCCCTGTCGCAGCCCATTTTCCAGCTTGAACCATGCAGTACGTTCCCTCCCCACTTTCACACAACTCTCACTTCCCTCATACATTTTTATGACTTTTCGTGTTATCTCTTCATCTATCCCTTTTGCGTTCAGCACATCCCAGAGCTTGTCCCTACAGATACTGTCATACGCCTTCTCAATATCCAAAAAGGCCATGATTAAGTCCTTCCCGTACTCATAGTGCCTCTCCTGCAGTTACCTTACCGCAAATATGAGGTCCGTTGTTGATCTTCCCGGTCTGAAACCGTACTGCTCCTCTTGCAGTCTACTTTCAATACTGCTTCTTATTCTCTTCTCCAGGATCTTTTCATAGATTTTTCCACAGTGGCATAGCAGGGTGATTCCTCTGTAGTTCTCACATCTCCTTTTATCCCCTTTCTTGAAGATCGGGACTATAATTCCTTTCTTCCAATCCTCAGGAATTCTGTTCTCCTTCCACACCACCCTCAGCACTCTGTATAGCCACTGGGTTCCTACTTCTCCTGCTGCTCGTATCATATCCACTGTTACTTCGTCCCAACCTGGTGCCTTGCCCCCTTTCATCCTCTTTATGGCTTCTTCCACTTCATTTCAAGTTAGATCATCAATTTCCCCACTATTATAATCGTCTGCTGCCTTAGGCTCTCCATCGCTGTTAGTTACCCGCTTGGTGGCATTTAACAGATCTTCAAAGTACTCCTTCCAAATCTTTTTGAGCTCCTGCATTTCCTCCGCAGCTCTTCCATTATTATCCATGATCCTCAGGCACTCGCTTCTGTCGTTCCTCTTATTTCTTACCATGGTGTAAAGTACTTTTTTGTTCCCTTCACTGTCCTCTTCTAACATTCTTGTCCATTTTTCCAACCACTTCTTCTTCTCCGCCCTTACTATGGTCTGTGCCGCTTTCTTACTTTCCTTATATTTTACCCTAGCTTCCTCTGTTCGGGTCTGGAACCATTCTCTGAAGGCTTTGTTCTTTCGAAGTACTACCTCTTTACATATGTTGTTCCACCATGGGGTTTCCCTACTTCTCCTCTTTGTGCTAGTTCTTCCGCACACAGTCTCAGCTGCCTCAACTAGAGCCCTCTTAAAATCTCCCCATTCTTCTTCCACTGTTCTCTGATCTTCCTTTGGCAGCTTCTTCCTGATCAGTGTCTGGTACTGGGTCCTCCGTTCATCCTTTTTTAGCATCCATGTCTTCAACCTTTTCTCCTGTATTTCTGTTGCCCTCCTATCTTTTTTCTCTCTCAGGGTGGCTACCAACAGCCGATGGTCACTGTCTAAGGCCTCAGATGGAATGACCTTAACATCTGTGAGGCTGCTCATCATCTGCCTATCCACTAGTATATGGTATACTACTGAAGTTTGGGACCAGTCCCCACTGTACCAAGTTATTTTGTGACTACTTCTCTTCTTGTACCAGGAATTTGCGATCGCCAGCCCATTCCTCTTGCAGAATTCCAGCAACAATTTTCCTTCTCTATTTCGGTTCCCCCAGCCCTCTGGTCCCATTATCTCCTCGAATCCTTTCCTGTCTGTGCCAAAATGTGCATTGAGGTCCCCTATTATAATCTGATTTCTTCCATTTAGCTGCTTTTGCATGTCATCTTCAAATTCCTCCTTCTCCTTTTTTGTACACCCCACCTGTGGGGCATATGCTTGGATGATTTCAATGCTTTTTCCTTTCACCCGTACTCTGGCTTTTATCATTGGATCATTGATACCTTCCACCTCCTCCTGCAGCCCCTCTCTAACCACTATTGCCACTCCATTTCTTCCCCTCTCATTCCCTATCCAGTACAGTTTACATCCTTTACTTAGTGGTTTTTCACCAACTCCTCTCCACCTAGTCTCAGCAAGTCCCAAGATGTCCAATTTCCTCCTTTCCATCATTTCTACAATTTCTTCTAACTTCCCAGTTAGAGTCCTTACGTTTAGGGTGCCCAGTCGTAAACCATCTCATAATCCTTTTCCATTGCTTGGTCGGTTTCCTTTAGATCCGTTCCGTGGTCCGAGGCATGTTTCCTTTTTAAAAGCAGTTGATTTATCCACTACTGGCTTGCTAGGCCTATCGCAGCTTCACCAGAGCCCCGTTAGCCGTCACGTTTCAGGGTTCCCACAGGGCCTTCTCAGCTACCGTAGCGGTCCTGGGGCACACGAAGTCCCCGCTGTACATCGCTCCTATAGGCAGTCCCCTACTTTGTGCCGTTGCCCATCTCCCACGACTTGGACGAGGGGTTGGACTTATGGGAGATGGTCAGGTATGCGAAATGAAATTCTGAATTAAGTAAGGTTACCGGCACTGAAGGAAAATAACACCAATTAGTAGGAGGAAATTATACAACAGACCGTTCTGAGGGAAGAATCTAACATAAATACTGATAATAGCTCTGAAATCTGTGGAATTTAGTACAATTGTTCCCGAAACAAACGGGAGGGGGGGCGGCTGGATGAGGGGGGGGGAGAGGGAAGAGTACCACGTAATACTTTAATATAAGCAAAATACTGATTAGCAAAAAAGGATAATTAAATTGTTCGTAGCCCATTAGGGCAATGAATATCCAGAATCTTAAGAAAGCTAATGGAAAAACAAAATTAACAAATAACCACTGGCGTGGTAACAGAAGGTTGCCACGCTTTCCCACAACACAACAGTTCACGCGAAAATAAATGAATCAGAAAGCACTGAGTTTGCAGTCAATTAATCTGAAATACTAAATTTTGAAAACGTAAATGAAGTTGTTGGTAAAAAATGACTGGCTGTAACTGAAACTGTGTTACATAAAAAATGACTTTCAGTAACGTCATCGTAACATAGTGCAAAATCTGGAAAAGGGTAAACAATTTACTTTTAATTATTGGAAGATTGAATTGAAGTTACATTAGGCATACGAGGAAATGAATTTACTTTTAACATACGAACAATAAGATACTTACCAAGCCAGCAGAAGTCACTTGCTAAGCTAAATACAGAATAAATGAAATTCCGTGGTCTTAATTTGTGCTGTATCTTTACATATTAGTTTTTCCAGTGAAATTTTACATTACTTTGAGTGAAGTTAATACTCAAAATTGGAAATTAGTTAAGCCTCTATTACGCAATACAAGAATGGACAGTTACTAAGGGAGTAAACTTAAGACTGAAGAAAAAACTGGCAGTTAATCAATTTTCATATACTTATGACAGTCGGTGGTTGCATGGGAAAGAAAGGGTACCCTGCTCTGTAATACCATCTGAGGACAACGACAACACAGGTCCCTTACTAATTTTAACTATTATACAGGGCTATTACAAATGATTGAAGCGATTTCATAAATTCACTGTACCTCCATTCACTGACATATGGTCACGATACACTACAGATACGTAGAAAAACTCATAAAGTTTTGTTCGGCTGAAGCCGCACTTCAGGTTTCTGCCGTCAGAGCGCTCGAGAGCGCAGTGAGACAAAATGGCGACAGGAGCCGAGAAAGCGTATGTCGTGCTTGAAATGCACTCACATCTGTCAGTCATAACAGTGCAACGACACTTCAGGACGAAGTTCAACAAAGATCCACCAACTGCTAACTCCATTCGGCGATGGTATGC
The DNA here is from genome assembly GCF_023864275.1 of Schistocerca cancellata. Classification (NCBI taxonomy): domain Eukaryota; kingdom Metazoa; phylum Arthropoda; class Insecta; order Orthoptera; family Acrididae; genus Schistocerca; species Schistocerca cancellata. The sequence continues at coordinate 515,740,492 of NC_064631.1, forward strand.
GCAGATTAAAGCTTCTGGATGCCTCTGTAAGAGGAAATCAACGGGTCGGCCTGCAGTGAGCGAAGAAACGGTTGAACGCGTGCAGGCAAGTTTCACGCGTAGCCCGCAGAAAATTGGCTCATGCCACGACTGGAGACCGACAGCACCGACTTCAACATGATGGTGCTCCACCGCACTTCCATCATGATGTTCGGCATTTCTTAAACAGGAGATTGGAAAACCGATGGATGGGTAGAGGTGGAGATCATGATCAGCAATTCATGTCATGACCTCCACACTCTCCCGACTTAACCCCATGCGATATCTTTCTGTGGGGTTATGTGAAAGATTCAGTGTTTAAACCTCCTCTACCAAGAAACGTGCCAGAAATGCGAGATCGCATCAACGATGCTTTCGAACTCATTGATGGGGACATGCTGCGCCGAGTGTGGGAGGAACTTGATTATCGGCTTGATGTCTGCCGAATTTCTAAAGGGGCACATATCGAACATTTGTGAATGCCTAAAAAAACTTTGAGTTTTTGTATGTGTGTGCAAAGCATTTTGAAAATATCTCAAATAATAAAGTTATTGTAGAGCTGTGAAATCGCTTCAATCATTTGTAATAACCCTGTATTTTGCTATCAAGGTTAGTCATTAAGGTTTGTGAAAGAAATTCCACTGGGTAATGCCTGTACAATATTAGTTATACGTTGTTCGTTTACAGTCTTACGACTTTGTAGTTTTGCGGTCGAGGAAGAATGTAGCCGACGACACTGCAGAATGGCTGGTAGTTGAGAACCATTAGTCGTCTCCAGAGCCACGGTTAACTATGTGACAGGCGCTAGAATTACAGCATCCTCCACCTGTTCGCTCCTGCCGTGCTTTTAATACTTACGGGTTAACGTAGCAGGTGCGCCTACACTGGCGCCATCATAGCTGCACACTGCGTCGGCGGGAGCGCCAACAAGCACTTCAAAGATAAACAACGGAGCAACTACTGCCGTTTCATGGTTGCTATCGATACATTTCAATAAAGTTCCCTTGGCTATTACCCACCAACGTACAATATTTACATTATAATTACAATCAATTGTATACATTCACAAATAATTACACTATTATATATTAAATATAGTTTCTGTAGTAAAACTTACAGATTTAAAATTAGCAGGACAGTACATGTTACCCATGGGTATTAAACGGTGAAAAATTTTGGAAGGTGCAGAACTTTTTTTTTTTTTTTTTTTTTTTGCATTTTCGGTGTTACAACTACACCTAGACGTAAACAAAATTGTGAAAGAACTTCAAATGAAACATACATAGACTTAATGAAGCTATATTAATTGCGACATCAACAGGTACACTTGACAATGGGATGTAACCGAAACAAGCTACATTAGAAATACGACTAATGCAACGTAGATAAAATATTTTTCAGCTAACTAGGAATACCTTTATACAAAAATCAACGGTAATAAAATGTTCCGGGCCACAAAATATTCTGCAGCTACCTGGGAATAAATTTATATAAAAATCACAGTTAATAAAACGTTCCGGGCTATTAACAAAGAGGTCGAATAGATTTCACATTGAAACCCAACGTATCGTCCACATCCGCACAGGACATTTTCAAGGGGGTTGGTAGGTTCTTTGAGTGTCTGGTTCATATCCTGGCCGGCAACCGACTGCAGCAAAATTCCGTTTACGGGTGCTCCCACGCAGTGGCGTGACGTTGCATGCTTTGAATACGCGACTGCAATTGGCCGTAGTCGATTGCCATCGTCAGCTGTTGCCATCACACGATACACATCTTCTTCAGCACCGAGATGCACATATCATTCAATTTCACGCCTTCCTCCTTTCTACTGAAATTCCTGGGCTGTTTAAAAATCTCTATGGCCTCACTGTATAGTCTTTCAAGGCATCCGATTTCGGCTGCCAGTACTTGAATTCTATCGAAATGAATGTGTGGAGTTTTCTTGACTGCAAAGCACGCTCCACAACAGCTCGTCAATCTACACCTTTCTACAACTGCCCTTGCGCTCTTCTAGTCGTTTTTGATGGTTCTATTTGTAGTAGCCACTTCCCCATAACACCACGGAATCCTGTAAATTCCTGCTCGCGGTTTGTGAGCATCCTTTCCCAGTTTAGGTGATCTACTTCCTCAAGCGGGTGAATACCCATACTTGAGCAGTACGTAGGTGAGGTGTTTAAAATCATGTCAAGCGGCTCTGGTTCGCAGATGATCCTCGCTCTACCCGTCAAGGTTTTCACCCTGCTTCGTTTTTGTTGTGGGTGGTCGCTCGAATTCTGGTGTACGTAACATTTGCGTGCATGAGTTTGCGATAAACTGTGTGGACTATGCTACCATTTTATTTCTTGAAAACCAGCGAATCAACAAAATTTCATCTTCTGTTTGCCTCCTCCTCTGTAGCAAACTGTACTTTCGGATGAATGTCGTTGAGATGCTTGTGGAAACCACCTGGTTCCTCTGTGCCATACCTCCCCACAACAAACGCATCATGCACGAAGCGGAAGCAGATATTCAGTTTGTTGTCGGCAGTTTCCAATGCCTGCTCCTCCAATTTTTCCGTGACTGCAAGAGTACAAGGGCAATTGCAGAAGGGTGGAGACTGACAGACCAGCTGTTGAGGAACATGCTTTGCAGCCTGGAGACTACCACATTCATTTTGAAAGGACCCAAGGTTTGGCAGCCACAAGCAGATACCACGAAAGGCTATAGAGATAAACCTTAGAAATTGATAAGCTAAACTAAACTCCATGAAGGTCTAAATGTACCGATCGGCCACCGTGTCATCCCTAGCCCACAGGCGTTACTTTATGCGGATATGTAGGGGCATGTGGTCAGCACACCACTCTCCCGGCCGTAAGTCAGTTTCCGAGACCGAAAGAGATTGTTAAACTCCCCAGGAATGTCAGTAGGAAGGGGAATGCGTGAAATAGAATGACATCTGGATCCCAGTGTAGGAGAAGGTGTGTCGCTGCTAGTCTTCAACCATCGGCAGATGGTAACAGCTGACGACAGCAACCGACTACGACTGACTGCACTCGCACATTCGAAGCATGTGACGTAACGCCACTACGGGAGAGCAGGCCTGCACGTACACTACTGGCCATTAAAATTGCTACACCACGAAGATGACGTGCTACAGACGCGAAATTTAACTGACAGGAAGACGATGCTGTGATATGCAAATGATTAGCTTTTCAGAGCATTCACACAAGGTGGACGCCGGTGGCGACACTTACAACATGCTGACATGAGGAAAGTTTCCAACCGATTTCTCATACACAAACAGCAGTTGACCGGCGTTGCCTGGTGAAACGTTGTTGTGATGCCTCGTGTAAGGAGGAGAAATGCGTACCATCACGTTGCCGACTCTGATAAAGGTCGGATTGTAGCCTATCGCAATTGCGGTTTATCGTGTCGCGACATTGTTGCTCGCGTTGGTCGATATCCAATGACTGTTAGCATAATATGGAATCGGTGGGTTCAGGTGGATAATACGGAACGCCGTGCTTGATCCCAACGGCCTCGTATCACTAGCAGTCGAGATAACAGGCATCTTATCCTCATGGCTGTAGCGGATCGTGCAGCCACGTCTCTGTCCCTGAGTCAGCATATGGGACGTTTGCAAGACAACAAACATCTGCACGAACAGCTTGACAACGTTGGCAACAGCATGGACTATCAGCTCGGAGACCATGGCTGCGGTTACCCTTGACGATGCATCACAGACAGGAGCGCCTGCGATGGTGTACTCAACGACGAACCTGGGTGCACGAATTGCAAAACGTCATTTTTTCGGATGAATCCAGGTTCTGTTTACACCATCATGATGGTCGCATCCGTGTTTGGCGACATCGCGGTGAACGCAAATTGGAAGTTGTATTCGTCATCGCCGTACTGGAGTATTACCCGGCGTGATGGTATGGGTGCCATTGGTTACACGTCTCGGTCACCTCTTGTTCGCATTGACGGCACTTTGAACAGTGGACGTTACATTTCAGATGTGTTACGACCCGTGGCTCTACCCTTCATTCGATCGCAGCAAAACCCTAAATTTCAGCAGGATAAAGCAGGACCGCATGTTGCAGGTCCTGTACGGGACTTTCTAGACACAGAAAATGTTCGACTGCTGCCCTGGCCAGCCCATTCTGCAGATCTCTCACCAATTGGAAACGTCTGGTCAATGGCGGCAGAGCAACTGGCTCGTCACAATACGCCAGTCACTACTCATGATGAACTGTGGTATCGCGTTGAAGCTGCGTGGGCAGCTGTACCTGTACACGCCATCCAAGCTCTGTCTGACTCAATGCCCAGGCGTATAAAAGCTGTTACTACGGTCAGAGGTGGTTGTTATGGGTACTAATTTCTCAGGATCTATGCACCGAAATTTCGTGAAAATGTAGTCATATGTCAGTTCTAGTATAATATATTTGTCAAATGAATACCCGTTTATCATGTGCATTTCTTCTTGGTGTAGCAATTTTAATGGCCAGTAGTGTATATAAAAATGTTATATTTTCACCTCACATATGCCGCTGGCCCAGCAGAGGAAAACTATTTAAAAACAGCTCGGCTGGCTCCTTTGACACCGGCGGTCCTTAGTGCTCGCAGGACTGGCAGGCCTGGATAGCAGGTGTGGGCGTCGGCGGCGGCCGCGGACGGAAGGAGGCAGGAGGCAGGAGCAGTAGGAAGCCCCTGAATGCCGGAGGACCCGCGGCGGCGACCGCGTCCGGAGGCTGCAGGGTGGCGCATTCCTGCAAGACAATAAGATCAATACGACCAACACGGGGCAGGCCAGGGCAGCCAACCGCCGACACCGGCTGCCAGCCAGCCGGCCGAATTAATGGCCCGGCGTGGCGCGGCGCTCGGGACGCTGCCGCTCCCTCCCCACCTCCCCCCACCCTCACGCATCCCACGCCAAACCCTACTATGGCACCGCCGTGGCACAGGGACCATCTTTTACGGTGATTCCGAAAGGCGAAAAGGTCCAAGGCTTCTACCTTGTTTCTGGGCAATTAACGGAAAAATTTTCATCTTCTGTGCAGCACTTTGTTTAGTTATGACTGTAATATGGCGCACGAGAGTAGATATAACGTATCGTACGATACCACTTTCTAGAACCATTATTACAATATTAGCCTATTCCCAAGAATAATCAGAAATTAAACCTACACTTGGATCGGACTTCCTTAACTCTTGTCCAAAAAGGTATGCAGTATACTGCTGCATTCATTTTCAATCAGCTGCCACTCGAATTCAAAAATCTTAGCAGTATTTCACACGGTTTGAAATCGAATCTGAAGAGTTTCCTCATGGCTCACTCCTTCTGTCCTGTCGATGAGTTCTTTGAAAAATGAAGCTGATTCTTATTGTATTGCTGATAGCGTTTACTTAAACTTATGGACTGACATTTCTCAGGTTCATGAACATTTTTTTATCTGTTATTACTTTTATGTTGTAATTTCCTGTACTGACTCGTTCCATGATCTTGGAGATTTGCTTCTCAATTTGGTCCTACGGAACTTGACGTGTAAACAAATAAAATATAAAAGGAGCTAGGTCGATAACAAGTTTGCATATTTTTGGGATGTAGGTTGGGGAAGTTGTTTCTCTAAATTACATTGTGCAGTATAAACTCACCGACACTTGGGCAGAGAGAACAGTCAATGAATAATAGATTCAGTAAACACGAGAAAGGTTTCACAAGTCTGGCAAAAAACAAGTAAAATTGCTTGTTCCCTAAAAACTCACCTTATTTCTCGACCTAGTTTCCTTTGAATGATATACACTTTGTTCAGCAATATTCCAGCTTTTCCATCTCAGCAGAGAAGTAGGTTCTGTCAAATTCGTTGACCCCAACTGGTATTTCTCATTTGGCGGAACTTTCTTCCCAGCGAGCCAAAGTTACAAGTTAGGGAACAGAAAGGAGTCACCTGGAGATGCGTCTGGTGAACAGGGTGGATGAGGAGGAAATTCAAGCGCCAGTTCATGCACTTTCGCTATTGTCATCGCTGATTTGGGGACTGGTGCATTATGTAGCGAAAGAGCACTTTTTGCGCAGCACATTGGTCTTTTTTCAGCCAACGCAAGTATCAACCTATCCAACAATGAAGTATAATAGGACCCACTGAAAGTTCTGTCTGCTTCCAGCTAATCTTTGAGGATTAAACGCTAGAAATCCGTAAAAGAGAAAAAGAAAAATGCAGTGGCCATCACCTTGGTCTTGGCCTTCTTCGATCCACTTTTATCAGCCTTTGTCCACTGTTTTGTCTACCGTTTTGACTCTGGTGTGTAATGATCGATCCAGGTTTCAGCAATAGTCACAAATGGTCGCAAAAACTCTTGCGGATTGCGATTAATTATCTCCAGGCATTGTGTTGAAATGTTATACCAGATGCGCTTTTGGTCGACTGTGCTTGATCGTGGCAACCACAACGCACACAGGTTCTTCATAACCAGTTCTCAGTGCAGGACATTATGAATTCCCTCAGTTGACATGCCTTATGTCTCAGAAACCTCAACAATTTTTCTCTAGCTGTCTTGTATTACCATATCATGTATTTTGTCCGTGGCTTCCTTCGTGCTGACCACCGTTGGCCAATTCAGACGGCTGTCAACAATGAACTGTAGACAGTAAGTTGTTGAAACTCTTTATACAATCCTTTGAATACTCAAGCCTACCGACCATGGAGATGCAACAAAAATTTTCCATTCTTTCGTACAAATTTACCACACTTAAAAAACCGCACTCATAATACACTGCTTCATTTAAATCTGAAAGAACACTTATCTTTTCAAGTTCTCCAATCGTGTGTGATTGCATATGATAGGTGTGGGATTACGTAACTCTTAAGTCGTCACAAATACGCAAAGAAAAATCACGAAACAGTGTGCTGCATGATAGTGAAAATCCGTAGTGCTTCAACTCTTAATGTTCTATGCGCCACTGCTGTTTAGCACTCGTGAATAGGCCGTCAACTATGTACTCGTTACACACTAGTCCGATGTGAGCTCGGCACAACGAGGATTCGATGACTCCCGACACAAGCAACTAGTAGAAGTCTACGACTGTCAGCTTGGCTCCTGCTGCTGTATTTCGTAGCAGGTAGCATAGCTGGCAGACGTGGTGCGAGCCACGACCGCTTTGGCGCCGCCGGTGATCCTGCGTTTACGTGCAGCGTCTCTGAGGTAGTCGAGTTCTGGAGCGAAGTTATCGATAGTCGACCACACAGCATCAGTAGCATATTTATTTTCACAGTCCACCTGCTTAACTGGGTGGTATCGTGCTTGCCTCCCATGCACACGGGCCCGTGTTCGAATCCGGCCTGGTTGGAGAATTTCTCCACTCGCAGACTGAGTGTTGTGTAGCCCTTATCACCGGCACGGAAGTCGCCCAATGTGGCGTCGACTGAAATAAGATTTCCACTTGGTGGCCGAACTTCCTCGAATGGGGCCGCCCGGCCAACGATGCAATATGCTCATTTCAATTATTTTCACATTCAGGCTCGAAATGATATAAACATATACCTACACAGACGTTTCCTTTTATTCCAGATTTTCCTACCAAAAACTAACTGCATAGTTTATTTATACTCGAAAGCAGTAAGCTGTATAAGCTGTATAAATGTTAGTAACAAATGGTTCAAATGGCTCTGAGCACTATGGGACTCAACTGCTGTGGTCATAAGTCCCCTAGAACTTAGAACTACTTAAACCTAACTAACCTAAGGACGTCACACACATCCATGCCCGAGGCAGGATTCGAACCTGCGACCGTAGCGGTCGTGCGGTTCCAGACTGTAGCGCCTTTAACCGCTCGGCCACTCCGGCCGGCTGTTAGTAACAAACTCCTCTCTGTAATTAGCCAGATATTTGACCATCAATTCTGTGCACTGTTAAACAGTTTTTTAGGAAGCAATTCTCACAAAGAAATTTAGGTTTCGTGACAAAAAGCACAATGTGCAAGATTTTATACGCACCTGTAGTCAAATGCCATGCGCAAAGTAGTAAAAACTCGACATTTTTGGTTGTAATTTTCTTATTCAATGAGCCCAACGCTAATTCTTAACTTTAAGAATCGTTGGCGATTGTATAAGTGAGGGCTGCAGGTTCAGTTGGTTGCTTTGCTGTATACAGGTTACAATATGGTCCTGCTCCATGTCAGAATTACTCTTGTTTTTACCGAGTATTTTCAACGTTGTATAAAAAAAATGTGATCGTAATAAACATCAGAAGCAGTTAACCGAAAAGTTCGTGTGGTCTACATTACCTAGAATAGTAGTTTAAACATAGGATTATCCTAGGCAGCGAAGAGCAGGTGAGACACTCCCAGACCGTCGTGGAAGGCAACACCAAAATTCAGATGAATATTTAAAACTTCAGCTCAAAACTGAATTCCACCTTGTTAAAATATGCTACTTCTTCAGGTACACCTTTAAAAATGTTTTTTAATTGAGTTTCATGCTTTAAAATGGGACTCGGTTACTACTCTCATAACAAATGGAATATCACGTGGTACTGTGGTGCTCGTTTGCTTCTTCCAGCCCCACCCCCACCCCCAACCTCACACACATTCTACATACACAACTGTGCTCTGCGAATCACCCTTAAAAAACCACCTTACCCCGTGTGGCGGATGGTACTTCACACCCCCACCCCTCCACTGGGCCTTTCGTGGAAGGCGCAAATGAAAAATTATTGTCGGTAAGCCCAGTAGTAGGTCATATTTCTCGGCTGTTCTCGTTCTTGTCATTCCGCGACACTTACGTGGCAGGGCGTAATATGTCGCCCAGCTCTTCCCGGAAAGTACTCTCTCGGAATTTCAGTAGTGAACCCCTCCGCGATGCACAACGCCTCCCGTCTAGCGTCTGCCATTGGGTTCGTTGAGTATCTTCGTAATGCTCTCGGACCGACTAAACGATTTCGACACACAACACGCCTTTCTTCAAAATTGTAAGTAGGCTGTTTATGTTTTCTTATTGGCAACGTTACATAGCGCTCTGTATGAAAATCACTGGCTGTGCTGTGTGCAGTCTGTGGCTAGTTTGCATTGTTATCTGCCATTGTAGTGTTGGGCAGCGGCAGCTGGATGTGAACAGCGCATAGCATTGCGCAGTTGGAGGTGAGCCGCCAGCAGTGGTGGATGTGAGGAGAGAGATGGCGGTGTTTTGAAATTTGTAATACTGGATGTCATGAACTACTATATATATTATGTCTGTTAAGGTAAATACATTGTTTGTTCTCTATCAAAATCTTTCATTTGCTAACTATGCCTATCAGTAGTTAGTACCTTCTGTAGTTTGAATCTTTTATTAAGCTGGCAGTAGTGGCGCTCGCTGTATTGCAGTAGTTCGAGTAACGAATGCCGGCCGCGGTGGTCTAGCGGTTCTGGCGCTGCAGTCCGGAACCGCGAGACTGCTACGGTCGCAGGTTCGAATCCTGCCTCGGGCATGGGTGTGTGTGATGTCCTTAGGTTAGTTAGGTTTAAGTAGTTCTAAGTTCTAGGGGACTTATGACCTTAGATGTTGAGTCTCATAGTGCTCAGAGCCATTTTTTTTTAGTAACAAAGATTTTTGTGAGGTAAGTGATTTGTGAAAGGTATAGGTTAATGTTAGTCAGGGCCATTGTTTTGTAGGGATTATTGAAAGTCAGATTGCGTTGCGCTAAAAATATTGTGTGTCAGTTTAAGCTCAGTCCTGTATAAATTGTTCAAAGGGGACGTTTCAAAATGTTCAAATGTGTGTGAAATCTTATGGGACTTAACTGCTAAGGTCATCAGCCCCTAAGCTTACACACTACTTAACCTAAATTATCCTCAGGACAAACACACACACCCATGCCCGAGGGAGGATTGGAACTCCACCGGGACCAGCCGCACAGTCCATGAATGTAGCGCCATAGACCGCTCGGCTAATCCCGCGCGGCCAACACGCCTTTTTTCACTCGGACTTTGTCTCTTCTAATAAACCAATCTGCTCGAAGTGGCCGCGCTGTTTGAGGCGCCATGTCACGGACTGCGTGGCCCCTGCCGCCAGAGATTCGAGTCCTCCCTCGGGCATGGATCTGTGTGTTGTTCTTAGCATAAATTAGTTTGAGTAGTGTTTAGGTCTAAGGACCGATGACCTCAGAAGTTTGTTCCTTTAAGAATTCACACACATTTGAAGATTTATTAATCCAATCTCGTAAGTGTCCCATGTTGTCTTTGTTGTCTTCAGTCCGAGGATTGGTTTGAATCAACTGTCCGTGCTACTCTATCCTGTCCGAGCCTCTTGCAACTTACATCCTTCTGAACCCGCTTACTGTATCCACCTCTTGGTGTCTCCCACACTTCGCTCCAATACCAAATTGGTGATACCTTGACGTCTCTGAATGGGTCCCATCAACCAATCCCTTCATCTATTCAGACAGTGCCACAAACTTGTTTTCTCGCCTATTTTTCTCATTAGATACACGATCCACCCATCTAATCTTCAGCATTCTTCTCTAGCACAAAATTTCAATAGCTTCTATTCTGTTCTTGCCTAAACTGTTTGTCACCTATGCTTCATTTCCACACATGGCTACACTCTATACAAATACCTCACAAAATACTTCCTAATATTTAAATCTATATTCGATGTTAACAGATTTCTCTTCTTCAGAAACGCTTTCCTTGCGATTGCCAATCTATATTTTATACCCTCTCTGCTTTGGGCATCATAAGTTATTTTGTTGTCCAAATAGCAAAATTCGTCCACTACTTTAAGTGTTTCGTTTCCTAATTTAATTTCCTGAGCATCATCTGATTTAATTCGGCTTCATTCCATTATCACTTTTATACTTTGATTGATGTTCATCTGACGTCCATCTTTCAAAACACTGTCCATTCCGCTCAGCTGCTCTTCCAAGTGCTTTGCTGTCTTTGACGGAATTACGTCAATTGGTAAACTTCAAAGTTCTATTTCTTCTCCCTGAACTTTAATTCCTAAGAGAAATTTATCTTTGCTTTTTCTTTACTGTTTTCTCGTTGTACTGATTGAATAACGTTGGGGATAGGCTACAACTCTGTCTCATTATCTCCTCAACCACAACTTCTCTTTCATGTCCCTCGAATCTTGTAATCACCGTCTGATTACTGTACAAGATGTAAACAGCTTTTCGTTACCTGTATTTTACCATTGCTATCTTCAGAATTTCAAAGAGAGTGTTCAAGTCAACATTGTCAAACTTTCCTGTAATCTATCTTCTAAGATAGCCTCGTGTGTTCCTGTTTTTCTCCAGAATTCGAACTGGTCTTCCCCGAGGTCGGCTTCTATCAGTTTTTCCATTTCTTTATAAAGAATATATGTTAGGTATTTTGCAGTCATCAAAACGTGTAGTTATAAAAGTGATAGTTTGGTAAGTTTCACACCTGTCTGCAGTTGCTTTCTTTGAAATTGCCATTGTTCTAAACGTCTGAGGGTATTTCGCTTTTCCCATACGTCTTCCTCTCTAGATAGAAGAGTTTTGTCATTACTGTCTCTTCCAAGGCTGTCAGAATGTCGTCGATCCCCGGAGACGTGATTCGATTTTGGTCTTTCAGTGCTCTATGAAATTCTTCTCGCAGTATCATATCTCTCAGTTCATATTCATCTACGTCGTCTTCCCATACTGATGGACAATATTCTAGAATCAGTCTTACCAGTGCTTTGTAAGCAACTTCTTCCGTCAGTGAATTAAAGTACTTTAGGGGTCTTTCAATTAATCTCGTCCTGGCATCTGTTTCTACTCACATTTGCTTTGTTGTCAATCCACTTGAGATCACTCGGCCTGTTGCTCCTTACGGTAGTTACTGCTTCCAGTGATTGATCGCCAATAGCGTAATTGTACACTAGTTGATTTACGCGCTTATTTACGCTCCTTACACTACAGTTATTTACTTTCAGGCTCAGCCTCGAATCCACGCACCATTCATGAATCCTCTGCCAATCCCCCTGTGGTCTTCTGCCGTAGTTACCTTCTTAAAGACAACCGCAGCATCTGGGAACAGCCTTATGCAGGTGGCAACATCCACTACTAGATCATTTATATATATACTGTAAACATTAACTGTCGTATCACACCTCCTTCGGGTACTTCCGAAATTAACTTTCGTTTCTTTAAGACCGGTTCCTGTAGATCAGAGGACATTTCTAAGCATTGTAATCCCGAAGACAATTGACTACTTACTTTCACGTCACACCCATCCTTACTGTTCCCCGTAGGTGTAAAATATCGTAGGAATCAGCCGAGCAGCCCCGAACATTCTGTATCGTTATCGGACCGACGTTGGTCAGCATATCAAGAAAGAAAACTTTGGAGCCGCCACTAGTGTCCGTCGTCTCCGATTATTTTTACATGTCATATCCATCTCAATCACATCCACAAATAGGGATGCTCGAGGTTTCTTACCTTCAAAATATTTCTTTGTAGGCAATAAGAAAGATGTGTAATAAATTTTGTTGAAACTTCTCCGAGTTTTCCACAACTATGATTATACGAGAATTACCTCCATACCCATCACTGGAAGTGCTGGGAATGTTCCAGACCCTCAGTAATTTCTTTTACAGAGTTAACTTTTACCAGTTTGGTTGAAATTGCTCCACACGTTCCAAAAGTATGCCTCAAATATTTTACCTTACTACCTCTCCCCCAGTGTTTAAATGCTATCAAGACTGTCGCGAATCAACTCATTAGCCCCGAATAAATAAGTTCACTTTATCATTAATCGCTTTCCATTATTTTTACACGTCAGTCTTTCACACATAAACCCTACCATTAAAGATGCAGTGGGTGTCTACCCTGTCAGTATGCAGTGAGTCATACCGGAACGCAGGGCGGTGAAACACCGTACGTATGTTCATTAACCAGTGCGCTTTTGGAGTATGCTAAAAAGAATAATAGTTCTACTTTCTGCCACCAGGTGAAAATATGGCACTGGAGGAAGTCAGAATGTGGGCTAGATACAGGAAAAATCGAGCAAGGGTCAAACATATAATAATGGTGTTTCTGCCACGTTTATTAGGAAATGATCACAAGTTACAACAGTTTTTCTGTATGGTCTCCCGACCCAGCAACATGCTGCATCCATAACACGAGTCGGCCAGGGTGGCCGAGCGGTTCTAGGCGCTACAGTCTGGAACCGCGCGACCGCTACCGTGGCAGGTTCGAATCCTGCCTCGGGCATGGGTGTGTGTGATTTCCTTAGGTTAGTTAGGTTTAAGTAGTTCTCAGTTCTAGGGGACTGATGACCTCAGAAGTTAAGTCCCATAATGCTCAGAGCCATTTAAAACATTTTGAACCATAACATGACTTATTCGACAGTTGCTCGCAGTATATATGGTGCAATCAGGGCGATATATCATTGTATGCCATCCCTCAGATCAAGATGAGTCCTGTTACATACCCGATAGGCAAGATCTTTCAGATATCCCTACAACCCGGAGCCACATTGATTTAAGTTGGGGGATCTGGAAAGCCACAAATGGTTTGATTCACCCACCACGAATTATTCTCCTGCGGCATCCCCTTCATTTCAGAGTAGCACTTGTAACATGGGTCCTCAGTCACTTGCTGGATGTAGTCCAGTCTCAGTGTTCATCTACAACTCCCTCTAGCCTGGAGACGACGCGATCATCAAAGAAGTTTCTCGAAGCAAGTCTTTCACCTGGTAAGCGATATGTGATGTACCTGTCTTGCATGAAAATAACGGCGTGAACACAGTTGCGATCTTACAAATCTGGCATCTCTTGTTGCACAAGAAGGTCGTAACAATGTACAGATGTTGATGTACACCTAAAAGGCCCGCAATGCTTCATCTCATCGGAGGTTCCAGTCGTTCAAATGGCTCTGAGCTTTATGGGACTTAATATCTATGGTCATTAGTCCCCTAGAACTCAGAACTACTTAAACCTAACTAACCTAAGGACATCACACAACACCCAGTCATCACGAGGCAGAGATAATCCCTGACCCCGCCGGGAATCGAACCCGGGAACCCGGGCGCTGGAAGCGAGAACGCTACCGCACGACCACGAGCTGCGGACTCCTCGGAGGAAAACCAGACCAAGAATGAGGGAGCTTGTGAGAGCACACCACTTGATCACCTAATCTGAGTGCAGTGGTCACTGCTGGACAATATGTAGCGGAGTAGGGCCCCATATGCGACAGTTCTGTGCATTCTCAGAACCGTGCAGGCTAAAGTGTGCCTCGTCCGTCCAGAGAATATTCGCCGGCCACATGTCATCCACTTCCGTGCCTGCCAAAAAACGAAGGGCACACTCTTGATGTTATAGCTTATCTTGGGGCTTCATTTGGTGCATATTCTGAATCCAGTGTAAAATACCCCGCAAAATAGTTTGAGATGTACGCCAGGTAACAGACAATTCCCGTGATACAGCTCGAGGACTAGCTGCGAAATTTGGTTTCGAGCTGCACGGTCAACTATAGCCACAGCAACTTCATAATTAGCTTCAATGGGAATGGGCCGCCTCGCTCTCCTTGCTGCAACACCTAATTAACCTGTTTCTTAAAATTTTTTGATCATATTCCATTTATTGATATGGGGTCTCTTCGCAGTTGTTTGTGCCCGCGACATTCCAACACTGCAACGCTGCCATTGCTGCTGTTCTGCTAAAACAGCTTTAGCAACAGTGCATAGTCCTTCTTCTTAGTAGCCATTGCGTTTTGTAAGGAAAACTTCAACCTTCTTGACCTTTTACGTGAATAGTCTCTCCACAAATGAAGTCAACACCACATGTCACGAATCGCGACAAACATCAGACTGCCATCAAAATGGGAATCATTTCATAGTCTGAATTTATTTATTCTCGCTCTTCAGAATGGTTTCATACGCCGCGAACGATTTCCTCACCTGTGCCGTCCCCTTCATTTCAGAGCAGCACTTGCAACATGGGTCCTCAGTTATTTGCTGGATGTATTCCAATTTCTGTCTTCCTCTGCAAGTCCATCTAGCACTATGGAAGTTATTCCGTGGTGTCTTAAGAGTTGTCCTAGCTTCCTGTTCCGTTTTCTTGTCAGTTTTTCCAAAAATTTCTTTCCTCGCCGTTTCTCGGGAGAACGTCCTCTTTCCCTGCTTCATCAGTCACCTAATTTTCAAAATTCTTCTGTAGCAATAGATTTCAAATGTTTGGATTTTCTTCCATGTTCCACTACCACACAACGCTGTGCTCCAAATGTACGTTCTCAGAAATATCTTCTTGACATTAAGGCCTAGATTTGATACTAGTAGACTTCTCATTACCAGAAACGCCCTTTTTGTCACTACTAGCATGCTTTTTATGTCCTCCTTGTTCCGTCTTTCATGGGTTATTTTGCTGCCTAGGTAGAAGAATTCCTTAACTTCATCTACTTCGAGATCACCAGTCCTGATATTAAGTTTCCCGTTGTTTTCATTTCTGCTATCCTGATTACTTTCTTTTCTCTACGATTTATTCCCAATGCATATTCTGTAGTCATAAGACTGTTCATTCCATTCAGAAGATCCTGTGATTCTTCTTCACTTTCACTGAGGACAGCAGTGTCATCGGTGAACCTTATAATTAACAGCTGTTCCTCTTGAATTTTTATTCCTCTTTTTAACCTTTCTTTTAATTCCGTCATTGCTTCTTCGATGTGTACGTTGTCTTACACATTTTTTACTCCGAGCCCTCGGATCTTTGTCTTCTACTCTTATTGTTCCCTCTTGGCTCTTATATACAGGGTGTTACAAAAAGGCACGGCCAAACTTTCAGGAAACATTCCTCACACACAAAGAAAGAAAATATGTTATGTGGACATGTGTCCGGAAACGCTTACTTTCCATGTTAGAGCTCATTTTATTACTTCTCTTCAAATCACATTAATCATGGAATGGAAACACACAGCAATAGAACCTACCAGCGTGACTTCAAACACTTTGTTACAGGAAATGTTAAAAATGTCCTCCGTTAGCGAGGATACATGCATCCACCCTCCGTCGCATGGAATCCCTGATGCGCTGATGCAGCCCTGGAGAATGGCATATTGTATCACAGCCGTCCACAATACGAGCACGAAGAGTCTCTTCATTTGGTACCGGGGTTGCGTAGACAAGAGCTTTCAAATGCCCCCATAAATGAAAGTCAAGAGGGCTCAGGTCAGGAGAGCGTGGAGGCCATGGAATTGGTCCTCCTCTACCAATCCATCGGTCACCGAATCTGTTGTTGAGAAGCGTACGAACACTTCGACTGAAATGTGCAGGAGCTCCATCGTGCATGAATCACATGTTGTGTCGTACTTGTAAAGGCACATGTTCTAGCAGCACAGGCAGGGTATCCCGTATGAAATCATGGCGGTGAATCGAGGAAGTACAGTACATACTGACGAAACTAAAATGAGTTCCAACATGGAAATTAAGCGTCTCCGGACACATGTCCACATAACATCTTTTCTTTATTTGTGTGTGAGGAATGTTTCCTGAAAGTTTGGCCGTACTTTTTTGTAACACCCTGTATATGGACTGCTTACGGAGCGTTATTTTCACCTGGTGGCAGAAAGTGGAACTATACTCCACTATTACACCGATTAATGATCATATCTACGATGTTTCATCACTCAGAGTACCACCAGCTTAATTAAAACCACCCAGGACGTGTACCTATGTTGGTTGAAATATGTTCAGGTTTTCCAGAATTATACTAACATGTCACCACTTTTCCACACCCACAGCTCTCTCTGCGTACGCCCCTCCCTCCCCCCCCTCCCCCACACATATGCAGAGACACATGATGGTTATAATTAAAGTTACAGTTTCGAAAGCTTATCGAAGTAGAAAATGTTCTCTAATAAAAAGTAGCAGAGCTCTCGCACTAGACAGGCGTTGTGGAATTGTAATCGTCATCACGTAAATGTGTTCGGCTACAAATGACAGATGCACTGCAACAAGATGGCTGTGATGTGGATTGCACGTTGGATCAACTGTACCGTGGAGTCTGCATAGTTGAACAAGTTTGGCGTTAAACAGTTGTGGAAAGTCCTGAGGTCAAAAACCACAAAACGAGCAACAATGAAATCGTTTTTAACAATCCTGATGCCGAAGTCAGCATATTTAATCCGTTTTCAGCTGTCGTGAGACTGGCGAAAGACACATTTAGTATGCTGTACACCGTTTCATGGCACGAGTTGAAAATAGAAAGAGCGTGTTGCACCACACATCGGCGTGTCTCAGGGGTCACATTCGGAATGATGTACTCTACGTGGGTCTTTAATTCAGTTAAGTTTGCAATCGGAGCACCGAACACACTATCTATCAGATAACACTGCAGCTAGGAGTCACAGGGTTTAAGATCGGGTGATCTAGACGGCCATGCTGTAGGGAAATACCGGATGATAATTCTAGCATTTCCTTAATGCCGCTGCAGCAGCCAGTTGATGTAGAATGTGCGTAGAAGCGCGATCTTGGATAAAAATGATCGTACCCACGCAACTACGCTGTTGAAGGGTTGGAATGACGTTGTAGCACAAGACTCTTATAGCTTTTACTAACGACGGCTAAGGTAATAGGAACCGAAGGAAGCACCACTTCGAAAAAATATGGCCCCGCGGATAACGTTGTCATTAACGCGTACCATACACTCACCTTTGCAGAATGATGCGCTACCGATTGACGTGTGTGCTGATCTTCTGTACCCCATTTTCTCTGTTTTGACGTGTCCTTAGAGATAGAAATGGGATTCATCTGTCCGCAGAATGGTCCATGGCCATTCACTCTCCACTTCCATGTGAGCAAGAAATACTAGGACAAATATTCGTCTTATTGGCAGGTGAGCAGAAAACAACACCTGAACATAGGTAATTTTGCTTGTATAGCAGTGCAGGATGTCTCATAGAATTTTATTCAGCGTCCTCACAGGCATGTCGAATGTTCAGGCAATTCCCCTTCACTGTATGTCTCCATACAACCATCGCTCGACGCCTCCTTCAATGCTTCGACAGACTTCAGATCAATTGCTTTCCTCCCTCTGCCGCATTGCACTTCAAAAGAACATGTCTTTTCGAATTTTGTAAGCATTTCCTCCAATCCCTTGGTAGAAGAATCCGGAATTTCTACAAAGCTTTTGGTGCAAAAGTCACCATTTTTTTAAAAGTGCTTTATCAGCTGCGTAGGATCCTACATCAAGCATCTCAGACACAAACTGACGAACAGCTGCGTAATACACGACTTTCATCTCGCATTTCTGCCCTTACCGCGCCATTTAGTTCGCGTAATGTTTCCCCCATCGTCGATAAGATCTTCGTATTTTACCGTTTTTGTTAATATATATCGTTAAAACGACCGTCGGACTAGATTAATTTGTGCCCGCTCTTTCGAACTTTCGAAAGGGCGCGTAACATACCAGTTAAAAAATAATTTGGTTTGTAATGGGGAACAAACCGGCGCTTTTTGTTGACACTGCGCGTCGTATGAAAAACGTGACGAGCAGTGTTTGGGTTGACTCGAGGTACAGAACGAAAAAACAAAACTGCAAATATCTGCCGAAATGCCAGAAAAATACGCCTGACGACTCTTAGGACAGACACACGGTGCTACACAGGGTGTGTGTTTCGTTGCTGCAACATACTCAAGCGAACTGTGAGGGAGCAATTTAGAAGGTGCCAGTTATTGAACTTTATGGAAAAACAAACGTAAATTAGCTTCAAACTACGCCGTACACACACTTTATTCAACATGTAAACGTCCATACAGATATTCGGGTTTAGGTTATGACGTGCTCGATACACCTGCCGTCATTGACTATGATGTGGTGCAGACGAATAGCGAAATTCTGCATGACCCGCTGAAGTGTCAGATCATCGATGCTGACGACGACCTTCTAAATGGCTGTTTTCAGGTCAGCAATGGTTTTGAGGTTGTTGCTATACATCTTGTCTTTAATACAGCCCCAGAAAAAGGAGTCACATGTGTTCAGATCGCTGGCCGGGGTGGCCGAGCGGTTCTAGGCGCTACAGTCTGCAACTGCGCGACCGCTACGGTCGCTGGTTCTAATCCTGCCTCAGGCATGAATGTGTGTCATGACCTTAGGTTAGTTAGGTTTAATTAGTTCTAAGTTCTAGGGGACTGATGACCTTTGCAGTTAGGTCCCATAGTGCTCGAGCCATTTGAACCATTTTTGTGTTCAGATCAAGAGAATATGGCGGGCAATGCCCGCCCATGTCAGTGGCCTCTGGGTACCCCAGAGCCCAAATGCGACCCCCAAAGTGCTCCTCCAGGACTAGAAACACTCTCCTGCTTCGATGGCGTCGAGCTCCGTCTTGCATGAACCACATCTTGTCGAAATCAGGGTTACGTTGGATATTGTGGATGAGTGACCCTCCAAAACCTTCGCGTACCGTTTGGTAGTCACCGTGCCTTCAAGGAATATCGCACCGATTATTCCGTGACTGGACATTGCACACCATACAGTCAACGTTGAGGGTGAAGAGACTTCTCTATCGCGAAATGCGGATTCCCAGTCCTCCAAATGTGACAGTTTTGATTATTGACGAACCTATCCAAATGAAATTGTGTTTCGTCACTAAACCAAACCATGCAAGCGCATACTAATTCCCATTATGCCCCGTTGCCAACCGTGCAGTTTGAACGTGATAACTGAAACTGTTCACATGTTATGAGGATTTTATTTCATATAGTTCAATAATTGTCACCCTGTATTTTAACACGATGTTATAGTGGAGCATGAGGAGAGGGAGTTCATAGACTTTATTTACGAATATCGAAGTACAATTCGATGAAATTCAAGACGTGGACTCGAAAGTGTCCTGGTTACCAAAATCACAGTTTCTTAGTGCTTACAGTTGATTATTGTTACTTAAATGACGTCATTATAAACCACAGACTTGTACAGAAGTTCATATATCTCCTTTAGTGCTGTGACCTATGGATGATCCCAGCTTGGAGAAATTGAAAAAAATCTTAACAACTTTTTTTGTAAAATGAAGAAACCACACAACAGTTGCTTGATCCACAATCTCGTATTGTGTACACGACCGGTTTCGGAACACTTAGATTTCCATCATCTGGGGTAAACTCTAATAATGAAAATATTGAGTTACACGAGAATGGATGAGGATCCTCAGGTCTGAAATATCAGATAACAAACTTCGTGGCTAAGAGTTCTGTATTAAAAAAAAAATAAGAGAGAGAACAGGACGTTACTTGCAAATAAAATCACTTACCCATATGAGGTCAACCCCGTTCCGTGTCAGAAGGATAAAACGGTCCTACAAAAAAGGTAAAATGGACATCACGACCGGACACCAAAAGTCACCACCATCTTTAAGCAAGTAATGAACAATACAACTGGATGGCTGTCGGGGCTGCGGGAGATCAAATATTGCATCGAATTACTTAAATTCTACCGGGACCATGAACAGGTAAACTATGTAATAGTAAATACTAGCAGTGGGTACTGAGGCCGTATGCGACCCAGAGCGCAGGAGCGGTGCGAAACGGATATGTGATTCGTGACATGTTTAAAATAGAAAAGCGGTTAGTAAAAGCGGAGAGGATACGGAACCATCACAACATTAAGAGCGAACGGGAGCTGCACATTTAAAAAAGAGAAGAAAAATATTACGCTGTATGTACATCTTACCCTACCTGGACATATTTTTTTATGTGGGCCAGTGCGTTCATGATTTCTATTGAGAGGACAGCAATGAAGACTTTTCAAAATTTCAACTTCTTCCAGGGCATTGAGTATCCGATCTTTCTCTACAGTGTTTAGGACAGTTAAGTTATCGCACACCTGTTGCAGGTGATGTGGGTTGTCAATCAAATGTATCCTCAGCGCTGAACTGAAACTGCCAGGTCTTTATAGTTTTTAATTTTGTATAAAATCTCCTAGCTGTCTGGCCAATATATATCCAAATGGCTTGTTTCGCACTCAATATGAAACACTCCGGAATAGGAGAAAGAATCCGTTCAAAGCCTTTTTTGGCATGAAAAATGCCGGAGCTACGTTGGCTGTTTCTTTACAGTCCTCTCTGATCCGTATCCACGATATGTAATCATATAAAACTTGTTCTTTTTTCTTTTGGTTGCAGAGTGATTCCTTTCCGCGCTCCCCCACGCTTCGCTAGCATTTGTTTACTCAATTTCTCAATTACACGAAACTCTCTTTCACATGCGTCCGTTATCAGAGGAACATTACTCTGTTTACGAGGGACGAGAAGGCAGCAGTTTTATGTTTAAAGGGTGGTTTCCTCTACATTCAGAACTAAATCAAGAGTATACTCTTTTTCCGTAGATATCGAACTTTAAGTTGCCGCCATTTGAGGTGATCTTTAAGTCTAAATACTGCAAGGTTCCGTTAATCTGATGCTGAACAGAAAAATAAGTCTTTCCATGGACTGTGTTAAGCACGTTACGCAAATTGTCAGACCTCTTTTTTACTTCCTTCATGCTAGGAAAGCGCTGGTTCTCAGACTTGTAGTAAACCCATTTTCCAGCGGAAAACCAAAATGTCCATAACGATGTAATGAATGTTTAGATGCCTTACATAACAGAAATGTAGGAGTTGCGACATGAAAAAAAACTGAAGTTTATACACGTACAATACAAGTACAGAAAAATATATAGCTCATATTCTGATGTGATGAAGTTTAGTCAGATGATTACGAAAGTGAGAGTTGGGTAGATTTAAAAGTGATGACCTCAGTAATACATAAAAAAACGACTTGCCATGATTATAAAAACTGTACATTTTTATGCATTACTGAATCCGTATTTAAAGTAATTATATTAAAACTATTCATAATTTTAAATGGCGTGATATGACAATGAAAAGTGAAAGAAGTAAAATAAAGACCTTTTCAACAGCTGGAGCGGTCATTCATCAAGACTGATTTTTGTTTCCTCTGCTGTCCTAGTGATCCCACACGGAAAGATATGACTTGTCTCTTGAGCTCATCTGCTTCCAAGGGAAACCCTGGAACTGTACGTTTGAACACATTATTTTTTTTCAGACCTCCTCACTGGCCGTTATTGCAGCGAATTATCAAGTGCCATTATCGCTCTATTTAGCTTTCACCATTTTTTTAATTTACGGAAATATTAACAATATTAAAATAGACGGTTACAGCATATAAAGTGTGAGGCTGAATGTGGTGATATTCACAATGAGTCTTCCATATAGAGCTGGTGGAGAATTAACTGAGCATGATAAACGTAGCCGGCCGCGGTGGTCTAGTGGTTCTAGGCGCGCCGTCCGGAATCGCAGGACTGCTACGGTCGCAGGTTCGAATCCTGCCTCGGGCATGGATGTGTGTGATGTCCTTAGGTTAGTTAGGTTTAAGTAGTTCTAAGTTCTAGGGGACTGATGACCACAGAAGTTAAGTCCCATAGTGCTCAGAGCCATTTGAACCATTTTTGATAAATGTAGATGGTGAATTTATGATTTCATGGGAAGTGCTAAATGTGGATATTAAGAGTTCGATGTTAGTCCTACGGGAGGAAATGGAGAAGGAAATGGATGGATACTAGGAGGTTGGAAGGAATTTGGAGAGTCACACGGAGCACTGGATAAGAGAATTTTCGTTTCTATAGGGGATATGAAACGAAAGGTTTTTTGCTGATATGAAGGAAAAATGTGCACTGATTTACATCCCAGGAGTCAATTAAAATTATCACGAGGACATAACATAAAGAGTGTAGAGCTGAAAGATGTTTGTATTATTAGGAAAAGGGGGGGGGGGCGGGGACCACGGTTCAGGATGGGTGCAAAATGGAGACATGAGAGAATTTCGCTGGAGTAGTTTATGGCGTAGTACTTGTTCAAGGAGTCTGACACGAAGTGGGAACTTAATTAACCGCTGAAGCATACGTGTCAGTAACGCTACATGGGTGTTCAAAGTGAGGTAATGAGCGTGGCGTTCAAGGAACGAGGAGGTGATTAAATTATGGTCGTGCCGAAATGCAAGCAATGTTGATAGGTGTATCGATCAGTAGGGTACAATTTTTGTAGGGTTTAATGTTGTTGGAAAAGTGTAGTCTCTAATGTACCCATTTCAGTGCGTTAGGTCTATGAGGGGCAGTCAAATGAAAACCAAATGCCCACCACAGCGGGACAACGGAATAGTTGCATCCAAAAATAATCACCACAAGTATCACGATATTTACCCCACTGGAAGACGAGTCGATAAATGTCTGTTTTGTAGGACGCGGTCGGTTGATGACAAATCCACAACCGCACCGACTCTTACACTTGCTCGTCCGACTGAAACCGATATCCACTCACGTCTTTCTTCAGGCTGCCAAGGATGTGAAAATCACATGGAGGAAGATTCGGGCTGTACGGAGAATGTTGCTGTGTCTCCCAACCAAATCGCTGAAGCGTAGCTTTCTTGCGATAATAGTGTGCGGTCGTGCGTTGTCGTGCAACAGGATGACAGCCTGAAGGCAAATGGCAAATCCAACGGTGGGAACGTTCCACATCTCCCACCCCAGGAAAATCCGTAGATTTCACTCAAGTTCCGGTAATGTCATTATGACTTTTTTCGAGGGCAGGGGCCCTATGGTCGTTGAGTTCCTCCAGTGTGGAACCATAATCGAGGCGCAGCGCCATTAAGAAATTTTGCAGAAACACCGAGGAATGCTGTCGAACAGAATAATCCTGTTGCACGATAAAGAGCCCCCATCCCCCCTCTTCCCACTTCCAATCTGACGAAGGCTACAGTTCAGCTATTTGGTTCGGAAATACCACAACATCCCCCTTAGAGTCTGAATATTTCACAGTGTGATTTTCACGTCTTTGGCGACCTGAAGAAAGACATGCGTGGACAAGGAAGTATAAGCGTGTTTGCGATTGTGGATGCGTCAGCGGCCGATAGCTTCCTGCGAAACAGAAACTAATGGTCTCGACTCCCAGTGGGATAAATGTCTTAACGCATGTGGTGATTACTTTGGAATGGAAGCAGTCCATGGTCTCGTTGTGGCGAGTGTTCGGTTTTCATTTGAGGGCCCCTGACATTAGGGACGTTTTTGGGAGAAGGTCATTTAGAGACGGAGCATAATCTCGAAATGTTCAGGGATGGGGAAGGAAATCAGCAGTGTCCTTTAAAGAAACCACTGCAACATTTCCCTGGATAGATTTGGTGAAATCACGGGAAACCTAAATCCGGTTGGTCGGATGCTGGTGTTTTTGAACACCGTCTGACCGAAAGCGAATTCAGTGTGTGAAATGCTGCCCTACCTCGCTAGGTATCATTTCGTGGGACAGTTAGTTACTGCGGCAGTGCTGTGTATACGGTAGGTGCAACAAAACTGATCCTTAAAATATAGACCTATACAAGAATCTAGCAATATTTTCTATTGTTCGAAGTGTTTCCGGATACTTACGGTTTTTATGAGTTACGGAGCCAGTTTCACGCCATTTTGTAACACTGTTTGGGTTCCATACTTACAGTCTTAAAACTCTTGCACAAACAGTTCTGCACAGTTGTCCACAAACTGAATTTCACACAACTCTTGACATCGTACATCGCTGGATATCCGTTCAACTAGTCTTTTAACACCACTCAATCAAACGTAATGATACACGAAACACTTGAGACACAGCATTTCAGAAATTTCCATATGCAGACATGAGAGAACTTCTGACTGGTGCACTGAAATCATGCTTTCCAACGTTTTTTGTGATGTGCGGCTCTCTCCTAGTCATTAAAAGCACTTAGTCCTTCTCGGTCTTATTAACTGCAGTTGTGTGTATGAGACACTGCATTGACACTCCACAGCCGCATTCAGTTGAGAATAATCTCGCAAATCGCGGTTATGATTACACATTAGCTGTAGAATATTTTTAACAAAGCGAAAATTTGTTGATCGTCAGTGCAGTGCCTTCACTGCAGAATTTCATGCGGTAGCAAGGCAATATCGACAGTAAACAATGCCTCACTCTTTGCAAGATCCACGGTAATAAAGTCCGAGATCATGGGAAAGTCCGAGATCAGACAGCTGGAGATTTGGGCCACACCTGGAAGCGTTCTCAGATATCCGAAGTCGTTAAGATAACCGCTTAGGACAAGCACGATATTCAAGTTCAAATATCGATTTGGCACAAATGTTAATTGTGTGTGTGTGTTGGGGTTTATGGGCTCTCAACTCAAATGTTAATTTATTTCTAAATATTCTTCATCAGAAGCGGAACTATAACTGCTGTTTGCGATCTCATTCTTAATAGAAAGCGCCTGTTGATGTTTCACAGAGTGTCTTAGATACTTGATTGTATTATTTTACGCCATACCAAGGCAATAACGAGAGAAAACACTGTCTCTCTCTGTGTGAGAGTCAAGGTAATTGAAACCTTATAATTAAGAAAGGCAGTATTGGGTTACGATTGTGGACGGGCGCGAATCAATTACTAGTGGTTTTCTTTGCCATTTTACTCATTTATTTTAATAAATAACTTTGAAAACAAACAAACAAGGTCACAATCAGACTTTGAAGGTACTTAACCACAATCAAGGTCTTTAACGCAAAAATGGTATTTATAAAAAATTTAACGAATGTTCTGACAAACGGCGAATGACATAGCAAAAGTTAATTAAAAGCAACAAACAACAGATCACCAAACACGTGAGACAAATGATGGTAACTTAATAATACAATAATAAAATCAAACACAAGAGCCAGTGACAGACGGTGCTCCAGGAATCGGCCTTTGAATAGGTCACACCAAAAATACTATCGCGAGCGAAGAGAAAGGCATCCAAGAGTTGCATTCAGATCACAAAATGGTAACTCGGACTAGTGGCAGTCTAACGAGCGACTAATGATAATCTTGGTGAGGCTAGCTGACATCCAACAAAACAAATGCAAGATGTAAAATTACGCCAAAGCCGGGACTGGGGGTCTGGGCACTGCCTGCAGAACACTGTGCTTAGAGCCCCCAGAACAGGAAGCAATGACTACCACTAAAGTAGAAGAACGCCACCCCACCTACAATGAAGAAGCTGTAAAACTTACACTCCTCACCGGACAGTGGAGGCAAGGCTAGGAAATGTACAGTGTTGTTACATACACTAACCCGCAGGGCAGGTAACTGGGGCGTTAGTTTCCACAAGACAGAAAAATACCGCGTTTTGAACAGTAATGTAAGAAGCTGAAAATACTAAGTAGTAATAAGAAGTAATTAGAAGCTCACGAATGTTAATCAAATCACCTTCCCCAGGTACTCCACTCGCTGATTTTCGCCTCGGCGACACTACGAGCAGCAACACGAACCCAATCACTGGAGAATCGCGAGATTTCAGAATGGGGGAGGTTCCTCTACGCTAATTACAATGCACTCAACTTAAACATGCAGGATCCGGTTTCGACGAGGTTGTGCACCCTCGTGACCACTGCCCTTCGATCCGGCAGTCCATACACGCCGCCAGTGGTCCCGGCGTGTTGTCGATCTGCACGGACCTCGCTGCTCCCGCGTCCCCAACCGAACTCCACACTCACACCATACGGAAAAAGCACGAGGTCGCCCCAAAGATAGGACAGCAGAACTAAATATCGATAAACACCGCTGCAGCCACTAGCGGACAGGAAACGCTTATGAAGCCGAGTGGCACCAGTGAACACGAGAAGAAGACAAACAATGCATCCATGCCAACTAAACGATACGGTCTGGCAGAAACCTACACACGGCACCAACACGAGCCACAGCACGTCTCAGTAATATATTGCAAGCACAAAGGAGAGAAGACATCAAAACAACTGGAGATATTGACCATTCCGGGATGTGTGCTTGGCTATCAAAGTGAGTTTGACTTGCTTAACATTCTGTATTAGTCTTAAAGTAAGTTGAGTGGGATGATTATGTGTGCTAGGTGCTGTGAATTAATTATTCACTACACAGTTCGTTCCTTTCACACACTATGTGGCATGCGGGCTTGTTTTATGTATTGGTGAGGCTGGCCAATGGAGTTGACTGTGTCAGCATTGCTCTGTGTACATGGAGGACAGGTCAGGTACTTTTGCCATTGGATAGGCACCATTGGCGGATCCGAGAAGTTCGGAAGGGCCAATGAAGCAGGACTCTACTAGTAGTTTACTGTATGAGAACAGATCTTTGGAGAGACAAAGCAGGATACATGAGACAGAGCAGTGCTGCCTCCTGGTGGACGGACGGCTGAGACTGCTGGTGGCTTACTGTCCAGATGGGGCATCATTCTGGCCAGAGTAGCATACGCTTTGGGGAACAAGTGAACACATCACATTTAGAAGAGAAGAAATGAGTGCCGTAGTGTGTTTTTGGGAATGTTTGTTTGGTTTGACCAGTTGTAATGTCTCTTGCAGCGGTCTCTCCGTGATATTTTCAGAAATTTTATAAATTATATAACTCAGTACATATCTCGAAATATCTCTTCTTATCTTACCGATTATCAATGCGAAGTAGTTTCAAGCCCAATTATTCCATGGAGCGTCCAATTACTCCATGGAATAGCTTCTCTGCTATCTATGTTTTCTCTTACGAAAAAGAATAGAGACTTCTTGCCGATTAGTCGTGAAAGAAGGATGTATATGTATGTATTGTTGAGCCAGTCGCCATCTTGATGAGATTCTGTATGAAAAGGAATTTAATACGTGAACTAAACTAAAGTAAGTGTGTTCGCGTATTATTTAACGCATTATTATTATTGACAGTGTCTGCTTACTACGCTGTGTTGCACGGGATCAGTGGGGAACGTCTGATTTACACTGGACGAACCTGCCGTTTTGTATGCTCAAGATATCCAGTTACTTCAAATAAATAAGCTAACACGGTCTTACTAGCAGATCTCCGGTCTTCCCCATGTGATCACCGAAAGTTAATAATTATTACAAATGTTTCCAGGAGATCGACTGACAATTTTCGTCGCACCGAGACTTCGAAATTGCTTCACTGCCTTATGGAATTTAAGTTAAGCTTAATTTAATCAGGATAGAACGGTATTGAACTGTGTGAATGTGATAAGCCTGCTTTGTCAATGAAAATTCCCTTAAAATACGCATGTTTTTACTATCCTGATCAGTGAAGCTAAACTGGCCGGTGTGAGAGAGGTTTTTAAATTTTTGATCCCATACAAAAAATATATTAAATTTGGCTTCACTGTGACAGGACTCATTTTTGAGCATTACTTAAATATTGTGTGAATTTTATGTTGCATGTGCACTAGACAAAAGAAGACGAGGCCTGTTCCAGAAGTCACAATTTCGCCACAACCTACGAGAACGTCGTTCAGGCCAGAAAATATACAATTAAATTTTTGTAGATAGAAATTTATAATAACTATTTAAATGTCTATCGGTTTGAATCAGATTGATTGGGTTGAGGTTTAGATACGAAGTGTTTATTAGAAGTGAGTATTATGCAAAGTTTAGGTCAGTGACATTATTAACTCAGATGCGAGTGACTTTATATGTTTGTTGTTCTGTGTATTAATGGTTCTTACTAGGGCGGCTTATAAAATGGCAATGCAACAGCAGAGCGAATCACAACAGCCCTCAGCTGTTTCTGAGGTTAGTGAAATATTTGACGCTAGCTTAACTGAAGTAGTGCCTCGCGGCAGCATTAGTCAGGCCCCACAACAGGACTTAGGTGTTTCGATGTCATCTGAGCAGGACGAAATAAACCCATTGACTGTAATCATGCAGCAGTTAACACTGTTAGCCAAAAATGTAACAGACTTAACTAAAGCGCAAATAGAGACTAAAAGGGAATTAACTAAAGCGCAAATAGAGACTAAAAGGGAAATAAATGAACAATTAGCAGCCAATAAAGTGGAATTAAATAATAAATTAGTAGAGAGTTTCCATAAACTTGATGATAAATTAAATAAAACTGCGGAAGAATAGAAAATTCAGAATGAAAAGACAGAATTAAAATTAGCTGCTCAAATTGAGCAAGTCACTCAACAGTGTAATGAAAATGCGAAGAAGTTACGCCTAGAGCTAACTGAGTATGTTGCTACTAAGCTTGATACTATTAAAGAGCAGGTCGAGTCAATCCCACAGATAATTCAAGCACAAGAACAGATGCAATGTTCTATCGCGGTAATTCCGGTATCAGTTGAAGTTCAAGATGAGTTAAAACAACAAGTAAACGAGGTGTCAGCAGATATGCAGGATTTGAGACAATCACAAGACAAGATCCCGAAGGACATCCAAAATTTGGATAAATCCATAAATAACATAAAGGAGAGACAAGACGAGGTTGATCATACGGTAAACATTCTCGCGGGAAAATTCTCGCAGTTAAGTTTAGAAAGGAAAAGCATTTCTTCAGACATTATTGAACACACGATCAGAACAGCTATTCAATCTATGACTGAGAGTTCTGAGGAAAATTTATTTAATAAAAGTTTTCGAGAAGCCAAAGAACAACTAGGCGAAGAACTTTAACAATGGAAAGAAAACATTGAGAGATCTTTAAATCTATCTCGAGAAGATTTGTGTTCCACACAAGGAAAAGAACCCCCGATCAAGAAAACATTGAGAGATCTTTAAATCTATCTCGAGAAGATTTGTGTTCCACGCAAGGAAAAGAACCCCCGATCAAGTACAGACAGGGACATTGAAAAGAACCCCCGATCAAGAAAACATTGAGAGATCTTTAAATCTATCTCGAGAAGATTTGTGTTCCACGCAAGGAAAAGAACCCCCGATCAAGTACAGACAGGGACATTAATGCACACGCTCGTTTTTGCAATCAACATCAATCACAACTCTATGAGGGTAGTCATAATGCCTGTAATTGTAAAAGCAATACTGGGGAGAAAATGCTGAAACAACGTCAATTCCAGATCTACAACCCAGACAAGAAAAATGTTCATCCCGTAGTGTTTATAAGAAGTTTTAGGGGAGTATTGCCAAAAATTTGGAGTGAGTGGCAAAAGGTTAGTTTCGTGACCGGTTATATTCAGGGGTCAGGGCTATATGGGCATCTGATATAATATCAACTTGGAACACATATGAAGATTTTGAACGAGCATTTTTATCCAAATACTGGTCCGAAGGAGTACAAGAACGTTTAAGGCAGCAGGTATTATACCCGGAAACGTTTTATTTTTCACGTGGGTCTTTAAAGAAATACTTTGTGAAATATATAAACAAATCGCGGTATTGGGATAAGCCTATGCCTCTACAAGAAGTGATTGGCATATTAAAATCTCGACTTCCAGCGAGCATCAGAAATAAAATGCTGTATATTAATGAGCATGATCTTGACTCTTTCATGACTACGCTTGACACTATAGATAAGATCGAGGAAGATGAACATCGGCCAAGAAAGCCGGTTATGCAGAGGAGAGCGATTGAGGCGCCAAATGCAAACCGGAATGGAAACGGATTTAATAATTATTATACTAGGAATAGTCAGAGATTCAACGGAAACAATTGCAACGGAAATGGAAATTTCAATAACAGTGCTGCGAGGGGCAGATTCAGAGACAATCGAACAGGTCGCAGATACAACCCAATGTTTGGAAATGCAAGAAATTATCAGAACCAGCAGTTTTCAAATAATAATAATGCGTACAGAAATTCTGACACTCGATTTAAAGCAAATAACACAACCAGTCATCAACAACAACCAGTCATAACAGAAGTAGTAGATGATTCAAGAGGAAATAATAATCGACATTTAAACTGAAGAGGGCCGCTTTATGCTCCGTAAAGTCGGCCGGGGAATACAAAAGGGGCAAACCTGTTTTAAACGAAATTAATTCCGTGGCAATGTTGAGATATAATGAAGGCGAATTAATGACAGATGAATTGACAAGAGACTTAGAGGCCTGTGTAGTCGAAGATAAAAGGGTTCCTGTGTCTGAGATCATCACAGAAGTGGGAGGAATTTTAACCAATGATGTATTGGACACAGCTTCATCTACAGACGTAGTATCCGGAACTTTGTTTCGCAGAATTAGTAAAATTAAGAAAATCCCTGTCCTACCAGTACAAAATTGCCGAGTTATAGGTGCAGTGGGAGCAAAATCCAGGAACGTCAAGATACAAACGCTTATAGAGGTAAAATTGGGAAATGTAGCTAAACAATGCACATTCCTTGTAGTGGAAAAGTTGTTAGTAGATTGTATTCTTGGCATTGGAACTTTGCAAGCCTGCAATTGCAAGTTGGACTTGGTAGAAGGAAAGGTGCATTTTAAAATCGAAGATCAATTTGTTACACTGATCTTACTGAGAAAGGAGGCAGTGTATGAGCGATATTTCCGTGGTGTTGCTGTGCAGTTGATTTGTGCTGAAAATAATATTATGTGCCGACTACCGATCAAGTCAATTCAAGAAGAGGATTTCAGACAAACAGTCGAACAGAAGATTGCTGAGTCAGATTGCCTAACGGATAGTCAGAGAGAACAATTATTCAATATATTAACAGAATATGAGTCAGTTTTCGATGAAAAGCCCGGAATTATTAGAGGATATGTTTGTACATTACAGATTAAGCCCCATAAGACATTTTGCCGCACACACTATCCCATTCCCTGGCGATTAAAACAACCAGTTCAGGAAGAGATACCAAAATTGTTAAACTGGAATCTTATTGAACCGTCGAACAGCCCATATTGTTCTCCGTTGCTTGTTGTACCAAAGCCAGGAGGAAAAGTTCGATTGGTATTAGATGCAAGGGAAATTAACAAAATTATAGTACCTGTGCGCACACATCCGGAGAACATCGATGAGTTAATACAGAAATTTCGAGATGTATCCTATTTAACCAGTATTGATTTGAGAAGTTCGTTCTGGCAAGTCCAGTTAGACAAGGACTCAAGAAAATAAACTGCTTTTATATATGGAGGGAGAAGCTATCAGTTCAAGGTCGTTCCGTTTGGTCTCAATATCAGCTCTGGAGTTTTTATTTCTGCGTTGGACTATGCCCTAGGACCAGAACTACGTAGTTGAATAACAATTTTTGTGGACGATCTATTAATTGCCTCTAAAACTTGGGAGGAACATGTACAACTTATTAGGAGAATATTTGCTGTGTTCAAACAAACTGGTATAACTGCAAATCTAAAAAAATCCCAATTTTCTCTACAGAGAATTAAATTCTTAGGACATATGATTAATGCAAAAGGAATTCTTCCAACAGAAGCGATGATTAGGGCGATAAAAAATTTTCCAACTCCAAGAAACAGAAGACAACTGAAAGGCTTTATAGGTTTGGCTTCATTTTTTCGTCGATTTATTAAAACTCAAGCAATGAACTCTGAAGCACTAAACCGGCTCCTGAGGAAAGATGTACCATGGCAATTGTCTAATGATTGTGAAAAGGCTTTTTGTGAAATTAAGGATCAACTGATAAATGCTCAGTTATTATACCACCCTGATATGAATGTTGGATTCCGTTTAGCCACTGATTCATCAGATGTCGGATTAGAATCTTGTTTATTTCAAATTAGGTACATCGATGGTGTAAAAACCTTTTGTCGAAGCGCATTTGCTAGCAGAGTTTTATCCACCTGTGAAAGAGCGTATACCACTACGGAATTAGAAGCTTTAGCAGTTTTTTGGTCTTTGAAAAGGATTAATTATTATGTATATGGCTCAAGGACAGCCGTTTATTGTGACCACCAATCACTAGCCTTTTTACAAACTTGTAAGTTGCTGCATCCTCGCTTGTCAAGGTGGACGCTGGCGCTGCAAGAATATCAGTTTCAAATTATTCATGTAACCGGAAAAGAAAATATTATAGCTGATGAGTTGTCAAGATCTCCAGAAGGAATAACACCTGAACTGGATGTAAATAATAAGGCAGAATTTCCAGTGCTTCTTCTTCAAGAAAATAATTACAAGTTATATTATATTCATTTATGTAAGACAATGGCTCAGCTTCAGAAGAAGAATCGACGATGGAATGCTATAATACGACAATTCAATCAACAAAATCCTTTGGTCAATTTGGAATACTACCGGCTTGTGAATAAAGAATCCAGAGTGTTGTGTCTGCATACCAGAAGAATATGAAGAACGAATAATTTGGTTTACACATTTGACCTGGGGTCATGTTGGTGTTGTAAAGTGTGCTAATAAGATTAGATATTATTGTTACTTCCCAAATATAAGGCGAAAAGTGCACAAAGTCATCCAGAAATGTATTCTCTGTCAAAAGGCTAAGCCGAACAA
Organism: Schistocerca cancellata; assembly: GCF_023864275.1. NCBI lineage: Eukaryota > Metazoa > Arthropoda > Insecta > Orthoptera > Acrididae > Schistocerca > Schistocerca cancellata. The sequence goes on from NC_064631.1 coordinate 515,773,649, forward strand.
CAAGGGAAATAAAATTGCGCTTCACTCAATAATACCTGAAGCACCAAGATCACTTATATCATGTGATATTTGTGGACCACTTCCTAGAGCCAGAGGTGGTGTTAAGTACATTATTGGATTCTGTGATGTGTTTAAAAAATATGTTAAACTATATCCTATAAAATCAGCAACTGCAAGAGCTGCCGCAGTAAAGTTTGTAAATGACTACATTCCTCATGCAAGGATTCCAAAATCTATAATCTCCGACAATGCGAAGATATTTACTGGACATTTATGGAGAAAATTAGTATCACAACTAGGAATAAAACAGATATTTACATCTTGCTATCATCCACAAGGGAATTTAATTGAACGGGTTTTTCGAGAACTAAACAGATTCATGAGAACGTACTGTCATGATAAACAAACTACCTGGATTAGTTCTACAAACTTTACCCCGAATGAACTGATGTTCAGAGATAACGAAAGAAACTTTTGGGTAGATAACTTGCCTAAACTCGAGGACACCAAAATGTCATGGGAAGAAAAAATTCGCAATGCTCTCACTAATATTACGGAGAAAGCAAGACAGCGAAAGGAAATCCATGACAGAAACATCAAACGGATTCAGACATTCAATATCGGACAAAAAGTTCTTTTAAGAAGACACATCAAGTCATCAAGGTTGAAGAAGACCATCAGAAAATGGAATCTAATTTATACAGGTCCATATATAATAGTTGATATACCGAATGCTGGTGCGTATTTATTAACATATCCGGATTCTGGAAGAATAAAAGGATTATTTCCCCATGTAGACCTAAAGAGGTACTTTTAAAAAAGGTGTTTCAAATTAAATGAAAAGTCTGTATGAAGTATTTGGGTGTAAAAAATGAAGTGCAAAGGACTGTATGCCTCAGCTACTGTGATAGGTTAAATGACAGCATGCCAAGCATCTGTGATAGTTCAATGAACAGTAAGCGATTGCTTCTGTGATAGTATAGGAATATTTAGAAAAGTAAGTGGAACTGTAGCTATTGCTGCTGTGAAGACTTGCGGTTTATCTGTCTACACACGATGATCACCAAAGAAGCTTGTGTGTGAAATAATATACATTCAGGGAGTGTTAATCTCCAGTGAGAATAAGTTTACTGAAGCTATATGGTCGAATACGGCGCTTGCGTGTGAAGTTAGTGTTTGTAAACTGACATTTTTTTTTTTTTTTTTTTTTTTTTGCGCGAGCTAAATTCTATTCAAGAGAATTTAATTAACCAGCTTAGTGTGTGTTTATAAAATTAGAGTTAATAAGAAAGTTCTTCATTGAATTTATAATAATGTGTAATTTTCCAGTTGGATTTGTTTATTGTTATATTGCATTCATATATGTTCATGAGAAAATGCGGCATTTGGAGTATAAAAGAGAAAAATTAATTTCAGCTGGAGATGTCATGCAGCAAGACTTAATCAAACGTTCTCTTTCAGCAGAATTTCATTTTAATCATGTATGAGTAAGATATAATTTTTTTTTTTTTGGAAATTGTCTCCAATAATAAAGTTTTTAACATTCTGACATGATATCCACATTCGTACTTGAAACCAAATTAGGAAAGATTCAGATCTACTTCCACCTGGAAAAGCCAACGAAAAATAAATAAATAAATAAATAATTAAAACCAGGATTAGAACCTTTCGGCTTACTCAAAAAGTTGGATGAAATTATCCATGTTTTCAAAATTGTTTTCCGATCTGGAGTTGTGATATTGTGCAACTACAGTATCGATTAAGACACCTAGGTGTGGAAAGTATAAGACGAATGGATTTTCCCATTCCTCAGATGAAAGATTGGATGGATCAGGTCCATATTTGAGTTCAAAATGAATCTGGAGAAATTCAACTAACCATTCTCTTCCAGGAATCTTTAATAGTTGACCATTCCTTAGACGAATTTCGATTGTTTCATGCCACAATCCTGAGTACCTGTTCCTGAGGTTTCTTCTGGTCTCTCAAATCCGTTACGTTTCCTGTGTGGTATGCCAATGCGACGCCTGTCCTCCGTGCCGTGTCCCATGTTCCTGTTCGATCACTTTCACCGCAGTTCAGCAAGACATCGATGAAGAAAATTTTTCAGAAGATTGTAAAAAATTTTGCATGTGTAAGGATTTTTTTTGGCTATGAGGCAGATTTTATCTTTCCTATGAATTCTAGATAACTCTCAAATTTCTAAATTATTCTGTCTTTCCTATTATCTGTGATACCTAGTTGGGGTCTAAGCCTCCAGGTTTTCCGGGGTTTCCCTGTGAAGGCCAGTTCCTGAATAGGTAGACCTGATTAACAAGTATATAAGTCAATCTTCCCTGGTTGTGTACATGGGAAGCGGGTATGCCCCAGTACACGTAAAAGCAACAACTAGGTATCTAGTAACGAAGATACAAAATCTCTTTCAATTCTTGTAAAAAAAAAAAATCTTACTAACTTCTTAAAATTTATAGGAACGTATGTTCCACAAATTCTAACGAGTTAGGTAAGCCAATAGTTAGCTCACAAAGTGGATACATATCAACTTACTCGCTGCGAGGGGCGATGTAATGTCTCTTGCAGTGGTCTCTCCGTGATATTTTCAGAAATTTTATAAATTATATAACTCAGTACATATCTCGAAATATCTCTTCTTATCTTACCGATTATCAATGCAAAGTAGTTTCAAGCCCAATTATTCCATGGAGCGTCCATTTACTCCATGGAATAGCTTCTCTGCTATCTATGTTTTCTCTTACGAAAAAGAATACAGACATCTTGCCGATTAGTCGTGAAAGAAGGATGTATATGTATGTATTGTTGAGCTAGTCGCCATCTTGATGAGATTCTGTATGAGAAGGAATTTAATACGTGAACTAAACTAAAGTAAGTGTGTTCGCGTATTATTTAACGGATTGTTATTATTGACAGTGTCTGCTTACCACGCTGTGTTGCACGGGATCAGTGGGGAACGTCTGATTTACACTGGACGAACCTGCCGTTTTGTATGCTCAAGATATCCAGTTACTTCAAATAAATAGGCTAACACAGTCTTACCAGCAGATCTCCGGTCTTCCCCATGTGATCACCGAAAGTTAATAATTATTACAAATGTTTCCAGGAGATCGACTGACAATTTTCGTCGCACCGAGACTTCGAAATTGCTTCACTGCCTTATGGAATTTAAGTTAAGCTTAATTTAATCAGGATAGAACAGTATTGCACTGTGTGAATGTGATAAGCCTGCTTTGTCAATGAAAATTCCCTTAAAATACGCATGTTTTTACTATCCTGATCAGTGAAGCTAAATCTGGCCGGTGTGAGAGAGGTTTTTAAATTTTTGATCCCATACAAAAAATATATTAAATTTGGCTTCACTGTGACAGGACTCATTTTTGAGCATTACTTAAATATTGTGTGAATTTTATGTTGCATGTGCACTAGACAAAAGAAGACGAGGCCTGTTCCAGAAGTCACAATTTCGCCACAACCTACGAGAACGTCGTTCAGGCCAGAAAATATACAATTAAATTTTTGTAGATAGAAATTTATAATAACTATTTAAATGTCTATCGGTTTGAATCAGATTGATTGGGTTGAGGTTTAGATACGAAGTGTTTATTAGAAGTGAGTATTATGCAAAGTTTAGGTCAGTGACATTATTAACTCAGATGCGAGTGACTTTATATGTTTGTTGTTCTGTGTATTAATGGTTCTTACTAGGGCGGCTTATAAAATGGCAATGCAACAGCAGAGCGAATCACAACAGCCCTCAGCTGTTTCTGAGGTTAGTGAAATATTTGACGCTAGCTTAACTGAAGTAGTGCCTCGCGGCAGCATTAGTCAGGCCCCACAACAGGACTTAGGTGTTTCGATGTCATCTGAGCAGGACGAAATAAACCCATTGACTGTAATCATGCAGCAGTTAACACTGTTAGCCAAAAATGTAACAGACTTAACTAAAGCGCAAATAGAGACTAAAAGGGAATTAACTAAAGCGCAAATAGAGACTAAAAGGGAAATAAATGAACAATTAGCAGCCAATAAAGTGGAATTAAATAATAAATTAGTAGAGAGTTTCCATAAACTTGATGATAAATTAAATAAAACTGCGGAAGAATTGAAAATTCAGATTGAAAAGACAGAATTAAAATTAGCTGCTCAAATTGAGCAAGTCACTCAACAGTGTAATGAAAATGCGAAGAAGTTACGCCTAGAGCTAACTGAGTATGTTGCTACTAAGCTTGATACTATTAAAGAGCAGGTCGAGTCAATCCCACAGATAATTCAAGCACAAGAACAGATGCAATGTTCTATCGCGGTAATTCCGGTATCAGTTGAAGTTCAAGATGAGTTAAAACAACAAGTAAACGAGGTGTCAGCAGATATGCAGGATTTGAGACAATCACAAGACAAGATCCCGAAGGACATCCAAAATTTGGATAAATCCATAAATAACATAAAGGAGAGACAAGACGAGGTTGATCATAAGGTAAACATTCTCGCGGGAAAATTCTCGCAGTTAAGTTTAGAAAGGAAAAGCATTTCTTCAGACAATATTGAACACACGATCAGAACAGCTATTCAATCTATGACTGAGAGTTCTGAGGAAAATTTATTTAATAAAAGTTTTCGAGAAGCCAAAGAACAACTAGGCGAAGAACTTTAACAATGGAAAGAAAACATTGAGAGATCTTTAAATCTATCTCGAGAAGATTTGTGTTCCACACAAGGAAAAGAACCCCCGATCAAGAAAACATTGAGAGATCTTTAAATCTATCTCGAGAAGATTTGTGTTCCACGCAAGGAAAAGAACCCCCGATCAAGTACAGACAGGGACATTGAAAAGAACCCCCGATCAAGAAAACATTGAGAGATCTTTAAATCTATCTCGAGAAGATTTGTGTTCCACGCAAGGAAAAGAACCCCCGATCAAGTACAGACAGGGACATTAATGCACACGCTCGTTTTTGCAATCAACATCAATCACAACTCTATGAGGGTAGTCATAATGCCTGTAATTGTAAAAGCAATACTGGGGAGAAAATGCTGAAACAACGTCAATTCCAGATCTACAACCCAGACAAGAAAAATGTTCATCCCGTAGTGTTTATAAGAAGATTTAGGGGAGTATTGCCAAAAATTTGGAGTGAGTGGCAAAAGGTTAGTTTCGTGACCGGTTATATTCAGGGGTCAGGAGCTATATGGGCATCTGATATGATATCAACTTGGAACACATATGAAGATTTTGAACGAGCATTTTTATCCAAATACTGGTCCGAAGGAGTACAAGAACGTTTAAGGCAGCAGGTATTATACCCGGAACCGTTTTGTTTTTCACGTGGGTCTTTAAAGAAATACTTTGAGAAATATATAAACAAATCGCGGTATTGGGATAAGCCTATGCCTCTACAAGAAGTGATTGGCATATTAAAATCTCGACTTCCAGCGAGCATCAGAAATAAAATGCTGTATATTAATGAGCATGACCTTGACTCTTTCATGACTACGCTTGACACTATAGATAAGATCGAGGAAGATGAACATCGGCCACGAAAACCGGTTATGCAGAGGAGAGCGATTGAGGCGCCAAATGCAAACCGGAATGGAAACGGATTTAATAATTATTATACTAGGAATAGTCAGAGATTCAACGGAAACAATTGCAACGGAAATGGAAATTTCAATAACAGTGCTGCGAGGGGCAGATTCAGAGACAATCGAACAGGTCGCAGATACAACCCAATGTTTGGAAATGCAAGAAATTATCAGAACCAGCAGTTTTCAAATAATAATAATGCGTACAGAAATTCTGACACTCGATTTAAAGCAAATAACACAACCAGTCATCAACAACAACCAGTCATAACAGAAGTAGTAGATGATTCAAGAGGAAATAATAATCGACATTTAAACTGAAGAGGGCCGCTTTATGCTCCGTAAAGTCGGCCGGGGAATACAAAAGGGGCAAACCTGTTTTAAACGAAATTAATTCCGTGGCAATGTTGAGATATAATGAAGGCGAATTAATGACAGATGAATTGACAAGAGACTTAGAGGCCTGTGTAGTCGAAGATAAAAGGGTTCCTGTGTCTGAGATCATCACAGAAGTGGGAGGAATTTTAACCAATGATGTATTGGACACAGCTTCATCTACAGACGTAGTATCCGGAACTTTGTTTCGCAGAATTAGTAAAATTAAGAAAATCCCTGTCCTACCAGTACAAAATTGCCGAGTTATAGGTGCAGTGGGAGCAAAATCCAGGAACGTCAAGATACAAACGCTTATAGAGGTAAAATTGGGAAATGTAGCTAAACAATGCACATTCCTTGTAGTGGAAAAGTTGTTAGTAGATTGTATTCTTGGCATTGGAACTTTGCAAGCCTGCAATTGCAAGTTGGACTTGGTAGAAGGAAAGGTGCATTTTAAAATCGAAGATCAATTTGTTACACTGATCTTACTGAGAAAGGAGGCAGTGTATGAGCGATATTTCCGTGGTGTTGCTGTGCAGTTGATTTGTGCTGAAAATAATATTATGTGCCGACTACCGATCAAGTCAATTCAAGAAGAGGATTTCAGACAAACAGTCGAACAGAAGATTGCTGAGTCAGATTGCCTAACGGATAGTCAGAGAGAACAATTATTCAATATATTAACAGAATATGAGTCAGTTTTCGATGAAAAGCCCGGAATTATTAGAGGATATGTTTGTACATTACAGATTAAGCCCCATAAGACATTTTGCCGCACACACTATCCCATTCCCTGGCGATTAAAACAACCAGTTCAGGAAGAGATACCAAAATTGTTAAACTGGAATCTTATTGAACCGTCGAACAGCCCATATTGTTCTCCGTTGCTTGTTGTACCAAAGCCAGGAGGAAAAGTTCGATTGGTATTAGATGCAAGGGAAATTAACAAAATTATAGTACCTGTGCGCACACATCCGGAGAACATCGATGAGTTAATACAGAAATTTCGAGATGTATCCTATTTAACCAGTATTGATTTGAGAAGTTCGTTCTGGCAAGTCCAGTTAGACAAGGACTCAAGAAAATAAACTGCTTTTATATATGGAGGGAGAAGCTATCAGTTCAAGGTCGTTCCGTTTGGTCTCAATATCAGCTCTGGAGTTTTTATTTCTGCGTTGGACTATGCCCTAGGACCAGAACTACGTAGTCGAATAACAATTTTTGTGGACGATCTATTAATTGCCTCTAAAACTTGGGAGGAACATGTACAACTTATTAGGAGAATATTTGCTGTGTTCAAACAAACTGGTATAACTGCAAATCTAAAAAAATCCCAATTTTCTCTACAGAGAATTAAATTCTTAGGATATATGATTAATGCAAAAGGAATTCTTCCAACAGAAGCGATGATTAGGGCGATAAAAAATTTTCCAACTCCAAGAAACAGAAGACAACTGAAAGGCTTTATAGGTTTGGCTTCATTTTTTCGTCGATTTATTAAAACTCAAGCAATGAACTCTGAAGCACTAAACCGGCTCCTGAGGAAAGATGTACCATGGCAATTGTCTAATGATTGTGAAAAGGCTTTTTGTGAAATTAAGGATCAACTGATAAATGCTCAGTTATTATACCACCCTGATATGAATGTTGGATTCCGTTTAGCCACTGATTCATCAGATGTCGGATTAGAATCTTGTTTATTTCAAATTAGGTACATCGATGGTGTAAAAACCTTTTGTCGAAGCGCATTTGCTAGCAGAGTTTTATCCACCTGTGAAAGAGCATATACCACTACGGAATTAGAAGCTTTAGCAGTTTTTTGGTCTTTGAAAAGGATTAATTATTATGTATATGGCTCAAGGACAGCCGTTTATTGTGACCACCAATCACTAGCCTTTTTACAAACTTGTAAGTTGCTGCATCCTCGCTCGTCAAGGTGGACGCTGGCGCTGCAAGAATATCAGTTTCAAATTATTCATGTAACCGGAAAAGAAAATATTATAGCTGACGCGTTGTCAAGATCTCCAGAAGGAATAACACCTGAACTGGATGTAAATAATAAGGCAGAATTTCCAGTGCTTCTTCTTCAAGAAAATAATTACAAGTTATATTATATTCATTTATGTAAGACAATGGCTCAGCTTCAGAAGAAGAATCGACGATGGAATGCTATAATACGACAATTCAATCAACAAAATCCTTTGGTCAATTTGGAATACTACCGGCTTGTGAATAAAGAATCCAGAGTGTTGTGTCTGCATACCAGAAGAATATGAAGAACGATTAATTTGGTTTACACATTTGACCTGGGGTCATGTTGGTGTTGTAAAGTGTGCTAATAAGATTAGATATTATTGTTACTTCCCAAATATAAGGCGAAAAGTGCACAAAGTCATCCAGAAATGTATTCTCTGTCAAAAGGCTAAGCCGAACAACAAGGGAAATAAAATTGCGCTTCACTCAATAATACCTGAAGCACCAAGATCACTTATATCATGTGATATTTGTGGACCACTTCCTAGAGCCAGAGGTGGTGTTAAGTACATTATTGGATTCTGTGATGTGTTTAAAAAATATGTTAAACTATATCCTATAAAATCAGCAACTGCAAGAGCTGCCGCAGTAAAGTTTGTAAATGACTACATTCCTCATGCAAGGATTCCAAAATCTATAATCTCCGACAATGCGAAGATATTTACTGGACATTTATGGAGAAAATTAGTATCACAACTAGGAATAAAACAGATATTTACATCTTGCTATCATCCACAAGGGAATTTAATTGAACGGGTTTTTCGAGAACTAAACAGATTCATGAGAACGTACTGTCATGATAAACAAACTACCTGGGTTAGTTCTACAAACTTTACCCCGAATGAACTGATGTTCAGAGATAACGAAAGAAACTTTTGGGTAGATAACTTGCCTAAACTCGAGGACACCAAAATGTCATGGGAAGAAAAATTTCGCAATGCTCTTACTAATATTACGGAGAAAGCAAGACAGCGAAAGGAAATCCATGACAGAAACATCAAACGGATTCAGACTTTCAATATCGGACAAAAAGTTCTTTTAAGAAGACACATCAAGTCATCAAGGTTGAAGAAGACCATCAGAAAATGGAATCTAATTTATACAGGTCCATATATAATAGTTGATATACCGAATGCTGGTGCGTATTTATTAACATATCCGGATTCTGGAAGAATAAAAGGATTATTTTCCCATGTAGACCTAAAGAGGTACTTTTAAAAAAGGTGTTTCAAATTAAATGAAAAGTCTGTATGAAGTATTTGGGTGCTAAAAATGAAGTGCGAAGGACTGTATGCCTCAGCTACTGTGATAGGTTAAATGACAGCATGCCAAGCATCTGTGATAGTTCAATGAACAGTAAGCGATTGCTTCTGTGATAGTATAGGAATATTTAGAAAAGTAAGTGGAACTGTAGCTATTGCTGCTGTGAAGACTTGCGGTTTATCTGTCTACACACGATGATCACCAAAGAAGCTTGTGTGTGTGAAATAATATACATTCAGGGAGTGTTAATCTCCAGTGAGAATAAGTTTACTGAAGCTATATGGTCGAATACGGCGCTTGCGTGTGAAGTTAGTGTTTGTAAACTGACATTTTTTTTTTTTTTTTTTTTGCGCGAGCTAAATTCTATTCAAGAGAATTTAATTAACCAGCTTAGTGTGTGTTTATAAAATTAGAGTTAATAAGAAAGTTCTTCATTAAATTTATAATAATGTGTAATTTTCCAGTTGGATTTGTTTATTGTTATATTGCATTCATATATGTTCATGAGAAAATGCGGCATTTGGAGTATAAAAGAGAAAAATTAATTTCAGCTGGAGAGGTCATGCAGCAAGACTTAATCAAACGTTCTCTTTCAGCAGAATTTCATTTTAATCATGTATGAGTAAGATATAATTTTTTTTTTTTGGAAATTGTCTGCAATAATAAAGTTTTTAACATTCTGACATGATATCCACATTCGTACTTGAAACCAAATTAGGAAAGATTCAGATCTACTTCCACCTGGAAAAGCCAACGAAAAATAAATAAATAAATAAATAATTAAAACCAGGATTAGAACCTTTCGGCTTACTCAAAAAGTTGGATGAAATTATCCATGTTTTCAAAATTGTTTTCCGATCTGGAGTTGTGATATTGTGCAACTACAGTATCGATTAAGACACCTAGGTGTGGAAAGTATAAGACGAATGGATTTTCCCATTCCTCGGATGAAAGATTGGATGGATCAGGTCCATATTTGAGTTCAAAATGAATCTGGAGAAATTCAACTAACCATTCCCTTCCAGGAATCTTTAATAATTGACCATTCCTTAGACGAATTTCGATTGTTTCATGCCACAATCCTGAGTACCTGTTCCTGAGGTTTCTTCTGGTCTCTCAAATCCGTTACGTGTCCTGTGTGGTATGCCAACGCGACGCCTGTCCTCCGTACCGTGTCCCATGTTCCTGTTCGATCACTTTCACCGCAGTTCAGCAAGACATCGATGAAGAAAATTTTTCAGAAGATTGTAAAAAATTTTGCATGTGTAAGGATTTTTTTTGGCTATGAGGCAGATTTTATCTTTCCTATGAATTCTAGATAACTCTCAAATTTCTAAATTATTCTGTCTTTCCTATCATCTGTGATACCTAGTTGGTGTCTAAGCCTCCAGGTTTTCCGGGGTTTCCCTGTAAAGGCCAGTTCCTGAATAGGTAGACCTGATTAACAACTATATAAGTCAATCTTCCCTGGTTGTGTACGTGGGAAGCGGGTATGCCCCAGTACACGTGAAAGCAACAACTAGGTATCTAGTAACGAAGATACAAAATCTCTTTCAATTCTTGTAAAAAAAAAATCTTACTAACCAACCTCTTCCAGGAATCTTTAATAGTTGACCATTCCTTAGACGAATTTCGATTGTTTCATGCCACAATCCTGAGTACCTGTTCCTGGGGTTCCTTCTGGTCTCTCAAATCCGTTACGTGTCCTGTGTGGTATGCCAATGCGACGCCTGTCCTCCGTGCCGTGTCCCATGTTCCTGTTCGATCACTTTCACCGCAGTTCAGCAAGACATCGATGAAGAAAATTTTTCAGAAGATTGTAAAAAATTTTGCATGTGTAAGGATATTTTTTGGCTATGAGGCAGATTTTATCTTTCCTATGAATTCTAGATAACTCTCAAATTTCTAAATTATTCTGTCTTTCCTATCATCTGTGATACCTAGTTGGTGTCTAAGCCTCCAGGTTTTCCGGGGTTTCCCTGTAAAGGCCAGTTCCTGAATAGGTAGACCTGATTAACAACTATATAAGTCAATCTTCCCTGGTTGTGTACGTGGGAAGCGGGTATGCCCCAGTACACGTGAAAGCAACAACTAGGTATCTAGTAACGAAGATACAAAATCTCTTTCAATTCCTGTAAAAAAAAAAAAATCTTACTAACCAACCTCTTCCAGGAATCTTTAATAGTTGACCATTCCTTAGACGAATTTCGATTGTTTCATGCCACAATCCTGAGTACCTGTTCCTGGGGTTCCTTCTGGTCTCTCAAATCCGTTACGTGTCCTGTGTGGTATGCCAATGCGACGCCTGTCCTCCGTGCCGTGTCCCATGTTCCTGTTCGATCACTTTCACCGCAGTTCAGCAAGACATCGATGAAGAAAATTTTTCAGAAGATTGTAAAAAATTTTGCATGTGTAAAGATTTTTTTTTCGCTATGAGGCAGATTTTATCTTTCCTATGAATTCTAGATAACTCTCAGATTTCTAAATTATTCTGTCTTTCCTCTCATCTGTGATACCTAGTTGGGGTCTAAGCCTCCAGGATTTCCGGGGTTTCCCTGTGAAGGCCAGTTCCTGAATAGGTAGACCTGATTAACAACTATATAAGTCATCTTCCCTGGTTGTGTACATGGGAAGCGGGTATGCCACAGTACACGTAAAAGCAACAACTAGGTATCTAGTAACGAAGATACAAAATCTCTTTCAATTCTTGTAAAAAAAAAAATCTTACTAACTTCTTAAAATTTATAGGAACGTATGTTCCACAAATTCTAACGAGTTAGGTAAGCCAATAGTTAGCTCACAAAGTGGATACATATCAACTTACTCGCTGCGAGGGGCGATGTAATGTCTCTTGCAGTGGTCTCTCCGTGATATTTTCAGAAATTTTATAAATTATATAACTCAGTACATATCTCGAAATATCTCTTCTTATCTTACCGATTATCAATGCAAAGTAGTTTCAAGCCCAATTATTCCATGGAGCGTCCATTTACTCCATGGAATAGCTTCTCTGCTATCTATGTTTTCTCTTACGAAAAAGAATACAGACTTCTTGCCGATTAGTCGTGAAAGAAGGATGTATATGTATGTATTGTTGAGCTAGTCGCCATCTTGATGAGATTCTGTATGAGAAGGAATTTAATACGTGAACTAAACTAAAGTAAGTGTTTTCGCGTATTATTTAACGGATTATTATTATTGACAGTGTCTGCTTACTACGCTGTGTTGCACGGGATCAGTGGGGAACGTCTGATTTACACTGGACGAACCTGCCGTTTTGTATGCTCAAGATATCCAGTTACTTCAAATAAATAGGCTAACACAGTCTTACCAGCAGATCTCCGGTCTTCCCCATGTGATCACCGAAAGTTAATAATTATTACAAATGTTTCCAGGAGATCGACTGACAATTTTCGTCGCACCGAGACTTCGAAATTGCTTCACTGCCTTATGGAATTTAAGTTAAGCTTAATTTAATCAGGATAGAACAGTATTGAACTGTGTGAATGTGATAAGCCTGCTTTGTCAATGAAAATTCCCTTAAAATATGCATGTTTTTACTATCCTGATCTGTGAAGCTAAATCAGGCCGGTGTGAGAGAGGTTTTTAAATTTTTGATCCCATACAAAAAATATATTAAACAGTGTTAGATTTATTGCATACAACCGAGTCATGTCTTCCAATAATTACAATATGTTATAAGTAATAACACACATGTGCCAGAAAATGATAAATGTCGAAAGCAGCTAATCGTTACCATTTAAATAAAGTCAACTATAAATTACGTTGGTAGAGCAGAACGAGGCAGCTGTTGGGTCAACAGCATTCAGTGGAAAAGAATTTCTTTTGTCGAAGTGTGACATGTGAGTTTCTTTCGCCAATTCTATTGCATTTAGTTGCTTTAGTTTTTCTATCCTCCGCATGCAGCAGAGCGTACATACAGTTTGTTTCACTGTGGAGTTTGTCTGTCTTGTATTGCCTGTCTAGCATAAAGGTTTAAGCTTTGGTTGAGAATATAATGATATTTCCTTCTCGAGTAAGATCTTATATTCTCCTTTTATTGCATTTTGCTACTTGTATATAATAATTCCTGCCCCTTTTATTGTAAGACTGAATTAATTGAGAGGTGTTATTTATTCATACTCTGTTCTGTTGAACTATGTTTTAGTGTGTTGTAATTTTGGTATATTAATCTATGTCACAATTATTGTAAGGTTGATTTATTCTGGTGGGGCAAGTTATTTAATAGTGAATTATCCTGTACTAGGTCTTAAGTCTCATTCTGTTAATCAAAGTACTGAGTCCTTTGGTTGTTTCTTGTTCCGTATGTGCTCTGGTTTGTTTATGCTTATTGAAAAAGATAATTACATTTAATTAAAAGGTAACTACCATACAACCTCACCCCCACCTCCTCCTCCCCTACATAAATCACTCTACACTCCCAACAACTATTGTACTGTGATGGACAACAGAGCGTGGTATGTGTTGTGTTGGCATGATGTTAGGTACTATCTGTGAGGTAGTAATGTTTTTAATCTTCTGTCCTTGGACAATTTTGTTGTTATGCTGCAGAAATCGCTTGAGCATCCTAGATGTGTGCTGGATACCTTTCCATGTCGATTAAACATCTTTGCCAGGCGGTGGGAAGCCAGTGCAGATTACATCAGGGGAGCAGCAGGATGTGCTACCATCCAGCCAGTCTTGAGTGCAATGAAATTATTTACTATATTTTGGAAGGCGAGGTTAAAAGGGTTAGAGACTAGGGTGACTCATCATAAGAATTGGGTAAGGGATTTGAAGTTCTTAAGTGAGGAAGGGCTGAACAACGAAGTGTTTGAATGGTTGCAGGACAGGGCTTCTCAGGTAGAATTATCACTACATCGATGGAGATTTTGACATTGCAAAAACGACAGGAAGAGGACATTTTAATCTCACATAAAATATTTTCGTATCTGAGTTAAACAAGTACTTTATTTTAGGGTTTGTTAATCCATAGCTATTTCTAGTAATCACAATAATTATTTCATGATATAATTAATAATTACTTATTGTATTTCAACAACAACATATCTTACTAATTTATTGTTGCTAATACAAACAACTTTCCTTACATGTAGATTTTCATTTATTAACTTTTGTACAATCTTCCAGACATATTTAGTATATTTGGTCCACATTACTCTCACATGTATTCAACACATAGCTTTGTATAACTTTTCACTCAAGTCATTGGAATGTGCTAGTTGCACTTAGCACAGATGATTTCTGTTTTACATGCTCATATTCTGCACACGGTTTTGTGGCACTTTACGCAGTTTTTACTGGTCTTGTTGCCTTTGCAGAGGCGAACTGGGAGCGAGCAGCACCACCAGCCATAGCCAGAGGCTGCTGTAGAACCGTCTGGCCAAGCCCCTGCCGGTCACATGTGCGGAGAGGACAGCGCATCTGTTCCAGAAGAACGAATATTTAAGCAGACACTGCGACCACAGCAGGCCAGGCTCTACCGGTCTTTCCTCCTCACACGTGACCAGGATACAATCCTCTGCCACTGGCAATTACAACGACGCATCTGAAACCTGCTAACAGCAAAGAAAACCTGGACTGCCACCAGACATGTACACACCTCAACTCTGCCCTCTCTGCCAACTCGAAGTACTGGTCTGGTCTGCCTCCCACCCCCTTACTTGTAGCCATCCTGCCCCGCATTACCATTTTCTCCTTGACAACTGATCCTATCCTGAAAACTTCAATAATTTGGCTTCCTACTTCACTGAGGTCTTCTCCATTCCCGTCCGCAGCTCGTGGTCGTGCGGTAGCGTTCTCGCTTCCCGCGCCCGGGTTCCTGGGCTCGATTCCCGGCGGGGTTTGGGATTTTCTCTGCCTCGTGATGAGTGGGTATTGTGTGATGTCCTTAGGTTAGTTAGGTTTAAGTAGTTCTAAGTTCTAGGGGACTGATGACCATAGATGTTAAGTCCCATAGTGCTCAGAGCCATTTGAACCATTTTTTTCTCCATTCCCAACGATCCCCATTTTGATTACTACTCCTCCCCACAGTTCTTGAACGCACAGGCACCTCTCACCTCTATCCCACTCCTCGCCCCCCCCCCCCCCCCCGTCGTCACCCGTTTCTGGTACTTGGATCAGTATCAGTCACCCTCTCAGACATAAAAACTCCCATTACTGCCGATGACATCAAACTCGTTCTCTGCTCCATTTGCTTAACACCACCAAACTTCTTTGCCACCAATGTAACTCCTGTCGCTCTTTTATCTTTGTTTCCCTCGACCTCCAGAACATCTATGACCACGTCTGGCATCCCGGGCTCCTCTTTAAACTCCAGATATACACTTTTCCCATCAGTTTCATCCACCTTGTTGCTTCCTTCTTCTCCTATCGTGCCTCGTATGTTACTGTCCACAATACCAACTCCTGTATCCCACTGACAACGTGCCCCAAGGCTCCGCCATTTGCCCCCTCCTCTATCTCCTGTATCCTGCAGATATGCCCATACTTGTCCCATCTGTTCACCTCCACCAGTCACCTTTCTGACCCCTTATCGTACCCTTCAATGGTTCCAACATACCATTCAAATCCACCTCAACCATTTCACTGCCTGGTGCAACAAGTCGCTCCTTTGCATCAACCTTTCCATGACCCAGGCAATCATCATGGATTGTACCACTAACTCCTTCCAGCTCCACAATATTTACCTCACCATTTACAGACATCCTACCCACCTCACTCCTATCCTGAAGTACCTTGACCATACCCTTGACCTGGACTCCCCATCTCCTTATAATCCAACACAAAGCCCACAATAGACCCCATCTCCTGAAACTCCTGTCTGGCTGGACATGGGGTCTGCATTCTTCCACCATCCTTCACATCCAAAAATCCTTGTTCCACCCCATCTTTGTACCAGGATTGTCTGGGTTTCCACCCCTACTACATTCTATAAAGCCCTCCAAATTCTTGAACACCATGCACTCTGCCTCACCTTCCATATCTGCTTCTCATCCCCCATGCAGTTCCTCTACGACCTCATCTCCTTCCCACATCTACTTCTTTTCCTCGAACACATCTGCACCCTGTACATCATCCACAGACTTCTATCCTCAATACCCCCAGCCCATTGTTGCACCTATACTGTGGTGTCCCGCCCTCTCTCCATCTTTGCACCCTCCACGTCCTTTCCCAATGCAATTTCTAGTACCTACCCATAGTGGCTGATGAGCTTCGCCCTGATGTGTTCCCCTTCTACTAACACTAACGTCATCTTCTCGCCTCCCCCTCCTCAGGGCTCCCTCTCCCCTCCTCTTCCCTTCTCCTGAGCATTTTTTCCATCCCTCCTCCACCCTCCTTCCTTTCCAGTGCACCCCTTTGTTTCTCTGCACTCCCCCCAACTTGTATTCACTCTCCATCTCCCTCCCCAACCGTCTCCTTCCCCTTGGTGTGCCCCCAACCCCTTTCTTTTCATCCCACCCTCTCCAAATCCCCTCCCCCACTGACCCTTCCTCTCCCCTCTCTTTCCCTCCTGCCAGGCCCCCTTTCCCTCTGCAGGTCCCACCCAGAAGCTTTTATTCTTCGCAGTTTGTGCTCCATCTCATGCTGTGCTTTTAAAATTTCTTAGTTCTGGAGTGTTTTAATGTGACCAACTTTTAACTTTTGCGTGTGACTTCAGTGTATTATACTTACTCCACGAATTTCCAACTGTGTTTTTTATCTTTATGTTTCACTTTTTTAACTGTTCGGGTAAGAGTATATTTTAAGCCCCACTGTTCCCCCTTATTAGGTTCTTATGTCACCCTTTTTATCGCCTTTTATATGTCTCGTTTTCATCTTTTTATTAAATTTATCACTCAGCTGGAGAGTAGCGTATTGTGTCACTGCCAGCCCTCACATGCCCATGTTGGGCTGAGGATTGAAATTACAATAAAAAAGAAAGAAAGCACAGTGGGCTGTTCTCATCACTGAGAGTAGGAAACCACATGCGCCAGCTGCACTGCAGTCATTCAGTAGCTCTCGTCGGCGTGCCAGCCAAGTAGGTGACAATCCTAACTGAAGCTTCATTTAAATTGCTGTATGTGTAGACTGTTTATTTTCTGACCGACTCTTGGGCTCTAGCCAGAGACAAAATTGTTAATGTATGTGTCATCCTGCATGAGGAGCGGAAGATAGTTTCTGAGTAATTTTTTTCTTGGTGTACGCTGTTGAAGGGAATAAAGAAGCATTATGAACTTCCAATGGGCTAGTCGTTAAGACCCAGTCTAGGATCATGTTTATTTCTGTCCCTTATCTTCTCCCTTTTACTGATGTCTTGCTCTTTCGTTCCCTTGAGTTCATTCACCAGCTGAAGTACGAACTTCTTCCTTTCCATTTTCTTGTTTGTTACTACATTGCACAACTTGTCAAAGATATTGTAGAAGACATGCATTCGCCATTTCGCCATCTCCTACATGCAATCTCTGTTGTGTATTTATGAATCTTCAACCACATACACCCCATACTTTGTTACATTGTACAGTGTTATGGATTCAGCTTTCTTTTTTCTTTCCTTGTTTATTGCTATTTCATTACGTAGTTTACTCAGAAGAATTACATTTTTATTCTTCTTTCCTTGGTATACGAGCATGGTGCAGTCTGTGTTGTCACTATGGTGCAGTGTGGTGGTGTAGTGTGTTTCAGCGTGGGCTCCCAAACTTCATTGAGGATTTCACGACGGATCTTGTTCATTGTACCAACTAATGAAGTTTTCTTTCATTGAGTTTCTGAGCAAGTTGAAGAGATGTAAAGAAGTTGTCAGTCATCACATTTCTCCCTTGATTTATAAATGGCTCCTTAAGATGCAGAACGACATACTGTCCAAGAATTTACTACGGACTGCAGTTGTGCCATGTTGTTGTCAAGTCTTCGAAGTAAACACTCCACAAACGAATTCACGGAACTCAGATATCGAGGGCTTCAGTTATGCAAGTATCAATATATCTGCTTGTGTATAGTGAAGTGCATAGGGACCTGACGATGGTATTACTGAGGTGATGAAGCTGGTTATCTGAATAAAATAACTTATCACGGCAGTGTTGACGATTTTCCTTGGTAAATATTTGACCCAATGTTGTCCCTTATCTACAGTGGGTCAACAGAGATACTCTTCAAGTGGTTGCTTGTTTCTATGCGTGTCCTCTTTTCTGGAGTATGGAAAAGCAGTACATGTATACTATGTCGTCCGTCGCCAGCCAACCAGAATATGAGACCATGTCTTATTTCTTGGAGTTACTTTACTTAGTAATTGTTGCTCATCAATCGTTAGATTTTCTCCAGGACAGTAAAAAGGAATACTGTTTTCAAATAATTTTCCCTCTAATTTCAGATACAAGAGGCGTTCAGCATGGGTTGATTTTTCATCGAGAAAGAGAAATCTGAGAAGTTTCTGAAATCGGTCCCTTGGCGAAATGTCTTTGACAAAAAATAGGCTTCCGAGGGTGCGACCACAGATCATCCACAGAGAAATCATTGCTACAAATGACACTCCAAACATACATGATGCCTAGCAGTTTACCCAAGTGACACAGTCCAGTCATTGTATTTTAGTACTTTCAGTGCAAATTTGATTCTCTGTGTTTTTTCAAGAGATGTAGCACTGCTACATGAAAAATAAGACGGAAGATACTGGTGACAGCGACATGTGCTCTTTGACAAGCATAAGCAGTGCGACCTCCTCTTTTCTTCTGGATGTTCAGAGCCGACCTCTTTCCAGAAGATGAAAAACTGGCAATCTCCCACACGATTTCATCCCTAGCAACAATCTTTCTAGACACTTCCAACTTTGCCTGCTGTGATGCAAGAGGTGATGATTGACGTAGATCAGCATATGAATCATCTTCCACTAATCGCTCCTCGTTCACAACGTCCTCACTCCACTTGTCTCAGGTAAATAATCATCATATTCAGCAGTGAAGTCAATTTTCGATTCAACTTAATTTTCGATTCAACTTCGGAATCCTGTAAGAGATATTGCTATATCTCTTACAGGATTCTTCATCAGAAAGTCCACGCTGACGACACATTTTCGAAAACGTGTTTCGTGGACGAAGACTATTGCCTTAATGAGACGATATAAACGATGAGAAATCGGAATTTTCACTTGATGAGGTCCAACAATGATGAACAACTCCCCAGCATGTCTGGTGACTGTTGCTTCATTGATGGATAAGTTACACCTATTCAGAAGAGAAATTACAGTAGAGTCAGATTCACCGCTTTCGCCACTCTAGGTATGTGGAATGAAATGGGGAAGAAAATATAAATATATTGTAAATCCTAATACATCCTCGTAAAGAGGAGAAAAAATTAGGAAAATTCATATGATTTCATCAACAAAGTAAATATTTTGGATATGACAATGACGGGAATAAGTATGAAATTGGTCATTTTGACCACGTCCGTCGTTCTAGTGATAATACTATGTAATGTTTTGTCAGCTAGCCCAAGTATTGTGTCATTCATATGGGAAGGAAAAGACTGTATTGAACATTGTAGAAAGAGTTAACCCAGTAGACCAGTCGCATATCAAGTTTGCTCAACTGTCCAAACCCTGCAAAAAGTTTAAAAGAATTATCCTACAGGATCGATTGTATTAGGTATTTTGATCAAGGTAGGGTGGCAGGAACTGAGGAAATGAATTAGAATTGACGAAACTAATGATGGGGTTAGGAGTCCAAAAGAATAGACACCGCACATATATAATTAAGTTGAAGATAGCCAGTGATACCTTCAGTGTGGATGCCCACCACGTTTGAACTCCTTCGTGAATCAGCGAAGTGCTGCTAGTAATGAAGATAATGAGCGAGGGACATTACATTCGTAGTGTGTGGATACGTTGAGAATTTGGGTCTGATGGGAGGCTTGGTAGGGTAGTCTGTGCTCTTGCGATGACCACTGTGTCCAGATGGCTTAGTGGTCAGAGAAACTCCCTTGTAACCAGGAAACACAGGTTCGAATACTGGTCCAGGTTCGATTCCCCATTGATTACAACCAGTCCCTACTTGCAGCCCATGTCTGTAATTCCTTTGTGTGTTAATTCATAGTGACTGCTGGATAAAATATGTTGTCCGTTTTTTCGGATATATCAGAAAGAACAGATACCACATATATATCGTTAAATAAGTAATACAACACATCTTTTTTTCAGTCAGTTTTGGTTGAGAAAATGCGGGATTTGTTGTGGGACATCATGGATTATTCCGACGTGAGCACCCTTAGTTCAATTAAGTTCCGTTAGTTGGGGGTGCTACATGTAGCCTTCAAAATGGCATGTATAATGAAGGCGCGTTCCAGGCAGACAGCTGTCGTTGTACTTCATTTGATGGAAAATCAGTGTATCGCAGATATTCGTAGGCACTTGCAGAATGTCTACGGAGATCTATCAGTGAACAACAGCATGGTGAGTCGTTGAGGGAGGCATCTGTCATCATCATCATCATCAGCAGCATCACAACAAGATCTTGGAAGCCTCTCCGACCTCCAGCATGCCAGCCTGCCTCACAGATGCAAGTATTGCAGTGTTGCACTCACATTTGAGGTGATCGACGAATCACAATGAGACACCTCGCCACACAACTGCAGACTCGTCTACCAGTTGGGGTACTGAAAGCGGTGTTCCAGCTGGGGTCTTCGGTGCCCAACAGAAGACGATAGAAAGAAACAGTTTGGCCCAGTGAAGCATGCACTCCGCAGGAAGCAGTTTGTGGGTGGTGAGGATGTTACTCATGTAGCAAGACGTTGGCTCTAACGTCGACTAGTAGAGTGATACCATGCAGGCAAGCAGTCCCTTCCAGTAAGGTGGCGTAAGGACGTCCCATTGGAAGGAGATCTGGTGGACAAATATG
The DNA here is from genome assembly GCF_023864275.1 of Schistocerca cancellata. Taxonomy (NCBI): domain Eukaryota; kingdom Metazoa; phylum Arthropoda; class Insecta; order Orthoptera; family Acrididae; genus Schistocerca; species Schistocerca cancellata. The sequence goes on from NC_064631.1 coordinate 515,794,801, forward strand.
GTCTTGTATCCATAAGAGTCGGGAATAACATGGTGTATTGGAATCTTGAATAAAACCAATCTTCCTTCAGAAAAAATGTGTTGCATCAAATATCGAACACCCTCGTAGTTCAGTCTCTTCCGTAGGCAGTGGACAGGATCTGTGGTGACTTCTTCTTGCGTCTAATGGCTTTATTCATCTCACCAGTCGTTATATTCGGATGGTCATAATCTTCAATATTACGTGCTTTTAGTTTCTCTAATGAACGACATGAACGTTTAAAGAAGTTTAGGAGTGCTTATATGGCTTGTTTGGATCATTTAGCAGCCGTCCCAACTGACCAAATTTGGTGCCAACCAAACTCAGGATCCTATATCGTATTGCCCACATTTTTATTGTCTCAAACAGCATTTCTTAAATTTCTCGAAGAAAATTATGCATTCGAGATATTCAGGATATTCTGTCATCAGAATGAATATTTCACTACGCTGCCAAGTTTAGACTGACTTGAAGGTCACTGCCAGAATAAAACTCTAGGCCGGGCAGCAACGCGTACCTGGTACCTTGCTTTCTGCAGACATTGCTCTTACTGAGTGTTGTGTGTTTGCACGAATCCCCACCCGTCGTCATTTCTTCTAGAAGTGCCAGTTCAGGGAGGTATACGAGACAATGTCTGCAAGTTTAGAAAGAAGGAAGCAGATATATACTGGCAGAAGTGAAACTGTGAGGACGAGCCGTGCTCACCAAGAGCACTGTCTTTCGTAGCTTTTGATTTACAACGATCCGGATACTTGCCCCAGTTGCACATAATTTATAGGAGCAGCATACACTGTGGTTCTGAGTCAACTTTAGTGACAGACTGTGTTAAACTGTCCAGAAATTGTCACATTAAATTAAGTGACTAATCATGTTTACTCGAAACTTTCACCTTTTATTTCACAGCTGCCCCTTACACTTAACATTTGATTTTCGTTTGCTTACTTTGTGCCTGAAACATCTATCGGCGTTTGCACAAGGATCTTCGTTTTTAATTGTCGTGGTTCTCGCACCCTCAAATTAATTAACATTTCCTTCTCAAACATTTCGATGATCTCTCCCGTATGACTAAGATAAACTCACGTCTACACAATTTTCCAATACGCAGCTTTGTTCCACTAACTGTAGAACGTTTCACAATCCACAATCTCTGCGAGATTACTAAACATTGCTTCTGTGTTTTATTTTCTGTGATTTTTCATGATTGCTTCGATGTTGATATTGCAGATACACAGTCTTGATCAAAAGTATCCGAACTAACTGAATTGCATTTCGCCTGAGTCGCATGAAACCCGCATAACACAGCTGCATAGCAGGTTCTCTAATCCTCCTCGGTACAGTCGTCTGAATATTGAAAATGGTTCCAACAAGTCATCACTAGGAAAAACTGCTCTGTATCGCTATTACTTAAGATGTAAAGTAACACCACGATACTATAAATATCAGAGAACATCTTATCACATATAAGACTGTCCTTAAGGCTTGTAAGCTCACATTTATTAAAATAAATGACATACCTGAAATGCTACCACACTCATTATTTCGTCAGATAGGTAATGCACGTAGTAAGTTAGTCATATTCATGATTTCCTCTTCAAAGTAACATACCATACTTATTATTTAACCCAAAATGACATTAAAAATTTAAGTTATTCACGAGCAGCTAGTTGAGAATATGTATGACCTTCAAATGACACGATGAACCGTCTCGTTCTGCATATGGATTCAAACGCAAGTCATGCAGACTAAGCAAAGATTTTGTGACTAACTGAAACTAGCAGTCATTCCTGACAAGGTATACAGAGAGTGATATGACTCGATTTTAGACAGTATCAGTTAGCAAATATCAACTTAAAATTACATAACGTAAACATTTTTAACGGACGTGAAGTCCTACCCAGCATCTATTGTCCCTGTTAACGAACTACGAGAGATGTGAAATATTGTTTCTTCACAAGTAATTTACTTGAAATTCCGTGAGGTAAGGCTTTGTGTTGGACAGGGATTCGAACCCAGAACCTAATCGGATTGTTATCGAAGCACAATCAACTGTGACATATCGGATTTTCTCGGCAGTAGCTAGATGTTTTAACCGAAATGACGAGACGAAACATTAATTTTTTCTTTCCCAGACTCCAACCCGTCAACTATCGCTGTTATATTCTAGAGGAAACGAACCTTAAATATGGGTTTGTTACACCAGCGGCGATATGTGAGCATGTTTGAACTAGAAATAATATGAAGAAGAGTTCAGTGCTGACTGGGAATTGAACACCACTCATACCGTTGTTGAGTACACACAAATAGACGTCAGCTATTCTTTTCTCCACCAGCAGCTCGGAATAACGTCCTTGAACTTACAGTGATCTCGCAAATAGTTCTGTGTCTCACTGGGAGTAAAACTCATCGGATATCATTAGTGTTAACAACGAATCAAAATACACTAAAAATCAAAATTATTATCCACCAGCAGATACAGGGTGTTTCAAAAATGACCGGTATATTTGAAACGGCAATAAAAACTAAACGAGCAGCGATAGAAATACACCGTTTGTTGCAATATGCTTGGGACAACAGTACATTTTCAGGCAGACAAACTTTCGAAATTACAGTAGTTACAATTTTCAACAACAGATGGCGCTGCGGTCTGGGAAACTCTGTAGTACGATATTTTCCACATATCCACCATGCGTAGCAATAATATGGCGTAGTCTCTGAATGAAATTACCCAAAACCTTTGACAACGTGTCTGGCGGAATGGCTTCACATGCAGATGAGATGTACTGCTTCAGCTGTTCAATTGTTTCTTTATTCTGGCGGTACACCTGGTCTTTCAAGTGTCCCCACAGAAAGAAGTCACAGGGGTTCATGTCTGGCGAATAGGGAGGCCAATCCACGCCGCCTCCTGTATGTTTTGGATAGCCCAAAGCAATCACACGATCATCGAAATATTCATTCAGGAAATTAAAGACGTCGGCCGTGCGATGTGGCCGGGCACCATCTTGCATAAACCACGAGGTATTCGCAGTGTCGTCTAAGGCAGTTTGTACCGCCACAAATTCACGAAGAATGTCCAGATAGCGTGATGCAGTAATCGTTTCGGATCTGAAAAATGGGCCAATGATTCCTTTGGAAGAAATGGCGGCCCAGACCAGTACTTTTTGAGGATGCAGGGACGATGGGACTGCAACATGGGGCTTTTCGGTTCCCCACATGCGCCAGTTCTGTTTATTGACGAAGCCGTCCAGGTAACAATAAGCTTCGTCAGTAAACCAAATGCTGCCCACATGCATATCGCCGTCATCAATCCTGTGCACTATATCGTTAGCGAATGTCTCTCGTGCAGCAATGGTAGCGGCGCTGAGGAGTTGCCGCGTTTGAATTTTGTATGGATAGAGGTGTAAACTCTGGCGCATGAGACGATACGTGGACGTTGGCGTAATTTGGACCGCAGCTGCAACACGGCGAACGGAAACCCGAGGCCGCTGTTGGATCACCTGCTGCACTAGCTGCGCGTTGCCCTCTGTGGTTGCCGTACGTGGTCGCCCTACCTTTCCAGCACGTTCATCCGTCACGTTCCCAGTCCGTTGAAATTTTTCAAACAGATCCTTTATTGTATCGCTTTTCGGTCCTTTGGTTACATTAAACCTCCGTTGAAAACTTCGTCTTGTTGCAACAACACTGTGTTCTAGGCAGTGGAATTCCAACACCAGAAAAATCCTCTGTTCTAAGGAATAAACCATGTTGTCTACAGCACTCTTGCAGGTTGTGAACAGCACACGCTTACAGCAGAAAGACGACGTACAGAATGGCGCACCCACAGACTGCGTTGTCTTCTATATCTTTCACATCACTTGCAGCGCCATCTGTTGTTGAAAATTGTAACTACTGTAATTTCGAAAGTTTGTCCGCCTGAAAATGTACTGTTGTCCCAAGCATATTGCAACAAACGGTGTATTTCTATCGCTGCTCGTTTAGTTTTTATTGCCGTTTCAAATATACCGGTCATTTTTGAAACACCCTGTAGGTATTCTCATGCTAGAGCTTGGTAATACATAATGAAAACTTTAGTGCCGGGACAGGATTCGAACCTATTCACGCGCAATATGTGGAGATGTTGAGGAATCTGCAGTTTTGAACAAACAACAAATTGTAGTGGAGCTGTATTGTCACGAAGGGATCAAATTCCGCGTTAAGGGCCGTCTGAGTTCCACTCCCAGTTCAGAACCAATTTTATCGACATACAGAAGCCCAAATAAAAGATGGAATGTGTCCTGTGACCCTACATAGCGATTCATTCGTCACTAGAAATAAATAATTAGTATAATAAAGGTTTCTGGTGATAGAGTTTCTTCTACATATAGCCACTCCTGAGTTTATTTTGATTCAACCTAACGTCTACTTGGCAGGAAAGGAATATCATGTTTAATATGAATTTCAGACCACAATGCCATTATACCTTCTTCACTTGGCGTCGCCAGAATATAATAGAATATGTCTCTCCCTATCAAAAATCGTCAGCAGAAGTCGGAATCGAACCCACACGATAAGCATAGGAACCTATCATCAATCCAACAGACCAAATTCCCTTCTCTGTGACTCATTTCTCTACCGTAATGCCGTTGCGCCAGACTGGGTGTGAATTCTGACACATAGGCTCCCTGTAGTGGTTTGCAGCGTGTTTAGTACATTCATTTACTTGGTTGACCGAATCGCCTCGAACTAGCTGCCTCGGGTACCAGCGCATACATTTGACGCTATTTTGTAATCACCGAAATAAAATAACGTAACCCCACCTACACAGAACTGACAATAGTGTAGGATACAGAAATTTAAATAGGAAGTGTTCCTTTCGACTTGAGCTACTCTACTGCGCTATCTGTTTGTTGAAAACGTCCTGCAAACCAAAAGAAAAGCTGTAACTGCCTGTCTCTCCGAATTCTAGATCCGGTCATATGTATTCTCCCACAGCACTGTTGAATGCAGAAATTCTGGAAGAATTGTGCTTGACTTCTGGATGTACTGTATGTAGGTGTGAGGAAGTAGCGTAGCGGTAAGCGTCTTGCACCGTCGATTAAACGTCTCGAGTTCGAGTATATTCACTGCTGCTGTTTTTTTTTTTTTTAAACGCAATCCTGCTGCCTGCTGAAGTTAACAATCTAATGAAACTTTGAACATAATTCCCTTTACTTCTCACCCCGAAATAGTTGCGTGTGGAAAAGCGCCTAACTTCTGCTACATTTTATTCTTTTCAGGTTTAATAGACGGCCAGGCAGCAGATGCATCTCGAAACTTTTGTATTATGTATGGAGAGAGCGCATCTTGCCAAAATACGTCAGAAAAGTATTTTCTATGTTAGATGTCGTTTGGTAGTGGCATTCTATTCTTCCTCAAACCTTGTTTGACAGCTTTAACTCAGAATAAGTTTCCTACATGCATGTAATCAATAAACTGAATGTGCATTGTCGGACTGTAATAAATAACATCAGAGAAATCCCGTATATAGTTGATGATTAATTTCTCTCTCATGTTTTAACAACACTAAAAGAAACCTTACGAAAATTATGCACTCTGTTATAAGAAATGAAATAAAACTACCCACGATAACCTTACGATGAATGTCTGTTTTAATAAAAGTGAGTATCTGTACACAAGCGTGCCTCTATCGGCACGAATTAGTAAAATGCTACTCACTTGGATTTCGATTGGGTCTGTGTCTAATTGGTATGCTGCGTCATGCTCAAGAGGATTGCAAATGTGGCATTTCATAAACAAAGTGCTGTTATTCTAGAAACCCAAAATTTGCTCGTCAGCAGCGGAGAGAGGCGTTATCTGTTGTGCATCATTGCAAGTTTTTCACCATTGCACTATGAGCTGAAAGTATTTTCTTGCGATTTCCTTATTGATGCTGATCTGGCTGCTTTGATTCTTTCACACAAGGGACAAAAACAGTATAGTCAGGGAAACTCCAACCGCGAACCATAATAGACGCTTTTTTACAGGTCAGCACCTTACCACAGGGCTAGCAAAGAGGAAGGCGTCTTGGTTTACTCTTACCAAGCCAATAGTGGCTAGAACTCGTAAACGGCTATTTAAAGGCCAAGATTACTTGCGATTTCGACGAACAACGACTTTCCTGGACTGAAAACCGCACATTTACAGTCAAGCGATAATAACTCAGATTATTCAAAGGAAATGACAGGAAAAATCAAGTGACTTTTGAGGCTTAATTCCGTGCACACCAGGACGTAGCTCGTCGATCAAAGAGTTCGCAAACATACCTTGCCTTGTTGCCAAATCTCATTTACAGCACCAGAAGGAAGAAAACAAACCAATGTGTTGCTACAGAGGGCTAGAGAGTGACCATAGCTGGCGTCTGAAAGACGTGGCTGCCACGGCCTGGCATACGTAATGCGTCTTATTCGCATTCCTGTAACTAGGTTTAGGGACTGGAGCGTAGTTACTAATAATACTCAGAACTGACTGCAAACTAAGCGTCATAAATCAGTTACTCTCATAGTTCTTTTTATATATCTTTTGTGCCTGGCCGATAGTCGAACACAACAAACAAATAAAAATAAAAAAGGATATATGTTTGTGTGTGTGTGTGTGTGTTTGTGTGTGTGTGTGACAGAGAGAGAGAGAGAGAGAGAGAGAGAGAGAGAGAGAGAGAGAGAGATAAATACAAAAAAGAATGAGAGTGAGAGAGTAAAAATTTGTTGTAAAGAAATTATATCATGGTATGTAAAGAAATCTTTCATTAAAATGACTCGTTCCACATCATTACGAAATGTCGTATTCATGATCTATGGAACAAGTATTAATCTACTCTAATCATATCCAATCTAATCACAATGCTGACTAGCTATGAAGATTCATGAATTACCGAAGTTTTCGCTTATATCAGTAACCAGATATACACTTGAAAATACAAGACGACAGTTATTGTAATAAACCAGGACTCCTATCAAGACCCTTTCGTCCCTGTTAACTAACCACGGAAGATGTCTGATATACCTCCATTCAGAAGTAACAAAGTGTGCATGCTTTTAAAGATGAAGCACATGATGTGAAGTTCTGTGACGGAAGTACGAACCCAACACTTAATCGTATTGTTAACTAAGTAAAATCAAATGTTACATATCGGTTTTTCTAACTAGCTGCTAGGTGTTTGAATCTAAAATAAGGATGCAAACTGTTGTGCTTGAGCGACAATCGAACCGCACACCTACCGTCCTTCTTTATCATCCACGAATATAGCTTAAGTGTCAATTGCTTACACACCAACAGTAAGATGTGTGCGTGTTTGACCAGAAATAACGACACCTATTGCCATTGTTGGTAACACATGAACAGATATTAAAATGCACGTTAATTTTCACTAGCAGGCCAATGTGCACGTGATAGGGCTTGAAATGAAATTATGAATATTTTTGTACTGGGTTCAGGAATAGGACCCACACACTTACCTTTGGAGGACACCTAGAGAAGATTGCAGTCTTGGGAAAAGGAACGAAATGATTGAACTATACTGTCCCGAGAGATTCAGATCACCGAATTGTGATCACAGTCCAGCACCAAATTTTTCAACGTCTCTAGTTCAATCAAATACAAGTAATATACGAGCCCTGTTCCTTTAAATGGCCATCGGTTCGTCAAATAAACTAAAATTTTCTAATGTAAGTAAGTTTACTGGCGACAGTAGTTCTAAAAAATGGCTCTGAGCACTATGGGACTTAACATCTACGATAATCAATCCCCTAGAACTTAGAACTACTTAAACCTAACTAACCTAAGGACATCACACAACACCCAGTCATCACGAGGCAGAGAAAATCCCTGACATCGCCGGGAATCGGACCCGAGAACCCGGGCGTGGGGAGCGAGTACGCTACCGCACGACCACGAGCTGCGGACGACAGTAGTTCTGTTTACCATGACTTCCGCCTATGTCGTTTCATAACGTAAACCGGTTCTGCCCAGTTGGTAATGAAGGAACATGATGTTTAATGCGGATTATGGATTATAATGTCTTTTTCTTTAGGTTACCAGAGGTAAAGCAAATTTGTTTGTGCCTCTTAAATGTAAATGCCTGAAGTAACGCATTGCACCTGTGATACTTCGTTCCACCAGACGATTGGGGCCACATTACCCAGCCCTAGGAGTGTGCTGCAACGGATGATGTGCTTAGCTTACAAAATTAGTCACGGTCCAAAAATGCTAGTCTATTAAATGGTTAAGTAGAAGCAAGCTTCTGACGGGCAGATTATGCTATTCTCATGTCAGCAGGATGTAAAGACTCTTCTAGGTATCATAGCCTCGATGTGAAGCCATTTTGAAATTTTCAATAATTCAGCAAATTTCGTAAATCGAGAAAACCCACTGTGAAGTGTGAGGTTGCCTGATAATTCGATTATTACCGTCGTTACTTCTATTATTTTCTTCATACCGCAGCTTGAACACATGTGCTTGATCATTTAATGCCTTTTGGTCATTATAGAAAGTAGTTGCCCAAGAACAGGTTCTTTCCCTGTCTACGGAATCGTTTTCATGTTAATATCAAACATCAGAAATTACTCGTAGATTACACTAAAACCAAAATAATTGATGAAGATGTTGCTTGATAACAAAAACGCACTGCCTTTATTCATTTACTAGAAATGGCTGTCGAATACTGCCGAACCAAGAGCCAAAGGATTTTACTGCATTCCGATATACGTCATTGCCAGTTCTTCCATATGATTTGGTCGACGTGACCTGTTTCAAGTTGTGTATAATAGACATTGTTTCAGAAAATAAATTGTTTTCCCTTGCAATAAACAGAAATATTTTCATACTAAGCTATCCGATCTGCACCGTCGTCCGAGAGCCTCGTAAAATGTAAGTTCCCCTAATAACTGGCTACGTAAGTCAACTTAAAGGTAAGAGGAAAGCAACGGTATACCACCTCCAACAGGACCGTGCCTATTAAAGCACTGTGGCGTTCAAGCCAATCTTCCAACTGTTGACTGTTTTACTTTACTATGGGTTTGAAAGTTAATGATCTTCGGGTTATTAACATTGTTGTGTTTTCATCCTGTTGCTTTGATACCAGTAAACGTAAGTAATCGGCCGAGCACTGTCACCATTCGAGTTGTGAAGGTGGTAAACAACGATGCTGTCGACCCCAGTTACAATTTTGGTCCTGGCTATGTTTCAGACGAAGCCCGCTATGTGCCTTTCTGTGTATTTCAAGATGTACTTTTAACACTTGGTACGCATCCTAATTGATATCTGATAGCACCGTATTTAGCAACGTGAATCAGATATGTTTTCAGAGCAGTATATCGGACAAAAAGTCAGTGCAGAGAGATTTTGTTTGTGTGTTGCGCGTGGTGCAAGAATGACTTGTGCTTTGCTTGCTTCTGTGATAGGATTCACCCCACTGAATGCGAGAAAGCTCACGAATGGACTGTCAATAATTTGAATTACGCAATAATACACTTAAAAGGTGTATTTTTGCGTTATGTATCCCGATAAAAATAACTGTAATTAGATTATATGCTTACTTGCTTATTACTCGTGCTTCTCGATGGCGTCCTCAAAAAATAAAAATAAAAATAAAGAGAGAGAGACAGAGAGAGAAGACAGAAATGTATTTCAAATATCAGCTCGTTGGCGCCATGTTCTGCTCGTTATGTAAAGCAAGGTAATATCTCGTTGTACTAGCGGTACAGGATTCTTTCTTTTCTCTCTGCAAACAACCAGGAACAGAATTCAGTAACAAATTAAACATTCAGCCAATTAAAAATTCAGCCTTTCTTGGTTATTTTGTTAATCATCTGTAATGTAGGAAACATCCTTGATTACTGATTTGTTATTACTACCATTGTTATTGTTATTCGTCACCTCACTACGGCTTTCCTATCACTCATTGCTGCCGATGCACTTAACAAATAGATCAGGATGAATGGAATGTGGGCTGTTTCGTCACGGAGAATATACACATTTATCTCGGCGTCATGTGTGAATGTGGAGTCATGTAAGATATGAAAATGTCAGTAGGAGAAGACGACTACGGGATGCTAGGGATGCAAGCAATAATACCCAACTATTTCTGTCGACTTAAGACCATGATGACAGACAAATTGGGGTCTCAGTGTATTTTGATTATAATTCGTTAGCCTTCTTGCGACCCCGTTCTAGTGAGCATGAATAATACTTTGCTTTTTGAACACCGAGCAATAACACACAAAGATAGTAGATGGAAGAATAAAAAGACACATGGGTGTGGATCCAGGTTCATTACTAGAAGACTAAATAAGAGGAAACATTATGAATGCAATGAATACTCTGGTTAGTATACATTATTTGTGTAGATCAGAAGATGAAAAATCACATCTGCACTTTAGTTTCTGTCTTAATGGGCATAATTTTTGTTTCTTCTCTTCTTAATTTTCAAATGAATTGATTACGACATGGCACAGAATAATTAGTTAACTGTGTTTCTACGTTCTCGTGCAATTCATGAAATTCTACTTGTATGATCACAAGACTGCACATAGACGCAATCGATTTTGAGGTGCAAAGTGTTTGTTATCTTACTTTTCGTGACAGGCGGGCAAAGTTGACTTCCAAATACTTTTTATTGTACTGAAATAATCTTTGGTCACAAATAAGCAGGTAAGTGTTTTATCCGTATATATTTTGTGGGAAACGGTAATCGTGATGGAACATTATACACCTGAATGTTTTACGCAACTGGTAAGAGAAAACGCTCCACATTAACCAATCCCGCGCCTCCGTATCGTCCTATGACACAAGCACGGTATTCTCCTCACATACTGTTACAGAGCTATTCCTAGCACAGCTGAGAACTGGCAATATCGTCACAAACATTTGGACACACTGTGAGAGTGCAATCACTTCCGAATATGATACTGAATTGACTCTCTAAATTCATGTAAACTAAGACACTGAGACAGAAAATTCAAATTTTTGGCTAAAGAAATGCTATTCTTCGCAAAAGTGACAACTTTTATTATGACATGTGGAATAGTCAGGTCTACTGACGGATGTTTGTGTCGGTCTGGCACAATATTTCGGCCACGTAACTCGTTGCCTTCTTCAGGTGCTACCTGAGACTGCTGTATTGGAGGATCTTGTCCAGTATTTATGCCCAGAGGGCATGGGTGCTCTCTTTGCCGTCCGGGTCCGCCTGGCGCTGCTTGTAATGTGTTGTCTCTTCTCCAGTGCTCACTCGGACGTCCGCGCCCGACTTGGTCGCCATCTGTGGCAGCTCTCTGAGGCCTGTCATGTGTCGGGCGTTCCGTTCACGGTCTGCGCCCGGCGGGTGCTACTCCTGAGATTTTGGTCCCTACCTGGTGCTCCCATGAACGTCCGCGACCGGCTCGTCCACTGTCTGTGGTCATGGCATTGGTCTCCATCTCTGGCAGCTCTCTGAGGCAGTGCAAGCAGGACCATGCTACTCAAGCGAAGGGTGTGGCGGATCGCCGCCAGGCGGGACGGGCTCGGGCCACCGATTCCGCCCCGTCTGCGGCCTCATCCGGCCCCCACGTACGACGACGCGGCAAACGACAATGGACCACGAGACGGCATATTCTAGGGAAACAGGCCCGCTTACAGCGGCGCAATTGTACGTCATCCTGCACCGAATGTCACGGGATACTGATTACCGGGAACGAGCAGCCGACGAACGAGCTCTCCACTTGTTCCACCAGTACCTCAAGTCAATCGGTTGCGTGGTCAATGAAGAGGAACGAGTACCGTCGGGAGCCCTGACAGGCGTGTTGAATACAGACGACACTGCTCTGCCAGCGGCGGCCCCGATGAGTGTTGCACCACCAGTCCCAGTTCCAGAAGAAACTGGTGGACTGCTGGCTGCCACTCCGGTCTCTTCCAGTGAAGAGGCCACAGATTACCGGAAACTTTACCGCCAGGCGTGACGAGAGAAGACGTCACCGTCCTGCCACGTGACGACACTATCGTAGAGGCCAACCTTGGCGACCTGCTCGAGGCGGAAGCCATGGCAACACCGCAGACCTCCAGGAAGAGGCCGGCAGCAATAGAGGAGGACGACTCCTCCACATTCTCTCAGTCTGTTTGCAGGAGAAGCCAGAAGCAGAAGATGGCAGATGACTCAGCCCCCACTGAGGCAGACCAGACAACAGACGACGGGTTCACCGTCCCGAAGCGGCGGCACACTGCTCGGGCCAAACGGCTCCAAACAGTGCAGCCGCTCCCGACGACGAACTCATTCATCGACATCGACGAGCCAGGAGCCATGGAGGCCACTGAGCCACCCAAGAGGCGGGCACCCGCCCCACCACCGACAACTGTCTCATGGACGGACACTTACAAGTCCTTCCTTGATAAATTTGAGACAGTTGCGTCCGCTGCCAAGGTCAAATGTGTCGGGTGAGACCTATACCGGGTTTCGACCGCCACCATGGATGACCACTGAGCAGCCATGAAGATCATTGAGACCGACAAGCTACACTGCTTTACACATAATGTGGAGCCCGTGAAGCAGCTGAAGGTGGTTTTCCGCCGCCTCCCGCTGAAAATGGAGCCCTCGCACCTCAAAGAATAACTGGCGGGGCTGGGCTACATGGCCAGCTCCCTGACCATCATGAGATCGCCCAGGATAAGGCGAGACATGCCTCTTTTCCTATTTGTCCTCCCAGACAACTTCGAAAACCGAAAAATCTTCCAGCTGCAGATGGTGGCCCGGATTGGGGTGGAAGTGGAGCCGCTCAAGGCCAATGGGAGGCGCGCCCAGTGCTTCTCCTGCCAGGGCCTTGACCACGTGGCTCGCTACTGCTCCATGCCAGCTCGCTGTGTCAAGTGCGCCGACTCCCACCAGAGTCGGGACAGCACGAAGAAGAGAGAGGAGGCGCCAAAGTGCTGCAACTGTAGCGAGCCACATGTGGCGAGCTACAGAGGCTGCGCTGCATTCCGCCGCCGCCCACGGCAGAACGGACGATCAGCACCTGCCAGGAAGGTGCAACCTAGCACCAGCTACGCCTCCGCCACCAAGGGGGAGTCTGCTGACACCACCACCAGACGACAAGTGGCCTTCCCGCCACTTCCGCAACGGGGTGGAACGAGACCGCACCATCCACCGCGCCTGGCTCGTCAGCCCCACAGGCTGACTCCCAGGCCGACCACCACAAGGGCAGACGACGCACTGCCCGTCCACTCAACACTCCCGCGCCGCAGGCTGCTGGCGCGCCCGCCGCTGCGGCTGTACCCGCACCATCAACAGGACAAGGAGCCGCAGACCTGGGAGCCCTTCTGGGCTCTCTCTCTGCCCTGCTCCAACAACTGCCCGTGCTCGTCACGGCAGTCACGGAGGCCCTCCAGGCTGCTACCGTCACCATGAAGCCACACCATGGATAATCCATTCATCCACGGAGTGACTGTTTGCGGCTTCAACGCAAACAGCCTGTTCCCCCAACAAGGTGAGTTTCGCCAGTTCATGCAGGACGAGGCCATTGACCTCTGCCTGGTCGGCGAAACTCACCTTAAACCTGGGGTCCACGTGCGTGTAGCAAACTATGTTTGCTACCGCAGTGAGAGGCCAACAGCCGGCGGTGGCACCGCCATCTATGTACGTGCATCACTCAGGCACCACCAGGTGCAACTTCCGGACCTGGCAACCCTGCAAGCCACTGGGGTGACGGTCACCACGTCACCCGGGCAGATCACGTTCGTGGCAGTATACAGGCCACCACGCGGACACCTCCAGGAGGCGGACGTCGACGCGCTGCTGACAGTTGGGGGAAGTCCGCTGACACCACCACCAGACGACAAGTGGCCTTCCCGCCACTTCGGCAACGGGGTGGAACGAGACCGCACCATCCACCGCGCCTGGCTCGTCAGCCCCACAGGCTGACTCCCAGGCCGACCACCACAAGGGCAGAATGTATAACTTTACACACAGCCACGGGATGTTGTAATTGCCTGGTTTCCGTAGCCCCAGGTAGTCCTTCACACTCCCTAGCATTGCCGCAAGTTTGGAGGGTGGACAGAAGATACTCTTGATATCATATTTTGAAAGAATTCTGCTGATCTTTGCAGAAATAGGTCCAGCATATGGCAGTTATGCCACCTTCATCGTCTCCTCTGGCTCCTCTTCTGTACCCTGTGATTGGCTAGTAGTACAAAGTGCCCTTTGGATGTCTGTGGAGGTGTATCCATTGATGCTGAACACCAGATGTAGATGTTCTATCTCCGTGCCCAGACTTTCTGTATCCGACAGAGCTCGAGCCCTGTGAACTAATGTTTTCTAGCCTCCATTCTTCTGTGCCAGCTACTGGCTTGAAGGTATAAGTCAGTGCGGGTGGGCTTACGATACACACTGTGCCACAGAGTGCCGTCTGCTTTCCTCTTGACCAGGACATCCAAGAATGGGAGCTGTCCATCCTTCTCTATCTCCATAGTAAATTTTATATTTGGGTGGCGTGAATTTAGATGTTCCAAAAAGTCATGTAGGCTTCTCCCTGCCATGGGGCCAAATGACAAAAGTGTCAGCGGCATACTTAAGAAAGCACCTGGGTTGGTAAGTGGCTGATGCAAATGCCTCCGCTTCATACCTTTCCATGAAAAGGTTTGCTACCACTGGTGATCAAGGGTTGCCTATTGCCACTCCTTCCGTTTGCTCATAAAATTTACCCCAATAAAGAAAATATGTTGATGTCAGTACAGGTCGAGCAGGGCACCATCGAACTTCTCTCCAATCATATTGAGTGAACCGGTGATTGGCACTCGTGTGAAGAGCGACACCACATCGAAACTGACCATGATGTTAGAGTCTACGGTGTGTAGCTGCCTTAGCCGTTGTAGGAAATCCTCCGAGTTCCGAATGTGGTGTGCACAATTGCCCACATATGGTGCCAATACCTTCTTCAGGTATTGTGCAGTGAGGTATGTCGCTGCACCGATGTTACTGACAATAGGTCGAAGAGGGACCCTCTCCTTATGGACCTTGGGGTGGTACTCGTGCTTTGGTATGAAGCTTCTTGATGACCTGTTAAAGTAGACCTGTCTCCTCCAGCAACTTCCGGGTCTTCTTGTCCACCTTGTCAGTGGTGTCGCCATCTAGTGGTTTGTAAGCAGTGTCTTCCAGAAGTTGTTGTACCTTCCTGTCATACTCCAACTTGTTTAAGATGACCGTGGAGTTACCCTCATCAGCTGGCAGAACTACAAAGCTGTCATCCTCCTGTAGCTGCCTGAGTACCACCCTCTCTTCGCTCGAGATGTTAGATTTGGGGGGCATCGTCATGGCGAGTGCCCTGCAGGTCTCCCTCCGGATCTCTTCAGACACAATGGAAGGTAGCGTGTTGACGACTTGCTCAACCGCATTGATGAAGGCTTCAACAGGTACGCTTCTGGGAGTCACTGCAAAGTTGAGGCCCTTGCTGAGTGCTTTTGAGGTGGCCTCATCGTGCTGACAGGTTGACCACTGTCCACGTGTCCCCATCCTGTTGTACGTTCTCGTTAAGGAGCTCAAATTTGGCCTGTTGACATGCTGTTGATTTCCTCGTGGTGCATTCAGCCAAGGACCATGAGGCACCATCAACCTGGTCCCAGTATTCTCGGATCAGGGTAGCTCCTATGGAAAGGTGCAGATACAGCAAATCCCTGGACGTGACGTCTAGGCGGTGGCACATGTCACGCACTCTTTCTCTTACCAGCGCGAGGCTGCCTCGGTGTTTGATTCTGTTCGCCATTTTGGTGTTAACATGATGCTTGAACCTGGCGAAGACAGGAACTACATCCCCCTCTCGGCATCTCAGAAGGAAACTGAGAGAACTCAGCATCCTCCCCTTCCTCTGTCGATGCTTATCCAGCTTCTTGATACTAAGGTACATCTCCTCCCTGTAGAGTCTTCTGATGTAACTCTTCAGGCTTTCCCGCCGAGATCCCGACATGTGGAATAATCGGGTCTCCTGTTGGATGTCTGTATTGCTCTGGCACAATATTTCGGCTATGTAACTCGTTGCCTTCTTCAGGTGTCACCTGAGACTGCTGTATTGGAGGATCTTGTCCAGTATTTCTGCCCACAGTGCGCTGGGTGCACTCTTTGACGTCCGCGCCCGCCTGGCGCTGCTTGTAATGTGTTGTCTCTTTCCCGGTGCTCCCTCCAACATCAGCACCACTTACCAACTTGGGTATGTCGCTGACACTTTTGTCATCTGACCCCGTAGCAGGGAGAAGCCTAGATGACTTTTTGGAACATCTAAATTCACGCCACCCAAGTATAAAATTTACTATGGAGCTAGCGAAGGATGGAGAGCTCCCATTCTTGGATGTCAGGGTCAAGAGGAAGGCAGATGGCACACTAACTTACACCTTCAAGCCAGTAGCTGCCACAACCTTGCCCAGAGGAATGGAGTCTTGAAAACATTAGTTCACAGGGCTCGAACTCTGTCGGATACAGAAAGTCTGGGCACAGAGATAGAACATCTACAGCTGGTGTTCAGCAGAAATGGATACTTCTCCACAGACATCCAAAGGGCACATTGGACTACTAGCCAAACACAGGGTACAGAAGAGGAGCAGGAGGAGGCAAAGAAGGTGGCATACCTGCCACATGCTGGACCTATTTCTGCAAAGATCAGGAGAATTCTTTCAAAATATGATATAAAGAGTATCTTCTGTCCACCCTCCAAAATTTGTACAATGCTAGGGAGTGTGAAGGACGTCCTAGGACTAAATAAACCAGGCATTTACAACATCCCATGCCAGTGTGGAAAGTCATACATCAGGCAGACAATCAGGTCGGTGGACGTCAGGTGCAAAGAACACCTGAGGCATACTAGACTCGGACAGGCAACCAAATCTGCCATAGCGGAGCACTGTCTGGAGCTCAATTACTCAATGGACAACAACACCAAAATTGTGCCACAGATGCCTAGATTTTGGTACAGTGTCATAAAGGAGGCCATCGAGATCAAGGTCACAGACAACCTAATAAACCGAGACAGCGGTTACCATTTCAGCTCGGAGCTTATCAGGGCCCAACGAAAGGAACCAAGATACTCCTCAAGAAGTAGTAACACCGCAGGAGCAGCGCCAGGCGGGCTCGGACCGCGAATGGAGCGCCCAACAAAGGACGGGCCTCAGAGAACTGCCACAGATGGAGACCAAGTCGGGCGCGGACGTCCGACGGAGCACTGGGGAAGGACAACACCTTACAAGTAGCGCCAAGCAGGCGCGGACCACAAACAGCGCTCGACGGGAGACGGGCCTCAGACAGCTGCCACAACTGCAGATGGTGGACGTTCGCGGGCACGGACGTCTGTCGGAGCACCAGGGAAGTGCGAACACCTCAGGAGCAGCGACAAGTGGACGCGGACCACGAAGGAACTCCAAATGTGGGTCCGACCCCAGACAGCTACCACGATCACAGATGGTGGACGAGCCGGTCGCGAACGTCCGTGGGAGCACCAAGGAGGGGCCAAAACCTCAGGAGTAGCACCTGCCGGGTGCGGACCGTGAACAGGACGCCCGACACAAGACAGGCCTCAGAGAGCTGCCACAGATGGCGACCAAGTCGGGCGCGGACGTCCGAGTGAGCATCGGGGAAGAGACAACACATTACAAGCAGCACCACGCGGGCGCGGACGGCAAAGAGAGCACTCAGCGCCCTCTGGGCATAAATACTGGACACGATCCTCCGATATGGCACCACCCTGATGACATCACCCATGCCTCTTCCTTCCTTCAGAAGACCATCACTGACGCTGTGGAGGCTCATGTCCCTACCAAACTCATCCACCCTCACCGCCCTACGCTTCCTCCACAGGCCGTCCTTGTTCTGCGTGAATCCCCCAGGCTCTACCGCTCCTTCCTCCGCACTCGTGACCGGGATACCCTCACCCGCCACCGGCAATTACAGCGACATATCCGGAACCTCCTTACAGCAAAGAAACGGCGGGACTGGCGTCAGACATGCACACGCCTCAACTCCACCCTCCCTGTCAACTCCTCCAAGTACTGGTCACCCTTCCACCGCCTTACTGGTAGCCATCCCACCCCGAATTACCCCATCCTCCATGACGATCGTCCCTTTCCTGACAACCTCAGTAAAGCTAACCATTTTACTTCCCACCTATCCGAGGTCTTCTCCATTCCTGACGATCCCCATTTTGATTACTCCCTCTTCCCCACTGTCCTTGACCGTACTGACACCTCTGTCCCCCCGCTCACCCCTAGCTTCCAGTACTTGGATCGGTTACCCCCCTCCGACATCAACATTCCCATCACCATGCAAGACATCGCACTCGTCCTCCGCTCCAAACGCAACACCGCCCCTGGTCATGATGGCGTCACCTACTGTCACCTCAAGGAATCCCCTCCATCCTGGGGATGTAAAGCTTTTCGATAAAACTCTACCTGTGAAATGGATAATGAAATATCTAGGGGTAACCTTGTATGAGAAGTTAACATGGACCCCTCACATTAAGAGCATCTGCTCCAAGGCAAAAAGTACTCTAGTGAATACCAGGACGCCTTCTGGCAAAACTGGATGTGCACCACAGTGGTTAGACTTAGGATTTCTAAGACAGGATTCCGTAGACAGGGAAAGAACCTGTTCTTGGGCAGTTACTGTCTATAACGACCAAAATATATTAAATATTCTTCAAGCACATGTGTTCCAGCAGTGGCATGAAGAAAATAATAGTAATAATGACAGTAATAATCGTATTATCCGGTCACTTCACACTTCACAGTAGGTTTTCTCGAACTAAGAAATTTGCTGAATTAGTGAAAATTTCAAAATGGCTTCACATCGAGGCTATGATGCATAGAAGAGTCTTTACATCCTGCTGATATGAGAATAGCATAATCCGCGCGTCAGAAGCTTGCTTCTACTTAACCACTTAATAGACTACCATATTTCCACCGTGACTAACTTTGTGAGCTAAGCACATCATCCGTTGCGGCACACTTCTGGGGCTGGGAAATGTGGCCACAATGGTCTGGTGGAACGAACTATCACAGCTGCAATGCGTGACTTCAGGCAATTACTTTTAAAAGCCACGAACAGATTTACTTTACCTCTGGTAACCTCAAGAGAAAGACGTTATAATCCAGAATCCGTATTAAACATCATGTTCCTTCATTACCAACTGGGCAGAGCCGGTTTATGTTATGAAACGACATAGGCGGAAGTCATGGTAAACAGAAATGCTGTCAACAGTAAACTTACTTACATTAGAAAATAATAGTTTATTTGATGATACGATGGCCATTTAAAGGAACAGGGCTCTTATTTTTCTTGTACTTGATTGAACTAGAGACGTTGAAAAATTTGGTGCTGGACTGTGATCACAATTCGGGGATCTGAATCTCTCGGGACAGTATAGTTCAATCATTTCGTTCCTTTTCCCAAGACTGCAATCTTCTCTAGGTGTCCTCCAAAGGTAAGTGTGTGGGTCCTAATCCTGATCCAGTACAAAAATATTCATAATTTCATTTCAAGCCCTATCATGTGCACACTGGCCTGCTATTGAAAATTAACGTGCATTTTAATATCTGTATATGTGTTACCAACAATCGCAATAGGTGTCGTTAATTCTGGGCAAACATGTACACATCTTACTGTTGGTGTGTAAGCAATTGACACTTAAGCTATATTCGTGGATGATAAAGAAGGACGGTAGGTGTGCGGTTCGATTGTCGCTCAGGCACAACAGTTTGCATCCTTATTTTAGATTCAAACACCTAGCAGCTAGTTAGAAAAACCGATATGTAACATTTGATTTTACTTAGTTAACAATACGATTATGTGTTGGGTTCGTACTTCCGTCACAGAACTTCACATCATGTGCTTCATCTTTAAATGCATGCACACTTTGTTACTTCTGAATGGAGGTATATCAGACATCTTTCGTGGTTAGTTAACAGGGACGAAGGGTCTTGATAGGAGTCCTGGTTTATTACAATAACTGTCGTCTTGTATTTTCAAGTTTAGATCTGGTTACTGAAATAAGCGAAAACTTCGGTAATTCATGAATTTTCCTGGCTATTCAGAATTAAGATTAGATTGGATATGATTAGAGTAGATTAATACTTGTTCCATAGATCATGAATACGACATTTCGTAATGATGTAAAACGAGTCATTTTAATGAATGGTTTCCTTACTACCATGATTCAGTTTCTGTACAACAGTTTTTTACTCTCTCTCATTCTTTTTTATATTTATCTCTCTCTCTCTCTGTCTCTTCTCTCTCTCTCTCTCTCTCTCTCTCTCTCTCTCTCTCTCATTCACACATACACACACACACACACACAAACACATATTCATTTTTTATATTTATTTGTTTGTTGTGCTCGACTTTCGGCCAGGCACGAAAACTTCTGTGAATGAGTTTCATAGTTTTGAGTACACTTATGAAAGGAATGTAAAAACAACTTTGAGAGCAACTAATTTATGATTCTTAGTTTCCAGTCAGTTCTGAGTATTATTAGTAACTACGGTCCAGTCCCTAAACCTAGTTACAGAAATGCGAATAAGACGCATGTTTGGCAACTCTCTGATCGACGAGCTACTTCCTGGTGTGCACGGAACTAAATCTCAAAGTTCACTTGAGTTTTCGTGACATTTCCATAGAATAATCTGAGTTATTATTCGCTTGAGGTGTAACAAAGGGTTGTATATTTACGGTTTTTCGCTTTGTGATAGACGGCGCTGTAATAGTCACAAACACAGGGCTCACAATTTTAGACGAACAGTTGGTAACAGGTAGGTTTTTTAAATTAAAATGCCGAACATAGATACGTTTGAACATTTTATTTTGGTTGTTCCAATGTGATTCGTGTACCTTTGTGAACTTATCATTTCTCAGAACGCACGCTGTTACAGCGTGATTACCTGTAAATACCACATTAATGCAATAAATGCTCAAAATGATGTCCTTCAACCTCAATGCATTTGGAAATACGTGTAACGACATTCCTCCCAACAGCGAGTAGTTCGCCCTCCGTAATGTTCGCACATGCATTGACAATGCGCTGACGCACGTTGTCAGGCGTTGTCAGTGGATCACGATAGCGTATATACTTCAACTTCCCCACAGAAAGAAATCCGGGGACGTCAGATCCGGTGAACGTTTGGGAAATGGTATGGTGCTTCGACCACCAATCCTCTTGTCATGAAATATGTATTATAAGAAATGAAATAAAACTACCCACGATAACCTTACCATGAAAGTCCGTTTTAATAAAACTGAGTATGTGTACACAAGCGTGCCTCTATCGGCACGAATTAGTAAAATACTACTCACTTAAATTTCAATTGGGTCTGTGTTCAATTGGTATGTTGTGTCATACTCAAGAGGTATGCAAATGTGGCATTTTACAAATAAAGTTATGTATTCTCTAGAAACTCAAAATTTGCTTGTCAGCAGCGGAAAGAGGTGTTCCCTTTTGTGCAACACTGTAAGTTTTTCACCATTGCACTATAAGCCTAAAGTACTTTCTTGCGATTTCCTTACCGATGTTTGATCTGACTGCTTTGGTTCTTTCACTTCAGGGATAAAAACGTTGCAGTCAGTGACACAGAAACCGCAAACCAGAACAGACGCTTTTTATAGGTCAGCACGTTAGCACAGAGCAAGCGAAGAGGTATGTTTCTTGGCTTCTTCTTACGAGGAAGCTTATTTCGTGAGATGTTTGGCCTGTGTATGCCTAGTCAGGAATGACTGTTAGTTTCCGTTAGTCACGAAATCGTTGCTTAGTGTGCATGACCTGGGTATGAATCAATATGAACGAGAATCATCGTGTCATTTGAAGTCCATACATATTCTGAACTAGCAGCTCGTGAATAACTTCAATGTTTAATGTCATTTTGTGTTAAATAACAAGTACGTTATGTATGTAAATCATGGACATGAAGACCTTACTAGGTGCATTACCTATCTGACGTAATAACGAGAATGGTAACATTCCAGGTACGTTATTTATTGTAATGAATGTGAGCTTACAAGCCTTAAGGACAGTCTTACATGTGATAAAGTGTTCCCTGATATTTTTATTATCGTGATATTACTTTACATCTTGAGTTATTGCGATACAGAGCAGTGTTTCCTAGTGGTGACTTGTTGGAACCATTTTCAATAGTCAAACGACTGTACCGAGGAGCGATTAGAGGACCTGCTAGACTTCTGCATTATACGGGTTGCATGCGAAACAGGCGAAACGCAATTCAGGTCGTTCGGATAGTTTTGATCACGACTGTACATTCAGTGGTGTATATGGATACTCTCTGATTAATGTGTTGCAAACAGCCGATACTAAAGGCATATTAAATTAAAATGACGTACCTGATGCTGATTTGTAAGATAAAAGTTCTTTACATACACTGTAGTGCATGCAGGTTGAGGAAAATTTTTCATAATAACGTTATGAGAGTGCGACCCTCAGGCGTAGCAGATTTAAAGGTCGACTACACCTCTAACACCTCAAGAGATTCGTTTAATGGATGTTAACCACTTCCATAACTCTGGGCTAGTGCAGAAGGAAGAAGATGGAGGCGAATATACGTGGAGAACTTGTGCGTGATTTTCAACTTTTGAGGCCGTATTGAAAGACAATGAGTGTATTGGTTGAGACGTAGGACGAGTTTGCCTTGCAAGGACAATTTGCGTGTTGTAGTTAATATTAGATGCCAGTAGTGAGATGCTCTGAACGCTGAACCAATGTGGGCTCTTAGTATAAAATACACCGGTAGTATGAGGCACCTAGCTGCTGTGTAATAACTTGCCACCTCAGGTAAAGATACGTCAGATCAAGAAACTGAAAACGCATAACTTGTTTCACTATTTCGTATCTACAGTTCACAGGGGATGCAACTGTTATCCGGTGGAAGCCCACCTTTGTGATGTTAAAAGAGTTTTACAGCAATACGAGTACCGCCCTTGGGTGCAATGGTTTTTCGAAGAACACTATTACAGACTGTTCGCTTGGCAGAGCCTCGTTGTAGGGATTGTGCTGCATCCACTTGTTGACATTCTGTTCTCTACTGGTATATTTACTCTCTATTGCATGTTTTGCTTACGCACAGTGCTTTACATTTTAAGATATGAAAATTAACTGCTATAATTCTACGAACTATATGGGTACAAGAAACTTCATTGAGGTCAGTTGAACTGGAGGCTTTAATGGAAGCTGTATAAATTCATTATTATAGAAAAGAAGCGGACTGCATAAAATACCAACACTAGCTTTAGACCATTGACATTTATTACACTGCATTCTACGTGAGCAATTGAAATTAAAAGTGTCACTTGACAAAACGAAATGCTCAAAAAAAAATGCTCCACATGTTTGCTTCTGTTTTGCCATGATTCTTGAAGTGGTGTACACACTGTGAAATATTACGATTTATTCATTCAAATTCTTATGTGATCATTAACTCTGTATACTCGCACCTACTTACTGAAAGATATTCAAACTGAAGGCTGTTAGAGGTCATGTATGCATTTCTTTTATTTTATGATGGACAAGGTAATCAAAATGTCTTTTATAGTTCAAAATGAGTAGAAGATTTGGCTCAGGTGGATTACACAGAGGTTGTGTGTGGACATTGTGTCTTTGGATTGTATGGGATGATGAATTGGAGTTTGCACTAGGATTTTATATGTACTTGTTCGAGGAGACTGACTAGAGGAAAGAGTTGTTATGGAAGTGAAATGATATTGGTGATAAGGTTTATATGTATCGACTTATTGAATAGGTATTATTGAAGTATTGAGATTGTGTGATGCTGATGATTATTGGAGTTTTGGTGGATAAGAGGTAAGGTAAGTGAGGAGCATATTTTTTTTGGTTTATATAGAACAAGAAGGATGAAGATGGCAGACTAGAACACCGCAGTGGAAGGACGATTGTCTACACACACACATTGTTAAATCAATAAGCAGTATATACTTTTTCTTTTGGAAAAGAAGTATTTGCGTACATTGGCAAACTGACAGCTGTTCAGCAACCGTATATTTTAATGTGGCTTGGTAAACATTGGTCTTGACATTATGACTATGATGTTGACTAACTACTATTGACTATTATACACTGCTGTGTTTTCCTTTCCCAATCCCAAATAATTGGTACCAATCTACCTCCTAAATATTATTTTACTTATTTGTTGTGGCTTGCATTGACACCCATAAATATTATAGGTTTACCGATATTTGTGTATTTGTAATAGTTAATATGATAATTATCTGATATTATTTGTGTGTTTATTATAATTTGTATGTTTAGTGTAAGAGCATTGATAATAATTTTGTAAAAGCAATTGTGTGTGCATTCAAACTGTTGTTCGTGCTAGCACCTGTTATCATTGGTGGGTGCCACTTGGAAATGTTTAATTTCTACTGATGAAATGTGATGAACTGTTTAATTTCTGCTGACGAAATGTGATGAACTGTTTAATTTCTGCTGACGAAATGTGATGAACTGTTTAATTTCTGCTGATGAAATGTGATGACTGTTCAATTTCTTCTGATGAAATGTGATGAACTGTTTAAATTCTGCTGATGAAGTGTGATGGACTGTTCCATTATTGCTGGTGAATATTATGGACTGTTACCTGCACTTGTTCAACATTGACGGGTGCCACTGTTGAAACTGTTTAGTTAGTACTAGTGAATTTTATGGGACTGCTGTCAACATTGCTGGGTGTCACTGATGTAATTGCTACTATTGATGTGATGTCACTCATTCCTGCCTGCACCTTCTCGCCATTGCTGGGTGCCACTGTTGGAACTGCTGCTACTGAGATGATGTAACTGTTTTTGTCTGCACCTGTTCAACATTGCTGGGTGCCACTGTTGGAACTGCTCAACCACTGATGACATGTCACTTACGCTGTCTGCACCTGCTCGCCATTGCTGGGTGACACTGTTGGAGCTGTTCAAATACTGCTGATGAAATGCTGTGGGACTGCTATTTGCACCTGTTGACCATTTCTGGGTGCTACTGTTGGAACTGTCAACTACTCTGAGGAGTGTTACTTGTTTATTAACTACTGAAAAGAATTTATGTGAATATTTGTGTAAACTGATGTTTGTGTATTTACTTTTTATGAAATGTTGTGAGACTCTCATCTGCACCTATTCGTCACTGATGGTTCCATTGGTTGAACTGGTTAACTACTCTGAGAAGTGATACTTGCGTAAACTATTACGTAAAATCACATGTATGTAAGAATTTGTATTCCTTACTGTATTTTTGTATATTAGGTTATAGAAGGGTCAGTGCAAAGCCAAAAGTTACTTAGTTGTGTTATACTTACTTATTAATATCATCTTTTATTTTTGTCTCTGTTTTTTGGACGAATTTGGTGGTATTTTTAACACCAGTGGTGGCAAAAGTACCACCAAATTCTAGCCCATGGAGGAGGGGCATATGAAAGGTGGCTACACTGAGTCACAGCGCCAGAGATTTCTCCAAACTTATTATTCCGCCGCCTCCACTGGAGAGTAGTAGATCAGAGAATGTCGAGGGTAGTTGTTGTTCTGTTGGGCGAGAGAGTAGACGCTGTTCGGTTGGTGTAATGTATAGATGGAAGAAGTTGCAATTGTCAGAATGTATTTGGGAAACCAGATGGGCTTTGATTTATGATGCTGGTGTAATGGAATATTTTAGTCAATATATACACCCCTGGAAATTGAAATAAGAACACCGTGAATTCACTGTCCCAGGAAGGGGAAGCTTTATTGACACATCCCTGGGGTCAGATACATCACATGATCACACTGACAGAACCACAGGCACATAGACACAGGCAACAGAGCATGCACAATGTCGGCACTAGTACAGTGTATATCCACCTTTCGCAGCAATGCAGGCTGCTATTCTCCCATGGAGACGATCGTAGAGATGCTGGATGTAGTCCTGTGGAACGGCTTGCCATGCCATTTCCACCTGGCGCCTCAGTTGGACCAGCGTTCGTGCTGGACGTGCAGACCGCGTGAGACGACGCTTCATCCAGTCCCAATCATGCTCAATGGGGGACAGATCCGGAGATCTTGCTGGCCAGGGTAGTTGACTTACACCTTCTAGAGCACGTTGGGTGGCACGGGATACATGCGGACGTGCATTGTCCTGTTGGAACAGCAAGTTCCCTTGCCGGTCTAGGAATGGTAGAACGATGGGTTCGATGACGGTTTGGATGTACCGTGCACTATTCAGTGTCCCCTCGACGATCACCAGTGGTGTACGGCCAGTGTAGGAGATCACTCCCCACACCATGATGCTGGGTGTTGGCCCTGTGTGCCTCGGTCGTATGCAGTCCTGATTGTGGCGCTCACCTGCACGGCGCCAAACACGCCTACGACCATCATTGGCACCGAGGCAAAAGCGACTCTCATCGCTGAAGCCGACACATCTCCATTCGTCCCTCCATTCACGCCTGTCGCGACACCACTGGAGGCGGGCTGCACGATGTTGGGGCATGAGCGGAAGACGGCCTAACGGTGTGCGGGACCGTAGCCCAGCTTCATGGAGACGGTTGCGAATGGTCCTCGCCGATACCCCAGGAGCAACAGTGTCCCTAATTTGCTGGGAAGTGGCGGTGCGGTCCCCTACGGCACTGCGTAGGATCCTACGGTCTTGGCGTGCATCCGTGCGTCGCTGCGGTCCGGTCCCAGGTCGACGGGCACGTGAACCTTCCGCCGACCACTGGCGACAACATCGATGTACTGTGGAGACCTCACGCCCCACGTGTTGAGCAATTCGGCGGTACGTCCACCCGGCCTCCCGCATGCCCACTATACGCCCTCGCTCAAAGTCCGTCAACTGCACATACGGTTCACGTCCACGCTGTCGCGGCATGCTACCAGTGTTAAAGACTGCGATGGAGCTCCGTATGCCACGGCAAACTGGCTGACACTGACGGCGGCAGTGCACAAATGCTGCGCAGCTAGCGCCATTCGACGGCCAACACCGCGGTTCCTGGTGTGTCCGCT
The DNA here is from genome assembly GCF_023864275.1 of Schistocerca cancellata. Classification (NCBI taxonomy): domain Eukaryota; kingdom Metazoa; phylum Arthropoda; class Insecta; order Orthoptera; family Acrididae; genus Schistocerca; species Schistocerca cancellata. The sequence continues at coordinate 515,821,799 of NC_064631.1, forward strand.
GTGCCGTGCGTGTGATCATTGCTTGTACAGCCCTCTCGCAGTGTCCGCAGCAAGTATGGTGGGTCTGACACACAGGTGTCAATGTGTTCTCTTTTCCATTTCCAGGAGTGTAATTAGGCAAAAAGGTATTACAGTTTTCTTTAATGACAATCCCTCTTGCTCACAGGTACAGTCAACAAAGAATCTGACTCGTGTTCATTTATTAGACTTGTAATTCTGTTTTCTATGTGCAATTATAGAATTTCTGGTTTTTCAATTAGATCATCGCAAATGATGTTTAAAATATTTTGTCGTATTGAGAAAGAACCGAGCCAGATACATGTACGTTGAGTCACACTACAGCACATAGAACAGTTACACTTGTGCTTTGTTGTTTCGTAGCTTTTATAGTTGCAGGTGACTTAATTAGTCAATTGTGTTAATGGAAATTCCTTGTCATTCTTTATTGTTATTTTATGCAGTCAGATTGCGTGCTAATACTAGCCAGGGCCAGCCGGTTGCGAGACTTCGTAACCGGTCACACAGCCACTAAAAATTATTGCATTTATTCATTAATATTAGTCCTTTCTTTTTAATTAAGCCCCCATGCACGATTAGTCTTTTCTTTTTAAGCCCCCATGCAGTGTTTCAATTCATCAGCTTCAGAAACCTGTCATGGACTGGGATAAGTTTTCTGTCTTCCTCCCCACACCTTAGAATTATTGATTAATGATAATAAAATCGACAGGACTACGAGATTGTGTAACTTATGTACAGAACCATTACTGAACGGAACTTGCAGCGTCCGCTGCAATTTTCCAGTGATTTTCCTACACTTGTAAAAAGAGGCAAGTTACAGGTGGTTAAAAAGGATCACACTTATTGCTAGCAGAATAAAGAATAAATACTAGTTGACAAGCGACTGAGAAGAAAACACTTGCTGCCAGATAACACTTGCACCCATATGGATGTTTCCAATGTAGTTCCGAGTGCAGAGGTCAAGTCAGACTCAACTTTACCACCGGTGCCTACTGCATTCATGCTGTATGAGAGTGGTAAGAAAGAGCTTTCTATAGAATCACCAAGTTGATTGTAGTTAACTTCCATGAAGGCCTAACTGCACAATTTTAACATTCATACAGTTGCTTGTGTCACGCACTTTAATGATTCTGCTGATGTTCGTTTTTATTTTTCCGGTTTCTTGCTTTTAACCACATCCTATTCTTGCAATATCAACGACTTATTCTCGTGATTATACATTTACTGCGCTCACTCACCTGACACAAACATAGATTTCAAGAATACAATCCTTCGTTCTTTCATTAAGTGTTCACTTGCTTATCTCAGTGAAACATATGTTGATGCTTCATGATAATAATCTTTGAGTCTTACAGTGACTGGTCTGTCCTTTACGGATAAAAATTCCCGTCTCAGTAATATATGCATATGTAGTGTGGTACCTATCGATGCACAGCAGTATTTTTTATTTACTTTCTTGATTAAATGAAATTTATTTTATTTGGAAAAGATATAATATGAAATATGTTATCTGGCTTTAAAATGTAAAATCATAAAAATGATACCAGTTAAAACGTAACGGAATAGAGTGAGAAACGACCATCTTTGTCAAATTAATATTCGTGGTTTTACTGACATCTTTCACTTGTCACTTTCCTCTTAACCTTTCCTCCTCGTTGTAAATGTATTGGTGCAAATAATTGACTATTTTACTCCATTAATGACTTTAATTTTATTATTTGCTAACTATAGTATATCTGTCACATTATTTACAATTTAACAAGTGGAAAAGTAGGTGAGTGTTGTATAAACCTTAGGACACGCAGTTAAGTTTTCATATATTTCCGGGGTATTATCTAATGCACAGCCCAGTTATATTATTTTATCCATATTTTCAGAAAATAAGGATATTTATTTAGTGTAATTTTATTCATTTGATCTGAGGGGCAAGGGATGGTTGGTGGGAGTATATAATTCGTATATCATTCAAAAGTATTTAATAAAGTTACCCAAGGATACAAAGGAAATCTATGTCGTGTACACATATAACAATAAAGCTGTCATCAACCTGAACAGTAGTTCGAACTCCACAGTAACACTCTAGCCATGGTCCCGTTGCTTTCTGCGACTTCTCAACTCATTTATCCAGTCTGTTGTGAGCGGCCCTGCAGTTTAACATGGAATATGAGTCATAATTCGACTTCGCATTACTAACATTAACAAATCATTGTCAAACATGAAAGAACAGTTACGTGTAAAAAATGTCTTTGGATCAATCCCGCGTTAGTACTTGGACCGTCATGATTTGTAATCTGACACTTACCCACTCTAACTCTGAGCAAATTGGAAATCATAATATTTACACTTTTATTAGTTATTGAAACAGACCATCGCACATTAATATAGTTGAAAACTCTTGTGAATTATCCAAAATGAAGTTTTGAAGGTATTTTATGATGAGACTGAAGCACTTCGCTGCAGGCAATTGATAGCAGAACGTCTGGTTTGAAACGATAAGCTGGAGATAGGACGACTAGCCTAGGGTTGCACTGGCGCGGGATGCCCTCACTAGTTCACATATCCCTGTTAAGCGTTTAGGACTGCTGCGGTAGTGGTGCTGCGTTACATAAGCTGTAAAAGATGGCAAAATTATCTTAACTGCGTGTCGACACCTCTCTCATCTTATTCTTCTCCCCTTGCCAGGCGCCGACGGAAGGTCGTATTGGCAGTTGGTGCCCCTTTTTCGCAGTAGATAGTCAAATGAGTTACTAAAAATAGCGGAAAACTTTTACAACACGACCCACCATTTGAAATGACTAATCTTTTCTAAAAGTATATTTGTTACATCTCTCGGTTTCTGGCGGTTGCTACTGCTATTGGTATTGGTTGGTATTGGTCGGCCAATACAAAGCTGGTTAATCCTGGTTGTGGAATGAGGCTGGAATTGCCGCACGATGATGTCCCATACTGCTCGACTGGAAGCAGATCTGGTGATCGAGCAGGCCAAAGCAACGTGTCTACATCTTGTAGAGCACTTTGGGCTACAGCAGCGGTATGTGGCAGAGCGCTATCGTGTTGGATAACACAGGCCGGAATGCTGTTCATGACTGGTGTACAGTATTGCAGTCAAGGTTCATGGGATGACCACAAGAGTGTTCGTGTTCTCATACGAAATCGCACCGCAGACCGCAACATTGCAGAAGAAACATCCAGCTTTTGGTACCCCTATTACACTGTCTCATTCTTACTGGTCGTAGAGCTGAGAAATGTCCCTTGACTAACATCAACTCACCTCGTTCAATCTCGAAGGTGACTATCGTTCACTAAATTTTCAGTGTGTATTTAAAACAAACATGATCTGCATTCTCATAGTGGCACTACTGGGTTGTTCCAGCTTTTTTCCGTCTGTGTATGCGGAATAAAAGTACGTATTCCTCATGTGATCCGTCTCAGTGACAAATCTTCCATTTTCATGACGGAGAGATTCAGCGAAAGATATAGGAAGTTAAAACACCAGAAAATATGTTTGTGGTATTACACAAAAGAACAGAAAAGTGGTGACGTTTCACTGCGCTGAGAGAAATAATATTTGAGCGTGTGAAAAAATTTAAACATATTACGTGAATGCGGGATCGAGGACACGAGCGTGCGACGTCGCTTCGAAGCGATGCTATAATATGAAAAGCTGCAACATTTATTCATCTTAGTTTATAGTTTTTTGTCAGTGGTCGGTTAACCATTTCTGTCGTCGTTCCTATAAAATTTTTTGCTCTGTTGCCTCTATGTTGGTCATAGTGTATGCTGACAACAATGCTATGTCACCTAAACCGTCGAGGACCGTTGCCTAGCAATTACATCCGTATTCTCTCGAGTACTAGAAGTGCCTATTCGAATTCGCTGTTTGAGTTACTGAGTGATAGAAGCTTCAGCTTTGTTTCAAGTGTTGTACAGCGAATTTTGTGTTTCGATAACAACTATTGAAACATTTTAAAGTTCTTGGGGAACTTTAGAAGCTTTGAGCGAAGCGAACACCCAGCTTCAGAACCGAGGAGCATTGTACCTGCATGAGGTATGAGCTATTCGCTTATCTCTCAATCATTTATTCACCTTTCGGAATCATCTGTAGTTAGAATATCGTAGAAGCTATTAATTGTCTGTGTACTTAGTGGACAAATATTAGCAGGTTGAAGCATGTGGTAGAGGATGATGTGATTACAAAGCTGATGATACTAACAGTATATAAGGTGGAACACCATTTTGTTTCAATTTTCATGGAAATTGAAATATTAGGTGCTTGCCTTTTTTAAGACAGATCTCTATACTTTCTATTAGGCGTAGTTCATGCACTTTCATTTTATGTTCTCAAACTAATTTCTTAGTTCCTCAATGGGAAACATGTCAAGCACAATGGCCTTTTGTATCCGTTTGCTTTGCCCCTTGACATCCTATGTGACGTCATGACTTTATGTTGAAGTGCTTGTAAGTGGACTGTTATTAAAAGTTTGCCTGTGGTTGAGGTGTAATCTGTGATGTCTATAAACTATAACGTTATTCCAAATACGTCCGACATACGAGGGTTTGGTTTGGGTGGAACTTGAGGCCACAGATTAACTGCCGTGGAGAAACCAGTAACAATTCAATTTTTATTCTGTTTTCTGACAAATATTTGTCTGTTTCTTTCTGAATATCGCACGATTTCCCAGGGTAAGGGTGGGCAGGACCTTCAGAGCATAAGATAAGTTATTTTGAGTGAAACTATTAGTGATTATGATTATCATTTGATTCTTATAGTTATTTAGCTATATCTTTAATGTAGGAAGTTCGTCGAGAGTGAGGTTAGCCCTAACGAAACTGCATTGCTGGTGGTAATTTTATTGATATTTTTTTTATTTACAATAATTTGGCCGTTTTTCGAATGTGACTCTTTGAGACGCTGCGCTTATGAAATGCACTCTTCCTAAGAAGCTCAATTTGTTTTTACCGGTCGCTCACTTTCGCACTGCTGAATTTTTTTTGTGGTTTATGGTATTTGTTTAGCTGAATTTTTATCGAGGTTTTGGTGTTTATTGGTGAATTGTTTGTTTTCGGTATTTTAGCTGTTTATTTCCGTTTGTAGTGTGATTCCAGTCTTTTGTCCTTCTTTTCTCTCGGTTTATTTTAAAGGAATTTGTGTATATAATAATTTCTATTAAGTTGATGTTATGCGGGTGGTGTTTTGTAACTCTGTCCTCGGTTTAGGAATAGAATTCACACGAAATATGATAACAACTGTCCATGTGTATGTCTTTTTCATTTGTTTGCTTTATTCTGAAGAAATTCATATGCGTCATCCTTGCATAATGAGATTCGTGTGTGTGTGTGTGTGTGTGTGTGTTTGTATGTGCTATTTTCCAGTAATGTTGTTTTGTGGAGGTGTCTAGAACCACTGCCTTAATTTCATCTGTATTGGTCAAGTGAATTATTCGAATCCCATTTAGTGTTTACTATATATTTTCGCTCGGTTTATTCTAGAGAAGTTCTTAAATGTTCTTAGGTTTAGCAACCTTTTTAGTATGTTCCTATCCACACCTCTCCCATTCCTGCAATTGTCCCGATAATTTCATTTCATATGGTGATTCAAATAGTTCCCATGGTTTTCTGTTTGTTAAGAAGTGCGTTATACAATACACAGACGTATATTTAAACAGAAACGATCGATTTCGGTCTAGAGCGAGACTATCATCGTGTCCAAAAGCCGTCTCAGCTATCCCTCTGAGTAAATGGAATCGCAGATTCAGATGTACATTGTTCCGTCATTGATACTAGCTGTACATTCATAACATTACGTCCATTTTACGTCGACAACGTTTTTTCCCAATATTCCATATATATAGATAATATCAATGATTGAGCTTTGTACATCTGCTGACTGCTGTTACAATTAAACAAACGCAAAGGAGAGATGGTTTTTGGACCCGATGATTTTCTGGTTCTAGAGCGAAATCGATTGTCTGTAATAAAATAGGCCGTTACAGCTGCGTGCTGCTTATGGCAGATGTTAGCATTCATTAAAGATTTGCATCACCACCTACACAAAATGTTTTATGTTTGTTTTGGATTGTAATGGTCTATATTGTTGCCGCCGTCTTGAAGAGTGTCATCGGGCTCTTATGAAATTTTATCTGTGGTTGTCGTAGTATCTCGTGTAAACTATCCATTTTACTCCAAATATGAGTCGTGGGTCAGGGCAGACGGATAGAACTGTAGCATGCCCTGTTCCTTTCAGTTGTTGAGATTCACAACGACAACGATATTAGAGATCTTTCTCACTTGTCGATTACACATCCTTAGTGTCTGCAGTCATAACAGGGTCCTACTGCTAGCATTTTCTTCCGTCTGTGAAAGCGAACACGTTTTGGAAACTGATTCCAACTGTTTTGTGTAATACATAGCTGACCTTCCACCGTAACAAAGGAGTACGACTCTCTTATTGGTTAAAGAAATTGAATTAAGAGCTTAGAGTACTTTTAATTGGTAAATTCATTGTGAATTTGTTAGTTATTTGGTGCGTTTTCATCCTTTATACACTGCTGTATATCTTTCAATAGCAAGGCATGATTATTTCATCTGACATATATTTAAATTACTAAAAATTTTACTACAGTGCTTGTTTACCTATTGATAAATAAAACTGATAAATAAAATAATGTGCTCTGGATTGCTATTAGTGGGCTTGCTATTTAATATTGATCACAGGGTATGCTAACAACAATGCCATGTCACCTAAACTGACGGGGACCGTTGCCTCGCAATTACTTCCGTATTCTCTCGAGTACTAGAAGTGCCTATACGACTTCGTTCTGTGAGTTATTCAGTAAAAGAAGCTTCAGCTCTGATTCAAGTGTTGTAGTGTCGAAGTTTGTGTTTCAAGAAAAACTAAGGAAACTTTTTAAAGTTCTTGCGGAGCATTAGAAGCTTTGAAGTAAGCTAACGCCCAGCTTCAGAGGCGAGGTGCATTGTACCCGCAAGAGGTATGAGCCATTCACTTAAATCTAATCTATTTATTTACCACAAAAAGCCATCTGTAGCTAGAATATCGTACAAGCATTTAAATGACTGCGAATTTAGTCGAGAACCACTGGCAAGTTGAAGTTTTACGACGGACCGTGTTATGATTTCAGAACACGTAATTAGTACAGTGTAACATGTGAAAGATCACTTTGTCTAAATTTTTCATACAGATTCATAAGATAGGTGCCTGACTTGTAGAGACGAACCACTTTACTGAGTTTCTGGCGAGGTTCACTTACGTTTGTCATACCTTCACAGATTAATCACTCAGTTTCACAATGATAAGTGTCACCAACCTCCTTGCTTCCCAATTGTACATGCATGTTGGCTGTGATCATATCACAGTCGTGCCGCTGGTACTTTCTTCCATCTGTGAAGAAGACTTTTTGGAAACTGATGGCTGCACTGTAGAGTAACATTTAGTCGATCTGGATCTGTAACAAAAGTGTTTTCGTCTCCAGTTGCTTCAGGAAATTGAATTAATATCTTGGAATGCTGTTAGCAGTTAAATCCATTGGGAGTTGATTAGCTATTTAGGTTTTTTCATTAGATACTGCTGGAAACCTCCCAGTCGCAAAATACCATTAATTTTGTGGTTCATACAATGATTTATTTATAATTTGCCCATTCCTATCGACGTTGCTAAACAGTGTAGAGCTCTGCAGCTACTGGCGTTACTGTTTAATGTTGTTCACAGGATATGCTACCAACAGGGCTATGTCACCTAAACCGTAGAGAACCGTTGCCTAGCAATTACTTGCGTATTCCCCCGAGCCCTTGAAATAACGATAAGAATTCTTCGTGTGAGTAACTGAATTACAAAGGCTCCAGTTTTGATTCATATATTGTATTGTTACACTTTGCGTTTTGAGTGAAAATAATGAAACATTTTAAAGTTGTTGAGTACTTCTAGAAGCTTTGAACGAAGCGAACGCCCAGCTTCAGAAACGAGGTGCAACGTATCCGGGGGAGGTATGAACTACTGATTTAAGTGTCTTCTGTTTACTTACCGTTTAGAATCAGATGCAGTTTCAATATCGTATAAGCTTATGAATGACTGGATGTGTAGCGGCGAAGTACTGGAACACTGAAACGTTACGACGTATTGTGATGTGATTTCGCGGTATGGGAAATAGAAAAAAAGAGACATTTCCATTCATATTCCAGTACATTGCTTCAATACGTCATGCAGCTCCAAAGGTTACGAGAGAACGTGACTTATAGGGACAGATCTGTTTGTTGAGGTTTTCACAATTTTAGTTGCTGGAATCGTCTATTCTTTAACTTATTAATTAATTCCAAAACGAGAGTGGCATCACCTATCTGTCACCAAATCTGTTATATTCTATCTTCTGTAAACAAGTACCAGCTGCGTGAAGTCGTAATGAGTAGACATGGCACCATATCAAAAGTATTTTCTCTTTCTGTTACTCAAAGAAATTAAATTAATACCTTTGAACATGGTTAAATGTCAATTCCGTTGGGAGTTTATAAGGTGTAACGGCGTTTTCTTAATTCAAATGTCGGTGGTTAAAGTTCAATCGTAAAATGTATTGTAGTAATTATAGAGGGATATCGCTATTACCAGTATGTTTCAAAATATTCTCGAATATTCTGCTAACCAGGCTTACACCATATGCAAATGAAATTGTGGGGATTAACAAGCTGGCTTTCGGAACAACAGATCAACTATACACCAAATATTCACCCCGCGTCAAATTTTGGAAAATAAACGGGAATACAATTAACCAGTTGTTTCTTTTCATAGATTTTACAAAAGCATATCATTCAGTACTGCAATCAAAATTGTACAGAATTCTTTTGGAACTTAGAATACCAAAGAAGTATGTTAGACTTACAGAACCGAGTTTGAAAAACACAAAAGGTAGAGCACGCGTGGGGACATTGGAGTCAGAAGAATTGGTAATAAAGAACGGACTTAAGCAGGGAGATGCCCTGTCTCCACTACTTTTTAATTTAGTCCTAGAATATACTGTACGAATGGCACCACATAATACAGAGGGTGTGGAGTTAAATGGAAATATTAAGATATTAGGGTATGCAGATGATGTAAACATCATTAGCGATAGGAAAGCATCTGTAGCAGCAAATGTGAATGCGTTAATCAAGGCTAGTGAAGGTGTAGGTCTAAGAATAAGTGACGACAAAACTAAATACCTGGTTACTACTAGAATGCCAACAGCAGTAGATCAGGAAAGGTTAAGAGTTGGAGACATGAAATTTGAAAAAGTGAACACATTTAAGGATCTAGGCGTGGAAATCACTTCGAGAAATGAGATTGAATCCGAACCGAAGAAGTGAATACGGGTGGAAAATGTGTGCTACTTCTCACTGAATGGATTACTTTCATCACGGGTATAGGCTAAGAATTTAAAGTTTAGAATATACAAAACTATTATTCTGTAATGCTATGTGGGTGTGGGACTTGGTCTGTCATTGTACAAAATGAAAAGTCGTTCCTAGTATTTGAAAACAAAATTTTGAGGAAAATTTTCGGAGCAAAAAAGGATGACATTTGTGGAGAGTGGCAAAAACTGCATAACGAAGAGGTACACGAAGTCTGCTCAAGCCCTGACATAATCTGTATTATTAAATCACGTAGGCTCCGATGGGCGGGTCACGGAGCTCGAATGGATGAGGGCAGGGCAGCGCGCAGAGTACTGGTAGCGCACTTAGAGGGAAAACGTCCTGTGGGGGGACCGAGGCGTAGATGGGGACAATGTGAAGGCTGATTTGAGGAGCCTAGGTATTGAAGGTGAATGGAAGGAAATAGCCCAAGTCAGGGACAGATGGCGAAAATACGTTGCTGCGGTAATGGACTCTTGAGTCCGGTATGACCATTGAGTAAGTAAGTAAATATGGTTGTTACGTCATACGTATTGTTGAATAGTTTACATGGCGCTGAAGAGTGGTTCCAGGTTTAGTGTTGAACTTAGGTTGTTGAAGACTCTGCCTAAATGAAGGAAAGGCGCAGCCCGGTGAGAATACACTGACTCACACAACGGGTATTTGTAAAAATCGTAATCTCCTCAGACACTGCGGAGAGATTAGGGATTTAAACCACCACACTGTCGCATAGATTATTTACTAGTACCTTCATATCACCAGCAAGATGTTCCCTTAAGTACTCACTAATTAAATTACCGATCCTGTCTCACGATGTCATATTGAACGAACGGATGGTAGTCACCAAATCACGGCCTAATGTCTCTTCAAATCCGAAGTTTAAATAACTATACTTGGTGAACATGTGAAACTAGCGTAGCGAAGCACTGTCTTGCTAATAATACTGTCTGTCTGTCTAATAGTGATAGCCTTAAATAACTGCTATCGAAACAAAATTATTCACTGCAGAATAAATGTAACTCGTAATGAACACATAGTTGCAGCAATGTTCCGAAGCATCAAGGCGTTTTTCTCCCGGTGTGTGGGAGGGGAGAAAGACGAAGGTCTGCGACTGGACAAGACCTTGGTCGCTGCTCGAGGTAGCTTTGAGGTGAGTCACGTCACGTTGCATTACTGATATCATAACAAGCAAAGCACGTAACGTTTAGAGATACTTCATTGTCGATAGGGTGGTCAAAAGATATTATAGACTGTCACGATTTACTGTAAATGAATATGCGGTTCGATATAAACATCCCATGTGACAGTTCGTTATGAATAATACATCTAAGACAGGAACCTCTACTAGACTATTGACTATGACGATTGTGAGTTGGTTTCCGGAAAGAGGGCTGTACATTTGCGGGAAGAGTGAGGTTCAATGTGCTAAAGCACTAAAAATTCAACAAAGAATTAAAATGTAAGAAATGTCTAAAAACCTTACTTAACACACGCACACACACGCAAGCACGCGCGACTACACACACACACACACACACACACACACACACACACACACACACACACACACACTTCTAAAATAGAGCCACATATGAACGTCACTTGTAAATGGATGGATTTCCTCATCACTGTAGAGAAACGGAACTTGCTGGTCACTCAGGAACACACCAAAGCCTTCAACCTCGTTTCCAGAGATACACCAAATTTTTAATACTTACCATATCTCGACTTCACATAAAATAAATAGCTGGACTCCTCTTAAATTCACTTCTGCCTTCTGATGAAAAGATTACATGCACAGCAAATATTGCATATGAGAATATTTACGCCACAGCCATTATTGATTTAATTGTCTTCTCACCAGATTACGAAGACAGTAGTTAGAAATCACACATTAGTTAGAAATGTCGCCTATTCAGATTGGAGTCAGGGTAACTTCAGTGTGTGAAAGTGATATATATAGATAAGGTCGGACTTGGTCTGATGATTTGGAAGTCACGCCTATTCTAACAGCTGTATGTCTTTCTCACCTGCAGGTTAATGGCACGTTGTCTCGATGGGTTAGTTGATCACACGCCTCCTTGAATGCATGATATACTTGCTCTTTTCAACACATCCCACAAGCTTCTGCTTCTCTCCTCCATTGTTGTTGTTGTGATCTTCAGTCCTCAGACTGGTTTGATGCAGCTCTTCATGCTACTCTATCCTCTGCAAGCTTCTTCATCTCCCAGCTACTGCAACCTACATCCATATGAATCTTCATAGTGTAATCATCTTTTGGACTCCGTCTAGCATTTTTACCCTTCACGCTGCCCTCCAATACTAAATTGGTGATCTCTTCATGCCTCAGAACATGTCCTACCAACCGATCCCGTCTTCTATTCAAATTGTGCCACAAACTTCTCTTCTACCCAATCCTATTCAATACCTCCTCATTAGTTATACGATCTACCCATGTAATCTTCAATATTCTTCTGTAGCACCACATTTCGAAAGCTTCTATTCTCTTCTTGTCTAAACAATTTATCGTCCATGTTTCACTTCCATACATGGCTACACTCCATACAAATACTTTGAGAAACGACTTCCTGACACTTAAATCTATACTCGATGTTGACAAATTTCTCTTCATCAGAAACGTTTTCCTTGCCATTGCCAGTCTACATTTTATATTCTCTCTACTTCGACCACCATCAGTTATTTTGCTCTCCAAATGGCAAAACTTCTTTACTACTTAAAGTGTCTCATTTCCGAATCTAAATCCCGCAGCATTACCCTACTTAATTCGACTACATTCCATTATCCTCGTTTTGCTTTTGTTGATGTTCAGCTGATATCCTCCTTTCAAGACACTATCCATTCCGTTCAACTGCTCTTCTAAGTCCTTTGCTGTCCCTGACAGAATTACAATGTCGTCGGCGAACCTCAAAGTTTTTTATTTGTTCTCCATGGATTTTAATTCCTACTCCGAATTTTTGTTATGTTTCCTTCACTGTTGGCTCAATATACAGATTGAATAGTATCGGGGAGAGGCTACAACCCTGACTCACTCCCTTCCCAACCACTGCTTCCCTTTCATGTCCCTCGACTCTTATAATTGCCATCTGGTTTCTGTATAAATTGTAAATAGCCTTTCGCTCCCTGTATTTTACCCCTGCCACCTTCAGAATTTGAAAGAGAGTATTCCAATCAACATTGTCAAAAACTTTCTCTAAGTCTACAAATGCTAGAAACGTAGGTTTGCCTTTCCTTAATCTTTCTGCTAAGATAAGTCCTAGGGTCAGTATTGCGTCACGTGTTCCAACATTTCTACGGAATCCAAATTGATCTTCCCAGAGATCGGCTTCTACTAGTTTTTCCATTCGTCTGTAGAGAATTCGCGTTAGTATTTTGCATCCGTCACTTATTAAACTGATTGTTGGGCAGTTTTCACATTTGTCATCCCCTGCTTTCTTTGGGATTGGAATTACTACATTCTTATTGAAGTCTGAGGGTATTTCGCCTGTCTCATACATCTTGTTCACCAAATGGTAGAGTTTTGTCGGGACTGGCTCTCCCAAGTCCGTCAGTAGTTCTAATGGAATGTTATCTACTCCCGGGGCCTTGTTTCGACTCAGGTCTTTCAGTGCTCTGTCAAAATCTTCACGCAGTATCGTATCTCCCATTTTATCTTCATCTACATCCTCTTTCATTTCCATAATATTGTCCTCAAGTACATCACCCTTGTATAGACCCTCTATATACTCCTTCCACCTTTCTGCTTTCCCTTTGTTGCTTAGAACTGGGTTTCCATCTGAGCTCTTGATATTCATATAGGTGGTTCTCCTTCCTCCAAAGGTCTCTTTAATTTTCCTGTGGGCGGTATCTATCTTACCCCAGGTGAGATAAGCCCCTACATCCTTACATTTTTCCTCTAGCCACCCCAGCTTAGCCATTTAGCACTTCCTGTCGATCTCATTTTTGAGACGTTTGTATTCCTGTCTGCCTGCTTCATTTACTGCATTTTTGTATTTTGTCCTTTCATCAATTAAATTCAGTATCTCTTCTGTTACCCAAGGATTACTACTAGCCCTCATCTTTTTACCTACTTGATCCTCTGCTGCCTTCACTATTTCATCCCCCAAAGCTACCCATTCTTCTTCTACTGCATTTCTTTCCCCCATTCCTGTCAATTGTTCCCTTATGCTCTCCCTGAAACTCTGTATATTATTTGGTATAGTCAGTTTATCCAGGTCTCATCCCCCTAAATTCCCACCTTTTTGCATTTTCTTCAGTTTTAATCTACAGTTCATAACCAATAGATTGTGGTCAGAGTCCACATCTGCCCCTGGAAATGTCTTACAATTTAAAACCTGCTTCCTAAATCTGTGTCTCACCATTATATAATCTATCTGAAACCTGTCAGTATCTCCAGGCTTCCTCCATGTATACATCCTTCTTTTATGATTCTGCAACCAAGTGTTAGCTATGATTAAGTCGTGCTCTGTGCAAAATTCTACCAGGCGGCTTCCTCTTTCATTTCTTAGCCCCAATCCATATTCACCTACTACGTTTCCTTCTCTCCCTTTTCCTAATACCGAATTCCAGTCACCCATGACTATTAAATTTTCGTCTCCCGTCACTATCTGAATAATATCTTTTATTTCATCATACGTTTCTTCAATTTCTTCGTCATCTGCAGAGCTAGTTGGCATATAAACTTGTACTACTGTAGTAGACGTGGCCTTCGTGTCAATCTTGGCCACAATAATGCGTTCACTATGCTGTTTGTAGCAGCTTACCCGCACTCCTATTTTTTATTCAGTATTAAATTAATTTTAAATTTCTATCCTACCTGCTCGATTAAGAGATCTGACATTCCACGCTCCGATCCGTAGAACGCAAGTTTTCTTTCTCTCCTCCATGTTACTAGCATATTATATCCCCAGTTCTGGCATTAGATAAGACGAAGTTGATAGTCTAGCCGAAAGCCTATTAAATGGTTGCAACAACTCTACTGACGGCCATTAAAATAACACTGACGAACCAGGAGGTTGTGTCTTTCATTAGTCAAGAGTGCCTAGACTATGATGCTCATACGGAGGTGCTGGAGATTGGAAAAGATCCTAATAAATTGTAGAGAATTATGCTAAAATTTCTCGCAAGAGCAGAGCTTCTCATAATATGCGTCCAAGACAAGTGACGGGATGAAGACAACATTGCAAAACCATCTAGTTACTCTACGAGTTACCTGCTGACTGGGATTAATACCTGGTCACCAGAGGATATGTACTCCTGAATTTCACACTTCGAAGCCTAATGTTGTTTTTGGAGGAGTCAGAGAATAGAGAAACTGGAACTGTCAGTAAAAATTTTCACAGTTCCTCTTAATTCCTTTCCAGAGAAAGAACACAACAGAACAGAGAATAAAAAGGTCAATGGCGACTCTGTACATTGAATAATTCTTCTGTAGCCCTCTGTCGTTCCAACTTAACAGTTCACCCATAGCATAATTGTAACTATTACAGCCAAACAATGTTTACTCACTATCGATATCTATAGGCCTATACATTCTTAATAAGTGTTACTCTGCGTAAAACGTGTACATATTAAGAAGTATCGCTATATCTTAATTATAAAATTATTCATTATGATAAAACTAATATGTGTTCTTTCTCGAGCTGCTGCAGAAACGGCTTCAGGAAGAAGAAGAAATCCGTGCTGCTCCGGTGAGTGTAAATTACATCTGTATATGGAATAATACCGTTAGGTTTCAAAGTGTATTTTTCCTTTCCTATTCACATGACCACTCATTCACGAACGTGATACTAGTTAATGCTCTGCTACCGGGTATTTTGCCGAGTTGTTGTTTGTATTTTGTGCACAATTCTCCGATGATCGTCCCAGGCGTGTTCCTCGGCTGCATCGAGTGTTGCTGTTACGTGCACTCACTGCCTGCACGCCAACCAGTCCGGAATCGCCACACGACATGAAGAAGACCGCACCATCAGTCACAAAATAGGGATAAAAATACAGCAAAATTCCCGGAAGTATATCATTAATCAATCGCGCCTAGAAAACCTTAGATATCACGGGAAATTAATTATGTGTCAGAATTACTACACTCCTGGAAATTGAAATAAGAACACCGTGAATTCATTGTCCCAGGAAGGGGAAACTTTATTGACACATTCCTGGGGTCAGATACATCACATGATCACACTGACAGAACCACAGGCACATAGACACAGGCAACAGAGCATGCACAATGTCGGCACTAGTACAGTGTATATCCACCTTTCGCAGCAATGCAGGCTGCTATTCTCCCATGGAGACGATCGTAGAGATGCTGGATGTAGTCCTGTGGAACGGCTTGCCATGCCATTTCCACCTGGCGCCTCAGTTGGACCAGCGTTCGTGCTGGACGTGCAGACCGCGTGAGACGACGCTTCATCCAGTCCCAAACATGCTCAATGGGGAACAGATCCGGAGATCGTGCTGGCCAGGGTAGTTGACTTACACCTTCTAGAGCACGTTGAGTGGCACGGGATACATGCGGACGTGCATTGTCCTGTTGGAACAGCAAGTTCCCTTGCCGGTCTAGGAATGGTAGAACGATGGGTTCGATGACGGTTTGGATGTACCGTGCACTATTAAGTGTCCCCTCGACGATCACCAGTGGTGTACGGCCAGTGTAGGAGATCGCTCCCCACACCATGATGCCGGGTGTTGGCCCTGTGTGCTCTCTCTCTCTCTGAGCACTATGGGACTCAACTGCTGAGGTCATTAGTCCCCTAGAACTTAGAACTAGTTAAACCTAACTAACCTAAGGACATCACAAACATCCATGCCCGAGGCAGGATTCGAACCTGCGACCGTAGCGGTCTTGCGGTTCCAGACTGCAGCGCCTTTAACCGCACGGCCACTTCGGCCGGCTGGCCCTGTGTGCCTCGGTCGTATGCAGTCCTGATTGTGGCGCTCACCTGCACGGCGCCAAACACGCATACGACCATCATTGGCACCAAGGCAGAAGCGACTCTCATCGCTGAAGACGACACGTCTCCATTCGTCCCTCCGTTCACGCCTGTCGCGACACCACTGGAGGCGGGCTGCACGATGTTGGGGCGTGAGCGGAAGACGGCCTAGCGGTGTGCGGGACCGTAGCCCAGCTTCATGGAGACGGTTGCGAATGGTCCTCGCCGATACCCCAGGAGCAACAGTGTCCCTAATTTGCTGGGAAGTGGCGGTGCGGTCCCCTACGGCACTGCGTAGGATCCTACGGTCTTGGCGTGCATCCGTGCGTCGCTGCAGTCCGTCCCAGGTCGACGGGCACGTGCACCTTCCGCCGACCACTGGCTACAACATCGATGTACTGTGGAGACCTCACGCCCCACGTGTTGAGCAATTCGGCGGTACGTCCACCCGGCCTCCCGCATGCCCACTATACGCCCTCGCTCAAAGTCCGTCAACTGCACATACGGTTCACGTCCACGCTGTCGCGGCATGCTACCAGTGTTAAAGACTGCGATGGAGCTCCGTATGCCACGGCAAACTGGCTGACACTGGCGGCGGCGGTGCACAAATGCTGCGCAGCTAGCGCCATTCGACGGCCAACACCGCGGTTCCTGGTATGTCCGCTGTGCCGTGCGTGTGATCATTGCTTGTACAGCCCTCTCGCAGTGTCCGGAGCAAGTATGGTGGGTCTGACACACCGGTGTCAATGTGTTCTTTTTTCCATTTCCAGGAGTGTATTTGCTGAGACGTGGAGAAGAGTGACGTTACTTGGGTATTATAGTGAATCACTGTTTGCATCAACGTAAGGATGCGCCTGTGCCCTTCTCTGCCAGGGTTTCATCTTCCTCGCAGTTTCTTTACTGTTTTTGTCATCTTGTTGTTCATCCCTTCCCTATCTGTGTTTCTCTAGCCTTGTGGATTTAGGCTGGAGATTTTAGTGTGTTTCAGAGTGGCTGGCTCAGCTTTTTTTATTCCTGCGATCAGTCAGCCCACGACATCTGCTGTATTTATAGTACTTTCTACAGAATTTGTTTCATTTAGTGCACGTTTTGCTGGTGTAGCTTGCTTCTTCCGTTTTCTGTTAGCGTTATGTTCCCAGTTACTTTTACGACTATTTTACATTCCCACATTCATTTTCGGAAAGGTTTTAATCTGAGACCCTTTTGAGTAAGGAAATGGGGACTGATGGTCGTCTAGTTTAGTCTCTTTACTCTCCAAACCAGCCAGAAAACGAATAACTGAAGGTTGCGTGATTCGCAATAAATATGACACTTTGTTACACTCGGACTTACTAGCAAATAGCATAAACTCTGTATTATTACACACGTTGGACATCATAAAACTAAAGATGTCTTTTCCAACAGGAGCGTCAGTTTACGCTGGACGAGTTTTTTGAGGAGCTACTGCAGAGACGTCTGCAGTGAGAAGAGGAAAGCCACACTGCTACGGTGAGTAAAACTTCGATTTTAGTTTCTAAGTGTATTTCTGGATTCATGGCTAAATCGTAACTCCCTTCAGAACGGTAACCTGTGTTTGCGTTATTTTTCCGACTCTACAATTGTGCGTTTTTAATATCACTGAAATGCTGTCAGCTTAGGTACAGGGACAAGCCTACAAAATGCAAAACTCAATGGTCGAACCGTAAATCCTGTTGTACTGAGCTGTGGGAGGTTATCACGATGCTTACAATACTATTCTTCTATAACGGTTTTGAATTGTGAGCGGATACGTAACCTTTTTTGACCCTCTATTATTTCGCCCTACTATTGCTACGTTCTACATAATCTTAGGAATGAACGGTACAATATGCTTTCCTACCCGTTCACAGTATGGAGGGAGTTTCAGAAAACATTCTTATCTCCTCCCGTCCATGAAAGAGTTATCAAGTTTTCAGTATAGTTTCACGTTAATCAACGTATGCTGGTCTTTCAGTTCTGTTCTGTTATACTGCATCAAGGTTTACTTTTCTGTCATATCATTATCCATGACACCCTCGGAATTTCAATTCAACATTTTGGGAACTTGTTTTAAGAAACTCTACGTTTCTGGCATAAGTGCATATACCAACAGTCTCAGTTGCCTTGGTTGCTTTATGCCTACAACGTAGTTCAGTCTAATGGCGAGTACAAATGTAGAAATATTCTCATACTTGTGACATCCACCTGCCATCATGATACAATGATCAGAAGGAACTGTTCTCAGGGAACAGGGTAGAGCCAAACAGTCATTGCCGGTCGTTCTCACATTTAAATTCTTATTTATAACACTTAGCAATCTTGAGTTGATGAGTAGGGGAGACAGAAATATCCCTTCACTATACCCGTATCTGGGAGGCAAAACAATTTATAAAATACATTGTCATTGCACTCTTTTTCTACACTTGTGCCACTAGTTATAAACTAGTAACTCCATTTGGTGTCTATTTTACAGTTCAACAATATCGATACAGAAATCGACCCTATATTAGCCTCGGGTCCTACAATAATTTTCCAGTTTTCCTTACATATATCAACCCACCATAATGTGATCACGTGTTTGATTCGGAAATTTAAATTTGTCGACAGGTCACCCCAGTGGTCTCTCCGCCAACCCACGGAGGCACAACACCCCACAGCATGCCGCTCTTCATAGCCACCAAATCTTATGCTGCCTGCTGGGGACGCCGTCATCAACTCGGCACGTGGAGAAGGCCGTCTGTCTGGCTGCTAAACTATTCGACCACGATACCGTGGCCAATACCACCTAAACCAAAGTTGCCGATTCAATAAAATTTCGGCTTAATGGGATAATAATAGTCTCGTTATTTATTTTAGTTCTGGTGAGGTGGGATTATGGTAGCACACGGCCTCGCATTTGGATTGACAGTGGTACAAGTCAATAATTCGTCCATCAACATATACGGTTTCGCTGGTTTGTTTAAGTAGATTAAGGGAACCGCAAAGATGTTTCCTTCGTAATTCGACTCGTACGATTTTCTCCACAATACGTGCTCCGTTTATTGTTACCTCTTCTTCGATGGACGTTAGGTCGGAATAATTCCTACATCTATTCTTTATTGAGTAAGAGATTCATTTTATCAATATTTTTTTAAATCCTATTGTAATATTGGTGCAACAATACAAGCATTTAGAACCTACAGAACTTGCCTTTCAATATTCGCTAAGTAAGTACATCAGCAAATTAATTCCAACTAATAACGCTTAAAAGAGTAATGTGACTAAAAGATCTCTGCATCTAGGGCTAACAAGTCAATGCCTGTCATCCCGACGGTTACATATTAAATTAATTCGCCACATGTAATATATACCTAAAATATGTAAAAACAACACCATAATCCGCATTTGACGTCGTCAGTATACATTGTTATCGGCAATCGGTTAGTTTGTTTTCATTAATGACCCCATACTCGTTCCTTAAAAACTATATGGGTGCGAAACAGAAGGTGCGTTGACACACTAAGCAACTGGTCATAGAAGTAGCATTTGCAACTAGGAAACATAAGTCAAACCACTCTTAGTGTAATCTAACTGATGCTGCGTTTCATTGTACTTCATCGTGTGAGCAATATTTGGTGAGCATAGGGATGCAACTAACAACAAGTAAACGAAGCAGAATTTGTTAACATCGAGTATAGATTTAACTGTCAGGAAGTCATTTCTGAAAGTATTTGTATGGAGTGTAGCCATGTATGGAAGTGAAACATAGACGATAAATAGTTTGGACAAGAAGAGAATAGAAGCTTTAGAAATGTGGTGCTACAGAAGAATGCTGAAAATTAGATGGGTAGATGATATAACTAATGAGGAGGTACTGAATAGGAGTGGGGAGAAGAGAAGTTTGAGGCACAACTTGACTAAAAGAAGGGATCGGTTGGTAGGACATATTCTGAGGCATCAAGGAATCACGAATTTAGTATTGGAGAGCAGCGTGGAGGATAAAAATCGTAGAGGGAGACCAAGAGATGAATACACTAAACAGATTCAGAAGGATGTAGGTTGCAATAGGTACTGGGAGATGAAGAAGCTTGCACAGGATAGAGTAGCATGGAGAGCTGCATCAAACCAGTCTCAGGACTGAAGACCACAACAACAACAACAACAACAACAATCGTAATACCACTCAAATAAGGAAATGTGATACTTCGATGATTACGAAATACGTAAGTCGGCAGAAATTTTATTCTAAATAATAATTGGCTATTTTAACGTAACTTTAAAACACGTGATATTAATAACTTAAAGTGATCGATAAGGGTGTAATGGACTTACCTGTGTTGGACAGCTGATAAGACGATAAAGAGCGATAGAATAAATTAATTCACCACTTTCCTTAACACTTAACAACTTTTATGGAGTCTCATGTAATATATAGAGTCACGACACTCACTGCTGAAAAAATTGTTACCATCTGAATGTTAGTGCAACTCTAGCGCCCCAAGAGGAAACAAAGCAGCGGAAAAAATATAGTTCGTTTTTAATCATTATTCTGGTTAATTAGCTGAATAATTATTAAATTATTATGATCATGAAATAAATTTAAAACGACCAAATCTCCTTGATTCAGTGACGTAAGCTACAATATAATTAAAAAGAAATACTTTCGAATATGTGTATAATTGTGGCTTACTCCACTGAAAACAAGACCATACAAACACACATTTCATGCATGAGAATAATTTTTTTTTGCCTGTTCGTAATATGCCAGACACTTTCCTTGACACATAACAACTTTTTATGGAGCCTCATGTACTGCACAGTCTTACACTTCATCGAATTTTTAACACATAAATATCTTTGTAAATGTAATTACTTTAGTTGCAAAAGCGGAAGTGTTGATAATTCTTGCCATTTGTGGCTAAGATGCAGCAACAATTGTGGAATTGGTTTCTTATGTGTTGGGAAATAGTTTTACTGCTATGTTTTCTTTTATTATCACATCCGTGTGGGTTTTTTCTCGAGCTACAGTTGTGTTAGCTTGTCCGCAACATAAAATAATGTAGGTATTGCATTCCACACTGGTTTCCTTCGTCTCATATTCACTGATTTGACTGGAAGTGTAGCGAAGAAAATTTACGTTTTTGAGCAAATATACGATGCCTTTCTGCAAAAGGTCAGGTCTGTTGCTGTTTACTAGCACTTTTTCGGTCCTTAAGGAACACCACATTCTCTAGTAAATATCTTCACGTCAGAAGTTAATGGTAAATAAACAGTTCTGTTACACAGTGATTCACACCTACTAGGGTTGATAAGAAACCTAAAAAATGGCAAGTTTACTGCTTTCTTCTTCTTGTCGCTGCAATTTATTGCGGTGCAGACGCTTCTGTTTGTAAAAACCATTCTACAGACCAATGTAAACAGTTAAGATTAACTTTCGCTCTTACAAAATCTCGGCGATCTCTACAGTACAACTTTCTGGCCACTTTGCGCGCTGCAATCGCGGTGGGCAACAGAAAAGAGGCGGAGTGTCGCGACTGTATATGTTCGACTGTGACTCAGCTAATAGTCCCAATCAGCCAGAACTTAAACATTATCTTTGATCTTATTATTATTATCTCAGTAACGAGACTAAGCAATGATTAACAGCATATGTGTACTTGGAATTACTTGTAAATGCATCATCCAGTCCGAATTTATTCTTCTCAACTTATTTTATCAACATTAATCGCAATACCACTCAAATATGGAAACGCGTAAGTCTGCAGAAATTTGATTTTAAATAATAATTGGCTATTTTAACGTAAGTGTAAAACACGTGTGATATTAATTACTGAAAGTGATCGGGTCTAGTGAAGCAGGGGATACAACCCTTCGGCTTTGACCGATGACATCGGAATTGGCCAGAGAGCATTTATTACACAGATGAAAGAGCTGACAAGACTGTTCACGTTAAGGTTTTTGCATGTTTTTAACCTACTATCTGTGTGGAAAATGAAGGGGAACCAATTGATAGAAATATTGGTAGCATAGAATACCTCACGTCACATATATATGGGTTGTATCTCGAACGTCATTCAAATTGTTTGGGTTAACTGCAGTACGGGATACAATTTTAGCGTACGTCGATATCTTCGTTTTCGTTAGCATTAATATCTTGTTGTTCTGTTGAACTATACAGGTCAACTAAAGTACGGGATACAAATTTTACATGTGTTGTTTCTTTCGCCTCCGCTATCACTAATAGTCTGTTCTTACGTAGACAGTAGTACTACCGATAGCAGAAGGAGCTACGTACATAATATTTGTACCCCATACTTCCGTTGACCTATATATATGTACACTGCTAACGAAAACTTGGAATTGGACCTACGTTACATTTGCAACCTTTACCTCAGCTAAACTACGCGAAGAAGCAATAATACGACACATATACAATTTGTATCCCATACTTCACTATGGGGTACAGTTCTTTTTTTTTCGTCTTCGATGCTAATAGTATCGACTGAAAGTTATAGTTTAGATCACAGCATTGACATTCTTTAGTTGAGCTATATAGCTATACACAACATTTATATCCTGCTGACCAGTTGACATATATAGATAAGTCTCGACAATGCTAAATATGTCGTTCTTTTCGAATAGGTAGTGTCAGTGTAAAGGTCAACTGCAGGATGGGATGCAAATTTTAGTTGTGTCGGGCGTTTTGCCTTTAATATTGCTAGTACAGATTCGAAAAAATCGTACTGTTACTAGTGCTGGAAAACGAAAGAAGAACAACAGCTGCGAAATTTCTATTACGTACTGGAGTACACGTACACAAACGTAAGTGTAATACAACAATGGAATACGTCAAAATAGTCAAATTCAGTAAAATTAAAAAATGGAAGACTCGACTTACCACACGGGAACTTCTTAAAAGAAATGAAGCTAACCTAGAAAGACATCAACAAAAATTACATACCCACATACACAACAACCAAACATACGCATAGACACACACATTCACCCCTCACCCCCCATCCCCATCCTAATGTGAAATTAGCTAACATATTTCGGATGGTACATTTGCCCAACACGTTTAAATAAACATTTAAATGGGGAGTATGTTTGGGGAATTCTACGCCTCCATGAGTATTTGTCTAAGTGACTTTGTAATGTGGAAATGCGGTGTTTCCCCTCCTCTACCCTCTATGCTATTTCTGCAAGCCGCTGTGGATAATGATCTGAACTCAGTATTGCGATTAACTACGAGATGCTGGTAACCCTCTTTCCCTAAATCCCTGTATTAAGAATAGCTGTCTTCAAATTACAATGGAACCCTCTGCAACGTGAGTTTCAATTAAAGTGACCAAAACTTCCGTCCTTCGATTGGGTACTACTTTAAATACTACATCGTCACACTCTCGACCTGAAATGAAACCACAGCTCCCCAAACACATAATCCCACCGGAGGTTCCGCCCCCCCCCCCCCCACACACACCCCCTATTGTACTTCCCTTTGGCAAAATGCGACTCGTCATTTCGACCGTAACACCCGGTCCCCCCAAAGGCTCCCTATATTTCATGTATTCCCCACAAACTTCCCTACAAAAAGAGTACCAATATACAACTGTACGCTTCCTCACATGACATTTATGGACACACAGCCACAGTACGTGATTTTCATAATGTCTCTCACGGCGTGCTTAGATTTTTCGAACCACGTCCCTCGTCTAATGGATCGCCACAACTGATCGGTGCTGCAGCGCCATACGAATAAGTCGTGAGTACGGTGACGAGATACACTTGTGAGGCGCATATGTTCGCCGCACTCACGACATCGAACATACTCGGACGAGACCACACATTTGTAAAAAATAAATAGTGGCCAACGTGTATACGCCCATTGCCTCTCTCAAATCATCCAGATTCATCGGAACAGATAAATCCATACCTACAAACGAAAATGAGATACTAAAAATTGTCCTAAAATAAGAAACTAATATTCTAAATTACCTCAGTATCACTAAGAATGCAATTAAGTACCGAATGAATTGCAAACAACCAATTATCTAAATAAATGCACACGAAAAATATTTTGAGCAATATGTAGTGATCTCTTTTAAAATCTCATTCCGTTATTTTAATGCACAATGATAGCGCTTATCCGGAACACAGAACTGTTTTATTATCTATACCTGAAAGTGAAGACATTATTACCTATGAGTAATGTATAACGTCATTGGTCAAAACCGACGGGTTGTATCACCAGACCCAAGTGATCTATGAGGGTGTACCAGACATACCTGTGTTGGACAGCTGATAAGACGGTAAAGAGCGATAGAATAAAGTAATTCGCTATTTCCAAGTCCAGATTAGGACGTACAACTCCCAAATAAATTGATTTTGCTGTTTTAAATTGCGCTATGTTGGTGAAGCCATGTTTTCGATACCGCATTTTGTCCATTGCTTTGACCAGCGACGTTCTGTATGACGTCTTGATTTTAGGATGCGAAGGATGTGAGCGGTTTGGCCTTAGTGACTGGTGTAAACTGGATATGCTGTTTATATCAAAGAAGAAGTCACCGATCAATCCTGACTTGTGTAATCAGACCATGCGTCAATCCCCAAATGCCTGGCTGTTCCTTTCCGTATGTGGCACGAGTTCCGAGGTTAAGGCTAGGAAGGAAACGAAAGTGTAGTGTTCCCTTTCCTCGGGGTTCTGCCGTGAAAAATATAAAATAGAAAATCTGATTGGGATTTGAATTTTTATGGAATAAGTTACGGATAAGGCGGACTTCGTATTATTGATTGAGATAGTGCTGTAATTTGACCGTGCATGGCAGACCGGGTCGGCAACACTACAAAAAGTGACTGTACGGAAATAGCATCATAAACTAGTTGAAATTTACCTTATAATCTTGTTAGAAACGCAGTACTAATTACAATATGTTTTTCGTGGCTGTCTTCTTAATTGTAGTATGACCTGTTTTCATTGTTCGCCGTCTGTTGAAATTTTCTTCAAGTTGTCACTGTCAGGATCAATTTACAAATTCGGGGATAACCATTTCGAATCACTATTGAAACAACTTAGGTTCGCAATATAATTTTAATTTCCAGCCAAAAGCATATTTAACACAGTGCCGAAAAATACACGTCTTTCGTATGAAGACAGGAGAGAGAGAGTAATAAATTAGTTGTTAAAAACAAACACCTACGCAAAAGTAAAAAAAAATCAAAATTATTTATAAAAATCGGTCGCTGGCGCAGCACTCTTCCGCATGCGCGATCGTAAATCATATCTTTGTATTGGCGGAGGCGTGGTAGTCAAAGTACCATTACAAAGGGCAGGGCTTAAATCGTTGCGAGAGAAACGGTTTGTGATGTTTTTTACCATGCTTCTCGCAAATGTTTAGTTGTTTTTTGAATTTGGCACGTTTGTCGATGGAGATGTTAGGTACGAACCTAGGAACACAGCTTAGATTGTTACGAGAGAAACAAGTAGTGATCATATTTACAATACTGATTCTTAAAGATTTTTTTTTCGAATGTGACGTCGTGCAGATGCGGCATATTCGAAACAGATTATTTTTTGTAAGAAACTCGTTGTAGGCGGTTGCTGAATATTTGTGGTGGACGTTTAGGTTTGCGATTCGGTTTATAGTAAAGGTGCAGTTGAATGAGAACGAATCTATAGTAGTTACTGGTTCTCAAATTGGTCCTGGTTTTTGAACTGTTGATTTTAGTTCACAGTTTGGTATTCTAGAGTGATAGTTGTGTGTTTGCGTGGAGGTTTGCATTGGAGTTGTGTTTAAATAATTTGTTGTTTGCAGAATGGTTTGTGTGTGTGTGTGTTTTTTTTTTTTTTTTCTCTTGGCCACTTCGACTAAACGTTATTGGAAGGTGACCATCAACGGCCGTCAAGTAATGTATAAAATCTTTGACCCTCATCTGCTTTTATTTTGAAACCATATATCTCGACTGGTTTCAGTCATCGACCATCTTCACGGATAAGGGTTAAAATGGTTTAACCCACAACGTAACATTTAAAACATTACTTAAGTAATGGTTAGAACGTGTCAGGAATATCAAAATACGACACTTGACTCTCAGAAGCAAACATACTAATACCAAGTGAATATAGATAGGACTGGACTATGATTGGTAAGAACTTTTCTATGACTTTTTTTGTTTAGTGTGAGGTTGTAGGTTGTTTATGGAAAGGATATTTCTTTGAAACGAGGTTCTTAGATTTGTGTTTGTTTAGTTTCATTTGAGAAGAGTGGGGTTTGGGAGGGGGGGGGGCGGGGAGGGGAGTTATGGAACCGATGTCTTCATTGGCGCTGTATAGATGTAGTGAATTTCGTTATCCTTATTAGCTTTGTTGGTGGGGGATTTTCCTCATCACTGTCTTCGTTTCAGCTATGTATGTCAGGTGAAATTTCCAATACTGATCAGAATGGATTTCCTTCTTTGGCGTGGGGTGGGAGAGGGCGGAGGGTGGTATCACTGTCTTCGTCTGAGCTATATATATCTAGAAATACATTCTATTCCAGTTGTGTGTTTCTTAACCTTTTTGGTTGGATTTATTCTAGAGGAATTCGTGAGAGTTATTTTCGATTATGTGACTCTCTTGGAGTGATTTTTTAGTTTACCCCGCCTTGAACTCCCTTACTCGCATGGTTGTCTCATTAGTTTCATTTTATTAAGTGAGTGAAATGCTTCGCAACTTTCTTATGGTCGTTTGCGGCCATAATGGTCTATCGTGTGGTAGTAATCTTGAAGTACGCCAGAGGCCTGCTATTACATCTGTGGTTGTAATATTAAATAAAAGTACGCTTTATATCCGCGATATAACGTCATAGGTCAACGTAGACGTGTGGAATCGGAACGTGCGGTAATCCCAAATATTGTTCTTGTTTCCGCGTTCCGTCAATTTCAGCGACTTTTTGGCCGTATGTATTGACATCAATTTTTGGGTTTCTGTATTGGTATCACTTTCTGCTCTTTGTATTGGTGACTAGTTTTTCAGTTGAGTTATATACGTCGACTGATGTTTCAGGAAAAGTTTAGAATAGGACAGGTGCCGTACTTACGTGCTTCAAGCAGGAATGTTGCCAGTGCTTGCCGTGATGTACTATGGGAGCAAAAGAAGGCATGTCAGCTGTTCATGTTACACAACCAATGAGACACCAGCAGGCAAACAACGTGTTTCGAAGTAATACTTTCGGAAGAAAGGGCGAAACATTGCCGTAAAAGTGGATTATGGATTTATCTGCTCCTTATTTCAGTGGTAGGTATTGAAGCTGTGCTAGTATCTGCAAACGAAAGACAGCGTCACAACTCATGATATACAAGAAAATGTAGTGAAATATTTCTGTGCTTCCTACTGCTACGTAAACGATCTGTGAGTGGCTCGATGTTTTTTAATTGAGGCATGGGAGGAACAGTGTAGATGAATGTTACTCCTCTCTCTTTTTCCTTTAGATCATGGAATGATGTATTTTCACCAATATTTTTTAATTAAAATATGGGATAAGGTAAGTGGGTCAATGTTAATACATCGAACCTGCAACTCCCTTGTGATTAACATTGATCCACTTATTCACTGACCTTTCGCAGATCGATACCATATTCATTTCCCCACCTCCTTTAATATTTGAAATTTTCTTCGAGACGTGCACCAACTCATTAGTTTCCAGGGAATGAAAGATAAAGTAACAATGAGTCTTCTGCTACAGCCGTTTCTTCTCTGACACTACTACAGTACTCAAAGTTGAAGGTAAAGTATTAGAAATCGCAGGGGAAAGGGTACGTAATAAGAAGAGACGTCTGTGCTATAAGCGGTAATGGTCACGCACAATCTGTGAATTATGTATAGCTGTTACGGCCGAGCCATGCGCTCGTAGCTTAACGCTTCGTTGAATTGTTTGTAGTTGCATCACTATGCTAACCAATTATTGTTCTCACAATAGAGTACACTGAAATGCAGCATCAGTTAGATTACACTTACAGTGCTGTAACTCATGTTTTCTAGTTGCAAATGCTACTTTCATGGCATGTTGCTTAGTGTGTCAACGGACCATCTATTTCGCACCCATAAGGTTTGCAGGAACGAGTATGGTGTCATTAATGAAAACAAACTAACCGAGTTCCGATAACAATGTATACTGACGACATTAAATGTTGATTATGGTGTAGTTTCTGCATAGCTTAGTGTTATATTAGATGCGGCCCACTGAGTCAATAAGTAACCGTCGGGATGACAGGCATTGACTTGTTATCCCTAGATGCAGAGGTCTTTTAGTCACATTACTCTTTTAATTGTTATTAGTTTGAATGAAGTTGCTGATGAACTTAGCAAATTTTGAAAGGCAAGTTCTGTGGGTTCCAAATGCTTGTATTGATGCACCAATATTGCAATAGCCTTTTGAAAAAAATATTGCTCAAATGTATCTCTTACTATGTAAAGAAAAGATGTAGGAATTATTCCGACCTAACGTCCATCGAAGAAGAGATAATAACATACGGAGCTCGTATTGTGGAGAAAATCGTATGAGTCGAATTACGAGGGAAACATCTTTGCGGTTCCCTTAATCTACTTAGAGAAGCCACCAAAACCATAGATGTCGATGGACGAATTATTGACTTGTACCACTGTCAATCCAAATGCGAGGCCGTGTTTACCATGATACCACCTCACTAGAACTAAAATAAATAACGAGACTATATTATCTCACTAAGCCGAAGTTTTATGAAATCGGCAAGTTTGGTGGCACTGGCCACGGTATCGCGTTGTAATAGTTTAGCAGCCAGACGGCTTTCTCCACGCGCGGAGTTGACGACAGCACCCCCAGCAGGCAGCATAAGATTTCGTGGCTATGAAGAACGGCATGGTGTGGGGTGTTGAGCCGCCGTGGGTTGGCTGGG
Source organism: Schistocerca cancellata (assembly GCF_023864275.1). NCBI lineage: Eukaryota > Metazoa > Arthropoda > Insecta > Orthoptera > Acrididae > Schistocerca > Schistocerca cancellata. The sequence goes on from NC_064631.1 coordinate 515,851,051, forward strand.
AGGCCACTGGAGTGACTCTTCTCCAGGCGGTGAGTTGACGGCGGCGACCACAACAGGCAGCATAAGATTTGGTGGCCATGAACAGCTGCGTGATTTGGAGTGTTGAGCCTCCGTGGGTTGCCGGGAAGCCACTGGAGTGACCTGTCGACAAATTTAAATTTCCGAATTAAATACGTGATCTAATTATGGTGGGTTGTTAATATAAAGAAAACTGCAAAATTACTGTAGGGCCCGAGGATAATATAGGGTCGATTTCTGTATCGATATTGTTGAGATTGTAAAGAAGACACGAAATGGAGATACTAGTTTATAAATATTGGCACAAGTGTAGTAAAATAGTGCAATGACAATATATTTTATAAATTGTTTTCCCTCCCAGATACGGGTATGGCAAAGGAATGTTTCTGTCTCCCCTACTCGTCAACTCAAGATTGCTAAGTATTATAAATAAGAATTTAAATGTGCAATGACTGTTTGCCTCTATCCTGTTCCCTGAGTACAGTTTCTTCTGCTCATTTTATCATGATCGCAGGTAGCTGTCACAACTATGAGAATATTTCTGCCTTTATACTGACCATTAGACTGAACTACGTTGTTCGCATAAAGCAACCAAGCAACTGAGACTGTTGGTATATGCACATATGTCAGAAACGTAGAGTTTCTTAAAACAAGTTGCCAAAATGTTGAATTGAAATTCCGAGGGTGTCATGGATAATGATATGACAGAAAAGTAAATCCTGATGCACTATAATAGATCAGAACCGAAAGCCCAGCATACGTTGATCAACGTGAAACTATACTGAAAACTTGATAACTCGTTCATGGACGGGAGGAAATAATATTTTCTGAAACTCACTCCATACTGTGAAAGGGTAGGATAGTATATTGTACCGTTCATTCTTAAGATTACGTAGAACCTAGGAATAGTAGGGCGAAATAATAGATTGTCGAAAAAGGCTGTGTATCCGCTCACAATTCAAAACACTTATAGTAGAACAGTACTGTAAGCATCGTGATAACATCCACATCTCAGTACAGCAGAATTTTCGGTTCGACCATAGAATTTTCCATTTTGTAGGCTTGTCTCTGTACCGAAGTTGACAGTATTTCAGTGATATTAAAAACGTAGAATTCTAGAGTCGGAAAAACAACGCAAACTCAGGTTACCGTTCTGCATGGAGTTAAGATGTGGGCATGAAACCATAAATACACTTAGAAACTAAAATCTGCAGATCGAAGTTTCACTCACCGCAGCAGTGTGGCCTTCTTCTTCTCACTGCAGACGTCTCTGCAGTAGCTCCACAAAAAACTCGTCAAGCGTCAACTGACGCTCCTGTTGGAAAAGAACTTATTACTTTTCTGATATCCAACATGTGGAGAAATACAGAGCATGTGCTAGATTCTAACATGGCCGCATTTTACGAAGTGCTACATATGTCAATAATTTTGCTAGCTACATTTTTTAATAATATTTATACAATGAACGATTTTAATATTAAAGTATTATCACCTCTCAGTCTACGTCTGACCACCTAATAATACTAAACAAATACTAATGTCCATGTGTACAAGTTTTTTGTTGGCGTGATTGGTTATTGAAGTACTTCTGGGAGTTACGCCGAGTTGTTGTTCCTGTTGTATGGAGAATATTTCAACGACCGTCCGAGCTGAGTCCTTCAGGTCGTATGACATTCCCTGAGTAGATGGAGTCCTGGGATCGAGTGCACATAACGGCAAAGCGCGCTGTACTCCAGTCACGATCATCGAAGCATATTACACAAATCCTAACAACTCGGCAAAACAACCGAAGCAGGGCACTAACTACTGTCACCTTCATAAGAGAGTATTGATATGGACATAAAACTAATAGCACACTTTGAAACCTAATGCCATTATTCCCTATACTGAACTAATTTATACTCACTGGAACAACACGGATTTCTTCTTCTTACCGCAGCCGTTTCTGCAGACGCTCGAGAAAGAACACGTCAAGTGTAAACTGACGCTCTTGTTGGAAAAGAAACATAATAGTTGTTTCTTAATATGTACAGGTGTTACGAAGTGTAACACTTATTAAGAATGTATAGGCCTATAGATAACGATAGTGAGTATACATTGTTTGGCTGTAATAGCTACCATTATGCTATGGGCGAAATGTTAAGCTGGAACGACAGAAGGCTAGAGAGGAATCATTTAGGGCACAGCGTCGCCATTAACCTTTTTATTCTCTGTTCTGGTGTGTTCTTTCTCTGGAAAGGAATTAAGGGGACTGTGACAATTTTTACTGATTGTTTCAGTTTCTCTATTCTCTGACTAATCCGAAAACAACATTAGGCTCCGAAGTCTGAATTTCAGGAATACATTTCCTCAGAGCATCAGGTATTAATCCCAGTTAGCAGGTAACTCGTAGAAAAACTATATGGTTTTGCAACGTTGTATTCAGCCAGTCACATGTCTTGGACGCATATTATGTGAAGCTCTGCTCTTACAAGAAATTTCAGCATAATTCTCTACAATTTATTAGGGTCTTTTCACTCTCAAGCACCTCCGTATCAGCAGCATAGTCCACGCATTCTTGACTAATGGCTACACAACTTCCCGGTTGGTCAGTGTTAACATTAATGGCCGTCAGTAGATTTGTTGCAACCATTTAATCGGCTTCCGGCTAGACTATCAGCTTCGTCTTATCTAATGCCAGAAGTGGGAATATAATATGCTAGTAACATGGAGGAGAGAAGCAGGAGCCTGTAGAATGTGGGGAAAAGAGCAAGCATATCATGCAGGAAAGGAGGCCTGTGAGCAACCAACCCATCGAGACAACGTGCCATTACCCTGCAGGTCAGAAAGACATACGACTGTGGGAATAGGCGTGACTGTCCAATCATCAGACCAAGTCTGACCACATAAATATCTCTTTCACACACTTAAGTTATCCTGACTACTTTCTGAATAGGCTACATTTCTAACTAATGTCTCATTTCTAACTAATGTCTTCATAGTCTGGTGAGATGACAGTTAAATCTGTAATGGCTGTGGTGTAAATATTATTATACGCCATATTTTCTGTGCACCATATCTTTTGATCAGAAGGCAGAAGTGAATTTAAGAGGAGTCCAGATATTTATTTTAATTGAAGTCGAGATATGGTAAATATTAAAAATTTTGTGTATCTCTGGAAACGAGGTTGAAGGCTTTGGTGTGTTCCTGAGTGACCAGCAAATTCCGTTTGTCTACAGTGATGAAGAAATCCATCCATTCGCAAATGACGTTTATCTGTGGCTCTATTTTAGATACGGTCACGAAAACTGACTATGAACCCTCCATATCTGCAGCCAGTGAAGCCTATCTGTTGAAATTGACGTGGCGGTCGGGCAGTACCGGTGGGCCTTCAGAGGCTCGTTCTGACTTCGCTACTCTAGTTTCACATGTTCACCAAGTACGGTTATTTAAACTTCGGATTTGAAGAGACATTAGGCCGTGATTTGGTGACTACCATCCGTTCGTTCAATATGACATCGTGAGACAGGATCGGTAATTTAATTAGTGAGTACTTAAGGGAACATCTTGCTGGTGATATGAAGGTACTAGTAAATAATCTATGCGACAGTGTGGTGGTTTAAATCCCTAATCTCTCCGCAGTGTCTGAGGAGATTACGATTTTTACAAATACCCGTTGTCTGAGTCAGTGTATTCTCACCGGGCTGCGCCTTTCCTTCATTTAGGCAGAGTCTTCAACAACCTAAGTTAAACACTAAACCTGGAACCACTCTTCAGCGCCATGTGAACTATTCAACAATACGTACGACGTAACAACCATATTTACTTACTTACTCAATGGTCATACCGGACTCAAGAGTCCATTACCGCAGCAACGTATTTTCGCCATCTGTCCCTGACTTTGGCTATTTCCTTCCATTCACCTTCAATACCTAGGCTCCTCAAATCAGCCTTCACATTGTCCCCATCTACGCCTCGGTCTCCCCAAAGGACGTTTTCCCTCTAAGTGCGCTACCAGTACTCTGCGCGCTGCCCTGCCCTCATCCATTCGAGTTCCGTGACCCGCCCATCGGAGCCTACGTGATTTAATAATACAGATTATGTCAGGGCTTGAGCAGACTTCGTGTACCTCTTCGTTATGCAGTTTTTGCCACTCTCCACTAATGTCATCCTTTTTTGCTCCGAAAATTTTCCTCAAAATTTTGTTTTCAAATAATCGGAACGACTTTTCATTTTGTACAATGAGAGACCAAGTCCCACAACCATATAGCATAACAGAATAATAGTTTTGTATATTCTAATCTTTAAATATCCGTGATGAAAGTAATCCATTCAGTGAGAAGTAGCACACATTTTCCACCCGTATTCTCTTCTTCGGTTCGGATTCAATCTCATTTCTCGAAGTGATGTCCACGCCTAGATCCTTAAATGTGTTCACTTTTTCAAATTGCATGTCTCCAACTCTTAACCTTTCCTGATCTACTGCTGTTGGCATTCTAGTAGTAACCAGGTATTTAGTTTTGTCGTCACTTATTCTTAAACCTACACCTTCACTAGCCTTGAGTAACGCATTCACATTTGCTGCTACAGATTCTTTCCTATCGCTAATGATGTTTACATCATCTGCATACCCTAATATCTTAATATTTCCATTTAACTCCACACCCTCTGTATTATCTGCAGCCATTCGTAGAATATATTCTAGGACTAAATTAAAAAGTAGCGGAGACAGGGCATCTCCCTGCTTAAGTCCGTTCTTTATTACAAATTCTTCTGACTCCAATTTCCCCACGCGTGCTCTACCTTTTGTGTTTTTCAAACTCGGTTCTATAAGTCTAACATACTTCTTTGGTATTCCAAGTTCCAAAAGAATTCTGTACAATTTTGATTGCAATACTGGATCATATGCTTTTGCAAAATCTATGAAAAGATTATCAACTGGTTAAATGTATTCCCGTTAGTTTTCCAAAATTTGACGCAGGGTGAATATTTGGTCTATAGTTCATCTGTTGCTCCGAAAGCCAGCTTGGTAATCCCCCACAATATCACTTGCATATGGTGTAAGCCTGCTTAGCAGAATATTCGAGAATATTTTGAAACATACTGGTAATAGCGATATCCCTCTATAATTACTACAATACATTTTACGATTGAAACTTAACCAGCGACATTTGAATTAAGAAAACGCCAGTACACCTTATAAACTCCCAACGAAATTGACATTTAACCATGTTCAAAGGTATTAATTTAATTTCTTTGAGTAACAGAAAGAGAAAATACTTTTGATATGGTGCCATGTCAACTCATTATGACTGCACGCAGCTGGAACTTGTTTACGTATTGCCTTCTTTTTCACAGAAGATAGAATATAACGGATTTGTTGACAGATAGGTGACGCCACTCTCGTTTTGAAATTAATTAATTAGTTAAAGAATAGACGATTCCAGTAACTAAAAATGTGAAAACCTCAGCAAAAAGATCTGTCCCTATAAGTCACGTTGTCTCGTAATCTTTGTAGCTGCATGACGTACTGAAAAATTGTACTGGAATGTGAGTAGAACTGTGTTTTCTTGCATACCGCGAAGTCCCATCAACCTGTGTCGTAAAGTTCCAGTGTTCCAGTACTTCGCCGCTACACATCCAGTAATTTATTAGCATATACGATATTGAAACTGCGTCTAATTATATAGGGTAAGTAAACATAAGACACTTAAATCAGTAGCTCATACCTCTCCCGGTTACATTGCACCTCGCTTCTGAAGCTGGCGTTTGCTTCGTTCAAAGCTGCTAGAAGTACTAAACAACTTTAAAATATTTCTTTATTTGAACTCGAAACACAAAGGGTAACAACACAATATATGAATCAAAACTGGCGCCTTTTTAATTCAATAACTCACACGACGAATTCTTATCGTTACTTCAAGGGCTCGGGGGAATACGCAAGTAATTGCTAGGCAACGGTTCTCTACGGTTTAGGTAACATAGCATCGGTGTTAGCATATCCTGTGAACTAAATTAAACACCAAAGCCAGTAGCGCAGAGTTCTACACTGTTTAGCAACGTCAATAGGAAAGGGTACATTTTAAATAAATCATTGTATGTACCACAAAATAATAGTATTTTGCGACTGGGAGGTTTCCAGCAGTATCTAATGAAAAAACCTGAATAGCTAATCAACTCCCAATGGATTCAACTGCTAACAGCATGTAAGATATTAATTCAATTTCCTGAAGCAACTGGAGACGAAAATTCTTTTGTTACAGAGCCAGATCGACTAAATGTTACTCTACAGAGCTACCATCAGTTTCCAAAGCGCCTTCTTTTTCACAGAGGGCAGAAAGTTCAAGCGGCACGACTGAGCAATGATCACAGCCAACATGTATGTACAACGGAGAAGCATGGAGGTTGGTGACACTTATCATTGTGAAACTGAGTGATTAATCTGTGAAGGTATGACAAAAGTATGTGAACTTCGTCAGGAACTCAGTGAAGTGGTTCGTCTCTACAAGTCAGGCACCTATCTTATGAATCTGTATGAAAAATTTAGACAAAGTGATCTTTCACATGTTACACTATACTAATTACTTGTTCTGAAATCATAACACGGTCTGTCGTAAAACTTCAACTTGCCAGTGGTTCTCCACTAAATTCGCAGTCATTTAAATGCTTGTACGATATTCTAACTACAGATGGCTTTGTGTGGTAAATAAATAGATTAGATTTAAATAAATAGCTCATACCTCTTGCGGGTACAATGCACCTCGCCTCTGAAGCTGGGCGTTAGCTAACTTCAAAGCTTCTAATGCTCCGCAAGAACTTTAAAAAAATTCCTTACTTTTTCTTGAAACACAAACTTCGACACTACAACACTTGAATCAGAGCTGAAGCTTCTTTTACTGAATAATTCACAGAACGAAGTCGTATAGGCACTTCTAGAAGTCGAGAGAATACGAAAGTAATTGTGAGGCAACGGTCCCCGTCAGTTTAGGTGACATGGCATTGTTGTTAGCATACCCTGTGATCAACATTAAATAGCAAGCCCACTAATAGCAATCCAGAGCACATTATTTTATTTATCAGTTTTATTTATCAATAGGTAAACAAGAACTGTAGTAAAATATTTAGTAATTTAAATATATGTCAGATGAAATAATCATGCCTTGCTATTGAAAGATATACAGCAGTGTCTAAAGGATGAAAACGCCCGAATAACTAAAAAATTCACAATGAATTTGCCAATTAAACGTACTCTAAGCTCTTAACTCAATTACTTTAACCAATAAGAGAGTCGTACTCCTTTGTTACGGTGGAAGGTCACCTATGTATTACACAAAACAGTTGGAATCAGTTTCCAAAACGTGTTCGCTTTCACAGACGGAAGAAAATGCCAGCAGAATGACCCTGTTATGACTACAGACACTATGGATGTGTAATCGACAAGCGAGAAAGATCTCTAATATCGTTGTCGTTGTGAATCTCAACAAACTGAAAGGAACAGGAAATGCTACAATTCTATCCGTCTGCTCTGACCCACGACTCATATTTGGAGTAAAATGGATAGTTTACACGAGATACTACGACAACCACAGATAACATTTAATAAGAGCACGATGACATTCTTCAAGACGCGACAGCAATATAGACCATTAAAATAAAAAACTAACATAAAACATATTGTGTATGTGGTGCTGTACAGCTTTAATGAATGTTGTGAACTGCCGTATGTATCACACAGCTGTAACTGCATATTTTATTCCAGACGATCGATTTCGGTCTAGAACCAGAAAATCATCGGGTCCATAAACTATCTCTCCTATGCGTTTGTTTAATTGGAACAGCAACTAGCAGATGTACAAAGCTCCATCGTTGGTACAATCTATGCATATATGGAATATTGGGAAAAAACGTTGTGGAGGTTAAATGGACGTAATGTTATGAATGTATAGCTAGTATCAGTGACGGAACAATGTACATCTGAAACTGCGATTCCATTTACTCAGAGGGATAGCTGAGAGGGCTTTATGACACGATGATGGTCTGGCTCCAGACCGAAATCGATCGGTTATGTTAAAATGTACGTCTGTGTATTGTATAACGCACTTCTTAACGAACAGAAAACCATAGGAACTATTTGAATCACCATATGAAATGAAATTATCGGGACAATTGCAGGAATGGGTTAGCTGTGGACTGGGACATACCAAAAAGGTTATTAAACCTAAGAACATTTAAGAACTTCTCTAGAATAAACCGAACGAAAATATATAGTAAACACAAAATTGGATTAGTATAATTCGCTTGACCAATACAGATGAAATGAAGACAGTGGTATTAGACACTTCCACAAATCAACATAACTGGAAAATCACACACACATATACACATTCTTCATGAATGACGCAAACGAAAACATAAAAAACAAGCCTAATCGCAGCGTACGCTGTACCTATATAGCTTTAACAGACAGCGATAACAGATCCTATTCAAATGTGTCTAACATAAAAGAAAAAACTGCAAAGATGGCAGAACTGGAATTGAATTCTTCGCTTGACCTGTAGCTCAAAGGAAGACAGCGATATCGCACACAGCTCCACAAAACGACATAATAGAAAATAATCGCATAAGAACTGTTCCGTGATAAACCTAAAAATATAAAAAAATAACCCAAAAATGGTATCGCGGTATCTACAAACAAGACCCCCACCCCCAAACAAACAAACAAACAAACACACACACACACACACACGAATATCATTATGAAAGGATGACGCACATGAATTTCTCCAGAATAAAGCGAACAAAAGAAAAAAAATATGCATGGACAGTTGTTATCATATTTCGTGTGAACTCTATTCCTAATCCGAGGACACAGATACAAAACAACACCCACATAACATGAACTTAATCGAAAAATTATATACACAATTCCTTTAGAATAATCCGAAAGAAAATAAGTACAAAGACCTGGAATCACACTACAAACGGAAATAAACACCTCAAAAACCGAAAACAAATCATTCACCAATAAATACCAAAACCTCGATCCAATTCAGCTAAACAAATACTACGAACCACAAAAAAACGAAACAATAATGCAGCGCGAGAGTGAGCGACCGGTAAAAACAAATTGAGCCTCCTATGAACAGTGGATTTCATAAGCGCAGCGTCTCAGAGAGTCACATTCGAAAAACGGCCAAATATTTGTAAATTAATACATTATCAATGACATTACCACCAGCAATGCAATTTCGTTAGGGGTAACTACACTCTCGACGAACGTCCCACATTAAAAAGACAGCTAAATAACAATAAGAATCAAATGATAATCATAAACACTAAGCGACTCACTCACGAAAATTTATCTTATGCTCTGAAGGTCCTGCCCACCCTTACCCTGGGTAATCGTGCGATATGCAGAAAGAAACAGACAAACATTTGTCAGAAAACAGAATAAAAATATAATCGTTTCTGGTTTCTACCACGGCAGTATCTATGGTCTCAGGTTCAACCCAAACCAAACTCTCGTATGTCGCGACGTATTTGGAATAACAGCATAGCTTACAGACAGCACAATTACACTGTTAAGTAGGCCAATATATTTATTCTTTAATGAGATTTGTCATTAAAAATATATAACTTTTTCAAACCAACAGCTCAGTTCATGGAATCAATACTAGAAATAAGAATAACCTTCACAAGCTTTTATAGTCACTTAGTCTTGTACAAAAAGGTGTTCATTCTTCAGGAACACACATTTTCAATAACTTGCCAGCAGCCATAAAAAGCTTAACAACCAATGGAATTCAGTTTAAGAGGAGACTAAAGGATTTATTGGTGGCCAACTCCTTCTAATCCATTGATGAATTTCTCAGTAGAGCCAACTGACTTGTGTGTGTGTGTATATATATATAAGTACAATATAACTTCTGCACGATTTCAGTGGAGTAATGAGTTCATTGTAAATACGTGTGTATGTGTGTGTGTGTGTGTGTGTGTGTGTGTGTGTGTGTAAGTACACTCTAACTTCTGCACCATTTCAGTGCAGTAATGTGTTCATTGTAAATAAGTGTTATAGTAGTTGTGTTACGCGTTTATTACCTTACAAATAAATAAATAAACTTTTTTATTTTAAATTCAGTGATTTGGAATTTGTAAAATGATTATTTCATACAGTGTTCATTAAAAATTATGATCATTCCACTTGGGACCTGTGGAATGGTACATTAGCTTATTTGTTTGAGTTGTAAATATTTGTCATGTATTATTGTTTTTCTGACATGTTCCACATCCTGGAGGACCTCCTCACTACGGATCAATTCGAATGAAAGTAAATCTAATCTAATCTAATCTAATCACAACCACAGGCTTACTTTTAATAACAGTCCGCTTACATCCAATTCAACATAAAGTCATGACGTCACATAGGATGTCATGGGTCGAAGCAAACGGGTGGAAAAGGCCAATGCGCTTCACACGTTTGCCATTGAGGAACTTAGAAATTAGTTTGAGAACACAAAATGAAAGTGCATGAACTACGCCAGATAGAAAGTATCAATATCTGTCTGAAAAAGCAAGCACTTAATATCTGTATATCCATGAAAAATTAAAACAAAATGGTGGTTCACATGATATACTGTTAGTAACATCAGGTACTGTAATCACATCACACTCTATCACATGCTTCAACCTTCTAGTATTTCTCCACTAAGTACACAGACAATGAAAAGCTTCTACGATATTCTAACTACAGATGATTCCGAAAGGTGAATAAATAATTGACAGATACGCGAATAGCTCATACCTCTTGCAGGAACAATGATCCTCGGTTCTGAAGCTGGGTGTTCGCTTCGCTCAAAGCTTCTCAAGTTCCCCAAGAACTTTAAAATGTTTCGATAGTTGTTCTCGAAACACAAATTTCACTCTACAGCACTTGAATCAAAGCTGAAGCTTCTTTCACTCAAAAACTCAAACAGCGAATTCGGATACGCACTTCTAGTACTCGAGAGAATACGGAAGTAATTGCTAGGCAACGGTCCTCGGCGGTTTAGGTGACATAGCAGTGTTGTTAGCATATCCTATGACCAACATAAGAGGCAAGAGAGCACCAAATTTATAGGAACGCCCACAGAAATGGTTAAACGACCACTGAAATAAAACTTTGAATAAGTTAAATATATGTTGCAGCTTTTCTTATTATAGCATCGCTTCGAAGCGTCGTCGCACGCTCGTGTCCTCGATCCCGCATCCACGTAATATTTTTAAATGTTTTCACACGCTCAAAAATTAATTCTCTCAGCGCAGCGAACAGTCACCATTTTTCTATGTCTGTTTGTATAATACCACAAACATATTTTCTGGTGTACTAACTTCTTATATCTTTCACTGAATCTCTCCGTCATGACAAAAGAAGATTTGTCACTGAGACGGATCACATGAGGAATACGTACTTTTATTCCGCATACACAGACAGAAAAAAGCTGGAACAACCCAGTAGCGCCACTATGAGAATGCACATCATGTTTGTTTTAAATACACACTGAAAATTTGGTGAACGATAGTCACCTTCGAGATTGAACGAGGTGAGTTGATGTTAGTCAAGGAACATTTGTCAGCTCTACGACCAGTAAGAATGAGACAGTGTAATAGGGGTACCCAAAGCTGGATGCTTCTTCTGCGATATTGCGGTCTGCTGTGTGATTTCGTATGAGAACACGAACACTCTTGTGGTCATCCCATGAACCTTGACTGCAATACTGTACGCCAGTCATGAACAGCATTCCGGCCTGTGTTATCCAACACGATAGCGTTCTGCCACATACCGCTGCTGTAGCCTAAAGTGCTCTACAAAAAATGTCGACGTGTTGCTTTGGCCTGCTCGATCACCAGATCTGCCTCCAGTCGAGCAGTATAAGACGTCATCGGGCGACAATTCCTGCCTCATTCCACAACCAGGATTAACAGTCTGTGTATTGGCCGACCAATAGCAACCAATACCAATAGCAATAGCAACCGCCAGAAACTGAGAGATGTAACAAATATACTTTTAGAAAAGATTAGTCATTTCAAATTGTGGGTCGTGTTGTGAAAGTTTTCCGCTATTTTTAGTAACTCATTTGACTATCTACTGCGAACAAGGGGCACCAACTGCCAATACGACCTTCCGTCGGCGCCTGGCAAGGGGAGAAGAATAAGATGAGAGAGGTATCGACACGTAGTTAAGATAATTTTGCCATCTTTTACAGCTTATGTGACGCAGCACCACTACCGCAGCAGTCCTAAACGCTTAACAGGGATATGTGAACTAGTGAGGGCATCCCGCGTCATTGCAACCCTAGGCTTGTCGCCCTATCTCCAGCTTATCCTTTCAAAACAGACGTTCTGCTATCAATTGCCTGCAGCGAAGTGCTTCAGTCTCATCATAAAATACCTTCAAAACTTCATTTTGGATAATTCACAAGAGTTTTTAACTATATTAATGTGCGATGGTCTGTTTCAATAACTAATAAAAGTGTAAATATTATAATTTCCATTTTGCTCGACGGTACAGTGGATAAGTGTCAAATTACAGATAACGACGGTCCAAGTACCAGTGCGGGATTGGTCCAAAGACTTTTTTCACACGGAACTGTTCTTTCACGTTTGACAATGATTTGTTAATGTTAGTAATGCGAAGTCGAATTATGACTCGTATTCGCTGTTAAACTGCAGGGCCCCTCACAACAGACTGGATAAATGAGTTGAGAAGTCGCAGAAAGCAATGGGACCATGGCTATAAAATTACTGTGGAGTTCGAACCACTTTTCAGGTTGATGACAGCTTTATCGTTATTTGACACAGATTTCCTTTGTATCCTTGGGTAACATTATAAAATACTTTTGAGTTATATACGAAATATATACTCCCATCAACGAACCCTTGCCCCTCAGAGCAAATCAATAAAATGTGGTTAAAAGCAAGAAACTGGAAAAAGAAAACGAATATCAGCCGAATCATTAAAGCGCGTGACACAAGCAACTGTATGTATGATTGTTAAAATTGTGCGGCTGCGGCTAGGCCCTCATGGAAGTTAACTACGATCAACCTGGTGATTCTATAGAAAGCTCATTCTTACCACTCTCATACAGCATGAATGCAGTAGGCAGCGGTGGTAGCAGTTGAGTCTGGCTTGACGTCTGCACTCGGAACTACAATGGAAACATCCATATGGGTGCAAGTGTTATCTGGCAGCAAGTGTTTTCTTCCCAGTCGCCTGTCCACAAATATTTATTCTTTATTCTGCTAGCAATAAGTTTGATCCATTTTAACCACCTGTAACTTGCCTCTTTGTACAAGTGTAGGAAAATCACTGGAAAATTGCAGCGGACGCTGCAAGTTCCGTTCAGTAATGGTTTTGTTCATAAGTTAAACAATCTCGTACTCCTATGGATTTTAGTATCATTAACCAATAATTCCAAGGCGTGGGGGGGAACACAGAAAGCTTTTCCCACTGCATGACAGGATTCTGAAGCTGACGAATTGATAGACTTACACGTAGGTACACACATGATAGAACGTGCTCTCCAGTCAGAAAATAGGTTGCAAGTGTTTTAAACTAACATTCCTGCTTAGCACGTCTGCTGAGACAAACGGTTGTACTAACGGCCTACCTTCTCTGAAATATGGAGCTGGCTTAGGTTTCAATCTTTCCTGAAAGGAATCCTCCCCGTGCCTCAAGCAAGAATGTCTTTTACGCAGATAGCCACCCCTCAGTCGCCCGTTGAGGGGAGTTGTGATCAAGCGAATTCTGCATTCTTTACCTGCTTTCAAGGGTATTTTTCAGCACTGAACGCATTTATTACTCTGCTCGATCCTTCACATAATCTCCCTTATTGTGAGACACCTGCAAAAAGCTCGCCATTACTGCAGAAAATGACTGCTTTAACTGTTATAAAAGGAATGTAAGAGAAGAGTTAAATTAGCTGTGTAGTCACTGGCAATACTAAATATCCTCTGCAGTTATTAGGCAGCATTAAAGGGTCGACTACAGTGAGTATGAGGATGTGCATATGACATTAAACGCTTCGTAAGAGTTTAGGGATAAAATGCTGTGTAACATCACTTTCTCATTGAGAATAAAGTGGATGCGGACGAAATTGTGCTGATGATACTGAAGTTTGGTTTGTGGGGTGCATAGCTGTGAAGTCTTCAGCGCCCTTACAAGGTCCCAATTTTTACACAGTCCAATTTCTACACAATCCAAGCAAAGTGCTGTCACGAATTATGATGCTGACGATGGAATGATGAGGACAACACAAAGACCTAGTCCCCAGGCAGAGAAAATACCCAACCTGGCCGGGAATCGAATTGGGACACGTGATCCAGAAGCAGCAACGTTAACCACCGCACCATGAGCTGCGGACAAATTGTGCTGAGCTTCAACTGTAGCACAAGTTCGTCAAGGGCATTTTAACTGGGACGTGGGTATCATATTTTCTTTTCGTTTCACGAACTCATCGTCTGATGAATATCATGTCTTGGATTATAAGGGTAAAGCTTGTTCCAAAGTAAATTACAGGAAAATACACAAGCGCACTTGTCTACAAGCCTCCTCACATTCGTGTTTATGCACTGGTGTACCGCTAAATTTATTTCAGGGTATATATAATAAGAAGAAGAACACCAGGCGCACAATATTACACAGAGTCTGAACGTTGTGAGAATACTCATGAATGAAGGCAGTGCGTTGATGGCCTCACATACATGGGTGGCTTGTTGTCACAATTCACAGATACTCAAATCCATCTACAATTAATTACTCCATTCACAGTCATAATATAGCAATAGCAAATCATTCACTCAAAAAAAAAATGGTTCAAATGGCTCTGACCATTATGGGACTTAACTGCTGTGGTCATCAGATCCCTAGAACTTAGAACTATTTAAACCTAACAAACCTAAGGACATCACATACATCCATGCCCGAGGCAGGATTCGAACCTGCGACCGTAGCGGTCACGCGGCTCCAGACTGTAGCGCCTAGAACCGCATGGCCACTCCGGCCGGCTCATTCACTCAGTTATAACCACAGCCATAGGTTGGACAACTTCTGAAGCATAACGTCGTTGTCTGACAGATGGTTGGCACGAGGCTGTCGTAAACGGGTCGAGAAAGCCAGAAGCATCTGCGGTGCAATGGGGTCTCAAGTCGGGTGGAGTGAGATGCCACTCGTGGCAAGGAACCAATCACAAAGGTTTGAGCTGCTACCTCAAGTAGCAGCAGGTATGAGCCGACAGATACGTAGCTCTCTCCAGGCAGCTGAGGTGAGAACGGCTGTGCGTACTGGATAGAAGTCGCTCTGCTGGATGCAGCCTCCATGGCATGTCAGTCTGCCAAGGTCGCATCACTTTAGTGTTCTTGAGTGCGCGCGCACACACAAACACACACACACACCCTCCCACCTACCCACACCCCACCCACACACACAGACACACACACACACACACACACACACACATATATATATATATATATATATATATATATATATATATATATATATATACAGGGTGTTACAAAAAGGTACGGCCAAACTTTCATGAAACATTCCTCACACACAAGGAAACGCTTACTTTCCATGTCACTTCTCTTCAAATCACATTAATCATGGAATGGAAACACACAGCAACAGAACGTACCAGCGTGACTTCAAACACTTTGTTACAGGAAATGTTCAAAATGTCCTCCGTTAGCGAGGATACATACATCCACCCTCCGTCGCATGGAATCCCTGATGCGCTGATGCAGCCCTGGAGAATGGCGTATTGTATCACAGCCGTCCACAATACGAGCACGAAGAGTCTCTACATTTGGTACCGGGGTTGCGTAGACAAGAGCTTTCAAATGCCCCATAAATGAAAGTCAAGAGGGTTGAGGTCAGGAGAGCGTGGAGGCCATGGAATTGGTCCGCCTCTACCAATCCATCGGTCACCGAATCTGTTGTTGAGAAGCGTACGAACACTTCGACTGAAATGTGCAGGAGCTCCATCGTGCATGAACCACATGTTGTGTCGTACTTGTAAAGGCACATGTTCTAGCAGCACAGGTAGAGTATCCTGTATGAAATCATGATAACGTGCTCCATTGAGCGTAGGTGGTAGAACATACTGACGAAACTAAAATGAGCTCTAACATGGAAATTAAGCGTTTCCGGACACATGTCCACATAACATCTTTTCTTTATTTGTGTGTGAGGAATGTTTCCTGAAAGTTTGGCCGTACCTTTTTGTAACACCTGTGTGTTTCTCTGTTCAGAACATCTGCCTCACGTTTGCGTGCAGGTCGTGTGCCTCATATTACTTGTAAAACCCTGAAGCAGAAGAACGTGAGAACATTTGACAAATAAAATTTACGTAAAACCATTACATACAATTATGTTGTCTAATGCGACTACCAAATACGGCCCTTTGGGCTCAAATTCAAAATAAGAAAAATGAAGTGTCCATTACTTTACAAATGTGACTGGAATTCAGGGCCTTTAAAATTCAAACAGCTAGCCTTAGCCTTCTGGATGTCCTAAAATATGAAAGAAAACATTTAACGAGCAAAATATAATACTGGGTCTATATTAATTAAACTATTACAACTCTTACCGATGAGGGTCACTGGAAGAAAGATGACAAATTAGGGGAGCTTTCTGAGGTATCCACGGATGCTAAACGGAATTGCGTGCACGTATTTTGTGCATTCAATATATATAAATTACTGGCGCGCCATACAGCTAAGCACCGAGGTTCAAATGGCTCTGAGCACTATGGAACTCAACATCAGAGGTCATCAGTTCCCTAGAACTTAGAACTACTTAGACCTAACTAACCTAAGGACATCACACACACGCATGCACAAGGCAGGTTTCGAACATGCGAACGGAGCGGTCACGCGTTTCCTGAGTGAAGCGCCTAGAAACGCTCGGCCACTACGGCCGCCTAAGCACCGAGGTAGTACTTTGCATTTACATACTACCTGTTTATTATGATGGGCCTTCCTCTTTCTATCTCTCCCTCTCTTGTAGTTATTGTAGTTACCGTACTTGTGTTTGTGAGCTCAAGTTACCTCCATTTTTCACAATATAGTGTTCCTCGCCAAACCATTGCATCCAAGAATTGTACTCGTATTGCTGTAAAACTCTTTTAACATCACGAAGATTGAGCTTCCACCAGATGACAGTTACATCCCCTGTGAACAATAGATACGAAATACTGAAACAAGTTTTGCGTCTTCAGTTTCTTGTTCTCACCTACCTTTACCTCAGATGGCAAGTTATTACACGGCAGCGTCGTGCCTCATACTACTTGTGTATTTTACACTAACAATCCACATTGGTTCAGCGCTCAGTGCATCTCATTACTGGCATCTAATGTTACCTACAACACACAAATCGTCCTTGCAAGGCAAACTCGTCCTACGTCTCAACCAATACACTCATTGTCTTTCAATACTGTCTCTAAAGTAGAAAATCACGCACAAGTACTCCACATACATTCATCTCATTCTTCCTCGTTCTGCACTAGCCCAAAGTTATGAAAGTGGTTAACATCCATTAAACGAATCTCTTGAGGTGCAGACGACCTTTCGATCTCAGACTCCTGAGGGTCGAGCTCTCATAAAGTTGTTATGAAAAAATTTTTTTCCCTTTGTATGCACTGCAGTGTACGTAAAGAATTTTTATCCTACAAATCAGCACGTCATTTTAATTTATTATGTCTTTAGTATCGGCTATTTCCAACACATTTACCAGAGAGTATCCACATATAAGATTGAATGTATAGTCGCGCTCAGAACTGTCCGAACGACCTGAATTGCATTTCGTCTGATATAAGACTGATATAAGACTGTCCTTAAGGCTTGTAAGCTCACGTTTATTACAATAAATGACGTACCTGGAATGTTACCACTCTCATTATTACATCAGATAGGTAATGCACCTAGTAAGTTCGCCATATCCATGATTTCCTCTTCAAAATAACCTACTGTACTTATTATTTAACACAAAATTACATTAAAACTTTAAGTTATTCACGAGAAGCTAGTTTAGAATGTGTATGAACTTCAAATGGCACGTCGACCCGTCTCGTTCTGCATATTGATTCAAACCCAGGTCATGTAGACTAAGCAAACATTTCGTGAGTGACGGAAACTAACAGTTATTCCTGAGTAGGCATGCAGAGAGTGATATACCTCGATTTTAGACAGTATCAGGTAGCAATATCAACTTTAATTTACATAACGCTGTTAACGAACTGCGAGAGATGTTAAATATTGCTTTTCACAAGTAACTTACTTGAAATGCCGTTACTTGAAATGCCGTTACTTGAAATGCCGTGAGGTAAAGAATTGTGTTGGTTAGGGATTCGAACCCAGAACCTAATCTGATTGTTATCGAAGCAAAATCAACTGCGACATATGGGATTTTCTCGGCGGTACCTAGAAGTTTTAACTGAAGTGACGAGACGAAACATTAATTTCTTTCTTCCCAGGACACCAACTCGGCACCTATCGCTGTTAAATTCTAGAGAAAAACAACGTAAAATATGGGTTTGTTACACCAGCAGAGACGTGTGAACAAGTTTGAACTAGAAATAATATGACGAAGAGTTCAGTGCTGGCTGGGAATCTAACCCCACATATATCGTAGTTGACTACACACAAAGATACGTCAGCTACCGAATTTTTCTCCACGAGCAGCTCGGAATAACATCCTTGAACTTACAGTGTTCTCGCAAATAGTTCTGTGTCTCACTGGGAGTCAGAAACGTCCGATATCGTTAGTGTTGACAACGAACGAAAATACATTAAAAATCAAAATTTTTATCCACCAGCAGATAGGTGTACTCATGCTAGAGCTTGATAATACATAATGAAAACTTTAGTGCTGGGCTAGGATTCGAACCCATTCACGCGCAATAAAAATGGCTCTGAGCACTATGGGACTTAACATCTATGGTCATCAGTCCCCTAGAACTTAGAACTACTTAAACCTAACTAACCTAAGGACAGCACACAACACCCAGCCATCACGAGGCAGAGAAAATCCCTGACCCCGCCGGGAATCGAACCCGGGAACCCGGGCGTGGGAAGCGAGAACGCTACCGCACGACCACGAGATGCGGGCACGCGCAATATGTGGAGATATTGAGGAATCTGCAGTTTTGAACAAACAGCCAATTGTAGTCAAGCTGTACTCTCACAAAGTTATCAAATTCCGCATTAAGGGCGGTCTGAGTTGCATTCTCGCTTCAGAACCAATTTTATCGACATACAGAGGCCCAAATAAAAGATGTAATGTGTCCTGTGACCCTACATAGCGATTCATGCGTCACTAGAAATAAATAATTAGTATAATAAAGGTTTCTGGTGATTGAGTTTCACCATGTCACCACTCCTGACTTCATTGTGGTTCAACCTAATGTCTACTTGGTAGAAAACTAATATAATGTTTAATGTGAATTTCAGACCGCTATGCCATTATTCCTTCTTCAATTGGCGTAGCAAGAAGAGAATAGAATCTGTCTCTCCCTATCAAAATTCATCAGAAGAATTTGGAAACGAACCCTCACTATAAGCACATGAATCTATCATCAATGCAACAGACCAAATCCTCTTCTCTGCGATTCATTTTTCTATCGTAACACCACAGCGCCACACTGGGTGAAAATTCTGACACACAGGCTCCCTGTAGTGGTTTGCAGCATGTTGAGTACATTCATGTACTTGGTTGACCGAACGGCGATTAACTAGCTTCCTCGGCTACCGATTGCATACATAGGACTCTATTTTGTAATCACCGAAATAAAATCGCGTAACTACCACCTACACAGAACTGACAACAGTGTAGGATGCATAAATTTAAATAGAAAGTGTTCCTTTCCACTAGTGTTACTCTGCTGCACTATCTATTTGTTGAAAACGTGGTGCAGTGCAAAAAATAAAAAAAGCAGTACTGTCAGTCTCTTTCAAGCCTAGATCCGGCCATATGCATTATCTCAAAGCACTGTCGAATGTGTAAGTTCTGGAGTGGTTGTTGTTGACTTCTGGAAGTGCTGTAACTACGTGTCAGCTGGTAGCGTAACAGTAAGCGTCGCGAGTTCGAGTACATTCGCTGCTACATTTTTTAAAATGCAATTCTGCTGTCTGCTGAAGATATCAGTCTAATAGACCTTTGAACGTAATTAACTTAACTTCTCAACCGAAGATAGTCGCATTTGGAAAAAGGGTTTAACTTCTGCAACATTCTGTTCTTTTCAGGTTTAATAGATGACTAGGCAGCAGACTCATCTTGAAACTTTTGTATCATGTATGAGGAGAGGGCATCGTACCAAAATACGTCAGAAAAGTATTTTCTACATTAGCTGCCGTGTGGTAGTAGCATTTTATTCTCTTCAAACCCTGTTTGACAGCTTTAACTGAGAAAAAATTTTCTACATCCATGTAATCGATAAACTGCATCTGCGTTGTCATACTGTTATAGGTAACATCAGACAATTCGCATATATCGTTGATGATTAATTTCTCTCGCATCTTTATTATAATTTTAACAGCAGTAAAAGAAATCTTACGAAAATTGTGCACTGTATTATAAGAAATGAAATAAAACTACCCACGATAACCTTACGACGAAAGTCTGTTTTAAGAAAGCTGAGTATCTGTACACAAGCGTGCCTCTGTCAGCACGAATTGGTAATATACTACTCACTTAGATTTCGATTGGGTCTGTGTTTAATTGGTATGCTGTGTCATACGCAAGAGGTATGCCAATGTGGCATTTCATAAATAAAGATATGTATTCCTAGAAACCCAAAATTGGCTTTTCAGCAGCGGAAAGAGGCGTTACCTGTTGTGCAGCAATTTAAGATTTTCACCATTGCACTATGAGTCGTATGTATTGTCTTGTGATTTCCTTATCGATGTTTGATCTGACTGCTTTCAGCTCTTTCACAGAAGCGATATAAACGTTGCAATTAGTGAGACTTGAACCGCAAACCCGAACAGCAGGTTCCCACAGAGCTAGCGAAGAGGTATGGTCCTTGGCTACCTCTTACGAGGCCAATATTGGCTACAACTCGTAAACCGCTACTTAAAGGACAAATCAGTTGCGATTTCGACGTGCAACGACTTTTCTGGGCTGAAAACCGTAAATTTACAATTTTTTGTTACATATCAAATGATAATAACTCAGATTATTCAATAGAAATCAAAGGAAAAATGAAGTGAACTTTGAGGTTTAATTCCGTACACACCACGAAGTAACTCGTCGATCACAGAGTTGTCAAACATATCTTGCCTTGTTGCCAAAACTCAGTTACAGAACCAGCAGGAAGAAGACGAACCGATGTGTTCCTACAGCGAGCTGGGAAGTTACCATAGCTGGCGTATCAAAGACGCGGCTGCTGCGGTCTGGACTACGTAATGCGTCTGATTCGCATTTCTGTAACTTGGTTTAGGGACTGAAGCGTAGTTACTAATAATACTCAGAACTGACTGCAAACTAAGCATCATAAATCAGTTACTCTCTTTGTTGTTTTTATATATTTTTTATATTTCTTTAGTAAGTCTACTCAAACTTAGAAACTTATTCACGGACGTTTTCGTGCCTCACCGATAGTCGAGCATATAAAACACATAAAAACAAAAAAAAAGAATGCGCGTTCGCGCGCGCACGTGTGTGTGTGTGTGTGTGTGTGTGTGTGTGTGTGTGTGTGTGTGTGAGTGAGAGCGAGAGAGATAGCGAGAGAGGGAGAGAGAGAGAGATAAAAATAACAATAATGAGAGAGAGAGTATGAAATTATTGTATAGAAATTGAATCATGGTATGTAAGGAAATCTTTCATTAAGGTGACACGTTCCACATCATTACGAAATGTCGTATTTATGATATATGGAACAAGTGTTAATATAATCTAATCTAATCACTTCATATTGCTGAGTAGCCACGAAGAGTCAAGAATTACTGAAATGTTCGCCAATATCAGTAACCAAATCTTAACTTGAAAATAAAGGACGATAGTTTTTGTAATAAACTGTGACTCAAATCAAGGCCCTTTCGTCCCTGTTAACCACTCAAGAAAGATGACTGATATACCTCTATAGGAAAGTGCGCATGCATTTAAAGATGAGGCACATGATGTGAAGTTCTGTTACGGAGATACGAAACCAACACGTAATCGGATTGTTAACAAAGTAAAACCAAATGTTACATATCGGTTTTTATAACCAGCTGCTAGGTGTTTGAATCTACA
Organism: Schistocerca cancellata; assembly: GCF_023864275.1. Lineage (NCBI taxonomy): Eukaryota > Metazoa > Arthropoda > Insecta > Orthoptera > Acrididae > Schistocerca > Schistocerca cancellata. Next base: position 515,873,318 of record NC_064631.1, read on the forward strand.
ATAAGGATACAAATTGTTGTGCCTGAGCGACAACCGAACCGCACTTCTACCGTCCTTCTTTATCATCCACGAATATAGCTTAAGTATCAATTGCTTACTCACCAACTGTAAGATTTGTTCGTGTTTGACCAGAAATAACGACAACCATTGCGATTGTTGGCAACACATGAACAGACATTAAAAATACACGTTAATATTCACTAGCAGGCCGGTGTGCACGTGATAGGGCTTGAAATGAAATTATGAATATTTTTATACTGGATCAGGATTCGGACCCACATACTTACCTTTGGAGGACACCTAGAGAAGATTGCAGTCTTGGGAGATTGAACTCAATGATTGAACTATACTGTTCCGAGAGATTCAGATCCTCGTAAGAGGAGATACGAATTAGAATCGCATTCCAGCACCAAATTCTTCAACGTCTTTTGTTCAGTCAACTACAAGTAAAATAAAAGACCTGTTACTTTAAATGGCTATTGGTTCATCAAATAAACTAAAATATTCTAACGTAAGTAAGTTTTCTGGCGACAATATTTCTGTTTACCATGATTACTCCTATGTCATTTCCCAACGTAAACTGGCTCTGCCCTCTTCGTAATGAAAGAATGTGATGTTTCATGCGGGTTCTTGATAATGACGTCTTTGTCTTCAGGTTAGCAGAGGTAAAGTAAATCTGTTTGTGCCGTTTAAAAATAAATGCCTGAACCCACGCATTGTACCCGTGATATTTCGTTCCACCAGACCATTGTGGCCACATTACCCAGTACCAGGAGTGTGCAGTAACGGATAATGTGCTTAGCTTACAAAATTCGTCTCGTTGGAAAAAACGCAAGCCTATTAAATACTAAAATAGAAGCAAGGTTCTGACGCGGAGATTATGCTATTCTCATGTCAGCAGGATTTAAAGACTCATCTAGACATCATATCCTCTATGTGAAGCTATTTTGAAATTTTCACTAATTCAGCAAATTTCTTAGTTCGAGAAAATCCACTGTGAAGTGTGAAGTTACCGAATAATCCGTTTATTACCGTCATTATTACTATCATTTTCTTCATACTGCTGCTGGAACACATGTGCTTGAAGATCATTCAATGCCTTTTGGTCATTGTAGAAGTAGTTTCCCAAAAACTGGTTCTTTCCCTATCTACGGAATCCTTTTCATGTTAATATCAAACAACAGCAATTACTCATAGATTACATTAAAACTAAAGTAAATGATGAAGACGTTACTTGATAACAAAAACGCGCTACCTTTCTTCATTTACTTGCATCTAGAAATGGCTATTGAATACTGCCAAACCAAAAGCAAAGGGATCTTACTGCCTTCCGATATACATCTCTGTCAGTTCTTCCATATGTTTTGGCCGACGTGACCTGTTTGAAGTTGTGTATGACAGAGAATGTTTTAGAAAATCTATTGTTCTCCTTTGCAATAAACAGAAGGATTTTCATTCTAACTATCCAACTTCAAAATTTTCGCAATATTAGTACAGATCTAATACTCGCTTCTATAATGCAGGAAAGTATTTCACAGTTGCAAATCCCACATCCGACTCATTGACCTTACACTTAGTCGCTGGCCATAAATTCTATCTCAGAGTGACTCCAGTTTAAGTAAGGCCGTTTGCCACTGCTATTTATCTACATCTACATCTATACTCCGCAAGCCTCCTGACGGTGTGTGCAGGAGGGTACTTTGAGTACCTCTATCTGTTTCCCATTCTATTCCAGTCTCGTATTGTTCGTGGAAAGAAAGATTGTTGGTGTGCCTCTGTGTGGGTTCTGATCTCTCTGATTTTATCCTCATGGTCTCTTCGCGAGATATATGTAGGACAGAGCAATATACTGCTAGACTCCTCGGTGAAGGCTCTCGAATCTTCAACAAAAACCCTTACCGAGCTATTGAGCGCCTCTCTTGCAGAGATCTCGGTAACGCTTTCGCGATTACTAAATGATCATGTATCGAAGCGCGCTGCTCTCCGTTGGATCTTCTCAATCTTTACTATCAACCCTATCTGGTACGTATCCCATACCGGTGAGCTGTATTCAAGCAGTGGGCGAACAACTGTACTGCAAACTACTTCCTTTGTTTTCGGACTGCATTTCCTTAGGATTCTACCAATGAATCTCAGTCTGGCATCTGCTTGACCGACTATTAATTATATGGTCATTCTATTTTAAATCACTCCTAATGCCTACTCCCAGATAATTTATGGAATTAACTGCTTCCAGTTGCTGACCTGCTGTATTGTAGCTAAATGATAAAGGACCATTCCTTCTATGTATTCGCAGCACATTTCACTTGCCTGCATTGAAATTCAATTGCCATTCCCTGCACCATGCGTCAATTCGTTGCAGATCCTCCTGCATTTCAGTACAATTTTCCATTGTTACAACCTCTCGATATACTACAACATCATCCGCAAACAGCCTCAGTGAACTTCCGATGTTATCCACAAGGTCATTTACATATATCGTGAATAGCAACGATGCAACGACACTCCCCTGCGGCACACCTGAAATCACTCTTACTTCGAAAGACTTCTCTGCATTGAGAATGAGATGCTGCGTTCTGTTATCTAGGAACTCTTCAATCCAATGACACAATTGGTCTAATAGTCCATATGCTGTTACTCTGTTCATTAAACGACTGTAGGGAACTGCATCAAACGCCTTGCGGAAGTCACGAAACACGCCATCTACCTGGGAACCCGTGTCTATGGCCCTCTGAGTCTCGCGGACGAATAGCGCGAGCTGGGTTTCACACGATCGTCTTTTTCAAAACCATGCTGCTTCCTACAGAGTAGATTTCTAGTCTCCAGAAAAGTCATTATACTCGAAGACAGTACGTGTTCCAAAATTCTACAACTGATCGACGTTAGAGATATAGGTCTATTGTTCTGCACATCTGTTCGACGGCCCTTCTTGAAAACGGGGATTACCTGTGTCCTTTTCCAATCTTTTGGGACGCTACGCTCTTCTAGAGACCTACGATACACCGCTGCAAGTTCCTTCGCGTACTCTGTGTAAAATCGAACTTGTATCCTATCCCTCTGCCACATATTTCGGTAACTACCATTTTTTCATCAGTGCGACAATCTAGAGAAGGAACTACAGTGCAGTCTTCCTCTGTGAAACAGCTTTGGAAAAAGACATTTAGTATTTCGGCATTTAGTCTGTCATCCTCTGTTTCAGTACCATTTTGGTCACAGACTGTCTGGACATTTTGTTTTGATCCACCTACCGCTTTGACATAAGACCAAAATTTCTTAGGATTTTCTTCCAAGTCAGTACATAGAACTTTACTTTCGAATTCATTGAACGACTCTCGCATAGCCCTCCTCACACTACATTTCGCTTCGTGTAATTTTTGTTTATCTGCAAGGCTTTGGCTATGTTTATGTTTGCTGTGAAGTTCCCTTTGCTTCCGTAACAGCTCGGTTGTTACCACGGTGGCCTCTTTTCCATCTCTTACGATCTTGCTTGGCATATACTCATCAAATGCAATATGTACGACGTTTTTGAACTTCGTCCACTGATCCTCAATTCTATCTGTACTTGAGACAAAACTTTTGTGTTGAGCCGTCAAGTACTCTGAAATCCGCTTTTTGTCACTTTTGCTAAACAGAAAAATCTTCCTACTTATTTTAATATTTCTATTTACGGCTGAAATCATCGATGCAGTATCCGCTTTATGATCGCGGATTCCCTGTTCTGCGTTAACTGTTTCAAATAGTTCGGGCCTGTTTGTCACCAGCAGGTCTAATATGTTATCGCCACGAGTCGGTTCTCTGTTTAACTGCTCAAGGTAGTTTTCAGACAATGCACTTAAAAAAAAATTCCACTGGATTCTTTGTCCCTGCCACCCGTTATAAATGTTTGAGTCTCCCAATCTATATTAGGCAAATTTAAATCTCCACCCAGAACTATACGTGGTCGGGAAATCTACTCTAAATATTTTCCAAATTTTCCTTCAGGTGCTCTTTGACAACAGCTGCTGAGCCAAGGGACCCATAGAGGCATCGAGTTACCATGTTTGGGCCTGCTTTCACCGTGACCTTTACACAAATTATTTTATATTTCAGATCTCCGTCAATTTCCTTCGATACTATTGCACTTTTTATCGCTATAAACACGCCTCCCCCTTCACTGTCCAGCCTGTCTCTGCGGTATACATTCCAATCTGAGTTTAAAATTTCATTACTGTTTACATCTGGTTTCAGCCAACTTTCGGTCCCTATTACTATGCAGGCATTGTGACCGTTTATTAATTAGAGCAGTTCTGGGACCTTTCTATAGAAGCTCCTGCAGTTTACCACTACTACAATAATATTGTTATCCTCTCTTGCGTTTTGCCTACTACTACCTTGTCGCTTCTCAGGAGGCATCTTCTCGGGCCAAGGGAGGGAATTCTCTAACCTAAAAAACCCACATGTGCACTCCACATTTATTCCGCTACATTTGTAGCGGCTTCCTGCGTGTAGTGCACGCCTGACCTATTCAGGGGGACCCTATATTTCTCCACCCGGTAGCGGAGGTCGAGAAATTTGCACCTCAGATCTCCGCAGAATCGTCGGAGCCTCTGGTTTAAGCCTTCCACTCGGCTCCAAACCAGACGACCGCGATCGGTTCTGGGAACAATACTACATGTAGTTAGCTCAAATTCAACACCGTGAGCGAGGGTTTCTGCCTTCACCAGCTCCGGCAACTGCCTGTATGAACTGAGAATGACCTCTGAACCCAGACGGCAGGAGTCATTGCTGCCGACATGAGCAACAATTTGCAGTTGGGTGCACCCATTGCTCTCTATCGCCGCCGGCAAGGCCTCCTCCACATCTCGGATGAGATTCCCCGGGAAGCAGACAGAGTGAACACTGGCCTTCTTCCCCGACCTTTCCGCTATTTCCATAAGGTACTTTATCACCCGCCTAACATTGAAGCTCCCAGTTACTAAAAAGCCCTCCCCCCGTGTGCCTGTTCGGACCTTGCTGAAGGAGCGGCCACATGTCCACTCACAGGCATAGCGGGGGATGCCACCCGGCCAGCCTCCACATTAACCCTCCGCCTCGTGCGCCGCGAACGCCGCTGAACCCGCCACTTGGGGAGAGGGTAGCCCAACCACGCCCGGTACCCGTGAAGATGTCTCGACAGCAGGGACCGTGGGTGAACCATGTAACACCTGGGGTGTACCTTGCGACGCACCAGACCCCACACAACCGCTACACTCCGAGGCAGCAGTGTGAAGACGGTTGACCGCGGCCGTCAGCACGTTCAGCTGTTCGCGAACAGTGGCCAGCTCCTCCTGCGTCCGTACAGAGCAGTCACACATCCTATCCATCCTAAGAAACCAACAATTTACTGTAGAGAGTTAATCAACTTTTAATTAGACTGTTAATTCACTTAAGCGGCTTGATAGCTGACTAAAACTTGTTGGAAACAATGAATAAAACACTACATCCCTGGACTGTATTTAAAACAAACACGATCTCTATGGAACACTATTACTAGTACTTGAAAATTAAAGCTTGCTAAGAGCAAAAACTCACGGAAAAAGAAGTGACAAGTAAGAAAAACACAGTTAATACTTAAATTTACGTAGCTTGCTGCACAGCAGATGTGAAGTAGACGGCAGTTACGATACGATATAACTGCATATATATATATATATATATATATATATATATATATATATATATATATATATGGGGGGACCACTTATCACGGGATAATTATATATTATTATTTTTAGAATTATATTTTATGATTTTGGTTGGGGTGTCTTTAAATATTGTGGGCTAACATGAGTCTTTTAATTAACTTATACAGCGATAACACTCTGACGGACATTGGCTGCCCCAAAGTACGTACGATATAATATGTTCTAAAGACAACGAGCGTCTAGCTGCCTTCTAATAAATAGTTTGCGTGAGCGCTGCTATTTAGAAAATAAAATATGCATAATCTTACGCAAACTTTAACTATTAATATGGGTCTCAGCGGCTACTGGTTAATAATGTACCAAATGTCACAAAGATTAACTAAGATTTGCGGAGCTTATTGAGTGGAATGATTTTCAATATTTTTTGTTCATCATTTGCAAGGAAGAACTGGAGAAAATCACATCTGCTGTTAGGCGGCCAAAATGAAACATACAGAACTCATTCAGTGCTGTGAATTTTGGTAAATGAGATCCATCACTACTCTATTTAACTTTGAAATTAATGAAAGATCGAAATTGGGAAGTCTCTCGCAGTTACATTTAATAAAATGAATCGTCAGCGTAATGGCCGACCAAATGCTGCTAGGGAAGAAGAGCTCACCGCACTACGAAGTTCTGTAAAAACATGGTTAATGAGAATTAATGGTTGGGACCAAGAGAGGAGAGAACTAACGCAATACTACACACTTTCTAATAACAATTTCTATTATATTTTTCAAAAATACAGATAAATCTTACGTTAATTATCATACACCACTACAATGGCGTCCTAACGCCAGACAAAACAAAACAGGAGGGAGAGTTTTCAATAAAGCCACAGCTTCTGTTCATGTTTTTTTCATAACACAGACAGATAAATGTTCTTTTTTTTGTATCACATCGCTGCTAGTAAGTTTTTGTGGTATTATTTAACTTTTTTAATCTTTCTTATACATCGTGCACACATGCGCAGTCTTGAAATAATTTATAATTCACACGTGATACAAGCAAAATCCTTTTTTTCCTTTTCTCCAAATGTCCATTTATGTGACGTACCGTCACACCTTTCTCACTGGAAAATACGCAATTCACTCTTTGGGCTCGATAAGTACACCGTAACAGTAACTTTTGTGTGTATGCGATGCTTACGGATTGTAGAATTTAGTGGTGCTCTCTCTTCCAGTTCTGTATATAATATGCCTAACCTAAACGGGCCCTTTATCGTTATAGACCCTGGGCAGTGCAACATCATACGGACAACCGTAATACGCTTATGCTGAAGACCTTAGTGTTATTTTTACTTGGTTTTGTAATCATATAAATAAAACAACATTACCTTCCAGTGGGAGACATTTCACCCCCTTTTTCGTCTGTGAAATTTGTCAGTAAGTTTTTTGCCTTCCAACCAGCGAAAGGCGGCAGTGTACGGCCGGTAAAGGATTCTCAAACCACTATTTAGTGCCGTTAAGACGATTTATTTAAACATTGTCATAGCTGAAGGAATTTAGTATCTTCTTAAATCGTCTTATGCAGCAACGTTCACAGATATCTCAAATAGTAAAAGCTCATTATCCAGGTATGAAGGTTGTATAACAAACTTGCCACAGTTTGTGTCAGGTTGATCTTCTCGTCTGATAGCACTGCGTAAGTATTTTGTCTAAGAGGTATCACAAGTAGTGTTCCTGTAGCTGTTGGAATCATTGGTTGAAAACGAGTTTAACACCAATGGGTAGAGTACTGCTAAATATTCAAAATGATTATCAACCTAAGTCTGAGTTCATCCACAAACTGAAGCGTATTTATAATATTGGAGCTAGACTGTGTATCCTTGTCTGCCTTGAGTGGGCATTCGAAGGCGTTTACACACACGTATACAATACTATGAATACTTCGAACGCTATAGTTAACGTTGCTCTCATAAACTAATTTTATTCTTTTAATTCTTCTCGGTCTTCAGCGTGCAGTATGTGTTGTAGATATAGTCTTAGACAAAAAAATTCACCACCTAGTCATTCACGTAAGGTGGACAATACAGTCATGCTCCCTCAGAATTGTTTCTTTTAATTCTTATGTGTCTTCGGCGCGAATTACATGTTGTAGATACAGTCTTAGAAAAAAAAATTGACCTCCAAGTCGTTCACAAAAGGTGGACAATACAGTCGTGTTCCCCTCAGAATTCTATGTCTGGCACTATGCTCGATCTGGCTACATTGTAGACTGCGGCACTTCCCGGAGGAAGTCTTGACTGCAGTCTGAGTACATCATTGTTGACTACGACCGTAGTGTCGAGGTAAAATGTGAAACTAGCTAATACGACATCTGGCAACGGAAAGGTCACGTCGACAAATTTTTATCGCCCCTTTCCTCTCGGTGCTGAAGCTATGAGTGTAATTCAAGCGAATTTATAATATATTTCGCTGTTTGTGTGAATACTGGCGGGGGCGGAGGCACTGCACGGCCTCGTCTTCTGCCAACATCGTCTGCTCCACTCCTCATTCTCGACGGTGCAAAATGCTTTAATGTTGTCGAGTGGTGACCCATAAAATCTGACTACCAATTGTGTTTCACACTCTATAGCAACGGAGGCACAAAACTGTTTTTACTATGTGAGTATTTTATTACACTAGTAAGCAATACATCAATGTGGCACAGAATTAATTTCATTGTTTCTGATCCAGTGCGCTATAATTAAAGCGTCACATCCTGTTCTTTTTCCTTTCACAGGAGATTCTTCAAATAATTTATTTTTGTCATGCATTCATATGTGTTAGTCAAGGCACAGAGAGTAAATGCAACGTAATGTGTTTGGTTCCTTTCTTTGATTCCCTATGGTAAATGGATGCAAAACATTGTTTCAATATCTTTCCGAACCTGGTCTATAGCTACTCACGCAAATTGCTTGTTTTGAGGTCCATACATTAATTAATGGCGAAGTGAAAGCTGTTCAAAAGTGATACTTAAAATATTCATTTGGATTTAAGGCGACAAAGTTACCCATATTTGAAGTTACCCAGAGAAAAAGTAAGTTGCCAGAGCTGGTGTTGGCAAATGTCTGCAAAGAGTTCCCAATTGCTACTGTGGAAATTTACCATAGAAGCCCTATAGTAATCAAAAGGTTCATTTCCTTCATACTTATCACCCTGGCATATGAGTCTTAAGTGAAGAACAATATTGAAAATCTTACCGTTGATGGTCGATTCGAATTTCATCTACATCTACATCTACATCTACATCTACATCCATACTCCGCAAGCCACCTGACGGTGGTAAGTAACCGGCCGAGCACTGTCACCACTCGAGTTGTCAAGATGGTAGGCGACGACGCTGTCGACCCCAGTTACAATCTTGGCCATGGTTATGTTTCAGTCGAATACCGCTATGTGCCTTTCTGTGTATTTCAAGATGTACTTTTATACACTTCCAAATTGATATCTGATAGAGCTGTTTTTAGCAACACGAATGACACACGTTTTCCGAGATATATATTGGACAACACGTCACTGCAGCGAGATTTCGTTGGTGTGTTGCACATGGTGCAAGAAATATTTGTGTTTTGCTTGCTTCTGTGATTGGTTTCACCCCACTGAATTCGAGAAAGCTCACGAATAGACTGTCAATAATTTGAATTACGCAATAATATACTTAAAAGGTGTATTTTTGCATTATGTTCCCAATGAAATGACTGTAAATAGATTATATGCATACTTGCTTATTACTCGCGCTTCTCGATGGTTTCGTCAAAAATTAAAAATATAAATAAAAAGAGAGAGAGATACAGAGAGAGCAGACAGAAATGTATTTCAAATATCAGCTCGGTGACGCCATGTTCCTCTCGTGATGTAAAGCAAGGGTAGTTGAGAGGCAATATCTCGTTGTACTAGCGATGTGTATGGCTACAGGATTCTTTCTTTTCTCTCTGCAAACAACTAGAACAGAATTTAATAACAAAGTGGTAAAAACACCTATGCAGTGCGCCAATTCAACACACAGCCTTTCTTGGTTATTTTGTTAATCGTAAACAATTGTCTGTGATGCAGTAAACATCTTTGATTACTGATTTGTTAATAGTACCATTGTTACTGTTGTTCGTCACCTCACAACAGCTTTCCTATCACTCATTGCTGCTGATGCGTGTTACAAATGAATCAGGATGAATGGAATGTGGGATGTTTCGTCACGGAGGATATACACATTTATCTCGGCACCGTGTGTTCAGGGTAATATGAAAACCTCAGTAAGAGTGGACGACTACGGGATGCCAGTGATGCAGGCAATAATACCCAACTACACTCCTGGAAATGGAAAAAAGAACACATTGACACCGGTGTGTCAGACCCACCGTACTTGCTCCGGACACTGCGAGAGGGCTGTACAAGCAATGATCACACGCACGGCACAGCGGACACACCAGGAACCGCGGTGTTGGCCATCGAATGGCGCTAGCTGCGCAGCATTTGTGCACCGCCGCCGTCAGTGTCAGCCAGTTTGCCGTGGCATACGGAGCTCCATCGCAGTCTTTAACACTGGTAGCATGCCGCGACAGCGTGGACGTGAACCGTATGTGCAGTTGACGGACCTTGAGCGAGGGCGTATAGTGGGCATGCGGGAGGCCGGGTGGACGTACCGCCGAATTGCTCAACACGTGGGGCGTGAGGTCTCCACAGTACATCGATGTTGTCGCCAGTGGTCGGCGGAAGGTGCACGTGCCCGTCGACCTGGGACCGGACCGCAGCGACGCACGGATGCACGCCAAGACCGTAGGATCCTACGCAGTGCCGTAGGGGACAGCACCGCCACTTCCCAGCAAATTAGGGACACTGTTGCTCCTGGGGTATCGGCGAGGACCATTCGCAACCGTCTCCATGAAGCTGGGCTACGGTCCCGCACACCGTTAGGCCGTCTTCCGCTCACGCCCCAACATCGTGCAGCCCGCCTCCAGTGATGTCGCGACAGGCGTGAATGGAGGGATGAATGGAGACGTGTCGTCTTCAGCGATGAGAGTCGCTTCTGCCTTGGTGCCAATGATGGTCGTATGCGTGTTTGGCGCCGTGCAGGTGAGCGCCACAATCAGGACTGCATACGACCGAGGCACACAGGGCCAACACCCGGCATCATGGTGTGGGGAGCGATCTCCTACACTGGCCGTACACCACTGGTGATCGTCGAGGGGACACTGAATAGTGCACGGTACATCCAAACCGTCATCGAACCCATTGTTCTACCATTCCTAGACCGGCAAGGGAACTTGCTGTTCCAACAGGACAATGCACGTCCGCATGTATCCCGTGCCACCCAACGTGCTCTAGAAGGTGTAAGTCAACTACCCTGGCCAGCAAGATCTCCGGATCTGTCCCCCATTGAGCATGTTTGGGACTGGATGAAGCGTCGTCTCACGCGGTCTGCACGTCCAGCACGAACGCTGGTCCAACTGAGGCGCCAGGTGGAAATGGCATGGCAAGCCGTTCCGCAGGACTACATCCAGCATCTCTACGATCGTCTCCATGGGAGAATAGCAGCCTGCATTGCTGCGAAAGGTGGATATACACTGTACTAGTGCCGACATTGTGCATGCTCTGTTGCCTGTGTCTATGTGCCTGTGGTTCTGTCAGTGTGATCATGTGATGTATCTGACCCCAGGAATGTGTCAATAAAGTTTCCCCTTCCTGGGACAATGAATTCACGGTGTTCTTATTTCAATTTCCAGGAGTGTATTTCTGTCGACTTAACACCATGACGACAGACAAACTGGCTTCTCAGTTTATTTTGGTTACAATTCGTTAGGCTTCTTGCGACCTCGTTCTAATACCTAGTGGGAGAATGCATAGTATTTAGCTTTTTGAACACCGAGCAATAACACACAAAGATAGAAGAAAATGTTCAAATGTGTGTGAAATCTTATGGGACTTAACTGCTAAGGTCATCAGTCAATAAGCTTACACACTACGTAACCTAAATTATCCTAAGGACAAACACACACACCCATGCCCGAGAGAGGACTCGAACCTACGCCGGGACCAGTCGCACAGCCCATGACTGCAGCGACTCAGACCGCTCGGCTAATCACGCGCGGCGAAACATAGTAGATGGAAGGATACAAAGAAACAATAATATTCATAGGTGTGGATTTATTTCAACATTAGAAGACTAAACAACAGGGAAACATTACGAAGGCAATGAATACGCTGGTTAGTATACATTATTTGTATAGATCTGAAGATTTTTAAAAAATAATGAACAAGAAATATTGAAAATCATTCCATTCAATATGCTCCGCAATATCTTAGTTAATCTTTGTGACATTTGGTACATAAATAACCAGTAGCCTCTGAGACCCATATTAATAGATACAATTTGCGTAAGAGTAAGCAAATTTTCTTTCCTAAATAGCAGCGCCCACGCAAAATAAAAGGTTGCGAACGCTAGGTGTTTTCTTTGATTTAACGAAGGCTTTTGACTGTGTTGACCACAAAATATTACTGCAGAAGTTGGACCATTATAGAGTAAGGGGAGTGGCTTACAATTGGTTCGCCTCTTACTTTAAGAACAGAAAGCAGAGGGTAATTCTCCGCAATATTGAGAGTGGTAGTGATGTTCAGTCCCAATGGGGCACTGTTAAGTGGGGCGTTCCCCAAGGGTCGGTGCTGCGGCCACTGCTGTTTCTTATTTATATAAATGATATGCCTTCTAGTATTACAGGTGATTCAAAAATATTTCTGTTTGCTGATGACACCAGCTTGATAGTGAAGGATCTTGTGTGTAATATTGAAACAGTAACAAATAATGTAGTTCATGAAATAAGTTCGTGGCTTGTGGAAAATAATTTGATGCTAAATCACAGTAAGACTCAGTTTTTACAGTTTCTAACTCACAATTCAACAAGAACCGATATTTTGATCAGACAGAAGGGGCATATTATAAGCGAGACGGAACAGTTCAAATTCCTAGGCGTTCGGATAGATAGTAAGCTGTTGTGGAAAGCCCATGTCCATGATCTTGTTCAGAAGCTAAATGCTGCTTTATTTACCATTAGAACGTATCTGAAATAAGTGACACTTCAACCCGAAAAGTAGTCTACTTCGCATATTTTCATACGCTTATGTCATACGGTATTATTTTTTGGGGTAATTCTTCTGATTCAAAAAGTGTATTTTTGGCTCAAAAACGGGCTGTTCGAACTATATGTGGCGTAAGTTCGAGAACCTCTTGTCGACCCCTACTCAAAAATCTGGGCAGTCTGACATAGCCCCCACAGTATATATTTTCTTTATTGTCGTTTGTTGTTAGCAATATTAGCCTATTCCCAAGAGTTAGCAGCTTTCACTCAGTTAATACTAGGCAGAAATCAAATCTGCATGTAGAATGCACTTCCTTGACTCTTGTGCAGAAAGGAGTGCAGTATTCTGCTGCATCCATTTTCAATAAGCTACCACAAGAACTCAAAAATCTTAGCAGTAGCCCAAACTCTTTTAAGTCTAAACTGAAGAGTTTCCTCATGGCTCACTCCTTCTATTCTGTCGAGGAGCTCCTGGAAGAGCTAAAAATTAAGCAAATTCCAGTGTTACATTGTTGATTGTCTTCATTTAAACTTACGACTTGTCACCTGAATATGTTTTTTTTTTTATTTCATTTTATCTGTTTCTAATATCGTGTTATAATTTCATGTATTGACTCGTTCCATGACCATGGAGACTTCTCCTTAATTTGGTCCCACGGAACAATAAATAAATAAAATTTATTAGAAGGCGGCGAGTCGGTCGTTATGTTTAAAACACATTATATAGTACGTACTTTGGGGCATCCGATGTCCGTACGAGTGTTTTCGCGGTATATGTTAATTAATAGGTTCATTCTAGCTAACAATATTTAAAGACACCCCCAACCAAAACCATAAAATCTAATTATAAAAATAAAAATATGTAATTTATCGTGATAAGTGGTCCCACACATACATATATACAGTTATACCGTGATAAAGGGCAAACAGTCTTCGGTACATTAGGCTGCTTAAATTGGTGTCACCCTGAGCTAGAATTTAAGGTCAGCGACTAAGTGTAAGGTCAATGAGTCGGATACGGGTTTCGCAATTGTGATATACTTTCCTACATTATTGAAGCGAATATTAAATCTGAACCAATATTGCGAAAATTTAGAACTTAAAATGAAAATCTTTCTGTTTACTGGAAAGGAGAGCAATTGGTTTTCTAAAACATTCTATGTCATACACAACTTCAAACAGGTCACGTAGGCCAAAACATATGGAAGAACTGACAGAGATGTATATCGGAAGGAAGTAAGATCCCTTGGCTTATGGTTTGGAAGTATTCGAAAGCCATTTATAGGCATAAGTAAATGAAGAAAGGTAGCGCGTTTTTCTTATCAGGTAACGTCTTCATCAATTACTTTAGTTTTAATGTAATCTATGAGTAATTGCTGTTGTTTCATATTAACATGAAAAGGATTCCGTAGATAGGGAAAGAACCTGTTCTTGTGAAACTACTTCTACAATGACCAAAAGGCATTGAATGATCTTCAAGCACATGTGTTCCAGCAGCGGTATGAAGAAAATGATAGTAATAATGACGGTAATAGTCGAATTATCCGGCAAGTTCACAGTGGATTTTCTCGAACTAAGAAATTTGCTGAATTTGTGGAACTTTCAAAATGGCTTCACATCGAGGATATGATGCCTAGATGAGTCTTTACATCCTGCTGACATGAGAATAGCATAATCTCCGCGTCAGCAGCTTGCTTCTATTTAACCATTTAATTGACTCGCATTTCTTCCACCGTGACGAATTTTGTAAGCTAAGCACATTATCCGTTACTGCACACTCCTGGTACTGGGAAATGTGGCCACAAAGGTCTGGTGGAACGAAATATCACGGGTACAATGCGTGGGTTCAGGCATTTATTTTTAAGTGGCACAAACAGATTTACTTTATGATTCTTGAGTTTCTCCCGGCGTATTTGATAATCAAAATGTCCACGGGTGTACTGCCGGTCTACAGTGTCCAATGGGCACAATATTTCGGCGAACATACATGTCGCCATCATCAGGTGAACTGACGGACTGAGCTCCTGTGAAAGTGCCGGCACGGAGATCCGTACGCTATGGCTGCTCAGAGGGAACTGGGTTTGTTCGCGGCGGCGGCCGATTTAAATACCCTCCCCCCGCGGCGTGCTCCCTCCGCTGTCTGCGCCCCGCGCCACGGTCGCGCGGTGGAACAGATTGCGACGGCGTCTGAGATGACGTCGGAGTGATGGCTCTGTCCGCCGTGGTCGTCACAACTGTACGTTTGCTCGATTTACTCTTGATTAACCCAATCGCTGGTTCACAAGCCTTGCTAAGACTTTAGCTACAGTCACCGTTTATGAGGTCGTCATTGGTGCGAATTTCGATGGCCTCTCTAACAACGCTGTACCAGTATCTCGACGTCTGTACCAGAATCCTCGTGCGTTCATACTCAATAGCGTGATTTTCCGACAAACAATGTTCAGCGACCGCCGACTTGCGCTGATACATCAGTCGAGTGTGCCTCTGGTGTTCACGGCATCGATCCTCTACGGTACGCATCGTCTGACCAATATACGACTTGCCACATTCACACGGAATCTGGTACACGCCGGCCTTCCTCAAACCGAGGTCATCTTTGGCGCTCCCCACCAGTGCACGAGTTTTATTCGGAGGACAAAACACAGTTCCGACCCGGTGTTTCTTCAAAATGCGGGCGATTTTCCCCGAGAGTGCCCTGTATATGGGATAAACGCAGTGCCTACCTCCTCCCTCGTGATTTCATCCATCTCCACAGGTTGTGCTGTAGTGGTTGGGCGGAGAGCACGTTGAATCTGCCACTCTGAGTACCCATTTTTTCGAAATACAGTTCTCAGATATTCCAGTTACTGGGGTAGATTCTCTGCGTCAGAGATAGTGCGCGCCCTATGTACTAGAGTTTTAAGTACCCCACTCCTCTGTGAATGGTGGTGGCAGCTGTCTGAGTGCAAATACAGATCAGTGTGCGTTGTCTTCCGATACACCCCATGACCTAGGATGCCGTCAGCCCTTCTCTTGACCAAGCCGCCAAGGAAAGGTAATTCACCCACCGTTTCAGTCTCCATAGTGAATCTGATGCGGCTATAATCTTAGCAAGTCTTGGGAACCAGCGATTGGGTTAATCAAGAGTATATCGAGCAAACGTATAGTTGTGACAACCACGGCGGACAGAGCCATCAGACCGACGTCATCTCAGACGCCGTCGCAATTTGTTACATCGCGCGGCCGTGGCGCGGGGTGCGGACAGCGGAGGGGGAGCACCGCGGGGTGAGGGTATTTAAATCGGCCGCCGCCGCGAACGAACCAAGTTCCCCCTGAGCAGCCATAGCGTACGGATCTCCGTGCCGGCACGTTCACAGGAGCTCAGTCCGTCAGTTCACCTGAAGATGGCGACATGTATGATCGCCGAAATTTTGTGCCCGTTGGACACCGTAGACTGGCAGTACTCCCGTGGATATTTTGATTTACTTTACCTCTGGTAACCAAAAGACAAAGACGTTATAATCCAGAACCCGCAAGAAACATCACATTCTTTCATTGCGAACTGGGCAGAGCCAGTTTACGTTGGGAAATGACATAAGCGTAATCATGGTACACAGAAATACTGTCGCCAGAAAACTTACTTACGTTAGAAAATTTTAGTTTATTTGATGAACCAATCGCCATTTAAAGGAAAAGGGCTCTTATTTTACATGTAATTGATTGCACAAATTACGTTGATAAATTTGGTGCTGGAATGTGATTCCAATTCGTATCTCCTCTTTCGAGGATCTGAATCTCTCGGAACAGTATAGTTCAATCATTTCGTTCCTTTTCTCAAGACTGCAATTTTCTCTAGATCTCCTCCAAAGGTAAGTATGTGAGTCCGAAACCTGATCCAGCGGCCTATCAGGTGCACACTGGCCTGCTAGTGAAAATTAACGATCATTTTTAATGAGTGTTCATGTGTTGCCAACAATCACAACAAGTGTCGTTATGTCTGGTCAAACACGCACACATCTTACATTTGGTGGATAAGCAACTGATACTTAAGCTATATTCCTGGATGGTAGAGAAGGACGGTAGGTGTCCGGTTCGTTTGCCTCTCAACCACAACAATCTGTATCCTTATTTTAGATTCAATCACCTAGGAACTGGTAAGAAAAACGATACGTAACATTCGGTTTTACTTACTTAACAATCCGATTACGTGTTAAATTCGTATCTCTGTCACAGAACTTCACATCATGTGCCTCATCTTTAAATGCATGCACAATTTCTTGCTTCTGAATACAGGTATATCAGACATCTTTCGTGTTAGTTAACAGGGACGAAAGGGTCTTGATTTGAGTCACGGTTTATTACAAAAACTATCGTCCTTTGTTTTCAAGTTTGGATTTGGTTACTGATATTCGCGGACATTTCGGTAATTCTTGACTCTTCGTAGCTACTCAGCAATATGATGTGATTAGATTAGATTAGATTAATACTTGTTCCATTGATCATAAATACGACATTTCGTAATGATGTGGAACGTGTCACTTTAATGAAAGATTTCTTTACATACCATGAATCAGTTTCTATACAATAATTTCATACTCTCTCTCTCATTCATTTTTATTTTTATCTCTCTCTCTCCCTCTCTCGCTCTCTCTCTCTCTCTCTCTCTCACACACACACACGCATTCTTTTTTTTTGTTTTTATGTGTTTTATATGCTCGACTATCGGTGAGGCACGAAAACGTCCATGAATAAGTTTCTTAGTTTTGAGTACACTTACGAAAGAAATATAAATACAGCCGGCCGCGGAGGTCTCGCGGTTCTGGCGCTGCAGTCCGGAACCGCGGGACTTCTACGGTCGCAGGTTCGAATCCTGCCTCGGGCATGGGTGTGTGTGATGTCCTTAGGTTAGTTAGGTTTAAGTAGTTCTAAGTTCTAGGGGACTTATGACCTAAGATGTTGAGTCCCATAGTGCTCAGAGCCATTTGAACCTTTTTTTGGAAATATAAAAACAACAAAGCGAGTTACTGAATTATGATGCTTAGTTTGCAGTCAGTTCTGAGTATTATTAGTAACTACCCTCCTGTCCGTAAACCTAGTTACAGAAATGAGAATCAGATGTATTACGTACTCCAGACCGTAGCAGCCGCGTCTTTGATACGCCAGCTATGGTAACTTTCCAGCCCTCTGTAGGAACACATCGGTTCGTCTTCTTCCTGCTGGTACTGTAACTGAGATTTGGCAACAAGGCAAGATATGTTTGACAACTCTGTGATCGACGAGTTACTTCCTGGTGTGTACGGAATAAAACCTCAAAGCTTACATTATTTTTCCTTTGATTTCTATTGAATAATCTGAGTTATTATCATTTGAGGTGTAATAAAAGACTGTAAATTTACGGTTTTCAGCCCAGGAAAATCTTTGCACGTGGAAATCGCAACTGATCTTGTTCTTTAAGTAGCGGTTTACGAGTTCTGGCCAATATTGGCCTCGTAAGAGGAAGTCAAGAAACATACCTCTTCGCTAGCTCTGTGGGAACCTACTGACCCGTAAAAAGCATCTGTTCTGGTTTGCGGGTCAAGTGTCGCTGACTGTAACGTTTCCATCTCTTCTTTGAAATAGCTAAAAGCAGTCAGATGAAACATCGATAAGGAAAACACAAGACAATACTTACGGCTCATAGTGCAATGGTGAAAATCTTACATTGCTGCACAGCAGGTAACGCCTCTTTCCGCTGCTGAAAAGCCAATTTTGGGTTTCTAGGAATACATATCTTTATTTATGAAATGCCACATTTGCATACCTCTTGCGTATGACACAGCATACCAATTAAACACAGACCCAATCGAAATCTAAGTGAGTAGTATTTTACCAATTCGTGTCGACAGAGGCACTCTTGTGTACAGATACTCAGCATTCTTAAAACAGACTTTCGTCGTAAGGTTATCGTGGTTAGTTTTATTTCATTTGTTATAATACAGTGCACAATGTTCGTAAGGTTTCTTTTACTGTTGTTAAAACTATAGTAAACATGAGAGAGAAATTAGTCGTCAATGCGAATTCTCTGATGTTATCTATAACATTCTGACAATGCACATGCAGTTTATTCATCACATGCATGTAGAAAACTTGTTCTGAGTTAAAGCTGTCCAACAAGGTTTGAAGAGAATAAAATGCCACTACCACACGGCAGCTAATGTAGAAAATACTTTTCTGACGTATTTTAGCACGATGCCCTCATCCCATACATGAGAGAGAACTTTCGCATTGCATCTTCTGCCTGGTCACGTATTAAATCTGAAAAGAACAAAATGTCGCAGAAGTTCCCCGTTTTTCATTATGCGACTATTTTGGGTTGGAAAGTGAAGGGAGTTATGTTCAAAGTTCCATTACATTGGTAACTTCAGCAGACGGCAGAATCGCGTTTAAAAAAAATCTAGCAGTGATTGCACTCACACTCACGACGTTTAATCTACGTTGCACGACGCTTACCGTTACGCTACTAACTGATACGTAGCTACAGCACCTCGAGAAGTGATAATAAGTTCCTCCAAAACTTCTGCATTCCACAGTGCTGTGAGATAATGCATATGGCTGGATCTAAACTTCTGTGAGTTACAGCTTTTGTTTTGCACTGCACGAAGTTTTCACAAACAGATAGTGCAATACAGTAACTCAAGTGGAAAGGAACACTTCCTATTTAAATTGCTGCTTCCTACACTGTTGACAGTTCTGTGTAGGTGGTAGTTACGTGATTTTATTTCGGTGTTTACAAAATAGAGTCGAATGTATGCACTGTGTAGCCGAGGAAGCTAGTTTGTGGCGATTCGGGAAACCAAGTAAATGAATGTACTCAACATGCTGCAAACCGCTGCAGGGAGCTTGTGTGTCTCATGCAGTGTGGCGCAACGGCATTACGATAGAAAAACAAGCCACAGAGAAGAGGATTTGGTGGTCTGTCGGATTGATTATAGGTTCATATGCTTAGATTGTCTTCTCGATTCCAACTCCTGGAGGTGGTTTTTGATAGGGAGAGACAGATTCTATTCTCTTCTGGCTACGCTAACTGAAGAAGGTATAACTGCATTTTGGTCTGAAATTCACATTTAACATGATATTCGTTATCTATCAAGTAGACGTTAGGTTGACCCACAATAAAGTCAGGGGTGGCGACATGTAGGAACTGTATCAACCGTAACCTATCTTATACCAGTTATGTATTTCTAGTGACGAAACTAACTCCATTTATGGTCACAGGACACTTATTCCGTCTGTTATTTGAGCTTCTGCATTTCGATAAAATTGGTTCTGAATTGGGAGTGGAACTCAGACGGCCCTTAACGCGGAATTTGATCCCTTCGTGACAATACAGCTCGGCTACAATTTCTTGTTTGCTCAAAACTGCAGATTCCTCAACATCTCCACGTATTGCGCGTGAATGGGTTCGAATCCTGGCCGAGCACTAAAGTTTTCATTATGTATTATCAAGCTCTAGCATGAGAACACCTATCTTCTGGTGGATAACAATTTTGATTTTTAATGTATTTTCATTTGTTGTCAACACTAACGATACCTGACGGTTTTGACTCCCATTGAGACACAGAACTATTTGCGAGAACACTGTAAGTTCCCCATCCTTCCCTCACCCGAGCTTGCGCTCCGTCTCTAATGACCTCGTTGTCGACGGGACGTTAAACACAAATATCCTCCCTCCTCAAGTCAGCACTGAACTCTTTGTCATATTATTTCTAGTTCAAACTTGTTCACATGTCGCTGTTGGTGTAACAAACCCATATTTATCGTTCGTTTTCTCTAGAATTCAACAGCGATACGTGCCGGGTGGGAGTCCTGGAAAGGAAGAAATTAATGTTTCGTCTCGTCATTTCAGTTAAAACATCTATGTTGTTTGTTGTGGTCTTCAGTTCTGAGACTGGTTTGATGCAGCTCTCCATGCTACTCTATCGTCTGCAAGCTTCTTAATCTGCCATTACCTGCTGCAGCCTACATCCTTCTGAATCTGCTTAGTGTATTCTTCTCTTGGGCTCCCTCTACGATTTTTACCCTCCACACTGCCCTCCAATACTAAATTGGTGATCTCTCGATGTCTCAGAACATGTCCTGCCAGCCGATCCCTTCGTCTAGTCAAGTTGTGCCACAAGCTCCTCTTCTCCCTAATTCTATTCAATACCTCCTCACTAGTAATGTGATCTACCCATCTAATCTTCAGCATTCTTCTGTAGCACCACATTTCAAAAGCTTCTACTCTCTTCTTGTCTAAACTATTTATCGTCCATGTTTCACTTCCATACATGGCTACACTCCATACAAATACTTTCATAAACGACTTCCAGACATTTATATCTATACTAGACGTTAACAAATTTTTCTTCTTCAGAAACGCTTTTCTTGCCATTGCCAGTCTACATTTTATATCCTCTCTACTTCGACCATCATCAGTTATTTTGCTCCCCAAATAGCAAAATTTTTTAAGTGTCTCATTTCCTAATCTAATTCCCTCAGCTTCACCCGACTTAACTCGACTACATTCCATTATCGTCGTTTTGCTTTTGTTAATGTTCATCTTGTACCCTCCTATCAAGACACCGTCCATTCCGTTCAACTGCTCTTCCATGTCCTTTGCTGTCTCTGACAGAATTAGAGTGTCATCGGCGAACCTCAAATATTTTATTTCTTCTCCATGGATTTTAATACCCAGTCCGAACTTTTCTTTTGCTTCCTTTATTGCTTGCTCAATATACAGATTTAATAACATCGGTAATAGGCTACAACTCTGTCTCACTCCCTTCCCAACCACTGCTTCCCTTTCATACCCCTCGTCTCTTATAGCTGCCATCTGGTTTCTGTAAAAGTTGTAAATAGCCTTTCGCTCCCTGTATTTTACCCCCGCCACCTTCAGATTTTGAAAGAGAGTATTCCAATCAACATTGTCAAAAGCTTTCTCTAAGACTACAAATGCTAGAAACGTAGGTTTGCCTTTCCTTAATCTATTTTCTAAGATACGTCGTAGGGTCAGTATTGCCTCACGTGTTCCAACATTTCTACGGAATCCAAACTGATCTTCGCCGAGGTCGGCTTCTATCAGTTTTTCCATTCGTCTCTATAGAATTCGCGTTAGTATTTTGCAGCTGTGACTTATTAAACTGATTGTTCGGTAATTTTCACATCTGTCAACACCTGCTTTCTTTGGGATTGGAATTATTATATTCTTCTTGAAGTCTGAGAGTATTTCGCCTGTCTCATACATCTTACTCACCAGATGGTAGAGCTTTTGTCAGGACTAGCTCTCCCAAGGCTGTCAGTAGTTCTAATGGAATGTTGTCTTCTCCGGGGGCCTTGTTTCGACTCAGGTCCTTCAGTGCTCTGTCAAACTCATTACGCAGTATCATATCTCGCATTTCATCTTCATCTACATCCTCTTCCATTTTCATAATATTGTCCTCAAGTACATCGCCCTTGTATAGACCCTCTATATACTCCTTCCACCTTTCTGCTTTCCCTTCTGTGCTTGGAACTGGGTTTCCATCAAAGCTTTTGATATTCATGGAAGTGGTTCTCCTTTCTCCAAAGGTCTCTTTAATTTTCCTGTAATCAGTATCTATTTTACCCCTAGTGATATAAGTCTCTACATCCTTACATTTGTCATATAGCCATCCCTGCTTAGCCATTTTGCACTTCCCGTCGATCTCATTTTTGAGACGTTTGTATTCCTTTTTGCCTGCTTCATTTACTGCATTTTTATATTTTCTCCTTTCATCAGTTAAATTCAACATTTCTTCTGTTACCCAAGGGTTTCTACTAGCCCTCGTCTTTTTATCTATTTGATCCTCTGCTGCCTTCACTATTTCATCTCTCAAAGCTACTCATTCTTCTTCTACTGTATTTCTTTCCCCCATTCCTGTCAATTGTTCCCTTATGCTCTCACTGAAACTCTGTACAACATCTGGCTCTTTCAGTTTATCCAGGTCCCATCTCCTTAAATTCCCACCTTTTTGCAGTTTCTTCAGTTTTAATCTACAGTTCACAACCAATAGATTGTGGTCAGAGTCGACATCTGCCCCTGGAAATGTCTTACAATTTAAAACCTGGTTCCTAAATCTCTGTCTTACCTTTATATAATCTATCTGATACCTTTTTGGCATCTACAGGGTTCTTCCACGTATACAACCTTCTTTCATGATTCTTGAACCATGTGTTAGCTATGATTAAGTTATGCTCTGTGCAAAATTCTAGCAGACGGCTTCTTCCCCCCAACCCATATTCACCTCCTACGTTTCCTTCTATCCCTTTTCCTACTCTCGAATTCCAGTCACCCATGACTATTAAATGTTCGTCTCCCTTCACTACCTGAATAATTTCTTTTATCTCATCATACATTTCCTCAATTTCTTCGGCATCTGCAAAGCTAGTTGGCATATAAACTTGTACTACTGTAGGAAGCGTGGGCTTCGTGTCTATCTTGGCCACAATAATGCGTTCACTATGCTGTTTGTAGAAGCTTACCCGTAGTCCTATTCATTATTAAACCTACTCCAGCATTACCCCTATTTGATTTTGTATTTCACCTGACCAAAAGTCTAGTTCCTCCTGCCACCGAACGTCACTAATTCCCACTATATCTAATTTTAACCTATCCATTTCCCTTTTTAAATTTTCTAACCTGCCTGCCCGATTAAGTGATCTGACATTCCACGCTCCGATCTGTAGAACGCGTTTTCTTTCTCCTCATAACGACGTCCTCTTGAGTAGTCCCCGCCCGGAGATCCGAATGGGGGACTATTTTACCTCCGGAATATTTTACCCAAGAGGACGCCATCATCATTTAATCATACAGTAAAGCTGTGTGCCCTCGGGAAAAATTACGGCTGCAGTTTCCCCTTGCTTTCAGCCGTTCGCAGTACCAGAACAGCAAGGCCATTTTGGTTAGTGTTCAAGGCCAGATCAGTCAATCATCCAGACTGTTGCCCCTGCAACTACTGAAAAGGCTGCTGCCCCTCTTCAGGAACCATACGTTTGTCTGGCCTCTCAACAGATACCCCTCCGTTGTGGTTGCACCTACGGTACGGCTATGTTTATCGTTGAGGCAAGGTCCATGGTTCTCATGCCGAGAAAATCCAATATGTCACAGTTGATTGTGCTTCGAAAACAATCCGCTTAGGTTTATAGTTCGAATCCATGTCCAACCATTTCAATAAAGTTGACATTTGCTAACTGATACTGTCTAAAATCGAGGTTATCTCTCTCTGCATACCTAGTCTGGAATGACTGTTAGTTTCTGTTAGTCAAGAAAACTTTACTTAGTCTTCATGACCTGGGTTTGAATTTATATGCAGAATGAGACGGTTCGTCGTGTCATTTGAGGTTCATACATATTCGGAACTAGCTGCTAGTGAATAACTTAAATTTTTAATATCATTTTGTGTTAAATAATAAGTACGGTATGTTACTTTGAAGAGGAAATCATGAATACGACGAACTTACTACGTGCATTACCTATCTGACGTAATAATGAGAGTGGTAACATTCCAGATATGTCATTTATTGTAATAAATGTGAGCTTACAAGCCTTAAGGGCAGTCTTATGTAATAAGGTGTTCGCTGATATTTTCAGTATCGTAGTATTACTTTACATCTCGAGTTATTGCGATACAGAGCAGTGTTCCTTAGTGGTGACTTGTTGGAACCATTTTCAGTAGTCAAACGACTGTACCCAGGAGCGAAGAGGACTTGCTAGACAGCTGCGTTTTGTGCGTTGCATGCGAATCAGGCGGAATTCAATTTTTGTCGATCGGATACTTTTGAGCAGAACTGTACCTTACATAAAGCCGTTTTATTACTGTAAAGACACAATCATTAACATTTAAGCCGTTGATGACTAATCTGTAATATAACTAAAGTTGTTACACGACAGGCTTTCTCACAACGTAATATTTTTTCTGCCATAGGTTGTCGGTTATAAGCAGAGTACTGATAGCACAAGAGCGTGCAGTGACGATTATATGTGGTATTTATCCTCAGTCATCTTATAGGTATAAAATAAAAGAGTTACACATTTCACTGCAATATCACATTATTTACATATTCGTTAATGAAACTCGTCTTGAACAACTCAGCATAATTTAAGAGCAAAAACGATAACAATATCTAAAACACAGAAGAATAAATGTCCAATGTTATTCATTGTTAAAGCTTACACCAGCTTGGAAAGTTCAATAAGCACTATAAATTTGCGATAATTTCCACAACTACATAAAATATTTGTTGGACACTAAAGCATGTTTTAAGACTGTAAGTCCGGAATGCAAAACATACAGACAAAATGGCGTAAAACGGTCTCAGTAGCTCATAAAAAACATAAGAATCCGGAAAGACTTCGAACAATAGAAAATATTGCTCGATTCTTGTACAGGTCAGTATTTTTCTGGTCACTTTTGTTCCACCTGCCGTAGACACAGCACTGCCGCAGTAACTAACTGTCCCACAAAATGATACCGAGCGAGGTAGAGCAGCGGTTCACGCACTGAATTCGCTTTCGGGAAGACGATGTTTCAAAACCACCCGCATTCGACCATCCGGATTTAGGTTTCCCGTGATTTCACCAAATCGCTCCTGGGAAATGTACCAGTGGTTCATTTAAAGGAAACTGCTGGTTTCCTTCGCCGACCTTGAACATTTCGAGGTAGTGCTCCGTCTCTAAATGACCTCCTCCCAAAAACGTCCCTATGTCAGGGCACTCAAATGGAAGCCGAACACTCGCCACAAAGAGACCATGGAATGCTTCCATTCCAAAGTAATAACCCCATGCGTAAAGACATTTATCCCACTGGGAGTCGAGACCATTAGATTCTGTCGGCCGCTGATGCATCCACGACCGCACCCACGTTTGCACTTCCTGGTCCACGCATGTCGTTCTTCAAATTGCCAAAGACGTGAAAATCACTCTGTGAAATATCCAGACTCTAAGGGGGATGTTGTGGTATTTCCCAAATAAATGGCTCTGAGCACTATGGGACTCAACTTCTAAGGTCATCAGTCCCCTAGAACTACTTAAACCTAACTAACCTAGGGACATCACACACATCCATGCCCGAGGCAGGATTAGAACCTGCGATCGTAGGGGTCTCGCGGTTCCAGACTGTAGCTCCTAGAACCGCACGACCACTCCGGCCGGCGAGGGGGTGGGGGCTCTTTATCGTGCAACAGGATTATACTGTTCGACAGCATTCCTCGATGTTTGTGTAAAATTTCTTAATGGCGCTGCGCCTTGATTGTGGTTCTACACTTGAGGAATTCAACGAGCATAGGGCCCCTGCCCTCGAAAAAGAGGGTCATAATGACATAACCGGAACTTGAGTGAAATCTATGGATATTTATGGAGTGGGAGATTTGGAACGTTGGATTTTCCATTTGCTTCTGGTTGTCATCCTGTTGCACGACGAAGCACGACCGCACACTATTAGCGGAAGAAGGCTACGCTTCAGTGATTTGGTTGGGAAACACTGAAACAATCTTCGTACAGTCCGAATCTTTCGCCATGTGATTTTCACATCGTTAGCGACCTGAAGAAAGACATGATCGGATGTCTCTTGCAGTCTGACGAGGAAGTGTAAGAGTGGGTGCGGTTGCGGATTATATATACAGGGTGGTCCATTGATCGTGATAGGGCCAAATATCTCACGAAACAGGCGTCAAACGAAAAAACTACGAAGAACGAAACTTGTCTAGCTTGAAGGGGCATGGCGCTATGGTTGGCCCGATAGATGGCCTGCCATAGGTCAAACGGATATCAACAGCGTTTTTTTAAATAGGAACCCTCATTTTTTTATTAAATATTCGTGTACTTCGTAAAGAAATATGAATGTGTTATTTGGACCTCTTTTGTGGCTTTGTGATAGATGGCGCTGTAATACTCACAAACATATGGCTCAAAATTTTAGACGAACAGTTGGTAACAGGTAGATTTTTTAAATGAAAATGCAGAACATAGGTACGTTTGAGCATTTTATTGCGCGTGTTCCAATGTGATACATGTACCTTTGTGAACTTATCATTTCTGATAACGCATGCTGTTGCAGCGTGATTACCTGTAAATTCCACATAAATGCAATAAATGCTCAAAATGATGTCCGTCAACCTCACTGCATTTGGCAATACATATAAGGAATACGCATTCCTCTCAACAGCGAATAGTTCGCCTTCCGTAATGTTCGCACATGCACTGACAATGCGCTGACGCATGTTGTCAGGCTTTGTCGGTGGATCACGATAGGAAATATCCTTCAACTTTCCCCACAGAAAGAAATCCGGTGAAAGTGCGGGCCATTCGACGAACAATCCACCTGTCATGAAATATGCTATTCAATACCGCTTCAACCGGACGCGAGCTATGTGCCGGACATCCATCATGTTGGAAGTACATCGCCATTCTGTCACGCAGGGAAACATCATGTAGTAACATCGGTAGAACATTACGTAGGAAATCAGTATACATTGCACCATTTGGATTGTCATCGATCCAATAGGGGCCAATTATCCTTCCTCCCATAATGCCGCACCATACATTAACCCACCAAGGTCGTTGATGTTCCACTTGTCGCAGCCATCGTGGATTTTCCGTTGCCCCATAGTTCATATAATGCCGGTTTACGTTACCGCTGTTCGTGAATGACATTTCGTCACTAAATAGAACGCGTGCAAAAACTCTGTCATCGTCCCGTAATTTCTCTTGTGCCCAGTGGCAGAAGTGTACGCGACGTTCAAAGTCGTTGCCATGCAATTCCTGGTGCATACAAATATGGTACGGGTGCAATCGATATTGATGTAGCATTCTCAACACCGATGTTTTTGAGATTCACGATTCTCGCTGCTGATGTGCGGATTAGCCGCGACAGCAGCTAAAACACCTACTTGGTCATCATCATTTGTTGCAGGTCGTGGTTAACGTTTCACATGTGGCTGAACGCTTCCTGTTTCCCTAAATTACATAACTATACGGCGAACGGTCCAGACACTTGGATGATGTCGTCCAGGATACCGAGCAACATACATAGCACACGCCCGTTGGGCATTTTGATCACAACAGCCATAAATCAACACGATATCGGCCTTTTCCGCAATTGATAAAGGTCCATTTTAACACGGGTAATGTATCACGAAGCAAATACCGTCCGCACTGGCGGAATGTTACGTGATACCTCGTACTTATACTTTTGTGACTATCACAGAGCCATCTATCGCAAAGCGAAAAAAGTGGTCCAACTAAAACGCTTTACGTACTACACGAATATGTAATAAAAAATAGGGGTTCCTATTTAAAAATCCGCAGTTGATGTCCGTTTGACCTATGGCAGCGCCATCTAGCGGGCCAACCATAGCGCCATCTGGTTTCCCCCTTCAAAGTTTCGTTCTTTGTAGTTTTTCCGTTTGAGGCTTATTTCGTGAGATATTTGGCCCGGTCACTATCAATGGATCACCTTGTATATATTGTATATTGTTATAAGAACGCGTCAAATTTACGAATAACTCGACTGTATGAGCTCACTTATATGTTAGACATTGCATCTCCTCTCACGTGTGCACTGATCCGATTGACCAGGATGTCATAGAGCCGTTGTAGTCTTTCCTGAGGCCAGCTGGCCCACAACTGTTGTAGCTGTTTCTTCGTATCCTGGATACTAGCACTGGGACTAACTTCCAAGCTGGTCGGACACTTGTTCTGTTGGGGATCTTGCTGGCCACAGGCGTACTTCAGTATGAGTCAGATACTTCACTGAGACACGATCAATGTAAAGCCGACCATTCTCCCACCGTAAAATGGCACCACCATACTGTCGCATTACAGGTAACGTAACAGGGCGCAGGATGTCGGTGACGTACTTTTGAGGCGATAAAGTTCCGTCGGTCACTATTAGCTGTGACGTGAAGTAATACCAATGTCTGCCCACACTATGACGTCAGACGTTACGTCACACTGCATCTTCCTAAACCGTCGCCATCCAGGGCAGTGCACGACTCATCGCTGAACACAATGCGAGGCAATTCATCAGCTGTCTACGCTTCCCGGTCAAGGCACCAACCCAAATGGACAAAATACCAGATGGAGACGTTTTGTAGTGGTGTTAACGACAGTCTACGCGCTGCACGATTATTCCCTACAGCTGCTGCCGCTGGTATCCGACTAGTGATGTGGGATGACACAGAATGTAGCATGGAGCATTACTTGTTCTCTTAACGGCAGGCACAGAAGTCAGTGGGTTACGATATGCTTGTGCAGAATACAGCGACCTCACACGTGTTGATAAGAGAACGTTCACTGGAAGCTTGATGAAGTGTATGCCCGCCATCACATTCACATTCCGATAACGGGCCACTGTCGCATCCGAATACCCCAAAAATCAAGGTATTGCACTTTCAAGTATCCAACCATAGGGAGGCCCACTACAAGGTTCCTTCCAACCTCCGTTGTTGTTGTGGTCTTCAGTTCAGAGACTGGTTTGATGCAGCTCTCCATGCTACTCTATACTGTGCAAGCTGCTTCATCTCCCAATACATATTGCAACCTACATTTTTCTGAATCTGTTTAGTGTATTGATCTCTTGGTCTCCCTCTACAATTTTTACCCTCCGCGCTGCCCTCCAATACTAAATTGGTGATCCCTTGATGCCTCAGAATATGACCTACCAACCGATCCCTTCTTCTAGTCAAGTTGTGCCACAAATTTCTCTTCTCCCCAATTCTATTAAATACCTCCTCATTAGTTATGTGAACCACCCATCTAGTCTTCAGCATCCTTCTGTAGCACCCATTTCGAAAGCTTCTATTCTCTTTTGGTCTACACTATTTATCGTCCGCGTTTCACTTCCTTACATGGCTACACTCCATACAAATACTTTCAGAAAAGACTTCCTGACACTTAAATCTATACTCGATGTTAACAAATTTCTCTTCTTCAGAAACGCTTTCCTTGCTATTGCCAGTCTACATTTTATATCCTCTCGACTTCGACCAACATCAGTTATTTTGCTCCCCAAATAGCAAAGATCCTTCACTACTTTAAGTGTCTCATTTCCTAATCTAATTCCCTCAGTATCACCCGACTTAATTCGACTACATTCCATTATCCTCGTTTTGCTTTTGTTGATGTTCATCTTATATCCTCCTTTCAAGGCACTGTCCATTCCGTTCAACTGCTCTTCCAGGTCCTTTGCTGTCTCTGACAGAATTACAATGCCATCGGCGAACCTCAAAGGTTTTATTTCTCTATGAATTTTAATTCCTACTCCGAATTCTTCTTTTGTTTCCTTTACTGCTTGCTCAATATACAGATTGAATAACATCGGGGAGAGGCCACAACCCTGTCTCACTCCCTTCCCAACCACTGGTTCCCTTTCATGCACCTCGACTCTTATAACTGCCATCTGGTTTCTGTAAAAACCGTAAATAGCCTTTCGATCCCTGTATTTTACCCCTGCGACCTTCAGAATTTGAATTAGAGTATTCCAGTCAACATTGTCAAAAGCTTTCTCTAAGTCTACAAATGCTATTTTCTAAGATAAGTCATAGGGATGGTATTTCCTCACGTGTTCCAACATTTCTACGGAATCCAAACTGATCTTCGCCGAGGTCGGCTTCTACCAATTTTTTCATTCGTCTGTAAAGAATTCTTGCTAGTATTTTGCAGCCGTGCATCAGGTGCTAATAATACTGTCTAACAAGAATGAGTGATACCTCAGTGTCCTCCACAATGAAAATGAACTAAAATGCTGTGTGGCTAGGGCCTCCCAGCAGGCAGACCGTTCGCCCGGTGCAAGTCTTTTTAGTTGACGCCACTTCGGCGACTTGCGCGTCGACGGGGATGACATTACGAAGACGACACAACACCCATTCCCTGAGCGGAGAAAATCTCCGACCGAGCCGAAACTTGGCATCTTAGCATGGCATTCCCTGACGCTCACCAATTTTCTGTTTTTTCTTTCCTTTTTTTTTGCATTTTGTTCGTTATCGTTCATCGTTCGTTGTACGAGTATTTGGTCGTAGCGGACGTCACATGACATCCGTTGAATCTCTTTGTTGATCTCTTCACTCATTTTTTTTATTATTACAGAGAGCAGCCCGCTCTCTCACCGAACACCCTGAGCTACCCTGCCAGCACCACTCAGCTATCGAGGCGGACTCCTATACAATGATAACTCTGCATATGACGCTGTCACACCACTGGTAACTAAACTAAACAGGAACAACGCTAATGGAACCTGGTGGCCCATTTTAGCAGTCAGAGAGAATTCCAATTCTAATTACTTAATATTTAGCAATGACTTACACTTGGACAAAGTCAATCTGACGTGTCTTCTTGGTACTCCATGTTCTTTCCGTCAGGCTACTTAACGTCATAAGAGGTAGGCATTGGTTGGAAGCTGGTATTTACTTCTTTTGTCCTCCACTTAAGCTGGCTGTAGCCGTATCCTGAACGTTCTTCCCAGTGAGAGTCAAGTGTCAGTAGCTAGGCCCCACCCCTGGAAGTTGTTGCGGCAGAGCGACGGTGGGCAGTCGACCCTGGAGAGCTCTTAGGTGTGAGGCGCTGGGCCGCCGCCGCAGGGCCTCTGAGATCGCGCTTCCCCAACTAATTAAGATGGGGGCAGCGGGCGGAAGCGCTGGGATTGCTCACTTCTTCGTCACGCGGAGCCTCCTTTGAAGTTCAGTCGTGTATCGTGCGTGCCGCCTCCTCGCAAGTACATCCCTCCCACTACCCGCCGGTTTTGATTCGGTCCTCGTGGACACTGCAGAATTCGGACCGTGCTTGTCCGTCTCACTCCTCTCTGCTATCCTTCATACCCCGATGAAGCCAAAGCACCCACTGCGCGACTGAAGGCTGCTTCGTAGTTTTGTGGGTATCTGACGCGCGGAGGAAAATACGGGGTGTAATGGGTATAGGCGCATACATTTCTATTGGTAGCTGTCCACTGTGTACTGAACGACATCAAATTAGTATTTACATCAATTGCAGACCGATAGTTACAGCTGTTACAAGTGGTATGTTTTTAGGTTCGGTAATACCTCCAAGTACACTACTGGCCATTAATATTGCTACATCAAAGGTAAATACAGATCATAAACGGGTATTCATTGGACAAATATATTATACTAGAACTGACATGTGATTACATTTTCACTAATTTGGGTGTATAGATCCTGAGATATCAGTACCCAGAACAACCACCTCTGGCCGTAATAACGGCCTTGATACGCCTGGGCATTCAGTCAAACAGAGCTTGGATGGCGTGTACAGGTACAGCTGTCCATGCAGCTTCAACACGATACCACAGTTCATCAAGAGTGGCTGGCTCTGAGCACTATGGGACTTAACATCTGTGGTCATCAGTCCCCTAGAACTTAGAACTACTTAAACCTAACTAACCTAAGGACAGCACACAACACCCAGCCATCACGAGGCAGAGAAAATCCCTGACCCCGCCGGGAATCGAACCCGGGAACCCGTGCGTGGGAAGCGAGAACGCTACCGCACGACCACGAGATGCGGGCCATCAAGAGTAGTGACTGGCGTATTGTGATGAGCCAGTTTCTCGGCCACCATTGACCAGACGTTTTCAGTTGGTGAGAGATCTGGAGAATGTGCTGGCCAGGGCAGCAGTCGAACATTTTCTCTATCCAGAAAGGCCCGTACCGGACCTGCAACATGCGGTCGTGCATTATTCTGCTGAAATGAGTTTCGCAGGGATCGAATGAAGGGCAGAGCAACGGGTCGTAACACATCTGAAATGTAATGTCCACTGTTAAAAGTGCCGTCAATGCGAACAAGAGATGACCAAGACGTGTAACCAATGCCACCCCATACCATCAGGCCGGGTGATACGCCAGTGCGGCGATGATGTATACACGCTTCCAATATGCGTTCACCGCGATGTCGGCAAACACGGATGTGACCATCATGATGCTGTAAACAGTACCTGGATTCATCCGAAATTAAGACGTGTTGCCATTCGTGCACCCACGTTCGTCGTTGAGTACACCATCGCAGGCGCTCCTGTCTGTGATGCAGCGTCAAAGGTAACCGCAGCCATGGTCTCCGAACTGATAGCCCATGTTGCTGCAAACGTTGTCGAACTGTTCGTGCAGATGGTTGTTGTCTTGCAAACGTCCCCATCTGTTGACTCAGGGATCGAGACGTGGATGCACTATCCGTTACAGCCATGCGGGTAAGATGCCTGTCATCTCGACTGCTAGTGATAGGAGGCCGTTGGGATCTAGCGCGGCGTTCCGTATTACCCTCCGAACCCACCGATTCCATAATCTGCTAACAGTCGTTGGATCTCGACCAACGCGAGCAGCAATGTCGCGATACGATAAACCGCTATTGGAATAGGCTGCAATCCCACCTTTATCAAAGTCGGAAACGTGATGGTATCCATTTCCTTTACACGAGTCATTTCAACAACGTTTCACTAGGCAACGCCGGTCAACTGCCGTTTGTGTATGAGAAATCGGTTGGAAACTTTCCTCATGTCAGCACGTTGTAGGTGTCGCCACCGGCGCCAACCTTGTGTGAATGTTCTGAAAAGCTAATCATTTGCATATCATAGCATCTTCTTCCTGTTGGTTAAATTTCTCGTCCGTATCACGTCACTTCGTGGTGTAGCAATTTTAATGGCCAGTAGTGTATATCTGGCAACAGCAAGCCATTCATGCCTATTTCCTCATGGGCAGCAGGTAAGATGTAGAAGTGTGAACGCGTGGTCGCAGAGCGGTTAGTGTATACTGTCAGGCATAGTCCACTTGTTAGTGGTGCAGTCCTACCGTCCAGAAAACATCAGGTCGCAAACTTTGTGGGAAGACTGTTCAATGCACAGTAAAGTGTGTAGATATTAAGGTACTACATTCACAAATGTCTGCACCCTGTACACATTGCAAGGCACTTAAATTGCTTTTGGAAATCTTTGGGAAACTACAAATCTGATTAAAAGAAGTTTATAATAAAAAAGGAGAACAGCCGCTGACACCAAGCTCGATGCCCTGCCCCACCTCCAGGGAGCAGGAAGGTGGTCAACACTGAAGGCTAAAGTATTATCAAACATTTTTTGTTATGGATTTAGATTCTCCAGGAAAATACACATAGGTGTTGTATTTAACTTTTCTTTCGTTCATCGATAGATGGCGCTGTAATCCACCAAAGTCCAAACGATTTAATGATATGAATAAAAAAAGATAATATCTCAGATTAGGATCCCAGGAGGTAGGAACGTGCAACCGCTCTTTCCGTTCAGCATGTTTTAATATTAGCTGTAGTGAACATAAAAGTCAGAGAAGAGAAACGGCGATTATAATAAGTCGGTGAATGACAAAAATCGGCGATGCCTCTGTTGTAGGCCTATCTTCTGCACGATGATGTGCGAACGTGTTAAGATGATTAATCCGTTTTGTCCGTCAGACTTAATTTTTTAAGTAAAATTTCTCTCATAAATAGGCATCGGATTTCGTTATCGTGTAAGTTAATGAAGACAGTTGCGTTTTGTGGAACTTGTCAGTAGCACTTAAGGCAGCGAAAATGTCGGGCGATATTGAATCAACGTATTTAGACGACCAAAAACTAATATTTACCGAAAATCATTGCAGATTATTATTACAAAGAGTAAATTAAGTAATATAAATACTTAAAGTAAATCGTCATGTCATTGTAATTCAGCAAATCAAAAGTAGTATTACAAGACGCAACCTCTTATTACGTTCGTTTACTAACACGTCAACGACAGAAGAGAGTTCATGACTATCTGATGAGACTAGCATCTGTTATAAAACAAAATAATACCAAAAATAACTCATAGAACACTTCTCTTTGCTTGCGAATCTGTGATAATACCAACTGTTTGATTATAAAAGGCAGTTATTCTAAAATCGTTAAGAGAAAGCAGTTCTTTATGGCAAAAAATACATTAATTCTCTGCAGGAACTTTGCAAAGAAGATCTCTGGGCACACTGTATGAAGACAAATTCCGTCTCCATGGCTTACCGTTGCACCAAGCACTACTTGCAGTTGACTTTCAAAACGATTATGACTACTGCAATTGGATGGAGCAACAACTAGCAGGGTATGATGGTTTTATTTCTCAGACACTTTTCTCCGTTGAATCAACTTTTACGAGTAGTGGTAAAATGAATGAGCATCATATGCACTATTGCTCAGAAGAAAATCCGCATTCGTTAAGGGAAGTCGATAATCATCTTTGCAAGGTATTACTTCAATAATGTGGACAAAGAATCCTGTTTCTGCAATAAAAACCGGTTTCTCGTTAAAGATTCGAAAATAACTGCCTTTCTAACCTTCAAGGATCCTAATCTAATGTGCATTTCTTGAGATATTTTCATTTTACAATGGTTATCATTTATCAACCCATTTCGATTTTTTGTCTAATAGACAAAAGCGCCAAAAAAGCACTAAATGAAAAGACAAACTATAAATTCAAAAATTACGTACTTTTTCCAGGACAATCCGAATACGAAATAAAAAATGTGGGTGTATACACAACATTTCAAAACTGACTCATCTCCTGTCGCCTGCGATTGGGACAGGGGGTCTAGTTCGATGCCATTAGATGTCTGTCTTCCAAACAACTTTTATTACAACAATTTTTAATTTGATTTGTTTCAAATGCCTCATCTTGTGACGCAGATACGAATTAGGAATAATTCTAGGGTAGAAACAATTTGTCAATGTGGAAAGCCACTGGCATAACGGAGGTTATTATGCTCCGGTGCATGGTAGGTAATGATCATCTCGCATACGGTGAAGCTGGTCAGCTGTCTGTGTGCTATTGAGGTGGCCGTCAACAGAAAGTGTTCGAAGGGCGGTGAAACACCGAGCAGGCGACAAGGTGCTGGAGGTTCACACCTCATCACAGAGCGTGAATGGCGGAACTTATCTGCCCTCTGTAAAGGAGAATAGCTGTCGATCTGGCGCCGGAAGTCCAGTGCTGGTACAGGCACAAGTGTTTCGGCACACACCGTGCAACACTCACTGTTGAACATCGGGTACCGCAGCAGACAACCCCTATGTGTTCCTACGGTGATCCAACGACAGCGTCAATTAGGGTAGCACTGGGCACGCGCCAATCGCCATTCGACCGCGGATCGATGGGAACGATCAGGCTGAAATACTTTCCACCGGGCCCATCATCGTGTCGACAACAAAATGCTGAATTCATATTGTTGTGAGATAGTTTTAATGTGTTCATAATGTTTTCACTTAGCACAGAGAGACAGTGGAACATAAAAACTGTTTACCATTGAAATTCGAACTCCAGGATGCATACGTAGATGATCTGGGGTACACGTGTCCCTGTATCGCCCAGAGATCGCGGTTCAGCAGCGAAGTCGACAACGCAGATCGATACCACAGACATTAGCGGGGGATAGCTGCAATCCGCAACGACGTGTGGCAGACGCTCCTGGACACAATGGTTCTTTTATCGACTATGCAGCGCCCTCACGCCGAGGTCATTGTAGTGTGGAGCGTGCCAGAACGCGGCCCCAGTTCGAGACCCGACCTGGAACAGTCAGCATCATCGTCTAGGACCAACGATGAGTTTCTCGTAGTATTGTTCATGTTGATCATTGTACCTCCAGAGAGCAATTTTTTTATTAGTGCATCAAGTGAAGCTTTACTACTCCGTGAGAGCTGCATATTATCCATCAGTCCTGTGGCAAAGAAGTGTGTCAAGATAAAGGAATTTTCTATTCATTTATGTAGTAATGTAAAGTAATATTTCCTGTATTCTAGCTTGATAAGCCTTCTCGCAGATAAATTAAAGAACCCATAATTGTGAACAGACAAAAGTAGTTTCAGCTGGTCACAGCACACGGCATGAAATCTAAGCACGACTACCACCTCTGACAGCAACAATCGCTCGATCCCGTCTGAGCTTGGATGATAGATACAGACAGGTTTTTAAAAGCTGCTTCAGTTCCGCATTAGAGACCATAAATCTTGGTGGGTGGTGAGCTGTGGTGGATCATATCTCCACTAACCGCAATCAGTTTCATTTCAGTCGGTGAAAGGCTTATGGAACTTGCTGGCCATCGGAAGACAGGTAGAACATTTCTAACTTGAGTAGCCTTTACCTTCGCCTGTACGCTCTCTGGTCCCATCTGCAGAGAAGCCCATTATCTGAATCAAGGTACTTGACTGTGTGATCTTGTGCGACAGAGCGGACAATGTTTCTCCTCTCGGACGCTAGCGGCAGGGGGGCCGTTGATGTTGCGTATG
Source organism: Schistocerca cancellata (assembly GCF_023864275.1). NCBI lineage: Eukaryota > Metazoa > Arthropoda > Insecta > Orthoptera > Acrididae > Schistocerca > Schistocerca cancellata. The sequence continues at coordinate 515,910,342 of NC_064631.1, forward strand.
GCTTTGAGCAGGCATGGGAAACGTTTGGCTGGCCAGAGGGCCTGATTCACGTGATTACTTATGCTCGCGCCGCTTCACCGCGTGACGCAACAGCAGCGCTCCTAGCACACACATTCAGAACTTTAATGTACAGTGAGGTGACGAAAGTCATGGACTAGCGAGATGCACATGTACATATGCGGTAGAGTCGTTTAAACAAAGAGCATTACATTGGCGGAGCTATCATTTGTACTCAGGTGATTTATATGATAACGTTTCCGACGTGATTATGGCCGCACGATCTGAATTAACAGATTTTGAAAACGGAACGATAGTTGGAGCTAGACGCACGGGATATTCCATTTCGGAAATCCAAATTCCAAGATCCAGAGTGTACCGAAAATGTCAAATTTCAGGCATTACCTCTCACCACGAACGAAACATTCGAGGGCAGTGGAGTTCGTGTAGAGTTGTCACTGCTAACAGACAAGAAACACTGAGTGAAATAACGTACGACGAACGTGGGGTGAAATTTGTGGTTAATGGATTATGGCAACAGACGACCGACGCGAGTGCCTGTGCTAACAGCACGACAGCGCCTGCATCGTCTTGCCTGAGCTCGTTTCCATATCGGATGGACCCTACACGGTTGGGAAACCATAGCCTGCGCCGATGAGTTCCGATTTCACTTGGTAAGAGCTGATGGTAGTCATGGGTCCAAGTCATCAACAAGGCACCGTGCAAGCTAGTGGTGGCTCCATAACGGCGTGGGCTGTATTTACATGGAATGGACAGGGTCCTATGGTCAACTAAAGCGATTATTCACTGGATATGATTATGTTGGGCCACTTGTGGGATATTTGGAACCATTCATGGACTTAATGTTCTCAAGCAACGATGGAAATATTACGAATGGAAATACGGGTTGTCACTGGGTCACAATTTTTCGCGTTTGGTTTGAAGAACATTCTGCATAACTCGAGCGGATGATTTGGCCATTCAGATCACCCGACATGAATCCCGTAGAACATTTAGTATCGAGAGGTCAGTTCGTGTACAAAAACCTACACCGGAAACACTTTCGCAATTATGGACGGCTACAGAATCAGCATGACTAAATATTTCTGCAGGGGACTTCCAACGACTCGTTGTGTCCATGCAACGTCGAGACGCCACACTATGCCGGGAAAAAGGAGACCCGACACGATATTAGGAAGTAGGTAGCTTCACCTCTGTGAAGATTCTAAGAAGCAAGTTTGTCAAGTGCCTACAGAGCGTCCCAGAAAACACCGACAACGCTTAGTATGATGTGCAGAAAGGCAAGCAGATTTGTTTTCAAGAAGGAACCCATATCTGGAAACGCAAGCTTTGGTTACTGGAGAGCATCGTAGTCTGAGAACGAACGGCTGCGATGGTTTGTTCCGATTCTTTTTGGTGTCTGAATACGGACGGTATGCAACCCTTTAGCCATCTGTGTAATGCGGATGGACGGCCTGAGCCTAATAATGTCCCTGTGCGTGTGCTACATTCCTCCACACAGTCCTTGTGTTCATCTTACTGGGATCTTGTCTGGTCTGCCCGTGCAGTAACATAATTGTCAACATTGCGACATGTGCCACTACAGAGCTGCGGAAATAAACGACATATGGCGAAGTGGAATGTAATGGGAGGGCTGCTGCAAGATTGTATGCTGAATGTTTTCCAAACTGAGGAACCTCACATCATTATACGTTCGCGGCCATCGTGAGACGCCTCAAAGAACCCGGAAGGTTGCACATAGCTATTTTCTGCATCAGATGTGTCCACGGTACAATCTGCTGTTTGTCATCTTGTATGTGCCCAAACATGATGCGGGCCCACACTCGGCTCGAACACCACAGTCGGAAGAGGACTTATTTACAATGTTGACCCAGCCACTATCACCTGGCAGATGGCACATATGCTGCACATTGATAAAAGTACTGTTTGGAGTGTCGTCCATAAACACTGGCTCTTTCCATACTATCTGCAGAAAGTTCAGGTATTATGGAAGGATGAATACCCATGATGGGTACAGTCCGCGCAGTAGTATTTACAGCAATGCATACCCCATCCAAAAATCCTGAGCTTGGTGCTATTTACAGATGAATGAACGTTTACTAGAGACGACATGTTAACAGTACTCGACATGTATATTCTTGCGGGCGAGATTTCGCGAGGAAAGACGAATCAAAATCACCAACACAAGTTCGGAATTAACATCTGGGCTGCGATAATTGGTGATCACATCACAGGGCCGTATATGCTGCCAAACAGACTACCAAGTCCGATTACCTCACATTTATTAGAAACATTTTGCCAGCCCCATTGGATGTAGTGCCACAAAATGTTCCGATGGACATGTGGCTGTAACACGACGGAGCCCCAACACACTTTGGCGTTGATGTGCGAAACCATCTCAGCGTTGAACATCCCAGTCGACAGACTGATGCAGGTGGACCAGTTTCATGGCCAGCATGGTCGTCAGATTTGAGTCCTCTCGACTATTTTCTTTGAGGTAGTATGAAACATATGGTGTATAGCTCACCTGTAACGTCAGTGGAAGACCTTATTGCTCGAATGTGTATTGGCTCACGTGCGTGTGGCTCAGCACTGACGATGTAGGCTCTCCATTGATGTAGGAGGTACGCAGTTCGAAGCCCGTTTCTAATGTAGACAGCGCGATGTGCTCTTAATGCTGGGTTCATTGACGGCACGTGGTTTACACGCCTATCTAAGATTTCGACGCTGCCCAGTGTGTAAGTCGTGCTTTTCCGGATATGGGTTCATTCTTGAAAACCAATTAGTTTTCGTTCCCGTACAACGTAATAAGTGTTGTCGGTGCTTTTAAGAGACACCCGGCATTTTCCAGTTCTTCTTCATCTATCTGTACCTATTTATTTATTTCCAAAATGTATTTCTCTTGTCTACAAAATATGATTGTATCCCTGGTAGTCCGAAAGAATGCCTCTACCTTCGAGAGCCGGGAGACAGATGTGTTCAGCGACGTGCTTTCATCTTTAGGTGTGAAGCTCTGTCTTACAGAGCACAACATTCCCGCGCCAGTTATTCACTCATTTTAGTCATAATCGTGGTGTATAAATGTTGCATATTATACTATGTTCCTGTAAAGTGATTCCCGATGGCCATGTAACAATCAGCGCTCTTCTTCAGGTGAAAGATTTAGTACTATATTATTGCTGTTGCTATTAACATTTAGGACCTCGGAGTAATTACAGACGTGTTCTACTTATCTAGAAAAATATATTGAAAACATTAACGAAAAGCCATAGAAACAGGATAATCTGACGAACAGGAGGAAGTACCAGAGGGAAAATAAATCTGAAGGTAATTCGAAACTAGGCTGTGCCATCAATTAAAGCGATGCAGACGAAGATGAAGCAGGCATAATGTATGTAAACGGCGGCAAAGTTATTTTTTTTTAAAGAAACAGTAAAGCTGCAAACACACTCATTGAGAAAGTTCTCTGATCCGAGGTGTGGTGTTAGATGAGACAGTAATGAAGCGTCTGCTTTCCATGCGTTACTACATGATAGTGTGATGGATGACATCAATGCATTCCTGAAGACATTAATTCCAGAACAATATGAATTAGTGACAGGAATGACGAACATGAAAAGGTTGATTATGTCTTACTGGTGCGGGGAAAAGTAGAAATGTGAGTTTAATCGAATTACGAAATTCAGGTGTGACTGATACGGAAACTGAGGAATGTTTACGATTGAAGTGTTTCCTGTCCTTGCTTCCAGATCCGCACAAGTAGTCAAGAACAGATGAAAGAAAAGCTAAGCGATTATCAATTCTGTGTATATTTATGTGTCAGTCTGCAAGCCTCTGTAGTGTACAATAGAAATACGTCCGACTGAGGAAGAAGTATCATGCGTCGAATAAGAATCAGACGGCGAAATATACGATTAAAATGACTGCATTTATGATGTTATGCATTTTACTCAAGAAGTATTGAAATTTATTGTGAGGGCCTTACCTGGTGTCTAACAAACCAAGCAACGTTATATAATGTCCAATTTGTGGCACACAAGTTTCAGATAGAAAGACCACATGTAGTCGTTGTCCACTGGCAACGAATCTCCTCGACAGAAATCTCAGCTGAGTAGATAAGACGGATATAAGGATTTCAGAGTAACAGGAAGTGGCAAGTGGTCTTCTCACTACTAGGATCCGAAAAAGAAAGCAGTCGAAATGCATCACAACCTAACTTTGAACAATACAACAACAAAAACCTAGAATTACAACGCTCTGCAACTTGGCAAAAGGAGTAGTGTGGATCAGTTACACCACATTTGACGCTGCTTGTCATGAAAGACGATTGACAATGATTTTGTTCAATGAACTGTTGATTGTAGAATGCATTAAAGCTCAAGCAACACACATTTGAAAGGCGAAAACTGCAACACAAGGCTCTCTTTCAGGAAATGTGTGATACTGCCAATGATGTGTTCTTATCGCTCAGAAAGATACATACACTATTGGCCATTGCAATTGCTACACCAAGAAGAAGTGCAGATGATAAACAGATATTCATTGGAGAAATATATTATACTAGAACTGACATGTGATTACATTTTCACGCAGGTTGGGTGCATAGATCGTGAGAAATAAGTACCCAGAACAACCACCTCTGGCCCTAATAACGGCCATGATATGCCCGGCCGTTGAATCAAACAGAGCTTGGGTGACATGTACAAGTACAGCTGCCCATGCAGCTTCAACACGATACCACAGTTCACCAAGAGTAGTGACTGGTGTATTGTAACGAGCCAGTTGCTCGGCCAACATTGACCAGATGTTTTCAATTGGTGAGAGATCTGGAGAATGTGCTGGCCAGGGCAGCAGTCGAATACTTTCTGTATGCAGAAAGGCCCGTACAGGACCTGCACCATGTGGTCGTGCGTTATCCTGCTGAAATGTAGCGTTTCGCAGGGATCGAATAAAGGGTAGAGCCACGGGTCGTAACGCATCTGAAATGTAACGTCCATTGTTCAAAGTGTCGTCAGTGCGAACAAGAGGTGACCGAGATGTGTAACCAATGCCACCCCATACCATCACGCCGGGTGATACGCCAGTATGGCGATGACGAATACACGCTTCCAATATGCGTTCACCGCGATGTCGCCTAACACGGATGCGACCATTATGATGCTGTAAACAGAGCCTGGATTCATCCGAAATAAAGACGTGTTGCCATTCGTGCACCCACGTTCGTCGTTGAGTACACCATCGCAGGCGCTCCTGTCTGTGATGCAGCGTCAAGGGTAACCGCAGCCATCGTCTCCGAGCTGATAGTCCATGCTGCTGCAAACGTCGTCGATCTGTTCGTGCAGATGGTTGTTGTTTTGCAAACGTCCCCATCTGTTGACTCAGGGATCGAGACATGGGTACACGCTCCGTTACAGCCATGCGGATAAGATGCCTGTCATCTCGACTGCAAGCGATACGATGCCATTGGGATCCAGCACGGCGTTCCGTATTACCCTCCTGAACCTACCGATTCAATATTCTGCTAACAGTCATTGGATCTCGACCAACTCGAGCAGCAGTGTCGCGATGCGATAAACCGCAATCGGAGTAGGCTACAATCCGACCTTTATCAAAGTCGGAAACGTGATGGTACGCATTTCTCCTCCTTACACGAGTCATCACAACAACGTTTCACCAGGCAACGTTGGTCAACTGCTGTTTGTGTATGAGAAATCGGTTGGAAACTTTCCACATTGTATGTGTCGCCATCGGCGCCAACCTTGTGTCCATGCTCTGAAAAGCTAATCATTTGCATATCACAGCATCTTCTTCCTGTTGGTTAAATTTCGCGTCCATAACACGTCATCTTCATGGTGTAGCAATTTTAATAGCCAGTAGTGTAGCATACTCACTACAATAGTGAAACTAGAGGAGACTTTGTTATTCAGTTTTAGAACGAAAATGAAAACGAGACAGTTGGAAAAAATTTAGTAAACCGTTCATAAGGTTCAAAACTAATCGCTGTAACTGTTAATAAATTTGTCCCACTGTGAGACAAGACTGTCAATGTCTTCACGGTAAAATGTTTGCGATTGGCTGCTGAACCACAATTGGAACCAAGCGTGCACCTCTACGTCCCAAGAAAATCGACGGCCATGAAAGTCTTTCTTCTGAGCACCAAAAACCATGGAAATTGCGTGGGAAGGGATCGGCACCTCATAGAGGATCTGTACTGGCTCTCCAGCGAAACTCCCGCAGCGTACCGAAATGAACTTGGCAAAATGTACAGCTACTTTTTGTTGAGGGTGTTGTTTTGACTAGTCTTTCGCTGGAGAGCCCTTACACATCCTCCATGCAGTGCCGATCTCATTCCATGCCATTTCCTTAGTTTTTTATCACTGAAGAAAGACACTCGTTGTCGTAGATTTGGTTCGTACGAAGAGGCGCATGCGTGCTCACAATCACCGTTCAGTAGGCAAATGCCAACATATTTCCGTGAAGGCATTGACAATCTTGTCTCTCAGTGGCAAAAATGTGTTAACAGCTGTGGTTGTTACTTTTGAAAAAGCAAGTTATTTTCCATTGGCCCTTATGGTTCCCATAATGCTAAGTACCAACGTAAACAAGTTTCCTCCAGAGAGTTTGGTCAGTCGCCAGGTTTTCATCTTCCTTCCACTTTCTAATCATGCCCAGAAGATCGTTCGCAAAAGCTCTTTTCCAGGTGCTACTAGGTCGTCCCTCCATGCTTTCAACAGTAGTGCATATGTGATCATTTTTCTAGCTTTCATGCGTAGAACACGTTCCGCAAGCATCAATTTTCTTTCAGCAATGATCTTTTGCAGGACGAGTAAATCACTTCTTCTCAACACTTCATGATTTGAAATGATGTCATTATAGCCTGTCTTCAAAATATTTCTCTAGCTTCGTTGTTGAAAAACGTTGAGCTTGTGTATTGATCTTACTCACATTTTCAACACGCATATATGACCTTTGGTAGGATGATAAACGTGTGCAACTGAAGCTTTGTAGAAATAGTTACACAGTTTTTTTACCATATGGATGGTATAGGTTGGACAACTGCAGAGGCTTCTCCAGTTCTGCTGCTGAAATCTGGTTCTACGTCTCCGTTGTTACAGATAAGGTTACAGAGAATATTGCTTAGCATATTATAGTATCTCCTGTTTCACTATAACTTGAGTAGATACATTTCCACTATCCACGCACATTTTGTTCCTCTTATCACTATATATTTTAACCCTAAAGCGCTGTCCATTCTAAAGAGCTTAGTAGTCATTAGTAGTAAACTCTTTGTTGATTTTGCCATCAGAACGATGTCATCAGCAGAATAGAAATATCTAAGCCTAGATTATTCAGTCAAACGTATGATCTTGTTTTGATTGTACAATATGAAGTCAATGATTAATTTATGAATTGGAGACAAAATGCATCAAGCGAAAAAAACCACAAAATGGATTACATATTTATTTGTCAGTATAGCGTTATCTAGTGTACATGTTCACGAAAATTCTGATAGTACAATATTACACACTCAAAGTCATTTGTAATACCTTACATGACAATATTGAAGCCATGGCGTCAAATAGCATGAAACCCATCGTCATTGTACGTCATTGTAATTAAAGGTGTAACACATAAGGTTGTGTGGGTAGCCCTATAAATAAGCATCACATTTTAATATTTCGTTGCCTGTGTACACCCTTGTACGCAGGCAACGAAATATTAAAATGCGATGCCTATTTATAGGGCTACGTACTCTCAGAGTAGTAAAATACGTGACATTATCAATAACATAATTTACCAAACATTGTTAATCGTCTGTCTATATAAACAGTCGGGTTCCAACATTTTATATGGAGACAGGCTATACACGTCGAGGTAATTGACGTTTGCAATTCAAACCAAAGAAGATTCACTGTAGTCAACAGAGAATCTCCACATGCCTTCTTCAGATTACGATACCAGTGACCAACATTCTAAAAATTACACATGTTCCATTTGTGAGAGGCGGATACCAACCTGTAAATCCTATCCTGCAGCACAATGTAGTACTACTACTAGTAGTAGTAGTAGTAGAAGTAGTAGGCTTCTAAGGGACTCGAAGCTCCCATGCCGATCTCACATGGTTCCTCCAGATGTTCCTGTCTTGTGCTGCCTCTTGCCAGTTATTTATTCCCAATCTTTCTCATATGCAGTCGATTTCCTTGCGCCAAGTACTCCTGGGTCTCCCCCTTGGTCTTTGCCCATGTGGATTCTCCCTGAATATTCTTAACACAATTTGGTCTTCTTTCATTCCCATCAGATGTCCAGCCCATTGGAGTGTTCTAGCATTTATTACGTTTACAGTTGTTGGTTGTTGTGATAGCTCGAGGTTTTCTAAGTTGTGCAGCACAATATTCTTGTTATAACATTAGAGCTGACGATAATGAAAGGCAAATAAGTAACGACTTACGAGGTCTTTCCAGTTTAGTAATGCAACATTTTTTTTTCTGAAAGCCGGTTCGAACTGTGCAGGATCCTAGAAATCAAGACTATTCTCCACTCTTTTGACTACAAAACCATATTTTCAGCGTAATCTTGTAACAACAACGACGCTGTACTATTGTACATATAAGTAAAATTTTTTTCCATCTGATTTTTCGATAAATTAGTGTAATTGATGTTCCGATTTCATTTCTTTTTTGTTTCATGCCATTGTGTTAAGAAAACTGTAAACAATTTTCAATGTGAATATTAATGTTTATGTCAAATGTCAAGCAATATTGTAATAGAAATGAAATGTAACAAATGTTGAAACTGTTGTAAGATGTTTAAAATTGTAATTGTGCGTCTGGTCCATGTGTTAGGATACGTAGAATGCAAAACCTCGGGTGAATACCCGGTCTGCCAAGGAGCGGTAAAAGGTGGATGGCAGGCGAGCGCGGGAAAATGCGCACGGGCACTGCACAGCACGACGGGCTCAGCAGTAGTAGTTGGAGTTTTGGCACTGGTTTAAGCAACACCTTCTGGAGCGAGGAGCCTCTTCTGGATACGTAGCTTCACTGAGCCTCGGGTATGCCGTTCCAACGCCCACACAGCATGGCAAAATTCCATAGGCACTAAATGGAAAAGTATTGCGACACTAAGAAGAAATAAAGTGCCGATGCGTCAAGAGCCATAGCTGTGGTTGTATGTGTGCCCTGTGCCTCGCCATCTCGCCGCCCGCCAACCGCCGCATCGATACAAGCAGATTGAAACTTTTAGTACTGTATTCGTATGGATCAGAGAGTGAACTGTGCAATAATAACCTAAATTTTACCAGAACTTTCCCATCATTTAATTATCCTCACAACTAACCTAGACAGGGTCCTTTTCAAATGTTGTGCAATCCGAGTGTCCCGAAATGAAAATTAAAATTTGTGTTAATAATAATTATTTGCAGAACTAGCTATGTCAGAATGGTGTTTAAAGAAATGTTTTGTTAATGAACCAGTAAATGAATAACGAAGGTCTAACTAAGTTGAAAGATAACTTTAATATTGATATAGTAATGAAGTTTATTATTTCGAGACACATATAAAGGTATTTAAATGAGCAGTAAATAAGATGAAAAGAGTAGTAACTTATATACTGGAATCCTGAACGCATAATAAATTCAGTAATCATTTTTTTAATACAGTGATAATAACAGTTTCAGGGTCATTTGAATTCTGAAGTGTTCTAAATTGGTTTGACCAGCAAAAGTTAAAGTCAATATAAAAGTCAAAATTTATCAGTGTTTTATCTTTATCAAAATTGACATTTTGTGTGTGGCTCGAAAGTGCTATATCTAGGGTAACCTATGCCCTATTTTAATCAGATTGATAGACAGTATAAAGTTTTGTAGTATATATTATAGTGTAGTGTTATGTATTCATGGTTTTTCCGTATCAGTACAGAACGTGAAACTATAAGTTCAATAGATTTTATGGTTCTAAAATTCTACTATATTATGCAATGTTAGTACTTGTTGTTTTGCATGAATATATGCCAACTTGTACAGGGAAGAAACTCAGTTAATGCCTAATTAGGCTGGCGACCGTATTATAAACAAATTGGTAGCATCTTCAGAGTTGCTTTTGGTCCACCCTGACGTGTAATTGCATTTTGAACTTGCTTGACGGATCATTGTTATTACAGAGTAGATGTAAGTCTGATTTGCCACCATTCAGGCACACGCGGTCGATAACTATACGAAAATCCTTTCTCATAAGGTGAACCCCGCTCACTTACCATAGCACAGGCTTTAACGAGTACTGTGTTACGCGGAGGTTACAATCTCCGCTCAATACGATGGACTTACGTCATCTTAATGGAAGTCCTGTAGGCTGTCATTATACCAATCTACTTTTCGAAGTCAGAGCCAACGTTTTGCTTCATCAATAATGACGCCATCGTCCACGTATTGTTTCTCGCAGAGTGTATACTTCATTGGGGCAAACTGCTGGAAATCGGAAGGTACGAGATCAAGGAAGTAGGGTGCATGAAAAAGAACAATCCAACGAAGTTTTATGAGCTCATCCCTGGTGTGCAGACTTGTGTGAGGCCTTGCATTGTCACGGAGAAGATGTTCGATATCATTTTTCGGCGACGAACGCGCTGAAGTAGTTTCTTCAGCTTCCTGAGGTTAGCACAGTACACTTCAGGGTTGATCCTTGCCCCGTGAGGAAGGACACAAACAAAATCACGTCTCAAGGGTTTCAGGAGACGATCGCCATGACTCAACGGCTGAGGGTGCAGCTTTAAACATTTTCCTTGTGGAGAGGTGGTGTGGCGCCACTCCATGGATTGCTGTTTTGTTTCCGGTTAGAAGTGATGAACCCATTCATCGCCTGTGACGATGTTCGACGAAAAGTCGAGCAATTCCTGGCAGGTGGTCCTTCGTTGCCTTGTATCGTCTTGGTTAGATGAGAATAAATCCATCGGCCACACACCTTTGAGTACCCGAACCGGTAGGCGAGTGTGTCAACATTACCAACAGGGACGTCCAGTTGAGCAGCGAGGTATTAATGTGACGCGTCGATCACCTCTAATTAGTGTGCCCGCTCGATCAAACATTGCAGGAGCCACAGCGAGATCAGGTAGGTTTGAGCGACCTTGTTGTGATGTCACACAACGCACAACGGCTCACCGTGCTTTTATTCATAGCTAGGTCCCTGTAGAGATTCTGCAAGCGCTTATGAATATCTGCGGTGCTCTGATTTTCCGCCAAAAGAAACTCAATGACAGCTCTCTGATTGGAACGCACCTCCGCTGCAGAAGCTACTTTCAACGATACATGTAGCGCCGCCACTGAGCGGAACATTGTGAAATTATGATGCGCCATAATCAATGCCACATTTTTCAACAAAAATTGGCCAAGAAAAATAAATGTGTTGCATTACCTACAGAACGCCGCACGTATTTTTATGCTTTTCGCTCTTTGTGAAACAATCTACAACTTAACTTGTGTATTAATAGTGTTTTAGTTTCACAGTTACCTTTGAGGGATGCAATGCATTTCAATTTTAATATTATTGGAGTCAGGAATGTATATCTACATGTATGGTACGTCACTGGGTTGATGGTTCCACTTTCCTAGGGGAAAATATTAATCACAGGGAACCTGATCAAGTGTACCGACAGTGTGTAGGAATATGTTAATATACGAAACAAAAACTGCAAGAAATAGTGGAAATTCCTGTACTATGTGATTTTTCAATAAATGTGAGCCACGCGCGGCTCCCGCTCATGCCGTTTATTGCTCGTCATCTTGTTTCTGTGTATCTGTCACCTCGTTTTTTCTTTAATTCGATTTACTGGCATCACTAGGTTGCTGGTTTGCTTGCCCGTCAGTGGCAGCAGCAACGCTTATCGATAAGTGCACTGTCGTACCATCTCTGGAGCGACCGCTAGTATTTCCGGGTCGTCGTGTGCCTGGAGTTCAGTTGTGAGCTCAGTCGGGGCGTAGCAGCAGTGTAGTCGGGACGCAGCAGCACTGAATTGCAGTCAGGGACGGAGCGCCAGGGCCGCCGGAGTGGCCGAGCGGTTCTAGGCACTACAGTCTGGAAGCGCGCAGCTACAACGGTCGCAGGTTCGAATCCTGCCTCGGGCATGGATGTGTGTGATGTCCTTAGGTTAGTTAGGTTTAAGTAGTTCTAAGTTCTAGGGGACTGATGACCACAGCATTTAAGTCCCAGAGCCATTTTTGAACGGAGCGCCAGTGAGGTGCGGGCAGCCAGTGCTCACCGACCGCTGACAACACACATGATCTGTCCGATGGAAGGAGATTGGAGGTGGACGACCGTTGGTTGGTCGTTCGGTTGATCGTCTCATCGGGCGATGTGTGTTTGGTCTTGTCACCGTTTCTGGAACGCGTCAGTTGGTCATCATGCCGGACGTGGGTCGGTTCCTTCCTTGTGCAGAGATGTCTTGGCCAATGGGCGAGAGTTACCTCTGCATGATTGGGTCCGTGCCAGTGTGCCCGGGTCACCGTGTCGCCGAGTTCCGAACGGACATGGAGTTGAGTCGGATTGGAGCTGCAGTCAGCTTCGGACAGCCCAGACTCGCCCAATCGTTGCCGACACACGTAACATCAGTGGGAACGACCTGGGTTGGTCGTTCGGTCGGTCGTCTCATCGGACGACGTGTATTTGGTCGCTGACCGCTTGTGGAAACTCTCTGTGTGTCGAATTGATTCGTCCTTGTTGTTCCACAGTGACTGTTTTTACGATTGCTCGAGTTCTGGTGCAAGTGTGTTTACGTGGAACCGTGTGTAGCTTCTGTGATTTCCACTGAGCAGATGAATGCTGTCTGCGTACTGGAGTAGTCACTGGGTCGGTTGAAATAGAGCTGCGAGTGTGTCGGGTGTAAGGGAAATGATTAGGCTGTTGGATGGTTCTTCAGCCGTCCCTAGGTCATGTTGCCACCCGACTGTTTAGTGTTACGCTTGTCTCACCTAAACTGTTGTGGGAGTGTCCTACCTAGGCCGACCCTAGAAACACTTCTGAGCACCACTGTTGTCTATGAGTATCATTTTATTTGGTCGCAGGTATTAATATTGTCCGTTTTATGTTTAGTATATGGCCTTCAGCCGAACTTCATGTCAAGTATTTTAAAACTAGGCCTTCAGTCGTGTTTCATTTAAAATTGTTGTTGCTCTGTATTTAGGCCTTCAGCCGCGTTTCTTTCAGACTTTGTGGCTTTAATGTGTAAATCCTTGTCTGCAAGGTTTCTCTTTAATTATTTTGATTTCTTGAAACGGCCTTCAGCCGTGTTCTGTAAATGATTATCTTAAGATTGTCTTTAATTATTCTTGAGTAATTGTTTGGGCCTTCAGCCGATAAGATACTTCAAGTTTTCTTAAGATGTTTTTCTGATGTACTGTGTGAAAACTTTTCTTTAAAGTCTCTTTTCTTATGTAAACAATTTATGACATAAGAACCCATTGTTGTGTCCATTTAGATTCACGGACACTTGTCTGGTTATCTTGCAGTTCTTCCTTGACATCAGCAAGCTCCTTGCTTACAGAGTCAACTTGATCGTTGACTGTATGTCATCACTGAGCAAATTATCTCCGTTGTTGTGTTTTAATCTAGTGAAATCTATTCGTCAGCCTTTGCTAATTCTATCTTTGATTGATACCATCTGCCTCTGCTGCAGCTTATACTTTTTCTTGCATCTTATTCCCCGTCTGGATTTCTTTAGCAATAGTCAAAGCCTGCAATTCACCGATAAACTGATTGTTTTGTAAGACGAATTGTTCATTATTCATTTTCTCTTTTTCCAAAAGGATATTATTAATGTTGTCTAATAATTCCTTAACTGTTCCAGCAAGGGTTTCTTTACTCTGATGAAATTCAGTCACTTGCTTGCCTGAGCGCGAAATTGCTTCCAGTAAGTGTTCATGACCCTTCTTCATTTTGCATGTCTCATGAGATTCAGAGGTCTCCTTCCAAAACACAGTTTGAGCATCGGTGAAAATCGTTTTTAGTCGGCATGTTTTCCTGTTTGTCAGGTGGTGCCTCCTGCTTCTTCGACACTGTTGAGCTTATCAAAGACTGCAGTTAAGGTTCTACCTAATTTCTTAGCCCTGCAGAATAATTTTGATAGGAGATACATAAGAGATTCGTCGTTAGTGGCTGATTCACAGTCTTACGTGATAAGCTGATAATTCTCTTGTCCTAGGGTTTCTATTTTAAGTTGATTACACGTCTTTACCATACCAAGTTATGCCCATGGAAAAATTAAAATCTTCTCTAATATTAGTTTGGACAGAAACAACAGTATTCAAATACACTGATATGGGCTGAATATCGCAATATTTATGATACATCTGTGTAGCTCAATGAGAAGTAACGTAATGGCGCATCCCAACAGAACATGTCACACCTACTTCTGCACTACAAGGATGGAAGAATGCCAGATCTACTCTGAAATCATAATAATTTATTCGCCTCCGGTACCAGCAGACTGAGTGGGAGTGAGTGAAACGTATTCTACAGTAGACGTTCATTGCAGTTTTTGTTTCATATCACTGACATCAGCTTCAGCATTCCAGGAAGTGATAGCATCAGCTCCCCACCCCCATCGCTCCCCCCGCTCGTGGCCAAAGTCGTTGCACTTTTTTGCGGAGAAGCAGAGGGTTCCCAGAGCACCAATAGCGTGAACGTTTGACCTCCCAAGCTTCGAGCAATTTTGATTCTTATAGTTCAATTGAGTGCTCATCGCTATTTACTGTCTGTATGTCCGTCCAGTAAGTAGCTGCAATCAGCTGGGAAGAAGAAAGCTATTAGTAAACATTTGTCTTCTTCTTCATCGTCATATTATTATTATTACAAATAGTTATTATGTATGTGTGTTTCATTATACTTAGGGCATAGTTATTGTTACAGTTTTCCACTGCTGTTACCACATTAAAGTCTGAGTCTGGTGATAGACCGACATTCACACACTAAGAGCCACTTGCCATGATGTTATAAGTGTTGGTGAAAAGCATTACTCTCATGTGACTCACATGCCGCTTGACATTGAATAATTGAACAACATGGGGCTCAACAGTTTGGGAAGACTTTCTGTGGTTTGTGTCTGCTGCTGATGTAGGTGTGCTGCGACATAGAAAAAGAGACATTCTGCGGACGGTGCCTGGTCCTGCTGTGGCTGAGGTGGGAACATCTGAATGTCTTTGCCTGCAGTAATAACAAAGCCCTAAGAATAATGAAACACACACATATAATAATTGACAATAATAATGAGGTGGAGGAGGAAGGGAAGAAGAAGTAGATGAATATTAACTGATAGGTTTCTTCGTCCCAGATGCTGCTGGCAGGGCATCATACTGGAGAGATGTACAGAAAATAAATGACCACGACCACATAATCGAAGTTTAAAACTTAAATTTGGTAGTTGAGTGTGTGTATGTGTGTGTGTGTGTGTGTGTGTGTGTGTGTGTGTGTGTGTGTGGCGGGGGGGGGGGGGGTTGGGGGAGCACAGGCTTCCACGCCATTGGTGCAGTGGAGACCCTCTATGTTGTTGTAAAAGCGCATAACACCATCAGCCACAGTGTGAGTGGAAGGTGTGAGGTGCAAGGAATTCAAGAAACAATATCATCGCCTGAGGGCAGATAGTGGTGTCAGCGATTCTGGGAAAAGCTGATACTCATGTCATAGATTCCTGGAATGCTGATGCTGGTGTCAGTGAATACAGCCAGAAACTGCAGTGACTTTTTACTTTCTACTTGCTTGCAATTTTCATGAATCTATACCTCTGGTCACTTCTATCTTATAATTATCCTTCTCCAAGCCCTCTAGTAATTGTATAAGACCCATTACAAACCATACAACATAATAATTCAAATCTTATAACAAACGCGAATAATTCATTTACAACAGATGTCCTACTGTTTCATTGGTCATGTCACAGTCGCCATCTCAATTTTGCAACCTATTATCATTTTTGTGGGTTCAATTGTCATCATTTTTAAGGGTCATTCAAGTAATTATGGCAGATTAATTCCGTATCATCAAAGTCGATGGCTGGTAAAAGGCTGCACTGAGAGCAAGGCGCGCCATTTTTACAGTTTACGATCGGCGTAGTGTGTCGAAACTAGTAGGGAATACTCGTCACAAATTGCTTAGCCTCCAACAACTGATAACATTCCATGTCAAGACTTGGTAACAGATTGGAAATTATTCTCAGCTGTAATTTAGTCACGTCAAATCAATTTTACTTTAAGACTCACTATGTGTGTCAAGTAAGACTCTTATTCCTTGCAAGGTACGTATAATCAGTCACATTTGACAAGATGACATACTCAAGCCGGAACCATTTTTTACATCTGAGCAAGGTACCCGCTTTATAGAGCTCGCAAGAAATCAGTCTCTATTGATGATACTCAATACCGAAGAAAGATGACAGCAAATCGAACAGTTCCATGGAGCGTAAGAGACAGCTGCTGCGCCAACACAAACAACTGTGGCTGCCGGAAACCCACTAACTGAAACAGGGCCCGCCCGGTTGGCCGTGCGGTCTAACGCACGGCTTTCCGGGTGGGAAGGAGCGCCTGGTCCCCGGCACGAATCCGCCCGGCGGATTTGTGTCGAGGTACGGTGAACCGGCCTGTCTGTGGATGGTTTTTAGGCGGTTTTCCATCTGCCTCGGCGAATACCGGCTGGTTCCCCTTATTCTGCCTCAGTTCCACTATGTCGGCGATTGCTGCGCAAACAAGTTCTCCACGTACGCGTACACCACCATTACTCTACCACGCAAACATAGGGGTTACACTCGTCTGGTGTGAGACGTTCCCGGGGGGGGGGGGGGTGTCCACTAGGTGCCGAACCGCACAATAACCCTGGGTTCGGTGTGGGGCGGAGGAGGGGTGAAGTGCGGTAGTCGTCGTGGGGTTGTGGACCACTTCGGCTGCTGCGGGGACGGAGCTCCCGTCGTTTCTAGGTCCGCGGTTAACATACAATACAATACAACTGAAGCATGATATATTACATAAGTATCCATGTGTTGCAACTTCGTTTGGTAGTGCACGTGTACTTCTACAAGGGCCCCTCAACAAACAATGCAACACACTCTTTTTATGGGCCAGTTTCGGTTCAAAAAGTGCTGAATCCGTTGTGGGACACCGTGGAATGTTACCGCAAAAAATGTTCAAATGTGTGTGAAATTTTGTGGGACTTAACTGCTAAGGTCATCAGTCCCTAAGCTTACACACTACTTAACCTAAATTATCCTAAGGACAAACACACACACCCATGCCCGAAGGAGAACTCGAACCTCCGCCGGGATCAGCCACACAGTCCATGACTGCAGCGCCTTAGACCGCTCGGCTAATCCTGCGCAATGTTACCGCTTGATCTCCTATTGTTTCACGAAGTTCCTATAGGTGGTGGCGCTATACATAGCCTTCAGAATGGCGTCTGTAACGAAAATACGATCTAAGCAGAGAGCTGTTACGAGGCTTCCTACGGCGCAAAACCAGATTGCTGATATTCACAGGCGGATGCAGAATGTCTACGGAGACCTGACAGTGAACAAAACCATGGGCACTTGTAGGGTGAGGCGTCTGTCATTACTGCAAGGAGGTCGCGCAAAGCTGTCCAGTACCCCGCCTGCTGGCCGGCCGCACACAGAAGGGAGTCCTGCAATGGTGGAACGTGCGGACACCCTCATTCGAGGTGATCAACGGACCACAGTCAGACACCTCACTGCGCAGCTGGATGCCTCCGTTGGTAGAGCTGATACACACTCGTCCACCAGTTGTGGTACTAAAATATGTGTGCCGGCTCGGTTCCTCGCTGCCTAAGAGAAGACCTTAAAGAGGAACGGAGGACCACTTGTGCGGAATTGCTCAAGCGTCACGTGCCTGATCGTGATAATTCTTTATCGAACATCGTCGCAAGCGATGAAACGCGGGGCCATCACTTCGAACCGGAAGTACAACGGCGGCCTGTGCAGTTGCGCTACGCCATCTCTCCTTCGAAGAAAAAGTTAAAAGCTCCACCCTCAGCCATTAAAATCATAGCGTCGGTCTTCTGGGACTGAAGGAGCTATCCTGTTTGACGCCCTCCCTCACTGTCCAAGGATAAACTACGAAATGTGTTGTACCACGCTCGGGTAATTGAAGAAACGACTCCATGACAAAGCAAGACTTCACACATGAGAGGATCCCGTAAAACTTCATTTCAAAGTTCTTCCTTGCCCACCCTACAGTTCCGGGTCTCACACCTTCCGACTTTCGTTAGCTTGGCCCAGTGAAGGATGCAGTCAGCGGGAAGCAGTGCGTGGATGAAGGGAAGGTTATTCATGCAGCAAGATACTGCCTCCGGCGTCGTCTAAGAGGGCATGTAGGCCCATCCAGTAAGATGGCGTAAGGCAGTCGAATTGAACCGAGATTATGTTGAAAAGCAGTGTGTTGTATCCAGAAGATCCAGGTGTCCAAGGAATAGAAAAGCAACTGAAAACACAAAACAGAGGAAAGTCCACTGGACCTGACGGGATACCAATTCGATTCTACACAGAGTACGCGAAAGAATTCTAACAGCCGTGTACCGCAAGTCTCTAGAAGAACGGAAGGTTCCAGTGTACCGCAAGTCTCTAGAAGAACGGAAGGTTCCAAATGATTGGAAAAAGAGCACAGGTAGTTCCAGTTTTCAAGGAGGGTCGTCGAGCAGATGCGCAAAACTATAGGCCTATATCTCTGACGTCGATCTGTTGTAGAACATGTTTTTTGCTCGAGTATCATGTCGTTTTTGGAAACTCAGAATCTACTATGTAGGAATCAACATGGATTCCGGAAACAGCGATCGTGTGAGACCCAACTCGCTTTATTTGTTCATGAGACCCATAAAATATTAGATACAGGCTCCCAGGTAGATGCTATTTTTCTTGACTTCCGGAAGGCGTTCGATACAGTTCCGCACTGTCGCCTGATAAACAAAGTAAGAGCCTACGGAATATCAGACCAGCTATGTGGCTGGATTGAAGAGTTTTTAGCAAACAGAAGACAGCATGTTGTTATCAACGGAGAGACGTCTACAGACGTTAAAGTAACCTCTGGCGTGCCACAGGGGAGTGTTATGAGACCATTGCTTTTCACAATATATATAAATGACCTAGTAGATAGTGTCGGAAGTTCCATGCGGCCTTTCGCGGATGATGCTGTAGTATACAGAGAAGTTGCAGCATTAGAAAATTGTAGCGAAGTGCAGGAAGATCTGCAGCGGATAGGCACTTGGTGCAGGGAGTGGCAACTGACCCTTAACATAGACAAATGTAATGTATTGCGAATAAATAGAAAGAAGGATCCTTTATTGTATGATTATATGATAGCGGAACACACACTGGTAGCAGTTACTTCTGTAAAATATCTGGGAGTATGCGTGCGGAACGATTTGAAGTGGAATGATCATATAAAATTAATTGTTGGTAAGGCGGGTACCAGGTTGAGATTCATTGGGAGTGTCCTTAGAAAATGTAGTCCATCAACAAAGGAGGTGGCTTACAAAACACTCGTTCGACCTATACTTGAGTATTGCTCATCAGTGTGGGATCCGTACCAGATCGGGTTGACGGAGGAGATAGAGAAGATCCAAAGAAGAGCGGCGCGTTTCGTCACAGGGTTATTTGGTAACCGTGATAGCGTTACGGAGATGTTTAACAAACTCAAGTGGCAGACTCTGCAAGAGAAGCGCTTTGCATCGCGGTGTAGCTTGCTCGCCAGGTTTCGAGAGGGTGCGTTTCTGGATGAGGTATCGAATATATTGCTTCCCCCTACTTATACCTCCCGAGGAGATCACGAATGTAAAACTAGAGAGATTCGAGCACGCACGGAACCTTTCCGGCAGTCGTTCTTCCCGCGAACCATATACGTGTGGAAGAGGAAAGGGAGGTAACGACAGTGCACGTAAAGTGCTCTCCGCCACACACTGTTGGGTAGCTTGCGGAGTATAAATGTAGATGTAGAGGTAGAAGAGTGGGGAATAATATGATGTATTGAAATCCTGAATAAAACGAACCTGATTTCGGAAAAAAATGAGTTTCATTAGTTACTGAACTCCTTCCGTAAACTGTTTAAGCCAACGGTAGTGTCAATTATTTATCAAAGAGCGAAGTTAATCGCTGTGGTCTAGTGATCGCTGTATTTAGTTTGATTTTTCAGCCCGTTGGTTGCTTCCTAAGTTATAAAGTGTACAGACAAACTGTCTTTGTGATTAAAGAGTAGATCAAGAGAAGATTATAATGAGATGCACCCGGGCGCATTCTCGATATACTTCAACATCGATGTGATTAGAAGCTGATTTCAGTTGCAACCGCTTGGGCGTGGGATGGATAGCGACTTTGTAGGCGGAACCACACATTGCAACAGTATTGCAGGCTTGATTCTGAACTTGTAGTATGTTAATAAGTTCCTGATTACATGTTACAAAGAAATGCTGTATTTTAAATTTTCCCTTACATAATAAATTTAATTGCGTAGACCAGCCTGGAGCAGGAGTTTATCTAAGCACGCGGTTGAACCATAGTGCGTTAGTAAGAGAGTCACGCTGTGAGAGATAGCTGCTGAGTCTGTCGATTTTTCCGATATTTTTCTCGTTAACTACTACAATGTTTTTCTTCCCTCGAAAGCAGTTTATTTTGCTGCGGCTATTGACATATGGAAAGCCATTCATATCGATTAGGTTCTCTGTCCATATTTCATCCCGATTTTTCCAACACCCAGTAAGATGGCTACTTTTAATGTTTCACGTTCCGTAACCCATATTTTACGGAAAACAGAAGGAGTTATTCAGATGGAATCCTGCGACGAATCTTACAACTAGCGTCTTGTTCTTTTACACTAATGAAGACGTGCAGAGCGCACCAACAGTAAACTTCTCTCCCCACATACACTGCCAGCAATTCACCAGTACGAGTGGGCTATTTAAAGAAGGCTGCGAGAAGTGTGAAATTATTTTCTTAATGACCCGTCGGCTCATCGAATTGGAACCTCATGAAGTCACATACAGAAATCCACTAATCCAACCTGGAAAACTGTTAATAGGACACTTGAAAATCACACACAGATTTTCAGACAATTATATTTTGGTAGTATGTGTAAGTTTCCAAAGAAATTAGACAGTTTTCGGTAAACACCGTTACCTGCTCCATCAGCCCAATGAGTTCCTGATTGACAGTAGAAGTCATGATTGATTGCACAGTCACTGAACGAAATTCTTTGAGAAGATAAGTGAATGCCACATGTAAGTTGACAGGTCTATTATATTTCCTCCTTTTTTAAATAGAAGTTGACTGGTCTGGATATCATCAGAAATTGGTAAACCTATTTCGAAATCTTGATTGTTGGACTGGCTGGTAGCTGTTCCGATATTCAGTGAGCTGATTCGTTAGCATTTTATTTAAGTGCTATTAACGTTGTGTCAAGGACTAATATGACAGTAATATTTAAAAGTTTTTCTCTCAGCCATTGTCAGTATATTTATCACCTCAAAATTTTTCCAGATATACTTTATCTTTAGAACCGCAGTATATATACGTTTACGGATTCTGTTATAGCTGCTTATGTTCTTTCTAGTGCTCCTTAATTTGATATATTTGTGATACTGCATATTTCTACATCCATTCAGTCAAAGACTATGCTTTCTCGCTTCGAGATCCAAATAGATTAATAACTGATCACCATGTCATATATTATTACATGCTGTATAAAACTGGCCGTGTTCAAAGGGATGTTATGATGCCGGGATGTTCCTGGAGTTTAAATGAGTGCCTATTTTCCGGAATGTACAAATCTGTGCGCCCACGAAAGAACCTGCTGTTGAGATGTAAAACCTCTGGGCAGCGGACCGATGAGCTTCCTCGATGTGTTCATCGAAAGAATCTGAGGCTGTGTGTTCGATGACATAAACATGATTTTTTACATATTCACAAAAAAAGTGATCCGCAGACATTTTTACGT
Source organism: Schistocerca cancellata (assembly GCF_023864275.1). Classification (NCBI taxonomy): domain Eukaryota; kingdom Metazoa; phylum Arthropoda; class Insecta; order Orthoptera; family Acrididae; genus Schistocerca; species Schistocerca cancellata. The sequence goes on from NC_064631.1 coordinate 515,932,318, forward strand.
TCCGATGTAGTGGACGGTGTATGATGAATTTCACTAATAAGTAAATCACCCTGTGGTTGTAAGGATGGTTTTCTATTTTCTTATTGCATGATTGACTGACTGCCTGTCTCATCTGCAGTTGTACCTGTTCCAATAGCAGACAAAGTGTTATTGCAACCTGTTCCGGACATGCAGATCTACCCACGGATGTCATCAAGATAGGGAAATCGGAAGCTGGTACTCGCTCCATACAAATTGTACCATATTGCCCCGAATTCAACCGAGGCTATCTGACGAAGCTGCTAATCTGTGAGGTACCAATCATCATAGCAGTGAAGCAAAATTGCGTATTTATGTTTTACAACGTTGTTAAAAGTCCATTCTGCTCTCGGTATATGGGTTATACAATATAAGATAAAGGGCGTTAACTAAAACGGGAACAGGCCACAATTATTGACCGTCTGGGAGCTTACAGAGCCAAAGTATGCTATTATGACCGAAATGCGTATGTCTATCATGATGATAATTTGTAATACTGAGATTAGTTAGCTGAAGAACAATTGTCTAAACTCTGCACTCACGGCACCATGAGTCTCGCTCTATTGGCCAGCACTCGAAAAAACTGATGTTCCCTGCATACTGTGTATACATATGTAATGAGCAAGAGGTATAATTATTAACCACTGTTAATTAAAACGTGCAATTTAAAAGAGAATACTGACCTTGTAACATACTATTTTGCTCAAAAGTATACGAACGACCCGTATCGCGTTGCGGCTGATTTGCACGCAGCCCACATAATAAAGTATTCTCGCAGGTCCTCCAAACGCTTTTCGGTAGCGTAGTTTGACTGTACAAAATGGTTACTACAAGTGACCACTGAAGAACACTGTTCTGTATGGCAATAATTCCAGATGCAAAGAAGTACAACGATACTACAGAAACCAGGAAACACCTTGTCAGAGATGAGACAGTTATTAGAGATGAGACAGTCATTAACTCTTGGAAACTTAAATTTACTATAAAGGTTGATCGAAAAGTTTCCTTTCGAAGGTCGTGGGCTCCAGAATCGGTAATCCAATCAGGCAAGATGGACGTGAGCACTGAGGCACTCAGGCCGGCCGCGGTGGTCTAGTGGTTCTGGCGCTGCAGTCCGGAACCGCGGGACTGCTACGGTCGCAGGTTCGAATCCTGCCTCGGGCATGGGTGTGTGTGATGTCCTTAGGTTAGTTAGGTTTAAGTAGTTCTAAGTTCTAGGGGACTTATGACCTAAGATGTTGAGTCCCATAGTGCTCAGAGCCATTTGAACCACTGAGGCACTCATTCCTCCAACGCACCATGTTGAAAATACCCATGTAAAACACAGTGTCTTATATTGAGATCAAGTCCGTAACTGACTGCTGCACATTCTCGTACGACATGAATCGTCGACCCTTAAAAATCTTTTTTAAGGAACCAAGGGGGCTATAATCGCATGGGGGGATATCAGCGCAATAGGGCGAGCACTCGACTGTGTTCCACTTAAGCTTATGTAAGTGCTGCGTTACGACTTTTACGATATGTGTCGAATCGCGACCATCATGGAACTTGGGGCTCCATTCCACATGGTTATTTTTGACAGACATGCTGCCTCATACATATTGGAACAGTGTTATGTTATGTTAAACGGGGACCTAGAAACGCCGCAGCCGCAGTGGTCCGCAACCCCACGACGACTACAGCAGTCCACTTCACCTCTCCACCGCCCCACACCGAACCCAGGGTTATTTTGCGGTTCTGCCCCCGGTGAACACCCCCCCCCCCTGGGAACGTCTCACACCAGACGAGTGTAACCCCTTTGTTTGCGTGGTAGAGTAATGGTGGTGTACGCGTACGTGGAGAACTTGTTTGCACAGCAATCGCCAACATAGTGTAGCTGAGGAGGAATAAGGGGAACCTGGCCGCATTCGCCGAGGCAGATGGAAAACCGTCTAAAAACCATCCACAGACTGGCCGGCTCACCGGACCTCGACACAAATCCGCCGGGCGGAATCGTGCCGGGGACCAGGCGAGGCGCTCCTTCCCGCCCGGAAAGCTGTGCGTTAGACCACACGGCCAACCGGGCGGGCTGTACCAGTGTTTCTCCTTCTGCAGCCGTGAAGGGGATAACAGCAATTTCGTCCAGTCTGGATCCATTTGGTCGTCACTTTAGTTCCAGTTTCTGCATTTATTGCACGCACGTCGGAAAAACACGAAAGCCACACGAATCCCTTGCGTACATGTAAGTGCTTGTATACCAGCATTGGTTCGCGCTACGTTGCAAAAAAAAAAAATGGTTCAAATGGCTCTGAGCACTATGGGACTCAACATCTTAGGTCATAAGTCCCCTAGAACTTAGAACTACTTAAACCTAACTAACCTAAGGACATCACACACACCCATGCCCGAAGCAGGATTCGAACCTGCGACCGTAGCAGTCCCGTGGTTCCGGACTGCAGCGCCAGAACCGCTAGACCACCGCGGCCGGCGCGCTACGTTGCATATACGCTGCAGCTACGCCCTCAAACAGAAACTTTTTGGTCGCCCCTTAAACAATAAGTGTCATTTCTAAAATGTTTCCACTCTTGTTGGTGTCTGAGACAAGTAGTTCCTGTAACTGAGTTGCGTAAAGCATTTGTAGTCCTTTCTCAAAACGAAATTTCTTTGCAAATATGATAGTTTTCAATAATATCTGGACTCTAAAAGCCGTCCGGAGTGGCCGTGCGGTTCTAGGCACTACAGTCTGGATCCGAGCGACCGCTACGGTCGCAGGTTCGAATCCTGCCTCGGGCATGGATGTGTGTGATGTCCTTAGGTTAGTTAGGTTTAATTAGTTCTAAGTTCTAGGCGACTGATGACCTTAGAAGTTAAGTCGCATAGTGCTCAGAACCATTTGAACCATCTGGACTCGAAATGTTCGGTGATAATTCGAAGTACTCTTGCGCTCTGAAAGGTTTACCAACCATCTATCACCCGTTGCATAAACTGGTTAATGAACGAACAGTTTAGGAAACCACACCGTCAAGTGCTCTACAGAAACGTCATCATCAACAGCATATCAGTAGTTATTTCACTGTATTTATCTGGGCCTACGAAGAAGTGCAGAAACGTAATGGCGCAAAATTTATGTTACAAATCTGAAAATTTTTAAAAATAAAAAAAATGTTATTACCATTCTACATTTTCATTCTTCAAGTTTACGTGTTTGCGCTCCTCTGTCGCCGGAGGGTTCCGAACTGTAGCACGCAACATGGCGGTGTGTAACGTAACTATGTCGGTGCTTGGAAACAGCGTGCTGTAATATTGTTTCGAATTCGAAGAGTTCGTCCACACATGCATCACCCTCTCCATCAACGTGATAATGCCAAACCACACACAAGCACCGCGACATATCCCAACGCCTTGGGTTCGCTGTCATCGATCATCCACCATACTATCCCGTAGTGGCCCTATCCGATTTTAATCTGTTTCCGAAACTTGAAGAACACCTTCGAGGACGTAACTAGTGACATGTTGTTGATGATGACGTTTCTGCAAAGCAGTTGACGCCGTTAAGTGTGGTGTTTTAAACGGTTATTTCATTAATCATTTTATGCAGCGGTGCAAGCAGAGGTGAGCTGTGACTCCGTCAACAGAGTCAAATATTCCTCAGCGACGGTATCAATAAATTGCTCTCTCCTGAGGAGAAACGCTTTCTTCGCCAGGGTGACTATGTTGAGAAATACATACGCAGAAATAAGGAATAAATGTCAATAAATTCCAGAACCAACATATTCAACATCTTAAGCTCAAGTAATAGATGAAATAAGATCCTGCGCGTTACATGGCGTTTGGTTCATTAGTAAGTTAAAAGCGTAAGAAACGTTACTTATAACAGAGTTTGTACATGTTGACATTTCCGCCTCTGTTGTGGCCCAACGTGATGTCCAGTCGTTAACGATGACACATCAAGTTTAATACGAATTTTCAACCATGGTACAACGTTACGTGGTTCACATGGTGTTGTCAAAGCTGAATATGAACCGTTTGTACAAATTAAAATCCAGCGCCTGAAGTGGGAATCGATTCCAGAGCCTAAGCGAACAAAACCCGCCATCGATTCATCAGACCACCAAGCTCCACACTCATTTTGGTGATGATTTTATTGCAACACAGATGCGTCATACTTGATGGGAATACTGACTTCCTGAGTCCATGGAGTGGATTACAGTCTGTTCAATACATTCATTTCCTTGTCTAACTGAATCGCCATTAACCAGCGGTCTCTGCTGTCCAGTGTGTACTTTCGACTTGATTTTGTAAACAATGAAATAAAGTCACGTGATTGCTTTCTACCCAAACAATCGACACTGCAGGATATGGAAGTTTTTGCAGAAATTTTTGCTTTCCACTGGAGGTATTCCGCTGCATTTTCGTTCCGCGATGGACGTCACGTAGTGCGAAAGTGAAGCTGTGCTACTGAACCCTATTGTCCCGTAGTGTATCGTCTGTCTGCTAACAGAATCAGTCTGCTGGAAGCTCAGAAATAATTTTATTTTTACGTTTTGTGGAAAGTACTGAAGCGTTTTAGGTTCCCTTGTGCTGCGTTGTGGTTGGTTATACTTCACTTTATGCACAAGACATTTAAATAAGTTGGCACCTGAACACTCCTTTTATATATAATGATATTGCTTACTGAATATTCGGTCGCCGTCAAGTATTATTAATGAGGATCCACCTAATCTGTGCCCTGAATCCTCGTGCCTTCTCCTTCTAGCTTAGCTCAGACCTCGCCTCCTTACAGGATGCAGATAAAGCTGCTGAAAATTAACTTCTCATTCTCATTCATTTCACCACATAAATAAGAAGTGAGATGCAGTTCACCTTATTATGTTATCTTCAAAATTACAACTAAGTACATGGTAAATGAAGACAGCTGTCAAGCCGTATACTGCCTGTCTGTATTACGTCCGTAACAGATCCGATATTTATCTTCATAATTGACAATTACACTACATTTATTATATTTGACATTTCGCGTTGTTAGATTTTATGGAGCTCTTTCTCCCACACCGACCCTCTCCATGGAACTCCTGTCTCCACCCCAGCAGGTAGGGTCGTCAGACTGCTACCCATGCCCGTATAGTCAGTGGATCGTTAGCTCTCGTGCCAGCACCTACGATTAAAAATACCTCCCACCAGTGGGTTGCTCACAACGGATCGGCTACCCTCAGTCACAAACATCTTTTCCTTGACATATGTATTTAAGGACGTGATACCTCTCATTCAGGGAATGGGATGTATCACTACAGGGCTCATGTTGCCCATCCTGATGCTAACAGTTTCTATTCCACCGACCTACAGCAACCAGAAGCTAGCCGATGTCAGCTCAAGTGACTACCACTCATGGCGCCTTCAGTCGGTGACTTACAGCGGATATTTCTGCACTCACATTGGCAGATATAAGATTAATTAGTATTGCAGTTCAGTTTCCAGCGTGAAATATAATCGATACACTGAGTGTACGCCATGCAGTAACAACAACGTTGTAACCAGTGCTCACGCAGCATAACGACGAGAAGAATACAAATACGTAATCTACAATTGTAGGCAAAAGTTATCCTAGAAACGAAGCTGGTGCATAAAAATTCGTGGCAATTTTGTTTGGCGTGTTGGTATGCAGGTAGCTATAATTGTATTTATCAGTCTCCATTTATTATTATTTGAGCTTCTTGTATAGTTGTTGCATAGACATTTTGAACGTTGCTTACTTGAAGGTTATTAGTAGCGTTTTTCATGAGTCAGAAAACGGAGTGTTAAAGGGAAGAAAGTTTAACACTTACGTCACTTTGTTAGCTTTAGTAGCAACAGAGGAGGGAAAGCAGTGGAGGGAGCTCGAATATTCAAGCTTTGTATGGGGTGAGTGCTGTCGAAGAAATGACGTCATTGACATGAATTATTCGCCAAATCCGGGAAACCAAACGGCTGTAGCTCTGTCACTTAAGAGCTAAAAGTTGTTCTCCCGCTGGACTTCAACCTAGAAGCTCTGAGCTCTAAAGCGTGACGACTTTTCAACAGACTTCTTTTTTTTCTTTTATAGGCCTTCGTTGCTCCACTTTTAGCCTATCCTTTCGCTCACCGTACGTTGCCTTCTCGACCTGGCTGCTTTACTCTGATCTCTGTGTGTTTTCTTTATAATTCCAAGTTACTGACAATTTCTTCTTCTAAAAATAAAGCTGTGATGATTGCAAAAATAAGAAGTTTCCTTTCGGTCATGACTGGAAAACTGTACGACTACTTTTAAACTTAGCGTCCCCGAATTAAGCTGTAACATATTAAATTTGAAGGGCTCAAATACCACACATTCATCTTTCACCAAAATAAAATCATTTGCTGAACTAGACTGAAATAACACATTTTTATCAGCAGATCATCACTTTCTTTAAGTGGGTTTCTTCTTTGGTATCTAAAATTTATAAAAGTATGTATATCATTAACTTCCTTGTGTTATACATTCGATAAAAAAATTCGCCAACGTCACTGGAAAATAAACGTTGGTATTCTTAAATTAACTACTTGATCCATTTATTTGCAGTTATTGGTCTTCTCCGTACGAAATTTCGGAAATATTTCAAATGGTTCCTGGGCTCTCGAGGTGAGAAAGAATGGCAGCTAGGAAGGTCTGACATTCTCCTGAAGGAAGCCTATGGTGTAGTTGTCAGATATGTAACTTGTATTCTTTTAAAGATTTTGTTACATTACTTACACACAATAGACGCAGTGCCCCATTAGACAGGTACACCTGTTACTTTTTAACTTGGGATATAGTTTCCATTCCGGTCGTAGCGTATCATTTATACTAATTTCATGTTCCGCTATTCTTTTGATTATTGCCAGTTTTTTTTCGGTTTAATTTCCATATTTTGGTTTGGTTCCTGCATATCAATAATTTTGCGCATGATACCGAGTACAAACTCGTAATGAACTCTGTTCTATGCCTTGCCAAAATCGATAAAAGCTAACAATATCTTCGTTTTGCTGGCCAATATTAGGTATGCTATATCCTAAGATTCAGTCAAAAACACTTGCTATGGAGCGGCCTTATATCGCACTTATTTGATACTGACCGAGAATCTTAAGGAAATTTCCTTTTATCCTATTGAAACTTCTTAATAAACATTTTTTACTTAAATAGAAATCACTGAGAAGGTGAACCTTCTAAATAAGATTTTACTTAAACTGCTGAGTGAAATTGACTATACTGTCTCTTTGCAATTCTTTATCACTTCAACACTGATCTACTGAATCTGCCCAGACTAACAGAATTCAAACTTTTCCTATGCATTAATTACCCATAATATTCAACGGTAATGTGATCTGACTGCTTTCAAATTAACCCAAAAGAATGGCCCTGAATAAGAAGAAATCGTAACAGTAACTTATGCATTATATAAGTCACTTACCTCACAAAAATCTTCATTACTACTGCATTACTGCATTACTACTGCAATACAGCAAGCCCCAATACAGCCAGTTAAATAAAAGACTGTAGGCTCTAACTACTAATAGGTATGTGGTTAGCAAAGGAAAGATCTTGTTGAAGAGCAAACAATATGTTTACCTTAAGAATGTGACAACCAGTTGAAAAATTATATAATCGTGCATGACATCCAGCTCCAAAAATTATATAATCATGAATAATGTTCAGTCTCCAAGTCGGGCACGTCCATATCGTCCGATTGTGCTAACACTGCGAACCTCAAACACTGCTAATTATTAACCTCCAACCTCCACTACTGCTGACTACTCACATCTAACTTCCATCACTGCTGGCTGTTCACCTCCGACTGCAAGTCAGAGCAGCCACAGAAAGTCTCTTACAGACTGCGCACAGCGCAGTCAGAGATTTAATACTGAGCGCTACATAGCGCTACCAACATACAAACACACAAACAGCCTACTTACACTATTATTCAGCAGTCGTGCTAGTATTTTAAAATCAGTATTGAGGAATGTTATCTTCAGAATCGATGTTGTTGGGGTTTTGCTACCAACAGTCCTTCTGTATAAGATGAAAGCAGATTGTCACTAGACATTATCTCGGTGTATATTCTTATCAGTCGCGGACCAATTAAGTACCAGAAATGGAAGTAAAATTCGACAGGTATGTCTTTCAAACCGTCTGCTTCCTTTTTATGTGACTCTTCAATGGTTGAGTGATGTTAAAATTCCGTTACCCGTTCTAATATAAATAATTTTAAAACTGAGGCAAACTTAAATTGCCGGCCGAAGTGGCCGTGCGGTTAAAGGAGCTGCAGTCTGGAACCGCAAGACCGCTACGGTCGCAGGTTCGAATCCTGCCTCGGGCATGGATGTTTGTGATGTCTTTAGGTTAGTTAGGTTTAACTAGTTCTAAGTTCTAGGGGACTAATGACCTCAGCAGTTGAGTCCCATAGTACTCAGAGCCATTTGAGCAAACTTAAATTGATAATTTGTGGTAAGGTCAATGGGACCAAACTGCTGACGTTATCGGTCCCTAAGCTTACACACTACCTAATCTAACTTAAACCAACTTACGCTGAGAACAACACGTACACCCATGCCCGAGGAAGGGCTCGAACCTCGGACGGGGGAGCCGTGCGAACCGTGACAAGGCGCCTCTGTCCACGCGGCTACCCCGCGCGGCGGGAAATCACAGCTAAAATAGTTGTACATGACTGACCTACAACTCGTACACTAAGCAGTTTTTTTAATTCAAGTTCTAAATTGTTAAATTTAAAATTGAATCAAAAGTCCAATACTCCGGTATAGCTGTATTTATTCAAGTCAATTACAGATCCACACAACCGGTTTCGCAACTTCTAAGTGTCATCTTCCCTTATCCAGGGGAGCACTGGGCCCTATATTGACTGAAGAATAAAATAAAGTTATCGAAGAAAACTAGTAAAATTAATGTACTTAAGTCTACTGACAATTACTTTAATTGTTCTGGGGGCCACCAATGACAGAATGTAAGAAGCTTGTGCTCTTTATTGGCGAATTTTGATTCTTTAAAATTTTATGTTATGGGTCTCAACAGCTAATCAGTTGGTTAGTTTATTACATCTTTTTTATGTTAATATTCTTATTTTCTCCCACTGCCGGACCACTTAAAGGTGATCTGCACTATTTTATACACTGTTTTAATGATTCAGAAATAAGTACTTCATCTTAGCAAAATGATTATATCTAGTACTATCCACGTTCAGTTTTATGTAATACAGAGAGCCGAGTCTAACATTTTGTGTTGTGACCGCAATTTCTCAGCAGAGCAGTAGCGAGGCGCTTTTCTTATCTTCCGTGTTCCCCCTTATTAGTTAAATTTCCGTCACAGTACACGCTACGACAATACTCGGTACGCTCGTAACTTATGTTGTCAGTTGCAATGACTGGAAAAAATACAGCTGTGGTCTTCGATCGACTTTTTGTGTCATGCATATTACCTAGGGCATCTGCTAACTTGTAGAAGATCTCGTGTTTGGCCCTTCTCGTTTCCCTTATGCTGTGATATATGGAAACAGTTTCATTCCCTATATCACTTTGTTTCGTGACCTAATTCTGATGCCCTACATAGATTATCCCGTAAGGCGCTAGTTTTTGTTTAAATTTATTTCATTTTGATTGTGTTATCTGTTAAACACGTCGTACTGTTACATAACTAACGTAGAAGTATGAAATAAGACTCTATGGTTTTATTCCGCCTACAGGCTCTTTCTTTGGCTAATTTTGTAATGTGGTTTTTGATTTGTGGTTTGCTGTGTTGCATCCAACAGACCAATTTTAATATTTTAGGTTACCTGCGTAGACACTCGATCAAATATTTTCCACTGTTACTCGCATTTTCGGTTCAGTTACAACGTCTGTGTTCACTTGCCTTTCTCCAATCCTAAAAATGTCTTCCTCTGTACATGTCTTTGTGCGATGTTAGAAGCTGAGTGATCTGAGAAGCTCAGTGACCATATTTCTGCGCCCATGACATAATGTTTGGCATTGATAGTCACGTTAGTTCTGTCCAATCTTCTTTTTGCGGTGTTAGAAAGAATAGATGGAAGTAGTGATATTCGGATGGGCATATATCCAGGTATCCACTAATTTGAGTGCATCCACTAACACTTGGAGTTCAGGGGAAACATTAAATTGGGACTTTGGTCAAAATTGTTTGAAACACAACTGAAGTAGTCTCCAATAATAGTCTTGTTGTAAGGTCGTGTTATTAAATTTTCAACTTCTGACTTCAAAAATTCACTTTTGTGCCGTGACCGCCGCTGCTTGTGGAGCATATACAGGGTGCTACAAAAAGGTACGGCTAAACTTTCAGGAAACATTCCTCACACACAAATAAAGGAAGCATGTTATGTGGACATGTGTCCGGAAACGCTTAATTTCCATGTTAGAGCTCATTTCAGTTTCGTTCTTCCACCTACGCTCAATGGAGCACGTTATCATGATTTCATACAGGATACTCTACCTGTGCTGCTAGAACATGTGCCTTCACAAGTATGACACAACATGTGGTTCATGCACGATGGAGCTGCTGCACATTTCAGTCGAAGTGTTCGGACGCTTCTCAACAACACATTCAGTGACCGATGGATTGGTAGAAGAGGGCAAATTCCATGGCCTCCACGCTCTCCTGACCTCAACCCTCTTGACTTTCATTTATGGGGGCATTTGAAAGCTCTTCTCTACGCAACCCCGGTACCAAATGTAGAGACTCTTCGTGCTTGAATTGTGGACGGCTGTGATACAATACGCCATTCTCCAGGGCTGCATCAGCGCATCAGGGATTTCATGCGACGGAGGGTGGATGCATGTATCCTCGCTAACGGAGGACATTTTGAACATTTCCTGTAACAAAGTGTTTGAAGTCACGCTGGTACGTTCTGTTGCTGTGTGTTTCCATTCCATGATTAATGTGATTTGAAGAGAAGTAATAAAATGAGCTCTGACACGGAAAGTAAGCGTTTCCGGACACATCTCCACATAACATATTTTCTTTCTTTGTGTGTGAGGAATGTTTCCTGAAAGTTTGGCCGTACCTTTTCGTAACACCCTGTATATTTATGATTAACAAATCATGAAATGTTATGGCTGTTCCTTTGTCGATTCGAGTAGCTTCTAGGTGACGTATTGAATATCTTGTGAACATACAATAATTGTTTCACTTTCACTCCTTATATTGGCAACTGCCTCATACCCAGTAACTTCACTAAGTTTAAACTTTGTTCCTGTACCAGGGCGATTTCAGCGTATGTTGCATACTGGCTGATTCAACTGTCCCTACAAATGGGTTTCTTGCAACCCACAACACCTTCATATTCCACACATAAAATTTTCATATTCTCTCATTCGCTATGCGCTACCTGTTGGGCCTACCGAAATTATGAACAGGACCCTTTTTGTAGGAAATTTAATGTAACTCAGTTTTGTACTGGGACAACTTTTCATACAAAATGACTTTCTAGTGCCTTTTTTCAATCATACCAAAATCCTGACCTCCAGCGAATATGTAAGTCTGTACAAATTTTAACTAGATTACATTTCAAACAAAAAAGTCTTGTTTACTTCTTTCTGTAGAGTTAGTAGCTTGCATGTAACAAGCTAGAAAATATGGAAATCTCGAGTGTGGTTTTGAAGGTTTTGCGGGTTGCACAAAACATATCGGCAGTGGCAACAGAATCGCCCTGTACAGATACTATATGAAACTTTTTATTTTCGTACTTAATTGTATTCCACTGATATTTTCTGTTGCTATTTCATAGTATTGTGCCATTTTGTTTACATATTAGGACTTTCCTCAGGTACATCTGTCCAATTTCTACTGTTCACAGGTGGATAGGAGTTCGAGGATTACATTGGTTGTGGTTCCCGTTTTTCATCTTCCATTTCGACATCAGCAACTGTCTGTGTTATAGCATTTTCTATCCAATTGTTAATGTTACGTATCTCGTTACTCGTTTTTCAGAATTTTGTTGGATCTATTTAGTTTTTCTTCAAAGTCTTTTATCTCGTCTTCAGATTGTTTTAATGTACTGCACTTGATTTTGTCGCTTTTCAGTGTATGCCCCCTTTTTTTCTTTCTTGATAGACTGCTTGCGTGGTTCTTGAGAATTGTTGTCTCAGTTGTCATGTTGGTGCATGAAGGAGTTGCTAATTGTGAGATTGTATGTTTTGTGATATATGGTGAGCCACTGCTTGTGTTTTATTATGCTTTTTATTTTAAAGAATTTTAACAGTGGTTGAAAATACCTCTCACGGTTAGCAAGCGAAAGTATCTCTGGTTGCAAACTCGCAGTAACTTTAAATACTGTCATGATGATATTCGTCTTTCTACTGATCATTTGAATTCGGTATTGTAACCATTTTTGGTTGATCACTGTGCCTGAATAGTGTGGGTGTCTGAATTTATTCTTGTTTTCTATATAATATTTTTGAGACATTACAGTCATATACATTTTGCTACCAGATGGAAGGCTAAATACTCGTTTTCTTATTGTTGAATGTCATTAATTATGTTTCAACTTGAAGCTTTATTGTTAACATTTCTTGTTTTGTCACCAAATGTGATAAAGTGCACTTTGAGATTAAACTGTTGTGATTAGCCATGTTACAGTTGGTCTTATAATTATATGTAATGTTTAAATTTGTCTTTTATTAATAAACAATGAATTCAAATTTGCCCCCTACAACCACCAGCAATATCCACTCCCCCACTCCGATGCTTCTTGCTGTTCGAAAGGTGTTAACACTTCTTTAGTTTATCTCTCTAAATACACTAAAAAGTCACTGTTGTTTCGCATCATTTGTTGTACCTCTCTTCAAATAAATTTGATATAATTAATTCGGCCATCAATAATTTTTCCTTTAGTTTTCATTGTCGTACTTTGCCTGATGACTAAGAAGGTTGGACCCTTTGGCGTCTTTGTAATTTCACACTCCTTTTTTCAATATTACAGTTGTCCATCCTGGTGTGTGTGAGTGAATGAAATTGTCAATAAATAAAAATTGTGTATGTCGAAATCGTGGTTATCGAGGGATAGTAAGAGTAGTGTAGAGTAGTGCCAACTTAGCCTGGTAAGGAAATTTAAGCAAAGGGGAACTGAGAACAAAGATAGTCTAACTTAACTGAGGAGGGGCTGTCAGGTTGGTCACTGAAGTATGAACACCCCCACCACTCTGTTCCAATAGACGGGTGGTTGAGCAGGAATGGCGGTCACATTAGTCTGACAGGAGCTGATGTGAAGACGGAACGGATGGAGTAGAGGTGAACTGCACGTGGATTGGTAAAAAAAGATGCAGGAATTTAACATTTATTGTATTAAATGCTCACAGCATTTTATGTGGGAAAACTTTCAGTGACGCTTTAATTAATATTATTTTGATAAATTTGACTACAAAATCTGTGGACTTAAACATGAGGCCACGTTTAATGTGAAGCCTCATTTCATGGTCATACTTGTATTTTAAGGTTGTTTCGGAATATTTCAGTTTGTGTAAAGCCTCGTGCCGTTGTTAAAGCGATATAGTTTTGGTTAATTACGCGAATGAATTAAAATTTCTCTTTTTATCTTGTACTCGAGCACATGTTGGTGCTATTTATTTGGGAATTACTTAACATGCCAAAATATCGATGTTGTGTACTACCGCCAGTGCTCAATAGTCTATGCGGTGACTAACTTTCCTAGCAATTTGTGTGGTATTTTTACTGGATTTTGTTTGGTTTATCTATGACTAGTGTGTGTGTGTCACCACATGGTTCCACCATGCACTTTGTGCCGTCTTAAGTTAGTTCAGTCCACGTTTTAAAAACATTTCATTACCCTGGGAGACTACTCAAAGTGATATCATTCAAGTGATGTTCGATGTATATGGAAATTTAATTTTATTTAAAGCGTGTTCTTTGTGAGTGATACTTAGCCACATGGCTACGTCAGTGAGAATCAGAGACAAAACATATATAGATCACTATCCTCCTGCAATATTTAACGTACTGAGAGCTCGGGAAAGTAGTATGAGTGAATTTGGGAACCTTTTATGTGGGAATTTCATTCAATATTTTTTTTATGTGAGTTGCCTGAACACGGGGACATGCATTCGGTAACCTAGATCCCCCTTTTTTGCCATTATGTTACGGTCTGGTTGACTTAAAAGTTCATTGAGAAAGACTTTAGGTGAACGATAAAAATTTTGATGAGAAATTTTCAGGTTACTTTGTTTCTTGTGTTCACACATGTCCACACAACAAGGTTCAGAGGGTACTGAGGCCCATTCAGTACGCCAGTTGAACTCATTAGACCAAGCCAGCGTTAATTATTCCTGGTGGGTTATTTGATGTAGGACATTTTTAAAAATTAGCACAGATTTCATTGTGATTAGGGTTGAGCAAGCATACCGCACATAAGCGACTCTGTTCCATTAAATACTGACGTGAACCATACTGACGGTGTGTATTTGCGTTTCGAGCAGCCGTTCTCCTCGAAGACGGGGTTTGTGGAGGAACCAAGTGTAGCCTGAAGAGCTACATTTCCATTGATCGAGTTCGAATCCCGATGGCCCGTCCTCACTTCAGTCGTAACTTAAGATGTTGTTGGGTCAACATGTAAACACGTGGGGGTGGTCTGCTGCGGAGCTCCATGTTCAACAATGTTCGGTGAACAGTGTCCTCCGAAATTCATGTGCGTGCACAAATGTTGTGCTCTTTTAGCAGAGATGGCACAGATCACCATCTACCCTACTTTAACGAGCAGACAAGCCTCCGTCCCCCACATTCTGTGGATGTCAAACCATTTAGTGCCTATTGGCAGTTTCACTTACCTTCTACCTCTTTCCGTTGATGCTCACGACAGTAGAGCGTCAACATTCGACCAATTTCGCCATTTTCGATACATTCGATCACTGGCTCTGCGTAATAATAATCCGCCCTGTGTCAGAATCGCTGTTCTCAACGGATTTCCCAATTTGCAGCCCATATCTTCGCTAGGGTGATCAACTGTCCGTGTCTGCTCCACTTGCATACTTTTGTTACAGCGCCCCCCCAGGTTGCATCAGGCGTTGCGGTGGGCAGTGGTCTTAATTTTTTGATTATTAGTGTGTCTATATTCTGTATTATTTTGTTGTTTTATAATTATTTAGTTAGGCAGTAAGATGGTAAATGTTATTTTTCAAATGTGATGTAACAGCATTTATGGTCTTATCGCGTTAGTAAAAATTCAAGTGTACTGATAAGAGCTTGATTGCACTTACAGGTAGGTTACGCTTGAAAACGAGCCATGGTAAAAACCGGTAGCGATAAACAAAGAACATATAAAAAAGCAACTCTAGTGATCATTCCAACTCATTTCATACTATGAAACACATGGAATACCGTGATTTCTCATCCACCAAGTGGTACTCTAATCGTTCCCGTAACGTTGTGTAGCTAGACGAGTTCGCCATCAGACATTCTCTGCTGTGGCGCACAAAATCTATTTTCACAGCTTTCAGAAATATGCAATAATTATTGTAAATGTAAAAAAAAATATGCAAGTGGAGTACATCGCTCAGTACTGCTCGAATTTTCGTTGTCGATACAGTCAGTATTATTGTCATGTTGTTAAGTCTGAGGCGCCGTGTCAGGCAATGTCGAGTACTCGGTATTCCTCTTCAGGTGCTGAAAACTAAGATGACATTTGTAAATTCTGCAAAAATGTGAATCTAAAAGGTATCACCACTCCTACACAAACAAATAATTGTTTCCAAACTTTGTTTTTAAGTTAATAAACTTAATAATTTAGTTACCCAATCAAAATATTTTCTGTGTAACTAATTAATAATCCGTTTAAGAGTTTAAATTAGGAAAAATTTCAGATCTGTATTTTGTACTTACTATTAAATTTACGTAACTATCTGCATTTTACCACCCTATTCCATATTTTCCAACTACACTCCTGGAAATTGAAATAAGAACACCGTGAATTCATTGTCCCAGGAAGGGGAAACTTTATTGACACATTCCTGGGGTCAGATACATCACATGATCACACTGACAGAACCACAGGCACATAGACACAGGCAACAGAGCATGCACAATGTCGGCACTAGTACAGTGTATATCCACCTTTCGCAGCAATGCAGGCTGCTATTCTCCCATGGAGACGATCGTAGAGATGCTGGATGTAGTCCTGTGGAACGGCTTGCCATGCCATTTCCACCTGGAGCCTCAGTTGGACCAGCATTCGTGCTGGACGTGCAGACCGCGTGAGACGACGCTTCATCCAGTCCCAAACATGCTCAATAGGGGACAGATCCGGAGATCTTGCTGGCCAGGGTAGTTGACTTACACCTTCTAGAGCACGTTGGGTGGCACGGGATACATGCGGACGTGCATTGTTCTGTTGGAACAGCAAGTTCCCTTGCCGGTCTAGGAATGGTAGAACGATGGGTTCGATGACGGTTTGGATGTACCGTGCACTATTCAGTGTCCCCTCGACGATCACCAGTGGTGTACGGCCAGTGTAGGAGATCGCTCCCCACACCATGATGCCGGGTGTTGGCCCTGTGTGCCTCGGTCGTATGCAATCCTGATTGTGGCGCTCACCTGCACGGCGCCAAACACGCATACGACCATCATTGGCACCAAGGCAGAAGCGACTCTCATCGCTGAAGACGACACGTCTCCATTCGTCCCTCCATTCACGCCTGTCGCGACACCACTGGAGGCGGGCTGCACGATGTTGGGGCGTGAGCGGAAGACGGCCTAACGGTGTGCGGGACCGTAGCCCAGCTTCATGGAGACGGTTGCGAATGGTCCTCGCCGATACCCCAGGAGCAACAGTGTCCCTAATTTGCTGGGAAGTGGCGGTGCGGTCCCCTACGGCACTGCGTAGGATCCTACGGTCTTGGCGTGCATCCGTGCGTCGCTGCGGTCCGGTCCCAGGTCGACGGGCACGTGCACCTTCCGCCGACCACTGGCGACAACATCGATGTACTGTGGAGACCTCACGCCCCACGTGTTGAGCAATTCGGCGGTACGTCCACCCGGCCTCCCGCATGCCCACTATACGCCCTCGCTCAAAGTCCGTCAACTGCACATACGGTTCACGTCCACGCTGTCGCGGCATGCTACCAGTGTTAAAGACTGCGATGGAGCTCCGTATGCCACGGCAAACTGGCTGACACTGACGGCGGCGGTGCACAAATGCTGCGCAGCTAGCGCCATTCGACGGCCAACACCGCGGTACCTGGTGTGTCCGCTGTGCCGTGCGTGTGATCATTGCTTGTACAGCCCTCTCGCAGTGTCCGGAGCAAGTATGGTGGGTCTGACACACCAGTGTCAATGTGTTCTTTTTTCCATTTCCAGGAGTGTATTTCATAAGAATCTCCTGTTTCTTTTGAAACATTTTATTCGGGATCCAGCACTTTTTTAAATGTTACTAAGAGAAATAGGAGTATTTATTGACAAACCATTGAGAGTTTAATTTGGAGATACAACCGCAAAAGCAAATTGTATTTCGTAATACCCGAACTTCCTAAAAATTAAGCATAGGTGAGAGAGCTCTACATGTTTATCTCTTCTTCTACACTTGTTAGTCGAAGTGCACACCGGGAGGCAGCGGACGAAGGGCTTGATAGGGCAGCCCAGCGAAGGAACAACCTCGCAACACGGTGTGTGTCCATATTGGGCGGCAGGTGTTCACCGCGAGGCTTCGTGGTTCTCGCGTAATAATCTGTGTGTCTTGGAATGCGCGGCCGAGGCGGAAGCAGGCACTGTGCTGCTCTGCCCTGCCTTGCCTTACTCCCCACGCTGCGATTTTGTATTTACAGCCGTGAGTCACAAATACCGTCACCCTGCCCTTCGTCGGCTGCATCCTATTGTTCACCAGGCCTTAAAGTCGACTTTACATACTGTAGTCGTTAGCTTTCCTTCAAATAGCTACTATAATCCATTTCAGGAAGCACTGAAGAAGTACTCCGAATTGGAGAAAATTAAGAAGATGTGTATGTATATGCATGCGCTGACGACATAGCCGTAGGTTCAACAGATATACAGAAGCTGCAGAGAATCATTGAGAAAATAGACAGATGGTGCAGTGAACACAAACTATGCATAAACATAACAAAGACAGAAGTGGTAATTTTCAGTAAAAGAGGCCAAACACCCAAGAATGCGGAAATCAGCATCAGAGGTCAAAAAATAAAAATCTCATCAGACTTTAAATATCTAGGAGTGACATTGCAACCAACAGCCAAATGCTTCACAAAACATACAACAGAACGTGCAGCCCAAGCAATAATAGAAATACAGGACATCAAAAACATCCGCCTACTCAGTCTAGAAACAGCCATGAAATTATTCAACACAAAAATCTTGCCAATCCTGGCCTATGGGGTGGAGGTTATATGGGACCACCTGACAGACAAAAATCTAGAAACACTAGAAAAGGTAAAATCGACCTATCTAAAAAGAGTACTAGGTCTCTCAAAGACAACAAGATCTAGACTAGTGTACTGCTAGCGAGAGAGACATTCCTAATTGAAGACATCAGACTTGGATATATGATGCCACACACCAGGGCTCCCAGAAAGCATCTGAAGATCATGAACGACAAACGAGAAAAAATATGGCCGGAGTTTTATGGCACCGAAGCAATGACGAACAGCTCATGGACAGCACCAAACTTCGTACAGCGCATGTCGTAACTAGACTTTCTAGTCACGGATTTCATTATCTAATCTGCAAATACAAAACTTATCACGACCCAACCACAACACGTGTATGTGAACTGTGTAACGAAGCCTGTGAACGATATCACATAGAACTGTGCAGTAAAAGAGTGAATCGATAAATGAATATGCAAAAATGTAAAATGTAAATGTAAAATGTTAAGCAAAGTAACTGTACATGGCTATTTGGTAGCAATTTTATTAAATAAAAAAATTTCAGGAAGCAGGGTAGACCCTATCCTTGCTCCCCCGTCAAGAAAAGAAGACAGACTCGCTGGTGAATCAAGCTCCAGTACTTATATTACTTTCTCGAGCCCATATGTGTCAGTTTTTCGGCCCAATACTACCCAAAAGCTTCAAGTTTGTTTAGCCAAAGGTCGTCTAGGGAGCCCATATGTGTCAGTTTTTCGGCCCAATACTACCCAAAAGCTTCAAGTTGGTTTAGCCAAAGGTCGTCTAGGGAGCCCATATGTGTCAGTTTTTCGGCCCAATACTACCCAAAAGCTTCAAGTTTGTTTAGCCAAAGGTCGTCTAGGGAGCAACGTGCTGGAAAATTTCGGCATGTTAAGAGATGTTCTCTGTTTTGCATTTCTCGACATTCGCACTTACTGCTAACCAGTTCTAATAGGTTCCATTTTATCAGATTGATTTTATCGGGGACTACACAAGTTATGCGCTTTCCACGACAAGTAGCTTAATTCAGCACCTCTTGGTGGATGTTCTGAAATAGGGCAGCTGACAGGGGGTTCATCCTATGTCTAACTGAGGAACCAATATCTTGATTTTAATCATTGTAATTCATAAAGGCTAAAGTATAGTGAATGGCGCTCATCAAATATTTTTCAACTGGTACCCTACAAGACTTGGGACTGCTAAAACATGAAGCTTGTCATAGTTTTTCCAGTGGAGTGGGCTTCATGCATCCTGTAACTAGCCTACAGGTCCCGTTAATGCTTATGTCGATCTTCCTTGCATGTGCTTGTTTAGACGAGTCAGGCCACTCGTACTCAGCTGCCGGAAAAGCAAAGTGCTAGAGGTGGCGTCCTAAATATAATATGTTTGGAGCTCCACTTACTGTCAGCTAGTTTTATTAAGGCTATTGTTCCGACAGCTACCCTACTTCGGACATTTTCGCAGTGATGTCTGTATGTGAGAGGCCTGTCAAGAGTCACTCCGAGACACGTCAGCTGGTCCGTGTGCTCAAGAGTAGATCCATTCAAGATTTCGTCCTTGTCCTGTGACACCCAATTTGTCAGCATAGCGAAAACGTCTCGTACCTTTGGGTATTGGCTGAGTATATATATATTTATACAGGGTGTTACAAAAAGGTACGGCCAAACTTTCAGGAAACGTTATTCACACACAAAGAAAGAAAATATGTCATGTGGACATGTGTCCGGAAACGCTTACTTTCCATGTTAGAGCTCATTTTATTACTTCTCTTCAAATCACATTAATCATGGAATGGAAACACACAGCAACAGAACGTACCAGCGTGACTTCAAACACTTTTTTACAGGAAATGTTCAAAATGTCCTCCGTTAGCGAGGATACATGCATCCACCCTACCGTCGCATGGAATCCCTGATGCGCTGATGCAGCCCTGGAGAATGGCGTATTGTATCACAGCCGTCCACAATACGAGCACGAAGAGTCTCTACATTTGGTACCGTGGTTGCGTAGACAAGAGCTTTCAAATGCCCCCGTAAATGAATGTCAAGAGGGTTGAGGTCAGGAGAGCGTGGAGGCCACGGAATTGGTTCGCCTCTACCAATCCATCGGTCACCGAATGTGTTGTTGAGAAGCGTACGAACACTTCGACTGAAATGTGCAGGAGCTCCATCGTACTTGTAAAGGCACATCTTCTAGCAGCACAGGTAGAGCATCTCGTATGAAATCGTGATAACGTGCTCCATTGAGCGTAGGTGGAAGAACATGGGGCCCAATCAAGACATCACGAACAATGCCTGCCCAAACGTTCAAATGTCAACACAATGACCGAAGTCAACATTACCTTCCTTCAATTGGGCCAACTGGCTGTGAATCGAGGAAGGACAGTACATACTGACGAAACTAAAATGAGCTCTAACATGGAAATTAAGCGTTTCCGGACACATGTCCACATAACCTCTTTTCTTTATTTGTGTGTGAGGAATGTTTCCTGAAAGTTTGGCCGTACCTTTTTGTAACACCCTGTATATAGAACAGCATTGGAGTCAGAACATTTCCCTGAGCAAGGCCATTAGTCCACTTCCTCCAGGAACGTATTTTTCCTTGTAGGGTGACGTAGAATTGTCGATTCTGCAGGAAGGAGTCTATAATTTTTACTAATTGATGGTCACTAGCAATATCATCGATTTTGGACAAACGTTTTCGGTAGTTTACTATATCGTAGGTGGCACCTAGATCGACCAGAGTCCAGCCTGTTATTATTTTGATATCCCGTCTCTAAATGCTCTGTGAGGACCAAGATCTGACCAGTAAAAGATTTACCTGATCTGAAGACATCTTGCTGAGGGATTAACTTTGAATCAGTGATGTTACTGATTCGATTAAGGATCAGTCTTTCATACAGTTTGAAGAGGTGGCACAGAAGGAACACGGACCGGTAGTTGCTTGGTGAGTCAGGCTCTTTTCTTAGCTTTATGAGTGCTATTACCTTGGACTTCCTCCACAGTTTAATGATTTTAAGGGGAGGTATCGGTGAAATTTCATTTCAGTCGTAAAGAAAATCGTAGGGGACTAAAAATTCGTTTCGTAACATGTCTTGGTACTTTGAACTCAGTGAGTAAGTCTAGGCTGCTGCACAATTTTTTAATATATTTTGTTTTTTGAGCTTTTTTAAAAAAGTCAGTATCATTTCAAACTCATATGTCGAGTTGCTTGTTTCACTGAGTGTATTCACAAAATGCTAGAGCCATAATGTTTAAAATTGACGGAATAGTAGCCTTTTTTACTGTGAGAATTTTCATCTTTTTTTCAAAAAAGTTGAAGGATAGTTACTTTTCTATCAGTGGGTAGATACTTGAGGTACAGAAATTAAATTGAAAAAAATTTTATGTGAATATGTCTGTATAGTCCTCCGGTAAACTGAAGAGCGAGCGAGCGAGTCCCCACTCTGCCTACCCAGCTACGTCACGATACGCTTCTACAGGCTGTTTCACAACTTAGTACCGGTCCTGCCGCGGCGCGCGTTTTAAATCTTTGTCGACGCCGTGTACAGATACGTCCTGGCAAATGCGTTAAGACCATAAGCAATGCAAAAGACGATAGCTTCTTCCGAAACACAACATTATAGAGTAAGTAATATTAATGTAGGAACGGAAGACAGGACTGTGCTACAAATACAGAACCGAATGCCTGTTCATGTGAATGTATGTACCCTCTACTGCTATTCGCAAAACGAACCCCATATGGTACAATCAATCTGTAGAATTTAACACTTGTTCTTACTTTATGTTTCTATTAAAAGCTAGAAATTTCCAGGTAAATCCCATTTTACGCTGTGTCTTACGTAAAACATCTTTCTGTCAAAGAAAACAGATTTTTTTTTTTTTTTACGGCAGTAAGCAATGTCCATAATGTCGTCATTATTTTTCGATTTATGTGAAAATCCTCCATCGTTTGTCGAATGACCGATTTTGTGAAACTGCCTATAACGAAGAGTTTCCTCCCAAAATTATCAGTTTTCCTTCGTGGCGGTTCCAGTAAACCACGCGGTTTATTTTCGCGTTTCTTCCTTATGCGTCCTATTGTGGCGAGGCTGACGTTTGCATAAATTGCAGCCCTGTGATTGGGACTGGTAATATTACCCCACAGTTCTTTTGTGCCGCTTCTTTAACACATGATGTTGTAACATTACAGACAATCGAACGCTCGTTACTCCATAAATACCTCCTCTTCTCCATATTCTGCACATTTTCTTGCAATGCAGGGCGATTATCCATCACTTCCGGATACCGAAGTATATCAGTAAGCATACAAAATTAACTGTCGGACACTGGCAATTAAGATCCCACGAACAGAACGACGTGTATCACTGCTCGCTGATCTACACCGATAGGCAGGTAACGGGCAACTGATTTTGGGTGCCCCTGTAGGCCAGTGGCAGGGTTCTTCTGGGAATGGCCGCTTCCCCCACCAAAAGCACTGCTCGCTCTTGAGTTTACAGACGGACTATATATGTGCCTAATCTGTAGGAACATCCGTAATCGTGTATGTATAGGTGCCTAATCTATATGTACATTCGAAATCAACGTAAAAAGTAAGTGTAATTATAATTTATATTTTTTAGCAGTTGACTCATTTTTCATTTAGGTTCGCGGCAGATTCAGTTGTGGACTGGAAAGTAAATGTTTATAAAGGTGTCTGGTCTAGGTTGTGTGGTGGCGGGTTGTGAAGTTCAAAGGACAAGCAGCTGATCAACACTAGGTTACATAACTTTATTCATACCGTGATACGTACATCCTCTCCAGAGTTAACGCACCTGCAGTCTACAGTGCAACACAACGTGCAAGTCCGGGTGTTGATGACGCACCTGGAGCCCAGAAAGGACACACTTTTACTCCGCGCCGTCAACTATACCCACGGCCGACGACTCGCCCATGCGGACGCAGAAGAGACGGGAATGTGTGGCGTAATATGTAAATTGAAAATAAAGAATACAATTTTCAAGTGTATCGAGTCAATCTTTACTTATTTTCCCTTCATACCGGATCAGACACTACACAATCTTGTAGTAATTTGATTTTATAGTAATTTCTTACACATATTACAAATACAGAATTTTTATTATTTATATACGCTTTTCATATGTATACAGGATTAAAAATATCACTTTAATTCAATTTCTTTGAAACAGGTCAGAATGGCCAAAACGAAAAAGTGATACTCCTCTGTTAATTTTAAAAATTTTTGACTGAAAACATTTTTGTGAATACATTATGTGATAACCAGCAACTTCCTGTACGCGTTTGAAAGGCTATTGACGTTTTCAAAGCTCAAAAATCGAATAGTATGAAAAAAAAAATTGTTTGGAAACTGAGATTTACCCACTGACTTCATCCTGCCAAGACATGTTTTGAAACATATTTTCAGTCCTCTGCGATCTTTTTGCGACCAGGTTGAAAGGCTTCTCGGCAGTGGTTACATAGACTTAACACCCAGTTATTGGCAGTTGGCTCGAAATACTGTACCTGTTTCACACATACATTATCAACACCAACCGCCTTTCCGTTTTTCATATTGTATACCCTCACTGATTTGTGTCTGTTGTTCGGGCTCCAGACTCTGGGTGTCTCATCACAGATGCGGGATGCCCACTGCCAGGAGCGTTACCGCTGCAGAGCGCTCTCTCCCCGCGGCGGTACACCACCGGGGCAGCAGGTTGGGGGCGCCGGCGGCGGTGCAGCAACGGCTGCGGTCAGCGGCGACATTACGGCTGGCGGCCCGCGGCCCACGTGCTGTATCGCCGTGTCCGCCTGCGGCCAAAGCAGTTTGGCAACCGTGGGCCAGCGGCCGACCGCTCCAGAGATCGATGGCTCGCGCTCCTATCGACAAACAGGTCCCCCGCGTCCCCCTTCCCGCGTCCGCCTCCTCGTCAGACGGCGATGACCCACTACGGCGACTCGTTCTTCCGTCCGTCGACGCTCGCCTGTGTTGTTGCGACGTGTTGCACATTTCATTTACAAGCGCTGGACTTGACATGCCACCGTGACAATATCTCATCGTGATTGGCGTGGATAGAGCGTGAAACCATACGACTTTGTTGAAATCGTTGCAGATTTGCTCAGTAGGTGCAATGTTATGTGACCTCGTCACCCGGACAAATATCTTCTAGTGCAGTAAGCACGTTTGGAATCTGAATGCTATTCCATAGTGGATTATATTGCTGAATGGCCAGTTCTCCAATGGGACGACGTAAGCTAACACAAGAGTACTCATTAAGATGTGGGTATAGTGTGTCGTATCTCACTCTGGTCTGATCTGTTCAAGTTTCTTGATCTCTGATTAACTACTGCCTTCACCTGCGAACTGTATTCGAACCTCAGCCTCCTCCTACAATTTCCACTCCTCATAATTACTTCTATTAATAGTTTGAAAATTCCTCGATCGCTCAGGATGTCTTGCATCAACCAGTTCCTTCTTTTAGTCTAGTTGTGCTATACAGTTCTTTCCACCTCACATTCCTTGCTTAGATATTCGATTTAATCTTATCTTCAGCATTTTTCTGTAGCACCACATTTCAGGCACTTCAGTTCACTTCTTGCCTTAACTCGTCCATTTTTTGCTTCTGCAGAAGGCCGAACTCCATACAAACACTTTCAGAAAATACTTTTATTCGCTTACATTAATATTAGATGTTAACAAACTCCTCTTTTTGAGAAATGCTTTGCGTGGTATTGCCAGTCAGCGTTTTATATCTCTCTATTTTGGCCATCATCAGTTATTTTGTTTCTCAGAGGGCAAAACTGCTCTACATTTTCTAACGCCTCGTTCCTTATCTGCCGGCCGCTGTGGTCGAGCGGTTCTACGCGCTTCAGTCCGGAACCACGTGGCTGCTATGGTCGCAGGTTCGAATCCTGCCTCGGACTTGGATATGTGTGATGTCCTTAGGTTAGTTAGGTTTCAGTAGTTCTAAGTCTAGGGCACTGATGACCTCAAATGTTAAGTCCCATAGTGCTTAGAGCCATTTGAACCAACTTTTTCGTTTCCTAATCTAACTCTATTGGCAATGTCTGATTTCACTCGGCTACATTCCATTGCTCTTATTTTACAAAGCCAGGAAGCTGCTGGTGATAATAAATCGGCACAAGCATATTAATATTGATAATTCCCCGAAAATTCGATAAAATTAAATTTGTAACATTTCTAATTGAAATGCTGCTATCTTCAGGCTGAAACTATGACATGTTTCAGAACAATGACCTGCGGATAAATGCAAAGAATGAAATAACGAGTTTACCGAACAGTGGTCGCCAAAGTCATTACAGACAGAACACCTGCACACAACGAATGTGGTTTATAATTTCAATGGCGCAGATCTTTTTAAGAACCCGTCCTTCCAGCAACACATTTGATGTTTGATATAATAATCCAGGTATCTTTGTGTTTGGATTCTGTTTCCTGAAGCAATATATGACTTGTTGGGTTGGAGGGTTTTGGGGACAGATCAACCATTTTACTACAGGCTGAGGAAGTCCCATAACACCGCCAGAACTATTGGTGTTTTGTCAATTGTGCATTATATATAGGTGTGTCGAAACTTTTGATCAGATAAGGATACATATACACTACTAGCCATTAAAATTGCTACACGAAGAAGAAATGCAGATGATAAACGGGTGGGTATTCATTGGACAAATATATTATACTAGAACTGACGTGTGATTACATTTTCGCGCAATTTGAGTGCATAGATCCTGAGAAATTAGTACTCAGAACAACCACCTCTGGCCGTAATAACGGCCTTGATATGCCTGGGCATTGAGTCAAACAGAGCTTGGATGGCGTGTAGAGGTACAGCTGCCCACGCAGCTTCAACACGATACCACAGTTCATCAAGGGTAGTGATTGGCGTATTGTGACGAGCAAGTTTCTCGGCCACTATTGACAAGACGTTTTCAATTGGTGAGAGATCTGGAGAATGTACTGGCTCGGGCAACAGTCGAACATTTTCTGTATTCAGAAAAGCCCGTACAGGACCTGCAACATGCGGTCGTGCATTATCCTGCTGAAATGTAGGGTTTCGCAGGGATCGAGTGAAGGGGAGAGCCACGGGACGTAACACATATGAAGTATAACGTCCACTGTTCAAAGTGTCGACAGTTCGAACAATAGGTGACCGGGACGTGTAATCGATGACACCCCATACCATCACGCCGGGTGATACGCCAGTATGGTGATAACGAATACACGCTTCCAGTGTGCCTTCACCACGATGTCGCCAAACACGGATGCGACCATCATGATGCTGTAAACAGAACCTGGATTCATCCGAAAAGATGACGTTTTGCCATTCGTGCACCCAGGTTCGTCGTTGAGTACACCATCGCAGGCGCTCCTGTCTGTGATGCAGCGCCAAGGCTAACCGCAGGCGTGGTCTCCGAGCTGATAGTCCATGCTGCTGCAAACGTCGTCGAACTGTTCGTGCAGATGGTTGTTGTCTTGCAAACGTCCCCATCTGTTTACTCAGGGATCGAGACGTGGCTAGACGATCCGTTACAGCCATGCGGATAAGATGCCTGTCATCTCGACTGCTAGTGATACGAGGCCGTTTGGATCCAGCACGGCGTCCCGTATTACCCTCCTGAACCAACCGATTTCATATTCTGCTAACAGTCATTGGATCTCGACCAACGCGAGCAGCAATGTCTCGATACGATAAACCGCAATCGCGATAGGCTGCAATCCGACCTTTATCAAAGTCGTAAACGTGATGGTAAGCATTTCTCCTCCTTACACGGGGCATCACAGCAACATTTCACCAGTCAATGCCGGTCAACTGCTGTTTATGTTTGAGAAATCGGTTGGAAATTTTCCTCAGGTCAGCACGTTGTAGGTGTCGCCACCGGCACCAACCTTGTGTGAATGCTCTGAAAAGCTAATCATTTGCATACCACAGCATCTTCTTCCTGTCGGTAAAGTTTCGCATCTGTAGCACGTCATCTTCGTGGTGTAGCAATTATAATGGCCAGTAGTGTAGCTCCCTTCGGCACTACTGGACGTTTCGCACTTTACCACGAAAAATAAGGATACGCTTAGATTGTCAAGGATTATATTATTCTAACCTTTAAGATCGAACATAACAAATAAATTCATTTTAATAGTGATCTGTTACTGTTTTCCTTTTTCTTCTCCTCTTTCTTCTTACTATTTTTTATAACTAGATGTTTATTTCTTAGGTTCTATGTGCAGTATATAATACCAACTATAAAGAGAACATAGTCAAGAATGGTGTGTTAAGTGTGTATGTTGAGAGACAGAAAGAGACAGAATGAGGAAGGAATAGAAGTGTAGGAAAGGTGACGTTCAAAAAAATACGGTCAGATATGATGTTGATTATAAGAATCCAATAAAGTGCATACATGCATGGAGCCTCAGTGAGAGTCTGGTAACGTTTCCACACCACATTCTGTTCTGTACTGCACCGTCTAGGAGCCTGGTGTCCTTATTTGATACAAATTATTGAGGAGCAGGTGCAAAAGCAGAACCAATTCTAATGGATGTGGCAAGAGTAAGAAGTACAGTTGAAATGAGATCTTTGACGAGCAGTCATCTGTTGGTCCCTCCGTGGAAATTATCTTTCACTGCCGAGAATAGAGGTTAAAAATGATTTTATGTGGACAACAATACAACTTTATGCAGATGTAAAGAGCACTGTAGTCAGATAATGAACCCATACATTAACCAACAATCCGAAGCATACATATCTGGAAGAGAAAATATTCCCTGCTGGTGAAGAATCCTTCAGTGCAATAACAAAAATTGAGAACGGACATCAGAAGGACAAAGAATATTTGTTAAAGTGAGATGTCCTGTCCAGTGTTGCTGTCATTAGCGTAACCAAATGTTTGGGTAACAATTTGTAATGTCATAAACGAGTCATTGAAAAATTGTTATTATATACAACCCTCATCACTGGCGTATCACATTTGCAAGTCGTTGATTATGTGATATGCATGGTGCTGTACGAAAATAGCCATTATATTTATGTGTTGAAGTTTTTTCATAAATGGTATCGCTGAAACTCTGTGTCTTATATAACATATGTTAAGTCTGAACGTGAATCATCCTTTGAAACATACAATTTCATTTTCTCTTCTATTGCATGATGTGACTGACATTACTGGTATTAGTATAGATTTACCTAATTAAATAAACAAGAAATTATTAATGAAGCCACAGATTCCGTGCTCTTGGGCCAGATTAAAACAATAAACATTCTGGTGGTGACTATACTAAGTATTACTAGCTGGCAAATATAATCAGTAATTCAATATTTAGTTGTAGAGACTGTAAGTGTTGTATTAGCGCTCTGTCTGTAGCAGACGGATATGACGTATGTGGGAGTGGCTCAGGGCTGCGAGGAGCAGGTCTTCCCTGTTTCTGGCAACCACGGGACAATTTGTAGTATATAACACAGAAATTAATATCTTCTAATAAATGAGTACAGTATCAGTGAAACATTACTTAACCTAACACAAGAACTGTTTATCGACTGAAAGTATTTAATATTTATGACTTCACAACTGTTGTAGAATATTACAATTGGAGGGTCTCTCTGTAATTTGTCTGACGAAATCGCAGGAAATCCCAAAGACCCGATTTCGTCAATAGAAAAGTCGAGATAGAATACATGCGACTAAAAATTCGCGAGAGTCCAAATGACCGCTTAAGAAAGAGAACATAATGTCGAGAAGGTAGTGGGACAGGGCATATATGCGTAACACATTCAATGTCGTACCCAACCACATGCCACTCAGACAAGTGCGTGGAGGTATATTCAAGGTCGGAATGTAACCTGATAGCAATGACATGTCAAGGTAAGCACCTCTCCCCCTCCCCCCTCCTTTCCAGTGCCCACACCTCTGCAGTGCTTGTGCGATTAAAACATGGTAGGGAAAATGGAGGTCACCCAATCACCCAACCACTGGTTACCTACGACGACCAAACTCAAGGTCGCTCTAGCCCATTTGATCTGGGCCAATAATGTGACTTGAAATAGCAGGAAGGCAAGTCCCTCTCCTGCTCCTCCTTCTTTCTAGGTCAATACAATGATTAAAAACGATGGGAAAACAAATTTCCCCTTCCTTCTTCTGTCTCTAGGTCAATAGGATGACTTAAAATGGTGTGAAAGGAAGTTCGCCAATTACCCTCCCCCTATTCCCTAACTAGACCATTTGTGTGACTGCCTTCGTTCAAAACCTCTGCACCGTAGTGAAATCATATCGAATCTTACTTTCAAGTGTGACAATTGTATTATTCCTTTTATTCCATCCTGTGGCTGATCTCTGCCAACGCTTAATAATGACGATCCTTTCGCTACAGCGTACAGACGTCGAATAACAGCAATCATGCAACAGTTGAGAGAATAGTGGGGAAGGGAGATGTTTTCCTGTCATTTTTATGTCATCCTCTCGGGCTAGAGAGAGATGGAGAATGGTGATGGTGAAGTTCTTTTCACGCCATTTTATAGAACCCTATTGGCCTAGGTGATATTAATTTTGTCCTTCTAGGTACCGAAGGGTGGGTGACTTTCATTTTCCCTCCAATTTTTGGTTGGATAATTGCTCTAGAGGCGTGGGTGGCTGAAGGTGGTTCTTATCTTGACACGTGACTGGTATCAACTTACATTAGTTTGAATTTACCTCACACAACTGTCAGTAAAAAATCACAAGAAAACGAAGAGAGGTGAGTTATCAACGTACAAGTAAACGATCATGTAACTGTTCCGCATAGAGCTACAATAAGTTATAAGTTTGTTAAAAACAGCAGGTCTTCATGGAAAAATTACATCTCCAGTGAATTACTGAAGT
This sequence comes from Schistocerca cancellata, assembly GCF_023864275.1. Lineage (NCBI taxonomy): Eukaryota > Metazoa > Arthropoda > Insecta > Orthoptera > Acrididae > Schistocerca > Schistocerca cancellata. The sequence continues at coordinate 515,962,572 of NC_064631.1, forward strand.
ATGGAGGTTATATAGTTACTGAATAACTAACCAAGCTGGTTAGCAGTGTTACGTGCCGTTATAATATTCGAAAGGGATGGAGAACTAATATCACAGTTTTCGTGTAAAAAAAATGAGACATTAAAGACCTTTCCAGTTACAGAGGTATAAATCTAATGAGTTCGATTTTTAAACGCATAACAAGATTAATAGAAAGTAAAATAAAAAGCAGTATGGTTTTACATCCGGTAGGTCATGCACCGATACGGTATCGATTCTTAGACAGACTGTAGCGCACATACGATCAGCTTATCTTTGTTTTATTCATTTACAGAAGGCTTTCGATAGGATTCAGTTTACAGGTGTGGGAAACCTACTCTATAATCGGAGGATTCCTCCCAACTCAAAAAACAATTGAAGAAATTTCTTCCAACAACTACATCTAGGTGAAAATTCGTTCCAGGTTCTACAGCTGAATAGCAATTAATAGTCCTATTAAACAAGTTCTCTCTTTGAGACCTCTACTTTTTAACACTTCGCTACTCGCGCGGAGTACAAATGTACTCCACCACATTTTTTTTTGTTAATGTACGATTCTTCCCTGTTCAATTATTTTATTTGTATTTTTGCGTCCTTTGCGATGCATAAGTAAATTCGTTACGAATACTTTTGAAAAGAGAGAGTTCAACATTTAAGTTTTTAAATGCAGAATGACTTTTTGTAACTCCACCCATTTATTACTCAAACTGTTCAAAATAACTTTAATGAAGAAGCTCATAATACACAAAAGTAATCACAGTAGATATGTATAATAAGAAATGACGCACAATTCTTACAACCAACGCTAATGGTCGAATGTTCAACACACACCCATTCATTACATTTTACACACACTCTTCGTGTTTATTTATTTCTTGATCTGCCATATATTTTACAACGTCCTTTGCCCTCTTTTTTAGTTTAGCTATTTTCATTTTTTTCTCTTGAGTCCTCTCCTAACAACATCAGTCCTCAAATTTTTAGTTGTCTGGGTATCAAGGACTGTTTCATGGGTTCATAAATCAAGGGTTTCACCATTTGCCAACTAATTCCGTCAAGGAAATCAACTCGTTTCACTTTGACATTGGTTTGTTTGCTGAATAAATGCATAAAGAATTGATAGTGACGATATTTAAAATATTGTAAAACATTGCTGTTGGCCATCTTTTAGTACTTATTGCTGTATCATAATTTGAACAAAGTTGATCGAGTATCTCAACTCCAAATTTTGTGCTATTGTAGAATGTAACATTTCTGGTTATTTTGTTGCACTGGTGGACTCGTCAACCGCTGCAACATTGTGCATACTTGAAAGTATAATTACTGCTTTCTTTTTACTTTTGCACTAGGATACATGTGTTGCATTTGTCTAAAGCCGATAACAGAAGTGTTTATTTATCGAGATTCCTCAGGTATTTCTTTTTTGTTGCGTCTGACTGTTCCAACATGAAGTGTGTTCTCCTCAACCAGTTCTTAATGCAGAGGATAGCTAGTAAACCAATTATCGCCCGTGAAGTTACGTCCTATGTCTAATACGGGTTTCGCAATTCTCATCACGACCTCCTTTCCTGCATTGGTTATATCAAAAGGCCCCGCCGACTCTTTTCCTCAATAAATTTCCTTACTCACAGTATACATTATTCTACAGTCCACTAATGGAAACACCTTCAGGCTATAACGAGCAGGTTTACTCGGTATAAACTGTCTAAATGGACATCTTCCACGAAAACCAACCAGCTGCTCTTGAATTGTGAGGTACTCTCCAGGATTATAGTACTCCTGAAAGCTTTCTAGCACCAAATCCGTAAGTTTTCGTATTGGTGCCAATTTGTCGAGCTTTCTTCTCTCATTTCTGGTACTTACGTCATCAAATCGGAGACAATGAAGCAAGAAATGAAATATATTCCTCGACATAGTCAAATAGACTCTTTCAATACCACTGCCTTTCTCACTGTCCCATATTTTGACAGTATTCAACTTGGAAGACTGTGGCATACTAGCGAAAAAAGTATAGCAAGAAGGGCACGCATTTCGAATTGATCTGTACGTTTTGCATCTCGTTCTCTAGAAAATTTGTGCCTGACAGTTTCTGTATGATTGGTACTTATCACAATCAACTCCATTATTCTGTCATCAATAATCAAGTTAATGCAATCGATTTCAGATCTTGCATATTTTGCCTCTCCCTTTGGACCAGGAGCACGAAGAACGATATTGTTGGACTTTGTTTTAACATCAGGACGAGATGGTAATTTATTAAATTTTGCTTTATCTTTTCCAAAATAAATGTCAGGTTCTTCACTTGCCTTGTTGAAGTTCTCTTCATTGTCGACATTATCTTCTTCCGATTTTTCTTCACTTTTCTTGATGAAGCTCTCTTCCATGTCCACATTGTCTTCTTCCAATTCTTTCATGGCATTGTTTCCAGTTTGCTCGTGTGGTCGATTATCGTCCTCTCTTTTATATCCATTGGACCCAGCACAGTCAGTGTGCTCCCTGCCGCCGTTGGATAAGCAGCTGCAGCAGCAAGTCGTATACTCCTAGCTCACTCATTTGTTACATAGTTTAATTCTTAATTTCTTTGCGTGTTTTTGGTACTTGCATTGTTTAATTCATAAATTTCGGGCGTATTGTAGTATTTGAGAGTTGTAGCATCGCGTTTTAGTACCTGAATAGTGTAAATTCGCGTAGTCGTCTGTCATCTGTTTTTGTTTTGAACGGCCAGTGTCGGTTGGTCACAGTCAGTGTGCTCCCTGCCGCCGTTGGATAAGCAGCTGCAGCAGCAAGTCGTATACTCCTAGCTCACTCATTTGTTACATAGTTTAATTCTTAATTTCTTTGCGTGTTTTTGGTACTTGCATTGTTTAATTCATAAATTTCGGGCGTATTGTAGTATTTGAGAGTTGTAGCATCGCGTTTTAGTACCTGAATAGTGTAAATTCGCGTTGTCGTCTGTCATCTGTTTTTGTTTTGAACGGCCAGTGTCGGTTGGTCACAGTCAGTGTGCTCCCTGCCGCCGTTGGATAAGCAGCTGCAGCAGCAAGTCGTATACTCCTAGCTCACTCATTTGTTACATAGTTTAATTCTTAATTTCTTTGCGTGTTTTTGGTACTTGCATTGTTTAATTCATAAATTTCGGGCGTATTATAGTATTAGAGAGTTGTAGCATCGCGTTTTAGTACCTGAATAGTGTAAATTCGCGTAGTCATCTGTTTTTGTTTTGAACGGTCAGTGTCGGTTGGTCACAGTCAGTGTGCTCCCTGCCGCCGTTGGATAAGCAGCTGCAGCAGCAAGTCGTATACTCCTAGCTCACTCATTTGTTACATAGTTTAATTCTTAATTTCTTTGCGTGTTTTTGGTACTTGCATTGTTTAATTCATAAATTTCGGGCGTATTATAGTATTTGAGAGTTGTAGCATCACGTTTTAGTACTCGAATAGTGTTAAATCGCGTAGTCTCCTTCCGCCGCCGAGCAGTGTGTCAGCAGTGCACAAGTGGCAGCATTACTGCATTTACTAGGCAATCTTGTATTTTAATAACCGCTTCAATTTTGTATCGTTTTGTTTGCGCTCTCTGTAGATTAGTTCAGACGTTCTTTGCACAAGTTTTTAGCATGGATAGGGACTGCAACTGCTGTGTTCGGATGCAGGCTGAGTTGGCATCCCTTCGCTCCCAGCTTCAGGCAGTGTTGGCTTCGGTCACACAGCTTGAGGCTGTTGCCAATGGGCATCACTGTGGGGGTCCGGATGGGGGTTTGTCGGGGACGGCCAGCTCATCCCACGCATCCCCCGATCGGACTACGACTGTGGTTGCCCGGGATACTGCCCGCATTGAGGCTGATCCCTCACCTGTGGTAGAGTGGGAGGTCGTCTCAAGGTGTGGCAGGGGGCGAAAGACATTCCGGAGGGCTGAACGGAAGGCCTCTCCAGTTTGTCTGACGAACCGGTTTCAGGCTCTGTCTCAGGCTGATACTGATCTTCAGCCTGACATGGCTGCTTGTCCTGTTCCAGAGGTTGCCCCTCAGTCTGCAAGATCCGGGCAGTCGCAGAGGGTGGGCTTACTGGTAGTTGGGAGCTCCAACGTCAGGCGCGTAATGGGGCCCCTTAGGGATATGGCAGCAAGGGAGGGGAAGAAAACCAAAGTGCACTCCGTGTGCATACCGGGGGGAGTCATTCCAGATGTGGAAAGGGTCCTTCCGGATGCCATGAAGGGTACAGGGTGCACCCATCTGCAGGTGGTCGCTCATGTCGGCACCAATGATGTGTGTCGCTATGGATCGGAGGAAATCCTCTCTGGCTTCCGGCGGCTATCTGATTTGGTGAAGACTGCCAGTCTCGCTAGCGGGATGAAAGCAGAGCTCACCATCTGCAGCATCGTCGACAGGACTGACTGCGGACCTTTGGTACAGAGCCGAGTGGAGGGTCTGAATCAGAGGTTGAGACGGTTCTGCGACCATGTGGGCTGCAGATTCCTCGACTTGCGCCATAGGGTGGTGGGGTTTCGGGTTCCGCTGGATAGGTCAGGAGTCCACTACACGCAACAAGCGGCTACACGGGTAGCAGGGGTTGTGTGGCGTGGGCTGGGCGGTTTTTTAGGTTAGATGGCCTCGGGCAAGTGCAGAAAGGGCAACAGCCTCAACGGGTGCGGGGCAAAGTCAGGACATGCGGGGACCAAGCAGCAATCGGTATTGTAATTGTAAACTGTCGAAGCTGCGTTGGTAAAGTACCGGAACTTCAAGCGCTGATAGAAAGAACCGAAGCTGAAATCGTTATAGGTACAGAAAGCTGGCTGAAGCCAGAGATAAATTCTGCCGAAATTTTTACAAAGGCACAGACGGTGTTTAGAAAGGATAGATTGCATGCAACCGGTGGTGGAGTGTTCGTCGCTGTTAGTAGTAGTTTATCCTGTAGTGAAGTAGAAGTGGATAGTTCCTGTGAATTATTATGGGTGGAGGTTACACTCAACAACCGAGCTAGGTTAATAATTGGCTCCTTTTACCGACCCCCCGACTCAGCAGCATTAGTGGCAGAACAACTGAGAGAAAATTTGGAATACATTTCACATAAATTTTCTCAGCATGTTATGGTCTTAGGTGGAGATTTCAATTTACCAGATATAGACTGGGACACTCAGATGTTTAGGACGGGTGGTAGGGACAGAGCATCGAGTGACATTATACTGAGTGCACTATCCGAAAATTACCTCGAGCAATTAAACAGAGAACCGACTCGTGGAGATAACATCTTGGACCTACTGATAACAAACAGACCCGAACTTTTCGACTCTGTAAGTGCAGAACAGGGAATCAGTGATCATAAGGCCGTTGCAGCATCCCTGAATATGGAAGTTAATAGGAATATAAAAAAAAGGGAGGAAGGTTTATCTGTTTAGCAAGAGTAATAGAAGGCAGATTTCAGACTACCTAACAGATCAAAACGAAAATTTCTGTTCCGACACTGACAATGTTGAGTGTTTATGGAAAAAGTTCAAGGCAATCGTAAAATGCGTTTTAGACAGGTACGTGCCGAGCAAAACTGTGAGGGACGGGAAAAACCCACCGTGGTACAACAACAAAGTTAGGAAACTATTGCGAAAGCAAAGAGAGCTTCACTCCAAGTTTAAACGCAGCCAAAACCTCTCAGACAAACAGAAGCTAAACGATGTCAAAGTTAGCGTAAGGAGGGCTATGCGTGAAGCGTTCAGTGAATTCGAAAGTAAAATACTAGGTACCGACTTGACAGAAAATCCTAGGAAGTTCTGGTCTTACGTTAAATCAGTAAGTGGCTCGAAACATCATGTCCAGACACTCCGGGATGATGATGGCATTGAAACAGAGGATGACAAGCGTAAAGCTGAAATACTAAACACCTTTTTCCAAAGCTGTTTCACAGAGGAAGACCGCACTGCAGTTCCTTCTCTAAATCCTCGCACCAACGAAAAAATGGCTGACATTGAAATAAGTGTCAAAGGAATAGAAAAGCAACTGGAATCACTCAACAGAGGAAAGTCCACTGGACCTGACGGGATACCAATTCGATTCTACACAGAGTACGCGAAAGAACTTGCCCCCCTTCTAACAGCCGTGTACCGCAAGTCTCTAGAGGAACAGAAGGTTCCAAATGATTGGAAAAGAGCACAGGTAGTCCCAGTCTTCAAGAAGGGTCGTCGAGCAGATGCGCAAAACTATAGACCTATCTCTTTGACGTCGATCTGTTGTAGAATTTTAGAACATGTCTTTTGCTCGAGTATCATGTCGTTTTTGGAAACTCAGAATCTACTATGTAGGAATCAACATGGATTCCGGAAACGTCGATCGTGTGAAACCCAACTCGCTTTATTTGTTCATGAAACCCAGAAAATATTAGATACAGGCTCCCAGGTAGATGCCATTTTCCTTGACTTCCGGAAGGCGTTCGATACAGTTCCGCACTGTCGCCTGATAAACAAAGTAAGAGCCTACGGAATATCAGACCAGCTGTGTGGCTGGATTGAAGAGTTTTTAGCAAACAGAACACAGCATGTTGTTCTCAATGGAGAGACATCTACAGACGTTAAAGTAACCTCTGGCGTGCCACAGGGGAGTGTTATGGGACCATTGCTTTTCACAATATATATAAATGACCTAGTAGATAGTGTCGGAAGTTCCATGCGGCTTTTCGCGGATGATGCTGTAGTATACAGAGAAGTTGCAGCATTAGAAAATTGTAGCGAAATGCAGGAAGATCTGCAGCGGATAGGCACTTGGTGCAGGGAGTGGCAACTGACCCTTAACATAGACAAATGTAATGTATTGCGAATACATAGAAAGAAGGATCCTTTATTGTATGATTATATGATAGCGGAACAAACACTGGTAGCAGTTACTTCTGTAAAATATCTGGGAGTATGCGTGCGGAACGATTTGAAGTGGAATGATCATATAAAATTAATTGTTGGTAAGGCGGGTACCAGGTTGAGATTCATTGGGAGAGTCCTTAGAAAATGTAGTCCATCAACAAAGGAGGTGGCTTACAAAACACTCGTTCGACCTATACTTGAGTATTGCTCATCAGTGTGGGATCCGTACCAGATCTGGTTGACGGAGGAGATAGAGAAGATTCAAAGAAGAGCGGCGCGTTTCGTCACAGGGTTATTTGGTAACCGTGATAGCGTTACGGAGATGTTTAACAAACTCAAGTGGCAGACTCTGCAAGAGAGGCGCTCTGCATCGCGGTGTAGCTTGCTCGCCAGGTTTCGAGAGGGTGCGTTTCTGGATGAGGTATCGAATATATTGCTTCCCCCTACTTATACCTCCCGAGGAGATCACGAATGTAAAATTAGAGAGATTAGAGCGCGCACAGAGGCTTTCAGACAGTCGTTCTTCCCGCGAACCATACGCGACTGGAACAGGAAAGGGAGATAATGACAGTGGCACGAAAAGTGCCCTCCGCCACACACCGTTGGGTGGCTTGCGGAGTATAAATGTAGATGTAGATGTAGATCACTATCGGAAGGCTCATCAGTCTGCAGTTCTTCCTCTAGCCATTGCATCCAAATCCTTTCATCAGAAGTGCGATCTGCCATTATACCTAAATAAAAACGATAAATTAATGCTACAATACCAGTCCAAACATATTTCAAATATAATGGAAATTAAAATTTTTACTTACTATATAAAATAAGTGGTGGTACTACGATACTCACGCGGAGTAACGTGAGCGCCAAACACGACGGGGAAAACTCAGGATGTTCCTATGAGAAGATCCGTGCAGGGCGGCGCACGCCGCTTAGTGTAGGTACGGGTTTGAACAAGAACGCCAGACTCTGAGAATTTTAGCCCCGCCACTGTTGCCAAGAATAAGAAAATAACGTTTAGAACGACAGTGGGGTACATTTGTACTGCACGCGAGTAGCCGAGGGTTGATACAGATACGGACACTATGATAAAGAAGGTCTTAGCTGGGAGTGGTTACAGCCGGCCGCTGTGGCCTAGCGTTTCTAGGCGCTTCAGTCTGGAACCACGCGACCGCTACGGTCACAGGTTCGAATCCTGCCTCGGGTATTGATGCGTGTCATGTCCCTAGATTCGTTAGGTTTAAGTAGTTCTATGTTTTGAGGTACTGATGAAATGGTTCAAATGGCTGTGAGCACTATGGGACTTAACATTTGAGGTCATCAGTCCCCTAGAAGTTAGAACTACTTAAACTTAACTAACCCAAGGACATCACACACATCCATGCCTGAGGCAGGATTCGAACTGCAACCGTAGATGTGGCGTGATTCGAGACTGAAGCGCCTAGAACCGCTCGGCCACTGTAGCCGGCGGGTGAATGATGACCTCAGATGTTAAGTCCCATAGTGCTCAAATGTATTTTTTTTTTTTTGTAGTGGTTATAGAATGGGGGACGAAGAAATAAAAATCATTTGTTATGATGGCGATGCAGTTCTGCTGGCAAACAGTGAAGGTAACCTGCATAAACATTTACATGTGTTTAACGTGACAGACAAACATATAAATGTGGCCATATGCACTGAAAACAACCAAATTTATGGCCACATCTGTGGAAGCAATTAGATGCAAACTGTAAGTGTATGTAAAAGTTATTCAAGAGATAATGACGTTTGAATATCTCGGTACTGAACTGCCCTGTCGTTGTGGATGTCGTGGATATGTCGATTAGGAAGTTAGAGAACAAACAGCAAAAGCATACAAAATGTTCGCCGGCCGCGGTGGTCTCGCGGTTCTAGGCGCGCAGTCCGGAACCGTGCGACTGCTACGGTCGCAGGTTCGAATCCTGCCTCGGGCATGGATGTGTGTGATGTCCTTAGGTTAGTTAGGTTTAAGTAGTTCTAAGTTCTAGGGGACTGATGACCACAGCAGTTGAGTCCCATAGTGCTCAGAGCCATTTGAACGATTTTTTGAACAAAATGTTCAAAAATTGTTCAAATGGCTCTAAGCACTATGAGATTTAACATCTGAGGTTATCAGTTCCCTAGACTTAGAACTACTAAAACCTAGGATTCGAACCTGCGACCATAGCGGTGGCGCTGTTCCAGACTGAAGCGCCTAGAACCGCTCGGCCACAACGGCCGGCCAAATAAAGTGTGATGGTACTTAAACGATAGTTTTCGGAAAAGGAACCATATAGGAAAAGATGCAAATGTAAGAATATACAAAAAAAAATAGTGACACCAATTATGACGTAACGGCTGAGACAAGACCGGAAAGATAAAAACAAAAAAGAATTTTAACAACCACGGAAGTGAAAATTCTGCAAAGAATTATAGGGGACACTACGTATGATAGAGAAGTGAAAGCTACGGAACAGAATATAAAGTGTATCATCAATCGATTGCGTACATAAGAGAAAGCACGAGTGGAGTGAACACGTAAACAGATGGATGAATGGGATGCTGTGAAAATCGTAAGAAATAAATTACCACTGGCAAAAGAATTATTGGTCTTCCAAGGAAAAAATGGCATGACACAACCTCAGGGTATGCAGAGGAGTACTGAACCAAACAGGCTTTATCGTAGGAAAAAAGGAACAACAAGAAGAAGAACTTTCCAAGAGGTGTGTGTGGGGCATCAGGTTACACCATGGCCTTGAACTTTGTCCCCATGTGTAACCCGTTCCACTATTCGAGAATAAGAGAACCGACGACTGGTTTAGCGGGAGTTGACGATTAAGTGCAACAACGTGGTGCCAACGATCGCCAGCAGTAAGTCGAAGGCAGTGGCAGTGGCGCCCGCGCTCCTGAAGCATTGGTCAGAGCAGCGTACCGGCTCCGTACGTCTTAGTAAATAAAAAAGAAAACACCTTCGGCCTCACAGTTTCCTTTTCTAGTGACTACCAGTTTCGATATACCTTGCAGAATCATCATCAGGTCTACGTTGGAATAGGTGAAACAGGCGACAAAGCTTACGAAAGTGTAACCTTATAGACAGAACCATCAAATATGGCATAAAGGACATCAAAACATCGTGTAATCCACACTTACTGGTGCCAAGGTACAGTCAGTCAACAGTAGTAAAAGTAATGTTGAAATAAAAAGAAGGTAGAGGGGAAAATATGGTACAGTCATGTGACATGAGCAATCATTGGCTAGTACACTGTGGTTTGCCGCTAGTATACTTTACATACAACCACAATATTTTTGGATTTTCTTTCAGGTTTCGAGACAAGGTTTATCTGTGGAAACTATTATAAGTATCTCGCATAGAAGTCGGCGCTAAATTTCGGGCTTCTGTTATAGGTCACCAATCTTGAAGTTTTTGTGTTCGCTTAAAGTTTGCGTGCTTTTTGCGTTGTTACTGCAACAATGTTCTGATCCGTTTTGTGCACCAAGGTGGATCAGCTCCGTCGTGTGTTAAGCTGTTTGCTGGCCGGTGTGGCCGAGCGGTTCTAGGCGCTTCAGTCTGGAACCGCGCGACCGCTACGGTCGCAGGCTCGAATCCTGCTTCGGGCATGGACGTGCGTGATGTCCTTAGGTTAGTTAGGTTTAAGTAGTTCTAAGTCTATGTGACTGATGACCTCAGATGTTGAGTCCCATAGTGCTCAGTGCCATTTGAACCAGTTGTTAAGCTGTTTGGTATAAATCTCTCAGTTGCCGTCCATACTACTGCTTTTAATTCAGACCATATCTGGTCTACTTTTATAATGTTAATTTGGAAGGAGTGGAGATTGTCTCGCAGGAAAGAGTTAAGTGATTTTTTTTCTGTTTTTTTTTTTTTTTTGAGTAAGTGTGTTTTCGTTTATTTTTCGAGAATATGGGGATTAAAATGTTTACTCATGTTACAAGAGGCCTGTGTTCACTAATCCCTGTATCTGTTTTGATGCTCGTTATTAGTTCAGGACTATTTGTTGCTAAGAAGTCAAGTGGGTGTTCACAAAAATGGTTCCAATGGCTCCGAGCAGTATGGGACTTAACTTCTGAGGTCATCAGTCTCCTAGAACTTAGAACTACTTAAACCTAACTAAGCTAAGGACATCACACACATCCATGCCCGAGGCAAGATTCGAACTTGCGACCGTAGCGGTCGCGCGGTTCCAGACTGTAGCGACTAGAACTGCTCGGCCACTCCGGCTGGATAGGTGTTCACAACCGTTTACTATTCGCAAGTGGAGTAAAGCGATCCATTATGCTGTTTTGTCCAGAAAGTATTAAAGCGCGTGATATTTTCAGCGTTGTTAACGATGTTTCTTTCTCGAGTGTGATCCGTTCGAAGGCATATCAGCGCGGCAAACCTGCCTTCGCGAGATGGTCGTGATGTTTATGTTCGAATGTTAATGACATCGGTATCATTCAGTCTTCCTAAGAATAAAAAATAATAATTTATTTCACACTACACGTATGTATGACAGTTTTTGGGAAATACAGCTGTAATTTTACAATCAGTGTAGTGCTCTTGTATCCCACAACCTGACGAGAAACATTCTCATAGTAACTTTGTTCGGATATTGGTAGAAGAATGAATAAAATAAAATAAAAATAATAATTGAGTTTAGAAGGCAACGACGCTATCGATTGTGCCACCATTTCGACTAGAATTGCCACGCCCTCAAAGTCATCTAAATTACGTCGAAAAGTTTGGCCGTCGATTTCTCACGAACGGTCAAGTATACACGGAAAAGACGAGACACGTATTCGATTACTTTGATTTCTCTTCCGCCGATTTAGGCTTCTAAGGAATCGGGTAGTGGCAGTATCCGCGTTCTACTCGTCAGTAGACCTATGTTATCTGGACAGCAAGCGTTCATCGACGGAAAAAGAATTGACCGGAATAGCACAGGGGAGTGTAATAAGACCACTCGTGTTCTCTACGTAGACTTAACATGTGACGGATAGGGTGAGCACCACTTTGTGACTGTCAGCTAGTGTTGTTGTAGTGTACAGGGAGTGTAGGAGGTGCTGCGTCCAGCCACACACGTGGTGCCACGGCGGGTACCAACAGCCAGGCGGTCCTCTCACTACCATCACACAGTTCCCATGAGTTTTCACACAGATGACGCACATAATAGGGAGCTACTGATGCTTCCGGCACGAGACCTACAAATAGTTATCTACATCCGCTGACAGTTATGCGTGCCGTCACAGCTGGAGTTGACACCACGGACTAAATGCTGGATCCACCAAACAGTTGGCACATGCAACATTGTTCCACCGTACGTAGGTAGAAGTTGATGCTCACCTTCACTCGGCCATTCTGCCAAAACTGTCTCAGACCACCAATTGTCGCCGATCACAAGGTGTCGAGAATTTGTATACAGGTGGCACAATTGACGCACAGCAGCTATCAACGAGTGATTATCGGACAGTTAATACGGAGAGTCAAATCGTTTATCGTTATTCGAGCGTGAACTACACTGAAGCTCCAGAGAAACTGATACAGCCATGCGTATTCAAGTACAGAGATATGTAAGCACACAGAATACGGCGCTGCGGTCGGCAATGCCTATATGAGACAACAAGTGTCTGGTGCAGTTGTTAGATTGGTTACTGCTGCTAAAATGGCAGGTTATCAAGAGTGAAGTGAATCTGAACGTGGTGTTATAGTCGGCGCACGAGCTATAAGAGATCGCATCTCCGTGGCAGAGATGAAGTAGGGGTTTTCCAGTACGACCATTTCACGAGTGTACCGTGCATATCAGGAACCCAGTAAAACATCAAATCTCTGACGCCGCTGCTGCCGGAAAAGATCCTGGAAGAAAGGGACCAACGACGACTGAAGAGAATCGTTCAACGTGACAGAAGTGCAACCCTTCCGCAAACTGCTGCAACTTTCAATGTTGGACCGTCAGCAAGTGCCAGCGTGCGAACCATTAAGCGATATGGGCTTTCGGAGCCGAAGACCTACTCGTGTACCCTTGATCACTGCACGACACAAAGCTTTCCACCTCGTCTGGGCTCGTCAACATCGACATTGGACTGTTGATGATTGGAAACATGTTGCCTGGTCGGACGAGTCTCGTTTCAGATTCTATCGAGAGGATGGACGTGTACGGGTACGGAGACAACCTCATAAATCGATGGACCCTGCATGTCAGTAGGCGACTGTTCAAGCTGGTAAAAATCTTTTATGGTGTGTGGTGTATGCAATTGGAGTGATATGGAGCCCCTGATACGTGTAGATACAGGTGTCACGTGCGTAAGCATCTTGTCTGATCACCTGCAACCATCAATATCAATTCTGCATTCCGACGGACTTGGACAATTCCAGCAGGACAATGCGCCATCCCACACGTCCAGAAATACTACAAAGTGACTCCAGGAACACTATTCAGAGTTAAACACTTCCACTGGCCACCAAACTCCCCAGGAATGAACGGTACTGAGCAAAACTGGGATGTCTTGCAACTTGCTGTTCAGAAGAGATCTCCGCCCGCTCGTACTCTTACCAATTTATGGACAGCCATGCAGAACTCACGGTTTTAGTTCCCTCCAGCATTAGTTCATACATTATTCGAGTCCATGTCACATCGTGTTGGGGCACTTCTCCGTGCTCGCGTGGCCCCTAGACGATATTATGCAGGTGTACCAGTTTCCTTTCCTCTTCAGTGTAAAGGTGTCCAGACTGAACTACTATTACATAGTTAGTCAATGTTCTTTGAGTAGATTATGACAGTGTTCAATACTCACACTTCAGTGGCGCCACGCCTCATCATCAAATTAAGATGAGCCCAAAGGCTCTGGCGGGTCCATCAGCACAGTCGGATCGCCGTGTCATCGTCTGCCAGTTGAGTCACTGGGAACGGTACGGGCGAGTAGAGACCTCGTGTATGACACTGTACGTCAACAGGAAAATTAGTCCTGCTACGGAAAAAGCCACGTACAACACGATCATACGGGCAATTGTGCATATATTATTATATACCTGTCGTATAATGTTACCCCTTTTACATGATTTGTCCGTGATGTATGACTAATGGATATGGAAATCAGACTGTTAGTTCTTTTCCTAAGAATTTCCTAGGTGTCATAAAGAAGCGCGTCAGGAATGGAATAATGCTGAATGTAGGACCTTTCTGTCCCGAGTTTATTAAGTAGTTTTTGTAATGGATTTACGGTCGGCAGCATATCTAGGCAAAGAAATGGTTAAGTTTCACAAAAGCAGAAGAAGTAAACCTCACCTACTTCCCTTCTGTTCTCTGACATAACTTTACAAATAAATGTAACTATACTATGGTTCTGAGGAAAACACAGGAATTGTTTTAATCGCTACACCCACATACACACATGTTTTCGATCTAGATAGGTCACGAAATTTTAATCGTCACAATGTATTGAGAAAATTTTTGACACGCGGATTTCTATTTTGGCACTTTTGTTTAACCAACAAATTAAATACTTAACATTCTAATACCATAATACACACATTTAAATTTGTTAAGACACTTGGTTTGAACCTTCCTGTAAACACATGATGCATGAAAAGTCAGGGGTAGGGTGTGGTCCCCCTGTATGGTCATTCAACCCTACATCAGTGTTACCCAGCCACATAAGCAATTTCCCGTTTAAGACTCTTTGTACTTTACAGAATTACATTTATGACTGAAAGAATTTTATCTATACTTTACTCAAAACTTATTTACCTACTTTGACTTTACTTGTTGCCACAAACAGAGTTTGTCTGCAGCCGCCCAAACCCTGAACGCCAAGTACTGCACAGCGGAGAGACAACCAGAACCCTCCTATTTTCGGGACGTTAAAGGCGAGGCAAGAGGAGTGTGCCGTGCACCCCCGTTTAATTTCTCGTAATTGCTGCAGATATGGAATCCCTTTGGCCGCAGGAGCGCATGTAGTGTTGAGAGGCACCCACATGCCTTGCTCATACTGTGGCATCAAGAAGTCAGGCCTGCAAGATGAGTGGTCTGCCAAGCGAGTGGATTTATTCTTATTTCTTGAGCAACATCAATGATTGATTATGAGCTCTAGTACCCACAATTAAGCTACAAATTATTCTCCTGTTTGAATACTACGCAACGGAAACGGATAACGCACATCTGACCATTAGTAATTTACACAACTCTGATTGTTCACCAGGCTCTGGCAATACCACATTTTCTTTCTTACCCCACGGCTTTGATCAACACGTGGCCATCGCACTGAATGTGAATGGCGCACACATTATAATTTCTGGGTATCATGATTACACACTATTCGAAGAACAAGGCCACCAATCTTTTTCTTTTCACTATCATTTTTATTCCGATAAATTCTATTATGGTTCAAAGATAACCTAAACACACCATTACATTTTATACAACAATTACACATGAGAAACTCCACCCAGTGGGCATGGCTTTACATTGGTGATTCTCTATCTTAGGGTCTCGTAATGATCTAACGCTACAGAGCACTTTCTGGATAGAATGGTGGATCTTTTGCTATATCTCACACTTCGACTCTCACACCCATCATCACGAAAACTTCCTCCAGACCGAGCGGTACAAAAAGGAACATGCATAACCCACTGCCTCTGAACCAATCTTGCTACTCTCCCATGCAAACCACACGTACTCAAATTACGTGAAATAGAGCACACTGGCAACATAGAATACAACACAAAGAATAGTCACAAAGTTAGAATCACATCACTTTCAGCTTTTCCACTTCAATTAATATTCATCCCAGTTTCACACGACACTGCCCCACTTCGTAACTTTTCTTTCCCACTACTTACTCTGGAGGATATATGCACGTGTTCCTGTGCAATGCAAGCCAAGTGGCGTTGTGGGTAGACGGCTTATTCGCCATGCTTCTCTCTCAGAGTACTAGAGTTTGAATCTAGCGTCACACGGAAACGTAACACGCAAAGTGATATTAAGATCATATTCGTCACACACGCGAGTCCTCAACTGATACCGAGGACGAGTACATCTCTTTATCCTTTGTCTCATACACAGACTGAGACTCACACAGTACTCACCACGTTGATGTGCTCGTCTCTAATTTCAAGTCCTGCTCACGCCATTTCTTAAATATTTCCAACTTATAGTACACAGGCCAGTAATTCAGCTTAACTTTAGCACTCGGAAGTATTTCAACTTAGTACTAGCAAAACGGTTTAGTACTTGGAAGTATTTCAACTTAGTACTGGCACTCGCAAGTATTTCAACTTATTGGTACACGTGGTTTCATTGTGACCGTTGGTCATTTCCGAAGATTACTACGATCTCCTTAACATTATATGCCTGTCATATAATTCTCCCCCCAAAAGTTCCTGAAAAAGAGAAATAATTATTCCAAACTACTCTTAAGTATTTCACATGCATACCATGTCTCCACTCTTTTGTCTTTACGGAGCACACCTAAGACAGGTCTTACCAACACAAGATCTCAACGCCAGAGTGCTGGAACATGGCCGTTCTTCAGGTCATCTCGCCCCTTCGCCGAGGTGAGGGATCACCATGTTACCGTACTGGCCAGCCGTATTTCAGGCGCCCAAAGCACAGGTAAATTTCATCTCTTTGGTTACACCAAAGGTGATCAAAGGACCGTCTCAAAGATGATCATATATTGCACATTCACTATTTGTGGTTAGCAGACGACCACACATTCATTCATTTCACAGATCTCACCAAATCGGATGCAGGAATTTATTTTGTGGGAGTGTACATGTGATCAATTAAATAAATAAATTGTTCTTCTTTCCTACACTGGTATCCCGTTTCGGTGTATTATGTGAAATTGAGTTGTTATTACAAAAAATATTCTGTTCTGACAAGAATCACGAAGAATGTTGTGCCTATTTTCCATTGCGGGTGGTACTATACTATTTCACCACCGGCTACCAATGCAGAAAAATATTTCACGGTACTATCCTTGCAATGCGAGAATAGTTCCGAACATTTTTGCAAAGAAAACTGTATTCGAACAAACGTAGCAAGTCATCATAATAACCAGGAGGTGACCTTAGCCCCTGGTGACCTCAAATAGACGACCAAATACTGTTACTTTACTAAATTATTAACATAGTTATTGCATTATTGTACTCTCCACAATCTGGAGTAACGTACACATACAAACATATATCAATCCAAATGACAAATAAAACATTACATCATACAATTAAAAATAATAATGACATAAAAATTGGCTTATTTATCGGGATCTCCGTTATTTTTTAATAGTAATCCAAACTTCTCTGATTCTATAACAAATAAATAAATACTAATTGTACCCATGAAATTTTAAGTAGCTCACCGTCCAAACACTGTGTAAGTAATCTGACATTCATAAATTGCAGGTTAATAATCTTTACACAGCAATGTCTAAATACAAGACAAAATCAACAAAAGAAAAAAAATTAGGTACACTAGTTACATGTGGAATGTCAGGCTCCATACCTTTACTCTAAAATGTACGTCAAACCTACAGAGAAATTAAACTGAGAAAAAGAACAATGAAATATACCACAAGTTACATACTGGTTACGTAATACAGTCCATCTAAGACATCATGTCACACCTCATTAAATATCATCACTTAAGCAATTGCACCACTACTCGACTGTGAGTTTAACCTTATCCTTGTCCACCAGTACAAATACATGCTGCTGAGCTAGTCAGTCCATCAACTTTGATCAATACACGCAGTAAATAGTTAGCAATAAGTGCTTGAATCCACCAGTAACTCTCATATTTTACTCTACTGCTCATTTATCTGTTGTTACATATTTAGACGACAAGAACTTGCATTTCGACTAGCCTCCGTTACACTTCAATGGGAAATATCACCACTGTGATAATGCACATACGTGGCTTCAGTCAACACACCAACAAGATTATTACTGTCCACGACATCAAAATACATCAGTTAATTCCGATATTTGTTGTGCAATGCAAACTCTTGTCCCCTGTGACAACATTACTGACTAATGCAACAAGAGCCGCTACGTTAGCATTACGACACTGGCTAATAATTAAGGCATCCTTGTACCAAATATTCTAATAAACATGCTACATGAACTTGATAAACCAGAACAAACAAAGGAAAACACACTAACTATTATAAACAAATATATTAATGAAATACAATTACCTTTGCTGTCCCTTCAGGAATAAAACGTATAAAAAATTTACACAATTACAAATACAAATACACTATTCCCTATCTTGCGAGTCACACGGAATCATTTATTTCTGTGATTTTCTTGGGGTCAAAAAGTTGTTGACAGTTTTCCTAGAAACACTGTCTCGGTGTTAAAGCTCTCCCATGGATAACTGGAAGAAAGTCTTTAGGTAATTCAAATCGGCATTTTGAACACGCACTGAACAGTAAACTGTATCTCACATTAAACTAAAATGTCATAGTCACTCTTAAATTACCATCCACACGAATCTGGTCAAGCAGAAATGGCCCTACAACTACTATTACCCACGGTCCTGTCCTTTCAGTTCATGGTGTAATTCAAAGTCTTAAGTTCCAACAAACAGCACTTATTCCCACACCAATTAAAGAAATGTCTCCTACTACAAACGCAAATGTCAATGTCCCACTTAAGTTTCTTGCGCTCAGATAATAATTAGTCACCAAACAACAACTGTCCTCTTTAAGTATACCAAGCGTCCCACATGCATTTTACAGAGCACACTTAACAAGTAACTCCCAAAAGTTTATGGATCCTATCGTTCAGTGGTCAAGACAAAACAAAACAATCGTCCTGTCTGCTAAAGGCAAAATCCTTTCCACCACTCACAACGTGGAAACACCAGTCTTTCACTTTCCAATTTATTGAGACATACCAGCAGTCATCTTGTTTCACGGCTCCACAGCCCAGTACTAGTTAATAGTTGCTGTTAAAAATCCCCGCTGGACTCCGCCTAACGTCGTTCATTCAACAGTCGCGCCGTCGCCGCGCGATCTGTTGGGCAGAAAAACCACCCACTGTTGCCTCCGTGGGATACTGTCTCCAGTCGTAAGGGTGGCGCAACTTGTGAATGGCCAGTGGTAGGTGCTTGTCGCCCCAGGCCGTTGACCTGTTGTAGCGGGCGCGTGGAGTGTACCCCGACCAACAGTGGATTGGGGAGCGCAGCGGCCCTGTCACCTCTCCCATGCCGACGTGAGCTTGGCCTCCCGCATTCTTATGCAGGTACTGGCGCGTTCTGCGTGAGCACCTCAGCGCTACAACACCCAATCAGTCAGATCCTGCTGTGCATCTCGCAACATTACAGACAAAAGTATATTCTTACGGTATTTAAATACTCATTGACTACATGTATGATCTATTATATACATTGGTAATAAAAGAATCTTTGTTCTAAAAAACATAAAATCATACACCCCAGTTTTCTACACATACAACATCAACATTTATCCCTTTTCTATATACAGCCCACACTTGTGCCATTGATTGTACCTGTCATCCCTCATACAAAACATGAAAGTGTTCAAAAAAAGGAATAAGAAACAATCTATACAGCTCATAATTACAATATCAAATAATAGACTACTTTAACATTCTTTCACAGTGAACATATTAGAAACAGTTGATTCTAAAACTACAATATACAACGCACCTTTGTGCTTGTGACAGACTGAAATTAATACCCCTTGAAAGTGTTCTAACAAAAAAATAAGAAACAATCTATACAGTTCACAATTACCTATTACATAATATCAAATAGTAAACTACTGTAACATCCTAACACAATAAACATTTTAGAAACTGATGACTCTATATCTACAACATACAATGCACCTTTGTGCTTGTGACAGACAGAAATTAGTATCTCTTTACATATTTTACTTTTATTATATATAGCAACATTTCTAGGACATGTATGTACCATCCACATGGCGTCATATCCTGACCTACCATCGAGGTTCATCCAAATCAAACAATAAAGCACAATAATGTTTTACTTAGGGATCGGTAGCATCCCCTTTACAGGCGTGTTCGCATTGATCACACTACTCTACGACTCTCACTCAACTGACACCACACTTTCCTTCTGATTCAATCCATTAACACACCAAGAGAATAGGTCTAGAAGTCAGCTAACCTTAACACCACCACACTCACGTCAACATACCATACTGTTACTCCCTTATACTCAACCACATAACACATGGAGTTGTTTCGCTGATAGCATTCCAGTCTCCGATTTCGTGCTTTCACTCCGGCACCTCTCTCCATCGGCTTACCTCTGCATTCACTTTACCGATTATTCAACCTGCTAATTATCAACTTAGAATTGCGACATTTCATCTAAGAACAAAACATACACAAATTATTCATCCTGCAAAATAACTGTACACATTCTTGGTACCGTTTTGATTAGTTATACTGGTACCAGACTTCAACGACAGAAAAAAATCTTATTATTGCAATATTGCAAATGTTATGGTAAGAATTCGATTTATACTTATATTACATCTTTCGTCAGTACTCCACAACGTTCACCATCTGGATCTCATATTCCCTTTATGTCCTTTCACGTTGTGCTGTTGTCCTCATCTCTTCATTCGTATTTCGGCTCTCCGTCCGTCCATTACTCCCTCATTTCCTGGTCTTCCTTCGCCATTCGCATCAATCTCGATTGCAACATACACAGGTCTCTCTGTAACATACATGTAAGACATCTCCACATTATTCAGTTCCACTCACGTTTATTTACCACTGTTTCATCACGTCGAATCTCTCTTTATTAATCACACAGCTTCACGTCGCTTCTCTCCTTAAATATCACCTTTATCCACTTCTATTTATCACGTCACTTCTCTCTCTATCTACCATCTTTATCCACTCATTAATCATCACGTCGTATCTGCTTGATCCTTATTCATATGACAAAAAATACGTACATACACCACTCTGTCGACTCCTGTTCATGAATCATTCGATCAGTCTATTCCATCATACATCCTAACATCCCGCCTGAAAATTCTTATGTTCGATTTGACCCTGCACAACGTTACACACCACAAATAAATACACTGACTATCTACCATAACTTGACTACTATCGATCTATCCTTAACTTTTCCATAATTTGATGATAGAAATGTGATGAAGACCATGCGATTGTTTTGCCTTGATCGTCTCAATCAGTACAGCATTTTCATGGACAATCCGCCTCACTCACTCTGAATGGTCCACTATACACAGAAAGAATTTTCTAGTTAGGAATCTGCGCTTACATGAAAATTAAATGTGTGCAGAGAATATACAAGCTGGGAGAAAGGGACAGCACAAGTGTTAGAAACTTTGGTGCCAGTGGCCGCTTCCCCTAACGCCAGATTCCGAACAACCATGCGCAGCACTTCATTATAACCGTCACCACGAAAATGACATACTATAGATCAAATGGCAGTTAATTTAAAAACTTCGATCACATTGCTGATGTTAACTGTAACAGCAGTGTACATGTACCCCATGCCATACAGATCACAATGTTGACTTTTTACATTACGTGTTAAGTACCTGCAATAGTCAAATCGCACTAATTAAACTGGACTCATTGGCATTATTACATAACATTTTTAGCAACTAGTTTTTGAGGAAACAGTCCTTCTACTTTAGTGTTCGAAATCAAAATTTGCAAATTTTTGGAAGCCTTAATATCTTTTTGCTCTGAGAGACCAGCCTAACAGATGCCATTACTGGTGTTTTATTCTATGATCAGAAGTATGGTATTAGCATTCCTACATATCAGTAGAGTATGTCTGCTACATAGACAATTTTCAGTGCCAGCGGCATGTGTTTTAAGGCAACATGCTAAGGGCTGATATGTTGGATTAGTTTCTCCTGTCCATCAATCCATTATGATAAGAATGAAATGCCAGGATTCCATGCTCTCCTGTCATTCTAATAGTTTCTGCCGTTCCTATCCTCCACTCTGTCTGACCTATGAGTCGTGTCTCCATTCACGATGTTCCTCTCATTACCCAGTTCCTGTAACAAGTGCTGAAATGACGCAGAATCGTCTAAGCCTCTGCCTGCCATCGGTATATCTCTGCGCAATTTCACTGGCAACTTCTTTATACAGATCCTAATGAGCTCCACAAGTTCGTATGGCACATCCAAATACCTATTTCGTCTCAGCATTTCCTGATAGCACGCCACTGGATCTCTTAAACGACCTTCGTTACACTTTGCCATCATCAATATGCTTTGCTTAACCTGGTCGTGCTTACTTTTCGACCAGAATTCATTTAAAAACGTGTCACAAAATTTCTTGTAGCTACTACAGTCTTTAATAACCTCCTGAATTTTCGCTCTAGCCTCGTCCCTCAAATGGTTACACACAAACTTCATTTTGAGGAGCGGTCCCCACGATGAAGGTAATGAATCTTGAAATTGCGACAGCCACAGGCATGGATGTTGGTAGTTATCAGGATCCATAAAACAAGTGTACGTTTGTACTGACACGAAGTACCTCCTACATTCTTCTTCCGCATTTATGTTTTCCGACCTTGGACTATACTCAGTTGGGTTTGCAACCTGTTTTATCAGACACAACCGTTCTTCTAACTCTCTGAGTTCGTCTTCCTCTTTCTGCCAATTTTCTTTTTTTTTAATTTATCACACTCTCCCTCTGCAATCTACCTGGTGGTGTGTCATCTTCGCTACTGCACGCTATGTTAGTTCTTCCCTATGTTTCCTATTTATTTCTAATTGCGCCTCTTGAAACTGTAATAGTGATTGTATCTCCTCCTGGTCGGCACAAACCTCTCGCTGCGTACTGTCAGAGCTTTCTCGCCTCTTATACTGATCTTTTCTACATCTGCACTAATCGTATTCATTCTGACCACTACCTCCGCAACTTCATCCCTGTGTTCATTTAGCGCCACTTCCTGCCGGATGAGTTGAGCTTCCACGCTGTCTAATGCCCCTTGCTTATCTGCAAGTAAGTCCTCCACTACCTCTTTGATTCGCTCATCCAGCAACACGTCCCTACGTTATGTAATATCACTCTCTATTGCAATTATTCGTACCTCCAAATTATTGGCTTTTTCTTTCACAGCGTCACATAATTGCTTCAGCGCACCCAGATTCTTCTCCCCCTCATCTAACCGATTATGAACTGCAGTCAGACGCTCATCGA
The DNA here is from genome assembly GCF_023864275.1 of Schistocerca cancellata. Classification (NCBI taxonomy): domain Eukaryota; kingdom Metazoa; phylum Arthropoda; class Insecta; order Orthoptera; family Acrididae; genus Schistocerca; species Schistocerca cancellata. The sequence continues at coordinate 515,985,622 of NC_064631.1, forward strand.
TAACTGTGTGTAGCTTCCTCATTGCCTCTTTATTTCCGTTATTCATTGCCACCAATCTTTCCTTACTATCTTTTTTATCCATCGCTTCCAATCTTTCCTTATTGGTTTCCAATCTTTCCTTATTCTCCCTATCTCTCTCCTTATTATCATCCTCTGTAAAAACTGCAATAGCACATTGACATTTGCTACTTTCGGTGCGCTCACCTCGTTCGCCTGAGAAACCGTAGCTTCACTAAGGGTAGCTACACTTTCACTGCATACCTGACCTACTCCCGGCTCGCCCACGTCGTCAGGAAAAGCCCCCGATTGTGGGCAAAGCGCGCCGCCTAACGGATCACCTAGCCGTGTTCTGCTGACCAAATCAGCCCCTTCTGAATGTTCGCCGTTCTCGCTCATTAACCCAAGGTCGACAACTACTTCCTGCTCCACTATGACCCCTGCTGCGTTTACTCCAGAATCGCTCTTCTCCATGGTGACTACACTTTTCGACTGCGACCTAGTTACTATGGACATTACGCAAAAAAAAAAAAAACGTCGTCACCAATTAAGAAAGAAATTGCAAACAAAAATTTTGCTTCTTAGCGCTATCACAGTATACGTAAAAATCTTGACAAATCCCATCAAAAAATATCTTAACAGCAAACTCTAACAGCCCAATCCTGGCAGGGTCGAATTTATGAGAGGCACCCACATGCCTTGCTCATACTGTGGCATCAAGAAGTCAGGCCTGCAAGATGAGTGGTCTGCCAAGCGAGTGGATCTATTCTTATTTCTTGAGCAACATCAATGATTGATTATGAGATCTATTACCCACAATTAAGCTACAAATTATTCTCCTGTTTGAATATTATGCAACGGAAACGGATAACGCACATCTGACCATTAGCAATTTACACAACTCTGATTGTTCACTACGCTCAGGCAATTCCACATTTTCTTTCTTACCCAACAGCTTTGATCAACACGTGGCCATCGCACTTAATGTGAATGGCGCACACATTATTATTTCATGATTACGCACTATTCGAAGAACAAGGTCACCAGTCTTTTTCTTTTCACTATCTTTTTTCTTCTGATAAATTCTATTATGATTCAAAGATAACCTAAACACACCATTACATTTTATACAACAATTACACAAGAGAAACTCTGCCCAGTGGGCATGGCTTTACATTAGTGATCCTCTATCTTAGGGTCTCGTAATGATGTAACGCTACAGAGCACTTTCTGGATAGAATGGTGGATCTTTTGCTATATCTCACACTTCGACTCTCACACCGATCATCACGAAAATTTCCTCCAGACCGAGCGGTACAAAAAGGAACATGCATAACCCACTGTCTATGAACCTATCTTGTTACTCTCCCATGCAAACCACACACACTTAAATTACATGAAATACACCACACTGGCAACATAGAATACAACACAAAGAATGCTCACTACGTTAGAATCACATCTCATTCAGATTTCCCACTTCAATTAGTATTCATCCCAGTTTCACACGACACTGCCCCACTTCGTATCTTTTCTTTCCTACTACGAACTCTGGAGGATATATGCACGTCTTCCTGAGCAATGCAAGCCAAGTGGCGTTGCTGGATAGACGTCTGACTCACCTTGCTTCACTCTCAGAGTATTATGGTTTGAATCTAGGATATATGCACGTGTTCCTGTGCAATGCAAGCCAAGTGGCGTTGCTGGATAGACAGCTGACTCACCTTGCTTCTCTCTCAGGGTATTAGAGTTTGAATCTAGCGTCACACGGAAACGTAACACGCAAAGTAATATTAAGATCATATTCGTCACACTCGCGAGCCCTAACTGATACCTTGGACAAGTACATCTCTTTATCCTTTGTCCCATACACAGATTGAAACTCACACAGTATTCACCACGTTGATGTGCTCGTCTCTAATTTCAAGTCCTACTCACGCCATTTTTTAAATATTTCCAACTTATAGTACACAGGCCAGTAATTCAGCTTAACTTTAGCACTCGGAAGTATTTTAACTTAGTACTAGCAAAATGGTTCAAACGGCTCTGAGCACTATGGGACGTAACATCTATGGTCATCAGTCCCCTAGAACTTAGAACTACTTAAACCTAACTAACCTAAGGACATCACACAACACCCAGTCATCACGAGGCAGAGAAATAGTACTAGCACTCGCAAGTATTTCAACTTATTGGTACACGTGGTTTCATTGTGACCGTTGGTCACTTACGAAGATTACTACGATCCCCTTAACATAACATTCTCCCCCCAAAAGCTCCTGAAAAAGAGAAATAATTATTCCAAACTACTCTTAAGTATTTCACATGCATACCATGTCTCCACTCTTTTGTCTTTACGGAGCACACCTAAGACAGGTCTTACCAACACAAGATCCAGCGCCAGAGTGCTGGAACATGGCCGTTCTTCAGCTCATCTCGCCCCTTCGCCGAGGTGGGGGAGCACCATGCTACCGTATTGGCCAGCCACGTTTCAGGCGCTCAAAGCTCAGGTAAATTTCATCTCTTTGGTTACACCAAAGGTGACCAAAGGACCGTCTCAAAGATGATCATATATTGCACATTCACTATCTGTGGTTAGCAGACGACCACACATTCATTCATTTCACAGATCTCACCAAATTGGATGCAGGGATTTATTTTGTGGGAGTGCACATGTGATCAATTGAATAAATAAATTGTCCTTCTTTCCTACACTGGCACCCGGCTTCAGTGTATTAAGTGAAATTGAGCTGTTATTACAAAAAATAAGGTGTTATGACAAGAATCACGAAGAATGTTGTACCTATTTTCAATGTCGGGCGGTATTGACCCGTTTCAGCGTTTCTGTCGCCGGTAGAGGGCAGGTCGGAGGAGAAGGTAGTTAAGGACTGAGGCGACCTGGAGAGGTGTCTTACACGAACGGCGAAGAGCGTTAGTGAGGCGGCGTGCTGTTGCCAAGCGTCTGCCGTAGCCCGTTGGCATTTACTCACTGCGGGTTTGGCGGGGCCGAGTGTTGGTCAAAGCCGTGAACATGGCTCGTTAAAAGCCCCTTCGGCAGGACGCAAGTATTCCGCCTGCTCGTTGCTGTTGAGGTTGCAAGTAGAATGTGCCCATTATAGCGCCAAGTTGGATTCCGTGGGTTTACGACTACGAGTAATGTTCGTTTCATTCTTCTCTCGGCGCTATCTAAGCAAGCGTTTGTCGACGGGCTCTGGATCTGACGAGAAACCATGGTGAGCATCCGATGAGTGTGCACGACACTTGATGTCACATGGTGGCTATTTTGACTCCGTATCCTGGTTGCCATTGTTATACCCAAGGTGGTCCATTGATCGTGACCGGGCCAAATATCTCACGAAATAAGCATCAAACGAGAAAACTACAACGAACGAAACTCATCTAGCTTGAAAGGGGAAACCAGATGGCGCTGTGGTTGGCCCGCTAGATGGCTCTGCCATAGGTCAAACGGATACCAACTGCGTTTTTTAAATAGGAACACCCTTTTTTAATTACATATTCGTGTAGTACGTAAAGAAATATGAATGTTTTATTGGACCACTTTTCCGCTTTGTGACAGATTGCGCTGAAATAGTCACAAACGCAAAAGTACGTGGTATCACGTAACATTCCGCCAGTGCGGACGGTATATGCTTCGTGATACATTACTCGTGTTAAAATAGACCACTTACCAATTGCGGAAAAGGTCGATATCGTGTTGATGTATGGCTATTGTGATCAGAATGCCCAACGGGCGTGTGCTATGTATGTTGCTCGGTATCCTGGACGACATAATCCAAGTGTCCAGACCGTTCGCCAGATAGTTACGTTATTTAAGGAAACAGGAAGTGTTCAGCCACATATGAAGTCAAACAAGACCTGCAACAAATGATGATGCCCAAGTAGGTGTTTTAGCTTCTGTCACGGCTAATCCGCACATCACTAGCACACAAATTACGCGAGAATCGGGAATCTCAAAAACGTCGGTGTTGAGAATGCTACATCAACATCGATGGCACCCGTACCATATTTTTGTGCACCAGGAATTGCATGGGGACGACTTTGAACGTCGTGTACAGTTCTGCCACTGGGCACAAGAGAAATTACGGGACGATGACAAATTTTTTGCACGCGTTCTATTTAGCGACGAAGCGCCATTCACCAACAGCGGTAACGTAAACCGGCATAGTATTCACTATTGGGCAACGGAAAATCCACGATGGCTGCGACAAGTGGAACATTAGCGACCTTGGCGGGTTAATTTATCGTGCGGCATTATGGGAGGAAGGATAATTGGCCCCTATTTTATCGATGGCAATCTAAATGGTGCAATGTATGCTGATTTCCTACGAAATATTCTACCGATGTTACTACAAGATGTATCACTGCATGACAGAATGGCGATGTACTTCCAACATGATGGATGTCCGGAACATAGCTCGCGTGCAGTTGAAGCGGTATTGAATAGGATATTTCATGACAGGTGGATTGGTCGTCGAAGCACTTTCACCGGATCTGACGTCCCCGGATTTCTCTCTGTGGGGAAAGTTGAAGGATATTTGCTATCGTGATCCACCGACAACACCTGACAACATGCCCCAGCGCATTGTCAATGCATGTGCGAACATTACGGAAGGCGAACTACTCACTGTTGAGAGGAATGACGTTACGCGTATTGCCAAATTCATTGAGGTTGACGGACATCATTTTGAGAATTTATTGCATTAATGTCGTAATTACAGGTAAGCACGCCGTAACAGCATGCGTTCTCAGAAATGGTAAATTGTAAGTTGACAAAGGTATATGTATCACATTGGAACAATCGAAATAAAATGTCCAAACGTACCTGCGTTCTGTATTTTAATTTAAAAAACCTACCTGTTACCAACTGTTCGTCTAAAATTGTGAGCCATATGTTTGTGACTATTACAGCGCCATCTATCACAAAGCAAAGAAAGTGGTTATAACACTCCTGTACTCTACTGCAATACCATAACCTCGAAGCTGGAGGCAGTTTGCAAAACAGAATTATTTTGTTAGAGTAATTATTGTACAAAGCAACAGAGCAGTTTTAACCTCTGAGAGGAATTTTGTTATGTTGACCGTGTTGTGATTGGGAAAAAATCAAAGTAGGTACATAAATTCGGTTATAAGTTACCTTATATTTGTGCACACTAAATCAGCCAATAAGCTGATCCTTCACTGTACATCATTATAGTACTCCTTTACAGTGATTGCGCAATGTGGTGGCAACTGCAAGTTGGTAGGCGGATTTGCAGACACAATTGCTGGACTCTGGCCCTTCTTGGTGGCGATGATGAATACCAATTCCAGAATCGTTCCAGCTATTTATCCACCCATCCGAGGCGTTGGAAAGTAGCAAAAAAAGCGTGTACAGTAATTTTCATCCACAGACTTGTTTAAGGAAACTAATTTTGCATCGTTACACAAGTTATCATTAAGCATGTTCATTTCATACACATAGAGTTTAAATAATAAACAAACAGCACACAAAATAAGCTGCATATTAGTACAATAGGTATAGCCTTCAAATAAAATAAAATAATAAACAGATATATAATAGCACAGAACATTTTAACATAACAAAGCAGAATTTTGTCTTTCAATATTTTTAAAGAAAGTATATATTCACAGACACACAAGCATGTTAATGATCATAATACGTTTCACAAGGTTCAGCAATCTATGAAACATTGAAAATTTCACTTTGCATCCACATATGCACAAATATTTACACAAACAGCTATGATAACCTTTTCCAACTGATTATTTAAATACAAAAGTAACTTTTCAAGGTTTCTTCAAAATTATTAACTTTAAAGCTGCTCTTCATTAATAGCAGTCCAAAATGTTTGTTGCACATAAACACTCTAACCAATTCAGAATCTATCTTTAATCATCACTGCTGTGTTTTAAAGCAAGGCAGTCCAAAACTTTAAGTTATTTTTTAAAAAAACCTAGTATCAAAAACATCTACACCCATTTGAATAAGAATGCATATATATTTTATAATAACTTTTCACTGACTTCAATAAGAATAGTCACTTCATAACACATTGACCAATAAACCTAACTAACCTCACTGCTTGCCTCAGCACTAGCAGTCGATGTTACACATTTTGCCCTTTATTGGTTTGGCAGTCTTTGTACGTAAACATTAAACACAAAACACAATTTAGGTTAAGAACATTAAAAGACGCATTTTTAAATTAACACACTGCCCCATCCTCTAGGTTTGGCAGTTCGTGACCACTTATCAACTTTTTGCCCCACAATGGCAAGTCCTTTGGCTATTGCTCACACAGCATATTTGGTAGCATTCAACTTCAGAACCACAGCATTTTTATTCTTTTGTCTTGTTTTGCTGCCCAACAACATATTTTTGAGCAGTTTATTATCATCATCTCCAAAGTTTTTCATCATTCTGTCACACTTTTGGTACAAATTGCCTTAATGGTATAAAACATAAAACCTGCAACTTTGAAACAGCAATTAGACACTGGTAATATTAAATTTTTCTTTACACTGTGATACCATCAGGTAACATAAACATCCTTAATCAAGAAAAATTTAAATGTCATACTTGGGATCAAGTCAGGATCAAGAATTTATTACTCATTTACCATTGCTTTTTCACACACAATTAGGTCATCAGATATGTCAAGATCAGCACAATAATTTTACATCCTACTGCAAGTGATTTCTGCCTACCATTTGTGGTACTAGACACATGCCTCTCATATCTGTTTTACACACATTAGTCAGGTTTATCTCCTCAGTTTTAAAGCACAGAACATTTTTTCATCACCGTTATTAACCATTTCTATAGAACCATATTTAGACATTAATAATATTAGATTATTCATTTTAAACATTAACTTTATTTACTCATTCATCTTCCTGCATAAAACCATTTACTCATATATTTTCACTGCATGTTCCTATTCCCTTTTTCTGTACCCACTTTACTTCTAAAATGCTCAATCATTTTCTAGTGTGCCCAGATTGATTATCCATTTCTCTTTACAGAAACGTTCACCTTTAGTCATATTATACAAGGAAAATTTAGCATTATTAAAATTTTTATCATCATTCAAATCCACTAAACAAAATTAAATAAATAACTTAGTTCTGGTGTTCACGCCACAATTCTAACAAATTGCTTCAAGCTTAAAATTCACACTAATTGAAAGTTATTTTAAAGCTAAATTTACATTCTGTAAGAAATGATTCAATATAAAAAGGGAAGAAAGAAAGAAGATAGTCAAAGTTCCAAATGAAGAAGGGGAAGGCTGCCAACACAAAAAGAAACGGAAGTGGTGCTGGCAATGACTCGGCTCCCTGGTGCTCGTCAGGCACCTGACAATGCAAAGAGTGCATGTCCCCTGAGGGTTGAACAACCCTCACCCGAGGACATGTATCTTTAGGTAAACCACATACTGCAAACGTAAGCCCTTTGTGGTTTTTAAGTATATTAGAAATTAATTATTATCTAGTAGATTTATCTGCATTTTCATGAAGTTACTATAATCATCATTATGCATAAAGCCTTCAGGTTTGTCACACTATATGGCCCTATTTCATAATTAGGCTGGCAACAGTAAGTATTCAATTGAAAATAACAGTTTCTAAGTAAAGTCATACAGTACACCAGTACACTACAGTAAATAAACAACCTGCTCCAGGTCTCAGGACCAACAAAACAGTAAATCACTTTCAAGTAACACTCAGATACAATAATAATAAAGTCATGCATTATATTAACAGTATATATACAATGTCCTGCCCCCAGTCTCCTTATTAACATGGCAGTCTTTTATGGTTCGTAAACAGTCACTTAAGTCTGGTGGTTTTTTTAGGCCTCCTATTTCCTACATCTTTCACTAACCTATCCAGATGTTGCCTACGTTTTGTTTCATCAGGTGGCTTTTTAGGTTTTGGAATATCAAAGTCTTTAGCAAGGTACATCATCTCCTGTTCTGCTATTATTTTATGAAGTGGTTCTGTTTGTGCCTGTAATTCACACTCTTTCAAAACATTAGTTGAAGTTTGCTCTAGTACAGTGTTACCAGAAGGTACATGCAAATCATGCCCCTGTGCAACATTACTCAATGATTCCTCCGAATTAGGCCCAGTTTCACTTTCGTTAATACCTGAGAATCTACTTTCACTGGGTTCATCATTACTTTTACTTTAATAACCAGATTCATTTAAGTACGCGGCTTTTGACAAATAGGGGAAGTTAGTACATTCATTCTTATCTGTATTCATATACCCTTCATCATCTAAACTATCACCGATTTCATTTCTTCATCAGATTCTAGCAGGAAAGCAACTTTTAGACAGTGGAGCAGATTGTCACTAGATTTTTCAGCCACTTCGTTTTTCGACTCACTTTCTACACAATGCACACCGTTTGGCCACTCTGGTACTTCTGTTGTATCACTTTGAACGATTTCAGTCTTAACTACATACTTAGTATAATCGTCATATCTTTCGATAACCTCCATTTCACTGTTTCTTTTACTATCAGTTTCAGATAATCGTGCGAAATCCCTACCAGACCTTTCTGCATGAGAACCACAAAACACCTCTTCCTCAACAATAATTTCACCTGCACTGTTTGTAATGTCATGTTTACTAACGTCCTCCTTTGCATCACTTTCACGTATTATTAATTGTGCACACGTCTTTTGCGTGGCATATTTCATCATAATCTCCCCCACATCTACGTCTTTAACCTCATACACATCATTAACAGTAGAAATGTCCTACTTTTCACTCGCACTTTCTGGTTCTCTTTCGCTTTTTAATAATACCTTTCACACGATTCTGGCCTTGAAATATCATCATTGAATGACATATCAATTTTTTGGATAATTCTGTGGCATTGCATTTCAATTTGTTTACTTTGTGCTGCCATTTGTGCAGACATATCATCATAATGCGCTGCCAATTGTGAGGAAATATCGTCATAATGCACTGCCAATTGCCCAGAAATGTTGTCATTTTGTGCTGCAAATTGTTCCCCACTGCTACAATTTGTGTTGCAATTTGATCAGACAACATACTAATCAAATCAATCCCATCTCGTGTCTTTTCACTTTTGGTTTCTACTGCATTTTCGTGTTCACGTCCTACTTCCCTTACTGTTTCCGGTGATTTGAACATATCCCTCGATTCGTTAGCATAGCCATTGTCTTTAGCAACACCATCTGTTTCATCCTATTTAGTGTGTGCAATGTTCGTTGCTTGGATGGGTTTGTTTACAACCGCCTGTAATCGCACGTCGCGCGTCGTGCCATCTATTGTTAAGCAGTCCAACCTGCTACCGGCTACAATCTGTTCCTGCTCGTCTGGATTTATTTCTAGTTTCCTGTCCATTTTAGTTACTATTAAGTATTGACACCTTTAACTTTCAATTTGAGTTGAACTTTCACTATCCGTTCTGTCAAATAATGTACAGGTTCGTGCCGCTGGACTTTTTATGTTCACTCTGTGTTTGTAAAATGCTAACTACTTATAATTTTTTCCGTCTGTAGATGCAAACTGAATAACGTCCTGTCACGCGGCGCCACGTATAACACTCCTGTCCGCTACGGCTACACCATAACGTCGAAGCTGGAGGCAGTTTGCAAAACAGAATTATTTTGTTAGAGTAATTATGGTACAAAGCAACAGAGCAGTTTTAACCTCTGAGAGGAATTTTGTTATGTTGACCGTGTTGTGATTGGGAAAAAATCAAAGTAGGTACATAAATTCAGTTATAAGTTACCTTATATTTGTGCACACTAAATCAGCCAATAAGCTGATCCTTCACTGTACATCATTATAGTCCTCCTTTACAGTGATTGCGCAATGTGGTGGCAACTGCAAGTTGGTAGGCGGATTTGCAGGCACAATTGCTGAACTCTGGCCCTTCTTGGTGGCGATGATGAATACCAATTCCAGAATCGTTCCAGCTATTTATCCATCCATCCGAGGCATTGAAAAGTAGCAGAAAAAGCCTGTCTCGGAACCAGCACAATATGCAACATTTACAAGGCAGTGCACAGTTTGGTAGTTCGTCCCCAACTGACTCGTGGTTCCACCTTTTCTACCTAGGCCAGCCACAATTTGCGCGCGCTACACAGTTCCGCCCCGAGGGGAACTAGTACACCATTTACATACAAATTAACTAAGAATCCTAAGTGAAGGTCAGCAATTTACATAACAGCAACCAAACGCATTAAATAAAACAGAACATTTGCACTTTTGACATTTCTATAAAAAATTATTCACACAGAAATTGCAATTATATAGAGTAAGTTTTGTTCCCTCCAAATGGGACAAAGAATTTAAATGACAGATACACTACTTTGCATAGAACAAAACGAGGACATCAAAGTTTCTACAAAGAAAGGAGTATACAGTCTTGTGTTATCAATTCAATCAAACAATATTTACAGGAGCTCAATGTTATATCATTAAACCATAACAAAAGGCAAAATAAATCCGTACAGCATTAGAGCTATGGTGTTACATGGTCCAACTAAAACATTCATATTTCTTTACGTACTACACGAATATGTAACAAAAATGGGGGTTCCTGTTTAACAATACGCACTTGATATCCGCTTGACCTATGGCAGCGCCATCTACCAGGCCAACCATAGCTCCATCAGGTTTCCCCCTTCAAGCTAAACAAGTTTCGTTCTTTGTAGTTTTTTCGTTTGACGCTTATTTCGTGAGATATTTGGCCCGTGTGTGTGTGTGTGTGTGTGTGTGTGTGTGTGTGTGTGTGTGTGTTATTTATTTATGTACGTTTTGCCTGGTACTACTTGCATCCAGTTCTGTCAGTGTGTGTGGTCTCGTGGTTGTCACTATTCCAAACTGATTTTACAATCTAATAACTTAGTAAAGAATACAGATGTAATTCTTCTTATTTACGAATTGTACTTGATAGTCAGCGAAAATTGTTGAATCTAGCCACCTTATTTATGAGGAATGTCTATAGTTACCTGTTGGCTAGTATCACGAGCTCGAGCTGTTTCCAAAATTTTTTGCATCTACAAAAGAAAACTACAGAAGAATTTATGCATTCGTAGTATGTTTAACTTTTGCTAAATAATTAACGAGTTGTCTCTGTGTTACAGGATAGGTGATTGTATCTCTTGTTAGCTGTGATCTTGTTAAAGATGCCTGAATACCATGATTGAAATTTTTAATGAAGCATTTTAGTGCTGTGGTAGCGACAAACGCCGGCTTATATTAGTAGAGAAAGAGAAATTATTGCTACTGACGTCGTCTCTGCCACCGCTTGTCATCAAATTTGTGATATAATCATTTGATCATATGTTTTGCTGTTTGTAATGTAAAGATATTTTCTTTTACTTCATTTAATATTCTTTACAAAAAGGAAGTGATTTTACGCTGTTGCCTTTTTGAGGTGTTTGCCATCAGTTCGTTATTGAAATTTAGTCTTTCCAGTTAAAGTTATTCTTGGATGTTTGCTTTTAAAAATAAATTAATTTGTTTTCTGTGGCACACTCAAACTCAACCGTCAGCTCTTACTAACTGAAATCAGGACTCATCTGACCAACCAAAGGTTGTTCAATAATCTATATGGTCCAACAGCCGCGTGGCGTAGCCGCACGGGCGGTGCCTTGCCACGGTTCGTTCGGATTCGCGCGTCGGAGGTTCTGTTACTCCCTTGGCATGGGTACATATGTTGTCCTTAGCGTAAGTTAGTTTAAGTTAGATTAAGTAGCGAGTAAGCCTAGGGACCAATAACCTGCCCGCCGGTGTGGCCGTGCGGTTCTAAGCGCTTCAGTTTGGAACCGCGTGACCGCTACGGTCGCAGGTTCGAATCCTGCCTCGGGCATGAATGTGTGTGATGTCCTTAGGTTAGTTAGGTTTAAGTAGTTCTAAGTTCTAGGGGACTGATGACCACAGCTGTGAAGTCCCATATTGCTCAGAGCCATTTGAACCATTTGAACCAATAACCTCAGCAGTTTGGTGCCGTAGGAACTTACATAAAAATATATGTTGTAGTTGTGTATGAGGCGGAACTATGGGCCTAAAAAAAAAGGGTGACCCGCCTGAGTCACGCAATTTGTCTCTTAGTCTGATCACAGGGGGTGGCCAGTATTGCACGCGTCGATCACGTAGGCTGACGTGAGGATTAATGAACTACGCTTGACAGGATGTATCTGGAACAGCTTAAGTGATTAGAAGTTAGTAGACAGGAATACAATTAAATACATAGCTTTAATTCAGCATCAGCCATGAACGTCGATCTTGACTTTGTACAATAATATTTACGAGTGTATTTACAGACTGAACTGCGAATACTGCTTTACAATTCTGACTGCTTCACACATATAGATCAATTGGCAATGGATAAACTTTATGTGGCGCCTGGCTAGGTCGTAGCTACTGACTTAGCTGAAGGCTATGCTAACTAGCGTCTCTGTAATTGAGATCTCTGAAGCTATAACAAGTGAACCAAATCTGAAACATATGCAGAATAAATAATTAATGAATTTCCTCATCCGTTCTTTCTCCTTCTCTCTCTCTCCCTCTCCCTCTCTATCTCCATTCGTCTCTCAATCTCCATTTCTGTCTGTCTCTATTCCTCTCTCCGTATCTCACACACACACACACACACTCACACACACACACACACACACACACACACACACAAGCAAATATCCACTTACATATTAAAAAATAATAATAAAAACGAAAGAAAGGCTCTCACAAAAGAAACGACATATAACAAAATACCCACACACACAATGCAAAGGAAAGAATGAAGATAAAAACACAGCGACAATAGGCAACGCCACACTCTGTAAACACACACATATAGATAACAAAATGAAAAAAGCAACTGTCATGTTATAATAAATGAGGATGAAAAAACGCCGGAAATCAGCCATCTGGGGTATGAGGACCAAATGAACACAAGTCCAGGACCACACAAATGGGCTAATATGGACTAGAAACACTGTAAATCGTTAAGTAACACCAAACGATAATTTAACATCACGATATTTGAGCTACAAACGAGCTGTTTCTAATCTCAAAAACAAGAGAAAAATGCGACATAGTGTAGCATAGTAACATATTGTAACTACTACGAAACACATTTATTATACGTATTTATAAAAAGAAAGATTTATTACGGGCCTCTGGAGATGCTTCACAAATAAAAGAAGTGAAACGCGTATTACAAAAAGCAAACTGAATATTAGAAAACGACTTCAAGCCTACCAGCAAGATTTATTCCTAGACGACACAGAGAACGGAGTGGTTAAGCGTATCACGTAGCAAAAGACTGTGGGAATGGGTCAATGCCAAATAATAAAGCAACTGAGGCTAAACTTGTATTAAAGTACAACAGACTTTTTTGTGTGTTAGTCGGAACTATAATTGGATATTTGGATAAATCACCACTGGCATCATTATGGAAATGATCTTTTGAGCTTAAACATTAAGTTGTGTATTCTATTTAATGAATTTATTTATTTTTCTTGTTGTGACTGTACAATGTAGGAGAATCAAGAACTGAAGAACGTTTAGAGACAATGTGATCCAAGCATTTCTGCTAAGTTTGAAATTGAAGTCCACAGGAGCGGTGAGTGTTTTGTGATTGGAATCTCTGTTTCTGTAAAGGCTTTTTATTATTATTTAAACTGAAGCTTTCTGTGAGATTTTGTTTTGTTTGGAACCGAATCCCCGTTCCTGTTATTATTCTTTCTAAGCCTAAATAATAGTTTCTATAATTATGTACAACGCACACATGCAAAAATGTACATGTGAAAGGAGAAGATTATATCTGTGGCATACTACATAATTCGTATATCTTTTTTCAGATAAAATAATTTATATGGCATTTTCCTTTACCAGTGTTAATACATATCTGTTTAAATGTTTGTTTCGCTGAACTGCATTACTCAATAAATTCCACAGAATAGAATTGTTGGTATGAAGTTAATATTAACCAGCTGCACCGTCACTTTTCACAGCTCAATTGAAAATAGTTAGAAAATGAATTTGTACTGTTAAATTAATATTTTAAAATTTGTTGTTTTAAGAGAGACGTTTCTTCAGCAGATAATTATTTCTATTTATTTCTTATGAACGCTTTTAAAATTGTTCGCTTTGTATCTACAAAAGTCTTGCTCGTAGTTTTATTGATACCAATCATTCGTTTTTGAGGACGGGTGAACGGAATCAAGATATACAGGCTGAAGAAAAGACGCCGCACTTGGGATCGACTTGCAATTCCTCATCCAGATTCAAGACAAAAGTTTATCTAGTAAAATCAGATCGGATGCGTTTTGGAAATACAAGTATGAAGACAAGGAGCTGGCAACACTGTTACATCGTGCAGTGCATCGGAATGTACAGAGGAACATGGATGACCAAACACTACCGTACCAGCCGCGATAGCTTACTAGCAGAGTGCTGGGACATCAAACCCACATCCATCATGGAGCTATGGTTCGAAATCTCCAAAGTTTACCTTTGCATTTTTAGACGTGCGTTCCCTAGTTGTTTTCCTCTACAAGCACGGCATGATTTAGTTACATGGCAATGTCCTTTCACATGACATTGTGATCCATTAAACTGCGTGCATGTGTCTAGCAACCGTGCAGTGCAAAAGCACAAACGGTCCTTTCAAGTTTATGTAGGCCGGGTTCGATAAATACATCGATATGCTCTTGGTACTGGGTGCACGTGATAACCTAGCTGCTGCTGCTTTCTTCCGTTGCCTGGAGCAACGCTTTCGGGAAACCGATAATCGCCGTTCACAAGTAAGGGACAGAGGTCGTCCAAAGAGTAGACGTACTCGACAATGATGGACGCGATCCTTGAAATAATTCACCAATCACTTCAGCGAGGTACCCGTGGGACTGAAAGGCAGTTCCAGATATCTCAGAGACTGGTTGTTGAAGAGTAGCACGATGAAGAGCTGCATCCACACCATTACTCGTTAGCTCAACACCAGCGGTCAGAGGAGCGCATTCGGCGAATTTATAAATCACGTGATATGGACTGACAAATCTAGCTTCACTCGTGAAGGCATTTTCAACATCCAGAACAGCCATTATTGGTCGGAACACAACCCAGACGTCACTCGTGAATGTGGCTTTGAGGCACGCTTTGGTATAAGCTTGTGGCCTGGAATAGTGAGATAAGTGCTTTTGGATACATACCTACTGCAGGATGAGTTGGTTGGTTGGTTTGTTGATTGGGGGGAAGGGACCAATCAGTGACGTCATCGATCCCATCGGTTTAGGGAAGGATGGGGAAGGAAGGCCGCGCCCTTCCAAAGGGACCGACACTGCATTTGACTGCAATTTAGGGAAATCACGGAAAACATAAATCAGGGTGGCCGGACGCGGATTTGAACTGTCGTCATCCCGAATGCCAGTCCACTGTACTAACCACTGCGCCGTATAGTTCTGTGCGGACGAGTTGAATGCATCCCTGTATAGTACGTTTCTTTGCAATACGTCGCCTGACGCATTATGGAACGTTTCGCTTGGTGTTCGGTGACAGCTATCGTTTCAGCAAGATGGTTCTCCACCACGTTTTAAAATGTATGTGCGCAACAATTTAAATGAAGCGTTCCCTGGAAAATGGATTGGTCATGGAGATCCAATGTTCTGGCCTGACGTCCGTCAGACCTTAATTTGCTAGAGTTTTATTTGTGGCGACATTTAAAGAAACAGTTTTATAGTACTCCACCCCGAGTAGCTCGCTTGAATGCCTCTTCGGAAATGTGTGTTGCATAGGGTGCAGAAAACTGTGATACGCGAGTGGCGAAGTGTTTACAAGCGCAAGATGGTTGCTTTGAGCGTCTTCTCTAGAATGTACGGTTCTCGTTTTCGTACGCACCAGTTCTGTGAAGATAAGCCTCGACGTGAAACTTACGGAACGGAATTATTGTGCATAGCATAATGTACAACCTAGTGTGATCTACCTATTGTGTTTTTGTACCTATATTGGCTTCATTTGTGTCGTGGACGAAGCAAAGCGTTTTCTTACGTCTGTAAGAAGCTCATGTTATGTTTTAGTGTTTAAGTAAAGGTAAAAGAAATACACAAGACACCGTATTGTGGAGGTGTAAATTGTATACAATTTCATACTTAAACTGAAAAAAAAAATGTATTTCGCGAACATGACGCGAACATCGGCGAGTCTGAATATCCGTTCACAACGACACTGCATCTTCTCTCTCTTTTTATCCTCGTGTTCCTCCCAATTTCTATACGGAGAAAAAATGGAAAAAAAAACCTACAGAATGTTTTGAGAATCCTACACAGGCTCCATACTCCTCAATCAGATAGCCAGATGCATTTAGCATTTTTCTCTAAAAAGATTTGCGCCTGAAGAAAAAAAAGGGCTTACACTATAAAGCACCACAATTTGTCACCCTTACCATTCCACTTCTAAACTTCGCTCCACCCCCCCCCCCCCCCTTTTAGAGAAACAAAGATAACTGAAAGTATGAGATACTCTGACATCTGACCTCTAAACCAGATGGGTGCGTGGTGTATCTCACAGAATTAATTGGAGGTTGGGCGGTGGGGGTGAGGGCAGGAGTAATCAGGGGGGGAGACCCGGCACAGCGCAGAGTTCATGTTACTTGTTCTCGACCACGCTTCACATAGTTACAGCATTACCAGAACCTCTTTTTTTTTATCGCATTTCTGTTAAATCTGTTGGGGGACTGCGATTTACTAAACATACTGCTGTCTTGAATGAGGACGAGGAATCAAGAGCCGACCGCGAAGTGTGTCACTTTTTCTTTACTCTCCATACTAGTTGTTGTAACAGGACCAATTTTTTCTGTTGAATCGGAACCACATACGAATTGCAATTTTTCAAGTCTACTTCAGGCTTGAAACTCGAGGAAGGTACCAGCAACAGGACAGGAAAAAATGGTTATTACATTAATATAAAATTATTTTCGCAGAATTCACTAATTAATGAACAGTTATGCCTTACTTTGTCTTAATAAAGATTAGTTGCTCGCCACTCATAAACATCGACCCTTTACTTATTCGCCGTACTGTCGATTCGGAATATGTCTTTAAGGAAAGCAAAATTCTTTTACTATCACTCATACTAGTGACGTATATTCACAGCTGTGATCCTAAAACAATGTACAATTTTTGTATCATGACTAGTCGTTGGTAAATTTTCCCGATGAAGTATTCCTAAAAATGTGGAGGAGATCAGCCATTTAAAAGGATTTCCGCACTACCAGTTTACTTCGTTTGGCAATACAGAACACACTCTCAACCATGTGAATATCAGTGAGACACACATCCAGGGACTTACTTTTCATTCCCAGTGATGCATCAGCCATGTTAATTCCTCGCATCATGTGGTATGGGGATGTTTGCAGTGCAATGGTTTGGTATTAAAGTCATTGTTTTTTGAGTGCGTATGTGGGCGTATGTGGGAGGGGTGAAGAGGGGGGGGGGGGAAGGGAGGATAAAAAACAGCTGAGAATGACTGCCGTTGGCAAAACATTAACTTCCTGAGAGTATTCTTGTTTCCTTATACAGCATCTACATCTTTTAATAGTTTACAATTAATATCGTTACTAAAACAGGGAGCTTTGTGCAAGACAGCTAATACCCTAGTTGAAACCCAATAATACTCATTTAAAAGGCTGTTGTGTTACTTCTGCCAGGATCTCGTCTCCAACCTTCCAAACTACAGAAGCTCTTCTGCGGGAGTACTGGGCGTGAGTCGTGCTTCGGTAACTCAGATGGAAGAGCACTTGCCCGCGAAAGGCAAAGGTCCCGAGTTCGAGTCTCGGTCGGGCACACAATTTTAATCTGCCAGGAAGTTTCATATCAGCGCACACTCCGCTGCATAGTAAGAATCTCATTCTGGAAGCTTGTTACAGTTGGAACCAACTGCAAAGATTGCCGCCAGACGAAATGTGCGATATGCAATAATAGTAACTTAGTTCTTGTGAATGCACGAACAATCGACCTGTGGGAACGATTTTGACTCCGAGTGATGTATTGTTGTCTAGAGGTTACTGCAGTCACTGCATTATTACAACCACAGAGGAAGCTGACTGCATTTACTGATGACGCAAGTGGGTTGAAGCGGCTTTTGTTTACAAGCCGTAGTTTTGTGCAGCACAATGTGTATCCATATACATGAAATGTAATCGTAGTTTCGAATACGAACAACCATTAGCTAGAGAAGGGAATGACGATACTAAAAATTTGTGCCTGATCGGGACTGGAATCTGGATATCCCTCTTTACGTGACCTGACACCTTAATCGCTTTGGCTATGAGTGGATTTACCACAGCTAGACCAAAACTCCCTATATCGTTGTTGCTGCGTCACAACCTGTACTTGTAAGCACACTGTGTAATTTGTGTACTGTGGTGGACATACGAAGAGCGACAATAAAGTAATGAGACTGATTTTCTTTGCAAGATGTGGCAACCCTGCAGGCTTGCGAAGGCACAATATCTTTGACCTTGGTCTATAAGCTGCTTCCAGTCCAAGCAGCACATCGATGCAACTGCTCAGTCGTGAGTTGTGCTGTAATAAGTTAACAAGTGTTTGTGTCTCTCGTCACGCTAATGGAACCGCATAATACTGCGCAACGGTATACAACTTCTTTTTGCTTTAAATTTGGTGAAAACGCGACGACAACTTACGGTAAACCTCAGAATGCTTTTGGAGAGGAGGTTACGTCAAGATCTCAAGTTTTTCGTTGGCATAAAATGTTTAGTGAAGGCAGAACGAATGTTGAAGATGAAGACCGAAGTTGACGACCATCAACCTCACGGACAGATGTCAACTTGGCCAGGGTGCGTTAACTTGTACGATCTGATCGAAGATAATCCATGAAAATGATTGCAGAAAAACTCAACATCAATCGAGAAACGGTTTGTCTAATAATAACTGAAGATCTTGGTATGAGAAAGATTTGTGCAAAAATGGGCCACAAAAATCTCACACCACAACAGCGAGAAACACGGAAAAATGTGGCACCCGATCTGTTAGAGTAAACGGAAATAAATCCAGAATTGTTGAGCCTTGTTATCATTGGTGATGAAAATTGGTTTTTTCAGTACAATCCAGAGATAATACGTCAAAGTTTGCAATGGTGCTCAAAGGGATCACCCAGACCAAAAAAAGCTCGCATGTCAAAGTCAAAAGTGAAATGCATGCTTGTGTTCTTCTTTGGTTCCAAGAGAATTGTTCATATAGAGTGGGTGCCTCCTGGATGAACAGTTGACCAATATTACTACAAAGAAAATTTGGAACAACTTCACAAAAGACTTCTTCGTGTCCGTGCCAACATTGCTGATAATTGGATTCTGCATCACCATAATGCGCCATCCCACACTGCTCTGTCAGTACAGCAATTTTTAACCTCAGAACAAATTTTAGTACTGCCACAGCCACCTTATTCACCAGATATCGCTCCATGCAACTTTCTATTTCCAAGAGTCAAAACGGTGGTCAAGGCACACCATTTTCAAACAACGCAAGGTGTCCAAAAGCTGTGACGAGGGTCTTGGAACATATTACAGAAGATGAGTTCCAGAAATGTTACCATCGATGGCAGAAGTGCTGAAAAATGTGTTTGCAATCAGAAAGGAACTACTCTGAAGGAAACAACAATAAAGTTGCCTAAAACGGTAAGCAAAATATTTTTTTCACATCAGTCTCATTGCTTTATTGTCGCACCTCGTATGATTGAAAATCGCGGCCTGGTATCGGCCGATAAATAAGATACTACAGTGCCCCTGTAGTTATGAAGAGCGATGCATTCATGTCAGAAGGATCGTTGCAACACAGGCACTGCAATATCGTACTCATCCATATACTTCGCCTTTTATGTTTCCTTGATTTGCAGTTTTCTCTTCTTTTTCTGAGAGTTTCGTTTTGAATCTTCGCAAAAGTGAGCGTGCTGTCCATTACAAATTTTGTTGCACTTTAGTTTGATAGTAACGTCGCCGCTATTGAAAAGAAGGTCGAATCATCCGGTGTAGGTACGTTGAAATTCGAGAGGATGAATGAATGCTTGCACCTTGTAGATACAGCCAGTATCTGTCAACCAAAGGGGATTAAACTCAGCATTTAAAAGAAAGAATTGGTGGTCCTTTCTTTTTCTTACTGTCAGGCTGGATGAGGGCGGCAGCAAAGTAGGAGGCAGAGGGGAGCAGAGAAAGAGTGCACTGCCTCGCTCTTCGTGGCGGGCTCCAGAAGTGTATAAATTACCTGAGGCGCTCCATCAAGCGGTCTCGTTTTTCAGCTCATTATTTCCGCGGCGCTTGCTGATTACGGGCGCTTGGGGAAGGGGGCGGGGGCGGGGGCGGCAGGGATAGTGAGGGGTGGTGGCGAGGCGCGATGGTGCGGGCGAAAGCTCGCTGTGTCGGCGGGGCTGGGGGGGGGTGAGGGATGGGAGGATGAGGGTGGGGGTGAGGGATGATAGATTGGAAGTGGCACGCATCAGGACGCGCGCGCCGCAGCATCCATTACGGTAATTAGAAGGGTTACATGAAACATTGACTCTCTCTCCTTTCAAAAGACGCGCCCACGCGGCTCACCTCTGCCAGCAGCGGCGCTCCCAGCACATTAGGCGTGGACCAACGGGCCCGTTCTGATGTCCACTATGGAGGCCAGTTGTCGGGGCATTAGTCATCCGCAGCGGTCCGGCTAGATGTGCTCCGTGTGTAGGCTGCCACGAGGTTCGGCGACCCAGTCATCACCAAATACTTTTCTCACAACCAGCAGAACCGTTTAAAGAAATCACAAGGCGGTCTGAAATGGTGCAGACCATTGTCGTTGTTGTGGTTGTTTTTGTCACAGATGTGGTGTTCACACTGGTTTGATGCAGTTCCTCGCCATAATCCATCCTGTGGAAGTCGCTCTCTCTCTCTCTCTCTCTCTCTCTCTCTCTCTCTATATATATATATATATATATATATATCACCAGGAGAAGATGGCATCATCGCGGAAATCTGGAAGTTACAAGACCCAGAACTCACCAAAGACATCCACAGGATCTTGGAAGACATCTGGAAGACCATGAAAATTCCTGACGACTGGAAAACTGCCCTGATACACCCACTACACAAAAAAGGTGACAAGATTGACCCGAACAACTACAGAGGAATATCCCTACTACCGGTGACATACAAGATCCTCTCTAAAGCTTTACTGAACAGACTAGAATGCCAGACCGACCACTTGATTGGGGAATACCAAGCAGGCTTCCGTAAAGGGCGGCCTTGTGCGGAACAAATTGGTACCTGAAAATGATTTTACAACACAAACAGAACCTGATCGTTACCTTTGTTGACTTCAAAAAGGTGTACGACTCTATCGACCGGAAAACTCTCTTCAAAATTCTAGCAGAATACAAAGTAGACAACAAAACACGGGCTATCATAGAGCAAACTTTAACCAACACGACCTCCAAAGTAAAGTTCTGTGGGGAACTGTCAGAGCCCTTTGAAATTCACACAGGTGTCCGACAAGGCGATGGCCTCTCACCTCTCCTTTTCAATCTGGTGTTAGACAATGTCATAAAAGAATTGGAAACATCACAACAGGGGATAACCTTAGGAAATCTACAGATTAAATGCCTGGCTTTTGCAGACGATTTGGCGATTGTCACGAAAGGTATAAAAGAAACAAAAGACGCTATTGAAAAACTGCACTAAATCGCTTCCAAAACTGGACTACAGATCTCTTACGTAAAGACACAGTTTATGAGCACAAAGAAACTCTCATCTCTGAACACAAAGTATGGCACGATTTACAAAACGGCAAACTTCAAATACCTCGGCGAAACACTACAAATGAGTGGACATAACAGAGACTCAAACGAAGAAAGAAAGACTAAACTGGACAAGGCATACAAAGTAGTGTGGAATCATTACAATAAGAAGTCTATCTCACAGAAAGCCAAATTACGCCATTACGACACGGTGGTGCTCCCCGAGGCACTTTATGCAGCAGAGACCACACTAATCCTAGGGCATACACGTATCAGACAATTAGAAAATGTAGAACGGAAAATACTTAGGAAAATATTTGGCGCAACTAACAACAATGGAATATGGATCAAGAAACCTACAGAGGAACTGTACAAACATACGGAGACAATCACAGAAAAGATTAGAAAACGCAGACTACTATTCTATGACGCCTATACAGAATGCCATCACACAGGCTGAACAAACAGATCTTTGACTGGGTAACCACTAGAAACAACAAATGGGTGGCAGAGGTAGAAAACGACCTGAACCAACTCAACATAACAGCAGACACAATAAACGACAGAATAAAATTCAGAAACATCATTAAGAAAAGTAAACTACATGATATACAATGTGACAAACGAACAGGTATAAAATGGACCGAAGAACGCAAGCAAGATCACAGCCAGAAGATGAAAGAAATATGGGCAACCAAAAAGGCAATCAACATGAAGCCGAAGACACAAAGCCGACAAGAAGCATGGACAGAGGACCGGAAACAGAAACACAGCGAGCGAATGAGGGAAGTTTGGGCAGCAAGGAAGGCAGCAAAAGGAACTGGCCATGTAGTTTAGTCCAAATGCGCTCTTTAAGGGCAAAACACCGATAATACCGATATATATATACAAACCCTATATATATATATATATATATATATATATATATATATATATATATATATATATATATATATTTATTTATTTATTCTTCTTCTTCATGTGCCGTCTCCTCTAAGAAGGTTGGCTGTCATCATGGCAATTTCTGATCTTGATTTGGCTGATCTAAGGAGTTCTGACGTTGAGCAGTTGTACCAATTTTTTAAATTGTCAATCCAGGATGTCCGTCTTCTACCCCTCGTTCTCTTCCCACAAATTTTCCCTTCTAGTATTATTTGCAATATTTTGTAATTTACTCCCCTAATAACATGGCCTAAATATTGTAGCTTCCTTACTTTAATAGTTTTAATTAATTCTTTTTCCTTTCCCATTCTTCTTAGGACATCTTGATTAGTAATCCTCGACACCCAACTAATTCTAAGTATTCTTCTATATGCCCACATTTCAAAAGCTTCTAAACTGTTCATGTCCTTCTTTTTCAATGTCCACGCTTCCATTCCGTATAGTAATTTTGAGAATACATAGCATCTTAGCAACCTCATTTTTGTGTTTAAACAAATGTCTCTCGAACAGAATGCATTTTTCATCTTATTAAAGATACTTCTGGCCTGTCCTATTCTCGATTTAATTTCTTCTGAGCTTTCAATCTCCTCATTTACAATTGTTCCGAGATATTTAAATTTACGTACTTGATCGACTCTTTCCCTATTGATTGTAAGATTTTCTTGTTGGTGTGTTTTAGATATCACCATGAACTTAGTCTTGCTTACGTTAAGAGTCAAGCCAAATTCTTCACTTTTTTCTGCGACTTTGTCAAGAAGTAATTGTAGATCTTTGAGGTTTCCAGCTAGTAGTGCAGTGTCATCAGCAAACCTAACATTGTTAATGTTTAGCCCATTCACTTTAATGCCAGCTATTTCACCTGATAGAGCTGCCTGGAATATGTCTTCTGAATACATATTAAACAATAAGGGTGAGAGAACGCAACCTTGTATCACACCCCTCTTTATTTCTATATCATTCGATAACTCATTTTCTACCTTCACGGTTGCGGTTTGATTGTAGTAGAGGTTATATATAATGCGGATGTCTTTCTTATCAAGTGTTTTCTTTTCTAACAATTCTATGAGATGATCATGACGAACTTTGTCAAATGCTTTATTATAATCCAGGAAGCACACATATAGTGGCTGATTAACCTCCATACATCGTTGCGCTAATATGTTAAAAGCAAACAATGCTTCTCTTGTACCGAGGGAACTTCTAAAACCGAATTGTGTTTCACTTATACCTTCTTCTACTTTTTTGTATATTCGTTGGTGTATAACTTTTAGAAATATCTTTAAGGTGTGACTCATTAAGCTTATTGTACGGTGATCATTACAAGTTTTGGCATTAGCCTTTTTGGGTAATGTAACAAAGGTAGATGTCAACCAATCCCTAGGAATAATTCCCGAATTACAAATATCATTAAACAACTGTACAAATATATCTATATGGTCTATTCCTATGAGTTTCAGGATGTCATTTGGTATATATATATATATATATATATATATATATATAGGGTGTTACAAAAAGGTACGGCCAAACTTACACGAAACATTCCTCACACACAAATAAAGAGAAGATGTTATATGGACATGTGTCCGGAAACGCTTAATTTCCATGTTAGAGCTCATTTTAGTTTCGTCAGTATGTACCGTACTTCCTCGATTCACCACCAGTTGGCCCAATTGAAGGAAGGTAATGTTGACTTCGGTGCTTGTGTTGACATGCGACTCATTGCTCTACAGTACTAGCATCAAGCACATCAGTACGTAGCATCAACAGGTTAGTGTTCATGTGTTCATCACGAACGTGGCTTTGCAGTCGGTGCAATGTTTACAAATGCGGAGTTGGCAGATGCCCATTTGATGTATGGATTAGCACGGGGCAATAGCCGTGGCGCGGTACGTTTGTATCGAGACAGATTTCCAGAACGGAGGTGTCCCGACAGCAAGACGTTCGAAGCAATTGATCGGCGTCTTAGGGAGCACGGAACATTCCAGCCTACGACTCGCGACTAGGGAAGATCTAGAACGACGAGGACACTTGCAATGGACGAGGCAATTCTTCGTGCAGATGACGATAACCCTAATGTCAGCGTCACAGAAGTTGCTGCTGAATAAGGTAACATTGACCACGTCACTGTATGGAGAGTGCTACGGGAGAACCAGTTGTTTCCGTACCATGTAAAGCGTGTGCAGGCACTATCAGCAGCTGAGTGGCCTCCACGGGTTCACTTCTGCGAATGGTTCATCCAACAATGTGTCAATCCTCATTTCAGTGCAAATGTTCTCTTTACGGATGAGGCTTCATTCCAACGTGATCAAATTGTAAATTTTCACAATCAACATGTGTGGGCTGACGAGAATCCGCACGCAATTGTGCAATCACGTCATCAACACAGATTTTCTGTGAACGTTTGGGCAGGCATTGTTGGTGATGTCTTGATTGGGCCCCGTGTTCTTCCACCTACGCTCAATGGAGCACGTTATCATGATTTCACACGGGATACTCTACCTGTGCTGCTAGAACATGTGCCTTTACAAGTACGACACAACATGTGGTTCACGCGCGATGGAGCTCCTGCACATTTCAGTCGAAGTGTTCGTACAGTTCTCAACAACAGATTCGGTGACCGATGGATTGGTAGAGGCGGGCCACTTACATGGCCTCCACGCTCTCCTGACCTCAACCCTCTTGACTTTCATTTATGGGGGCATTTGAAAGCTCTTGTCTACGCAACCCCGGTACGAAATGTAGAGACTCTTCGTGCTCGTATTGTGGCTGTGATACAATACGCCATTCTCCAGGGCTGCATCAGCACATCAGGGATTCCATGCGACGGAGGGTGGATGCATGTATCCTCGCTAACGGAGAACATTTTGAACATTTCCTGTAACAAAGTGTTTGAAGTCACGCTGGTAGATTCTGTTGCTGTGTGTTTCCATTCCATGATTAATGTGATTTGAAGAGAAGTAATAAAATGAGCTCTGACATGGAAAGTAAGCGTTTCCGGACACGTGTCCACATAACATATTTTCTTTCTTTGTGTGTGAGGAATGTTTCCTGAAAGTTTGGCCGTACCTTTTTGTAACATCCTGTATACACTGAATCCCCAAAGAAACTGGCATAGCGATGACTATTCCAATAGAGAGATATGTAAACAGGCAGAATATATCTCTGCATTCGGCAACGCCTCTACAGCGTGTCTCACCTAACTCTGCCGTCTCAAATATCTCTGGACCAGCAATAGATATTCAAAAACGCATTTCACCAGCATGAACCTATGGCAGAGACTTAGGAAACCTAATACTATGCGAAATTTTAAAACGTAAACAAATACTATTTTCAACACAAACTTACGTATTTTTAAATATAACCCTCCCCTACTATTTCGTGTGTTATCAATAGCATGAAACGTCAGAAAAATAATAGTGTTGGTTGCATCGCAATACGTCAATTACATCCAGAGAAATTGCGAAGCGGAGTTGACGCTTGAAATAATGAAGCACACAGCCAGTGCACGTTCTGAGACTCAAGTGTGCTCCTCACGCTGCCTGTTGCAGGGGCTCACACAGTGGGAAGGTATGCACAATCCACAAAAGTAAACAAGTAACACGTCCAATGAATATTGTAAATGTATGTTTATTCTAGCGAAATGACAAGTAGAGCTCTAATTAGAGATAACATTCTTGAATTCACTTTGATAAACACATTTAGTAGTGCCCTGTCGGAAACAGAAACTGTATTCTCGTGCATTACATCCAGCATAGAAAATACCCCCACGTATTGACCAATGAAACTGTGTCACGTCAACATACACTCCTGGAAATGGAAAAAAGAACACATTGACACCGGTGTGTCAGACCCACCATACTTGCTCCGGACACTGCGACAGGGCTGTACAAGCAATGATCACACGCACGGCACAGCGTGTAGGGAAGCAGCCTACTCACGCTGTAGTAAATTCACATCAGTTTCCATTGTGTGCCAGCCAGTCTGCTGTAACTAGCTCTGACGTCATAAATGTTGCGCAATACCTTAAAATTCAAGCAAATGATCTAAAACTTTTCCAGCATGTAAGGAATAATACTAAATTAATGTGTATTAAATATCAGTTCGATAACTTCAGCCATTTTTGTAATTTGGACGTTTTTCTAAAAAAATAATTGGCGCAACAGAAAGGAGCTAGAGACTTCAAAATTTATATTTAGACTCATCTTTCATAATGATTTAATAAAAACAGTACTTTGGATTTCACAGGTTAAGACCTTAGTGGAAATTCATGATTTTCTGGTTTTCATCTCAAAACTGAAGGAAGCAAGATAGATTAAGTAGGCTAATGAATAAGACTAGGATGTTTAGATTTAAATAGGTTGGAGGTCCGCTATGACTATGAAGATGTGAAAAGTTTCTTTCGAATACCTATAAAATTATAGCGATAGCGGATCTCAAAAGGACCAGTTCAGAGCTCATATGCTGCGTGCAGCGTAACTTAATTATTTCTCTCGCCCAAGATATTTAACTTAGCCACGTCATAATTTTATTATAAATACTTACCTGCGTGCTAAATGCACGATTAAATTAACAGCTTCATAAGCCATCAGCAAAAGAAGCTATAAATTATTATGTAACTTGAAGTGGTGCGTTACTAGCCCAGCGGCCAGTCGTGAGAGCCAAGTTAGAGCCGGCGTTCTCTTAGCCGTCCGCACCGAGGCTATATATATAAGAGCACTGCGCGAGTAAGGAAGGCCCCAGTTCTCTCCAGACGCTGAATAGCACGTCAGCTGTGTCGGGAGTCGCTTCGCTACGGTAGCGCTGCTACAAACTGCCTCGGGTGCCGTATTGAGTTACGATGTATACGCGTAACTGTGAAAACATTTCAAATGAAGGATTATTTTTGGAATGATTTTCATTATCTAGCTTCAGTTTGCGTGTTGTTGTATTTTCACGTGCCGTCGCGGTACAGACATTCTAGCAATCATTTTAGCGTGGCGTTTGATGAGATTTTCTCATCAAATTTTGGCGAGCATTCTTTTGACATTCAATTCGGACCTTTATAGTTGCATCATCGCATTAGACTCTGAACTGCTCTGGTTGTTAGGTTGCTGGGATAATAGTGATGTTATCAGTGAATTTCAGAATATACTCAACTATTTTGGAAAATTGTTTTTGATTAGAAATCCCGAACAATCTCCTACTTCTTCAGAGCTATAAGCTGCAGCTATAATAATATTCTCAGGTTAAGTGGGCACTAGGAACTCTCTTTACAGGCTCCACGTTTCGTTAAATCACTTTCTGGGTGCCAAAAAGCAAAGAGAGAGCCAGTGTTGAGAACGGCGAAAGACAGCATTATACAACATTCCAAAAGCCGGGAAGTGCAGTGTTTTTCCCACATTTAAATAACAAACTTTATTTCACAAGCAATTTGCTTACTCACTCGCCGCCCCACATATGGTGCATCGGCCGGGAAATCAACTAAGTGAAAGTGATTTTTAACTATTCGGATTCGCGAGTGAAATGCGACACGCAACTGAGTATAGAACAGTGAAAGTGTTACATAGGCAGGTGGACAACGCAGTTGAATCAACAACGCATCTAGATTGACGGAGCTGGCACTGAGTCTAGCGGTGCTGCCGGCATCGCGAGAAGCCAGTTTCGCCGTACCGCAGTCGTCCGCCACAGCAGCCGGGGGCCGCGCCTGCAGTTACGGGCCACGTAAACACACCACAGCCGTCGGAGTGCCGTCTGCAGTTCAACGTGCCACGTCGCATCAGGAATCCTGGTACGCCGCGCCGGCTACGGCAACGTCGGGCAGAAGGAATTAAGTTAAGTGAAAAGCTGTTAAAAATTTTACTAACCTGCACTAAAAGACTGTCTGCGATGGAACCGCCAAAAGAAACTGAGGTTAAGCTTAAATCAGAACCTATGTCTGTTGAAGGAACTGTAAATCCAGACAACGGTTCAAGTGTAAATATGCATAAAAGTGGTAATGTTAAAGTAAAATATGAAGTATTATCTCTTGACAGTAGTGTGGGAAGGGGTAATGATTCAATAATAGAGACCCCTGTAGTAAAGCAGAAAGTAGAAATTGTAAATTTATTGGATGATTGTTTCTCTGATGAATTAAAAATGAAGCAGTCATCAGAGATGGTAGAGTTTAAGAAGGAGAAGTTAGATAGGACTAACCAATCAGAAGTTTCATTTAATTTTGATGATTCTGGTGTTGGAGCTAGTTTTTCGTCACCTGAGTGTGATAAAAAGCCAGCTAGTGAGCAACCCAAAAATGCTGGGGCTGTTGATCTAAATGTTATATTACAAGCAATCGCTGCCAGTAATGCACAAATGACAGCTGAATTAAAATCTGATATAATTGAGGTAAATAACAGGATTGTGGCCAGTCAAACTAATTTTAATAAACGATTGGAGGTAATGGACGATACCTTCAAGGCTGGTTGCAATAAGTTGAAAGAGGATCTAGACAGTTTGAATTATAAAATTGATTACAACCATGAGGATATTAAGAAAAAGGTTGCTCAACAATTTTCTGAAATGTATAAAACAGTTAAATCTGAAGTTGCTGAGGTTCGCAAAGACTTCCAAATGGAAGATGCGAAGCTGGAGCACAAATTAACAGAAAAGATCGAGTCGGAATCTGAACTGTGCTCAGATAGATTTAAAGATGTTAATATTAAAGTAAACATATGTCAAGCAGACGTAGATGCAATCAAAAGTGATACTACTCATATTGTACAAAGAGTAGATAATGTTGAATTGAGAGTAGAAAATATCAGTACTAACATTGCTAACATTGAGAGTAAAGTAGCTTCAGTAACTTCTGGTAATGGTAGTGTACAACAAGTTGTAGCTGCAAACGCCGCATTTATCGGGTGTCGGCAGTTCTTGCGGTTTGATCCAGATAAAAATATCCACCCGCTAGATTTCTGGAACGATTTTGAAGATGTAATTCCACCAAATTGGTCTGAACGAGAGAAAATCTCATTTATTAAAAGCCATTTAGCAGGTGACGCCTTGCGTTGGTCCGCTGATGTTATGTTGAAGTGTAAAACTTTAGCGGAGTTTAAAACAGCTTTCATTAATGAATATTGGTTTAGTAATAAGCAAAATGAAGTGTTAAGAGAATTTTGGAGTGGAAAACGCTTCAGTGCAGGCAAGGAATCAATTAAAGAATTTGCTAGGTCATGGATTTCACGTTTGTCACATTTGGCGGAAAAGCTAAAGCCAGAAATGATTATATTAGGTCTTGAAGCCAAACTGCCATGGTATTGGCAAACCAGAATTATATCGGCCCCTAGAGACAATCTTGATCGTTTCATTGAATATTTGGAACGTGTAGAACGTGTTGCTTCCAATGAGGAGCAGGCACGTAATAACAGAAATGCCACTAACAATAATAGTAATTTTAGGAATGAGCAAAATGGTAAGGTAAACATCAGAACAGTAGCTATTCGCCATCCTAAGAGAGGTAGGAATTGGGGAAATAATTATCAGAACCAACAATGGCGTCCAAGAGATAATAATTTTGCTCCGAACAGAAATATGCACGTAAACAACAGTACGGAAAGCAATGCTGTGCCAGTCAATTATAATGAAACTAAAGAAAACAGCAATAGGCCGAGGCAGGAAAACTAGTTCCCGTCTATGAGGACACTGGCGCTCACCAGGCGGTTACTTTTCCTAAGCCAGTAGTTAAGGGAATTGGTAAGACAGATCAGAATACTCAAACTGAACATGTGGATGAAGAGTCGGTAGCATCTAAAGATACAACAGAAATATTAGATCACTCACAGTATTTGATAGATACCGTGTTAGAAACGCTTTCTAAGTGGGAAGAGAAAGAGAAGGCACAGCAGTGTAACAATAGGGAAGAGCTACAAAATATTGAATTGACAGGTGAAGAAGCAGAAGAAATTCATGCTTATATTTACGATGAGGATGATGTGCTCTTATCTAAAGTGCCTGTGCAGGATGTTGATAATGTACTAATAGACTTAGGACAGGAGATAAGTGAGAATGTAGAGGGTAGGCTGTTGAGGGTCGATGAACCCAGTAGCTGTGACCAGTTGTTACTTGAGAAGGAAACCGACGATAATGGTGAAAGTGGTTTAGCTGTAACTAGTGCTATGCCCGGTCTGGAGACGCAGAATCGCTCAGACTACAGTAATTTGGGTTATGTTCAGCAAACGAAATGTAATGAAGTCGTGCGGTGTTTCGATTTAAAATTAATAGACCGACTGGAAAAGGCAGCTGCAAATGTAATTCAGGAAACCCCTACACACTGTGACCTAAAGATAATGAAGACAGATGTCAATCACTTTAGTTGGAGGCAAATCCAAAAGGAACTACTAGATGAATTTGAGGAACCACCTGTACAACCTAGAATAAGCCACCCTATAATAATAGTGAATATGTTGGGCATCAATGTACGTTGTCTCTTAGACAGTGGAAGTGAGGTGAGTGCAATATCTCAGTCCTTCTTTGATGCATTACCTGGTAAAGACAAGCTTACGGTAATGAGGGTATCAGGACTAAGAATAATTGGTGCTACTGGCAAGGTATCAAAAACGGTAAAGCAAGAAGCTTTACTACCCTTTAACATTAATGGTAATTTAATTGATCATCCATGTTTAATTGTAAACAATCTCAGTATTGAGGTTTTAATTGGCATAGATTTCTTGTCAAAATATCAGAGTGTTGTTGACTTTGAAAGAAGCCAGTTAAAAATGGTCTTACCAATAACCGGAGTAATTATAGTACCTTTTAGTGATAAACATGTAGTAACTGATGATGAAACTTGGGAGCTGCCTATACGAGTTCTGAAAAATAGGAGGTCTTGGGACAAAGGTGTTAATCCTAGTAACAATAAGCTGAACACAGAAGAAAAAGAAGTAGCAATTATTTTAGACAAGATAGAAGCTAAATTGCAGGAAATCAATAAAATTTCAGCCAATCAAAAGGAAGAACTGAGACAGGTTCTAAAGAGGCATCATAAGGTATTTTCAGATCGACGTGGAAGATTCATAGGCAGCCAATGAAGGCTGTAGGGAGGAGGTTGTTCTGTAACCTCTACACAGTGTGGCAGCTGTGCAGTCCCAGCTGTGTGAGATCTTCTTTCCCTTTCAGGTCTCACTCATTCTTCATCTTTCCTGTCCACAAAAATTTCGACTTCTTCTTTCATACTAAAAATTTTCCGTCATGACTATCAAGTCAGCATTCAGCCAATGAAGGCTGTAGGGAGGAGGTTGTTCTGTAACCTCTACACAGTGTGGCAGCTGTGCAGTCCCAGCTGTGTGAGATCTTCTTTCCCTTTCAGGTCTCACTCATTCTTCATCTTTCCTATCCACCAAAATTTAGATCTCTTCTTTCAGACATGAAATTTTTCTGTCATGACTATCAGGCCATGAGTTATGTTACCATTCTATCTACCGATCAGTGAAGAAAAATACCTAATGTGACAAACCTAATAGTGACAAACAATAGAGAAGTATGACGTAATTAAGATACAAATGTATTTGAGTAACAATTATGTGTAGTACTCTGGTAATATAGTAAGTACAAAGTGGTGTTTGGTTGGAAATGGTCCATCAACAGTAATTTAAAGAGATGTATGAATTCGTGTACAAGCAGAATCTGAAGTGGTAATGAAACCTAGTGGATACATTAGAGCTAACTAATAAATAATAAGAAAGAGATTGCTAAGTGTTATGAAAAATATGCAGATAAGTTGTAAGTTTAAACTCACCTGATGTAGCAAGGAAAGGCAGTGTAATAGAAGTGAGCAGTGTTTGTGGTTGAGTCGTGAAGGACACGTCCCTGAAGTATTTATAAGGTTGGAGCTGGCCATTATTTTAGTGTAGTGTGTGACAGGATACACCTACACGTATTGAGGTTATGAGTTGGAGGCGTGAATGCGACCATAGGTACCCTTATGTTAGATGAGACAGAGCAGCTCATGGTGTCCTATAGGTTTAAGGAATTTAGCATTACGCTCGTCCATAATTACTTGATGCACTTTAGTGGTAGGTCTGAGAGAGACTACCTGAGGTTTCAGCGTCCGATCGAGTGGAAATGGATTGCCGTGTGAGCAAACTAATCAGCTGCAATACACTATGAATATGAAATAAATGTGCTATCCTATGCTTTAAATATTAATACAGTGAGTGTTAAATAAGTACATACACTAGCAAAATAAATAAGTAACATAATGGCAGACGTGAAACATTAATTTTAGCTCAGCATAAATACACTTCAAAGTAAGTAAGTACCTAATCGCAGATGTGGAACTAACACAACAGCAGAGGACCATTAAGTGGATTTTGTAGGCAACTAAACGTAGTGTGTTTTGAACACTCAGGACTGTACTATTACCAAACGTTACTCACATATACAAAGAAGCTGAGAAAACAACCACTAATCATACTCATACTATCTCTAAGAATAAGATAATCAAAGATGATTCAGTTAAGTGCTTAATATACAAATGTCAGGAATGTACCGAGCATTGGTTCAGTGTTCCGGCCCAGAAATAATAAATTGACGTTAAATAGGATTCATGATTGTATGCCATGAGCATAGATTTTCTCTAGTACATGACTAACGGCGTTTTGAGCCATTTATTTACCGATTTTATGACATTTAAGTAACCGCAAGAGTAATGTTGAAAAAAAATTCTGTTAACTTTGTTCCAGTAATATATTGGAAGTTAAAATGTATATATCCCCATTTCATTGTGACCCACCCTTAGATATTAAGTGAACAGAGTCTGAGGCACTCTTTTGTTTGTTCTACAGGACAAACCAGATAATGGCAGCCTGGTAGCTGCGTGAAAGCGTGGAGTGACTTGGACACAACTCACAGTGACCCTCCCCTTTCCCCCATGTAAGTTAGAGAGAACGTGAAGGACGCACGCCATAGCAACTTCCCCTCCTCTACCCTTGTGAATGGAAGTGTAGGACGCCAGCCAAAGCGGCTACAACCACGTGTGTAAAAATTATTTGTGAACTTTCTTTCAGGTTTAGAAAAGACTGCTAAGAGATAATCATCTGTTTATGTATCATGTTATTTTCTTTGAATTTGTGTATGTAAAAATGTATTTAATGTATTTAATGGGTCTAAGATTTTCATAATTTTTCAATTATTATGTGTTTGTTGGTCTAAGGCAATATGTATGCCGAAATATTTCAGTGACTTCGCTTAAAATTTTGAGTACTGACATTGTTTAAAAGGCAGTGAACATGCCCACAATTTAAATAATTAATGTAGATAATCAGTTTTCTTTAATGTTTCTACATGTTTATATTTCAATTTTGATTTTTATAGGGAGTTAAATTGTACTCTTGCTTCCCTTTTTGTAATTAAATTTTTTTTTCATTCATTAACATTCATATACAAAAAATTTAGGTAGAGGGTGATGTAGGGAAGCAGCCTACTCACGCTGTAGTAAATTCACATCAGTTTCCATTGTGTGCCAGCCAGTCTGCTGTAACTAGCTCTGACGTCATAAATGTTGCGCAATACCTTAAAATTCAAGCAAATGATCTAAAACTTTTCCAGCATGTAAGGAATAATACTAAATTAATGTGTATTAAATATCAGTTCGATAACTTCAGCCATTTTTGTAATTTGGACGTTTTTCTAAAAAAATAATTGGCGCAACAGAAAGGAGCTAGAGACTTCAAAATTTATATTTAGACTCATCTTTCATAATGATTTAATAAAAACAGTACTTTGGATTTCACAGGTTAAGACCTTAGTGGAAATTCATGATTTTCTGGTTTTCATCTCAAAACTGAAGGAAGCAAGATAGATTAAGTAGGCTAATGAATAAGACTAGGATGTTTAGATTTAAATAGGTTGGAGGTCCGCTATGACTATGAAGATGTGAAAAGTTTCTTTCGAATACCTATAAAATTATAGCGATAGCGGATCTCAAAAGGACCAGTTCAGAGCTCATATGCTGCGTGCAGCGTAACTTAATTATTTCTCTCGCCCAAGATATTTAACTTAGCCACGTCATAATTTTATTATAAATACTTACCTGCGTGCTAAATGCACGATTAAATTAACAGCTTCATAAGCCATCAGCAAAAGAAGCTATAAATTATTATGTAACTTGAAGTGGTGCGTTACTAGCCCAGCGGCCAGTCGTGAGAGCCAAGTTAGAGCCGGCGTTCTCTTAGCCGTCCGCACCGAGGCTATATATATAAGAGCACTGCGCGAGTAAGGAAGGCCCCAGTTCTCTCCAGACGCTGAATAGCACGTCAGCTGTGTCGGGAGTCGCTTCGCTACGGTAGCGCTGCTACAAACTGCCTCGGGTGCCGTATTGAGTTACGATGTATACGCGCAACTGTGAAAACATTTCAAATGAAGGATTATTTTTGGAATGATTTTCATTATCTAGCTTCAGTTTGCGTGTTGTTGTATTTTCACGTGCCGTCGCGGTACAGACATTCTAGCAATCATTTTAGCGTGGCGTTTGATGAGATTTTCTCATCAAATTTTGGCGAGCATTCTTTTGACATTCAATTCGGACCTTTATAGTTGCATCATCGCATTAGACTCTGAACTGCTCTGGTTGTTAGGTTGCTGGGATAATAGTGATGTTATCAGTGAATTTCAGAATATACTCAACTATTTTGGAAAATTGTTTTTGATTAGAAATCCCGAACAATCTCCTACTTCTTCAGAGCTATAAGCTGCAGCTATAATAATATTCTCAGGTTAAGTGGGCACTAGGAACTCTCTTTACAGGCTCCACGTTTCGTTAAATCACTTTCTGGGTGCCAAAAAGCAAAGAGAGAGCCAGTGTTGAGAACGGCGAAAGACAGCATTATACAACATTCCAAAAGCCGGGAAGTGCAGTGTTTTTCCCACATTTAAATAACAAACTTTATTTCACAAGCAATTTGCTTACTCACTCGCCGCCCCACAAGCGGACACACCAGGAACCGCGGTGTTGGCCGTCGAATGGCGCTAGCTGCGCAGCATTTGTGCACCGCCGCCGTCAGTGTCAGCCAGTTTGCCGTGGCATACGGAGCTCCATCGCAGTCTTTAACACTGGTAGCATGCCGCGACAGCGTGGACGTGAACCGTATGTGCAGTTGACGGACTTTGAGCGAGGGCGTATAGTGGGCATGCGGGAGGCCGGGTGGACGTACCGCCGAATTGCTCAACACGTGGGGCGTGAGGTCTCCACAGTACGTCGATGTTGTCGCCAGTGGTCGGCGGAAGGTGCACGTGCCCGTCGACCTGGGACCGGACCGCAGCGACGCACAGATGCACGCCAAGACCGTAGGATCCTACGCACTGCCGTAGGGGACCGCACCGCCACTTCCCAGCAAATTAGGGACACTGTTGCTCCTGGGGTATCGGCGAGGACCATTCGCAACCGTCTTCATGAAGCTGGGCTACGGTCCCGCACACCGTTAGGCCGTCTTCCGCTCACGCCCCAACATCGTGCAGCCCGCCTCCAGTGGTGTCGCGACAGGCGTGAATGGAGGGACGAATGGAGACGTGTCGTCTTCAGCGGTGAGAGTTGCTTCTGCCTTGGTTCCAATGATGGTCGTATGCGTGTCTGGCGCCGTGCAGGTGAGCGCCACAATCAGGACTGCATACGACCGAGGCACACAGGGCCAACACCCGGCATCATGGTGTGGGGAGCGATTTCCTACACTGGCCGTACACCACTGGTGATCGTCGAGGGGACACTGAATAGTGCACGGTACATCCAAACCGTCATCGAACCCATCGTTCTACCATTCCTAGACCGGCAAGGGAACTTGCTGTTCCAACAGGACAATGCACGTCCGCATGTATCCCGTGCCGGCCAGCAAGATCTCCGCATCTGTCCCCCATTGAGCATGTTTGGGACTGGATGAAGCGTCGTCTCACGCGGTCTGCACGTCCAGCACGAACGCTGGTCCAGCTGAGGCGCCAGGTGGAAATGGCATGGCAAGCCGTTCCACAGGACTACATCCAGCATCTCTACGATCGTCTCCATGGGAGAATAGCAGCCTGCATTGCTGCGAAAGGTGGATATACACTGTACTAGTGCCGACATTGTGCATGCTCTGTTGCCTGTGTCTATGTGCCTGTGGTTCTGTCAATGTGATCATGTGATGTATCTGACCCCAGGAATGTGTCAATAAAGTTTCCCCTTCCTGGGAGAATGAATTCACGGTGTTCTTATTTCAATTTCCAGGAGTGTATGTTCGAAGTGCCCTCCGTTTGCATCAATACACGTTTGCAGACGGTTAACGAGAGAGTGTTGCACAGGGGTTGCAGAGATTCTACAGATACTGCCGCACACGCCGCAGTAATACGATGTTGCCTATCCTCTACTGTCTTTGTGGGGTTTTGATACACTCTGTCTCTCATTTCGCCCCAGAGAAAGAAGTCTAATGACGTCAAGTCGGGGGACCGTGCTGGCCATCGCACACTACCTCTACTCCCCATCCACCTATTTGGAAATATCACATCTACAACGTTTCTGGCAACTTTTGCACTGTGTGCGGCCCATCTGTCATGTTCGAACTACATTGACAGACGAGTTTCCAATCCCAGATCCTCCAAGAGGAGCGCTAGTGTGTGTTGAAGAAATTATCAGTATCGCTGTCCATTCAATGTTCCATGGTAAAAATAGGGGCCTGCAATACAGTTAGCAATGATACCGCTACAAACATTGACACTCCACTGTCGATGATGAGCAACTTGGTGAATCCTATGGGGATTTTGCACGGACCAGTAGTGCATGTTCCGCAGATTCACATTACCAGCCGGCCGGAGTGGCCGTACGGTTCTAGGCGCTACAGCCTGGAACCGAGCGACCGGTACGGTCGCAGGTTCGAATCCTGCATCGGGCATGGATGTGTGTGATGTCCTTAGGTTAGTTAGGTTTAATTAGTTGTAAGTTCTAGGCGACTGATGACCTCAGAGCTTAAGTCGCATAGTGCTCAGAGAGCCATTTGAACCACATTACCATGATTTGTAAATGAAGCATCGACCGTAAACAATGTATTGCTTAACAATACAGGATTACCTTGCAACTGCTGAAGTGCAAAACGACAGAATGCAATGGGGATTCAAAGTCAGTCCCGTACAGTTCTTGGTGCAGTGAGATATTGAACGGATGAAACCGATGCCGATGCACGATTCTGCACACAATACTGTGGCTTATTTCTAGACCTCCTGCAATTTTTCGTACACCCATCTGAGGATTGTGTGCTACAGCAGCCAGAACAGCAATTCCGTTTCCATTGCCAGTCGCCGGCATTGTATCTCGAATTTTGTGGAAGCCCAGCTTACTGTTTCCGTGAGTGTCTTGCAGATGTTGCCAATGACTGAACGTGAAGGACGCCGTCGATCTGGGTAACGTTCAGCATACAGTGTCACAGCTGCGGTCGCATTTCTGTGACATTCACCATAAATTAAAATAATATTTAGTATTTCTTCATTACTGAAGCCCCGCATATCGACTAGATGACGGAAAATATAACAAGCCACAAGAAAAAAATTTTAATATGGCAACGTATGTGAATTACGATAGAGTATGAAAGCAATCCCCCCCGAGAACCAAGGACCTTGCCGTTGGTGGGGAGGTTTACATGCCTTAGCGATACAGATAGCCGTACCGTAGGTGCAACCACAACGGAGGGGTATCTGTTGAGACGCCAGAAAAACGCGTGGTTCCTGAAGAGGGGCAGCAGCCTTTTCAGTAGTTGCAGGGGCAACAGTCTGTATGATTGACTGATCTGGCCTTGTAACACTAACTAAAACAGCCTTGCTGTGCTGGTACAGCGAACGGCAGAAAGCAAGGGGAAACTACAGCCGTAATTTTTCCCGAGGGCACGCAGCTTTACTGTATGATTAAATGATGATGGCGTCCTCTTGGGTAAAATATTCCGGAGGTAAAATAGTCCCCCATTCGGATCTCCGGGCGGGGACTACTCAAGACGACGTCGTTATGACGAGAAAGAAAACTGGCGTTCTACGGATCGGAGCGTGGAATGTCAGATCGCTTAATCGGGCAGGTAGGTTAGAAAATTTAAAAAGGGAAATGGATAGGTTAAAGTTAGATATAGTGGGAATTTGTGAAGTTCGGTGGCAGGAGGAACAAGACTTTTGGTCAGGCGAATACAGGGTTACAAACACAAAATCAAATAGGGGTAATGCAGGAGTAGGTTATATAATGAATAAAAAAATAGGATTGCGGGTAAGCTACTACAAACAGCATAGTTAACGCATTATTGTGGCCAAGATAGATACGAAGCCCACGCCTACGACAGTAGTACAAGTCTATATGCCAGCTTGCTCTGCAGATGACGAAGAAATTGAAGAAATATATGATGAAATAAAAGAAATAATTCAGATAGTGAAGGGAGACGAAAATTTAATAGTCATGGGTGACTGGCATTCGGTAGCAGGAAAAGGGAGATAAGGAAACGTAGTAGGTGAATATGGATTGGGGGGAAGAAATGAAAGAGGAAGCCGCCTGGTAGAATTTTGCACAGAGCACAACTCAATCATAGCTAACACATGGTTCAAGACTCATGAAAGAAGGTTGTATACATGGAAGAAGCCTGGAGATACTGACAGGTTTCAGATAGTTTATATAATGGTTAGACAGAGATTTAGGAACCAGGTTTTAAATTGTAAGATATTTCCAGGGGCAGATGTGGACTCTGACCACAATCTATTGGTTGTGATGATGATGATGTTTGGTTTGTGGGGCGCTCAACTGCGTGGTTATCAGCGCCCGGATCTATTGGTTGTGAACTGTAGATTTAAACTGAAGAAACTGCAAGAAGGTGGGAATTTAAGGAGATGGGACCTGGATAAACTGAAAGAACCAGAGGTTGTGTAGAGTATCAGGGAGAGCATAAGGGAACAATTGACTGGAATGTCGGAAAGAAATACAGTAGAAGAAGAATGGGTAGCTTTGGTGGATGAAGTAGTGAAGGCAGCAGAGGATAATTTACGTAAAGAGACGATGGCTACTAGAAATCCTTGGGTAACAGAAGAAATATTGAACTTAATTGATGAAAGGAGAAAATATAAAAATGCAGTAAATGAAGCAGGAAAAAAGGAATACAAACGTCTCAAAAATGAGATCGACAGGAAGTGCAAAATGGCTAAGCAGGGATGACTAGAG
This sequence comes from Schistocerca cancellata, assembly GCF_023864275.1. Classification (NCBI taxonomy): domain Eukaryota; kingdom Metazoa; phylum Arthropoda; class Insecta; order Orthoptera; family Acrididae; genus Schistocerca; species Schistocerca cancellata. The sequence continues at coordinate 516,025,505 of NC_064631.1, forward strand.
GACAAATGTAAGGATGTAGAGTCTTATCTCACCAGGGGTAAGATAGATACTGCCCACAGGAAAATTAATGAGACCTTTGGAGAAAAGAGAACCACTTGTATGAATATCAAGAGCTCAGATGGAAACCCAGTTATCAGCAAAGAAGGGAAAGCAGAAAGGTGGAAAGAGTATATAGAGGGTCTATACAAGGACGATGTATTTGAGGGCATTATTATGGAAATGGAAGAGGATGTAAATGAAGATGAAATGGGAAATATAATACTCCGTGAAGAGTTTGACAGAGAACTGAAAGACTTGAGTCGAAACAAGGCCCCAGGAGTAGACAACATTCCTTTAGAACTACTGACAGCCATGGGAGAGCCAGTCCTGACAAAACTCTACCATCTGCTAAGCAAAATGTATGAGACAGGCGAAATACCCTCAGACTTCAAGAAGAATATAATAATTCCAATCCCAAAGAAAGCAGGTGTTGACAGATGTGAAAATTACCGAACTATCAGTTTAGTAAGTCACAGCTGCAAAATAATAACGCGAATTCTTTACAGACGAATGGAAAAACTGATAGAAGATCAGTTTGCATTCCGTAGAACTATTGGAACACGTGAGGCAATACTGACGACTTATCTTAGAAGCTTGATTAAGGAAAGGCAAACCTACGATTCTAGCATTTGTAGACTTAGAGAAAGCATTTGACAACGTTGACCGGCATACTCTCTTTCAAATTCTCAAGGTGGCAGGGGTAAAACACAAGGAGTGAAAGGCTATTTCCAATTTGTACAGAAATCAGATGGCAGTTATAAGAGTCGAGGAACACGAAAGGGAAGCAGTGGTTGGGAATGGAGTGAGACAGGGTTGTAGCCTCTCCCCGACGTTATTCAATCTGTATATTAAGCAATCAGTGAAGGAAACAAAAGATAAATCTGGAGTAGGAATTAAAATCGATGGAGAAGAAATAAAAGCTTTGAGGTTCGCCGATGACATTGTAATTCTGTCAGAGACATCAAAGGACTTGGAAGAGCAGTTGAACGGAATTGACAGTGCCTTGAAAGGAGGATATAAGATGAACATCAACAAAAGCAAAACGAGGATAGTGGAATGTAGTCTAATTAAGTCGGGTGATGCTGAGTGAATTACATTAGGAAATGAGACACTCAAAGTAGTAATGTAGTTTTGCTATTTGGGGAGCAAAATAACTGATGACGGTCGAAGTAGAGAGGATATAAAATGTAGACTGGCAATGACAAGGAAAGCATATCTGAAGAAGAAAATTTTTTTAACATCGAGTATGGATTTTAATGTGCGGAAGTCGTTTCTGAAAGTATTTGTATGGAGTGTAGCCATGTAAGGAAGTGAAACATGGACGATAAATAGTTTAGACAAGAAGAGAATAGAAGCTTTCTAAATGTGGTGCTACAGAAGAATGCTGAAGATTAGATGGGTACGTCACATAACTAATGAGGGGGTATGGAATAGGATTGGGGAGAAGAGAAGTTTGTGGCACAACTTGACTAGAAGAAGGGATCGGTTTGTAGGACATGTTCTGAGGCATCAAGGGATCACCAATTTAGTACTGGAGAGCTCTGTGGAAGATAAAAATCGTAGAGGGAGACCAAGAGATGAATACACTAAGCAGATTCAGAAGGATGTAGGCTGCAGTAGGTACTGGGAGATGAAGAAGCTTGCACAGGATAGAGTAGCATGGAGAGCTGCATCAAATCAGTCTCAGGTCTGAGGACCGCAACAACAATGAGAGCAATACAGCAAGACACATTTGGAGACACTTGCACCTTAAGGTAGAGCGTATCGTGGTGATATTGGTATGTTTACGGCAGGACACAGGCGACAGTGCAAGTAACCCCTGTTCTGAGCACAGTACTACGTCCGTCCTCGGTAGGTGAGTGCTCAGCGCCACACGATCTCAATCATATGGGCCCTGTTCGGTTCCCGGCTCGGTCGAAGATTTTCGCAGCTCAAGTGGTATTGTGCTGTCCTAATCATCTTTTCATCCCCATCGACGCGCAGGTCACCGAAATGGCGTGAGTCGAAAAACTTGTACCCGGTGAACGGTCGACGCGACGGGGGGCCCTAGTCACACGACATTTACGTTTACACTCAGCATAGTACTAAATGCTATGCTTTACTTCAGATACTGTGACGCCGTTGCTATAATTTACAATCCATATATTCCACAACTTATCAGGTTTAGAAACGTGAAACCAACTGCATTACCACTAATTGTATCTCTAGCTGTCATTTCGCAACAGTAAACATTATGCACAGGACATCCATCATTCTGATAGCGCATTATTTGACACATTATAAGAGCTGGACCGGTTCAAGTAAGATACAGCTCAAAAAGGGGCTAAACTATCCCCCTTTAGGAGTTCCATCAGTGAAATAAGGGCCAATGATGTGTTGTCATACAATACTACACCATACATTAACAGTCCACTGACGTAGTACGTCAATCACATCACGATTATCGGCAGCCGGTCGGGGTGGCCGAACGGTTCTAGGCGCAACAGTCTTTAACCGCGCGACCGCTACGGTCGCAGGTTCGAATCCTGCCTCGGGCATGGATGTGTGTGATGTCCTTAGGTTAATTAGGTGTAAGTAGTTTTAAGTTCTAGGGGACTGATGACCTTAGAAGTTAAGTCCCATAGTGCTCAGAGCCATTTGAACCATTTTTTTTTTTTATTATCGGCAGCATGACGTGCATGCCTGAATCTCAGGAGATGCGTTAGCTGCGCGCTTCATTTATTCCAAGCGTCAACTTCGCTTCGTAATTTCTCGAAATGTAATTGACGTATTACAATGCAACCAACGCCATTATTTTTGTAATTATTCATGCTATTGATAGCATACGAAATATTAGGTGGTGTCTATTTAAAACACACAAGTTTGTGTTGAAAATAGTATTTGTTTACGTTTTGAAATTTCGCATAGTATTTGATTTCCTAAGCCGCTGCCGTCCGTTCATGCTGGTGAAAACCGTTTATGAATATCTATTGTTGCTCCAGAGATATTTGAGTTGGCAGGATTATGTGAGACACTGTATGAGACGACAAGTGTCTGGCGCAGTTGTCATGTCGGCTACTGCTGCTACAGTGGCAGGTTATCATGATTTAAGTGAGTTTGAACGTGGTGTTATAGTCGGTGCACGAGCGATGGGACTCAGCATCTCCGAGGTAGCGGTGAAGTGGGGATTGTCCAGTGATACCGTTTCACGAGTGTACCGTGAATATCAGGATTCCGATAAAACGTCAGATCCCCGACACCGCTGCTGCCGGAAAAAGATCCTGCAAGAATGCGTCCAACGACGACTGAAGAGAATCGTTCAGCCTGACAGAAGTGCAAACCTTCCGCAAAATGCTGCAGACTTCAGTGCTGGGGCACTGTCAGAAAGCGAACCGTTCAAGAAAACATCATCGATACGGGCCCACTCGTCTAACCTTGATGACTGCCTGGGTCCGTGCACACCGATATTGGACTTTTGATGTCTCGAAACATGTTGACTGGTCGGATGAGTCTCGTTTCAAATTGTATCGTGCGAATGAACGTGAACGGGTATGGAGACAACCTCATGAATCCAAGGACCCTGCATGTCAGCAGGGGACTGTTCAAGCTGGCGGAGGCTCTGTAATGGTGTCGGGCGTGTGCAGTTGGAGTGATATGGGTCCACTGATACGTTTAGATACGACTTGGACAGTTGACACGTACGTCTGGTCACCTGCCTCCATTCATATCCATTGTTTATGCCGACGGACTTGGTCAATTCCAGTACGACACGTCCACAATTGCTACAGAGTTTCTCCAGGAACCCTCATCTGAGTTTAAACAGTTTCTATGGTAATCGAGCTCTCCAGGCATGAACATTATTGAGCATATCTGGGATGCCTTGCAACATGCTGTTCAGAAGATATCTCTACCCCCTCAGACTCTTACGTATTTATGGACAGCCCTGCAGGATTCATGTCCTCAGTTCCCTCCGGCACTATTTCAGACATTAGTCGAGTCAATGTCATGTCGTGTAGCGGCACTTTTGCGTGCTCGCGGGGGCCCTACACGATATTAGGCAGATGTACCAGTTTCTTTCGCTCTTCAGTGCACGTATCTACTGTAGTCTACACTGCTGGATGCAACATCTTCAAGTGCAAGGCATTTTCTTGAGGGCCATGTGGCAGCTACTTCATCATTGTAAGAATATAAGATAACTAACTCAGACAAACTTAAGCACACATGTCACTGTAAAGCATGCCAAATGGGTCGCATCAAATCACAGGTGGCAACACAGGTGGATCTTCTTACACGCATCATAAAGATGCAGAATGGCATCCTGCGATAGACTACCGAAAGCATCTTGCACTTTTGTTGCAACTCGGGAACGGTACGAGCGGCGTTCGATAAATAATGCAACACACTTTTTCTGAAAGAACGTTGGTTTTATTTAGAATTCCAATACACCGTCTTATTCCCCACTGTTTTGGTTAGAAATCCCCATTTTCCAAAATAATATCCATTAAGAGCGACGGTCTTATGCCACCGTACTGGGAGGACCTTTATTCCGGCATGGCACCACTCAACTGGTCGACATCAGAACCAAGGTCTTGCTGCATCAGTAACGTCCCTGTCATCCACGTACTGCTTCCCATGGACTGTACATTTCATTTGGACAAATAGACAAAATTCAGGAGGTGCGAGATCCTTTTTATAGGGTGGATGAGGAAGAGCAGTCAAGTGAAATTTTGTGAGCTCCTCTCAGGTACGCGTACTTGTGTGAGGCCCTGGGTTGTCATAGGGAGGGAGAAATCCGTTTGCATTTTTGTGGTGAAGAGCACGGTGAAGCTGTATTTTCAATTTCCTGACGGTGGCACAATACACTTCAGTGTTGATCGTTGCACCGTGACAGATGGACATCAGAGTAACCCCCTCAGAGTCCCAGAAGACCCCCGCCATTGACTTTACCGGCTGAGCGAGCGGCTTTGAACTTTCTCTTCACGGAAGAGATGTGTTAACGATCCATGGATAGACGTTTTGTCTCCGATTCGAAGTGATGAACCCACGTTTCACCGCCTGTGACGACGTTCGTCAAAATATACTCACAATCAACCTCGTAACGCGCAGGCAGTTCCTCACAGATGATCTGGCGTTGCTCTGTTTGGTCTTCTGCTAGGTGTCGAAGAACCCAGCGGTCATACACCTTCAAGTACCCCAACAGATGGACTACTGTCAGCGCTACCGGTTTTACAGTGAGGTGTTTGTTTTGAGCTGTCGACCACCTCGAGAGAGTGTGTCCACACGTTCCACCATTACAGAAGTCGCAACGTTGTGCGCCAGGCCGGCACGCGTGATATAGGAGAGGTTTTGCCAGGTTGTTGCGATGATGACATACGCCTCGCTCAACGACTCACCGTGCTTTTGTTCACTTCCAGGTCTACGTACACATTCTGCAAGCGCCTATGAATATCTGTCAAAAGAAACTCAGTGACAGCTGTCTGCTCGGAACAGGTCTCCGTTATAGACACCATTTTCAAGGCCACGTATAGCGCCGCCACCAACAGAACCTCTTGAAACCATAGGGGCTGAACCGGGAATATTCCACAATGTCTCACAACAAGTTCCACGTCTTTTGTCCGAGACTGGCTAGAAAAATATTTTGTTAAATTGCTTATTCAACACCCGTCGTACTCGTAGGCCCCGTAGAATGAGCAAATTCCCGCTTCACCATACCCCATACGTGTTCAACTGGTGGGAGATCTGGGTTGCGCACGATGGAAAGCATGTTGCGTCTCAGCAGCCATATGTGGACGTGCATTGTCCTGCTGAAAAAGCATATCATATTCGTGTCAAAGTCATGTGCATGGATAACAGCGTACATGTAGCGGGCACTTCGTACTTTATGCTGCACAACCACTAAATGTTACCGCGAATTGTAACCGATGGCCCCGAACACGACGCAGTCAGCTGTGGAGGACCACTGTCCTTGAAGGTGTTGCAGCGAGAGAGACTGAGAAATGATATATTTCTTAAATTAATTATCCCATAATGCATCAGGATGTTTTCAATCAATATACTACCCCTGTTCAGTTCATTGTTTCTTCATTATCAGCTGAAATCAATTGAAGCTACAAGTATACCATTACCAGTCACAATTTATTTTATTTACACAATGTGTTTAAGATGTTTCAAAGTCTATCATCAGGTAGATTTATCTCAAATAAAAGGGCACACGAGAATTGTGTGTTGGCGTACCTATGGAAAACTCTAGTAGCAGAAGGTAAGAACAAAACATTTCTGTATTTAAGTAAAAAGCTCAAAGTTTGTGGAGTATTTGAAGCATAGGTGAACACAAATGTAAATGTAAATACCTCCAATGGTCCCAGATTCCTTTTCCTATCGTGCTTACATCAGGTATAACATATATACACTTTGCATACACTGAAGTAAACAACGACGGCGTATTAGAAATTAATAAGTGTGAAGAACACATCAAGAAATAGTGTTTACCAATTATCTCCGACATCTCGAAATTCAATGACCAAACCATCACGAAAAAACTTCATAACATTCTCACAGACGTATGGAATACAGAGGAAATTCCACAGGAATGGAAATGAGCGTTGACGCAACCACTCCACAAAAAAAGGGAGACAGGACACTCCCTAATAACTACAGAGGTATCTCATTTTTACCTGTTACCTGCAAAATTCTCTCCAAGGCATTACTCAGCTGACTAGAACCACAAGCTGATACAATGGTAGGTTAATACCAAGCAGGCTTCAGAAAAGGGAGATCCTGTACTGAACAGGTTTGGAACATGGCAGCACTCCTGAAGGTCAGACAGTCAAACATTTCTGTAGCCACATTCTAGGACTTTAAGAAGACCTACGACTACACAGACAGACAGATTCTCTTTCAGACATAGAAAAATATCTAATATACAGAAAAAGTATTATACTCATAGAACAGACACTTACAGACACCACATCCAAAATAAAAATTATGGGAGAAATCTCAGATCCTTTCGAGATACATACAGGTATCCTACAAGGAAACGGTCTCTCACAGCTTTTCTTCAACATAATCTCACACAAAATTACCAAACAATAGAAAGAAAACATTAAGATCTAATTCGCAAGCTGTGTGTCTAGTGACACCAGGAAATCACTATGGATGACAGTGGAGCCTGACGTATCATATGATCTGTTCTGTATAGTGAAACCGGTGGAAGATAGTGGGGTATTGTATGCAGAGGGTTGTTTCGCAAGACCTAGTATTGCACGGGTACTAGAGAGACACGGAAGACGGACGAGGTAGTACCCATCAAGGTGGATAATTTTGGCGCTGAGTAGTTTAGGTTGTTGAAGATAACGTTGTTCGTTACAATGGAGATTCAGGATGTGGAAGATTGCTGCACGCGAAGTGACGTCTGTAAAAGGTCACATTTCGTGAAAAATTAAAACAATTGAAGGGGACCCAGACGACACTGATAGAAGAACAGTTGCTAGAATTTCAAGATATGTTTCTTCCGCATGGGTTGTTGCCAGCTACCTTACGGAATACCATGATATCTGTAACCATCTTTGGAAGAATTTATCATAAACTGTCTGGGGGCGTAATGGAAGCGAAATGTAATTGTACTCAAGAAGTCTATGGGTGACTTGAAAAAATATCGGTGCTGTTCCGAGTACTGCAATTAAATAGTAAGATTACGACAGACGCCTACCCAATTCCGAACATTGCAGGAATGACTGACGCAGTGCTGGTACTCGGCAATGGACAAAGAGTGATTAGCATTAGTTAGAAGTGGTTCGAGAGGATAGAGCGATTTCAGCAGCTTTGGGACACTCTCAGTATAGGTTTCCGTTTGGATTAAAAAATGCACCAACAACATTCAGGCGATAAATGGACGGGGTTATTAAAAGATTTGAAATCACGTAGGTGTCTTGTGTATCAAAACGACATAATCGTCTTTTCGAGAGGTATGCGGGAACGTAGTCAACTTCTGAGGGAAATATTCAAGAGGTTAAGGGTAACTCATTTCACACTAACTGCTAAGAAATGTAACTTTGCAGTGGAAGAAGCAACTACACTGAAGGAGTGCGACATAAACGAGAGTTAGTAGGCGTGTTTCTGTGTCTGGAAGACGACGTGTATTTCTCCCCTTTCGCATAAGAGGGGAGATGGTAGCGCCACTATGAAGATGCAGATACACGCTGCAACGGTAGTGAGCATTCTTCTTGATCTCTGAGATTGGATGTGGTGAGCCGATGATAGTCAAGATTGTCTTTAAGGAGTAAAGATGATATTCTTACCATTCTGCGATATTACAGAAAGACTTAGCAGGAATGTAGCCACTACAAAAGACTGCTGGCAGCGGTGGTCACGAGAATGTCCGCTCGCAAGAAGGCGGGGCTCCGGATGACCACGTAGCATTACCGAGAGGGAAGACCATCGTGTTCGGCGCATGGCACATTGTAATACCTCTGCGTCAGCCATCTGAGCAGCAGTTAGCACCACAGTGACACAACCAATTGTTGCAAATCGGTTACTTCAAGGACGAGTTGAGCCAGATGCCCTATAGCGTGCATTCCGCTGACCCCAAATCTGTGGTGTCAAGCCAAATCTCATTGGAAGGTGGTGAAGGTCTGTTGGATTTTCTGATGAAAGATGGAACTACCTCGCTGCCGATGATGACCGTATTTTGGTTAGAAGGAAACCAGTCGAGGGCCAGAAACCAACCTGTCTGCATACTAGATACTCTGGATCTACAGCTGGAGCTATGGTCTAGGACGCGATTTCGTCTGACAGCAGGAGTGCTCCGGTGCTTATCCCAACTCACCGTGACTGCAAAATTTGTAAGTCACTCTGGTGATTCAACTTGCTGTATTTCCGTTTAAAAACAGCATTCCAGTGTGTGTTTTCAACAGGATGGCGCTCGCCCACATACCACTGCTGTAACCCAACATGCTCTACAGAGTGTCGACATGTTGTGTTGGCCTCTTCGGTCACCTGATTTGTCTCCAATCGAGAACATATGGGACATCATCGGACAACAAATCCAGCGTCATTCACAAACAACTTTAACCGTCTTTTTATTGACTGGTCAAGTGCAACAGGCATGGAACTCCATTCCAAAAACTGACTTCCAGAACCTCTACTACACAATGCATGCACAATTGCATGCTTGGATTCGACATTCTGGCCGTTACACCGATGATTAATGTACCAGAATTTCACAATTGCAATGGCTTATCTCGTACTTACATTGACATGTGATCTTGGAATGTTAATCATTTAATTATGTTACATAGACAAAGGTATTCAGAAATTTCATTACTCGACCTTAATTATTTTTAGAGTTGCATTTTTTTTCTTCAGTGTATTTAGACCACATAATTAGTAAGGATGGTGTCAGACTTTGTCCTAGATTAGTGAAAGTAGTGCAAGGTACCCTGGTACTAGGAACAACCAAGAAGTTACAGTCTTTTCTGGATGTCACAGATTATTCTAGAAAGTTCTTGAAGGGGTCTCGAGATATTCGACGACCGCTTACACAGTTGGTGAAGATGGGTCTAAAGTTTGTGTGGTCAGTTGACTGTCGGATTAAAGAATGTGTTAACAGTGAATCCATTCAAAATTGTTAAGGCTTTCGTGGCAACTTGTTCACAAACTGCCTATAGGCTTCTGTGTCGAGTTCTTCGGCCGACGTTGTCTGATAATTTTCCTGACGTTTCACCAGTGCGAGTGGCTGGCGTTGTCAAAGATTCACCCTCAATTGCTGGCGGTGGACCTGAGCTAAGCTCGCGGCCGCCGACTGTATGTACCTGTCGTGCCAACGTCCAAGGGTCTCTGCGGTCATTTCCAGTGCGGTTCTCCTCTTGCAACCTGCAAGAATCCGTTTATCATGAGGCTTTCTTCTTCCTTGTTGAAGCTGTTCTCGTGTATTTCTATTGTTTCTGTGAACAAGCGAGTGTGGTAGCACGTATTTACAGCGAGAACCTTCGTGTCGTCGAATTTTACTACATGGTCGGTCACACGCAGCGTGTGCTGTGCCATGGCCAATTTCTCCACTTGCCCCAACCTGCAATGTCGCTTATGCTCTGTGATCTTGGTGCTGTCTGATTGTCCAGGCATTCCAACATAAACTTTTCCTCATGTGCATGGTATGCGGTACATTCCCGACATTGCAGGTGGATATATTTTCTCCTTTACCGATCTCAGACACTCTTCTATCTTCCTTGCCGGTCTGTAAAAAGTCTTTTCGCCACGTTTACGCACAATATATGGCCGATTATGTCCGTCACACTGGGAATGTATGTCAGAAAGGCCGTACCCGACATTTATTTTTCTGATGTGTCACACAACCGAGTGTTTGACTCTGTTATACTTGTAATATAACTGGTGAAGCACCCATTGCTCCTCAGAACACTTTCCAGGTGTAGCATTTCGCGTCTGGGGTACTGCGGCTCACATGATTAATATGCTCATAATGCGAGCAAGGAGAATATGTGAGCAGCACGTCTGAATAATCTGTCCGGCAGACTGATGAGATGGCTGTTAAAATTCAGTAAGTAATCCACAAACCAGGGAAGAAGCACAGAAATGTGGGTAAGTTAAGCAGGAAAATAGCGGTGCTACAAACACTGGGCCTGGACTTTACTGAATGACAAACAGTACAGAGCGTTGACAAGGAGTGTAAACAGTATACCAAGCAAGAGCAGTTAGGTATGCATTATAGCTTATCGTGTAGAGTAACGGAATTATGACCACTAGTGGTTCTGGCAACAAAACTGGAGCAAGAAGTACTACGAGAAATTGATGATCACATCGTATCAAGCCATGGGGGACGGTGGTCGACGAATTGGTCGATAGCAAGAAAATACTGGTGGAAAGGAAAGCATAACTATGTCGATCAGTACATCATAAATTGTGTATAATGTGTGCAATCTGCGGATTTTAGTCAGAAGCAGAGGTTGGCAGAAGCAACGGAACCTTTTAGTTTCATTTGTGTGGACATATTAGGACCATTCAACCAACACCTGGAGACAATTGTTTTCTGCTAAACACAATAGGATGCTAAACACAATAGATCATTTATCTCATTATTTGGAGGTGGAACCAATGATGGAACAACAGGCAGTAAGTCATGGAGGCCGTTACTTACTAGGTGGGTGTTGAAATTTCGGGTGGCATAGAGAAAAATTACAGACAGAAAGATGAACTTTATGTTAGATCTGACCAAATAGTTCCATTGGTTATTAAAATAAAAATGTTGAAAACTGGTTTACTTCATTCACAAGCGAATGGAAGGATAGTAAGAGTTCATCAGACGACTGTGAATATGCTTAATTACTACATGAATGCAGACCATTCAGACTGGGACATCTGTTTCTGCTTGCTAGTGAGTGTGTGTAACTGTCAAAGTGCACTCTAGCACAGGGTTGTCGCCATTTGAGGCGGTGTGTGCAAAGACGATGCCGACTCCATCTGACTGGAGTACACAGAAAGACGGCAAGAACGAGGAGAGGGTCCGAGTACTTGTAGGAATGGTGAGCACAGTGTGGAAGAACGTACAGCAACAAAAGACTGAGGGGCTGCAGAAGCAACAATAGGTAGCAAAAGAAGTTGAAACCTCCCCCTCACTTATCGACCTTAATGACAGTGAAAAATTAAACCACGTGTACCTAATGGAAATTTGGGAAAAGCAATCGTCACCGAAGTTAACCTGTCGGTAAAGAGGGAGGAAAGGGTTATACCTAAATGAAAGAAAAAATGCAAATGAAACTGGTGGAAATTAATTTTGAAAAGGGGTAAAGTTAATAAAGAAAGTAAATGTGTGGCCGTTACGTTAACAATTAACTAGCGGTAATTAGATATTTGAGATTTGGGGGAAATTACGGTCGCCAGTCCTAAGGACAATTACTATAGTAACTGAAAAAGAAAGGTTATTGCACATATAATTAGCACTAGAAGCGTGGCAACTGAAGGTTGACACGTGTAGTGTGAAAACTGAAAGTTTGTCAGAAGTAATAAATTTCGCTACACTCTTGACTTAATTTAGCAAAAGAATTAATAAAACCGGAAAATCAAAAGTTAATTTAGTGACTGAAATAAATAGTGAGCTTTGTTTCTGAAGCACATCGAAATTCAGTAAAAAACGGTTAGTCTTGGACTACCTCAACAATCATTCCAAAAGCTACTTGAATCTACGCAATTTAGAAATAAGAGATTTAACTTTGAACTTGAATTAAATGATTCTGAACAATTAACAATAGTAAAATTTAGTACGTAACAAGCTGAGTTGCAGTCACAGGTAAGCTAAAATACGGTAGCAAAACTCGCACTCTTAATTTGTGCTTGTGTAATCTAAATATTGTAGCCAGCTATGAATACCTTAAGTGAACTTTGAAATTAAAGAAGTGAAATCGAATGATGCTGGCGTTTGAATTTCAACGACACTCGGGTTCATCCCGGAAAAGGAAGGGACCCTGCTTGGTAATGCAATTGGGACAATGAGCAACAAAGGTTCATGCTACGTTGCTGTAATTTAGTTATGAAAATGGAACAGTTTGAAAAGCTGAGGTCTGCCATACAGTTCTAAAACTTTACGTGCTTCCAGTCTTCCTTGTTGGTTGATTGAAGGTTTGAAGCCGTCGATCGAGGAGGTGGCAACAGTCACTCATTGTGGGCCGACGCTGTTGCAGAAGCTGGATGTTGGCGCACCTTCTTCTCGACACGGTTACCAGGCAAAATGGGCTCTTGATGTGCGCCAGTTGATGCTTCCAGTCCGCGACACCGTGTCAGAAACTATCATAGCAAGTCGAGCGCAATTGCATGCTGCCCAACCCCGAAAGTGCAGCAACTCGCGGGAGCGTCACACAACACACCTGCTCCACTGCACCACCCCAGCCAGACTCCCCCTCTGCCCGCGCTCCACGCGACAGAGTTAACACTACCAAAGATCCTAAACACTTTGGTTCTCCACACGACCTATCGATGTATTCGTTCGATAGCATAGTTTTCCCTAGGCCAGACCCAGCGTATAAATTCAAATAATATTCACAAAACAAACCAATTATAAATCGACATAAATGCATATATATACAAATAGTAAAACAATTACAATATACAAAGACACAGAAATGTTATATCTTCAGGTAACAAAATAAGGAAAAAAATTTGCAGTGCAATAGATGGAAATAGGAGGATATGCATTTCCGGCGTTACAACCTCAGTACAGAGTACTCCATTGGGTGATGTTTTCTAGTCCATGTAATCTGAAAGGGAAGCCGAAATAGTTTGTTATACGTTATCGGGGCCCATAGTAAGTAACTGAAAACACATCATGAGCAAATGTGAGACAGCAGTTGCCAACGATGTCAACAATTGTGCATGTCGGGCTTCTATGACCTTCCAAGAGTGCGCCAGAAGCAATTCCCGACAGGTGTTAATGAAATCGAAGAAGAGGGCAACGAGGAAGAAACGGAAAGATGAGCAACGGGAAGGGGTGCTCCGTATACCTCAGGCTCGGTGTACTGTGAGGCCGAGGAAGTAGTTGATAAGTACTGTGTTTTTAAGCCTTTGGGTGTTTTTCTTTTTGTCTACTGTACAGGTTTCTAAGGCATGCTGCTTGGAGACAGCAGGCTTCGAAGTGGAGGGGAGTTTATATTGATCCCTGTATTCAGTTTACCATTCAGAGACAGACGAGATAAAGGATGCTAGTGTTGGAAGTGCTGTTCTTCTCTGTTGGGGGCGGAGAAGGCTGCTGCGAGATCATTACCTGGATGGAGGAGTTCTGTCTTCCGAGCAGCAAGATATAGCACTATCCAGCCACATAATGTCATTTGGTTCAGTATTTAACATATGGGGACTGTGAAACGAAATAAAGAGACCGTAGGTGTTTTCTGGCTTACGACAATTAGCATATAGTAACGGAGTGCTTAGGTAGTAGCCAAAGGAACATAGGAAGTTGATTATTTCGTTAGAACGATTGATACATCAGTTGTAGGAAGTGATAGAAGTAGTGATGCGTGAGTCAAAGAGGGGTGGACAGATGCTGGAGGTATAACACTGAAAAGTATATTGAGGACGCAAGCGACTTGTTTGAATTGAAGAAAGTAGTAAACGTGTGAGGTATTTAGCAGAGGCGAATAAAACGATTATGGAGTGGCATTATATGCAAATTGGGAATTTGGAGAGCAGTGTGTTGAACAACACATGGGTGCCTCGATGGCATACTAAGGAACTCATGGATGATGCTAGAACCTCACCTAGCAGTCTAAATCAGGATTCGAAGGCAGTTCAGGTACAGTTGCAAGTATCAAATGCGAAAATAACGTCGACGAGACTATTGTAGTTACCAGCGGGTAGTAACTAGAATACAAGGGTGCAGTTAACAAATGAGCAAGGAGTCATTCATCGGACTGTACATGGACAAATAAGTGAGATATTGCTAAAAAAAATGGCTCTGAGCACTATGGGACTCAACATCTTAGGTCATAAGTCCCCTAGAACTTAGAACTACTTAAACCTAACTAACCTAAGGACTTCACACACACTCATGCCCGAGGCAGGATTCTAACCTGCGACCGTAGCAGTCCCGCGGTTCCGGACTGCAGCGCCAGAACCGCACGGCCACCGCGGCCGGCGAGAGATATTGCTCCACATGAGCAGTACCTGAGGTGCTCCAGAAAGATTCAAGGAGAATTACAGCCGAAATTACAATTATTAGCGGAGCCGAGCAGCTAGGATTTTCCTTTCTACTACCGTGGGTCAACTACGAGTGTGGCGACAGATAACGCACGATTGTGAATATCAATGAGGATTCTGGTAACGAACAAGCATGTGTTGTTTAAATGTTTCACGGTGCACAGGCACCCAGTAATGTTAGCAGCAGTTGGGAGGTTCTTGCAAGTAAGAAACGATGGGGTACTACCAGCGGCGGAAAACAGAGATTGCCATATGATATTGATCGACAGTGAACTTCAGCAATGCCAGAGGGAGGTAGCGCAGGTGGAAGTACTAGCACCATGCAGTTGTTCAGAGAGAAATCTGAGAGACTTGAATGCTAAATGCGGTGATGGGACCAAAGCCCTATTTTCAGACTGACCGTACTCAATTTACACTGAGGCGACAAAAGTCATGGGGTGAAGCCTAATATTCTGTCGGACCTCCTTTCTTCCGACGTAGTGCAGCAATTCGACGTAACATCTAGTCAATAAGTCGCTGGAAGTCCCCTTCAGAAATACCGAGGCATGCTGTCTCTATAGCCATCCATAATTGCGAAAGAGTTGACAATGCAGGTTATTTTGCACGAACTGCCATCTCTACTATGTTTTATATATGTTCGATTGGATTCATGTCAGGTGACCTGGTGGCCAAATCATTTGCTTGAACAGTCTAGAATGTTCTTCAAACCAGTCGCTGTTTGGGAACATGAAGTCCGTGAATGGCTGAAAATGAAGTATATAACAATTTCCAGCCAATTATCGGTTCAGCTGGATCAGAGGATCTATTCCATTACATGTAAAGACAGCCCACACCATTAAGGATCCATCACCAGTTTGCACAGCGTCTTGTTGACAAACTGGATCAGTGGATTCGTGGGGTCTGCGCCACACTCGAACCCTACCATCAGCTCTTAGCAACTGAAATCTGGACTCATCTGACGAGGCCACGGTTTTCCAGTCGTGTAGGCTCCAAGTTATACGGTCGCGAGCCAAGGAAAGGCGCTGCAGGCGATACCGTGCTGTTAGCAAAGGCACTACCATCGGTAGTCTGCTTCCACAGCCTTTTAACGCCAAATTTCGCCACACTGCGCTAGCGGATACATTCGTCCTACGTCCCACATTGATTTCTGCTGTTATTTTAAGCAATGTTGCTTGTCTGTTATCACTCACAACTCTACGCAAACGCCGCTGCTCTCGGTCGTTAAGTGAAGACAAAATTTCTGGTTAAAATGATGAATGGCAGATAGCCCGAAATGTGGAAAACGTAAGTTAATGCGGATGAGTAGGAAGAAAAAACCTGTAATGTTCGGATATAGTGTTACTATGTAAGTAGGCTGTAAGTAGGTTCTTATATTGGTAACGCCGCCGCCACATAGCGCTCTGTATGAAAATCACTGGCTGTGCTGTGTGCAGTCTGTGGCTAGTTTGCATTGTTGTCTGCCATTGTAGTGTTGGGCAGCGGCAGCTGGATGTGAATAGCGCGTAGCGTTGCGCAGTTGGAGGTGAGCCGCCAGCAGTGGTGGATGTGGGGAGAGAAATGGCGGAGTTTTGAAAGTTTGCAAAAATGGATGTCATGAACTGCTGTATATATTATGACTTTTGATGACTATTAAGGTAAATACATTGTTTGTTCTCTACTAAAATCTTTCATTTGCTAACTATGCCTATCAGATGTTAGTGCCTTCCGTAACTTGAATCTTTTATTTAGCTGGCAGTAGTGGCGCTCCCTGTATTGCAGTAGTTCGAGTAACGAAGATTTTTGGTGAGGTAAGTGATTTGTGAAAGGTACAGGTTAATGTTAGTCAGGGCAATTCCTTTGTAGGGATTTCTGAAAGTCAGATTGCGTTGCGCTAAAAAATATTGTGTGTCAGGTTAAGCACAGTCCTGTATAAATGTTCAAATGGGACGTTTCAACTAGTGTCATGCTAGATATAGTCATGTCGTTTAAATATCTGGAGTGAGGTTACAAAGAGATATGAAATAGAACGAACATGTGAGAACTGTGATAGGGAAAGCGAATGGTCGACTTCGGTTCATTGAGAGAATTTTAGGAAAGAGCCATTCACCTATTAAGGTGACCGCATACAGGGCGATGGTGCGATCTATTCATGAGTACTACCAGAGTGTTTGGGATCCGTACCAGGTTGGATTGAATGAAGACATCGAAGCAATTCAGAAGCGAGCTGCTAAATTTGTTACCGGTAGGTTCGAACAACACGTAAGATTTACTGAGGTACTTCAGGAATTCAAATGAGAATCCCTGGAAGGAAGGAAACGTTCTTTTCGAGAAACAATATTCATAAAATTTAGCGAAGCGGCATTCGAATCTGACTGCCGAATAATTTGACTGCCACCAACATACACTGCACGTAAGAACGACGAAGTTATGATAAATCAGGGCTCATGCGGAGGCATATAGAAGTCGTTTTTCCCTCACTCTGTGTGCAAGTGGAATAGGAAAGGAAATGACAAGTAATGGCACTGAGTACCCTCTGCCACGCACCGTACTGTGGCTTGCGGAGTATCTATATAGCTGTAGATGTAGATGTGGGTGTAGAAGTCCGTCGGCCACTGCGTTGTTCGTGGTGGGATTTAATCCTTGAAATTTGATATTCTCGGCACATTCTTGACACAGTTGATCTCATAATATTGAATTCGCTAACGATTTCCGAAATGGAATGTCCCGTCCATCTAGCTTTAACTACCATTAGGTGATTAAAGTCTATTAGTTCTCGTCGTGCGGCCATATCGGAAGCTCTTTCATATGAATGAGCTGAGTGCAAATGACAGCTCCTCGAATTCACTTCCGTTTTATGCCATGTGTACGTGATAATACTGCCATCTGTATATGTGCATGTCGCTATCGCTTGATTTCTGCGACCGAAGTGTACGATGACGTAGTAGTAGTTGTTAAGAGCACTCAAAGCACATGGGAGCAAGACGTTTGAAATTACAACGCAGTGGACAGCTGATAAACGGGTGTATGCGTGATATCACAGGTCATACGTTTTATTTAACAGCTAGGATGAAGGTAGCTACACTGTTGAATGTAACACAGCTCCAGATATGTTGGTCAGACGTACCTCTAGAGATGCTGTGAAAACGAAACGTTGCCTTCCTAAACGACACATCGGAAACAAGCTTGTTCCATTCACTAAGTCGCATGATAGCCACTCAGGAGTGGTGGGTCACTGCAGAACAACTGTTGCAGCATGTGGAACAGAATTGATAGACGTCAGGTGAACATAGCCCTGAGTGTTGGTGTTCCAAGTGACAGAGTGCGAGGTGGCGCAGTGGTTAGCACACTGGACTCGCATTCGGGAGGACGACGGTTCAATCCCGTCTCCAGCCATCCTGATTTAGGTTTTCCGTGATTTCCCTAAATCGTTTCAGGCAAATGCCGGGATGGTTCCTTTGAAAGGGCACGGCCGATTTCCTTCCCAATCCTTCCCTAACCCGAGCTTGCGCTCCGTCTCTAATGACCTCGTTGTCGACGGGACGTTAAACACTAACCACCACCCCCAAGTGACAGAGTGACATTGATTTTGCTCTACCTAGTTTTTATATATCTGAAACTAGTATTTATGCAGAATCCAGATCCAAGGGTAATTCGCGTTCACATAGACAGCATTCCCTGAGCAAGGGATGAAAATTAGATTTGTGAAGTTGGAGGTTAATATACTACTTGTGTAGTACTTAAGAATAGCCAGTCTAATAGTATGGACTTCCTTTATAGCTTACGGGGCCGAATTAAGACCCAAGTAACCTGGCCTTCTTCGTATAGTGTTACTTCACAAACTTTAGCAAAAATAATAAGCAGTATGAAGAAACCGCCGTGAAGTACTGCATTAACAGCCGCGTGCTGGTAACCGCACTGTGGTGGCATGTGGATCAGAATAACATGCACTTAAAGGATTGCAAAATGAGGCTAGCCATGGTCAGTGCAAAACAGCATGTGGATCAATTACAACACATCAGGGCACTTCTATTGTTATAGCGGATGTGACTAAGTGTAAAGATTTAGTGGATCAAATGCACCTCATAACGGCATAAATATGTCTGAATTCTGAGGCAGAAGCATTCTTATCGCTGGGATCCAATGGCACCACAACGACGTAAGGGGCATGGCCAGACCGAACAGGGAGACGCCTGGGCGTCAACAGCAGTAGCTGAGAGCTCAAGACAGGCTGCGTTCGTCGCTGCCGGCACTACGACGCTCCTAGGACTTTGTGCTGCAGCACCGACAACATGCCATCCGCATCTGCTGCAGCCAACCAATTGCTTATGTAACGTACTAACATAATGCTGGCAGCCGTCCGACTCCTACCGAAGAACAGGAGGTTGAATCCTGCACACAGTAATCTCCGCACGGCCGCAGTGGATGCGTGCGGAACTGAGGGGTCATTCCAGGCACCATCGTTGATAGATGAGTAGCATACAGCAGCTTGAAAGAGAATCAATGAGAACAGTTCGCTGATGTCTAACTGACACAGTGAAAACATCACTGTTATGCAGCGTCTTCAGTAACCTTATGATTTGAGTCAGTAAACCTACCATTCTACAGAACTGGAACAGTGAAGCAGTTCGGTGCACTAAGACAAGACATGAAGGGAGCATTCCATACAGAAAATTTACTAGGCGAAAATTCATGACCAGACATTTCGCCCGGCAGAAAAACGGAGATCACAACAACTTTGTCTCATTGGAGTATAAAAGAACATTCTCAGGGAATGAAAGTAAGTCTTACACTAACTTGTTTAACGTCTTTTGGCCTTACATGGTGGCAAGGACAGCAAGGAATAAAGTCAGCTCCCACGGTTACTTGAAAGTAACATATTTGATGGTAAATTCAAAAGTGAACATTTCACCGTTTCCGGCATGAAATAGAAAATAATACACACTTTGGGTGGATCGATAAAGTCTCTCAGCTGGTGTTCACATCGGTATCCTTCGTCGATTGTCTAGTCGATGTCCTAGACGATGTGCGGTTGGTGTCTGCTCTATTGGCTGGTGCGCCGTCAGTAGTAGCAAATGGGAGACCAGTGCTTGAAGTAATGGCGCTCGCCAGAAACTGAGTGTGCCAATGGGCTCGCCAAACAGTGATGTTTTACGGTGCCTGGCGAGTGTCTAGACTGGAGTCCAGTTGGAGTCCAATGCCACACTGGATTCACACCCAGTCTGAGTAACAGACTGTGCTTGACTTGCTGCTGCTCAAGTAAATGCTATCGATGGAAGGGATACTAGATTAGCCAAAGTTGAGTGAGCATACATTGTTGTCCAGTGGTCATGCTCCCTCTCAAATATACTGTAGTGTAGTGCCATGCTCAGAGCGCCACAGTTGTTGGGGAGTGCGCTGCTGGCGGGCAGTGCTGGTGCTTCCCGGGGAGCCTGCTGGAGTGTGGAATGTACACTCAGCGAAATGTTATGTCACTGTTGTCTTGTGGTGTGTTGTTGTTGTGGTGGTCTGCCCATGTTAGTCAGAGTACAGTGTATTTAGCCAGAATTTGGATTGGCCCCATGCAGGCAGGCTTCGGCGGATGACTTTTGGAGTATGGCAACCCACTGGCCACGTTGTATGTACAGACAGTGGCAGTGATCAGGTCACTGGCCTGACCACAGTACCCAGTGCTTCGCACTTTGTGGTCCAGTAGGGCGCAAACGTGAACAGGAAAAAGGGAAAAAAACATTTATAAATATTATTATTATTATACATTTTTGCTTTCAGGACATTGGCTAACTCGAATGTAACATGAATATTCATTTTTTTCTTCTTTCTTCTTCCTCTTTTGCCAAAACCTCTTCATTCTTGGGCTGTGTTCTTGTTTCCTTTGCTCTGTCCGTATTTTGCGTTTTCTTCCTTTCCTTTAGTTCAAATATCCTGTTCTTAATTTTGGTTCTGAATTTGTCCCTTGCGTTTTTCATTTCAATACTGATCTTTCCTTTTTTTAGGTCTTCTTCTATTTATTGAAACCTGTACTTTTATTGAACTGTTTACTTCATCAAAAATCCTCTTTGTCAGTTTGTTGTTGTTCATTCTATATATATCTCCTTAGAATGTTAGTCGGCGGCGGCCGTTGTAGCCGAGCGATTTTAGGCGCTTCAGTCTGGAACCGCGCGACCGCTACGGTCGCAGGTTCGAATCCTACCTCGGGCATGGATGTGTGTTATGTCCTTAGGTCAGTCAGGTTTAAGTAGTTCTAAGTTCTAGAGGACTGATGGCCTCAGATGTTAAGTCCCATAGTGCTCAGAGCCATTTGAACCATTTGTTAGTCGGCGTTTCCTGATTATGTCTGTGAGCCTGTCTGTGTGTTCACATATTCCTTTGGTTCGTCACTTCATCCAGCATACAATTTCCAAGTACTGCTACAAAATTTTTTGCGTGGATTTTACGTTTTATTTTTTCTGCCTCTGTGATGCCTGACGCTCCGATTGTGGTCGTTTCTGGTGCTTAGGGTGCTTCGGGTAGCACAACTGTACTGTAGTGTCTGAGTTTGGCCTGTCTTGAGATACTTCTTTTATTATGGAGCGTCCGTGTCAGTTTTTAGGTTTCTAAAGGTTTTCTGTTCTTTCTAGGTAGGAAACATTGTTTGATCCTCTAATTTGTATATATTCCCTAATATATTTGAATTTTTCTCTGTGTTAACCTTTCCGTATTTTGTACACGTGGTTTGGTTGTTGTTGTCATTTCCATGTATTGCCTTTTCTCATACGCTATCCATACCCCGTTTCACAGAGACTTATGTAAGTATGCTAGTACTTCTTGTGCTTCTTGACTATTGTTGCTAAATACCACCAGGTTATCTACAAAAGCCAGCCATTTTATGATTATCTTGTTTGCACAAGTTCTCCATATCTCATTCCTTTTACCTTTTCTTCCTACTGTTTGATAATTTTGTCCAAGACTATGTTGAAGAAAACCTGTGAGAGACCGTCTCCTTGTCGGACTCCTGTATGCATCTCGAAAGGATCTGAGATTTCTCCTATAATTTTTATTTAGGATGTGGTGTCTATAAGAGTCTGTTCTATGAGCATAATACTTTTTCTGTATATTAGATATTTTTCTATGTCTGAAAGAGAATCTGCCTGTCTGTGTAGCAGTAGACCTTCTTAAAGTCCTAGAATGTGGCTACAGTGATGTTCGTCTGTCTGACCTTCACGAGCGTTCGCAGGTTCCAGATCTGTTCTGTACAGGATCTACCTTTTCTGAAGCCTGCTTGGTATTAACCTACCTTTGTTCAGCTTGTGGTTCTAGTCTGCTGAGTAATGCCTTGGAGAGAATTTTGCAGGTAACCGGTAAAAATGAGATACCTCTGTAGTTATTAGGGAAAATCTTGTCTACCTTTTTTGTGGAGTGGTTGCATCAACGCTCATTTACATTCCTGTGGAACTTTCTCTGTATTCCATACATCTGTGAGAATGTTATGGATTTTTTTCGTGATGGTTTGGTCATTGAGTTTCGAGATCTCGGAGATAATGACGTCTTTTCCTGGGACTCTGACTTTTTAGTTGTTCCATTATCTCTTCTACCTCTGTTATTGAAGGTGGTTTTGAATCTGGGTTGGTACTATTTTCATGAAGTGTAATCATTCTTTAGGCTTCTCACTGTTGATGGGTTTATCAATCTCTAGTATTTGGTTCGAGATATCCGTCTGTTCTTTTGAAGAAAGTGTTTAGAGGCTGATAACACTTCATATTTTCCTGAATATTCTGTAGAAATTTTTCCAGTCATTTCTTTTGAAGTCTTCCTCGATTTTATCGTGTACCCTTTTCACTCTTCTAATATCTTTCGCGGATTGTTTTTGGACCTTGTGGAAATCTTGCCATGTCTCTTTCGATCTGTTACAGCTCAAGTGCTTACAGGTCTGTATTCTGCGTACAATGGCCTGATCACAAATTACTTTACACCATCTATGTTTTTGTTTCGTAGGAGGTAACCCCAACGGATTGGATTATGAATTTTCGTAGCGAGGTATTCCTGATTTTGTGTAGAACTATAATTTCTTAAATACTTCTCCTTTGTTTATCTTCAAGATTTAAAGGTCCGGTTTCATAATTTTCTTCGGAGTTGCCTTTCTATTTCTTGGGACTAACCTAATTTTTGCTTGCAGCAACTGTTAGTCAGACCCGGAAAATGTGTTCTCACATTTACAATTTCGCTTGTATTTTTGCTTGTTATCGTTATGTGATCTATTTGAAATTCTTTCTGTATGTTTTTAGGCGTTTTGCATGTTGTCAGCTTCCTTTTTGGTATTAGAAATTGTGTGACATAATTTTTAAGGTCAAATTTTGGCAAAAAAGAATGAATGTTTCCCGTTCTTGTTGGTGCGTTTGTGCGCTGTGTATGCGCCTGTGATTTGCTTGTACTTCTTCTCTTTGCCTAGCTTTAACATGTCTTTCGGTATCGTATTTGTTATTTCTTCCATACCTTCCCAAAAGTCTTCCATTTTTTGTGGTTTTTCTCTGTTCTGATCCTATGTTGGTGCATGTGCATTGTTTATTCTGTATCTTTAGAGTTCTCACTTGAAGATTATTGTAGAGGTTTTGTCTGATACTAAATTGTAATATATGATGTTGTCTGTGTAGGATGTTGTCTGTTGACTGATTTGTGAAATGCGGTGTTTCAATTCTGACAACAGGTTTCCCTTTGCGTATCCTTGAACGTTATCGTATAAAAAATAATATGATTGTTGCCATTCATTAAAAGTCTTTATTGCTAGCAGTGACTATCTGATAAGAATTGGACTGCGAGAATGTTTCGCAAATTCTGACAGCGAGAAAGTAACTAAAAATGCCTATCTCGCTCCCTGTCTGTTTAAACATTCTTAATGGCAAGAATACCGTCTGAATTCAACGCTGTGAATCATTAAGCTTCTAACCAATGTTCCTTCTTTTCATTATTAATGTTTAACTTACATGTTGCAAAATGGAAACACTGACACTGTTCTCTTCTTGAAAGCGAGTCGCATTTGCTGAGATGCAATTAACAACTGAGCTGGACGGGGTCAATGTGCTCTCTGTTGTTAAAAAAAAAGGACAAAGCGTACTTGGTTCAGAACAAAATTGAAGAAGTAAAAATGATAATTTATATTTTGCCATGGACTTTAGTTACGGACAATGACTTCGGATAAATTATAGCATCATATTAAATTAGTTTTCTGATTCGAAAAGTTCTATATTGATAAATTATCTCTTTCTTTGCTTCACGAACATAAATACACAAAGCATTATTTATTAAGTGAACAAATGTAAATTGTCCTTAAATCAAATGCGATCTTTTCAAAAATGCAGCCCGTAAAAATGACATTAAATATTCAACAGTTACTCTTACCCCCAAATTCAGATTGAAAATTATGCATGGCTGGTTTATCTTTCCCTACACTGAAGACTGTGGATGTGTGAACCAAGAATGCGTAACTACAAGCTGCCGCAATAAAATACAAAATCTAAAATCAATTGCCTCAAATTATATGCGCTTCCATTACTCAGCAAAATAATCGTAATAACCTATTCTTCTCAAAATGTTCCATTCTCATTCCTCATCGCAAATAATTAATCAGTAGACCAGTATGTTCGACTTCCTCAGAATATAACAGCAATCGTACCATTCGGCCTGTGCCGTGCTGCTCCTCATGACATACCACTGCCGACTACTGTGTCTCCTCATCTCACGATCAACTGTATGTAACGCCGAAATTTCAGGTAAAATATCTTCTGCACTATTCAGAATTTTTTGCCATTTAATATCCGTTGATAACTTGTACTGTAAATCTGATTCTGAATCTGTAATGTTAATCACGGAAACTATATTTAATACGTAATCTATGTAATAGTGTATTTGTTTCGTTCTGTATATAATTGATTGTAATTATAATGGAAAAATTGTAAAGTTCTGAGCGATAGTCAATGGAACTTTATTTAAATGTATCGATAGCAACGAAGAAATGGCAGTAGCTGTGCTGTTGTTTATCTTTGCGTATGAGTAGTCTCTGTCGCGTTGCGAGCAGAGAGGAAGCAGGGCAGCTTGAGTCATGAAAGAGTGCGGAGCCGCGCAGGATTAACCGAGCGGTCTGAGGCGCTGCAGTCATGGACTGTGCGGCTGGTCCCAGAGGAGGTTTGAGTCCTTCCTCAGGCATGGGTGTGTGTGTTTGTCCTTAGGATAATTTAGGTTAAGTAGTGTGTAATCTTAGGGACTGATGACCTTATTAGTTAAGTCCCATAAGATTTCACACACACTTGAACAAAGAGTGCGGAAGTTTGTGTTGAACGCTCCCGCCGACGCAGTGTGCAGCTATGCTCGCGTCGGTATAGGCACGCCTAGTTCATTGACCCGCGAACATTGAGAGCACGTTACGAGTGGACAGGCACAAGAAGCTGCAGTTCTGACTATTGACTGTCCCATAACTACCCGTGGTTCTGGAGACGACTCGGGGTTCTCATCGAGGAGCAGCAGCTGCAGCTGAGCATTGTCGACGGCTACTTTCTGCATCGTCCGCACAGCTACAACATCGTAAGACTGTTAAGTGAAAAATTATAAACTTCCTTTCACAAAGTATGACTAACTGCAATGAAGCCTGCAATCGTTAAAACTTGTACTGCGGCTTTGTTGGCATTGTCCTCAGACATTATTACTAGACAATGTCCCTTTCCCTTCCATGAAATCACCGAGTGACGTAACAATATGAAAATAGACTAACTACTTACTGCCACTTTTATGTGTCCGCTAATGACCAGTTACAGTCAAAATTTTCTGCCTCAGTAACTGTTCATTCTTGTACTGAATAACAGAGGCTTAAATAACATGAAATTCTAGATATAAACGACATTCACTAACAACTAAAGATGCAGCACAAATTAATAACGAGCAGTTTCACCTATTCTGTATTTAGCTTAGCGAGTCACTTCTGCTGGCTTGGTATGTATTTTATTCTTGTTATTTCAAAGGTAAAATCAGTTGCTCATTTGCTTAGAGTAAATTCAATCCAAACTTTCAATAATCAAAATTAAATTGCTTGCCTTTTCCTAAATTTTGCATTCCTTTACACTGAGGTTACTGAAAGTTCTTGTTTTTACACAACGAAGTTTAAGTACAGCCACTCATCTGCATAACCAATAAGTTCTTTTACTTTACTTTCCAAACTTAGTAGTTCATAATAAGTAACTGTAAACTCAGTGCTTTATGATTCATTTAAATTCTCGTGAACTGTTGTGCCGTGAAAAAGCGTGACAGTCTTCTGTTGATACGCCGGTGATTATTTGTTTAAATTCATTTGCCATTACCTTTCTTAAGAATCCTGTGCGCTGGCGACGGTTTAATTATCCCCGTTTTAGCTAATCAGTATTTTTTTATGTCAATATATTTTTTGTATTAAATATTACGTGGTACCCTTTTCCCCCCTTGGTGGTTCGTGAGCGATTGCACTATATTGCACCCATTCTAGTATGTAGCTTAAGTTTAGAATAGATCCTTCCTTCAGAAGGTTCTGTTGTACACCTTTCTCCAACTCACCAGTGTCATTTTCCTTCCGTAATGATAGCCTTACTGCCTGTAAAAATTCATTAGGCATATGCAATCACGGTCAGTTATATCGCAGTCCAGTAGGCCGATTAATGAAGAGGGAGGTTACAAGTCCGAATCATCTCCTTCGCATCTTTCAAAGCAGAGACAAGCAAGCCTCCAGGTGACACAGAATCTCTAATGACACTGCGAGCTTGTACACTACTGGACATTAAAATTGCTACACCAATAAGAAATGCAGATGATAAACGGGTATTCATTGGACAAATATATTATACTAGAACTGACATGTGATTACATTTTCACGCAGGTTGGGTGCATAGATCGTGTGAAATAAGTACCCAGAACAACCACCTCTGGCCGTAATAACAGCCTTGATACGCCTGGGTATTGAGTCAAACAGAGCTTGGATGGCGTGTACAGATACAGCTGCCCATGCAGCTTCAACACGATACCACAATTCATCACTAGTAGTGACTGGCGTATTGTGACGAGCCAGTTGCTCGCCCACCATTGACCAGACGTTTTCAGTTGGAGAGAGATCTGGAGAATGTGCTGGCCAGGGCAGCAGTCGAACATTTTCTGTATTCAGAAAGGCCCGTACAGGACCTGCAACATGTGGTCGTGCATTATCCTGCTGAAATGTGGGGTTTCACAGGGATCGAATGAAGGGTAGAGCCACAGGTCGTAACACATCTGAAATATAATGTTCACTGTTTAAAAAGAGCCGTCAATGCGAACAATAGTTGACCGAACATGTAACCAACGGCACCCCATACTATCACGCCGGGTGATACGCCAGTATGGCGATGACGACTACACGCTTCCAATGTGCGTTCACCGCGATGTCGCCAAACACGGATGCGACCATCATGATGCTGTAAACAGAACCTGGATTCATCCTGTACCCTCCCCCCCAGTTTCGCACCGAGCTATATTATTCGCATACACTGTAGGTGAAGCTATATTTTAATTATTTTAGCATAATATATATCTTTCTTCCTTGTCATGAGACTCGTTGTTGTCCACTCCCGTTATTGTGAAAACTACCAAATGATAACATCTGAATTGTTTAATGCATCCATAACAATACCCCATATTTCGACTTCCACAAATGATAACATCTGAATTGTTTAATGCATCCATAACAATACCCCATATTTTGACTTCCACAAATGGCATCAAAATTTCTTTATTAGTTTCTTCATTTTCTCGACACAAATCTTCGGTGACATCATTTACATGTTCACACTTTATGGCATTTATCATAATATCCGACCCCTGTCCCTGTGACAGAGATCCGGAGCGGGTCGTCTCCGAAACTTTGCTTAGTTTAACTGTTCAGAATCCCGCTGATTGCGATCTCGGCTTCTTGCACGTTCTGGCGATCGATACTGTCCTCTGTCTCTGTCATTGTGTGGCCGGTTCGGCGAATGATTTGACCTGAATCGGTCTTGTACATTGTATTCGTTTTCCCTGTGTCTATCATCATCTCGGCGATCAAATACCTTCGGTCGTTCGTAACTTGGGATTCCATCCCAGGCTGGGCAGTTATGACGATTCGGGTAATTGTTATTACTGTGTCGCTCACGTTGATCGCGTTCGGCATTGAGCAATTCCATTCGCACAATTAGCAAACACACTTGCTCCATTGTTAACTGTGGTGTGAGTGCTAACTTCTCACGCACCAAAAATGTTAATTTCTGGATTAATATAAGCATTAGCTCTTCTTCTTTAACCGGATCGTCCAAATATGCATTGTCGTTCGAGTACCTTTGCATAAACTCACGCAGTGTACCGTGATATCTTGCATAATTTGGCGGTGTGAGAATTTTTGATTTTACGTCCCACTGTTTTTCTTTCGCCCAAAACCATGTTTGATCTCTGCATAGTGTATAATCGATACTACGTAAGGGTACTGCACCCTTTCAATCCGTAAAATGACATTTTGCCATTCGTGCACCCAGGTTTGTCGTTGAGTACACCATCGCAGGCGCTCCTGTCTGTGTGCAGCGTCAAGGGTAACCGCAGCCATGGTCTCCGAGCTGATAGTCCATGCTGCTGCCAACGTCGTCGAACTGTTGGTGGAGATGGTTGTTGTCTTGAAAACGTCCCCATTTGTTGACCAAGGGATGGAGACGTGGCTGCACGATCCGCTACAGCCATGAGGATAAGACGCCTGTCTTCTCGACAGCTAGTGATACGAGGTCGTTGGGATCCAGCACGGCGTTCGGTATTACCCTGCTGAACCCACCGATTCAATATTCTGCTAACAGTCATTGGATCTCTACCAACGCGAGCAGCAATGTCGCGATACGATAAACCTCAATCGCGATAGACCTTTATCAAAGTCTGAAACGTGACGGTACGCATTTCTCCTCCTCACACGAGCCATCAGAACGTTTCACCAGGCAACATCGGTCCACTGCTGTTTGTGTATGAGAAATCGGTTGGAAATTTTTCTCATGTCAGCACGTTGTAGGTGTCGCCACCGGCGCCAACCTTGTGCGAATGCTCTGAAAAGCTAATCATTTGAATATCACTGCATCTTCTTCCTGTCGGTTAAATTTTGCGTCTGTAGCACGTCATCTTCATGGTGTAGCAATTTTAATGGCCAGTAGTGTAATTTCAATCAGTACAAAGGCGCTTACGCGTTCATGACATCCGAATACTAGAGACGTGCCATGAAATTATCTATGCCCCCCTACCATCCTGTAGTTTTCTGTGATGAAGTGGTTTTCATCTGTGAAATGCGTCTCTTGTATTGCGAGGATTTCGATGTGAAACTTTTGCAGAATATCTGTAAGCTGTTTGATTTTGTGTATCTTGAAAGACGTATACATTGCCGGCGATGGGCGAGGCATGACAGAATCTCTGACCAGAGAGTAGTTTATCGTTAGTTGTTGCTAGTCTGCGCTTGACTGCGCGAGTCGACAGTAGTAGTAGTCAGTCCGGTAGTAGTCTTCAGACCGTGCTAGTAAGCTGTAGTGAACTGTAGTCGGCGCGTGCCTGCGCGTGCCTGCGCGTGTCTGCAGTCTGCTCTGGTCGGGACTCTGGACGATGAGTATTATTGTAGAAGGTAAAGAAGCAGCCTCGCGCATATTTAATAATGTATGTTAATTGTAATTTAATTTGTTCCAAAAAAATGCCCCAATAATAATTTTTATAATATAAAGTAACTCTTTTAAAGAAAAGCATTCATTTCAATTTAAAGAATATTTCCAATGCATGATCACTCCTTCCAAGAATCATATATATATATATATATATATATATATATATATATATATATATATATATATATATATATACGCCAGCATTGCACTAAACTGTGTCGGAAAATTCCTATTTTTAGAGCAGATATAATTGCAGTTTTTATTGAGGTAAGAATTTTTGCTTTTTCTATTCAGAATAGAGGGCCGAAGGGCAGCGCTGCTGTCCTCATAAAATTTATCAGGTTTCTAAACTTTTTTATTATTTTGGTGTTTAGGAATTTTCCTGTTTCGAACTTAACATTAAATGAGAAAAGAATTTTGTGGGAACATTAAATGTGAATGCATTTCTGCACAAAGACTATAAATGGGAGCCAATTTTATTCAGACGTTACAATATATAAAATTTATTTAATTATATTATTTTTGTGTGGAGGTTACACATGGTTCGTGGCACATTTTCTCATTTTTAATTTATGTGGGGAGGTTACACTTGGCGACATCCGGCCAGGATCGTATTTCTTTGTGAATCTTCTGATAAGTAGTCATATATCTGCTCTTATTTACTTAAACGTAGTTTACATCTGGCGCGACGCATTTACTAATTTGTCACTCTTTCTTTCACAGATCATCGGCAATTTGTTGCTCTTTGTTGTATTTGTGTTTGTTGCATTTTGCATTGTCTTTGTTTCATTTGTGAATAATTTTGATTTGTGAAAAATGCCGCGAAAAACTGTTAACAGTACATCGCGATGTGTAATGAGTGAAATAGCTGACTCAAATAATTTGACCGATAGTACTTGCGACACTCAGTGTAATGTTGACAATCCTCCATTTACAGACAATGAGTGCGTACCGACCTCTAGTAACGATTTTGATCCTAATGATGAACAAATAAATTCAATTGTGTCCTCTGTTAATTTAACGACAATTGATGACGTGGGACGTTCTGTTACAATGAACGCTGCCCAGCTTGATACACCCGGTTTGCAAAATTTACGTAATGAACAGACAAATTTTTTTAACGAAAATGAACAGTGTAATCAGAGTACAACAGATTTATTTAATTCCGAGGTAGCGACTAACAGTGCATATCCGATTAGCAAACATTTTCAAGCATCACAGACTATCCAAATGGATACACAAAACGTGACATTTGTAGGTACGCCATCAAACAGCACAGAGAATAAAGTAGGTAATATTGGCTTGGATCAAATTATGGCAATATTGCTACAACAGAATGAAAATTCCAAACAACAGAATGAAAGACAAGACAACTTTAACAAACAACTTAGTGAAAACTTCAAGCAACTTAGTGAACAGAACAAACAACTTAATGAAAAACAAGACAACCTTAATGAAAATTTCAAACAACTTAATGAAAATCATGACAACCTTAATGAAAAATTAGACAACAATTCCAGATAGCTTAGTGAACAGATTACAGCCGTTGCCGCGCAGTGTCATGATACTAAGGAACAATTACGTGAGGAAATTGAGGCTTGTGCTAGGAAAAGTAGTGAAGAAATTAGATCTGTTGCTCAAGAATTAAGGGATATGCAAGCAGCCACAACAGAATCACTTAGACACGAAATTAGTGCAGTCGCTAAACGCTCTGAAAACACAACACAGTTACGCGAGGAGTTTAAATTAATGACAGCAGAACTTTCGCGCACACTGGATGCAAAAGTAGACGCGAAATTCGACCAACAAAACAGTCAAATCGACGAAAGTTTTAATCATCACCTGCAAAACAGTGAAACGCGTTTCCGTAAATTTATACAGGAACAGAATAAAGTAAAGCGACAAGTCATGGAAACAATTACCGCACAGAGAAAGGAAGATAAACGTAAATTGTTTACGAAAGCAAAAACATACGTAGACAACAATATTGCTGCAGTATCAGACGAAATTAATACTATCAAACAGTTGAACACCGAATTGCGTGATGAAATTTTCGATCTTAAAACAAAAACAGACACACACACAGTAGACTTTCAGACAGTGACCGACAGACTTGAACAATTAGAACTAATTCAGGATCCCGAAGTCATAAAAGCTGACGTTAAATAATTGAACGAAACCACACGTAAAATACAAAAACAAATTAATGCTTGTGACACTAAAAACGATGATCAGGTAAAAATACTGACTGAAAAATATGATGAATTGGCCAGTCGTATTGACGTTATTGAAAGTAATAATGACAGCAAATCAGACGATACTTCACCGATTTCGTTTAATCAAACACCTGAATTCCAAAATTTACAGCAGACAATCAATGAGATAGATTCGTCCAATAATACATTACGTAGAAAATTGACAACTTTACAGCAAGAAGTGACAGAGATAAAAAATATTTCAGTTAATAACACGTCACAGCATACGGCACATTCCGAACATTTCTCACACTCACACCGTATAATTTAGGTAATTTACAGAGAGTACGTGACTTAGATTCCGAACAGTCACAGACAAATAGATTCTCATACAATTGTGAACCTGTTCAGACGTACAGAGACAATAATTTTGATTACAAGCATTTTCTATCAGTGAGAAAATTTAAAGTATTTAAAAATGACAGAACACAGATTCACCCCTTGGATTGGATACAACAATTTAGCTTTGCTTTTCCACCGACTTGGCCCGTCACGCATAAACTTGAATTTATTTGCAGTTTTTTGGAAGGCAAACCGGCAACTCGTATGAGACCGATCGCGAGGCAATGCTACTCGGTAGAAGAATTTCAGAATGCTTTTCTGTCAGCGTATTGGTCGAAGACGACACAGCGCGGAATTAAGGATCAATTAATTAGTTTACCGAATTATGAGAACTCAAATTTTTCCACTGTCACGCAATTTTTTGAGCACATGGTCCAACAAAACCAGTACTTAAGTGAATCTGCACTTATTCAATTATGTATTTCTAAATTACCACGATCATTAAGAGTGTCACTTTTAACGGGTCAGCAGAAAGAAAATATTTCGGCATTCAGAGATCTGTTACAGCTTTTGGAAGTGCAGCAATCGGATTATTCCTTTATAAACAAAAATTTTTCATATAATAACCAAGGTCAACAAACATACAGCAATTACGATCAGCCACGCAATTTCAATAGCAAAACTAATAGTCGCTTCAGGAACGACAACCACCAGAACTTTAATAACAGACAAAATTTTAGTTGTCAATATCGACAAAATTATCAGCAACAGGAAACACATTTTGGTAACAATAGAGGTTTTTCACCGCAACAGCGTGAAAACCAGCCGGTTAGCATACCTAACCAACAATGTAATGCACAAGGTCAACCAAGCTTTAATGTTTCGCCGCGTACGCATATAGCTTCGGCCCCAACAAATAGTAACGCACAGCAACAAGGAAATCAGTATGTACAGAAAAAACACTATTTCAATTCCTATCGCACTGCTCCGTATAGAAATGACTATCATGACAGACGTAAAAATAATGAGCGCAATTTTCAGCGTACATTTACTAACAGTCGATCTTATCAGCAGCAAGAACATCAGCAACAACATATTATCATGAATGAACCAGACAGTAGGTATCATCCAGAGCGTAATACGTCAGGAAGAAATAATAGAACAGTACAAATAGTGGAAATGCCACATCATCCTCCTGAAAATAATAACATGTCAGATAGAATTTGACTAGATACAGGACAGGTTGCATCTTCCAGCAACGCAAGCAATACTGCACATACGCAGAATCTTGTTCACGAAAATGTTATTATTTTTGACGACATCCGAGAGACCCTTTTGCAGGAAAGACCAGTTGTTCAAAAAACCATTTCACACCCTGTCATCGAAGTTAAAATTGGATCATCGAAATTTTCAGCAGTAATCGATTCTGGATCACCTATGTCAGTTATAAATGAAGAAACTTTCAACGAGTATAACAAAGAGAATACCTATCCTACGTTACCATTAGTAAAAGGAGCAGTATCGAGTAAAGTAGTAGATGTAAAATTACAGACACATTTATCATTTTGTATTGCAGGTCATACATTTCACTCAAATTTTTGGATTGTTCCCTTATTGACAACAGACGTTATTTTAGGTACGAATTTTCTGGTACAACACGACGCAATTATTGATTTTCAAAATTCCTATTTAATGTTAAAGGATGAAAATGTACAACTGGCTTTAGAATTTCAGCACTCTTTATCTGCGGAAGAACAAACAATTAATCGTACAGAGGTCATTTCCGCATCACGTAACATAGACTGTAATTCCACATTGTTCACAGATACGTACGTACACAACTATAATACTCCAGACGAAGCCGACTATGACGTTATACAGACGATTTCTGATAAAGTTAAACAGAGCAGTGCAAATACAGACGACGAATGCACGCAACTACACAAAATTCTTTTACAGCAAGCACCAGTTTTTGACAACGTTCCTGGTACTATGTCCGGTTTTATGTATGAATTTCAAGTTAAACAGCACGACTCATTTAAAGCCAAGCATTATCCCATTCCGTATATTCACAGAGAACAAGTTAAGAAAGAATTGCAAGCTATGCTTGACCAAGGAATTATTGAACCAGCAGTTAGTCTGTACATAAAATCGCTCCATATTGTTAAGAAAAAGGATGGTTCACTTCGCCTCGTACTTGATTCGCGTCACATCAATGACATTATTATTAATGAGACGGATCGCCCTCAGACACTAGAAGAACTTCTACAGAAATTTCATGGTACTGCTATTTATTCAACATTAGATTTGAAATCGGGATTTTGGCAAATTCAGCTCCATCCGAACTGCAGAAAGTACACAGCATTTCTCTGTTTTGGTGACTGTTATCAATTTTGTAAATTACCGTTCGGTTTGACAATTTCTTCAGCAGCTTTTATTCGCGGTTTGAATACAATGCTTCCGACAGAACTTAAAGACAGTATTACAACATACGTAGACGATATTCTTATTGCAGAAGCTAACTGGTCTGAACACAATCTGATTCTTGAACGACTGTTGCAAACATTTCGTGCACAAGGACTCACAGTTAATCTCAGTAAATCGCACTTTGGTAAAACTTCTATAAAATTTCTTGGACATGCAGTTTCAGCAAAAGTCATTACGTCTGACACGGAAAAACTTCAAGCTTTACGTGACATTACTGTTCCTACGACGAAGAAACAACTACGCAGTTTTTTGGATTTAATTAACTTTTTTCGTAAATTTATTCATTACTCTGCTTTAGACACCCCTAGATTATGTCAATTGACAGGTAAAAGCACTATTTGGACCTGGGATAGGCAAGCACATTCTGAATTCGTGAACCTGAAAGAAGCCTTGTTGAATGCACCACTTTTATCGCACCCAGATAGAAATTTTTCCATTGCCACCGACAGTTCTAACAACGCCTTAGGCGTACATATTTTTCAGGAAATTGAAGAAGTAATTAAAAACATCGCTTTTGCAAGTCGCATTCTGGCACCTGCTGAACGTAATTATTCTGTTACAGAACTTGAAACATTATGTGTTGTATGGGCATTTACGAGATTTCGGCAGTTTCTTTATGGAAGACATACCACCGTTTATACAGACCATACAGCGATACAGTTTTTACTTTCCGCTAAATTTACACACGACAGATTAAGCAGATGGAAACTTTATTTACAGGAATTTAATTTTACAATTGTTCACATTCCCGACATACAAAATATTGCAGCAGACGCAATATCACGTTCTCTCAGCAACAATCAGCAAGACACCGCAACCAACTTCTGCAAAGCAAATTTCAGCGTCATGTACATTCAACAAGTTGCATTTGACAAGTTCATTTCGTCGTCATTACCAGACATAGCACAAGAGCAGAGTAAGGACAACGTATGGAAAGAGATTAAACACCTTTGGCAAGATAGGAATAATATTACCATTAGAAACTATTACACTATGTGCAATAATATTCTGTTTCGCCGCTCTCACCCTGACAGCAACAATTGGTTATTATGCATTCCTGACGAACTTGTTAACAAATTAATTTGGTATACTCATTTAAGTTACGCACATTACGGAGCCAGAAAATGTTTTCTTATACTGAGACAGAAGTGTTATTTTACCAACATGGAGAAACGTATTCGACGAGTTTTAGCGTCATGTAAAATCTGCCAGAAAGCTAAGTCAGATACGACTTCACATATTCCTCCATTACATCCCATTGTACCTGTTAAATTGAGACATATGGCCGCTGTAGACATTTTTGGTCCGATTCCCAGAACTAATAGAGGTTTTTGCTACATCTTTGTCGCTGTTGAACTCACTTCAAAATTTGTTACCTTCACTCCGTTACGCAAAGCTACTGCCAAAACTGTTTCGAAAGCATTTGTAAAACATTTTCTATTTCATGTAGGGCGTGTGTTGAAAGTAATTTCCGACAATGGATCACAGTTTCGATCTGCTATATGGACACGTATGTTAAGAACTAGAAACATTTCTCCGATCTATATATCCCGGTACCATGCTCCTTCGAACCCTTGTGAACGATAAATGAAAGAAATTGCTAAACTGTGTAGAATATACTGCCATAAAAGACATATTGACTGGTACACACACATACTCTCATTCCAGGATGTAATTAATTCCATACCAAATGAATCTACTATGCTATCTCCGTCTGTTATACTGAAAAATGTTGAACCACCTAACAAAATTAAAGAATTAGTAACCTTTCCTACATCTCGTCGACTAAGACACCATGAAATAATTGACATTGCACTGAACAACATCAAACGTGCCGCAGAACGCCGGAGAAGACAGCAAAACCAGGTTTGTACACGCCGTGACTTTCACATTGGACAGAAGATATTAGTACGCACACATTATTTATCTAACAGAGGAAAAAGTACATGCAGTAAATTTGAGCTTCAATATGCAGGTCCATATCGAATTCGCAGCATTCCTCACCCCAATATAGTACACGTCGAAACTTTGAGAACCAGAAAAAGCAAGGGCAATCACCATGTCTCCAACATCAAACCCTTTATTGAATGAACATACTTTATGATTTATCACACTGTAATGCCATTTCCTAATTTTTTATGACCACTTATGCAATTAAATTCACATGAACACTTACTGAAGATTATCGTATTTTTTCTTGGCAAGTGCCCGGCAAGGTAAGGTTAGCAGGTCGATCTTCTTGTCGTTACACATCAGACCGTGCATATATTTCCAGATGAACTTACACATTTTATGACCACTTATGAAATTATATTTATGTGACTACTTACTGATGATTATCGTATTTTTTCTTTGCAAGTGCCCAGCAAAGTTAGTTAGCAAGTCGCTTTTCTTGTCGTTACACATCAAACTGTGCACATTTTCCATTTTTTATGTATGTATGATTGTTTTCCTATTTTGATTGTATGCACTATGAAATATTTAAGATATAACAAACACCAGTTGACTTTGACATTTTGCCTTATGATATCTCAACATCGTGACTATTTTACATTTTTTTTGCTGCTACATTGTGATACTCTGTGTACATTTTTTCACCTGCACACTGTCTGTGTTTTTGACATATTACGTTTTCCGTCATGCTATGCTGTATGCTCAATTATATCACTAGAAACAAGTTTCTATTTAATGGGTATATGATTTAAATGCAAGACATTAATCTTTGTTCATCATTTTCAGAAAGAAATAACGTGTAAAAGAAATAAATTAAACAGAAATGGGAATTTCACCGTCGGAATGAATGAAAGAAGATGCAATACCTCATCACGAAGAGTAAATGGACCAGAATTAACAAGCATTAACGAGAATATACTATACACATCGTATGATAGCAGTCTTAACTAATTTTTTCTTTCAGAATACGAGGCGATTGATGCAGGCTGTCAGACAGAACTACACATCTTAGTTTTAGTGATGAAATATGCTAGAAATAAGGAATAGTTGTATAATGAATAATGAAGTGACTTTTTTGCAGATGATAATGAATGGAGATGAATAATGATGAAGAATATGTTAATATGGGTAATGAAGTTTTTCTTTACAGGTGATGATAATAATGGAGTTATGATGATATGGATAATGACGTTTTTCTTTGCAGATGAGGATAATGTTGAAGTTTATGTATTTATGCTATGTAGTTATTTAAGTATTTGTTGCAGTTCGTTTTGACAGTATGTCTTATGTCGCATGGTATGATGACTGAAAGTTTTGGAAAGGACAGCTAGAGAACATATATATTTTATACACATTTCACTACCTGTTAATTCGAAGTTCACTACCTTTCAGCATAATAAGTGTTTCTTCTTTCAGCTTAATAATCCATTTTGTATTTTTCTAGGAAAAGCTATTCACGAAATTAATACGCTATAAGCAGTTAGTCATTAAACCTGTGTCATTCATAAATGTGATCACATATACTCTATTTGTTTCATACCCTTGCTACAGCTGACTCATGACGAATGACGTTACACATCTTCATTTGCAGCAATAAGTCAAATGCAAATATTGTTATGTCCCTGTAATTAATTATCGATCCCAACGCAATGCTTTGCTAGCAAAAAAAAAAAAAAGTATTACCAGTCCCAAATAATGCTACCAGTTTAAGACAGTTCTGAGTAATACTGAATGATGTTTTCTAGTCACAGACCTTGAATAATAGTTACAGTATGTTACATTTTGAATATGACCTATGTCACTTGAATAATCAGTTCTGAGTAATACCGAATAATGTTTTCTAACCACAGACCTTGAGTAATAGTTACAGTATGTTACATTTTCACTATGTCATATGTCACTAGAATGATGAGTTCTGTGTAATGTTTCTAACCACAGACCCTGAGTAATAATTACAGTATGTTACATTTTCACTATGTCATATGTCACTTCAATGATGGAAAATGTTTTGTACTATTCAATACTTGCTATATGTTTTGTAACTGACCAATGAGTGCCAATGATTACTATAATGAAGTGAATTATGTTAATAGTATGCCATTCATTAGCTCCTGTTTTCAATGATGACTTCTGATGGTTTGTAACTGGACAATGAGTGCCAATGTTCACTGTAATCAATGTTTGGTAACTGGGCGATGAGTGCCACCAATTACTTAAATCAGTTGTTAGCCGAGTGTAATTCTCAATGAAGACTATTATGTGACTTAATGTCTTTCACCTTCTGACCTAATTACCAGAAATTACTCCAATATCCGTTTGTCCTATATCCTCATGATCATGGAGTACTATATTTGGTTTTTGCACTAATTCTACGTTGGTGTACCTTACAAGAACGTGGTGTTGACACGACATGCTGTCCACCACCTTGAGGGATGGAGATGTTATTATGGTCCCACTATTTGGTGTACCTAATGTACTACCAAAATGATAACATGGAATATTACTACGACATTTCAGTGTTTGGCTACACTTATTAATACTTCAGGGAAAATAACTTCAGATTGTCTCACTTGGTGTTTTGCTTCTGTAGAAAGATATGGACTTTTAGTGCAGCTGCATGCAACCTAAAGTGCTACAACCATGATGCAATCCTTCCCTTTCCTATCCTAATTCTTGTAACATAGTAAAAAAAAAAGGTATATACAGTGCGTGTGCACTTTTGTCATTTTGTTAACATGATTTGTATTCATTGCATATACATTTTGTGATTTGGTGATATGTTGTGAACTACAGTGCATGTGCACTTTTTGTCATTTGTTAACTTGATTTGTACTCAATGCCTATATATTTGGTGATTTCCTGATATGTTCTGAACTACAGTGCATGTGCACTTTGTCATTTGTCAATATGATTTGTACTCATTATGTTTATTCATTGCATATACATTTTTGTGATTTGCCGATATGTTCTGAACTACAGTGCATGTGCACTTTTGTCATTTGTCAATATGATTTTTAGTCATTATGTTTATTTGTTGTAAAAATGCTAAAGAGTTTTACAGTGTGTGTGCACTTTTCCCATTTGTTAATATGATTTGTACTCATTGTGTATACTTGATATGTTGTATACTCAGTGCATGTGCACTATAGTTTATTTCATGTTCTGCACTTATATATATGTATATATTCTGTGATTGTAAACTTAGTTAAGAAAAATTTGTTGCTCATGGCAAGTCCAATTGACTCAACATCGCTGCCAAATTTTTGACCCCCCAGTGGAGGGTTATGAAAGACGTATACATTGCCGGCGATGGGCGAGGCATGACAGAATCTCTGACCAGAGAGTAGTTTATCGTTAGTTGTTGCTAGTCTGCACTTGACTGCGCGAGTCGAAAGTAGTAGTAGTCAGTCCGGTAGTAGTCTTCAGACCGTGCTAGTAAGCTGTAGTGAACAGTAGTCGGCGCGTGCCTGCGCGTGTCTGCAGTCTGCTCTGGTCGGGACTCTGGACGATGAGTATTATTGTAGAAGGTAAAGAAGCAGCCTTGCGCGTATTTAATAATGTATGTTAATTGTAATTTAATTTGTTCCAAAAAATGCCCCAATAATAATTTTTATAATATAAAGTAACTCTTTTAAAGAAAAGCATTCATTTCAATTTAAAGAATATTTCCAATGCGTGATCTCTCCTTCCATGAATAAATAAATAAAGAAATATATATATATATATATATATATATGCATTGCACGAAGCTGTGTCGAAATATTCCTATATTTAGAGCAGATATAATTGCAGTTTTTATTGAGGTAAGAATTTTTGCTTTTTCTATTCAGAATACAGGGCCGAAGGGCAGCGCTTTTTTATTATTTTCGTGTTTAGGAATTTTTCTGTTTCGAACTTGACATTAAATGAGAAAAGAATTTTGTGGGAACATTAAAAGTGAATGCATTTCTGCACACAGACTATAAATGGGAGCCAATTTTATTCAGACGTTAGAATATATAAAATTCATTTAATTATATTATTTTTGTGCGGAGGTTACACATGGTTCATGGCACATTTTCTCATTTTTAATTTATGTGGGGAGGTTACAATCTTGACGAGCGTATTTGTGTTGAGCGTGCCGGTATAGTATTTGCGAAGAGGCTTCCGAAAGCTCTGACTTCTCTATTTGTCATGATGTTCCTGGGACCCCCAGAATCCGATTTAGTCGAATGTATTTACTGGGGCCTGGGGGTAATGGATATTTTTTCTGTTGTTCCATCGTCATTTTTCAAATTGAAGATGTTTGCGAAATCACCTTTGGACATCACAATTGCTAAAGTTTTGGTTGTTGAGCTCAAGACAAATGGTTCAAATGGCTCTGAGCACTATGGGACTTAATTTCTGAGGTCATCAGTCCCCTAGAACTTAGAACTACTTAAACCTAACTAACCTAAGGACATCACACACATCCATGCCCGAGGCAGGATTCGAACCTGCGACCGTAGCGGTCGCGTGGTTGCAGACTGTAGCGCCTAGAACCGCTGGGCCACTGAGATCAAGACATATCTGTAGTAGCCACACCATTTAGTGAACGATCGCTTACCACTAGCCGCTGGGTGGTGGAACAGACACTAATGGGCTGAGGCCTAAGTTAGTATTTGGTGCATCCTGAGTATTTAGTTCCGCCAGTGCTATCCATATCTGAGAAGTTTTCCCCTATCTGCCGCCTGGGAGGGGTGGGGGGCTCCCGAAGGCAGATCTAACATTCCCACAGGGGATTATTGATGATGATGATGATGTTTGGTTTGTGGGGCGCTCAACTGCGTGGTTATCAGCGCCCGTACAATTACCCAATCTTTTGCTCAGTCCAATTTCGCCACTTTCCTGGATGATGATGAAATGATGAGGACAACACAAACACCCAGTCATCTCGAGGCAGGTGAAAATCCCTGACCCCGCCGGGAATCGAACCCGGGACCCCGTGCTCGGGAAGCGAGAACGCTACCGCGAGATCACGAGCGGCGGACGCAAGGGGATTATTATCATTATTGTTATTATCATAGGCATATTTGGCTTATTAGGTGGAGGTGATAGCTAGTTAGGTTTCGGAAGGGGAAGTGGTAGAAATTTTAGTAAACTGTCACCCCCAGAAGTGAACTTTGTGCCTGGCTTCATCAGATATCCATGTGTTCATATTTAAGGCGGAGGAACTACAGTAGGTAGAAGAAAATGAAGTGATATCCTGCGAATTAGCAAGGAAAGGTTACGCGATTGTAAAATGTCACAGCAGCGTCAACCACCTAGGTTTTTCGTGCTTTTATTTCTTTCCTGTTATCCTCTCAGTTTTTTCTTCTTCCGTTCCCATTTGGTTTCGAAAAGATAAAATGTACTACAAAAGTGATGACGGTAGGGAGCGGACCTGGGAGTGGAGTGGCAGTTGTATGTATTTGAAGATGTGGCAAGTGCAGTGAGTAGGGTTGGACGGATGGGTGGAGGGGAGCGGAGGGGAGGTAAGTGTTAACGTCTGAGGAGGAAGAAGTGAAGGGATATCTTGTGAAGTTGCAAGAAAATGATGAGCAGCTCCACAATCTCACTCAGCAGCGCCAGCCATCTACGCTTTCTCTGTACGTATTTGTCTCCTTTTTTCCTCCCCCATTTTTCGTTTGCTTTGCTCCCGTTTGTTTTTCATAAAACTCAATTTACTGGAAGAGCGGCTGTGGCATGGGGTGGACTTGGCAGCTCAGCGGCAGGTTTACGCATCTGAAGATCCGGCCAGAGCAGCGACGCGGGCTGAGGGGGTTGGTCCGGATGGGCAGGTTGGGTTGGGTCGGGGGGAGGTTCTTACAGAGCGGAGAGCAGCCAGCAGCTGAGGAAGGAAAGCCGAGCCGAGCCGCGCCGCCGGCAAAGTGTGAGCTTTATCTAAATGAATGCTGCCCAGGCCCGGCCTCGTCCGGGCCCAGGCTTTGTAATTGTGGCTGGGATTTGGCGGCGAGCGCCTCACCTCGCCGTCGCCTGCGCGCTAATTGCGTCTGCGGGCCGTGGCTGCGCCCGGGCCGTAGGCAGACCCGCCTTACTCTCCCGCTGCTCGCCCAGCACCCTGGCCTGGCAGTAGTCGGTAGTCGCTACTTTGGAGAAGCAACTGCTGTAAAGAAGCCTGCGGTACTGTGCCTCCGTCGACCCAAACTACAGAAGGTAACGGTGCTATTGTCGAAAAGTGTTCCATAAACTAAATGAATAACTTTTTGTCTTGTTTCACGAACCATTACTTTTGTATGACCTAGGTTTCAGGTTGTATGCCCACTTTCCATTAACGTGGGTAGGACGTCAAACGGGCCGACTCGGAGCAGGAGAGGCACCACAGGACATTTGACTTTCCACTGTCTATACTTTTACAAGTAAATTCATAAAACTTTGTCAGTATGACCAAGAAGGATTCAGGATTCACACTCGTAGCAGCGGAAGTTCAAAAACGTAACAAAATAATATTTTTAACATGTGAAATTTGATCCTTTTCTCATTTACTATTGGCTGCATTTGTTTCTATAGGTACACTTTTCGTCGTAAGTAAGAGAGACTGTTCGATGAAGTTTGCCCAGCATACAGACCATAGTTACAGGTGTCTGAAACTCTAGAATCTATTTAATTTATGAAAAAATGAATGAGCTGTTACGTTTTAAACTTTATGTTTAGAAAAAAATCAAGTTTTGTAGTTAATTATCTCAATTTTTACTACAGTTTTTATTTTATTTGAAAAATTCTAGAGTTTCATACAACTGTAAGTATTGTTTGTACGCTGTGCAAAATTCATCAAAGAATCTCTCTTACTTGTGAAGAAAAATGTACCTATAGCAACAAATGCAACCAACAGTAAGTGAAACAATGATGAAATTTCATACCTAAAAAAAATTATTTTGTTATGTTTTTGCACTTCCACTGCTACGAGTGTGAATCCTGAATCCTTCCAGGTCATGCTGACAAAGTGTTATGGATTTATTTGTGAAAGTATAGACAGTAGGAAACAAAATGTCCCGTTGGTCCCTCTCCTGCCCCAAGTCGGCACGTTTGACGTCCTACCCCCCTTAAACAACTTACTCCAAATGTGGCAACCAAACTCTGATAAACACCAGTCAACTCCTTAACTGTCGCTTCTGGACTTAAGCATAGAAGTTATCTCCGTTGACAATTTTTATAATGCAACACTTAATTATGTGCCCCATGGCATTCATCAGAAAAACATTTACTTCAGATATCACTAAACATACTTTTGGAACAGAGTTGCGTGGACAGGAGTGCGTAATTTAGTGACTACTTACTGATCACTGAAGGTACCAATGGCCCAAAACTGTTATCAGGTTCACTCTTATTCATAGTGCCTCAACAAAGAAATGGGAACACCACGAAAACACCTGCTCGAACATAAATGCAGATGCCAGCAGAGTTTTCCAGTTGCACTGTTCCATTTGACCACCAACAGCACCTGAGCAATATCCTCAATATGTTGCTAGTATCTACGTTACCTGTCAATAAACATACTTTTCGAATAGAGCTACATAGACAGGAATGGGTATTTTAGTCTGTATCTATGTATCATTAAGGTACCATTCCTCCAAAACCGTCATCAGATTCACTCATATGTAAAGTGGTTGGACAAAAATATAGAAACACGATTTCGTGCTTGCACATAACTGCAGATGCTAGCTGAGTGTGCTGGTTGCACTGTTGTATTTGATCACGAACGGTACCTCCATTATATTCTCAATGCGTTACAAGTACCATTCATGGTTAGAACAGTGTTCTGTGTACTTGTGACTGGATTATGTCTGAGTTCAGGCCAGTCGAACCTTGAAAT
Organism: Schistocerca cancellata; assembly: GCF_023864275.1. Lineage (NCBI taxonomy): Eukaryota > Metazoa > Arthropoda > Insecta > Orthoptera > Acrididae > Schistocerca > Schistocerca cancellata. The sequence goes on from NC_064631.1 coordinate 516,069,676, forward strand.
ATTGTTGTTCATCGTATGGCGGGCGCTTCCGTAGCCCAGGTACCAGAAGTGTTTACTGTTTCAACTAGCACTGTATCGAAGATTTGTACCACATACGTAGCGAACGGATAATGAGCACTACTTAACTCACAACACGGACAGCAGTGAGTGTCGAATTATCGTGACGGACGGTCATAGAAAAACATTGTGATGAAAATTCGGATGACGACAGCTGCAAAATTCACTTCAGAGCTTGTAACGTTCTTTAAAAACACTTTTTTGTATTACTTTGAATTAATGTCTGAATTCGGAATGCATACAAACTGGAGTTACCTTGCAGCACGTTGTAACTACAAGGGGTGTGCTTACTGTGTGTTATTGTTACCAATAGCTTCACGAACTGATTTGGCAATGCAACTCCCAATACCAATAAAGAAATACAGTCACTGCAAAATTCATTCAGCCATTTAGGCACTGAGTCCTGTAGCCCTGTTCAAAACTGATAGCTTTGCTACTTGTGCACATAACAAATAAATAAATCGATTTTACCTCTAAAGCAGCAACGGTGGATCACGTTATATTCTGGTCTCTCATGAAGAGGAATAAAATATGCTAGCTACAGGCTCAGCGTCGTGCAATGCTGGCCGTATTACTTTGAAATATACGTGAAATTCCTTTGGCTTATAAATGAAAACATTTAAGAAAAATGGAGTCTTTGAAAAACATTTGACCTGGACAGGGAGGCGGTACTGAACTGGGTGAATTACTCACACTGACATTTTTAATAGTGTAATTGTATTCGAAGTTCAGTTTGGCTTTCCAAAACATCTGACAATTGATATTACATAATTCAGAAAAATTAGATTCGTTTACTAATTGCGTCACAAACGATGAGATTTATGCAGGAAGTATAACCTAACCTCACTTAAAAAGCTTTTGTTGCTATGCGAATCAGTCATTCCTTGCATTGCAGTTTAATATTTTCATGGTCCTACGTCAACAAGCTTTCCCGTTCTCCAACGACGCCTTCCGCGACAGGCTTTCATCACAATAGGACATTCCAGGTAATAGTTTTGTGGTCAATACTGCTTGGAAAATATGGAAATTTATGGTAAGTTCTATGGGACCAAACTGCTGAGGTCATCAGTCCTTAGGCATACCCACTACATAATCTAACTTAAACTAACTTCCACTAAGGGCAACACACAAACCCGTGTCCAAGGGAGGACGTGAACCTCCGACGGGGGGAGCCGCGCGAACCGTGGCAAGGCGCCTAGACCGCACGGCTACCCTCAACACAGCATGATTTCAACTTCAACATTCAGACACGTTGTACATTATACCATGCCATTACTGTACTGCTGCTGTCAATGTCTGCCATCTCTCGCACAATTAATACACAAAGTTTTCACCTTATTCATTTTGTCTTCTTTGAGGGATGCATTGTAGTTCGTGCTGATAACACCACATCTCGCCATCCGTGGGAACTATTACCAGAACAGAATTGTCTGCTTTTCTCATTCCAGACTAAATAAGGGCAGGCGACCACACGTCGTCGCTTTTGATGAGGAGACACGGTGTCCAGAACAAACTTTGCACACTTCTCTCCTTCCAAATATCGCTGGGTATGTCTTGAACCCTTGATATAGGGATGTTCCTTAATAGCGGTTTGTAGCACAACAACGTCCACTAACTTGACACTGTCTGCTCACTACTGACTGGTCGATGAACGTCCGTCGCTTACAGTTGTTATTTCTAGCTACCAGTATGCTTATTGGTCTCACATCGGTTCTACACCAGGAACAGATGGTGTATAGTGCCTTTTTCCACCCAGGCAATGAATTTGCGAGCTAACATCCCGAAGATGTTCGGACTCACATCTGGTTTCTCTTCGTTTAAATGTCTTGGCTCAAACTCGTCTAGGGGTTGAACCACATGTGTCGCATTACACGCCCTAAATTAGACACTGTGAGCCTTTGGTTAAGTTGTCTGGCTGATGGCAAGTTTGCGAAATTGTATGAAACAATGTTAATGAAACATATAATAACAGTAATAATAACATCGGGAACTATATTAATGACCCATAAATGATGTAGGCCACACAGCTGCAATTTGGTTAGAATAATGTTTATTCAGAAAGAAAACTAAAAGCGAAAGTGGTCGTATTTAGAATTATCATTAAACTCGAGCGCATATCCATTTGACATAGTTCGATCATCCACAATCTCATCGCGAAACACAAGTCCCATATTCCACCTCGATATTTACACGGAAAGTTAGAGTTCACACCAGGCGCGCAGCTGCTCACCGCTCAGAAACTAAGTCCCGCGATACCACACAACGCGAACTTTTCTAAGTCGTTTCACTTCCTAGCTGCCTAAAGACCTACTGTCCGCTTTCGCATCTCAATCCGGCCCTTTGCTATCTCCAGCCGAACTGTCCGCTTTCACGTCTGCAGCACCACTCTACCTCCGCCCGTCCCCGGCCGCGTTTCCCGCGCGCCGAATATCTTCGCTCACCTGACTAGTGCAATTCCCTTTCCTGAAGCCGTCCATCTGATTGGCTACTGCGCATTCTACATTATTTTACATTTTAACATATTTAAATAATCAAAGCTTGACCACTTACACTTTCTAAATAAAGTAACAATAATATCGGTTACACAATAAACGTTAAATTCTTTCACATAAAACCAATACAATTTCCTTCTTAACTTTGAGTGTAACCGCCAGTAGCCTTGCACCAATGTGCTTTCTGACTAATAAATAAAGAGCAAAAGTAAATATTATGCACTAAACCTTACAACAAATATTCTATTACCTAATGATTCAATAAGGTGTCATGCTGTCATCGTTTAATGTGTTTTGTGTGGAGGAAATGATGATCTTATGCTTAACTGAAAATAATGATAATTTAAATTTACTATTTCTTTTCAACAAATGAAGTTACAGAGAAGATATTTACAACATTTGTCATTTTTAATGATGCGCTTCTACATGAAATGTCGATCGTGAAGATCGACGAAAGCTTTCAGATTTTAGCATTGAGGTCTTTGTTACAAAACTTGTGAATTTCACTTTAAAAGCAAATCCTAAACTATTACAGATGTGATCAATATTCACGTTTTATTGGGATCACCATGAAATTTTAAGAAGGATGGTAGAATAAAAGTACTGTGACTTAATTCCCTGCATTACTACAGAATTAAATAGTTTCCATATATGTTTCCCTTTATGGCCGACATTAGGTCCGCGATATTTAACACTGCTACGTCTCCCTGGCTACAAAAGCCTTCTGCTGGGTTTTAACTGTGACGTAGGTTCTCGTCTGACTCATTCGCACACAGCGCTTAGGCTTCAATAGACAATAAGCGCCTGTGAGTTTCCACATCTCAGGGTGAATCAGCGCCCTTTGTAGCACACGGACGACAGGGTTCGTTTCAAAATTTCTGTAGGCTGACTCTTTCGGCCATATATTTAAATGAGAGCGCAATGCTCGTTAACTCACAAATTACATCTGCAATCCTTGAAGGAATTTTGGCGTCATTACACTTTGTCGTTCAAAAGCTATTCCGAAAGATTTCCCAAGAAACAGATGACATATTTGTGTAGAAAAATGTGAATTCTTTGAAACAGTAATTAAAGCTAAACGACTGATGTCCCTTTTGAAATATAGGACTTGGAAAAGAAGTAAATTTTGGTTCGAATGTTCCTGGAAACAACTTTACCTTAAATGCATGTCTGGAACTAACTAATGGTAATGCCTAGGATATGGCGACTTTGCAACTTTCGTAACTGTAAAGTACTTTATTCTTAAGAAATGAGACCTACCTTAAGCTCTTCATTTTGCAAAAAAATAATGTGTAAACGTTCCAAAATATTTGATGTCACGAATTTTTCCTCAAATTTGGATATGTGCGTGGTGAGCAATTTTATTGAGAGGAAAAATGGTTTTCAAAATCTTTCATATTTTTCATTCTGATTGTCTTTCATGTGACAAGTGGTGCTGCCTCTTGGGTAAGACAGTGGCTGTGCCTGGTCTGGTACAGTACTGGATGTTTTGCATAACACCCTCGCTCAGTCCACCTGAACATCGTCCCACTGTAGTACTGCTGGCGAGGGACGGTATGTCTCAGCACCGCTGGTGGAGGCACGTGCACTGAAGTACACTGTGTCACCAATGGGAGGCTGGGGACCAGCCACGTGGGTCGCGCCAGTCCAGTTGGTAAGAATGCATAGTTAATTGAGAACGTGCTCTTGGCTGACAGTTCGCTTTGCGACCGGCAGTCTCCGCTGACTCCGCCCTTTGGGTCGCAAAGACCCGCAGTTTAACTGCGATAGCCCGCTGTTGTCGTAGCCAGTTTGAATTTGGTGTACACCCCAAACGTAGGCTTTTGGTGAAATAACACCTCCACTGTTGGTGTGGTCTTCAGTGCAAAGACTAGTTTGATGCAATGCTACATGCTACTCTATCCTGTGCAAGCCTCTTCATTTCCCAGTAACTAATGCAACCCACATCCTTCTGAACCTGCTTACTCCATCCCTATCTTGGTCTCCGTCTACGATTTTTACCCTCCACGCTTCCCTCCAGTTCCAAACTGGTAATCATCTGATGCCTCAGAAAGTGTCCTAACAACCGATCCCTTCTTCTAGTCAGGTTGTACCACAAATTTATATTCTCCACATTCCCATTCAGTTCCGCCTCATCAGTTACACGATCTACCCATCTAATGTTCAGCATTCCTCTGTAGCACCACATTTCAAAAGCTTCAATTCTCTTCTTGTCTAAACTGTTTATCGGCCATGTTTCACTTCCGTGCATCGCTACGATCCATACAAATACTTTCAGGAAGGACTTCCTGACACTCAAATCTATACTCGAGATTTACAAATTACTCTTCTTCAGAAACACTTTTCTTCCACTTGCCAGTCTACATTTTATATCAGGGGTGGCCACGAGAGCCGTCCGCAAGTTTTCCCGCGGGCACCGTGAGCCGCGAGGGCAACGCTGAGCGCCGGCGCTGTGGCCGAGCGGTTCTAGGCGCTTCAGTCCGGAACCGCGATGTTGCTACGGTCGCAGGTTCGAAACCTGCCTCGGGCATGGATGTGTGTGATGTCGTTAGGTTAGTTAGGTTTAAGTGGTTTTAAGTCTAGGGGACTGATGACTTCAGATAATAAGTCCCATAGTGCTTAGAGCCATTTGAACAACTTAGCAAAGCTGAGCAGTTGTGAGGGCATGTAGTGCGGTTAGCGGAGTTGTGCGTTGTGGGTACTGGCCGCTTGGGTATGCACACGGCACGGGGGGCATCGCGCACACAGCTGAGTATGGACAAGCTAACGTACGTAGTGCTGGTCGAACACACATACGTCCGAGGTCGCTTCACGCGTATGTGAGTCCGTGAAATCGGCGCTGGTACACGGTTATCGGGAGGCCAATCATATGTGGAACAACATGTGGGACGTAAGTGTAAAACGTGCTAACCCGAAGGCTGTGCATCGTGTGCCACGCAACGGTTGGCTGTGTACGGATAAAACACAGTTGAGAACCACTTGTAATGGTTCTTTATTTACGTGACCGTTGCGGCACTCCAACCCCAGTTCTCGATACCACTAATATCGTACTACTTTTCTGCGAAGTAACAGACATATTTTTGTGACAATATTCACATTTGGTTTTATTAATGCATAGGTACTCCGATGTATCGATATATTACAGTGATATGGTTCTTGTGTTTATTCATTTTTGTGAGACTGTCATAATCTTTGACTTACTTGTAACCGTTTTGGCGCGAATGCGCACAGAGCAGTCTTTGTTTCACTTTGCAGAAGTTAAATTGTTATTTCGCTTTGTAAAAGAGCAGTCAAGTCTTGTGTTTGGTTAAAGTGGAATTTAAATATATGAAGATTGACACAAAACAGTTTTCTTGATGATGTGACAATTAAGAAGAAATATATGTGAATTTACCAGAAGTTTAACAAAAACGTGGATCGTGAACACCAAGTCAAAAATTATTTCTACCATACCATTGTTCTGATCTGGGATTTTTTGATTGCCGGCCGGGGTGGCCAAGCGGTTCTAGGCGCTACAGTTTGGAACCACGCGACTGCTACGGTCGCAGGTTCGAATCCTGCCTCGGGCATGGATGTGTGTGATGTCCTTAGGTTAGTTAGGTTTAAGTAGTTCTAAGTTCTATGGTACTGATGACCTTAGAGGTTAAGTGCCATAGTACTCAGAGCCATTTTTTTGATTGTTTGATCATTAAGAATTTCCTGAAAAACGCATTTGTTAGGTGTTCAAATATTGCTAAAATACAGATCTGGATCTTCTAGCACTCATAGTGGAATTACCCTAGAATCAACAAGATGAGCCATAACAACTTCGACGATCTCTACGTGGGACTCCATTCAAGATAAGTGCCAAAATTAATTACTTTTTTACAGTGACTTATTATTTCCATTCTGACGATACCATCCACAGTCAATAACTTTGTTGTCCCCGACAAAGCGAACATATGGTACGTGAGAAACATTATTAATCTGATTTCTAACCTACTTTGCAAGTGGTGGTATCGTTAGACACTGTAACACGTTCTATTTTTACGGCCACAAATAGGATACAGACGTACATGATTAACAAACGAACACATTTGTATTGTAAGAGTTACGTTATTTTTACACAGACGTGTGTAGTTCAGAGTAGGGGTACTGCCTACGAATAGGACATAGGCACTATTTTACATCATGCTGGATGTTTCTACAATGATTTTGACCTATCATCTCGATATTTGGCGTGAAATTACTGGTCATTAGGCGCACTGCACCAGTCAGATGAACATCAGTAAGACTACTCCTAAGTTTCGGTTTTGTCAGTTTCATTATGGAGAAAACACTTTCGCACAAGTATGTTGTTCCAAAAGAACTATACACACCAGCAGCTATTTTAAATAAAAATGGGAACTGTTAACGTGGGAATATTTGTAGAAGCTTTCCAAGGTTTCTGCAGTGCGAAACTTCTCCTTCAGTACACGACTGCATTGAAAATCAGTGAGTTTTAACTGAATTACAGAAGGCACATTTTCAACGTTAACTGCAAAAAGAGGTTAACATCACATTCCAGTAGATTTAAGTCCTCAGATCTATATCATAAAAGACCTCGAAATGCTGTAGCACCGTTGCAAACCCATCCAAATGTTTTTTGAGCCTCTCCTGTTCCAAATTGTTTTCACTAACAACTAGTGTAACGGGGGGAAGTGTACACACGACATTTCTTACAGTGGCTTTGCCCACAAAAGCAGTTTTCTCTTGAAAACCTAAATATTGTCAAACACTTCACTAATTACCTTATTTCTACCTTGGAAAGCTACATTCCAACTATTCAGATGCTTTGTTACGTCAGTTAAAAACGAAAGGTCTAAAATCCATTGTGGGTCATCCAATTCCTTCACCGGTTTTCCTTTCGCATCCATGAATAACGCTATATCTTTACGTAAATTAAATAATCGTTCTAAAACAACACGTCGATTCAACCAGCGTACTTCACAAAAGTATGGAACATCGTCGTACTCATACTCGAGATTTGCCAGGAATGCTTTGAATTGTCTGTGTCCCAAACCGTGCGATCTGAGAATGTTAACTGTTTTCGTAGCCACGTCCATGACGCCAAATAGTTTGTCACATTTTGCTAGCAAATTAAAACAGTGAAGAACACAATGTATTGCTGGTAGTTCCTGCTGGACACCGACGGTTTTCGTCTTTTTTCGTATCGAAGCAACGACACCAGACTTATGCCCAATCATTGCAGGAGCTCCATCTGTTGCAATCGATGAAAGTTCTTCCCAACATAGCTTGTATTTCTCTATTGTATGTTCTACGCACCAACATATACTATCGGCCGTTGTTGTGTAATGCATTGGAACTAAATCGAGGAGTTCCTCAGTCACATTACACTGAGAATCAACTCCTCGCAAAAAGACTGCAAGTTGAGCAACATCACATACATCAGTACTTTCATCCAATGCTAATAAAAAAAAATCCTTGCTCCTGTTTTCAAACTGAGCTTCCACATCGCGTGATATTTCTTCAATGCGCCTACAAACCGTTCTCCGTGAAAGAGGAACGGTTTCAAAAACAGGAATACTTACTGAGCACAAAATAGTTGTGGCAGCAACAAAAAACACTCTTTCACAAATTCTCCATCGCCGAAGGGCCGTGCTGCTTTAGCTACGAGCTACATGATAGCTTACAGTCATCGCTGTACCGTTATGGATGGTGAGATTTTCGTCCTGTAAGTACCTACAGGAGAAGGTAAAAGAGATGGGAAATGCATATAACATGTTATTAATAACAGTAATAATGTGAATCAGTGTCATAATTATCTACATGTATATGTACGTCCTTCTCCTTTTTCTGCTTCAGCTCGATAAGTTTGACTTTTCTTTCTTCATTACTCAAAACGACTATATCCTTCTCGTGAAGCAGTTGATAATGTCGCTTCACATTGTACTTCTTCCGTGAAGACAATTTTGTATTCCAAATCAAACACTGAGGTCCGCTTTGCGTTCTAACAAAAAAGTGCTCTTCTTCCTACTGTGGATTAACGCGTATGGGTTCAAAGAACTTCCGTTTCAACGATTTTAACTCCACAGCCATTTTCCACCCACTAGTTCTGCTTCGTCATAAACAGCAAACGTGATGTCTGCACATACAATAAAAACGATGGGAAGTAAAAGGACCGAGTGACCGAGTGGCTCTGCACGGTGCAGGACGTGCGTGGCTAGGCGAATGGATGGTGTGGGTACTGTCGGCTGGTAGAGTGGGGGAGAGCCGCGGGCAGTCCTTGCGGGCATCTGTCAGCGCCCGCGCTCGCGAGACGGCATTTGCCTAGCCCTGTTTCATAACCTCACTACATTGGCCATCATCAGTTATTTTTCTGCCCCAACAGCAAAAAAACATCTACTACTTCAAGTATCTCGTTTTCTAATCTAATTCTCTCAGCATCACATTGTGCAATCCATTATCCGCGTTTTCTTTTGTTGATGTTCATCTTATATTCATCTTATGTTCTCCTTTCAACACACTGTCCATTCCGTTCAACTGCTCTTCCATATCTTGTGCTGACTCTGATAGAATTACAGTGTCATCGGCAAACCTCAAAGCTTTTATATCTTCTTCCTGGACTGTAATTCCTATTCCTTATATTTCTTTTGTTTCCTTACTGCTTGCTCAATATACAGATTTAATAACATCGGGGATAGTCGGCGACCTTGTCTCTCTCCCTTCTCTATCACTGCTTACATTTCGTGCCCTCCATTCGTATAACTGCCCTCTACTTTCTGTAGAAATTGTAAATAGCCTTTCGCTTCTTGTATTTTACCCATGCTAGCCTTAGAATTTGAAAGAGAATATTCTTGTCAAAAACTTTCTCTAAGTCTACAAATGGTATAAACGTAGGTTTGCCTTTCCTCAACCTATTTTCTCTGAGAAGTCGTACGGTCAGTAATGCGTCGCGTGTTCCTACATTTCCCTTGAATCCAAACTGATCTTCCCCGAGGACAGCGTCTACCAGTACCTTCATTCTACTGTAAAGAATTCGTGTTAGTATATCGCAGCCGTGACTTATTAAACTGATAGGTCGATAATTTTCACACCTGTCAGTACATGCTTTCTTTGGAATTGGAATTATTATATTGTTCTTGAAGTCTGGAGACATTTTGCCTGTCTCATGAATCTCGCTCACCAGATCGAAGAGTTTCATCATGGCTGGCTCTCCCAATGCTACAAGTAGCTCTAATGGAATGTTGTCTACGCCCGGGGCCTTGTTTTAACTTACGTCTTTCAGTGATTTGTAAAATTCGTCACGCGGTATAATATCTGCTTCTCATTTTTATCTACGTCCTCTTCCGTTTCCGTAATATTGCCCTCCAGTACATCGCCCTGGTATAGATCCTCTACATACTCCTACACCCTCCTGCTTTCCCTTCTTTGCTTAGAACTGGTGGTTCTCTTTTCTCCAAAGGTCTCTTTAACTCTTTTCTAGGCAGCCTCTATCTTACCCTTCGTGATATACGCTTTCACATCCTTATATCTGTCGTATAGCCACTCTTACTTAGCCATTTTGCACTACCTGTCTATCTCATTTTTTAGACGCCTGTATTTCTTTTCGCCCGTTTCATTTACCGCATTTTTACATTTTCTCCTTTTATCGATTACATCCAATATCTCTCGTGGTAACCAAGTATTTCTACTAGCTGTCGTCTTTTTACCTGCTTGATCTTCTGCTGCCTTCACTGTTTCATCTCTCAAAGCTACCCATTCTTCCTCTACTGCACTTCTTTCCCCTGTTCTTGTCAATCGTTCGCTAAAGCTATCGCTAAGACTCTCTGGCAACTGCAGTCAGACTTTTCTTTCGAATGTTTTCTCTTAACACCACCGGATGCCCCACTTTCCACTCATTACCCGTGCTGACCGAATCTAGCGGACACAAGTGTTAATGGGAACCATATTATTTTAAATTAAATCCTGGAATTTGTAATTTGGTAACTACACGTAGCAGTGAGTTAACGCACCAAGTTTCACAAGGATGTAACTCATAGTAACTATGTAATATTTTGTCAAAACACTATCACACACTATCTTTTGCCCATCTTCATTTGAATGAGCACAGCGTATAGTTGAACAGGTGACGAAGTGTGCGTCATTAAATGCAACTCCTCGCCAAACCTTGTTACATTATCCAAAACATCGTGTGAAACATAAATATTATTTTCACCGTACACAGATCTTCTTGCTCACTCTTGGTGTTTACATATGTTGTCCAACTTGCAATATCACTGCGATAATAGAATATTCGTAAGTAATGTCCACTGACATGTTTGAATTATATGAAAAGGATCATATATTATGAAACACGTAACGATTCACTCATGAATGAAGCTCGCAAATGCTTCAATTTATTGCTGTTTCAGAAAACACAGGCTGGTGGGGGATTTAGCTGCAGGTATGCATTGAAAAGTATGCACCAGCTTTTGGGTACTGCAGTCAGTAGCTAACGTGCAGATGGGGCACCTGCCGCTCTGTGACCAACTCGCATTACATGATCCACCGGAAATTTTTTGTTTCCTTCTGGTCATTTCCGACCACGTTTTCCACCCATGTGTCATTATAGCTGTATTACATCTCTGTAGTGTTGACAAGTCAGAATGATCTCTCGTAACAAAATAATAAACCGTCCATTTCAGCTCTTTATGTATGTGCCTAATAGAAAAGTACAGATGGAGGGACAACGGCCCAATCACAAACTGCAGTTCAGCAATCGAAATAATTGATGTCATATCTTGGAATATCTCAGGGATGCCAAAAGTTTCAAGAAATGGTAGAGGAGGTGGTAGAGATAGAAAAGTCTATGAAGTGAAAATAAAAGTAAAGAAAACGAAAACAAAGCTAATAAGAGGAGGTGGAAAGGTAAAAATACTTTATAATTGAGAGATATTGGATCGTTTTTAAGACAACTGTAAGAGGAGGGTTTTCTGTAGCACCACGGAAAAGAGATTATCAGAACGGTTAATAATGTGTTTTATCCTACCACCCACCGCCAAAACCTGCGCCATCGATGGGGAAGATAAAATGACTAGACCCTTTTTGATGGTGGATATGACGGAGAATGGGAAAAAAATAAAATGGTAGATGATGATAACATAAATTTTTTTATGCCTGCAGCCCTTTTATCTACGAAATTTCTGCATATTTAGAAAATAACCAGAAGCTTTCTTTCTTGTTATATCCTAAAGAAAAAAATCCCATTTTTAACATTTTTTGCCCACAGATTCCTATAAACACTGTTAACATTTTGTGTACAGATTCATATTAACATTGGAGAATCTATATAACTAAGTGTAAGAAGTAGTGTTATACATGAAATGGGATGAAACATCTCCAAACGATCAAAATTTGTAACAAAACGCAATTAAAATAATTTCAGACATAAGAAATTGAGTTAGAATTTAGAGTATATAATAAATCCAATTTTTTTTCCTTGTGATTTTTTCGTATCGGCGGAAGCCTTCTTGATGTCGGCGCTGGGGAGGAATATCTGTACCCAAACTGCCAGCGAGGAGTGTTATTCTTGTGAAAGTGAACCAAATTTTCTTAAATGCTTGCGAACCGCGTAATTAAGGTGCCACTTCGGTAACAGTCTAGTATTTACCTACTGTGATGCGGGAAACCACCTAAACACCACATCTAGGATTGCCGACACACTGCAGTGTCTACAATGATTTGTGGTAAACTCTTACAGGCTCCGTCGAATGACGGGAGGAAACTAGTAATAAGTGTTATAATTTTGTATTACAGATTTTATATCAGCTGGTGTACTAAAAACCTTTGTTTTGTATTTGTATATTGATTTACGATCGATTTCGGTAACGTATTCCAGTGCTGTTCAGATGACGCGACAGAGGAGGTAACGGGCGCTACTGAAGTCCAACTGTCGGCCAAAGGGCGGCAGATGACCTAGAACTCATTGTCAAGAATGAATTTAATTTTTAAAACTGTCTTGCTAATAAATGATATGATGACTTGTATTCATGCGAGAACAGACTTCTAACTTTAAAAAGCTGTGATGCATCAGATATGTAATGTTGGTGATTTATTGTACATAATAAGTGCTCAGAATACATATTAAGAAATGCCAGTTGTGAGAATTAGTTAATATCATGGTCTTTAAATTTGAGATTATCGAGTTGAAGGAAAATTAGACAAGCAATTCCTAATGGAGATTCTTATAGTTCAGGGGAGTAAATGGAAGTTTAAATTTAAGTTCAAATGACAGTAAATGTTCTTGCACATTGTATCGGAGTAGCAATATTCAGACAGATAATATTGTGAAGATTTTGAAACGTCCCCTTAGAACAATTTATACAAGACTGTGCTTAAACTGACACACAATATTTTTAGCGCAACGCAATCTGACTATCAAAGATCCCTGCAAAAGAATGGCCCTGAGTAACATTAAACTATACCTTTCAGAAATCACTTACCTCACAAAAACCTTCATTACTCGAACTATTGCAATACAGCGAGCACCACTACTGCCAGCTAAATAAAAGATTAAAACTACGGAAGGCACTAACTACTGATAGGGATAGTTAGCAAATGAAAGATATTAATAGAGAACAAACAATGTATTTACCTTAATAGTCATAATATATATAGCAGTTCATGACAAATTACAAAACTCCGCCATCTCTCTCCCCACATCCACCACTGTTGGCGGCTCACCTCCAACTGCGCAACGCTACGCGCTGTTCACATCCAGCTGCCGCTGCCCAACACTACAATGGCAGACAACAATGCAAACTAACCACAAACTGCACACAGCACAGCCAGTGATTTTCATACCGAGCGCTACGTAACGTTGCCGATAATAAAACATAAACAGCCTACTTACACAAAGAAAACATAAACAGCCTACTTACATAAAGAAAACATAAACAGCCTACTTACATAGCCCCCATGCTCCCCACAAAAAATTTTATCAAATCATTATTGGCCACTGGCCAAAAAAATTTGTAAAATCGGAAATCGTAGTTTACACAGTATTCTATACATAATTGTCATTTGTCCAATCTGGATATCCCACTAATCTTTCCTCGCAGTCACAATACAAAAGGCATTTCATATGTAAAACTCAACTGTAAACTTCAACTAAATATTCTCCAAAGGTTCATATCCCACTAAGATTTGAAGAACGTTTCAGACACTACTTGATATAAGAAAAAAATGTAGCTCTTGACCAGTTACGATCAAGACGGAGCAATGGTACAAAGGAAGCTATTTTAGCGGTATGGCAGGTAGAAGGCAAAGTACTGGACATAATAAAACCACCATAGGTTTCATTGGTCGATCTAAAAAATGATCTCGATTGTTGTTGTTGTTGTGCCCTACAGTAAAGAGACTGGTTTGATGCAGCTTTCCATGCTACTCCATCCAGTGCAAGCTACTTCATCTCCGAATGCCTACTGCAACCTGCATCCTTCTGAACCTACTTACCGTATTTCTCTCTTGGTCTCCCTGAACGATTTTTACCCTCCACGCTGCCCTCCAGCACTAAATAGGTGATCGCTTGATACCTCAGAACGTATCCTACCAACCGATCCCTTCTCCTAGTCAGGTTGTACCACAAATTTCTCTTCTCGACAATTCCCTTCAGTACCACCTTATTAGTTATGTGATCTACCCATCTAATCTTCAACATTCTTCTATAGCACCACATTTCGAAAGCTCCCATTCTCTTCTTGTCTAAACTGTTTATTGTCCATGTTTCACTTCCATACATGGCTACACTCCATACAAAAACTAACAAAACAGACTTTCCGACACTTAAATCTGTATTCGATGGTAACAAATATCTATTCTTCAGAAACGCTTTCCTTGCCATACCAGTCTACATTTTATTTCCTCTCTATTTCGACCATCATCAGTTACTTTACTCCCCAAATAGCAAAACTCATTTAGTACTTCCAGTTTCTCATTTCCTAGTCTAATACACTTATAATCACCTGATTTAATTTGACTACATTCCTTTATCCTCCTTTTCCTTCCTTTGATGTTCATTTCATATCCTCCTTTCAACACACTGTCCATGCCGGCCGGAGTGGCCGTGCGGTTCTAGGCGCTACAGTCTGGAACCGAGCGACCGCTAGGGTCGCAGGTTCGAATCCTGCCTCGGGCATGGATGTGTGTAATGTTCTTAGGTTAGTTAGGTTTAATTAGTTCTAAGTTCTAGGCGACTGATGACCTCAGAAGTTAAGTCGCATAGTGCTCAGAGCCATTTGAACCATTTCAACACTGTCCATTCCATTCAGTTGCTCTTCCAGGTCCTTTGTTGTCTCTGGCAGAACTGCCAACGGCAAACATTAAAGTTTTTAAATCTTCTCCATGCACTTTAATTCCTGCATTAAATTTTTCATTTGTCTCCTTTACTGCTTTGTCAGTATACAGATTGAATAACATCGGGGATAGCTACAATCCGGTCTCACTCCCTTTTCAACCACTGCTTCCCTTTCATGTCCCTCGACTCTTATAATTGCCATCTGATTTCTGTACAAATTGTAAATAGCGTTTTGTTCCCTGCATTTTACCCCTGCCACCTTCAGAATCTGAACGAGAGTATTCTAGTCAACATTGTCAAAAGCTTTCTGTAAGTCTACAAGTGCTATAAACGTAGGTTTGTCTTTCGTTAACCTATCTACCTATCTTCTGAGATGTTCCAACATTTCTACGGAATCCAAACAGATCTTCCCGTGGTCGGCTTCTACCAGTTTTTCCATTCGTCTGCAAAGAATTCGTGTCAGTATTTGGCAACCGTGACTCATTTAACTGGTAGGTCGGTGATTTTCACACCTGTCTACACCTGCTTTCTTTGGGATTGGAATTATTATATTCTTTTTGAAGTCTGCGGATATTTCGCCTGTCTCATATGTCTTGCTCACCGGACGGAAGAGTTTCATCGTGGCTGCCTCTCTCAAGGCTATCAGTAGTTCTAATGGAATGTTGTCTACTTCAGGGCCCTTGTTTCGACTTAGGTCTTTCAGTGCCCTGTCAAATTCTTCACCCAGTATCATATCTCCCATTTTCATCTCTGTCGTCGTCCATTTCCATAATATTGGCAAAAATGGTTCAAATGGCTCTAAGCACAATGGAATTTAACATCTGAGGCCATCAGTCTCCTAGATTTAGAACTACTTAAACCTAACTAACCTAAGGACATCACATACATCCATGCCCGAGGCATTTTCGAACCTGCGACATTTGCGTCTAGAACCGCTCGGCCACAGTGCCCGGCCCATAATATTGCTCCCAAGTACATCTCCCTTTAATGGAACCTATATATATTTCTTTCATCTTTCTGCTTTCCATTCCTTGCTCGGGATAGGTTTTACTGCTGAGCTTTTGATATTCACACAGGTGGTTCTGTTTTGTCAAAAGCTATCTTTAGTTTTCCTGTAGGCAGTATGTATCTTACATGCTTCTACATCCTTACGTTTATCCTCTAGCCATCTGTGCTGAGCCATTTTGCACTTCCTGTCGATCTCACGATCTCATTTTTGAGACTTTTGTATACCTTTTCGCCTGCTTTATTTACTGCATTTTTATATTTTCTCCTTTCATCAATTAAATTCAATATCTCTTCTGTTACCCAAAAAAAAAAAGATATCGTCTCTTTACCTATTTCATCCACTGCTGCCTTCACTAATTCGTCTCTCAAAGCATCCCATTCTTTTCTACTGTATTTCTTTCACCTGTTCTTGTCACTCTGGTTCTTTCAGTTTATCAAGGTCCGATCTCCTAACATACCTACCTTTGTACCGCTTGTTCAGTTTTAATCTACAGCTCATAACCAGTTAACTGTGGTAAGTGTCCACATCTGCCCCTGGAAATGGCTTACAATTTAAAACTTGGTTCCTAAATCTCTGTCTTACCATTTTATAATCTATCTGAAACCTTAAAGTGTCTGCAGGCGTCTTCCATGTATACACCCTTCTTTCATGATTCTTAAACCAAGTTTTAGCTGTGATTAAGTTGTGAACTGTCCAATATTCTGCTAGGCGGCTTCCTCTTCCATTCCTCACTCCCAGTCCATAATCACCTACTCGCATTCCAGTCCCCCGTTGTGGGGTGGCAAGTTAATAATTTGATTAATAGTAAGTCAGAGGAATCAGTCATAAGTAGTAGGAAAGAGTATTAGAATATCTTAAATATTCTTCGCTGTCTTTTAGTAGAGCCTGAAAACTATTTATGGGCTTAGCCAGAAAGCGATGGAGAACATACTGACCATCGGTCCCAGTATGCAAGTCTACATTCTTGTCCAGCGCACTGAAAGAAATGTTTCTATTCTCTATTTGCTCAGCAGAACGACGACTACAAATGTAAATGAAGATTTTGAGTTCTAATTCACAGATATATTTCGTGAAGTTTTGGCATGAACAATATTGTAATATTCATTATGTTGGTACTAATAATAAATCTCTCTATCCTAAACAACACTATGAGCAGTCCAGAGGCGACGTCTACTGTCAAGTTCCTATCACATCGTTCTTCACCCACACTTCTAGTAATCGAAATCACTGTTCGCCACAAAAGTGGAAAATAACTGTCACCACTTGCCAATAGCCTTTGTTAACATTGTGAGCGGCACACTAACAGTTACTTACGTGAAATCTAAGTGATCCAGGACGGTGTACAGTCCTCGCGATTTGACTTCCTACCTGTATCGAAAATATGAGTTTAGTTGCGGTTTGGCTGTGACGCCATCTGAGGAATCGCGTACTCCAGCATTTGACGGATGTGCATCATACCGTGGTTGGGTTAAAAGTGAAGACTTTTGCACAAATCTAAGCGATCCAGGATGGTGTACAGTCCTCGCGATTTCACTTTCTATTATTACTGAAAATAAGCGTTAAGTAACAGACTGTCTCTTACGTCATCCAAGGCAACGCACACTGCAGCGTTTGACTGATGCGGATCCTATGGTTGCTGGGTGCTATCTGAAGACTAGTCTTACCTCTTGAGCTGTATTTATTTACTGGCGCAGCAGACGGCCAATTGAACAGCTGCTGTATTCCGCTCTATGCCCATAGTAGCAGCCCCTAAACGGCCGCTTTCTCAGACCCATAATATTTTATAATAATGTCATGAATCAATTTAGAATGTTCGCAATTTTTGAATTAAGTAGGTTAAAATCACAGAAAAGTTTCAGCTCGCCTGCAGTTAAACATTTTTAGATCGGAACTGACAGTAGAACATGACCTCTGAACTATAACTTTAAGAGGCCTTGTATTTGTTACTATTTACATCCAGGCCTTTAAACTTGTTATAGCTCTATTATATAATAGGTTTTATCGCGTGCTGTAACCAAAATTTTCTAGCATTAACATAACAGATACTTAATCTACTACAAATAAGGACGTTTTTCTTCCAAATTTTGTTTTCAGCAAATTACGTGAAAACTATCAAAGATAACTTAATGGGGTTACATAATTAATGTTTTTATACTAAACTGAAGCTTAATACAAGTTATCGTAATTCTAAGTCTAATATTTAGGGCCTTCAATTTTTATTAAAAACGTAGATTCTGACCAAAATATTGCTTTATTCGCTTTGAGACTTGTACTAGTGAATTTTGACGTACATGTCCACATTATGACCAATTTTTTGGTTTCCTAGCTTTATTACTTAGCGCCACTGCTTTTTTATTTTTATTTTTTTTAAATGATATATTTAGGGAAAAATATTCATCTGAGCAGTCTGAGATTTGACAGTTTACACGTTAATATACTAAAGCACCTGATGACAAAGTTTGGAAAAGCAAGATTAACTTTTCATTTCATTCTTCTATTGTGGTACAATACTTATGTGACACGCACAGATGCCTTGCGATGACGTGGTGCTACTAGCAGTGAACTGGGTAAGTCCTGGCTCATCACTCGCCTCTGTATCTCTCAAATGATGCAGCGCCTGTTTGCCTCATCACCCTCTATTTATTTTTGAGAATAATTTTATTTTTGTACAAAATTATATGTTAGAAACAAAGGATTTATTATAGCTGACCTTTTGATTTTTAGCAATATTCCTCAACACTATACTTACAAAATAATCGTACGTATATGCATAGGAAAAATGTCATAATTAACTTTTACATATCATATGTATAAAATACATAGAAATATGAAATCGAATTTTCCATAGTTACAAAATTCGGTTTTTACATATTTTTTTCAGTTTTTACCTGAAAAAGAAACACGCAGAATCTTTCACTTTTCAGTACTCACATGTTTAATCCCAATCGTAGGCACCAATGTGAACGTCCATACGACACTTTCACTATATCATTAGCAGTAGGTGGTGGGAATTAACTTCTCCATTATACACTCCTGGAAATGGAAAAAAGAACACATTGACACCGGTGTGTCAGACCCACCATACTTGCTCCGGACACTGCGAGAGGGCTGTACAAGCAATGATCACACGCACGGCACAGCGGACACACCTGGAACCGCGGTGTTGGCCGTCGAATGGCGCTAGCTGCGCAGCATTTGTGCACCGCCGCCGTCAGTGTCAGCCAGTTTGCCGTGGCATACGGAGCTCCATCGCAGTCTTTAACACTGGTAGCACGCCGCGACAGCGTGGACGTGAACCGTATGTGCAGTTGACGGACTTTGAGCGAGGGCGTATAGTGGGCATGCGGGAGGCCGGGTGGACGTACCGCCGAATTGCTCAACACGTGGGGCGTGAGGTCTCCACAGTACATCGATGTTGTCGCCAGTGGTCGGCGGAAGGTGCACGTGCCCGTCGACCTGGGACCGGACCGCAGCGACGCACGGATGCACGCCAAGACCGTAGGATCCTACGCAGTGCCGTAGGGGACCGCACCGCCACTTGCCAGCAAATTAGGGACACTGTTGCTCCTGGGGTATCGGCGAGGACCATTCGCAACCGTCTCCATGAAGCTGGGCTACGGTCCCGCACGCCGTTAGGCCGTCTTCCGCTCACGCCCCAACATCGTGCAGCCCGCCTCCAGTGGTGTCGCGACAGGCGTGAATGGAGGGACGAATGGAGACGTGTCGTCTTCAGCGATGAGAGTCACTTCTGCCTTGGTGCCAATGATGGTCGTATGCGTGTTTGGCGCCGTGCAGGTGAGCGTCACAATCAGGACTGCATACGACCGAGGCACACAGGGCCAATACCCGGCATCATGGTGTGGGGAGCGATCTCCTACACTGGCCGTACACCACTGGTGATCGTCGAGGGGACACTGAATAGTGCACGGTACATCCAAACCGTCATCGAACCCATCGTTCTACCATTCCTAGACCGGCAAGGGAACTTGCTGTTCCAACAGGACAATGCACGTCTGCATGTATCCCGTGCCACCCAACGTGCTCTAGAAGGTGTAAGTCAACTACCCTGGCCAGCAAGATCTCCGGATCTGTCCCCCATTGAGCATGTTTGGGACTGGATGAAGCGTCGTCTCACGCGGTCTGCACGTCCAGCACGAACGCTGGTCCAACTGAGGCGCCAGGTGGAAATGGCATGGCAAGCCGTTCCACAGGACTACATCCAGCATCTCTACGATCGTCTCCATGGGAGAATATCAGCCTGCATTGCTGCGAAAGGTGGATATACACTGTACTAGTGCCGACATTGTGCATGCTCTGTTGCCTGTGTCTATGTGCCTGTGGTTCTGTCAGTGTGATCATGTGATGTATCTGACCCCAGGAATGTGTCAATAAAGTTTCCCCTTCCTGGGACAATGAATTCACGGTGTTCTTATTTCAATTTCCAGGACTGTATTTTAATGAAAAAATTAATGGGGAGGTTTCACTTTAGATTGTGTGGTTCTTGCTGCCTTCTCTACCACAGCTTGTACGATGCCTTTCATAAAGCCTCCACGCCCCTGAGAAGCAGATAGCATAGTCGAAGCTTCTGGTCCCAACTTACATCGAAGGGAGGTCAAAACACATTGTACATTCTATTTTCCTCCAATAGCGCCAATAATTAAGAAGATACCAGAAACAATTTATGTTGTATTTTTACTTTTTGCTTTTGAAAAATAATTTTTGGCAATAAGTTACATAAAATATCGTGACATCTTACTTCATTATTTAGCCTGAACCACAAACATTGCAGTTATCTTTCCTTTTACACGTAAGCCATAGCTTTTATCCACTAAAGGTCAATTTCTGTTCTTAAATAGTGACTTTCTGGGATAGTTTGCGATTTATTTTGTTACTTTAGATGTTCCACTTTCTCACGTCTCCTTTAATTAATATTAAAACGCTTTGGCTTGCGACTAGAGGCACAACATTACTACACTCTTTTACCTTCAGACAACGTTACTTCCAACTGAAAATTATTAACTTATGCAGAGCCTATTGATTCAAATTTTAGGAATTTCCAGCTTCAATAACTTCTCTTAAATACAAAGTGTCTCTATTTTCGTAGTTTCTAACCCATTTTTGTGGATTTTATTTATTACTTATTTATTTTAGTCTTTTTTTTCTTTAATGAGCTCTTAAATGCCACCTACTGTTATTTTAACCTTTAGAATTTACTTCTGCAAACTACCTGTCAAACTCTTTTGTAAGTGATCATTTGGGTATAGTCATGTTCTGGAATAATTCTTATTCACTAGGAAGACATTACAAAATAATAGCGTACATACAAAATGAAGACATATACTCCTTACTTACTATGATGGAAAAAGAAGAAGGTAATGAAACATGGAAGGGACATAAAGTTTCATCCAGCTGGGACTGCACAGTACACCAAACCGTGTATCTGCCAAAGAGTCGCAGTAATTAGTTACTGTTGTTTTTAAATTTCTTCAGATGTACAATATTTCGTTGATCTAGTTTCTTCTTACTCTTCGAGTATTCCAAGCGGTATGCGTTAGCATGAAGCTTACTTATTGCCCTGAATGATCCTTGATAAACATGCGTAAACTTCGTTGTTTCTGCTGAAATTTTATTAGATTTTTCTTTAGTTTTGACCAATACTAGTTCACCAGTGCTAAAACTAGTGGGGGAAGCTATTTCTGTACAAAACCCTTTTATTAGAGATTTGATTTGTTAGCCAAACCTTAGCATCAATTTCTTATAGGACATAGTTCTTTTCCGCGTTAGCATCTTGCATCTTACTACCAAATTCATTGTCTTTGTGCAAATATTCGTTATTCCTCACTGCTCATTAGGAAATTCCCAGGCTTCATCATTACTGCCTATATAGCTTCCTATAAAAGGCTCTTTCATTACCTGAGTGTCAAGTAAGGTTAAAACTAGGTTTTTCTGGTCAAAATCAATCTTCCCCTGATATTTTGTTAAGAAATCTGTGCCTATTAATATCACAACTCTTAAACCGAACACGATTAAATAAGGATGATCTTTTATCACGCCACCTATACAGATGGGTATCAAAGCTTTGTGGTGTACTTGTCTATAAACTTCTCCAGTAGCACCTATCATTTTCAAACCACTTACATTCATGACGGATAAGTCACTCTTATTGGGAACAGAATCAAAAAAACGCTTGGGACAAAGCACTTGCGTCACTGCCACTGTCAAGAAGACAACGCACTGTTCCTCCTTAGATGTTAGTCTTTATAATAGGGTGAGCTATTTTCCTCTGAACAGGCTTCTCATAAACATGTTCTAATAAATTCTTCTCAACTTCTTGGCAGTTATGGTAGTTTTGTTCAGTTGCAAGTACATTCAAACTTAGATTCTGGGGATCTTCAGTCTCTACATTTTAGCTGCCTTTTCTAGCCTGCCCACCAATTTTAAATCAAAGCACGTAACGACATCCTCTACTTCCGTTTAATGCACTTCAGCTAAACTATTCCGTACCTCTGAGCACCTGCGTCCCTGCGCAACATTGCTACCTATGATACTGCCTTGAGCCAGTTTGTGGCACGTCAATACAGCTATACATGTTCCTTGACCTCATTATTATTGCTCCCCCCTCTTCATCCATCAATCCTCCTCTTTAAAACATTGCA
Source organism: Schistocerca cancellata (assembly GCF_023864275.1). Classification (NCBI taxonomy): domain Eukaryota; kingdom Metazoa; phylum Arthropoda; class Insecta; order Orthoptera; family Acrididae; genus Schistocerca; species Schistocerca cancellata. Next base: position 516,092,206 of record NC_064631.1, read on the forward strand.
AAACTGACTCTACTTCCTCTAACGTAATTTTAGCCTTCAGATTGCTATCATTGTCGAAAATGTAAGCCTTTACCTCATCTTCGTCCATATCAGACTCCATCCTACTAGTTTCTTCGTCCCTATTAACTATAGTGTTTCCTTTTTATCCCTTGACCCATTTTTCTAAAGTGTCCAAAATGTCGTCAGCTATATTATGAGAGTGGTTTAACACAACACTGGTACTGTCTATCCCTATTTCATCAGTCCTGTTTTCTGTTTGCGTTTGTTGGGTGGCTATAGATTGTGTTTTTATCACTGGATGTATTACTGTTTCTACCTTGTGAGCGCCAGTTTCCTCTAAGACGGGATATAGTTTCCCACACGCGGCCTGTTACATTCATTTGATACTGAATCAGACAGGGTAGCATTTTGCTCTCCTTCTTTTCTCAACGGCACATTATTTAGATTTCTACTTTCGTCATAATAACTGTTGCGAAAGCGTGGCGACTGTCTACTCCTCTTTCTCTACCATGGCCTTGATTACGATAATTAGACCTTGTATTCCGAACCTCCGCACTCCAACATTTACGTTCTCACTGTCATTATTTCTGTTGTTTACGTGATTGTTAGAAGATCTGTTATTGTTTTGCACCTGCTCCTTAGCAACAGCTACTCTTTCTACTAGCTCTAAATATTTAATGAACCTATCCACATTATCCCTAGGTGAGGGAATAATTCTCTTCTGCCAGTACCAAGACAGCTTACCTTCTAGCCCCATGATAATAATTTCCCGTTTCATCTTTTCTGTCAGACGTGATAGCCGTGAAACCCACTTCCTAGAGGACTCTTCGACGTCCTGGAACAATCTTTTTACTGCTCCCGAACTCTCTCAAGACATCGTTTAGTTTGTTGTGTGGTCAGTATTCGTTAAGAAATGCAGATTTAAATTCAGAAAGAGTTTTGCATCTTATCTTTACGTCAGTTAACCATCGAAAAGCATCTCCTGACAAATGACTTCTTATGAAAGAAATTTTCTCTCTCTCTGACCATGCACTAGGCAAAACATGCTCAAAATCATTCGAGAACTCTAATGGGTGAATCTGATATTCTAGATCAAAATGTAAAAACTGACCACACCCAATGAAAGCTGCGTCAACTGAAGCGACAAGCTGCACAGAAGTATTACTATAATTACCAGAGGTTACTATATTTTATATGTTAGTAATACTAGTACTTAGTTTTCTTCTACTCGTATGTCTACTGCTTCCACTTATAACACTCCTGTCCGCTACTGCTATACCATAACCTTAAAGTTGGAGACAGGTCATGAAATAAAAAGTATCTTGTTAAAATAATTATGGTATAAAGCAACAGAGCAGTGTTACCCTCTGAGAGGAAATTTGTTAAGTTGACCGTGTTGTACCTAACGGAGGTGGCTTATCGAAAGTGAAATTCAGAAGTACGTAAATATTTAAACAGTAATAAATAATATTTTACCTATCTACACTGTTCAAAGAATAAGGAAAGCGATGGCCAGCCTAAGTAGGCAAGAGAATGACTGACATTCTTGTTCAACAAAATAAGTATGAGTAACTTTAACGGACAAACACAACCTATACTTTGCCACATGTGGGGGCAATAAACTCTAACACCTGCATATGTTCACGGTAAGATTAGGCAGATCAGAACAAACTATTTGCATAAGTATAACAGATAACAATACACACTGTTACTTTCAGGGCTTATTCAAACTGAATGGTCTTGATAACATTACTATTAATATACACTGTAGAATCAAAATTGGATATAGGTTCAGTACGACTTTTCAGATATTTTTGTAACTGACATAAAATTCTTAATGTAGTTCATTGCAAAATTATGAACTGGTCACAGGTTAAGTCTCTCCCAGCTAAATACTTTTCAATTAAAATGAAAGATAAATGGAATTCACTAACAGATTACTTCTCACTGTCTTTTGAATAAAGGAGTTACTGTTTTCTTAGATAGTTGTCTTTCTATTAACCGTTATGTAGCATGAGCACAATAGGCAAACTGTGAATCCTGTTACAACATTAATATGCACTTTTAATACACAAGAGGAACCCAATATTGTACAGAATTTGACTTGAGTAGCAAGAGTAACTGAAATTTGTTATAATTAAGTAACTTTGTGCATTTGAACTACTTTCAGTAAAGGGGGGGCCCTTAATCTTGACCACTGTAGCAGATCACACTAAACACACTTTCAATACACAAAAGAAACAAGGTATTAGTTCTCAACTCTTACTGCAGTAGACCACAATTTGGCATATCTGTAAGAAACTGACTCACATTTTACGATTTGCAACAAGCAACAACGTGATCATTTACTAAGCAAAACTTTACCATCCTCAGTTTAAAGAACTTTTAATTTTGAAATTGACAACAATATATTAATAAGCAGTTTTAATTGAAAATTTATTTTCAGCAAGCATCACGTACTTTAGCTCACTCTCTTGCCACATTAACTTTTAACTTTCTTTCAATAAAGGACACTCGGTAAGCACTTTAGCGTGGGAGGGACCCTAAGTGGATATGTGACTGAGGATAAATCACGGTAGGTACAAAAGTTCAGTGAAAATTTACCTTGTATTTGAGTACACTAAACATCCAAAGAGCTGATCCTTCACTGTACGTTACTATAGTGTTCCGTTACAGTAATTGCGCAACGTGGTGGCTATTGCATGTTGGTAGGTGGATTTGCAGGTAGAATTGCTGGACTGTCATTTCTTGGTGGCGATGATAGATACCAATTTCAGAATATTTCCAGCTCTTTGTCCATCTATCCGAGGCACTGGAAAGCGCCACGAAAAGCCTCTCTCAGAACTAACACAATACACAACTTTTACATGAGCAGTTGACAGTTTGGTAGCTCGTCCCCGACTGACTCTGGGTTCCACCTTTTCTACCTAGGCCAACCACAATTTGTGTGCGCTACACAGTTCCATTCCCGAGGGGAACCACTACACCTTTTACATATGACATAACTAAGAACCCTAAGTGAAGGTCAGCAATTTACATAACAGTAACCAAACATATTAAACAAAACAGAACATATGCATATATTAGTAGTACTACACAAAATTATTTAAATAAAATTATTTAATTTTAAAGATAACCAAAGAGATTATATGAGGAAGACAAAAGATCATTACAGAGATTATACTTCATTGCAGTATCGAATTAATCGTACACTAATTACAGAAGTTCAAAGATGGGACTTTGAACAAAATAGAAAGCTAAATGAATCAACAAAAGGTATGCAGTGTCTAAGCTATGGTGTTACACACTCTGTCAGAACATCTTTTGTCTACATCCTCACATAATTGCACACAGTCAGTACTTATTTTCTTAATATCATTCTGACATGCATGTACTCTACTAGTTACTTCTTCAAATTGATTAGAGTAAAGTTTAGATTCTTTGACTATTTTTTCTGACAACCTCACTTCCAGAAGTTCATTTGCATCTTTGATATCTTTCCGAACTTTGTCAATTTCGCCTTTGGAAGTAGTTATTCCCTATTTTGATTTGCAGATCATGGTGATGATTAGCATCAATTTTATAATTTAAACTACTCAGTTTAGAGGTCATTTTATCTTTTAATGCTTTGTTACCAGACTCAATCTTACTTAAGTGTTTGCTATTATCCCTCAGTTCATTACTACTAGATCCAATCTTACTGTTTGCTTCTGTACTACTAGATTCAGTCTTACTGTTCAGTTCTTTATGATGCGATTCAAGTTTGGCAAACAGTAACTGAGTCCAATTTTTTTGTCTGTACAGTGCCATTTGGCATTTCCACTGATTTTAAATTAGTTTTTAGCATTCCCTGACTGGGCTGGATTTGAGACACATTGAGCTAAGTTTCATGATCTGATAATGTTACTAATTCCATCTTCTCCTTATAAACGTCTACTTTAATTCCTTCGTCGTCATAAAATGGTTATGATTTTGCAGTATCATTGAAATTCAAATCAGATTCTACTTTTGACAAACCACACTTCGATTTTCGATTTATTGGTTCGACGGAACCATCCTATTTTACTCAGTTTCTGATTCTGAGATTTCATTGTCAGAGACAAGTTCCATCTTAACTTTCACATAGTTCTTCATTTTTAGTAGCCTGTCAGCTGCAACTAACAAATACTTTAAATATTCTTGACTTAACTTAATTGATTGACCTCGACGAATGGTGCTGGCGCGGTGTACCAGCAAACTTGATGCGACGCGTCGCGACGTAGTGCAGGCAGCAGCAGCAGCAGCAGCAGCTCTGGCGGTAAGGATGGAGGAGGGTATCGCCTACTGCAGTAACTTTAGGGAGAGCTGGGCACCAATTTAGTGCGCGCAGCAGCTTTCAAGTGCTCGCAGGTCCACGCAGCTCCGTGATGACGCACCGTCTTCTTCTAACCTCAGCACTGGTGGCAGCCGCGATCTAGTGTCCTCTTCTTCCATCCTTCCGTCACGATACAGGTTACTGTGGCTAACACTCTAAGTTTATTTACCACGCTCACGAGTAAATCTTAGCGCTTCTCTTTCACTGGTCTCTGCCTATTTCACATCGGTATCCTGTTAGTGCGTACCGACTTCGTTGTTTTCTAGCGATCATTTTCTCTGTTCAATTCTCAGCTCATGTGGGGCGGCGGGTCATTAATAATTCCATTAACAATAGGTCATAGGAATCAGTCATAAGTAGTAGGAAAAAATATTAGAATATTTGAAACATTCTTCGCTGTCATTTACTAGATCCTGAAAACTATTTCTCTGGTCCGCCAGTAAGCGATGTAGAACTCACTGACCATAGTTCCCAGTCTGAAAGTCCACATACTTGTCCAGCCCACAGAAAGATATGTTCCTGTTCTCTATTTTCGTGTCGGGATCAGGAATATAATTATAAATAAAGATTTTGGGTTCTAATTGATAGATATATTACGTAAAGTTTTCACATGCACAACATTCTAATATTCATTATGTTGATACCAATAATTGGCGCAGTGGTTAGCACACTGGACTCGCATTCGGGAGGACGACGGTTCAATCCCGTCTCCGGCCATCCTGATTTAGGTTTTCCGTGATTTCCCTAAATCGCTTCAGGAAAATGCCGGGATGGTTCCTTTGAAAGGGAACGGCCGATTTCCTTCCCCATCCTTCCCTCACCCGAGCTTGCGCTCCGTCTCTAATGACCTCGTTGTCGACGGGACGTTAAACACTAATCTCCTCCTCCTCCTCCGATACCAATAATAAATCTTTCTTTCTTAAACAACACTATCAGCAGTTCAGAGGCGACGTCTACTGTAAGTTCATATTAAATCGTCTTTCGCCCTGAATTCTGACAGTCAAAATAACTGTTCGCCACAAAAGTGGAAAATAATTGTCACAACTTGTCACGCGCATTTGCTAACATTATGGGCGATACACTAACAGTTATTTCTGTGAAACCTAAGCGATCCAGGATGATGTACAGTCCTCGCGATTTCACTTTCTATTATTACTGAACATAAGCGATTAGTAACATCCTGTCTCTGACGTAATCCGAGGCATCGCTTACCCCCGCGTTTGACTGACCCGGATGGTACAGTGACTGGGTGTGAAGTGAAGACTAGTCTTGCCTCTCAGGCTGTATTTATATACTGGCGCAGCGGATGGTAAAGGGAACATCTGCTGTCATCCACTCTATGGCCATGGCAGCAGCCTCTAAACGGCGTCTTTCTCAGACCCACAATATTTTATGTCACGAATAAATTTATAATCTTTGTAATTTTTGTATGAATGTAGTTAAGTTGGTTAAAATCATCGAAAAAGTTTTGGCTTGCATGCACTCAAACTTTTCAACCTGGATTGTTTAGAACAGAACTCACAGTAGAACATGAGGTCTGAACTACAACTTTAACAGATCTTGTATTTGTTATTATTTGTATCCCGGCCTATGAATTGTTATCGCTGTATTAATTCATAGGTTTCATCACGTGCTGTAACGAAAACTTTCTGGCTTTACTATAACAGATACTTAATCTACTACAAATAAGGACGTTTTTGTTTCAAATGTAGTTTTCAGAAAATTATTCGAAATCTATCAGAGATAGCTCAAGGGGGTTAATTAACGTGTTTATACTAAACTGAAACTTCATACAGATTTGCGTATTTGTAAATCTAATACACACATTAAAAAGTTTTGCATCACCCCAGTTACTAGAACTCCTGAAGATAGACGTTGACTGTGGCTATTGTATCACAGACAAAGTCCCTTTGACTATTCATTGATGCCACTAAACCGGCCCAAAGATGTAAACAACCATGCTTGAGCGGCGCCTATTAGACGGAGTGTTTCCGACAACCGGTCATTTCCAGTCATTCCACCAGGAAGGAGGTACAGGGCTCATGTTGTCTGTAGTTCAAGCATATATAGACGGTCAATACCGTACTTCTATCACGTCCGCATTGTTACTTTGTGCCAGGAAGGGCTCTCAACAAGGGGAGTGTCCAGGCGTCTCGGAGTGAAACAAAGCGATGTTGTTCGGACATGGAGGAGATGCAGAAAGACAGGAACTTATCGATGAAATGCGTTGCTCAGGCCACCCATGGGCTACTACTGCAGTGGATGACCACTACCTACAGATTATGGCTCGGAGGAGCCCTGATAGTAAAGCTACCATGTTGAATAATGCTTTTCGCGCAGCTACAGGACGTCGTGCTACGACTCAAACTGTGCGAAATGGGCTGAACGATGCGCAACTTCACTCCCGACATCCATGGCGAGGCCCATCTTCGCTACCACGACACCATGAACAACATGCCGAACAGACCGCTCAGGATTGGCATCACGTTCTCTTCACCGATGAGTGTCACATATGCCTTCAACCAAACAATCTTCGGAGACGTATTTGGAGGCCACCATGTGAGGCTGAACGCCTTAGACACACTGTCCAGCGATTGCAGCGAGGTGGAGGTTCCCTGCTGCTTTGGGATGACATTACGTGGGGCCGACTTACGCCACAGATGGTCATGGAAGGCGCCGTAACGACTGCACCCCAATCTTGCACATCGTGTGAATGACTTCCTTCTGTACAACGACATCGCTCGACTAGAATAGCCAGCATGTTCTCCAGACATGAACCCTATCGAACCTGCCTGGGATGGATTGAAAAGCGCTGTTTATGGACGACATGACCCACCAAGCACTCTGAGGGATCTACGACGAATTGCTGTTGAGGTGAGGGACAATCTGGACCAACAGTGTCTTGATGCACTGGTGGATAGAATACCACGACGGATTCAGACATGCATCAATGCAGTAGCACGTTCTACTGGGCATTAGAGGTACCAGTGTGTACAGCAATCGGTAGGTCTTTCTGTAATGTGGTACAACATGCAATGTGTGATTTTCATGAGCAATAAAAAGGGCGGAAATGATGTTTATGCTGATCTCTATCCAAATTTTATGTACAGGTTCCGGAACTCTCGGAACCGAGGTGATGCAAAACTATTTTGTTGTGTGTATTTAGCGCCTTCAATTTTTCTTAAAAACGTGGTCTCTGACGCAAACATTGCTTTAATCACGTTGAGACTCGTACCAGGTTAATTTTGACGTACATCTCCACATTATGACCAATTTTTGGTTTCCTAGCTTTAATATTTAGCGCCACTGACTTTTTTAAAACGATGTATTTAGTGAAAAATTTTCATGTGATCAATCTGAGATTTGACAGTTTAAAGATTGAAGCACCTGCTGACAGCTTGGAAAAGCAGCTTCTACTTTTAATTTCGTGCTTACATTATGGTGCAATATTTGAGTTCTACGCACAGGAGCGTTGTGGTGACGTGGCGCCACTACCAGTGAACTTGGGTACGTCCCGGGGCATTCGCTCGCCTCTGTATCTCTCAAATGATACAGCACTTGTTTCGCCACACCATGACTAATAAATTGTCGTCTCCCTTACCTATCTGAATAGTGTCCTTTATTGCCTCGTACGTTTCTTCAGTCTCTTCGTCATCTGTGGAGCTAATTGGCATATAAACTTGTACTATTGTGGTGGGCGTGGGCTTCGTGTCTATCTTCGCTAAAATAATGCGTTCACCACGATGTGCGTAGTAGCTTATCAGTATTCCTATTTTTTTTTCGTTATTAAACCCACTCCTGCATCATAGTTATTTTATTTTGTTCTTATAACAATATGTTCACCTGACGAAAAGTCTTGTTACTGCTGTCGTTGAACCTCACTAATTCCCACTGTATGTAATTTTAATCTATCCATTTTCCTTTTTAAATTTTTAAACCTACCTGCCAGATTAAGGGATCTGACCTTCCATGCAGCGATCCGTAGCATACCAATTTTGTTACTCCTGATAAGGAAGTCCTCCTTAGTATTACCTGCCCAGTGATCCGAATCAGGGACTATTTCACCTCTACAACATTTTACCCAAGATCATCATTTTTCCCTCGGGAAAAGTTACGGCTGTAGTTTCCCCTTCCTTTCAGCCATTCGCTGTACCAGCACAGCAAAGCCATTTTGGTTGATGTTACAGGGCCAGATCAGTCATTCATCCAGACTGATGCTCGTGCAACTACTGAAAAGGCTGCTGACCCTCTTCAGGAACCACACGCTTCTCTTCCATTTCAACAGATACTCCACCGGTTAGGTTGCATATACGGTACGGTTATCTGTATCACTGAGGCACGCAAGCCTCCCCACCAGTGGCATGGTCCATCGTTCATTGGGGGGGGGGGGGCGAGATTTCGATTATATGAACTAAAGTATGGTAGTGAAGATTATCTCTATTGACGCGTGGCGGCTTTAGTTTGGGCGGGCATGGCACTCCTTTGGCGCCACTAACCACCTGGGCTACCGGTATCGATCGTAATCATATGTTGGTGGTCGAGGGTCTTTGGTCGACGGGTTTGTTGTGGGTTTTTGTTGGTCTCTGGTAACGACACCTAGCTGGAGGTCACGTGCCTGGCAAGTTGTTGGTTTTGGGGAACTCCTTTTGTCCGAAGGGGCAGCGAGAAGCCGCGAATGTGAAATGGGTCGGTGGCAAGCTATGTCGGCTGGATTGACGACTGATAGCAGCGAGTTGCGGGGAGAGCAGTGGACGCCGCGTGCAACCTGGTCAGCAGGTTCCCGACCAACTCTACAGGCTTAAATTTTACAGCAACTGGAAGATTATTTGTACGGCCTGGAGGCAATAACACCCCTGCTTGGAATCCTGGAAGTCACGGGTCCTTCATACCTGAGTGTAGTTAAGTGTTGTTTCTTTATTGGTACTTGTTATGGCAAGACCACGCTTGTGTTAAGGTGGAATGAGATCTGTCATAATACGCGCTTCCGAGTGATTGTATGGGTCGACATCGATCTGTGTTACTGATATTAATTTGTTGTACCAGGCCGTATTCTTTGCAAGTGTGTCAGCATTCTCTGTTGTAAACTAAATTGATGAAATTGAAATTGCAACTTTTTCTGTGTTGAAGGCAAGGCACGATTTATAGATGTGTATGCCGTAGTAATTGCAGGTGTTGATATTTCAGCTTGTTAATTTTCAAATATTGTTGAGGAGTGTTAAGCTTGTAACTTGTATGTGGAATCTCTTCTGAAACAAATTAATATTGCCTACATCCTAGATATTGTTGTTTGTAGCCTTATTTGGGCAGATTACTGTTCCCTTCTGATGTGTATTGGCGGGGTAGTTCGGGCAGCAGAAAACACGTTCCTGTTTCCTAGGTTCGGAGCAGAGACGTGTTTTCTTCCTGCTGCAGCTATACTTCCGTCGTCACACCACGTCTACATTGGCTCCCAGTCAGACGCCTCTACCAGCCGCCGCGTGTTGGCTCAAGTTAAGGAATTGATCGCTGATACTTGACACGGCGAAATGTCACCAATTAATTCTGGCACACTTGATCTATTCAGTATTGTGGATTCCGCGAGTGCATGAGCTTTAAAGCTTGTTCTGCAAGTCCGAACTTCCTTTTCACTATATTTGCTCTTTAACCGTTGGTTTAAACCTTGAACTCTTATTCCTAGTTCTGGAGCATGCTACGTTTTAAACCCATTTACTTTTGAAAATGAACTGTTGAATTTTCTGTGTTTATCCACTGTCATTAGCTAACTCCATTCATTGTGAAAGTTGTTTGGTCTGCTTGTTTCCTGTTGACTGTGATAGTCGTTTGCTCTAATTTTCCACCTTTTCTTTTGTTTTGAGGTATTGTATATTTATTTAAGGTTCATTATTAATTTTTCTCTTGGTGTGTACCTGCTGTGAGTCACGTTTAAATTGTGTGCCTGTGAATCCTTTCTTGTGTTTTGGGGATTCTGTATTTTATTGCTTGGTGTATTTTTTTAAGGTTTATGAATTGTTATGGGCTTTCCAACAGCCACTATTAGTGGCGTGACTTCTTATTCTTTCTGTATTTTTGGTGAGCGTTGTCTGTTTGTTTTAAGTTTTACCCATGCTTGGGAATTGTTAGTACCTTTAGTCATCTGAAAATCATATTACTGGTAAAACCCACATTGTCGAACCAGCTTGCAGTAACACCTAGTTGGTATGACTTCTTCCTTGTGATTGGGGACTTATGTATATTCCTGGTGTTAAGCTCTGTTATTAATGGTATAAATTGTTAATATCTTTTATTAACGCATTGATCCTGTTCAAGTTCTTTAAATTATTGTGAGTGTTGCCATTCGTTTTTTTTTTCAAGGTTGTTAATTTGTAATCATAATGCTATTAAGCAATAAGGAGTATTTCATGGAACAACAAATGACGAGATATGTGGGTTCACCTTCCATGTGCCTTTCCTTAAAATTATACCAATCCTTGCTGTGGGGTATCAATTAATACACTCAACTGACAGCAGTGGTTAGAAGTGTCTACCCTTTGACGTCATTTGTTGTTTCTGATGATTATTGTAGCAATATATTTCTTCTTTTCAAGGTATTGTACTCACACGTTGTCATTGTTTTCTGGGGGCCGTTACTTATCATGGATTCCAGAGGATGTCCCGGAATTTCGCATCTAAAAAAGTTCTTGCAGTATAAACTGAAAATTCGTGAACATCAAACCGAAGGTAGTGACCGGAATAGGTGATCAGGTTGCGTGCAACGTTGGACAGCCCGCTTAATTTTTTCGTGGATACCATTGTGGAGGTAGATGCCTCTCTTCATAACATTTCAGTTGCTTTAAATGAAGTACAGCGAAATCTCTACCTTCTGGAGGATAGCCAAACCACAACTAGGCAGCCCGCTAGGATTCAAGCGCATCTGGCGTTTCAGGGAATCGTCTGATGAGCTACGCTGAGCTTAAAAATCACGAGAGACTGAAAGTTAAGCAGTTGAGTGGCCCGGCAGGGGACTTGCAGGTTAGGGCGGCATTCCTGAGTTTATAAAGCGAGGATGTAGGCTCGGGCAGGAAATTTTAAGCCGTAATCAACTCAGTGACGATAAGCGTTCCGAGCACCAATATCTAGATAGTTTACCTCTGATCACTTTAACAAGTTACCCAATCCGATTATGTGCCTCCTGACCAGTATTTCAGAATTGTCTGTTGATATTTTAAATCTAGTGCAGCAAATGTTGTGGCTGCTTGTGCGGTTTGAGTTTCATGCTGTCGACTAACGCGTACTGCACCACGTCATCCAGTCCTTGATTTATCCTTTAGCTAAAGGAACATTGAGTACTTTGGGTTTGGAAACTGTGACTCTGCAGGATTCTAGAGGGCAGCTCAGGGCTCTTATTACAGTCAGAGTCCGCCCCCGGTAGCTGCGTGGTCAGCGTGACAGAATGTCACTCCTCAGGGCCCGGGTTCGATTCCCGGTTGGGTCGGAGATTTTCTCCGCTCAGAGACTGGTTGTTGTGTTGTCCTAATCATCATCATTTCATCCCCATCGACACGCAAGTCGCCGAAGTGGCCTCAACTCGAAAGACTTGCACGGTACGACGGGAGGCCCTAGTCAACGACATTTACATTTTACATTACAGGCAGAAAGTTGTCGGCAGGTTTGAGCAGTGAGCTTGAGCGGGAGTATTATTGGCAGGTTCAGGCATAGTCACAGACGTTGAGCCAATATGTGGAGCAAACGAGCACAGCCGTGCTAGTGGTTTTGAAGGGCATGTTCCCCGAGGATCGATCGCTTTCGGTGTTTTCTCGCCGTCCCACCAAATTTCGTGAATTGAAAGAAGTATTAACTGAGGTCCTCACTTTTGCTGATGAGCAGCGTAGGGTAGATGTAAGTTCGAAACTGGTGCCTTCAATTTCCAGGGGTGAAATACACTCTGTCAAATTTGATTCAGTAGCCCACAGGCGTTGTTTTCGTTGTGGCGCACACGACCGTCTTGTACGAGAGTATCCGGCTGTACGCCGTGAGGAACAGTATGGGGGATAGGGGGGGGGGGGGCTTAGGAGGGTTCGTAAGTGTCCGAGAAGGTTAACCCCTTGATGCTGTGGAAAGGTCGTCCCTCCCTTATGTTTGTGCACGTGTCGGACTGGAACCTCTGTACGTATTATTGGACTCCAGTAGTTCTGTCTCGTTACTTCACTATAAGTGGTATTTGGCGTTATTATCCTCCGTGCGCCGCTGCCTTCAGAGATGTCGTCAGACCACTGGGCAAGAGTTGCCTCTGCTTGGGGAGATGCACGGTAGCTTGTCCATTTGCAATTTCTCCTGGCTGGTTACACTCCTGGCTCTGAAGGACCTAGCAGTTTATTTGTTGCTCGGCGTTATTTTAATCAGAGAATCGGGTTGGTCCTCGCCAGGTGAGAAGATAGCCCTCTGTGTTTGTCGCCCTCCAAGCGTGATTAATTTTTTAAGTTGCGATACTGCGGAATTCCACGTGGCTCATAGGATTGCCAGACGTCCTGTTTCACTGTTTCAGCCGGAACAATATGGAATTTTCGCGTTTTGTTCCGGGTACTGTGCACACCCCGAATGTTCCGATTTTGAATATGAGTCATCATGACTTATATTTTTAAATTTTCCTGTACCAAATTTGACGATGCAGATTACGTTTTCCACGCTAGGGCGCTCATGTGATGGCAGTTGGGACTGAGAGAGAGACGGATGTGATGTCAGAAACAGAACTGCGTTGTGTTAACTGTATTAACAGAGAGGTCAACGAGGCCTGACTAGTACTGGCTCGGCAGAAGTCGGTCGACTTCGCCCTGCTCATGTTTTGTGCCGGTCGCTGTCAACCTCAGCGATCCAACACAGAAGCTTGCGTTGTAGCCATTGCGAAGTGATTGTTGTGGTGTGTTGTTTTTATTGTCAAAATGTAAGTTTTATTACTGGTTCTTGTCAATTTCCAATTTTCTGTGATACAGAATTAGGAACAAAAAAGGACCGTCATTCAATATGGAACAATCAGTTCCGATTAGAGAGTTGCTTGGGCATAAATTGATTCCGGTATGCAAGTGTGATTCAGAAGGATGTAGGTTGCAGTAGATACTGGGAGATGAAGAAGCTTGCACAGGATAGAGTAGCATGGAGAGCTGCATCAAACCAGTCTCAGGACTGAAGACCACAACAACAACAACATGCAAGTGTGAGTGTAGTACTAGCACTGCGTGACGGAAGTGCGGCTTGTTCTCCCAACAACGCACTCCCTCAGAATTTTTCCTCTTTTTGTGAGCAAGCTGTACTTTCCACTCCATACAACAAGGCACATTTCGGGAGCAGGTTCAACACTTTATCGCAAGCCGTCGTATATTTTACGTTTTAGAACTTATTTATTTGTGCAAGTAATGTGTTCAAAATTAATGGGACTGTGATAAATTCCACGAAAAGAAAATTAGATATTCCAACCAGCACACAGCGGAATAAAAGACTGGAAATGTATCATCAGTTTTGCGAAAAAGCATTTAAAGGATAGCGGCCAGTTCCAGGAAATGTATATGATGCAAGGTATACCTTGTGTTGGAAAAGCTGTAGAGGGGTTTTCGATTTCACCCTGCGGCATAAGCGATGTTAGGCATCATTTTAACAGTGTCAACCACAAATTCAGACGCTGAACATCGGTACAAACCACACTGCTGAAAAGTGGAATCTGTTGATGCAGACAAGATATGTAGTAGATGCATGCTAATTTCAACATTTCTAACTTTAAAGGTAATAATAGACCAGTTATTATATAAAAAAACCGATATTAGTGCTTCTTTCTTCGTTTCAGATAATAGCATCTGAGCCTACATTCACGTTTCACACAGTTAAACATCATCTTAGCTATGCCAGCACCGACTGCAATGGTAACAATATCTTCCCAGTTATTCCCGTATTCGACAATTGCAAATAAAATCACGTATGGTAAAATAAAGTATGAAGCACTAATTACTGGTGTTTGGGGGCCAAAGATCGTCAATAATTTAACTCAGAAGATGAAGGAGAACAAGTTTTTTGGTGGGGGGGTTTGACGCTTCCAACAGAGGTAATCAAAAGCGTTATCCTCTTTGTTTAGGGTACATTGATGTGCAAGCAGGCGTGTCCCACAGAATTCTAGATTTATGTGAGGACTCTGGTGAATCTGCATCTGCAATTTCTGAGTAGATCTTGAAAAGGATTCCAAAACACGAGTTGATTTTGTCCCAGGTTTCAAGTTTTACTGCATAAACTACAATTCCAAACTATGGGAAGAAAAACTCTGTTTATGTTCACTTAAAAAAGGAAAATCGTGGTTTAGTCAAATCAAACTGCTGCGCCTATATAGTCCATAATTGCTTTAAAACTGGTGTTAATGCTATGTCAATAGATATTGAAATATTAGTAATTAAAAATTTCAGATTTTTCTCAAACTCATCTAAAAGGGGTATCTCAGTTGCAAGATCTCTTTCAGTTTGTTGATACAGAATACTATGCCTTATTTGTCATGTACCTACAAGGTGATTAAGCCTAAGCCTGCCATAGGAAGATTGTTGAAAATTCTTCTTCCAATCATATCATACTTTTCTAGTGTAAATTATTTCCCCAGATTCATTAAAAAGAACTTGATAGATGTGTCTCGTTCAGGAAAGCAACTTGTTTTACTGGAATTATATCTACAAATTTCCTTTCACTTAACTGACATATTTTTTGAAGGTGTACTAAACTTAGAAAAAAATGAACTGACAATTTGTGAAGTATACCGTGTGATGGAGAAAACAGAAATGGAGTTAGAACATAGGATAAATGATCTGTTTTTTGGTTACAAGGTGCAATATTTGCTAGATAGATGGGAGGACCTGATCCCAGGTAAAAAACGAACACAACTGCAAAAATGCAGACGTATGTATGAAGTTTGTCTGAAATATTTAAATAAATAGTTTGAGTTTTATGAGGGTAACGTTTTGTCCTAAATGGATTGCGTCCCACTTGAAAAAAACCTGAGTTTTAAAATATTTAGAAATTAGTCGAATTAGTTTGTATTGTTGGTTTCCTTTGTGTAGATAATATGTATTCAGAGGTCGCAATGGTTTCTGATCTGTTTTTCGTGAAAGAGAATAAGCATTTGAAAGCAAAGTTAGCTACTGTGACAATAGCACAGAGATGGGTATACATTATAGAAATGATTGGCGCATCAAAATCGTGCAAAATTTTAGTTACATTCATTTTGAGTGTATTTCCTTCAAATGCATTCACTGAAAGAGTTTCCTCCATTACGAACATTAAATGGAGGGACGAGATAAACAGATGCTCAGTCGATAATTTTTCATTAGAAATGAACACTTATTTCAATTATGATTAAAATTGCAGTAGTTTTTATGAGACAGTGCTGTCTAATTAAAAAATGTTGTAAATTGCAGTCTCAACTGAAAAGCATTCCTCTTCATTGTGTTGAGTGTATTATGAAGAAAATATGCAGTAAATATAATTCTTTTAATAAATGTCAGTGTCAATAAATATGATCCTATTTTCCCTTACTGAATCCTGGCAACCCAAGTGGCTCATCATCAATAAACGCAGGCCTCGCATTTTTAGGGTCTGTGGGGGGAGTTTTCCGCCGAGAGGGTCACTGCAATCCAAGCGCGAACGGTACCCTATAGATAAAGTCTTTATTGATTTTTTGGGACCTCTTCCCCGTGCTAAGAAAGGAAGCTGTCATATCCTTTGTAGTTGTTGATGCGTTTCGCTATTTGTTTTGCTCATTCCTAGCCGAGGACATACGGCCACTATTAGTGCCGGACAACTCACCAACATCTTATCGTGGTTTGGTCATCCTAAGGCTCTGGCGAGCTATAACGCCCCGACGTTTGTTCTTAAGCAGTTTAAACTGTTTTCGCAATGTCGTTAAGCATATCACTACACCGTCCAACTATCCTCAGGCGTTCCTTGCCGAATGAGTGATCCGTAATCTTAAGTCGGCCTTGATTATATACCATGATAAGTTAAATTTTTTTGACTCAACAGTAGTGATGCAAAAGTCGTAGTACATAAATTTTTTATTTAAGAAAAGGCGTTACATTACCCGTTTCATAAAACTACGCCGTCATTTTCAAATATGAAACATCAGTTGGAGAATGGGAACTGTGACCATACATCTGATAACATTTACGAATAATAATGAGACCAGGCAACGGAGGCAATTGTGGCACAATCAAGTCACTACAAGTTATGCCCATGCTTGCCCAACGGTTAGTTCCATGTCCTAATGTACTATAGATAAAAACTACACCAGGGTAAAAACTGCCAAAGATTCTACCAATGTGTCCTGCTGTGACACAACGACCGTATGGTTGAGCAGTGTGTAAATGCTATATGAGAGTGCAGCGTGTTTTGAGATTCTTTTGTCGGAACATAGTAAAATGATGTGCTGCATTCCATGTGGAATCTTGCTGTGCTTGATACACGTACGACTTTTGAAATTAAATCAGCCATACGATTGTTGTGTCACAGCAGGATACATGGAAAGAATCTTTGGCAATTTTTACCATTCCGTAGTTTTTATCTATTCTACATTAGGGCATGGAATGAACAGTTGGTCAAGCATGGGCATAACTTCTAGTTACTTGGTTATGCCACCATTCGATCGGTTGCCTGGTCTCATTATTTTTCGTAATTGTTATCAGATGTGTGGTCACAATTCCCATTATTGTCCAACCGATGTTTTACATTTGAATATGACGACGTAGTAATGTAACCCCTTTTTTTAAAGAAAAATTTTATGTACTGCGGCTATGGCTTCTCTATTGCTGTGTCAGATAAATATTTAACCTATATTGTACTCACATTCCTGTACGGCAATTATGTCGGAATATAGAATCATGATAAGTCTCCGAGTAAATGGGATATTACCATCCCTTCGCTCAACTTCGCGTTTAATTCCTCTAAATACGAAGCATCGAAGGCTGCTCCTGTTGCCATTACGTTGTCGTATCCCATTAGTTCTCCACTATTTAATCTGTGGAGATATGGCTCCTGATACCCTTAAGGCCCGCATCTCGTGGTCGTGCGGTAGCGTTCTCGCTTTCCACGCCCGGTTTCCCGGGTTCGATTCCCGGCGGGGTCAGGGATTTTCTCTGCCTCGTGATGGCTGGGTCTTGTGTGCTGTCCTTAGGTTAGTTAGGTTTAAGTAGTTCTAAGTTCTAGGGGACTGATGACCATAGATGTTAAGTCCGATAGTGCTCAGAGCCATTTGAACCATTTGATACCCTTAAGGAAAATTGGCAACAGGCTACGAACAATATCGAATCGGCACATCGTAGGCAGGCAAAGCGTTATAACCATGATAGACGTCCCTTTCAGGGCAACATAGAGGCGCCGTGGACGCTAGAAAATGAGGTGTAAGGTACAGAAATGGGAACATTCCAACATATTCTTCTGTCAGAGTTCAATAGAGGGGGCGACGACAGGAAAGGCAGCCAGTAATGTTTGCGGCATATAAGGAGATAATACCATTGAACAGAGCAGGGAAAGCAACGGTTTTCTCTTTTTTGAGGATCGTTTTGACATCAGCGACTCTTTACGTTCAGGAAGACATTCGGGGTTTGATGAAGATCGTTTGAAACCATTAATCCACAATGATCGACGTTAGTGTACTCGAGAACTGACAGATGTGCTTAAATGTGATCATTTCACTATCGTGCGACATTTTGATGTAATGGGGAAGATTAAAAAATCGGCTGTCTGTGTACCGCATGCTCTAAACCAAAATCACAAAAAATTTCTGGAAGCTATATGTGCTTCTCTGCTTACACGTCGTCAATTGTCTCCTGATCAAAACCGAATATTCCTACCCTGTATCGTTACTGGCGACGAGAAGTGGTCTTTTACGCTAACATAAGGAAAAGCGAGAGCCGGCGTGATGTACTAAGAATTGCTTCCCGATGTGTGACCATCACTGTTGACATTTATTGTCAACAACTGACACTTCTTGAAGATGCAGTCCAAGAACAACGATTATGACGACTGCGTGAAGTGGTACTACTCCACGAGAACGGCCGCCCGCATTCTGCAAGACTGACAAAAAAACCAATACAGGAGTTGGGTTGGGAAGTCATTCTGCGTCCACCTTATTCACCTGTTCTTGTGGTCTCAGATTTTCACCTCTCGAACAAACTTCAAGGAACTTCCTTCCCGGATGAAAATGCGCTCTGAATATTCCTCGACTTGATTATTAATCACTAAAGTCTCTTGACCCATTTATCTGTTCTGTTCATTAAATTTATGGAGAAACGCTACGAACTTATTCACCGACCCAGTGTATTCAATTGCGCGTCCTTTACGGAATCCATTCATAAGTATTACTATTACTCGTATAGCTTACATGGTCATTTGACATTCTTAGTTAAAAACTTCACTTATATATGGTTACATATATCAAAACCATAAGAAACACAAACACACACAAAATTTTGTAGCTGATTAGTTGGTTCCCTTAAGAAGTCCACCGGTCTTGGAGTCGATAAATGCAGTTGACTGAGTCCACCAAGAAATTTTCGTAATAAGCACTCTTCAGTCAGGTAATCTGTAGTTTGCGCAGCTGCCGCATAGTCGCACTCTGGGATATCATTGAACTCCAATTTGTACAAACAAACACCACACCTTCCATGTACTGTATGGAATCGGTTCAGAGCTGTTCATATCTCTTTGGGAAGACCAAACCCATTCACACGTTTAGCAGGATCAATAATAAGGCGATATCTGTTGGGCTTAACTTCTACAAAGCCCTACTTAGCACAGATCACACATAAAAGGCGCAACGTGCGTTGGCCAGGGTTGTTTCCTGGATTTAAGCCTACTGACAGGTGTATTCTGTAGCACATTGTACAAAAGTGTCCTGACAAGTAGTACACTTTTCAAACACTCTTGCTGCTGCTTCTGGTCTAACTGGTGGTGGTGCAGTATTACTTAATGCAGGCAGCCATGGAGGTGGTACTCATTTAGTAGCGTAATAATTATTCTCATAGCTTGATTTAATTTAACACCAGTGTTGGATACATGTGCACTCTATTGCCGTACTCGAGTACTATTATTTACCGTAGAATAAACTAAGGCCAATATTTGCAAGACGAAAACTGTCTGCGTTTACATCCCATCATGACCCAGCAATTTTTCTGATCATATCAATTCTGGTGTTCAGTTTTCTTGCTATATCTTCTAAGTTGTTGTTAAATGTGTAGGCCCGGTCCGAAAGCACACTCAAATATTTAGCGTGTGGGTTATGTTCCAGAGGGATATGCTCGGTGATCATTCCTTAGTCTTGATATCTGTGTGCTCCTTTTTCCGAAACACTATGATGCATTTGCGTCGAACTTTTAGCTTGCTATGGGATCTAATCGTCCAAGCCGTGACCATTCATTCGGGACCCTCCTGGGTTCTGGTGGACGTGAACACCGAAAATGCGACGTCGCACTGCTGCGAGTGGCGACAAATTGGGTGACTGTCTAGCGTGTTATTTCCTCTGGGGCCTCCGGTCATCTTGCCCGTTCCGCTACTCTCAGTATGACGGTACACGACATTCCCGTCTCACTCCTCGGAAGAACTTCCTTCACCCGTGACGTATTAGCGCTTCCCTAAAGTCTGAGGCAGTAATCTCGACAGGAAATACTTCCCCTCTGGAGGAGGCAGCAGGTACAGAAAACTGAAGCATAAAATTGCACTTCCCTTCATCTTTTATGTCTTTTTATGATGCTCTGCCTAGCGTTTCTCTTTCTTCTCTCTCTCTCTCTCTCTCTCTCTCTCTCTCTCTCTCTCTCTCACACACACACACACACACACACACACACACACACAGACACGCACACACTGACACACAGCCTTCTTCTCATCATTCGTCTTCTGACTGGCGAGATGCGGCCAGCCAGTAATTCCTCTCCGATGCCAACTTCTTCATCCCAGAGGAGCACTTTCACACAAGACCCTGATTTATTTTGTCGGAAATAGTCCAGTCTCTGTGTTCTCCTATAGCATTTATACTCTGCAGCTCCCTTAAGTAGCGTGGACGTTATTCCTTGATATCTTAACATACGTCTTATCATGCCCGCCCTTCTTGTCTGTGTTCTCTGTATGTTAAAGTACTCGTCGATCCTGTGGAGGACCTTCTCATTTTCAGTCCACATAATTTTCAGCACCCTTCCATAGCAGCATATCTCAAGCGCTTGAATTCTCTGTTTTCTGGTTTACCCAAAGACCATGATTCACTTTCAGACATTTCTGTGCCACAAATTACATTGTGCATTCTTAGAAATTTGGCACTAGTAGACTTCATTTGGCCACTTGCTCGCAGGTCGCCGATTCTCCTTCCTTTCTTCGTACATCACGTGTTAATTTTTTTTCCAAACTAGCAGAACTCCTTCACTGTTACCCTACTTCGTGATCCCTAGCTTTGATGTTAAGCTCTCTCCACCCTCATTTCTGCTACTTCTCATTAATTTCCTCTTTTATCTGTCATTCCATATTTTGTGGTCATATGCTTTTCATTCCATACAACATGTCCTAAAGCTATTCACTTTCACTGAGAATAGCGACATCATCAACGAAACTTATCATTGATATCCTTTGACCCTGAAGTTTAATCCTACTCCTGAACCTGTTTTTTTATTAAGTAGAGGAAGTAATGGTCTCCTAAGAAACGGTCAGTACGTTTCCCCATTTCTGTGTCCCGTGTCTGTCCTCCAATTACATCAATTTTACTGAAAGACAACACATTCAGCCTGCCGCTGTGACAGAGTGGTTCAAGGGCGCTTCGCTGCTACGGTCGCAGGTTCGAATCCTGCTTCGAGCATGGATGTGTGTGATGTCCTTAGGTTAGTTAGGTTTAAGTAGTCCTAATTCTAAGGGACTAATGACCTCAGATGTTAAGTCCCATAGTGCTCAGAGGCATTTGAACCATTTGAACAACCCAGTCACTAAGGCAACAGTCTGCATGTCTTCAACCAAAAATAACAAATATTATCTACTAAATCAGATTTATGAATCAGTGTTGTTGTCCCCAAAATGTATCTAGGTCTGTTCATGGTCAATCCTCATTTAAACGCCAAAGACCGAAATCTGCCACCTTTTAGGTGAACGATGTGTAAAATTCATGTAAACGAAGTAAGTTCCAGATTGTTTGGTATGCCTATCAAAATTAGTTACTTTTATCATGCTATGGCAATACTACACTCGATTTCCAAGCATTCGCTTCTGATTAAAAATTAATACAATGGGAAGAAAACCATCTCAAAGGCAACAGAGTAGTACGTGATTCGTTAGGCACGTTTAGGACGAGAGATAAATTAAGTGTTTTAGACCACACCAAGTATGCACATTACCATACAAATATGTCAGTTTGACCCCTTGAGTATACTGTTTCAATTCAAGTGGTTATCCCTTTTAAATTTCCGCAGGAACGTATTTTTAACTGAAATGAAATGTTTTAAGTTTTACCATTTCCCGCTGTATTTTCGACCAAGTAGAGGGATACTCCTAAGCAAAATGGTTCAAATGGCTCTGAGCACTATGGGACTTAACCTCTAAGGTCATCAGTCCCCTAGAACTTAGAACTACTTAAACCTAACTAACCTAAGGACATCACACACATCCATGCCCGAGGCAGGATTCGAACCTGCCACCGTAGCGGTCGCGCGATTCCAGACTGTAGCGCCTAGAACCGCTCGGCCATCCTGGCCGGCTACTCCTAAGCAACACGGGTGCTTCTTTTCAGTGTCGTGATTTGATCGGACACCACGCTTTACTTTAAGGAGGCTTGTTTTAGGTTCTATATGTTGTATACACCGAAGAAGCAATGATGGAAATAAAAGAAAGGTTCAGGAGTGGAATTAAAATTCAAGGTGAAAAGACATCAATGATAGGAATCGTTGCTGACATTGCTATCCTGAGTGAAAGTGACGCAGAATTAGAAGATATGCTGAATGGAATAAACATTCTATTGAGAACAGTATATGGATTGAGAGTAAATCGAAGAAAGACGAAAGTAATGAGAACTAGTAGAAATGAGAACAGCGAGAACGTTAGTATCATGATTGACGGTCACGAATTAGATGAAGCTGAGGAATTCTGCCATCTGGGAAGCAAAATAATGACGGATGGAGCAAGGAGGACATCAAAAGCAGACTAGTAATGGCAAAAAGAGCATTCCTGGCCAAGAGAAGTCTACTAATATCAAATATCGGCCTTAATTTGAGGAATAAATTTCTGAGAATCTACGTCCGGAGTACAGCATTGTACGGTAGTGAAACATGAACAGCGGAAAAACTGGAACAGAAGAGAATCGAAGCCTTTGTGATATGGTGCTACAGACGAATGTAGAAAATTAGGTGGACTGATAAGGTAAGGAATGAGGAGGTTCTGCTCAGAATCGAAGAGGAGAGGAATATGTGGAAAACATTGACAAGGAGGAGGGACAGGATGATAGGACATATGTTAAGATATGAGGGAATGACTTCCACGGTACTAGAGCGAGCTGTAACGGGAAAATACTGTAAAGAAAAACAGAGATTGGAATACATCCAGAAAATAATTGCTGTTCTGAGATGACGAGGTTGGCACAGAAGAGACATTCGTGGCGGGCCACATCAAACCAGTCAGAAGACTGATGACCGCCCCCCCCCCCCCTCCCCGACTCCCAAAAAGAAAAGCAACAAATGTTGTAGACAACCACCTAAGGAATTACTCAGACCGAATTATTGATAGAAAGAATTCCATAATGCTTTCCAAATAACTGGGGGTTGTTGTTGGTTTTGAAACGTTTCCACTTTTATGAAATATTCATGCCCATTGAAGAAAAAGTTGAATTTCAGGTGTATCTAAGACTTAGCGTCAGAACTACTAGGAACGTTGCACGCTGCATGGATCTAATATCCACGCAACCTAATCTTCAGCAAGGCATTCGATACTTTGCTGTGGGGGTTGGGGGGTGGGTATTTGGCTTCTGGGCTAAGGATCGTGTGTTGCTGTTGGGACTGTCTTCCAGTGACCTTTATGAAATCTCCTTAAACGAAAAGATTCGCTTACTTTCGTGCCAAAGTTCATCCCATCAAGCTGCACACAGCGCTACTGTTTTATGGTGGTTGTTGTGAAGTTTTTGAAAGATAACATAACATCTTAAGCTCTTTGGCTATATTGAAAACTTTCTATTTGCCTAACCCATAACTGAGATTTATGTCTGGGGAATTGGCTGAGTTTTAGAGACAGCAACATCTCATGATAACCAAAGCAGATAACGGAGACGTGTGCTAATGTCACTAATTCTGATAGTGAGATCAGGAACTGTATCGATAATCAGAAGTGTGTAATAGTTGATGCAGACTAACATAAAGTAACTTATTGAGCATAACATCTTACGACTCACAGTTCCTGGACCTCACACAGGCAAATTGTGCACTTAATAGACTTTAATTCTACATAAACGTGGAAGAAGCATTGACAAAGAAAAATTCTCTGTGAGGTATAATGAACATGTCGAAAGAAAAATAACGGTTAAATCCAAAAGTAATAGTTCTTAAACAACTTCAAAAAAGTAAAGACTAGATCAAAAAGAGAAATATATTTTCGATTAATGAAAAGTGAAGTGAGACTCGTGGTTTTTGTGTTACAGTGCATTCCTCCTAAGAGGACTATGAACAAGAAAACATGCGTATCTTCTTACCTCCCCCACGAATCTTGCAACTTTGTCAAATAACTTCTTGTAAACCCTGTACATCACGGAGGGGACCAAGAAGAAGTCGAGACTTCAAAGTCTCCGTTTGGCTACAGTTGTACGACGTGGAGAACAAGAGCTTGTCGCAAGACTTATAACCTAAACGCAAGTAGTGAAGGAAGTTCTGTCGCATCGGTTAACTTGCTCCAAGCAAGTGAGCCATAAAACGTGCAAGAGCCCATCTATGCAAGGAGATAGTGCCGACTCGTTTTCTAAGTGCGAAGCCATAAAATCTCAAGGATATATACTTAAAGTTTGCACGTTTCTGGGAACAGTAATGAAAAGAGTGTGCAACATTCCGTAGAGGAAAAACCGTTAAACCAGCGCTCATGTAGGATGACGGTCAAGAGCAAAATGTTTCCGCGTGTACCTTGCGTTATAAGTCTTAACGAGCTGTCCGTGAAAGGTCAGGATGCGGTTCCAGGCCCCATGTGGTGCACTGTTTTAATCTGTCACAATAGTTTCAAACCAAAAATAAAATAAAACAAAATAAAATTAATAAAAATATAAGAAAGACACTTCTGCGGGGTGGAGGAAATAATTCTAGGACAGTACTATGCTACTAACGGGTATAATTATAGGGCAATTGCAGTAGAAACTTTCTGTACCTCAACTTTCCATTCAAACGTCCTTTTCCCGGAAGTTAACTTTACCATTTAATGTTTACTAAAGTACGTGCTGGATGAATTGCAGCATTGCTTTCTTTTTATCAACAGGGTAGTTCACACGTTTCCTATATAATACGGATGTTAATTGCACTTACCGAAAGTATAGGCGGCAGGTTTTTATCCAGACTATGTTTGTATGGAAACGATTACTGGAAACAAGTAGAAAGAAAAAATTTTACAAGCGTTACGTGTTTCATCAGTACATAAACAAAGAGGGGGAACTTCAGAAACATTCTAAATATTGGCGCCCTAATGAACATTACTGCTTACGCGTCTACATCTACATCTACATATACAGGGTGGTCCATTGATAGTGACCGGGCCAAGTATCTCACGAAATAAGCATCAGACGAAAAAACTACAAAGAACGAAACTTGTCTAGCTTAAAGGCGGAAACTAGATGGTGCTATGGTTGGCCCGCTAGATGGCGCTGCCATAGGTCAAACGGATATCAACTGCGTTTATATAAAGAGGAACCCAAATTCTTTATTACATATTCGTATAGTACGTAAAGAAATATGAATGTTTTAGTTGGACCACTTTTTTCGCTTTGTGGTATTTGGCGCTGTAATAGTCACAAACGTATAAATACGTGGTATCACATAACATTCCGCCAGTGCGGACGGTATTTGCTTCGTGATACATTACCCATGTTAAAATGGACCGTTTACCAATTGCGGAAAAGGTCGAAATCGTGTTGATGTATGGCTATTGTGATCAAAATGCCCAACGGGCGTGTGCTATGTATGCTGCTCGGTATCCTGGCCGACATCATCCAAGTGCCCGGACCGTTCGCCGGATAGTTGCGTTATTTAAGGAAACAGGAAGTGTTCAGCAACATGTGAAACGCAGCGACGACCTGCAACAAATGATGGTGTCCAAGTAGGTGTTTTAGCTGCTGTCGCGGCTAATCCGCACATCAGTAGCAGACAATTCACGCGAGAATCGGGAATCTCAAAAATGTCGGTGTTGATAATGCTACACCAACATCGATTGCACCCGTACCATATTTCTATGACCATGAATTGCATGGCAACGACTTTGAACGTCGAGTACAGTTCTGCCACTGGGACGATGACAGATTTTTTGCACGCGTTCTATTTAGCGACGAAGCGTCATTCACCAACAGCGGTAGCGTAAACCAGCATATTATGGACTATTAGGCAACGAAAAATTCACGATGGCTACGACAAGTGGAACATCAGCGACCTTGGCGGGTTAATGTATGGTGCGGCATTATGGGAGGAAGGATAATTGAACCCCATTTTATCGATGGCAGTCTAAATGGTGAAATATATACTGATTTCCTACGTAAAGTTCCACCGATGTTACTACAAGATGTTTCACTGCGTGTAAGAATGGCAATGTACTTCCAACGTGATGGATGTCTGGCACATAGTTCGCGTGCGGTTGAAGCGGTATTGGATAGCATATTTCATGACAGGTGGATTGGTCGGTCAAGCACCATACCATGGCCCGCACGTACACCGGATGTTACGTCCCCGGATTTCTTTCTGTGGTGAAAGTTGAAGGGTATTTGCTATCGTGATCCACCGACAACGCCAGACAACATGCGTCAGCGCATTTTCAATGCATGTGCGAAGGCGAACTATTTGCTGTTGAGAGGAATGCCGTTACACGTATTGCCAAATGCATTGAGGTTGACGGACATCATTTTGAGCATTTATTGCATTAATGTCGTAATTACAGGTAAGCACGCCGTAACAGCAGCACGATAAGTTCACAAAGGTATATTTATCACATTGGAACAACCGAAATAAAATGTTCAAACGTACCTACATTCTGTATTTTAATTTTAAAAAACCTACCTGTTACCAACTGTTCGTATAAAATTGTGAGCCATATGTTTGCGACTATTACAGAGATTTCTATCACAAAGCGAAAAAAGTGGTTCAGCTATAACATTCATATTTTTTTACGTACTAAACGAATATGTAATAAAAATGGGGGTTACTATTTTTAAAAACGCAGTTGATATCCGTTTGACCTATGGTAGCTCCATTTAGCGGGCCAACCATAGTGCCATCTCGTTTCCCCCTTCAAGCTAGACGAGTTTTGGTTCTTTGTAGTTTTTTCGTTTTGCCGCTTATTTCGTGAGATATTTGGCCCGGTCACGATCAGTGGACCACCCTGTATACTAAGAAGTCCACTTTACGGCGCTTGGCGGAGGTTACCCCGTATCACTACTAGTCATTTTCTTTCCTGCTCCAGTTGCAAATAGAACAGGGAAAAAACGACTATCTCTCTGCCTCCATACCAGCTAGAATTTCTCGTATCTTACCTTAGTAGCCTTAAACGCAATGTATGTTGGAGGCCAAAGAATAGTTTGGCAGTCAGCTTCAAATGAAAGTTTTCAACAGTGTTCATCGGAAAGAAAATCGCCTTCCCACCAGGGATTCCAATTTGAGTTCCCGAAGCGTCTACGTAACACTTCCGTGTTGTTCGAATTTACCAGTAACAATTCTAGCAGTCTGCCTCTGAACTGCTTCGATGTCTTTCTTTAATGCGACCTGATACGAATCCCGAACACTCGAGCAGTACTCAAAAATAGGTCCCACTAATGTCCTATATGTGGTCTCCTTTACAGATAAACGGCACTTTCCTGGACTTCTCCCATTAAGCCGGCCGCGCGGTTGTAGGCGCTTCAGTCCGGAACCGCGCGACTGCTACGGTCGCAGGTTCGAATCTTGTCTCGGGCATGGATGTGTGTGATGCCCTTAGGTTAGTTAGGTTTAAGCAGTTCTAAGTTCTAGGGGACTGATGACCTCAGATGTTAAGTCTCACGGTGCTCAGGGCCATTTGAACCATTTGATTCGTGGACAGAAGCATCTCGGTCTCAAGAAAATGAATTGGGATATTGGTCTGCGTTTTTTCGGATCGTTATTTTGCCTATCTTATAGACAGCAGTCACCTGCGCTTTTATCCAGTGTCTTGGGGCTTTGCGCTTGGCGAGAGATTCACGATAAATGCAAATTTAGTGATGGGCCGTTGACATAGAGTTCTATTTATAAAACTGAATTTGGATTCCATCCGGACATAGTAACTTATTTGTTTCCTACAAATCTTTTCACAGGCGCACGAGTCTCTACTAATCTTTGTCTGTCGCCATTTGCGCTTCCTCTTTTAAACCGAGAGTGCAACAGCCTTTATTTTATAGCATTTTCCGAATTTCGTTATTAAACCATAGTGGGACTTTTCCGTTCTTAATCCAATTCCTAGACCCATACTTGTCCAGAGCATGATTTTCAGTCTGTTTAAATGTTGCCCATAATTCCTCTATGTCCATCTTATGCAACTAAGTGTTGTTAGTTCACTGTCTAAGTGAGATGCTGAACACTGCTTATTTCCTCTTTTTAGCAAAAACACTCTCCTAGCCTTCTAAACTTATTCGTTAATGTTCGTAACCATAGTTGTTGCAATGAGATCAAGATCGTTATCCCCGTTTCTGCACTGACGTTGCCGATAAGATTTGGCCTATTTGTAGCTACAAGGTCTAAGATACTTCTATTACGTGTGGGCTGGGTTACTAACTGCTCAAGACAGTTTTAAGATAAGGTGTTCAAAAGAACTTCGAATGAGGTCTGTCTGCACGCCCTGCAGTGAATCCATAGACCTCCCAGTCTATACTCGGAAGTTTAAAGTCGCATCCAACTGACAATGCATAATCAGGGCATTTAAGAGCACCTGACCACAGACATTCTTTGAATGACTCTATAATTGTCACAGCAGAATCGGATGGCCGGTAAAAATATCCAAAAATTAGCTTGGTTTTACGTAGACCTGTAATACGCTACCAGATAACCCCACTGTCACATTCAACTTCGACCTCATTAGAGACAATGGCTTGGGCTTTCCGGTAGCAGAAAGCTCAGTTTTGAGAGAGGAAGGTAATACAGAGGTTAAGACACAGAACTCATATTCGGGAGTACAAACCTCTATTCCACCCTCAAAATTCAGGTCTTCACTAGTTGGTAAATCGCTGAAGGAAAACGACAAAGTTGTTCCTTCGGAATGGTCACTGCCGATTTCCGTTGCCTTGTTTGAACAGTTGGAACTTGTGTTCCTGCTTAAATGATTCCTCAAGAATCGGACTTCAAATCCAAATATTTCTCCCCTCTGTTTTCAAAAGCGAAATGATTCTGAGGCAATTTTACTTTTTACTTTACAACATTCCCAGGAATTTTTTTCTTGGTGCGATGATTCGATCGCGATGCTGTCAGTCTAGTGAGGCCAACTGCGGAGCTCCTAGACTGGGTAGTAGCAGCACCAGGCCTGCCAACCTGACAACGGCCGGAAGTGTGACGTGCTGATCTCATTACACCCACCCTCCCCACCGACCCGCCACCCATATCGCATCGACGAGACGCCATTGGCAAGTGGATGACTCGGCGGGCAGTGGCTCATAATAACATCAAGAACAGTAAAATTATAGCGTGTAGAAGAAGTTTCACAATTTCTGTTAAAGATTTATAGGAGTTGTAGAGCGAACTTAGTAGATAAACGACTGATAAGGAACCCATGTCGGCAAATGAACCTTTCGGATGTAACACAAGTTTCACGACCGGATCACTTTCATATGTCCCACTTCACCATGCGCATGCTCAATGAGAGGAATGCGCCGTCGTAGTTTTGTGGTTCGTTGGTTGATTTGACGGATAAAGAGACCACACTACAAGGTCATCAGTCCCGTAGTTTTCTGTTCTAACTACGACGTCACGTAGCATTTTAGCCCGTCTGCAGAAAAGGCTGCAAGAAACAGTTACTTTCGCAAAAAGCAGGACTGACTGCGGTGTTCCACGGACATCCCGCACTCTCGACAATGAAGAGGAAGAGTAGTGGCGTATAGGCTAGACACGATGACGAATATTCAAACCATTGTCCGTGCCAAGGGCGCCTGTAGAGCACGCACGTCAGAGCTCGTTATATTAGTCAGTGGGTTCACAAAGTGAAGAGGGAGAACGGAAATTAATCCGACCTCTCACTTTATTTTACACCCAAACAGTACATTTCCATATATGGGTTCCTGCGCAATTTCATCTTCTAAGATCCCTCTACAACCCCTGAATCCTGTAATAGTAATTGTGAAATACCCTGCAAAATATCTAAATCCTTATTTTCAGTTTTCAAAACAGAATTGTTATTCTCGACTATATAATACACTCTAAAACAAAACAAACAACCACAAAACTATGCAGCACGAAAGAACTATCCAATGGGATAGAAGAAAGTAGGTCCATGTACACACAAAAAATTATTACAATATCAGAAAAACTGGATGTTAATTCAAGAGAAAGAGCTTCACAAATGTAGCAAGTCAATAACACGCTTGTCCACCACTGGGCCTTGTGCAAGGTGTTACTCGGCTTGGCGTTGACTGATAGGATTGTTGGATATCCTCATGAAGGTTACCGTACCAAATTCTACCCAACTGGCGTGTTAGAGCAACAAAATCCCAATCTGGTTGGAGGGCCCTGTCCATAAGCCCTAAATGTTCTAAATTGTGGAGAGATGCGGTGACTTTGCTGGTCGAAAAAGGGTTTGATAAGCAGAAGATAAAGATAAGAAAAACAGTAGAAACTCTCACTGTGTGCGAATGGGCATCCTCTTACTAAACTATGAGTGCAGGATGGCTTGCCATGATGGGCAACAAGACTGGGCGTGAATGTTGTCTACGTACCGCTGTGCTGTAATGGTGCCGATGACGACCAAAGTGCTCCTGCCATGAGAAGAAGTGGCACTCCAGACCATCACCCCTTGTATTCGGGCCGTAGGGCGGGTAACAGTCTAGTTGGTATCCTGTCATTGTCCGGGGCGTCTCTAGACACATCTTCGGCTTGGGAACTCTTTGACTGGAGTAAAATCGTCTTCATAATCACTCCCCCTTCGTACAAAGCCCAGATGACCAACCAAAACGTGTCTGGAGATGCTCTGGACAGCTGTAAGGTACCAGCCTGAGGGCGTCCCGCCGTACGGCCCGACGACAGGGAGAGATGGTGTGCCTTTTCTTTTCAGAGCATGACCACTTTGGTTGTCATCCGCGGCAAGTTTACGGCACAGCGGTACGTCGACGATAATCTATGCCCCGTTTTTTTTTTTGCCCGTCATGGACAGATATCCTGGGCTCACACTGCAGCAAGATAACGCCCGCCCGCGCATGACGAGAGCTTCTACACCTTTCCTTCGTGCTTGCCGAAACATACCTAGATAGAGACATCCTTGGATCTCTTCCCAGTTGACAAAGGTGGCCCTCAGACCAGCGCCATCTTGACAAAATTTGGCGTTAAATCCCCCAGGGGGTCAGCAGACAGCTCTATCAATGAGTTCCACGCCGAGTAACCTCTTAAATAAGGACCGGAGGCGCAGAGGTGGAGCAACGTTTTACTGACTTGCTCAATTTGTGAAGCCCTTTCACTTGAATAAATCATCCAGTTTCTCTGAAACTGTAATCATTTATTTTTCTCTACATGTACGTCATACCTACCAATTTCTGTCCCATTCGGATAATTCCTTGTTGTTGTCTTTCTTTCCTTCTTTTTGTTAGAGTGCATCTCACCTCGCAAGCTCGATGAGCGGGTGAATTTTAGAAGTTGTAATAGGTTCTACCGGAAAAGTGTGATGCTGCAGGAAGACCGTGAAGATTGGATGAGTAGGCTGGGGAAACTGATGAAGAAGCGCCGAGTCGAATTAGTGAGAAAAAAGATAACGTCCCAATTTGATTAAAAGAAGTAATCAGCAGATTGGACACATTCTGAGGCATTGAGGAACTCGTGATTTGCTAATGTAAATAAATGTAAGCGGGTAATTTTTGCAGAAGCAGACAATGACTCGACTACAGTAAGCAGATTGCAGTAGGTAATGATTGTAGTAGTTATGCAGAGATAAAGACATTGGCAGATGCTAGATAAGCCTGAAGAGCTGCATCACAGCAGCCTTTATAATGAATATAACAACAACAGCTAAAGCTACATTAACATTAACATGAGGTATCGTTGACTTTGCTCTTAATCTTAGGAGAACGAAATTCAATTCTTTACAAGATTTTTTCTTTTTGTTGTGCTGTGTACGAGATGGTGTACTTGTGAAGCCGGTCATCCTTTCGTTTCTACGGCTATGTTTTCAGAAACGATGCGAGGAATGGGATCTACCTGAATGGAAAAATCTTCGCTATTTCTACATAAAATATCGCGAAAGAAAACACTGGCTTATTTAAACCAAAAGCAGCACAGAGCTGTGCAGGATTTGGCTAAGTAAGATTTGGTTGTAACGTTCGGTAGACAATAACGATACTAGACACGGAGCACCAGCGCAGATTGTGGAAGGATGGGGTTGGAATCCGGCAGTCCCCCTGAGAATATAAAGCACGGTTTTTGCATGAAGCGATTTAGACAAATTACGGAAAACTTAAATCTGGGTGCCCGGACAGAGATTTGAACTAATCCTCCTAAACGCGAATCGCCATTTCACTGAGTTCTGCTGTTCGAGTGCTGTCGATAACAAGATTCTTTCAACGCTTTTGTCACTATGTTGTCATGGCGGATGCTGAGAACATCAACGGCGAAACCAACGACAAGATTTTCTACAAATAAGTATCCCATAACAATACAACTTTGCTGTTGGAACGTGAAACAAAGATCCACCAGCGACTGCACAGAAATTTCAAAACATTTTTGCATGAAGAAATCTAATTTCTGAATGTAGAGAGATGGTTTTCTTCTTATGATTTTACTTATAATGCTTCTTCGTAATTCTGTGCTGTCCATATTCTTAGCCAGAAACTTCAGTTAATGAAAATTATTTGCATACTCTGATTGCAATGATTATTATTACTATTTATTCACCACCCTAATTGATGTTTGCCTTCTAATGGCTAGAGAAAAACGTAATAACTGTTAATCAACTCAAAGATGTACTACGTCATTAGCAAACCTAAAAAATTGGTTCAAATGGCTCTGAGCACTATGGGACTTAACTTATGAGGTCATCAGTCCCTTAGAACTTAGAACTACTTAAACCTAACTAACCTAAGAACATCACACACATCCAAGCCCGAGGCAGGATTCGAACCTGCAACCGTAGAGGTCGTGCGGTTCCAGACTGAAGCACCTAGAACCGCTCGGCCACTCCATCCGGCTATCAAACGTCTGCTGGTATTTACAGTACAGTATTATATGTTGCTGGTGCACTTCAGGGTGTGCCTACTATGTTCGCTTTTCTTTTTTTTTTTCTTCACTGGGCTGCCAGCCGTTAAAACTTCATCATCGTGAACGTAGGGCGCACCAAGCGACAGACAGTGGAGAAACAGAATATTATTTTTTGACTTACTTTTACGTGGGCGATTAATATTTACTTTTATGATAAAAGGAGACTTGCATAGTGTTAAGCCTAGAATGTTGTCGACTCTGAAAATATCTTATTTTTTGTCTTGCTACACTCTCTTGTCACCTCATTTGTTATTTGATATCGTGGTAGCCTCTATCTGTGCGGACCTATGTAATTGTGTAAGTTGTTTGGTACAAATAGGCATTTTGTATTGCACTAATTCATTTTCTAACACCAAAGCTATTTTTCTAAACACCCATCTTCTTTAAGTTTTAGATGAGTTTGTTTCATGATTAGCTGGCCCAGACTCTATATCTGTAACAGCCATTACGGCTACCTCACTGAGATAACTGTTAATTGCAGTAATCATATGAAAGCCATATGTCCATAGTGACACAACAGACACAACACCACTGTTTACAAAAACGGAGTTAATCATTCTTTCGGTTCATACAAGTTATTCGTATCTTATTTTAAAAGTGACTCATCTCCAAATTCATTCGTCAGCCAACAGGGTGCATCAAATCAGGGAAATTACCCAGGAAATTATTTCAGTAGCCGTACAGCTCCACGTTCTTCATAATCTCATGATACTGTATGATTCATTTCAAGTGTGAGTGACCCCAAATTAGTATTACATGACTCTTATGAGTCTGGTAATTCAGGTTTTCAAGTTCCTGAAGGTAAAGATAATAAACACAGTTATTTCCTATGTGTCATAGATGTAATTTTCTAAACCGGTGTGCTCACAAAATTAGTTCTTGTTGATAATAGCAACTGAAAATGTAGGTTTCCTTCTTCATTGATATATATTGTACACATTGAGAGGGGACAAGTTACTCTCTAACCTATTTTTCGCATACGGAAAACTATTAAAGATTTTATTACAACCAGATGCACCTTGGGCGCGACTCTGGGAAGTTAACAGCCTGAGTAGACGTTGATGGAGCCTGGTAGGACGCTAAAAGCATGAGGTAATTTTATGATACTTAGGTTGTAGAAACGGTCTGTTGAAAGCAATCGGTGGCGAGCCAATCCCTTAGAAAATCGTGCCAGACAGGTCCACAGCTGTACAGGGCAGCCCCTCATTGAGACAGGGCTCCAGCAGAACAATGCCATGATACCTGCCATGGCGCCAGCAGAAGCCTGGGTTGGGGTGATGGTCTGATGGAACACATCTACACAGTAAAGTCGTGAACTGGCTATTGTGTATAGTGTCACACGAAATAAGAATTCACATGTTTTCATGTTTGCTGATAGTGAAAATAGGCCAGTAAACCACTTCCCTTGGCTGTCTCGGTTGTATAATAAAACTCCGGTGTCTGAGAAACGTTTAGAGATAGAATCGTTATTACACCTCATAGCTAGGACCAACAAGCTCCAAGGGACAGGCGATTCAGATAAGGATCTATGAGATTGTATCTGTTTGTTTGTTGCTGTGTGAAGAGGCATCACTTCAGAAAAAATCATCTCTCCCCCTATGTAACTTAAAAAAGCCAGTAATTGGGCGGTTTATTTCTTTGTTTTTTCAGAGACGCAGATTTCTGAACTCTTGCCCTGGTTCGACATGAGTTTGTACTGCCGTGTGGGAGGGGAGATTTAGCGACTCTACAGCCCTGTGATTGGCTGAAGATGGTGTGAGGTGGCGTCATTCATGCACTTTGTGGGAAAACGGATTTTTTTCTGGAATGGTGCAAAGCATTCGGGTGCGGGACTTTTGTCTAGTAAGCACTTCTGGTCGAAGCACTGGCATGGGTGGTTGTTGGGACCTGTCCTAAGACTGACTTCACTTGTGAGTAGTCTGTACTGGGGAGCCTGTGGTGAAGTTCTTACTGTACATTGTGACTTCAAACATCGCGGACCACTCGTTTGCCTAGGGCACACTTATTTGTTTTGGTTTACCAGTCTTGATGGTTGGTATCCTTGTGCGCTCTGTCGTATAAGTGAGCCAAATTGGCCCTTGATACAATCAGCGAACGGGTGTGTCACACACCAAAATCTACCGTGATTTCAGGGCTCTCGTAGAGACTAAATCGCGATCCGTCTGCCTGATCGCTAGACCGTGAGATTTCTGCATTTCTTTCGTGGCCGCTATCGATTCACAGGTGCAGCCTCTACATCTCACCTCCTCCGCCTAACACATGTCGCCAGCTGCAAGTTACCTGGCTGCACGAAGCAAACAGGGTAACTTACTGCCGCTCCAGCATTGTCAGGGCCTACAGATCTCAATCGCCACTTGCTCTCAGCTGTACATATGTAGAGAAACTTCCATAGATTTTGTCACTCAAAGTCTGCTCAGTGTCAGATCAATTCCGCTTGCGTTATCCACATGTTTAGGACCAGAGTACTTGACTAACTGATCACCTATTTAAACTGTCTTTGCCAACTAGGATCCACCCAGTGGAGTAGTAAATAAGCTCTTAGCTGATCAGGGTATTAAAACTATAACTTATTTTGTTGTGACTTGGCAAGACAGCCAAGCCACTATTATTGGTAGCCGAAAGGCACGCGTTTAAGCTCACGCAGGCTGGCATGAGGTCTGGAACAGTTAAAGGAGTTGAGTCTAGTAAAAATAATACGTAGCTGCTGGAATACTTTAATCCACAATTGGTGAACATCGGTCTGGCGGTACATGCATCACAAGATAAATAGCAAATGATAATGGCGCCTTGCTAGGTCGTAGCAATGGACGTAGCTGCAGGCTATGCTGACTATCGTCTCGGCAAATGAGAGCGTAATTTGTCAGTGAACAATCTCTAGCAAAGTCGGCTGTACAACTGGGGAGAGTACTAGGAAGTGTCTCTACACCTGCCATGTGGCGGCGCTCGGTCTGCAATCACTGACAGTGGCGACACGCGGGTCCTTCGTATACTAGCGGACCGCGGCCGATTTAAAGGCTACCACCTAGCAAGTGTGGTGTCTGGCGGTGACACTACGTATGTGGTAATATATATATATATATATATATATATATATATATATATATATATATATATATATATATTATTTATTCCTTGTTTGAAAAAATAAATGTTGTTAGTGCAATACATTTTTGCCAACATTATCAATCATTTGAATAGACCCACCTGAGTCACTTTTTTTTTTTTAAATCTTAACTACTAGTATTTATGAAGATGACTTTACGCATAACAATGCTAGAAATGGCAAGATAGCGGATAGGCTCAGAGTTACTAATAGTTCCCAGGACGGTACAGCAACCGAGATTCTGGGCAAAAGGAAGCGTACTCAAAGTAAAAATGGTTTTAGGAAAACAGACTTGTATGAACAAAATATACCGAAAAGGAGTACTGGGCAGTTATACACCACAAAAATTTATTAAATCTTCGCTATGAATAGTTTTACAACTGTGAACTGCAATTGCGCACGTAAATGTTCCAATAAAATTTCCAAATGACGTCAGAAAGAAATCATCTTACAGTTTCTGGGCTGTAGGTAATACTGACCTCCAAAATAGTTATGTGAGTAGTTTAAGTGCATGATATTCAGTTAAATGCCGACGCCAAAAAACGGCTTTGCTTCTCTGAAAATTTGTATTTGCGTATATTGACTCGAGATAAATGGTACCTGTGTTACATCAAGCAAGAATTTCAGTTTCTAGTGGGAGACTGTCTAGGCTTCTAACAGAAAAGAAGACAGAAGGAACTCCTCGCCTTATGGAAGGAACTAACGTGAGAACAGAAACTCTGTATCTGAGGACCTTATCAATTATGTAAAGGAGCACATTGAAAGTTTACCAATTTCCGAGTTCCATTATGCAATGGAGAATAATCGAGACAAAATATTTTCTAAATCCAGAGCTTAAGATGACCAAAGAAAAATGTGCGTCTGAAAACAAGCAATGTCTGAGAGAACATGTCTATAGCAAAATTAAAAAAAAAAAATCTATTCGACCTCTCATTTCGAGCCCCATTTGCAGACACATGATGTTTTTGCTTCATATCGGAACATAAGATTCTAACTTCTTCCGTTGAAGAAGAAGAAACAAGGCTTAAAGATAAAAAGGAAGAGGAAGTTGCAAGAATGGTAACTGCCAACGGCACTACACGCGACACAGAACGAGATGCCAAGATATAATGTGTTTTTCTTTTGGCCAACAAAGTCAGTAGCATTTTCCAAACTGACATCAGTATCTTATTGTAAAAGAAGCATGTATGCCTATAAGTTTGGATGGCACAACTTAACGTAACCATACTTTTTTTTCTTTGTGGAAAAGCTGGATCAGGAGGTTCACGAAAAATTGGTACCCGTTGGTTAAAACATATTAATGAAGCAGTTGCTCCCCAGAAACACATAATAGCTTACATCCCATAATAGCTTACCTCCCCATGAGGTGGAGAAACCAGGAATATACACATCTCTTTAGCACTGATGAAAGTGACAGAAGTACCTATTTCAAATGTAGACAGGTTTGATGTAAAGGTCGTACTGCCTGCTAACTCATACCACCCTAATAAGAGAGACTTTGGTCTAATAGAAAATACTTTAAAAAAGAGATAATTTATTTCCTCGCCACATGATATTTTTCACGTAATTAGAAACGCTGGCAGGTAAAAATAATTATTATCCACAGAAATGAAGCATTCTGACTTCTTAGCATTGGAGGAGCTGCAAAATGTATTGGTACGGAAGAAGATAATGAAGACAATATTTAATGTAAGTTTCCCAAAATCAAATAGATGAGATTGAGAGACAGAAACCATATGAAATTATGCACAAAGAAACGTTGAATGAGGATATTTATTTCTATATGTTAAGATTTTCCCTTAAACGTGGAAGAGGATGTTCACAACCATATGGTGCGATTCCTATTACCCTACAGCATCCATAGACACGAAAGGAGCAAGGAAAGAAGAAACAGAATACGTCGGTTGCTCCTTTCATTCCTGCTGTCAATCTTGGATTCTTCTGTGGCCTACAAACAATAGAAAACGTTCGAGAAGCTGAATAATGAAAATGACTGATGAAGTTTGATAGATTAAGTCTTACAAAAGTTGATACCATAAAGTTATATGAAGGTGTAACCTACTTATATTTGACTTCTAAATAAACTATTGTGCCAATAATGCACTATTGCATAAATTTTCAATACAAGAATGTTCAAGTTTATCTCCAATGTTGGATTTATTTTATTTGAATGATAACACGCCTCCTTTGCCCTCATTTTTTGGGCTAAGTTCCGTGAAGTTCAATGAACCAAGCAAATGGAAAGAACGAGCAATCCACTGCAACAAGCGATGTACTTCAATATTTCAAGTATCCCGATGACAGAATTGTCAACATTAAATTATGTTGAAGCCTCAGTATCTCGAAGTGAACTAAACTGCATGCGTACCATTATTGAAATAACACCTTCATGTACAACTTGCCTCTTCAGAAGTAGCTTTAACTTTTTTTTTATTATTAATGCGTCTTGTATGGAGAAATGCCTACCAGGATAGGATGAAATTCGACAGCAGCTGGGTCATGACCTGTTAAGAGTGTGGTTTATTGTTTCATAAGAATTCTACTCGTGCTAGTTAAGATCCAACGACTATCATGAAAATTTATTATTGGTAGGTTCACAAGGACCCCACTTCAGGCCAAGCATGGACTCAGAGGCCTGAGTTCTAGCGCCTGTCAGAACAACTACGTATATTGTTCACCTGGTCGTGAAGAACCGTATGGCCACATCACATCCTTTGAACAAGGAAATGGGCTTATTTACAGTAAAACAAGTGTCCAAACGCAAAATGCGCCGATGTCTCAAGCACCACGGGCTGTAAGCGCAGCGACCTTTGTGGCAGCTTCGCTTAAAACGGTAACGGAGAGAGGCGCGGCGACAGTGGTATGTCCAACAATAAGAGATAATATTGTGCCATTGTGCACAAGAGTGGCAGAGCGTCAAAATTTATGCTATTCCTGATTCTGTGCGCAGTACCAAGTCGGACGTATTCGTATGTGCTGCGGTGCGTACGATCGTTGCCGTATAGTGCATTCGTAGTCATCATATTGGTACGTCACTTGGCTTAACCCCTCCAATATGACGAGGTTAGTAATGACTCCAGAGCGAAATTTTCTCTAAATTAAACTTTCTTCTATATTCCTCGAAATCATGGAAAAATTGGATTTTTCAGAAATAGGTAATAGTTTCGCATTTCATTACGAAAACTTTTTGAAGGTACATAGTTTCGCAGAAAACCTCAGATTACCACTAGGGTAATATTCGACGCCGTGTCTCCCTTGAGGTTTTATAATACATTAATGTTGTTTTATAATCTACACTACTAGCCATTAAAATTGCTTCACCACGAAGATGACGTGCTACACACGCGAAATTTAACCGATAAGAAGAAGATGTTGTGATATGCAAATGATTAGCTTTTCAGAGCATTCGCACAAGGTTGCCGCCGGTGGTGACACCTACAACATGCTGACATGAGGAAAGTTTCCAACCGATTTTTCATACACAAACAGCAGTTGACCGGCGTTGCCTGGTGACACGTTGTTGTGATACCTCGTGTAAGGAAGAGAGAAGCGTACCATTACGTTTCCGACTTTGATAAAGGTCGGATTGTAGCCTATCGCGATTGCGGTTTATCGTATCGCGACATTGCTGCTCGCGTTGGTCGAGATCCAATGGCTCTTAGCAGAATATGGAATCGGTGTGTTCAGGAGGGTAATACGGAACGCCGTGCTGGATACCAACGGCCTCGTATCACTATCAGTCGAGAGGACAGGTATCTTATCCGCATGGTGTAGTGGGACGCGAAATTGAAGCGTCACCCATCCACCAGTGTCAGCCCAGTTTGCAGGTGAATATAAGTTTAATTTAGTTTTTTGTCTATGTATTTTTGTAATATTTCTAATGGTTGTGAATTGTCTAAAGTTTTGTATTTATTTTTTATGTTTCATGTACGGAGAGGGCGGCGCAACGAACAGAGACAGCATCTTCGCTGCCGGGACCAGAGAGAAAATTGCTGCCCACTATACAACTTTGAGGTTCGCCGATGACATTGTAATTCTGTCAGAGACAGCAAAGGACTTGGAAGAGCAGTTGAACGGAATGGACAGTGTCTTGAAAGGAGGATATAAGATGAACATCAACAAAAGCAAAACGAGGATAATGGAATGTAGTCACATTAAGTCGGGTGATGCTG
Organism: Schistocerca cancellata; assembly: GCF_023864275.1. Taxonomy (NCBI): domain Eukaryota; kingdom Metazoa; phylum Arthropoda; class Insecta; order Orthoptera; family Acrididae; genus Schistocerca; species Schistocerca cancellata. The sequence goes on from NC_064631.1 coordinate 516,132,478, forward strand.
AGGGAATTAGTTTAGGAAATGAGACACTTAAAGTAGTAAAGGAGTTTTGCTATTTAGGGAGTAAAATAACCGATGATGGTCGAAGTAGAGAGGATATAAAATGTAGACTGGCAATGGCAAGGAAAGCGTTTCTCAAGAAGAGGAATTTGTTAACATCGAGTATAGATTTAAGTGTCAGGAAGTCGTTTCTGAAAGTATTTGTATGGAGTGTAGCCATGTATGGAAGTGAAACATGGACGATAACTAGTTTGGACAAGAAGAGAATAGAAGCTTTCGAAATGTGGTGCTACAGAAGGATGCTGAAGATAAGGTGGGTAGATCACGTAACTAATGAGGAGGTATTGAATGGGATTGGGGAGAAGAGAAGTTTGTGGCACAACTTGACTAGAAGAAGGGATCGGTTGGTAGGACATGTTTTGAGGCATCAGGGGATCACGAATTTAGCATTGGAGGGCAGTGTGGAGGGTAAAAATCGTAGAGGGAGACCAAGAGATGAATACACTAAGCAGATTCAGAAGGATGTAGGTTGCAGTAGATACTGGGAGATGAAGAAGCTTGCACAGGATAGAGTAGCATGGAGAGCTGCATCAAACCAGTCTCAGGACTGAAGACCACAACAACAACAAACATACGTCGCGGGTCGACAGCCAAAGAGCAACAGAAGATCCTGAAACCGAGTTGTTGCGTCGTGCTTCTAAAAACTGAAAATTAAGAATTTGTAATGTTTCTACAACAATGACGTCATACAAAGTTAAATCATGTTGTAAATGGTCAGTTCGGTCTTGTCAAGGCTCAGGTTCACGTCTATATATAGGAAGATAATAAACTAGTGGATGCTACTAAAGTTGAAATACGTGTTCCGAGAATTTATTTATGAAGAATTATGTTACGTAATTTATTTGACAAGATTACTAATTTTTGACAACGTCCATCGCGAGTTTGAATCTCGAAAGTTTATTCAGTGTGGTTCTAATATTTATTAAAGCAGATCACTTGCATTAATATAATTTCTGAGGAGAAACAAACGACATCTAAATTGAAAAAAGTTTGCGCAAACCAATTGGCCTGAGTGACGAAGTGCTGCGCATACGACTCAAGTGATGATGTTTTAATTACAGTTTCGTTCAAGAACCATTCAGGGACAAATTTAAAAAAAGGGCTTAAATAATTTTGAAGCGTGTTGTAACTAACGTAGGTGACGAAGTCTGCACATGGTCATATGTCAAAAGAAAATGATTCATACAAAACTTACGTCGTTACACTACAATGGCTGTAACGGATCGTGCAGCCTCGTCTCGATCGCTGAATCAACAGGTGGGGACGTTTGCAAGACAACAACCATAAGCACCAACAGTTTGACGATGTTTGCAGCAGCATGGACAATAAGATCGGAGACCATGGCTGTGGCTAACCTTGACGCTGCATCACAGACAGGAGCGCCTGCGATGGTGTACTCAACGATGAAACTGCGTGCACGAATGGCAAAACGTAATTTTTTCGGATAAATCCCGGTTCTCTTTACAGCATCATGATGGTCGCATCCGTGTTTGGCGACATCGCGGTGAACGCACACTGGAAGCGTGTATTCGTCATCGCCATACTAGCGTATCACCCGGCGTGGTGGTATGGGATGCCATTGGTTACACGTCTCGGTCACCTCTTGTTCGCATTGACGGCAGTCTGAACAGTGGACGTTACATTTCAGATGTGTTACGACCCGTGGCTCTACCCTTCATTCGATCCCTGCGAAACCCTACATTTCAGCAGGATAATGCACGACCACATGCTGCAGGTCCTGTACGGGCCTTTCTGGATACAGAAAATGTTCTACTGCTGCCCTGGCCAGCACGTTCTCCAGATCTCTCACCAACTGAAAACGTCTAGTCAATGGTGGCCGAGCAACTGGTTCGTCACAATGCGCCAGTCACTACTCTAGATGAAATTTGGTATCGTGTTGAAGCTGCATGGGCAGTTGTACCTGTACACGCCATCCAAGCTCTGTTTGACTCAATGCCCAGGCATATCAAGGCCGTTATTACGGCCAGAGGTGGTTGTTATGGGTACTGATTTCTCAGGATCTATGCACCCAAACTGCGTGAAAATGTAATCACATGTCAGTTCTAGTATAATATATTTGTCCAATGAATACCCGTTTATCATCTGCATTTCTTCTTGGTGTAGCAATTTTAATGGCCAGTAGTGTAGAATTGTTGCTGTATTTGATTTGCTCCATTCGTGGAAATGTTGTTGGAATGTACGGTTGTTGATAGGACTTCATAGCCGTCAGTTATTTATTACATGCTTGTGGAGACTAGTTCTGTGTCTGTTATTTTAGTTGAATACGGCTCGTCACTTTTCCAAAGAGGAGGTGATCGAAATATTAATGCAAGATAATCCTCTCTCTGGAGCAACAGTGGTTCAGATTTTGACATCTCATGTAGTAATGGAGAAACAACGTGTTGCAGGATAATACTCCTGAATCAAACGCAATTTCGTAAGGAAATTTGGGCAGTGCAAACGTTTAACCTTTAAATGAGCTGACACATACTTCTGACAGTAATAGGTAAATACTTACTGTATTTTAAGTTACTATATACGCTCGATAGTCCCTAGTACCACGATGTATAATTTTTATCTTCTTGGCTTAGGTCAAAAGACAAAGAAGTAGTGTGACACAAATATGAGTTGAGAAGAGAGGAAAAAATGCTACATAATGTGAGCATAGCCACGCCCAACAAAGTTCGCTGTAAAAGATGTGGACATCATAGGATCAGCTTTTCATTTCTTTCTTAGGAAGAAAATAGTTGACGAAATTTTAAGGTGGACTTACAAAGAGGGAAGTCTCGTGTACGGTAGTAGATGTACACAATAGATGCTGCTGAACTGAAGTGTTTTATTGGTGTTTTGATCCCGGCAGATGCTTAGAAGGCCTATAATGAAGAAATTTCACATCCTTGGAGTAAAGACGATGGTAGACCCATTTTCAGTGAAGCAATAGCTATAAATAGTTTTACCCAGGTTTCAAGATGCATGCGATTCGATGACACGGATGTGGGATGCCGCAGTCGTGCACCTGACATGTTGGTTCCGGCCAGAGAAATATTTGAAATGATTGATAAAGACATTTCGAGACGCTTATGTTCCTCACAGCAACGTACTGAAGAACGACTTGTGACATTTCGTGGTAGATGTCCTTTTTGGCAATACATTTCCTCAAATATGGAAAATATGGATTTAAGCTATAGACTGTATGTGATAATGCAACATTTTACGTTCTGAGTCTGTAGGTTTACGCGGATGCCCAGAATCACGTTGGTCAAGTTGGTCATGGCAACATGGTTGCTTTAGATATGGTGAAGGGCTTAGAAAGAAGTGGCAGAAATGTAACAGCTAACGATTTTTTCACTAGTCTTAGACTGGTGAGAGTACTTTTGAAAATCAGTCACAAATTTTTAGGACAAATTAAAAGAAACAAGGGAGAAGTACTAGAAGCTTTCACTCAGACCAAACGTTGAGTCAGATATTCAGCCGTTTTAAGGTTTAAAGAGGATGTAACAATTGCTTCGTATTGTCCAAAAAAGGTGAAAGTTGTAACTCTGCTCAGTACAAAGCACTCATGGAAGAAAGTGGTAAATCGCGAAGAATCTATGCCAGTGATGATTCCGAATTGTAACAGAACAATGTAAGGAGTAGATATAATGGACAAACAGGTTAGAACGTACATTAAAACGATCAGCAGGAGGTGCTTAGTAATATAACACGATTAATATTAGCGCATCGAATGTATTTATAACATGGCTGCATCGTTTACCAATCTGGGCAGAAAGGAGTGGACATCCTCATAGAAATTGGAAAGTAACCCATTACAGAAACCTAGACAATATTGGTTCCCCAGTACTTTTACCAGCACTACAGACGAAAAAACGAGGATCGCGTGTAATTTTTGAAAGATCTGTTGATAGAAAATTCACTGATAAGTGTTTAAAATGTGTATGACTTGAATGTAAAAACCCTTCGGTAGTTTCTCATCTTAGTCGCTCTGGAATTTGTTCGAAAAACTTGTAATTTTATAGCAATCGCTTGTATCTTTTACTAAAATAAATGGTTAAACATAATTTTGCATTCTGATTTATGTTTATTCCACTACCGCCATGTTTTAAATGGTGAAAAGAACAAAAGGAATGTGATTACGTTCATCATCCATTCAAAGTATTATTAGCAAAAAATAGATTCTAAGGGGGGTCACTAGAGACCATAGTGATACTCAGTATATGAAAAAATATTCGGTATTAGGAGGGTTCAAAGTGTGAGGCGGCAGTGGTAACAAAACACGATTATTTTCTGACGGCATAAGGACGCTAGCAGTGCCTTATACTCGAGATCTAAATGGCCTTACCATTTCACAAGACAAAGCAAGACCGCTTGTTGCGCTTCCTGTCTAAATATACATCGATGCAGAAAATGTTCGATTAGTTTCCTGGTCTGGACGCTTCACGGCCCTCTAATTCGTTGAAAATAACTGGTCGTGGGTTTCTGAGAGACGGGCACAAAAGCAGTCGGCAAACACTAGCACTGTACAACTCTGTCTCACAGCCAAGAAGCATGGTCTGACTAACCTATAGCCAAGCTGAATTCGAGCCAGTACCCAGCTGTACTACAGACGTTGTTGCTGCCATTGTTATAACCCTCTAATAATCTACAGACTGAATCACGTATTGAAACTTCCTGGCAGATTAAAACTGTGTGCCGGATCGAGACTCGAACTCGGAACCCTTGTCTTTCACAGGCAAGTACACTGCCATCTGAGCTACCCAAGTTCACTCACGACCACAACTTCAATTCCTCTGTGCAGGAGAGCTTCTGCGAAATTTGGAAGGTAGGCGGAATTGAAGCTGCGACGACGCGTCGCGAGTCGTCCTTGCGTAGCTCAGTTCTTAGAGCACTTTCCGGCGAAAGGCAAAGGTCCCAAATTCGAGCCTCAGACTGGCACACAGTTTTACTCTGACAGGAAGTTTCATATCAGCGCACACTCCGCTGCATCGTGAATGTTCCATTCTGAATCACGTATTCTTCTCCATATACACAATACGTAAAATATCATTATTTACTTTCCGTCACGGTGTTTCAATTTTAATGGCGAAACGTGTAGCTTAACGTTATTTCTAAGTTTCAACAAATCACTATAGTAACTACAGTTCTTACCTCTGATGGGTACTTGTTGAGACTGCCACTGGAATCCGTTGAGCATCTCTGTAACCCGATCTCTTCTGTTAATCCAAGCTGGTAAGGGCCCCAAAGTGACGAGCGACGTTCAAGAACTGGTAGAACAAGAGTTTTGTGAGCCATTTCTTTCAAAAATGAATTTCTTTAAGATCCTTGCAGTAAACGTCATCTGGGCACCTGTTTTTCCTACTATTTGTTTTATGTGGTCATTTCACGTTACGTTGCCCTCAATCGTTACGCGAAGCTATTTACTGTTTCCTACGATTATTGTAGCTAATAATATAATTGGAGAGTACTGCATATCTTCCATACAGTATAAAGGGTTTTCCATTTTTTGTATACAATAAATTGTCTGCTTACATCCTCATGGAGCTTTCAATGTTATTCACCAGATCACTTCAACATATTGCAAGCAATAATGGCCATATGACTTCCTTGTATTACTTATCATCTTTATCTCTCGATTTTGTTCCAATAATAGATGGAAAACAAAGCATTTTACATTGTTTGCTGGAATACACTTCTTAAAATTCTAAAGGTAGCAGACATAGAGTACGGAGAGAAAATGGTTATTTACAGCCTGTACTGTAGTTACGAGAGGGAGAGAAGAAAGATTGGGATTTATAAAAGAAATGGCACAATTTCAGAGAAGTTACGGGTCTAATATTGATATTATTTTATGTATATATACGGAAGCGGTGAGTGAAAATTTGAACTAAGGCCGGGAATTGAACCTGACTTTCCTACTTACTAGGCACCCCTTGAAAAGAGGTCATTAGGGACGGAGCACAAGATCGGATTCTGTCCATTAAGGCTGAGGAAGAAAATAGGCCGTGCTCTTTCAAGGGAACCATCCAAGCATTTGCCTGGACAGAGGTTTTAGCAGTCGTCCTACCGAATTCGAGTCCAGTGTGCTGACAACCGAACTACCTGGCTCGGTTGCAGTTGTAAGAGTCAAAAGAGGTGAAAGCGAAGAACTGGTTGAGAAGGGAGACAAGGTTGTACTCAACTGTTGTTGTTATTGAAGAAAATCAAGAAGCAATCTGGAAAGGGAATTGAAGTTCACAGAGAAGAAACAAAAACTTTTTGCTCTGCCGACGATATTGCAGTTCTGTCATATGCGACATATGACTGGGAAGGGCAGATGAATGGAGTGGATACTGTCTTGATAAGAGGCTACAAATGAACATCAATGAAAGTAAAAGAAGGAAATGGATGCAGTCGCATTAAATCAGGTAATGCCAAAGCAATTAGACTAGGAAATGAGACTCTTCTCGTATTTTTTAATGAGGAATGAGACACTAAAACCAATAGACATGTGTTATTTGAACAGTAAGGTAGCAGATATCGGCGAAAGACGAGAGGATGCAAAATGCAGACAGGCCACAAAATGATTATCATGTCTGGAAGAGAAGAATTAGTTGCCATCTAAAATGAATTTAAGTGTCAGGAAGCCCTGTTCGAAGAGATTTGCCTGGAATCTAGCCTTTTTCAAGAAGTGAAGGCCAGACGAAAAGCAGTTTATAGAATAAGAGAATAGAAGCTTTCCAAATGCTTTGTGACGGGAGAATGCTGAAGACTGGATGAGTAGATCGAATAAATAATGAGGTAGTACTGACTCGAACTGACAGAAAATGTAATTCATGGCTCAAATTGATTAACATAAGGAGTCGGTTGATGGGACAATACTGTGGTGTGCGGAAACCATGGGTCTGGTAATAGACGGAAGTGCAGGGGCAAAAATTATCGGATGAAGACACAGCGATGAATACAGTAAGCTGAATCAGTTCGATTGTTGGTTGTAGTAACTCTTGGAAGATGAAGGGTTTTGTTCACAATAAAGTAGACATTAATTTCAGTTTGAAGAGGGAAAATTACACTGTTCAATTAAACTTAGATGGCATCTCTAGAGAATGCATAACAAACTCAAAATTTCTTGTAATGAATATTTATTATCAGTTCAAGTGGTGTAAACACGCAAAGGTTCTTGCAAAAAAAATATCATCAGCATGTTGTGCCCTTAGAGTACTTACATCACTATGTAACAGTCAGTATCTTTAAGCTACATATTGTTTAAATGTAAACACATTTCTTAGCTATGTAATTCTTTTATGGGTAACAAATGGACAAAGTATGAAAACAGTTTCCAGACTAAAAAAAAACAGCTGTTGGCATAATAACCAAAACTGGTAGTAGAGCTCACTGTAAAGACCTATTCAAAACAGTGTAGTTTTCGACTAGATCATGTAAGAACACTTCCCAATCGGTTGTAGACTGTGAAGAACTACTTATTTCGCGAACGAAACGCGTAGCGTAATATTCCGTTCGTCGGCATGTTCAAAATAGAAATTATGCTGAGTATCGGAATGAAGTTTCAGAACAAATTAAGTGCATGTTCTAATTATGTCGCTAATAATTAATCCAAACATAGCAGTACATTATTAGAGATCGCACCAGACAAGAGCGTAAGTAGTAGGTACTTCAATATTATGTACTACAAAGAAGTATTTACTTGAGTATTTCAATGACTAGTCTATGAATTGAGATATTCTAAAAGCAGTATTTAATTTACTTAAAGTACAAGGAGGTTTCTAGTTTGTATTCGAATAAAAGCACCAAATATACAAAATGGGATTTATTACAACATAATATTACATTGTACATTTCTAAATCTGTGGCAGAACACAAGTGAATTATTTCACTCATGTGATAAAACATCGCATACAATTCCAGAAATAACAGAGGCTTCTTGTAAAGATCAAAGTTGTACATTCCATAAGTACTCAATGTACAGAGCAAAGATTACCACGACAGCGTACAGCGCATTAAAGTAACATAATAAATGTAAGGTTTCTATAGTCGAATAAAATACGTTAAATTCGTCTCCAACGGCTAAATATTGGGCCTTAAAGATAGCACACGTACTGAGCAGTTTAGTTGGTCTAATATCGATGTCCCTTCTTCATTTCAAGAGTCCATTACATTCTTTTTTGCCATTAAAGATTCATTCGAAGTCATTAGGTAAACTGCAGTTATGCATCATATTGACTAAGTTATGCACTCTATTCATTATTATGATAATTGAGATTTAGGTTATCGCAAGATTTTTAAACGTATTTAACAATGAATAACGCATTAGGTTTTCAGGAAACAGTTTACCATCACGCTTACATAGCGTTACAAGATCAGTCTGTTGAGTGACTGCTTGCTAGTCATGAAGTTGGATAGTCGTTACTGATGCCAGAATGTTATAGGTGTTTTTCATGTCTCCCCACTCAGGCACGGTTCCATGGAAAACTCGCAAAAAAGAGACCCTCAAATTCATGACACACATTACTCGAGTTTAAGTGAATGGTATTATGAATAGAGTACTTGGTATATTCTTAGGAAAACATTCAATGGAATACTTAAGTGAAAAAATTATTGATGTACAGATATGTGTTCAGGTTTAAGTACAGCCAGACACGAAAACTGCAGATTCAAGAATGAAATTGAAGAGTATCAATTCGATTTAAATTCATAAGTACGAACCTGAACCTCTACAAAGTCTGTGTGAGATATACAGTTCATAATTTCATTTGGAATGTAAGATTATGAAACATTGACGTACTGTTTGACATTCAGCTATTTATTTTTCAAGTAGGCCATTGGTTACAAGTTTTATAGTAATGCGCTGACATATATTCATCGTCTTGGTATTCGTAGTGGCGGTCGGATGGAGCAGATGGTTAAGTTTTAGCCAATGACGGTCTGTTGCTGGAATGGGGCAGCTGAATGCAGGTATCTGCTTTTGCAGCTGTGTCTGACTTGCTACTTCACACCGGATACCTAAAACATGAAAAAGTCCAAATAACACATAATTATTTATCGATTACATTCAAAGCTTCCTGGAAATAAATACATCTCATTGGACAACAAGGATTATGAACTAGTAATTTAGCTCATTTCAGTATTCATTGTTCTCTCTTAAATAGAATACATGGTATATTAGTTTACCTTTGTGATTAATTTAATCAATTTCGTCTTCTTTTGTCAGTTTCTACTAGTTCTTCAAGTATAATGAGCGTATAGAAACTGCACGCGCTCATTAGCAAGCATGTAGCTGAAGTTGGTAATATTGTTGTTGCCAGCAGACAGACTGATAAAACAGTTGATCCGCCGCACACCAGCAACAATGCTGTCCGTTACACAGCGGAACTTTTTATCACGCCATAACCAACTTCCAATACCCCTACACTGTACAGCGTTCATAAGATACATCATTGTTTTTCATTTGCCTCTATGTTGAGTGTCCATTACTGACTACTCTGATAGATTCACCTTACAATTCTTCGTTACGTAACAGTCAATTTGGGATTGAATAATTGCCCACATAAAACCATAGACGTGAACTACCACCTTCGCTTTACCTCTGACACTTACAGTTAACAATTTAAAGTGACTGTTATCACCATGTCCACTCACATTCGTTCAGCATATATTAACATTTAATAATTCACTACATTTATCTTTGTTTAAATTTTTTTCCCATCTTATTGATGACTGAACTATCTGAAGATCCTTCTATTAGAATACTAATCTACCATGCTTCCGCTTTCAATACATTAACTCCATCCATATCTAAAAATTTAGTTAACACTATTCTCCTTCACTGGAATACTCCTAGCACACCTGATAGATTTATATACTTTCGGAGACATCAATACTTCCGTCAAGATGGTGAAATCCATCCAACCGTAAGGGGAAGAACATCTCGGCTAAGAAGCAGAAATACAAAAATGATATGAATTACTACACGCAGAATAGAAAAATTACATTCGAGAGTAATCTGATAATATTACTCTCGTTAACTGCAGCAAACCACTGCCAATTAGTAGAGATTATTATTCCCAAAGCAGCATAGTTGAACTATTCATGACATCATGGTACCTGGCCACATACATTCATGGAACGATACATTAACAATTGAAAATAATCTTAACTTTACCACTGTCAAACAAAAAATTAGACAGATCCATAATCTAATTCAAACTAATTAACATGCTCCCACAGCTGAAGTCCATGTATTATCCAGTAAGGGTTGTAACTGATTTTCCTCAACTTTAGTCATATACAGCATAGACAGGATTATTGAGGATATAATTTGTAACATATACATTAATTCACACTAAAATATCTAGCAGAAGGTACTGACTTCTTCCAGGAAAGTCCATATCTACAGTCCTGGAAATGGAAAAAAGAACACATTGACACCGGTGTGTCAGACCCACCATACTTGCTCCGGACACTGCGAGAGGGCTGTACAAGCAATGATCACACGCACGGCACAGCGGACACACCAGGAACCGCGGTGTTGACCGTCGAATGGCGCTAGCTGCGCAGAATTTGTGCACCGCCGCCGTCAGTGTCAGCCAGTTTGCCGTGGCATACGGAGCTCCATCGCAGTCTTTAAGACTGGTAGCATGCCGCGACAGCGTGGACGTGAACCGTATGTGCAATTGACGGACTTTGAGCGAGGGCGTATAGTGGGCATGCGGGAGGCCGGGTGGACGTACCGCCGAATTGCTCAACACGTGGGGCGTGAGGTCTCCACAGTACATCGATGTTGTCGCCAGTGGTCGGCGGAAGGTGCACGTGCCCGTCGACCTGGGACCGGACCGCAGCGACGCACGGATGCACGCCAAGACCGTAGGATCCTACGCAGTGCCGTAGGGGACCGCACCGCCACTTCCCAGCAAATTATGGACACTGTTGCTCGTGGGGTATCGGCGAGGACCATTCGCAACCGTCTCCATGAAGCTGGGCTACGGTCCCGCACACCGTTAGGCCGTCTTCCGCTCACGCCCCAACATCGTGCAGCCCGCCTCCAGTGGTGTCGCGACAGGCGTGAATGGAGGGACGAATGGAGACGTGTCGTCTTCAGCGATGAGAGTCGCTTCTGCCTTGGTGCCAATGATGGTCGTATGCGTGTTTGGCGCCGTGCAGGTGAGCGCCACAATCAGGACTGCATACGACCGAGGCACACAGGGCCAACACCCGGCATCATGGTGTGGGGAGCGATCTCCTACACTGGCCGTACACCACTGGTGATCGTCGAGGGGACACTCAATAGTGCACGGTACATCCAAACCGTCATCGAACCCATCGTTCTACCATTCCTAGACCGGCAAGGGAACTTGCTGTTCCAACAGGACAATGCACGTCCGCATGTATCCCGTGCCACCCAACGTGCTCTAGAAGGTGTAAGTCAACTACCCTGGCCAGCAAGATCTCCGGATCTGTCCCCCATTGATCATGTTTGGGACTGGATGAAGCGTCGTCTCACGCGGTCTGCACGTCCAGCACGAACGCTGGTCCAACTGAGGCGCCAGGTGGAAATGGCATGGCAAGCCGTTCCACAGGACTACATCCAGCATCTCTACGATCGTCTCCATGGGAGAATAGCAGCCTGCATTGCTGCGAAAGGTGGATATACACTGTACTAGTGCCGACATTGTGCATGCTCTGTTGCCTGTGTCTATGTGCCTGTGGTTCTGTCAGTGTGATCATGTGATGTATCTGACCCCAGGAATGTGTCAATAAAGTTTCCCCTTCCTGGGACAATGAATTCACGGTGTTCTTATTTCAATTTCCAGGAGTGTATGTCTACTAACTTAGATCTTTACTACTCAATATACAATTTACAAGAGATTTCTGCTTCTAGTGGGTGGACTCATTCAAAATACTTCTTCATGTCCTTGTGGACGTACATTCCTGAGATATGTATCATACCAGTTAATTACAGAAGATACGCTTCCTCGCGAGGTATATCAACAATGATATAGGGACCAGAGGGTAGCATCTGCCACTTCTTGTTGCGTTTCGCTAACTTAGAACATCTATTGTCGCTACACACAAGTATTTTGTCCCCTACCTCAAACTCTTGCTCTTCCTTCAGTTGGCATCAAAATATAATATTTTCTTTTCTTCCCTGCACATTAGCGTGATTAAAGCTTGTCCAACTTTTGCCTTTAGAGAAGATTCTTCTCTGGCAGCCATGGGTAATAGTGTAAGCCATTCATTAGTCCCTTTAAGTCGTTAAAATCTTTCTCTAATAATTGTGGATAATCGATCAATATATGTGGCCTATTACAACAGTTACTCCTCAAACATATTGATTTCCCTGAAAACCAGAGCTATGGGGTTGGCTTTGGCATGGTACCCTCATACATGGTGAAGAAAAATTTTGTCACGAAATTTTAACCCTGGATAGCTGACGCCAGTAGGAACCAAAATTACTAATGTTGTGTAGGTCGACAACGCACAATTTTTAAATCACGGGAACTTGGCACCACGCGCTCCGATTGACCGTGGGATTGCTTTGTTGCCATTCGTCAGTTGCCAGTTGACAGACAGTGCTGTGGTTGTCGGTTCACACATACAAACGTCCCTCGCCCTGTCGATGTCACAACTGGATACGCACACGTGTCGAATACATATTTCTGTCTCTCTTCACCTCACGCCAGAGGCATTCACATTTAAGCTTCGCATCAGAGCACACACACGTCCCCTGCGATTTAGTCACACAGTAAGCAGGGCGGCACAGTATTCGTTTGAAGAACAGCGAGATATGGTTTTTGTTATGGACTAGCCGCCGGTAATGCACATGAAGAGGGACGGTTGTGTGAGATACAGTACCCAGCAAGATGCCACCCACACTCGCAAACGTTTACAGCAATTCACCTGCGATTTGGCGAAACAGGCTCGTTATGGTGACGCACGAAGACCTCGAACACGACGGGATGCTGAATTTGAAGAAACTGTTCTCGACCGCTTCTAGGAAGCACCTACGACAAGTACTCGAGGGGTTGGGCACGACATGGGGTTACTCACCGCTTAGTCTGGGAGGTTTTGAGGGATCAGGTCAGCATCCATTTAGTTTCCACCCTGTCTAAGACCTAAATCCTGTGGCGGACTATGAACATAGGCTACGTTTCTGCCGGTGTTTCCTGCGACGTGTTGCACGAGATCCCGACTTCCCCGCCATTGTGCTGTTTACCGATGAATGCACCTTCCATCGGGATGGCCTTACTGGGCAAGGGGAAATCCTCACGTCACATAGTCCACCGACGCCAGGAAGGGTTTTCGCTCAACACTTAGACAGGCATTGTGGGTGAACATCCGATTGGGACAGTCCCTGTACCTCCTCGACTTACCGGCGCCACTTACTTTTACTTTCTGCAAGAAACTCTACCCGGCCTGCTTGAAGACATTCTCCTGTATATACGGCTAAGCATGTGATTGCGGCAGGATGGGGCGCCCGCACATAACAGTCGTGCTGTGCTGCGGATATTTAAATGATCTCTGTGACGGCCGGGTAATTGGAAGGTTCTCGTAGGACATGTTTCCATGATCACCAGACCTCACGCCACCGGACTTCTTCCTGTGAGGAGTTTTCAACGTTGTAGTTCACCCACCCATATGCGAACCACTTAGAAACGAAAGGAATTAATGGATCACGTTCAACATGCCGCCAATCACATCAGGGCAATGCCAGGAATGTTTGAAAGTGTTCGGCAGAACACCGTTCGACGTTACCAAGCTTGCGTCCCTTCAGAGGGTCGCCAGTTCGATCGCCTGCTTTAAGTAAACAATGTCCCAGCAACAAAAAAGGTCTTTTCAGTGCCGACACAATTTGTACAAGACTTTTTGTACGCGAACTGATAGCTGTTGATGGGTTTGTTCCTGGTATGTCTTGTCACGAAACTACAATGGATGTGTCGGGACTGAGGCCCCCCAGAGTGGAAGGCAGGTTCGCTATCACCGAGCGTGCGGGCCGCCTTGGGCACATCGCCATCTCCGGCAGGCAAAGCATTCGTTGTCATGCGTTGTCGAGAGCATCCGGCAACAGGGTAATCCCTCGGGAAATCGGAGCGCGTGGCATCAAATTTCCGTAGTTTAAAAATTGTGCGTTGTTGACCTACACAACATTAGTAATTTTGGTTCCTACTGGCATGAGCTATCCAGGGTTAAAATTTCGTGACACGGTTTTTCTCCACCCTGTATAATTATCTGTTTGATATCATATATCTGTAAAAATTGCTTCCATTTCTTGACACAAAGCTATGTACATTATCTGATAAAATGGTGTTCGTTTTGCCAACGTGAGGAATATACTCTCTTATAAATCTGCGGATATCGGGGGTGGTGGTTGCTTTTCTTAAGCCATATAGTTCAATACGTTTCGTGAATGACTCATACATTGCAATGATGTATCGGGTACCTGCACCTGAAGTCAAGAGGCGTACACAATTGTCTGCTGAAATAATCTATAGTGATTCGTCAGCGGTGATAGGATGTAATTTTCCTTTCGAGATTTGGCACATTACACATTTTCTTAAAAAAGCTTTGCACTTTCCTTCACATATTTAGAAAATAACAATACACCGTAATTTTTTAGGCATGCTTAGCCAGTACAAAATGCCGCCGGCTCTTTGAGTATTCCAAGTTAAACGTTTCCGACCTTCTTTTGGAATGTATACACACCACATGGTTATCCGTGTATCACGTTAATAAAACAATGCACCATTATGCACGAAGTAATGATTGCTTAACGCCCCTTTGGGACTGATTGCCAACCACCATTTTAACTTTCCTCATGTGGGATGAGCATTCTGTAGCAGTCCCATGTCATTACACAGATTCAGATTATATGGTCGGTACACATCGTCGTTACTGACCAAAACTTTGAACTCCGTACCTTTTCTTAGAAGACTTCTGCGTCTCCAGCAATCCCTCCGGCAAACGCGACAACGCATCAACTTCTACATCATTTTCAGTTTTTCTATAAGTTATCTCAAAATCATATTCCTGGATAACTAATGACCACAGAAATAGCCTAGCATGTATTAATCTGCAATCTAACATGAAACCTAGAGCCTTGTAGCTACAGTATACTTTTGTAAGTTCACCAGATAAATAGTACTCAAACTTATCAAATATCAAACAGTGGTGGGTGCTTCTAATTCTGTAACTGTGTAAGTTCTTTCACAGTCAGTCAGTATACGATTGATGAAGACATAGTGCATACTGTAGGTTTACCATCGATATTTCTACGTGAAAAGGCAAGCCCTTAGGCCAACGGATGTTTTCAAACCCTCAGTTGCCACCTCCTGCCCATCAATCACAAATGTATATTTTTCCAAGGACAAGGTTACGATGGCCTTGTTCTCATGGAAAAAATCGATTCCAATTATGCAGTCCAATCAGGAATGTGTCCATTATTGTTGCATTCCCTATCTTTAACAGAACGCGCATAATATTTTTGGATTTCGTGTCAAAGGCACCTACCGTCCTTCAGTTACTAACCGGCAAGGTGGGCACTTGCATTATCTGACATAAGTTTTCATACTATCCAGAAGGGATAACACTCGTTGCAAAACCTGTATCAAACGTAACCACTGCCGCTACATTTCCTATTCAGCGTATACTGCTGACTGAGACACTACCTTAGATTGCTTCTGACAACGCACGTTACCAGGACGTCGTTCCTCACTTAAGTTGATTTCTTTCTGAGCACCCATATTCCATTTTCCAACTAGCCGTTTGGGGTTGGACCCAGACCTCTGCAGAAATCTACCCTACAACTTCTTGGGTTTTTTATCAGCTAGCTCCACAATCTGCCCTTCCTTAGTGCAGACCAAGTATTAAACTCGTCAGGCAATATTCTACGTTGATTTTCTAATTGTTCAGCGATATTTTTAATATGTTCAAAAGTTGGATTCTCCAAGTTAGAAGTTAACTGTTGAACAAATTCGGATAAACTGTTTTGATATTTCCTAATACCATTAGCATCTCCTGAAAGGTTGTGTACAGACTCTATCAAAACAGTATACGCTTGCTTTAGTACAGTCATGTCATTTTTTCCTTCTTTGGCGATAGTATCCTGTCACACAACAAGTTCAGAAGTTCCAGATACGGTAGCCTCCTGTCGTTTTTTATTTAAATGAGCTGCAATAGCATTCTGTCTTTCTACTAACTCAGTGGCAATTGCACCCAGTCTTTTAACTAAACCAGAAACAACCAAGTATTGTTTCTGAGCTAAATCAGGAGCAATTGCATCTTATTTTTTAACTGTATCAAAAATAATCGGATTTTGTCTCATAATTAAATCAATAGTAAGGGCATCTTGCTTTTCAGCAAAATAATCTTATTACTTAAATAAATCTTCTCTCATTAGCTCGAATTTTTATAACAAAATAGTAACTGATCTAATGTCAGACTAGACGGGACTATTTGAGTTTCTATATCTGGAGCTATTTCAGTCGGTTGCTTCACACTAGCTTTTATATTTGCCATCCGGTAGCCGATCTTAACCATCAACAAAATCTCTTACAACTTTGATAAATCAGTTGTCATTTGACAATATTTAACATTGCTTGTATCAAGCAATAACTTTGCTGACGTCACAGTCGACATACACTGTCAAAAAACAATCTTGTAACGCTTCTGAAATTCTTATACTACGGAGTAATAATATAGAGATGAAAAAAAGTCTGCCTAATAACGTGAATCACAATATGACGTAAGGTATTCTATTGACTGATACAAGTACACACTACGAAACAATATGAACGTACCTTCGTTGTTTCCAGATGCTCCGTCGATTCCAACTTCCTTGACTCACTGTGGATTTGTGTCTTCCCAACAGTTCTTCAATGTGGACCTGTTGCATGAAACAAATTTATGAAACAAAAAGTGAATTGGTGGTAGTATAAGTGAATGCATTACATACACAGATTTCAAGCGTCCTCGAGAGGGCGCTAAATTAAAGTGACTGCTTATTTTGCGGACAGAACGCGTAGTGATATATTCCGTCGGTGTCTTCTGGTGTGGAGCAGTAATTTATTGTCTTCAAAATAGAAATAACCATGGCACCGGATCAAATTTTCAAAACAAACGAAGTGTATTACTAATTAATAACTGGCCGGTGTGGCCGAGCGGTTCTAGGGGCTTCAGTCTGGAACCGCGCGACCACTACGGGCACAGGTTCGAATCCTGCCTCGGACATGGATGTGTGTGATGTCCTTAGGTTAGTTAGATTTAAGTAGTTATAAGTTCTAGGAGACTTATTACCTCAGAATTTAAGTCCCATAGTGCTCGGAGCCATTTGAACCATTTGAACTAATTACTAATACTATTATTAATAATTAATCCAAACATCAGAGTTCATGAATAAAGTTCACACCAGCCAAGAGCGTAAGTAGTTGTTACTTTAGTATTACGTATCACAGAGATGTGTTTACTTTACCCTAGAAGCTACGCCAGGACCATTCTGACCCTGGAGTTTTTTGTTTGTTAGTGTGCATGTGCTACTGCTCACTGCCACCAATCTAAATTCAGCATTTATTGAGACCTAGTAGAAGATAGACGTTCGAGGCAGTGAGACGCTGTTGTTAAATTAATTTAATAGAAATATTTTTGAAGGGTCTTTGTGAACCTGAAACACACTTTGGGTATCTGCTGTGTTAGTGAGAGTGAAGTTCATTAACGTAAAAACGGCAAGTAGGAATGAAATTTTACTGGCGGAAGACGTTATAAAGGAAGCATTGTTAGAGGAACATGATCGGGAAAGTAACGTAAGTGACTTTCGTGCCGGAAGTGGTTCTGAAGCTTACGCTTCTGAAGCAATTATGGAAAATTGCGAAACTCATCAGTCTGTCTAATCTTCTGACAGCGATGAAGAAAACAGATTCGTCCACGGTAAGACTGGTCATTACTGAAATACAGTTGTTCCTAAGAGAAGAGACATGTCAGCTGCGGACAACGTTGTTGTCCATATTCCGATAGTATAGAGATAATGAGTGAATGGACCTATGAATGTTGGGAACAGCTCAAAGTTTTGTGCAATATGTGTATTTCTTTAAATCAATAGTGTCTTCATCTAATTAAAGTGCTAATAAAGTCTTTAATTCGGATCACATTCAAAATTTCTCACTGAAAACTTTCCATGACAGTTTTTACTTACTCTCAAATTTTGGATGCATTAATGGTAATATTGATCGAAAAAGCATACGAGAGAGATGAAATTTAGTGAGCTTAGTATATGGGAGACCAATTCAATAAAAATATTCTATTTTCAGGCAATCTCTCTCGCAAATAATTGAGAATCACTGTGACCCTGGTGTACATTTCTTGTGACAATTTCAGAGCTGTTCACTATTGAGGTTAAGTATTTCAGTGAATTTCTAAGAATTGAGATATTCCAAAAATAGTAACTTCGAGTCCAACGGGGTTTCTAATTTCTAATAGAATGGAAGCAGAAAATATGCAATATGAGATTTATTACAACATAAGATTACACCGCATCGTTCACAGTCGATAAAACAAACGTAAATCATTCATTTCATATCTATCGTGATGATATGTGTCATACAGTTCCAGAGATAACAAGGAGTTCGTACAAAGATCGAAGTTATACACTCCATGAGCACTCTATATATCATGAGTGTGCACAGCGCTTTAGGATAACATAATATACGTAATATTTCTATAATCTGTAAGATACATTATGTACCCACATGAAAAGTAACATTGATTACTGCATAAATAGCTCTGTGCCTTATCGTGGGACAAGAGCTAGACTGAACTTACATTTCCGATTAAAGAAGGAACTTAAAAATCAAAACAGCATTTTCTGCCAAGGAGTAAAACTGTGCAATAAACTACCAAAGCTAACCTATTTAAAAAGGCAGTTACAAAGTAACCGTTAAGCAACTCATTCTGTACACTGAAGGATTACTTAGATACCATGAACAAGAGGTTTGGTAAAATGTGTAGCACACATAAATAATAATAACAATGATAAAAAATGTATCATTTCACATACCACTTTCACGCTATTTATTTCCTCCTTTCATTTCTTTTCTGGAGTAACTTACACCAAACCATGGAATACATAACATTATCATCTTATCCTCTTTCTAAGCTCAACAACTGACTCGTTCTAGAGTGATGCTAACTCAGTTTTTGAAGCTAACAAATGCGAAGTTGCGGAACAAAAAATGGAGACTGACCTCGTCACTATGACACTGGACATCAGCTGATAGAGTGTATGGTGTTGTGTTGTGAAACAAAGTTTGTGTAGGGTGTGTAGTGACAGGAGCGAGGAAGAAATGAACAGCGTAGCACTAGTCTTTTATATCATCAAATAACTTTTTTGTGCAACAGTATTCTACACTGAAGAGCCAAGGAAATTGGTATAGGTATGCGTATTAATATAGAAAGATGTGTAAACAGGCAGAATACTGCGCTGCGGTCGGAAACGCTTATATGAGACTACGAGTGACTGGGCCAGACACTCGTTGTGCTGCTGCTATAATGGCAGGTTATCAAGACTTAAGTGAGTGTGAATGTAGTGTTATAGTCAGCGCGAGGGGATTTTACCGTACGACCATTTCACGAGTGTACCATGAATATCAGGAATCCGGTAAAACATCATATTTCCGACTTCGCTACGGCCGGAAAAACAACCTTCAAGAACGGGATCAACGACGACTCAAGAGAATCGTTCAACAAGACAGAAGTGCAACCGTTCCGCAAATTGCTGCAGATTTCAATGGTGGGCCATCGACAACTGTCAGCGTGCGAATCATTCAACGAAACATCATCGATATGGTGTTTCGGAACTGATTGCCCACTTGTGTACCTTTGATGATGCTCCACGCCTCCCGCCGCTTGGGGTAGCCGCGTGGTCTGGGCGCCTTGTCACGGTCCTCGCGACTCCCCCTGTCGGAGGTTCGAGTTCACCCTCGGGCATGGGTGTGTGTGTTGTCCTTAGCGTAAGTTAGTTTAAGCTGGATTAAGTTGTGTGTAAGCCTGGGACAGATGACGTCAGTAGTTTGGTACCATAGCAACTTACCACAAACTTCCAAAAAGAAAAAAAAAAATTTCTTCGCACCGCCTGAGCCCGTCAACATCTACATTGGACTGTTGATGACTGGGAACATGTTGCCTTGTCGGACGAGTATCATGTCAAAAATAGTTCAAATGGCTCTGAGCACTGTGGGACTTAACAACTGAGGTCATCAGTCCTCTAGACTTAGAACTACTTAAACCTAACTAACCGAAAGACATCACACACATCTATGCCCGAGGCAGGATTCCAACCTGCGACCGTAGCAGCAGCGCGGTTCTGGACTGAAGTGCCTAGAACCGCTCAGCCACAGGGGCCGGCAGCGTCATTTCAAACTGTATCGAGTGGATATGAAGTGGATGAACGTGTACCGTTACGGAGACGACCCGTGAATTGATGGACCCTGCATGTCAGAAGGGATCTGTTGAAGCTGGTGGAGACACTGTAATGGTGTGGGGTGCGTGCATTTGGTGTAATATGGAACCTTTGATGCGTATAGATACGAATCTGCCAGGTGCCACGTGCGCAAGCATCCTTTCTGATCACCTGCATCCATTCACGTCCACTGTGCATTCCGAAAGGCTTGCGCAATTCCAGCCGGACAATGCGACACACCACTCGTCCATTATTGCTACAGGATGGCTCCAGGAACACTCTTCTGAGTTTAAACACTTTCGCTGGCCACCAGACTCCCCAGACATCAGCATTACTGAGAGTATCTGGGATGCCTTCCAACGTGCTATTCAGAAGAGCTCTCCACCCCCTCGTACTCTTACTGATTTATGGACAGTCCTGCAGGATTCAAGGTTGTAAGAGGTCCATGATTAAGGAATTTGTTGCTAGCGCACTCGAGCTGATGTAATTTCGATGGATTGCTCACGCGCTACCTGCGATATGTAAGCTATAAGAGAATCTGAGGCCAAAGAGCAGTGTTGACTGCAGTAGGAACTGTGTAGCAGTAGCAGTAAGTAGTTGCTAGCGAGCAGTCGTGTGTATCGAGTTGGCTGGGCCGGTCGTGGTGGAGCGATGGTGGAGCCTGAGCGATATAATATAAGGTAAAAGCAGGCTCGCGCATCTGTACTATTGTTATGTCAAGCCCCATGTAAATGTTTTTAAAAAATCTCTTAATAATAATCTTTCTTATAAAAAAATTAACTTTTGATAATCATTCATCTCAATTTAAAGAACTTACTAATTTCTCCAATCCATGGTCATCCCGATTATTGTAAAGAAAAATCAGTTGTTTCTTTTTATACATGACAAATCTATCGGCCAGCATTGCACAGGGCTGTGCCAGAAAATTTTTTTATAGGAGCAGATATGTACGCGTTATCCGGCGACCTTATTGAGGTAAGAATTTTCAATTTATTCAGAATGATCTTTCTGGGACATGACGCAGCGCTGCTGACGTCCAAAATTCATCGGTTTAAAGTCACAGTCAATTATTGAAAGGTTATAAGTGAGTCGCAATTTAATTGGCAGGTTAGTCATATAGTATTATTGGTAGGTTACGGAACTTTTCTGTTGGGAGGTTACACTTGTCGACAACAGGCCAGGATCGTATTTTCTTTGTGAATTTCTGAGAAGTAGTCATATATCTGCTCTTATTTACACTATTGTTAAAGGTAGTTTGCATCTGGCGCAACGCATTTACTAACTTGTCACTCTTTCTTTCACATATCATCGGCAATTTATTGCTCTTTGTTGTAATTGTATTGGTTCCATTTTTGCTTTGTCTTTGTTTCATTTTGTGCTTAACTTTGATATGTGAAAATGCCGCTAACAGTACATCGCGATGTGCAATGAGTGAAAAAGCTGACTCGAATAATTTGACCGATAATACTAGCGACACTCAGTGTAATAGTGATAATCCTCTAATTACATATAATCAGTACGTGCCGATCACTAGTAATGATTTTATTCCAGATGATGAACAAACACATTCAGTTATGTCCACACTTAATTTAATGGCAATTGATGACGCGGCACGATCCGTTACAATGAACGCTTCTCAATTCGACACACATGATTGGCAAATTTTACAAAGTGAACAGACAAATGTTTCTAACGAAGGTGAACAATATACTCAAAATATGTCAGATTTATTCGATTCCGGTGTAGTGACCAACAGTGCACATTCAATTGGCAAACCTTTTCAAGATTCAGAAAATGACCAAATGGTTACACAAAACGTGACAATTGCAGATACGCCATCAAACAGCACAGAGAATAGAGTAGGTAATATTGGCATGGATCAAGTTATGGCATTATTGCTACAACTTCATGAATCAAACAAACAACTCAATGAAAATCTCAAACAGTCGAATGAAAAACAAGACAACAATTTCAAACAACTTAATGAAAAACACGACAACAGTTTCAAACAACTTAATGAAAGTTTCAAACAGTCGAATGAAAAACACGACAGGTCGATCGAACAAATTAATGAGAACTGTAAACAGATTAATGAACAGATTGCAGCCGTTGCCGTGCAATGTCATGATACTAAAGAACAATTACGTGAGGAAATTAAGGCTTGTGCTAGGAATAGTAGTGAAGAAATTAGATCTGTAGAACAAGAATTAAGTAATACACATGCAGCCACAACGAAATTACTTAGAGATGAAATTAGTGCAGACGCTAAACAATGCTCTGAAAACGCAACACAGTTACTCGACGAGTTTAAATTAGTGTCAGCAGAACTTTCACGCACACTGGATGCGAAAGTAGATACGAAATTTGAACAACAAAACAGCCAAATTTACGAACGTTTTAATCACCACCTACAAAACAGTAAAACGCGTTACGGTAAATTTGTACAGGAACAGAACAAAGTAAAGAAACAAGTCATGGAAACAATTACTGCACAGAGACAGGAAGATAATCGTAAATTGTTTACGAAAGCAAAAACATACGTAGACAACAACATTGCTGTAGTATCAGACGAAATCAATACTATCAAACAGTTGAACACCGAATTGCATGATGAAATCTCTGATCTTAAAACAAAAACAGCCACACACACAGTAGACTTTCAGACAGTGACCAGCAGACTTGAACAATTGGAATTAATACAGGATCCCGATGCCATTAAAACAGGCGTTAAGAAATTAAGCAAAACCACACGTAAAATCCAAAAACAAATTAATGCTTGTGACACTAAAAATAATGATCAGGTTAAAGCATTGACTGAAAAATTTGTTGAATTGTCCAGTCGTATTGATGTTATCGAAAATAACAATGAGACCAAATCAGACGATACGTCACCAATTTCGTTCAGTCAAACACCCGAATTCGAAAACTTACAGCAGACAATCAGTGAGATAAGTTCATCCAAAATCCATTGCGTAGAAAATTGTCATCTTTACAGCAAGAAGTGACAGAGATGAAAAATGTTTCAGCCTCTAACACGGCACAGCATACGCCACATTCCGAACATTTCACTCACTCATACAGCCAGTACAATTTAGGTAATTTACAGAGAGTACGTGACTTAGATTCCGAACAGTCACAGACAAACAGATTGTCATACAATCGTGAACCTGTTCAGACATTCAGAGACGAAAATTTTGATTATAAGTACTTTCTATCCGTGAGAAAATTTAAAGTATTTAATAATGACAGAACACAGATTCACCCTTTGAACTGGATACAACGATTTGCTTTTGCACTTCCACCGGTTTGGCCTGTAACGCAGAAACTAAAATTTATTTGCAGCGCGTAAGAGACCTCAGGGGATTCATTACGCTTCGATGAATATGTGCCGTAGCGTGCACAGGACCACGAGCCATAGTAGTGCTATTTCATCTTTAGTTTTCTGCACTGCTGCCTTCTCTTCTACTATCTTTTATATCTATCAAAACAGCTCTTCAACTATCGATCTATCTAGGATTAAGAATGAGTAAAGAAAACCTGATATGACAAGTTTTATCGAAAGTGACAGTTTCCATTAGACACTCCCGAAATGACAAGAAATACCAGCATAATTTTAATAACAGTCAAAATTTTAATCATCAGTATCTACGAATTCTCAGCTATCGCAGACACATTTTGGCAACAATAGAGGTTTTTCCCCACAACAGCAACAAAACCAGCCGGTTAGCATACCTAACCAACAATGTAGTCTGCAAGGTCAACCAAGCTTTAATGTTTCGCCGCCTACACGTATAGCGTCGGCTCCACCAAATAGTAACGCACAGCAACAAAGAATCACTACGTGCAGAATACGCATCATTTCAACTCCTATCGCAATGCGCCGTATAGCAATGACTATGATGACAGACGTAAAAGTAAAGAGCACAGTTTTCAGCGTACGTTTAATAACAGTCAATCTTACCAGCAGCATAATCAACCACAACAACAGATTATCATGAATGAACCAGACAGTCGGTATCATCCCGAACCTAATACGTCAGGAAGAAATAGCAGAACAGTACAAATAGTCGAGATGCCACAGCATCCTCCAGAAAATAACAGCACGTCAGAAAGAATTTGACTAGATACAGTACAGTTTGCATCTTCCAACAACGTAAGCACTACTTTTGACACGCAGAATGTCATTCACGAGAATGTTATTACTTTTGACGACATCCGAGACACACTTTTGCATGAAAAACCAGTTATTCAAAAAGCCATTTCCCACCCTGTAATTGAAGTAAATATTGGAGCATCCACATTTTCAGCAGTAATCGATTCTGGATCACCAATGTCAGTTATAAATGAAGAAACCTTCAACGAATGCAACAAACAGAATATTTATCCTACGTTACCATTAGGCAAAACTGAAGTAAAAGGAGCAGTATCTGGTAAAGGAGTAGATGTAAAATTACAGACACACTTATCATTTTGTATTGCAGGTCATACGTTCCACTCAATTTTTTTGGATTGTTCCCTTATTGACAACAGACGTTATTTTAGGTACGAGTTTCTTGGTACAACACGACGCAGTTATTGACTTTCAAAATTCCTATTTAATGTTAAAGGATGAAAATGTACAACTGGCATTAGAATTTCAGCACGCTCTATCTGCAGATGAACAGGCAATCAATCGAACAGAGGTCATTTCTACATCGCGTAACACGGACTGTCATTCCACATTGTTCACAGATACGTACGTACACAACTATAATACACCAGACGAAGCTGACTATGACGTTATGCAAATGATTCCTGATAAAGTAAAACAAAGCAGTGCAAATACAGACGACGAACGTACAGAGCTACGCAAAATTCTTTTACAGCAAGCTCCAGTTTTTGACAACGTCCCTGGCACTATGTCTGGTTTTATGTATGAATTTCAATTTAAACAGCACGACACATTTAAAGGTAAACATTATCCTATTCCGTATATCCATACACAAAATGTTGTAACAGACGCACTATCCCGTTCTCTCAGCAACAATCAGCAAGACATCGCAACCAACTTCTGCCAAGGAAATTCTAACGTCATGTATGTTCAACAAGTCGCATTTGAAAATTTCACTTCATCGTCATTACGAGACATAGCACAAGAACAGAGCAAAGACAACGCGTGGAAAGAAATTAAACACCTTTGGCAAGATAGGAGTAACGTTACCATTAGAAACCATTATACTGTACTCAAGAACATTCTGTTTCGCCGCTCTCACCCTGACAGCAACAACTGGTTATTATGTATTCCTGACGAGTTTGTTAACAAATTAATTTGGTATATTCATTTAAGTTACGCACATTATGGTGCCAGAAAATGTTTTCTTATACTGAGACAGAACTGTTATTTTGCGAACATGGAGAAACGTATTCGACGAGTTTTAGCGTCATGTAAAATCTGCCAGAAAGCTAAATCAGACACGACTTCACATATTCCTCCGTTGCATCCCATTGTACCCGTTAAATTGAGACACATGGCCGCTGTAGACATTTTTGGTCCGATTCCCAGGTCTAACAGAGGTTTTTGTTACATCTTTGTCGCTGTTGAACTCCCTTCGAAATTTGTTACCTTTACTCCGTTACGCAAAGCTACTGCTAAATCTGTTTCGAATACGATTGTAAAACATTTTCTATTTCATGTAGGGCATGTATTGAAAGTAATTTCCGACAATGGACCACAATTTCGATCTGCGATATGGACACGTATGTTACGAGCTAGAAACATTTCTCCGATCTATATATCCAAGTATCACGATTCTTCGAACCCTTGTGAACGACTGATGAAAGAAATTGATAAACTGTGTAGAATATACCGCCATAAAAACATATTGATTGGGACGCACACATACTCTCATTCCAAGATGTAATTAATTCCATACCAAATGAATCTACTATGCTATCTCCGACTGTTATACTGAAAAATGTTGAACCACCCAAAAAAATTAAAGAATTAGTATCCTTTCCTACATCTCGTCGACTACGCCACCATGAAATAATTGGCATTGCGCTGAACAACAAGAAACGTGCCGCAGAGCGCTGGAGGAGACAGCAAAAACAGGTTTGTACACGCCGTGACTTTCACATTGGACAGAAGATATTAGTACGCACGCATTATTTATCCAACAGAGGAAAGAGAAGATGCAGTAAATTTGAACTTCTATACGCAGGTCCATACAGAATACGAAGCATTCCTCACCCTAATGTAGTGCACGTCGAAACTTTGAGAACCAGAAGAAGCAAGGGCAATCATCATGTCTCCAATATTAAACCCTTTATTGAATGAACATACTTTATGATTTATCACACTGTAATGCCATTTGCTGATATTTATATGGCCACTTATGCAATTATATTTATGTGACTACTTACTGATAATGATCGTATTTTTTCTTGGCAAGTACCCGGCAAGGTATGGTTAGCAGGTCGCTTTTCTTGTCGTTAGACATCCATTTTTTGTGTATGTATGATTGTTTTCCTATCGAAAGTAGAATTTTTCTCTGTATGTACTATGAAATCTTTAAGATGTAACAAACACCAGTTGACATTGACATTTTGTCTCATGATATCTCAACAGCGTGACTATTTTACATTTTTTGCTACTACACTATGATACTGTGTTACATTTTTTGCACTTGAAAACTGTCTATGTTTTTGCCATAATACGTTTTCTGTCATGCTATGCTGTATGCTTAGTCGTATCACTAGAAACAAGTTTTCATTTAATGGGTACGTGATTTAAATGCAAGATATTAATCCTTATTCATCATTTTCAGAAAGCAATAACGTGTACAAGAAATAAATTAAACAAACCACAGTGGTTTACTCTGAAATTGAAATTTCACCGTCGGAATGAACGAAAAAAAATGCAATACCGTGTCATGAAGAGTAAATGGATGAGAATTAACAAGCATTAATAGGAATATGCTATACACATCATATGATAGCAGTCTTAACTAATTATTTTTCTTTCAGAATACGAGGCGATTATTGCAGGCTGTCAGACAGAACTACACATGTTAATTTTAGTGATGAAATACGCTAGAAGTAAGAAACTTCATACTATGAATAGTTGTATGAAGTAAATGGTAATATGAATAATGAATAATGATGTGTCTAGTTTTTTGCAGATGATAATAAATGTTGATGAATAGGTATATGAAGTTATGGTAATATGAATAATAAAGTTTTTCTTTGCAGATGATGATAATGATGGAGTATATATAATTTTTATTAGTTAAGAAATGCTATGTAGTTACTTAACTATTTGTTGCAGTTCCTTTTGACAGTATGTCTATGTCGCATAGTATAATGACTGAATGTTTTGGGAAAGACAGCTGGAGTACATACATATTGAGTACACGTTTCATTACCTGTTAATTCGAAGTTCACTACTTTTCAGCATAATATGCATTTCTTCTTTCAGCTCAATAATCCATTTTGTATCTTTTCTAGGAGAAGCTTTTCATGATATTAATATGCTATAAGCTGTTAGTTATTAAACCTGTTCTAGTACTTGCATTTTTTTTACCCAGTTGTGTATATCATTCATGAATATGATCACATATACACTACTTGTTTCATAACCTTGCTACAGCTGACTCATGACGAATGACGTTATTAATCCTTATTTCCAGCAATAAGTCAAAAGCAAATATTTTCATCCCCCAGCAATTAATTATCGATCCAAACGCAATGCATTGCTAGCACAAAAATTTTTGGTTCCAGTCCCAACTATTACCAGTATATAACTAAATAATGCTACCAGTGTAAGATATATTTCTAGTCCTAAATATAATGCAAATTTCTCTGTTGTATTGAATCCATTATATCTACATATTATTGGACTGCAGACCTTGAGTAATAGTTACAATGTGTTACATTTTAAATATGTCTTATGTCACTTGCATGATATCATATGTAAACACTACACGCAATAACTCCTGTTTTGAATGATGACTTCTGAATAATGCGCAATAAATGCCTTGTCACTGGGTAATGAATGCCAATAATTACTGTAATGAGATGTCTTATGATGCCAATGATTACTGTAACGAGATGACTTAATGCATAAATGTTATGCCAATGATTACTGTAGTATGATGACATATGAATAATGTTTTGTAATATATAGCACATAAATGTTTAGTAACTAGCAAATGAATACCAATAATTATTCAGATCAGTTGATATGCTAGTGTAATTCTGAATGGTGACTAGCATAAGACTTAATGTCCTTCACCTTCTGACCTAATTACTAGCAATTACTGCAATATCCGTATGTCCTGTCCATCCCCATGATCATGGAGCACTATATTTGGTTTTCTGCACTAATTCTACGTTGATGTAAGAGTATGAATTCTACAAGAATGTGGTGTTGACATACCAAGCTGTCCACCACCTTGAACGATGGAGATGTTATTATGGTCTTACTATTTGGTGTACCTAATGTACTACCAAAATGATAACACAGAATATTAATACAACATTTCAGTGTCTTGGCTACACTGATAAATACTTCAGGGAAGAGAATTCCAGATTGTCTCACTTGGCGTTGTGCTTCTGTAGAAAGATATGGACTTTTAGTGCAGCTACGTGCAACCCACTGTGCTACAACCATGATGTAAAATGGTAAAGACTTATACAGTGCGTTTAAATTCTTGTAAAATGCTTAAGACTTCTACAGTGCGTGTGCACTTCATTTCATTTGTTAATATGATCAGTTCTCCTAAATGTGCTAAAGACTTTTACAGTGCATGTGCACTTTATTTCATTTCTTAATGTATTTAGTTCTTGTAAAAACAATGCAAAAGACTTATACAGTGCGTGTGCACTTAATTTCATTTGCTAATATGATCAAATGGCTCTGAGCACTATGGGACTTAACGTCTATTGTCGTCAGTCCCCTAGAACTTAGAACTACTTAAACCTAACTAACCTAAGGACGTCACACAACACCCAGTCATCACGAGGCAGAGAAAATCCCTGACCCCGCCGGGAATCGAACCCGGGACCCCGTGCTCGGGAAGCGAGAACGCTACCGCGAGACCACGAGCTGCGGACGTTAATATAATCAGTTGTTCTAAATATTCTAAAGACTTTTGCAGCGTGTGTGCACTTTATTTCATTTGTTAATGTTTTCAGTTCTTGTAAAAATGCTAAAGACTTATACAGTGTGTGTGCACTTTATGTCATTTGTTAATATATTTTGTACTCATTGCGTATACATTGTGTCATTTCTTAATATGTTCTGAACTCAGTGGGTATGCACTCTATTTCATTACTTAATATGTTCTGCACTTATCAATAATGTATATACTCTGTGACTGTAGACTTAGTAACTAAATAGATTATAGAAAAATTTGTTGCTCATGGCAAGTCCAATTGACTCACCATCGCAGCCAAATTTTTGCCGCCCTCCCCCCCCCCCCCCCCCCAGGGGAGTGTTACGTAAGAGGTCCATGATTAAGGAATTTGTTGCTAGCGCACTCGAGCAGATGTAATTTCGATGGATTGCTCACGCGCTACCTCCGATATGTAAGCTATAAGAGAATCTGAGACCAAAGAGCAGTGTTGACTGCAGTAGGAACTATGTAGCAGTAGCAGTAAGTAGTTGCTAGCGAGCAGTCGTGTGTATCGAGTTGGCTGGGCCGGTCGTGGTGGAGCGATGGCGGAGCCTGAGCGATATAATATAAGGTAAAAGCAGGCTCGCGCATCTGTACTATTGTTATGACAAGCCCCATGTAAATGTTTTTAAAAAATCTCTTAATAATAATCTTTCTTACAAAAAATAATTAACTTTTGATAATCATTCATCTCAATTTAAAGAACTTACTAATTTCTCCAATCCATGGTCATCCCGATTATTGTAAAGAAAAATCAGTTGTTTCTTTTTATACATGACAAATCTATCGGCCAGCATTGCACAGGGCTGTGCCAGAAAAATTTCTTATAGGAGCAGATATATACGCGTTATCCGGCGACCTTATTGATGTAAGAATTTTCAATTTATTCAGAATGATCTTTCAGGGCCATGACGCAGCGCTGCTGACGTCCAAAATTCACCGGTTTAAATTCTCAGTCAATTATTGAAAGGTTATAAGTGAGTCGCAATTTAATTGAGAGGTTAGTCACATTGTATTATTGGTAGTTTACGGAACTTTTCTGTTGGGAGGTTACAAAGTATCAGTTCCCTTCAGCACTACTTCAGACATTAGTCGAGTCCATGTCAAGTCATGTTGCGACACTTCTCTGTCCTCACGTGGGCCTTACACGATATTAGACTGGTGTACCAGTCTCTTTGGCTCCTCAGTGTATATTTGGGTTAAAGATAATGGGGTAGCACTGCATTAAACAGAGTGGCGTCATGTTCGGGAGGTTGGAAGCCTCAAACTTCATTTGGCCATGGCGATTTAGGTTTGCTGTGGATTCCTTACTTTACATCTGACAAATGTCGGGATGTTTCCCACTATGAGGCCACAGCCGACTGTCACCCTTCTATACCTAGACGTGTAAGTACGTGAACATACACTCTAGAAAAAACGCAACAAGTGCTGTGTTCAGTGGCGTCAGGGTATGAAGTGTGGACTATTGAGTGGCTATAGTCGTAATGATTATAGGTCACTGTCAGGTGGCGCTCAGGAGGTCCGTCGGAGTACCCTCTATTTGATGCTGCAGGCAATAACTGTGCTGAGTTTAGGGGTGAACAGTGTTTGCAAAATGGCTCACTGACGAATACGATCTCCCTATTGAACAGCTTGAGCCATTTGCACGGGATCGCCTTTTGAGCCTGTGGGGAACTGGACGGAAGCATCGACGGAATGCTGCACATGTTGGGCGGAGTGTATATAGGTGGGCGTGTCATTGTGTCAACACACCTGAAGACCAGGTTTAAAGCATCCGCATGGCACAGACGCACGTCTAAATCGATGGTTTGTCTGAACTGCGGTGATCGACCAAATATCATCCAGGGACGAATTCCGGGCACCTGCTGTGTCATCAGGTACCACTGAGAACCGTCTGTTTGTAATGGTATTAACATCACCTGTACCTCTGGCGAGGCTACCATGGACACCTAGACACTGCCAAATACGGATACTCTGGTGCCGTGACAAGAGGTGGAAAAGTGAAATGTCGCTCTTCAGTAATGAGAATAGACTTAGTCTTACCGTCTGTATGAGAGTGATGGACGTAGCGCATTTATGGCGTAGACGTGGTGAGTTGCCTATTCCAGAATACAGTCACCACGACACACAGGTCCCAACACAGGATTCTTGGTTGGCGGACTTACATTTAAAACTTGCTGTCACATCTGGTGTTTCAACACGGTCAAGTAACCACTATCCCCATGCTACTTTCATTTCTTCGACAGAAAGGTGATATTTTTCTTCAGCAGGACAATGCACGTCCACAAGTGGCTACTGCTACGCAGTGTGCTCCGTGTGGGGTAGAACAACGGCCCTGGATAACCAAGATCAACAGGTATGCCGCCAATTAAACAAATACGGGACGTGGTGAAATGGGAGCTTATTCGTTCTCCAGAGCGAGCAAGAACCGAAGCTGAACTGCAGTAAAGGGTGCAATATGCTTCAGCCTGTCCATCGCTGGGTGCCATTCGGCACCTTCGTGATCATTCTCATTAGGCTATACAAAACACGTCAGCATTTCCAACAGAGCGATTTAAATGGTGTGTTCATGCGATTGTTTCGTCGCGCTTTACAGTGATATCTGCGTTTCATTTGTCTGAATTTATCATACATAGCGATGAGCTACTTCTCGTCCACATGTCACTAAAATGACCTTGTTCTTCAGGGTGTTGCATTTTCTTTCCCAGCAGTGTATGAATTACATTATTTTTGCTGTTATTAAATTTCAGAATCAAGCATGTCCACTATCCTTGTAAAAGTAGCCTACACGTGAATGAAACCACTGCTATTGCTTCTACTTCTACTACTGGATGGATATAATTTTAACTTGCAGCAACTCATGGAGGTCCAATGTGGCCTGTAATTATCTCGCGGCAGCAATTGGTAGCTGTACTAATGCGTTAATGCCAAACCCATTTACGCAGGAAAAAAATTAGTTCCAATTTTGACCAACAGGTGTAAATCTGGCGCTGTACATCTCCAGCAGTCATGTAGCAGGTAATAATAAAATAAGTATAATGTCTTTCTCACCTATTTGAGTTTCTCTGCGCATGTCCCATTCCCAATCCAGTACATACAGAGACTTTTCTGTGTGTCTTTGTTGCATACAAAGCACCAGATTTGCAACTGGTGGTCAAAGTTGGAACTATTTTTTTCCCCAGTGTAAATCACTCCCACATTAAAGCATTAGAATATCTACCAAGTTTCGCTGCAATACGATGATTACAGCCCGTACTGGACCTCTGCGAGTGATTGCACAATTATTATAAACACCTGCTATTACTACTACTTCTAACGTGGAGAGATCGGACTGAAGATGACGACAACAACAACTGAACATCAGGCTCAGGCAACAGCGTAAGTTATGCAGCTGATGCTATGCAACGAGGGAACTCGTCCCTGACAAATGTTAGTCGCATTTCAGTGAAATCTCACTCATCTGTTCGGTTACCGACAGGCCGTTAAAAGCGCAGCTTTAATAACCGGAATTCCGAGCGCGGTGGCGCTTCGCTCGCCGAGGGTCATTTTTGACGCGGATTGCTGGCGCCAGCGCGGCGAGTTATGCCGGCAATAGAGCGCGACCGCAGTGCGGAACGGCGGTGGGTCGGCGGCCGCGGAACGCATCGGAATATGCAGCGAGAGCAGCTGCCCAGGAGCCGCGGCCGCGGTTGTCGCGGTGGCCGCCAGAGGCGCACGCGTCGCCAGTGTCACACGGATTGCTGATAGGTCTGCCGAGTGATCGACACAAACCCCGACACTGGCCAAATACACAGGGCAGAAATACCTATGTAACAATACTGCAGCGATTCTGCAGTGGTATCTAGAATTACATGGCACTGGATGTGTAGTCACAGCTCACGTTGTGGTGTTTACGCAACATATCGGCCTACATTTCATAACATTTTGCTGTCACAATTTAACGTACGGTTAGATTCAAGCCTCTGTAGGCTAGCGAAAATGTAGGATCATTAGGCGTGCCCGTAGAGCGACGCAGCAGATCGTTAAGAGTGTGGTGAATTGTCACCGTGTCGTGGTCTAACCAACAGAGACACCGAAGATGGACCTACGAGGCTTGGCGCAAGAAGCGTATCCTTTCGTATACTCTTAACACAAAAAAAAGAACACAATGCACCACGAAGGAATTATTTGAAAGGGACGGAAATCGTAGATATGGCGGACATGAGAAGACCAAACATGATACTAACTACAGAGAAAATTGGATGATTAATCCAAGAGAAAGAGCCCAACAAATTGAGTAAGACATATGTTAGTCCACATCTAGAGCTTATGCAAACAGTTATTCGACTTATCATTGATTGACAGAGTTGTTGGACATCTTCATGGACCAGATCCTGCTCATTTGGGGTGTTAGATCGCCAAATGGCTTCCTGGTTAAAAGCCCCTGCCACTAATGGTCCATATGTTTTCAAATGGGGGAGGATCCGGCAACTTTACTCGTTTTGGAAAGCAGAAAGACAAACAGTAGAAACTCTCGTCTTGTGTGGAAGGGTATTATTATCTTGAAATGTAAGCCCAGGATGGCTTGGCATGAAGGTCAACAACTGGCCCATCGGGACCATCCGACCGCATGTCATCCTCATGAGGATGCAGATAGGAGGGGCGTGTGGTCAGCACACCGCTCTCTCGGTCGTTGTGATGGTTTTCTTTGACCAGAGCCGCTACTACTCGGTCGAGTAGCTCCTCAATTGGCATCACGAGGCTGAGTGCACCCCGAAAAATGGCAACAGCGCATGGCGGCTGGATGGTCATCCATCCAAGTGCAGGCCACGCCCGAAAGCGCTTAACTTCGGTGATCTCACGGGAACCGGTGTATCCACTGCGGCAAGGCCTTTGCCTAAGGTCAACAAAATGGGGCGTATAAAATCGTCGACGAACTGCTGTGCTGCAGGGGTGCCGCAAAGACAACTGAAGGTCTCCTCCTATGAAATGAAATGGCATTCCTGACTGTCGCTGCTGATTCTTGCGCCCTGTGGTGGGCGACACTCAGGTTGGTGTCCCACCATTGCCTGGGCCGTCTCCTGGTCATCGGGGCTCAGTTAGAAGCGAGACTGAAGGTAATTCTACTCCGAACCATGATGATTCCACGCCCAGATGACCAGCAAAGACGCGTCTGGAGACATCCCGGACAGTGGTGGGATGCCAACCTCTCACCCACATGCGACCCCACAAGTTGGAGTGTCGGTCTGGGCTGCCACTTCATTTCATAGCAAGACACCTTTCGTTGTCATCCGTGGTACCCTTACTGCACAGCAGTACGTTCACGATATAATACGCGTCATTTTGTTGCCCTTCATGTCAAGATATCTTGGGCTTACACTTCTGAACGGTAATACCTGTGCGCACACGGCGAGAATTTCCGCAGCTTGCCTTTGTGATTTCCAAAGCATGCCTTGGCTAGCAATGTCGCCGCATCTCTCCCCATTTGAGACCTTCTGGTGCACTAAGAGCAGGGTCCTCGAACCAGCTTGGAATTTCTGCGATCTAACGCGCCAACTTGACAGAATTTGGAACGATATCCCTCAGGAGGTCATCCAACAACTCTATCAATCATCGTCAAGGAAAATATTGTCTCGGAAAACGATTAAGTATGATTTCGGGCTGGGTTTGGATCGTGTGATGGATTATGTCGAAAACTACGTAATTCCATCTGTCTGTGAAAGCCGTAATTCCAGTAACCATTAACTCCACAGTGAGAGAAAGATCTGAAAGAGCATGGATTTCTCTAATCTCTCAATAACTACGTTATCACTATATAGTTAACATGTATAACTTTCTGTATCACTTTATTTATTTTTTAAGAAACGGTTCTTACTACATCTGTAAAATTTAACAAAAAGAATGTATGAAATCTTCATTGCCCAACATCGATAAATGACTTTTTACTGCGCTCGAGAAATAATGATTAGCTTACGGAAACTTTCTTTCTATGTATTCGCAGCACATTACACTTGTCTACATTGAGATTGAATTGTCATTCCTTGCACCATGCGTCAATTCGCTGCAGATCCTCCTGCATTTCAGTACAATTTTCCATTGTTAAAACCTCTCGTTATACCACAGCATCATCCGCAAAAAACCTCAGTGAACTTCCGATATCATCCACAAGGTCATTTATGTATATTGTGAATAGCAACAGTCCTACGACAGTCCCCTGCGGTACACCTGAAATCACTCTTACTTCGGAAGACTTCTCTCCATTGAGAATGACATGCTGCGTTCTGTTATCTAGGAACTCTTCAATCCAATCACACAATTGGTCTGATAGTCCATACGCTCTTACTTTGTTCATTAAACGACGGTGGGGAACTGTATCGAACGCCTTGCGGAAGTCAAGAAACAAATGGTTCAAATGGCTCTGAGTACTATGGGACTCAACTTCTAAGGTCATCAGTCCCCTAGAACTTAGAACTACTTAAACCTAACTAACCTAAGGACATCACACACATCGATGCCCGAGGCAGGATTCGAACCTGCGACCGTAGCGGTCGCGCGGTTCCAGACTGGTCAAGAAACACGCCATCTACCTGGGAACCCGTGTCTATGGCCCTCTGAGTCTCGTGGACGAATAGCACGAGCTGGGTTTCACACGATCGTCTTTTTCGAAACCCATGCTGATTTCTACAGAGTAGATTTCTAGTCTCCAGAAAAGTCATTATACTCGAACATAATACGTGTTCCAAAATTCTACAACTGACAGACTTTAGAGATATAGGTCTATAGTTCTGCACATCTGTTCGACGTCCCTTCTTGAAAACGGGGATGACCTGTGCCCTTCTCCAATCCTTTGGAAGGCTACGCTCTTCTAGAGACCTACGGTACACCGCTGCAAGAAGTGGGGCAAGTTCCTTCTCGTACTCTATGTACTGGTATCCAATCAGGTCCAGCGGCCTTTCCTCTTTTGAGCGATTTTAATTGTTCCTCTATCCCTCTGTCGTCTATTTAGATATCTACCATTTTGTCATCTGTGCGACAATCTAGAGAAGGAACTACAGAGCAGTCTTCCTCTGTGAAACAGCTTTGGAAAAAGACATTTAGTATTTCGGCCTTTGGTCTGTCATCCTCTGTTTCAGTACCATTTTGGTCACAGAGTGTCTGGACTATTTGTTTTGATCCACCTACCGCTTTGACATAAGACCAAAATTTCTTAGGATTTTCTGCCAAGTCAGTACATAGAACTTTACTTTCGAATTCATTGAACGCCTCTCGCATAGCCCTCCTCACACTACATTTCACTTCCCGTAATTTTTGTTTGTCTCCAAGGTTTTGGCTATGGATATGTTTGCTGTGAAGTTGCCTTTGCTTCCGCAGCAGTTTTCTAACTCGGTTGTTGTACCACGGTGGCTCTTTCCATCTCTCATCTAACACATATTGTACGATGGTTTTGAACTTTGTCCACTGATCCTCAACA
The DNA here is from genome assembly GCF_023864275.1 of Schistocerca cancellata. Taxonomy (NCBI): domain Eukaryota; kingdom Metazoa; phylum Arthropoda; class Insecta; order Orthoptera; family Acrididae; genus Schistocerca; species Schistocerca cancellata. Next base: position 516,169,574 of record NC_064631.1, read on the forward strand.
CTATCTGTACTTGAGACAAACTTTTGTGTTGAGCCATCAAGTACTCTGAAATCTGCTTTCTGTCACTTTTGCTAAACAGAAAAATCTTCCTACCTTTTTGATATTTCCATTTACGGCTGAAATCATCGATGCAGTAACCGCTTTATGATCGCTGATTCCCTGTTCTGCGTTAACTGTTTCATATAGTTCGGGTCCATATTCTTTATATGTTAATACTTTGCGTTTCTTTAACTATCTCCGAAAATAAGGCTTTCTATTTATTTAATTGATTTATCACACTTGGGAAAATGTGGTGTTTGAAATCAATCCCGACCATATGGCGAATTTACTTTGCGGAATAAATCGGGAAAAACACAGTTTTTTTATAATACTGATACGTTTTTCCAACTTCCAATTCACAATCACACATCTCATCGATGCGATTAGTCCTAATGCACAACGTTCTTATAGAACAGATCTGAAGATAGTGAGAGCGAAACACTGTTGTCTCTGTTACTTACAAACTATTACATACAAACAAATTCTAATCTAGAGTATTATTACTCTTTTACTCTCTTAGATTATATAAGGTTCCTTTTCTCATAACTAACACTTAAATCATCATCATTTTCTCAGAAGAATTTCACCATTCCGAGGTACGCTTTAAAAATGTATGTGTTTTCCTTTTTTAACTACATGTCTTTGTTTTTAATTTAAAATAGAAACGTAACTCTAATGTTTCTTTCTCATTTTTATACATATTTTTATCATTCACTTGGCTGAAGAGCAGAATATTGTATCGCTGACAGCCCATCCCTCACCCACATACACCTACATCTACATCTACATTTATACTCCGCAAGCCACCCAACGGTGTGTGGCAGAGGGCACTTTACGTGCCACTGTCATTACCTCCCTTTCCTGTTCCAGTCGCGTATGGTTCGCGGGAGGAACGACTGTCTGCAAGCCTCCGTGCGCGCTCTTATCTCTCTAATTTTACATTCGTGATCTCCTCGGGAGATATAAGCGGGGGGAACCAATATATTCGATACCTCATCCAGAAACGCACCCTCTCGTAACCTGCCGAGCAAGCTACACCGCGATGCAGAGCGCCTCTCTTGCAGAGTCTGCGACTTGAGTTTGTTAAACATCTCCGTAACGCTATCACGGTTACCAAATAACCCTGTGACGAAACACGCCGCTCTTCTTTGGATCTTCTCTATCTCCTCCGTCAACCCGATCTGGTACGGATCCCACTCTGATGAGCAATACTCAAGTATAGGTCGAACGAGTGTTTTGTAAGCCACCTCCTTTGTTGATAGACTACATTTTCTAAGGACTCTCCCAATGAATCTCAACCTGGTACCCGCCTTACCAACAATTAATTTTATATGATCATTCCACTTCAAATCGTTCCGCACGCATACTCCCAGATATCTTACAGAAGTAACTGCTACCAGTGTTTGTTCCGCTATCATATAGTCATACAATAAAGGATCCTTCTTTCTATGTATTCGCAATACATTGCATTTGTCTATGTTAAGGGTCAGTTGCCACTGCCTGCACCAAGTGCCTATGCGCTGCAGATCTTCCTGCATTTCGCTACAATTTTCTAATGCTGCAACTTCTCTGTATACTACAGCATCATCCGCGAAAAGCCGCATGGAACTTCCGACACTATCTACTAGATCATTTATATATATTGTGAAAAGCAATGGTCCCATAACACTCCCCTGTGGCACGCCAGAGGTTACTTTAACGTCCTCCCAACGTATTGGGTGAGCCAAAACTCCACCAACCCACTTCCAGAGGTGGTAGTATGGACCGAAACAAAAAAACTGTCAAGTCAACATCGTCTCTAAAGTACATGCCTTAAGAGATATGGGCACATGCTCATCATCGCTACTGTGAAACACATCTCTTCTATTGAACAATTATTCGCATCTATTAAGGTAAGCATTTTAGTGGCCTTGTTTACAACATATTTAAGCCGTGTTTTGTTCCAGGCTACCGCCTCTGAATGTTTGTAGTTCTTGTTCAGCCTCATTACCGAACGAGGCGGGGGAGAGAGTACATCTGTGTCTGATGCCTCTCCATTCTAGCCTTTTGTAGTCTCTTCTCCAGTTGTTACACTGACCTTAAATGCTCCCTGTATAAGTTTTTAATTAGCCTTCTTTCTCTCCAGTCTACTCTCCCAACTTCCATGTTTTACTAGTCAACGGCTGCTTGTTGCTTCACGCCGACGAGGTCTTTGAGACGTCTGTGTAAAGTCGTCATATTCTCCACCGACTTATTTTAATTGTCGCCTAGACCTTTGCCTGTATACCCAGCTCTTTAGTTATCTGGATGTCTCTGTACCTTTCGTAACGAAGCATTACAATAATCCCTGTATGAGTGAACTTCCTTCAGAGTTTCATTTGTGGAAGCGTAGACGCATTACATTTCTGTATGCACAGAGAAGAGATGTTGTGTGAGACATCAAAATACGCGTCCATATCTGAGGAAGCATTTAAGAGACGGCAATGTAAGATTGAGAATAAAGCCTCCGTCGCCAGGCGGCACAAATGTGTCAGCGATGAGGAACACAGGTGTCAATAAGACATATTTTAATTGAATGTGTTGTGTATGACGAACTGATTGCTGACGTGGATCTCTCATGGGACATGCCCTCTATTTTAACTGATAATATGACTAGTCTGGTTCGTGTTTCAAGGTTTTGTGCGATGTCACGACCTCTTCCCAAAACATTGCGTGTCAGGTTTTGTTGTGCTGCAGAGTGTCTTCACCACCCATTAGTTTTGGGTAGTCATCAAGTCATAGTAATCTATACTCTTTTTTAACACTCTCTGTACTTATGCTGTATCCTTGACCTTGTAACGTAAGAGCATAAATTAACCCTAAAATTTATGAAAAAAGTTTAAATTATTTCCGTAAAAGCAGAAGTCGATACAGAAAGATCGGCAACTTTCAGTTCTCTAATACTACCTAAATGAAGGCGTATAAATAACTACAACATTATTATCGTAACTGTTCAGTGCAGTAAAAATGACTTTAATATTTTTAGGGACGATAATTTCGTAGTAAAATTTTGGAATGGCGTGGATTCACTGCCTCTTTTACAATCATTTTCTTGGACGACCTTAGAGTGCCGAGAGGCAAACAGGCGTACAAAATGTGCGCATAAAGGACAGGTTAGCAGTGTGTGCGCCATGGAACTGTGTCATGTTCGTTGAGGTGAAATTAGTTATTCAAATACTGTGTTGGTGTGGTCATGGTATTTACTGTGCAAAGACGTCTCTCAAAATTATGGGTCGCGGAATGCAACATTTTTCAGCCATAACCTAAGTTGGAATTTTGAACAAACACTATCTCAAGAAAAAGGGCTCCTGCCCACAACTTGATTCACTATGCACACTAATGAGAGAAAACATTATCACCACCTGTTTAATAGCTTGTTTTCCCATCTTTGGAACGAAATACATTACTTATTCTGCATGTCAGGGATCCGACAGTTTGTTGTTAGGTTTGTGGAGGTATGTAGAATTAGTTGTCTACGCATAGGTCATGCAACTCGCGTAAATAACGGGCCGCTGATTTCCGTATCAGCATTTAGTTTGAAGACTCCGATAAAACTGCTATTACCTTACTGTATGATAGTCTCTGTAAAGATAATCTCTCTATAAATATTTCCGTGCCCAGCTGTGAATGAGTAATTTAATTCCAATATTTGAGATTTAATTTTACTGTTACTGAAATGAATACAATTATCTTTCGTCAGATTCACTTCTTACTTGGAGATAAGGTGGATGCAAACTGTGAAAGTACAGAGTAGTACAATGGATACCGTCTTTAAAGTTTTTGAATTACGGAGCTATTGAAATTAATTACTTAAAAACTGTGTTGTTACTAGAAAACAGATCCAATTAGCAGCAAGGTAAAAATGCGACCACAACGTTTAATTGAAATAATTATAGCCCAAACTGGAACACAATTATTTAGAACTTACGATAAACATAGTTTGTCGTAAAACTTTGATTCAGGTGTGATGTTTTAAATCATATAAATTGACTTAGGAACTTTTACGAAATATGTGACCTGGAAATGGGTTTCAATGAGTTACAATCGTAAGTGAAATTAGGAATCTTTTTGAAAATCTACTATTATTCGAAAGACAGCACAGCAATAAGAGATTGTAATACTCTTGTACAGCTGTAAGCACAATTATATTTACGAATACGTTCCCGCCCTAATCAAATGGTTCAAATGGCTCTGAGCACTATGGGACTTAACATTTGAGGTCATCAGTCCTTTAGAATTTAGAACTACTTAAACCTAACTATCCTAACGACATCACACACATCCATGTCAGAGGCAGGATTCGAACCTGAGACCGTAGCGGTCGCGCGGTTCCAGACTGAAGCACCTAGAACAGCTCGACCACCACGGCCGGCCCGCCCTAATCGTTGAAGATGTAATGCCGTCGCAGAAGTTTGGTGACTGGTAATTTGTTAAGCTCTCCACATCTCTAAGCTCATGGAGTAATACACTGACAAGCCATAACATAATGGCCACTGCCCACCAAGAAGTTGGATGCCGCAGGGTTAAGGTATAACATTTTTACCTTCCCCTGTTACAGCGCTTTAGAGCATTGGTAATCCGAAGGCACTGTGATATACTGAGGTCCTTCGTTCAGCAACATTGTGTGTCCAGTGTGTATTTGTCTAATGTGTACAATTTTTTGAGTGTTTTGATAATGTTGTAAAGAGTAACGTTGTGTTCTGATTGTTTTGACTGATCAGGGAAACTATTGTCAGAGAAGTGGCGCAACCTGGTACCATCTCATATCCTGCGCCTCTTAATAAGCCCCAAGCTAGCCCGTGAGTGTAGCGTTGCGATTCCAAGAATCAACGGAAGTGTTTACCCATGAGAAGCTTCCAAGTAGTAGCTCATTTCATCCCATGAGAAGCTCCCAAGTAACCGCTGTTTAAATTCAGGACAGTGGCGCATTGTGGTGAGAAGGTAAATTTTGCCACCATTTCCTCTAGGCAAATACTGATGATAGAAACTTATTCCGCCAGCAGGGAGTCTAACCGGAGCCTATCGCACGGCCACCACTACACTAGCGTATGCTAGCGGCGTCAGGTTTGCTAAATATAGCGTACGTGAAAGTCGTGTGCAAGAGTTGCTCACAATAAGAGATACGTGGACGCTTTTAACGTCCCTCTCTCCAATTCAGGGTCGCTGTTTGCATTTAATAAAGGTGTGCTTATAAACAGCACGCAGAATTATTTACAAATGCAGCTGTTTGACGCCGCTTGCACTGCTGCGCCGATTGTTTCACAAGTATTTGTATGTCGCGTGGGGTGGAGGGGGGAGGGCACAAAAAAAATTAAAAATGAAAAAAAAATCTGTTGACAAACCTTGCTGTACGACAGAGCGACAGTTCATATTAATTTTGCCGGCTAATTAAACGGTGCTTTTGAAACGTTGTCGGCAATGCTTTAAAAGCCTGAATTAAAATGCTCAGTTTGGCCGTCCGGTCGAGTGCGCTGTTGATGACATGTGTCAGGGTTCGCGGAGGGCCGTCTCGTCCAGCGCACTTCCTCTATGTCGCGTGGGAAGGTCACAGGTCGCGTCGCATGGGGCAGGGTTGCTGGACCAAAGCTGAGCTGGTGGCGTCACTATCGAGGGTGAACGTAGTTCTTTTAGGGAGGCTGGGCGCAAGCGCTGCGGCCTGTGGGCTACCAAAACATAAATCCCGAGTTTAACCCTTTGTTGCCTGACGGTACTTAAAAGTACCAGTAAGTTTTGACTCTCATTATTTTCTTGTGGTGCAGTTTCGTGATCTGAGAGCCTGTCGGTACGTAACAGTAACTCTGCTCTACTGTTTCATAGATGTTATTGTGCAATACATAGACCTCTCTGGCGGTCAGAGCTTGAAATTGTTTTTCGCGCGCTGCTGTGAAAACAGAAGATTGTATATGCTTGTTTCCATGGTGTTGCCTGAATTTGTGCGCATTTTATTGGAACTTCCGTTGAGTTTTCCATTGCACGTACTTATCTTCTTTGTTTTTTTATAATAGTTTGAAGCATTACGTTACATGTGAATGAGATAAAGTGGAAAATATAAGGCGGACTTATTAGTACCGTCAGGTTGTGTGAACACTTTATTGTAGCAACAATGCGTTACCTCTGACTAGTTGTTCTGTCCACTTTTTCTCACATAGAAATCGGTAAATACATTTGCCTGTGGAGCAATTAGAACAAACAGGAAAGGTTTGCCAGGCAATTTACCCAAAGAAAAATGTCTAAATCAAATCACAGAGAGTCATCTTTACACCTAACAGTATTTCAATGGAAGGAAAATAAAGTAGTGTATTTTGCGTCAAACTTCCATGGCACTGAACAGAGCGTAGTGACAAGAAAACAGAAAGATGGAACTAGTATGACTATACCATGTCCAGTTATTGTATGTGATTACAATAGAAACATGGGTGATGTGGATCATGCAGACAGATTACGTTCAACTTATGGTCTTGACAAGCGATCAAAGAAATGATGGCACCGTCTCTTCTGGAGAGCAATAGAAATTGCTTTTGTCAATGCTTACGTCATTTTCAGTGATCTACATGGGGCACTGCCACTGCTGGAATTCAGGCGTGCTGTGGCACTAGGGCTAATGAATGAACAGCAAGTGCCAAATCTCAAAAAGAGAAACTCTCGTAAAGATGAAATAACTCTCCCAAAGAGAAGGAAGGATAACTTTCCTGTTCCGAAGGATGTACGTCTTGGCAACAGAGGAAACCATTTTGTAGTGTTCAGTTGTAAAAGAGGAAGATGCGAAATGTGTGCGAAAAATAAAATTCAGTCGTGACCACATTCACAATGTAGTACATGTAAAGTGTATTTGTGCTGCAATGAGAAAAAGAACTGTTTCCTACAATTTCATGAGGTATCACTAAATATGTGATATGTATATACTGTCAAAAATGTGTAGCTAAGTTACTATGTATTGTGAAGTTGCTCTAGATTAAATCTATGTGAAATTTAAAAAAAATTGAGAAATATCATATTTCTGTTAATTAATTTTCTAATGTTAAAATATTTAATATTTCTGTGGAATAAAGAACAACTTATAAAAATTGGAGCATTTTTCTGCGCATGTTGTGATTCTGTCCATGGAGTCTGACAGTACTTGTGAGTACCAGGAGAGAAAAAAGTTGTGAAAAATAAAATAAAATTTTACAAAAAATCCTACCGTCATTTGAGGCCACAATAGCATAAATTCTGCAAAGAAAATGTTACAAAGTACATTATTTCTTATGTCAGGAAACAAAGGGTTAAGGGCTTAATCTGTAGGCGATCCTACTACTTATAAACTAATGAACCATAACCACTATGACCGCTACCCGGTTTGTCTGAACGCCGCCTGATGGCGTTGTGAGCACCAGATGCTGTGAGATACACTGACGGAAAAAAACTGAAGCACCAAAAAATAATGTCGAGTAATGAAATTTTGGGCATGCTTCTGTCTAGGTAACATATTTAAATGATAGGCATTACAAGATCACCGGTCAGTGTAACCGCGACATACGACATTGCAAATGTGAAATGCTGGTACACTAATAACAGTTGTAGCCGTCCCAATATTGAATTCAAGCATGGAAACGTGTATGTAATGTGTTGTACAGGTGCTGATCGTCAGTTTATGGGATGAAGTTCCACGCCAGTTGCTTTTGGTGGGTCAGTTAGGGACGGTTAATGCTGTTTGTGGATGATCATGAAGTTTTGTTCCGAGATGCCCTGTATGTGCTCCATTGGAGACAGATCTGGTGGTCGAGCAGGCCAAAGCAGCATATCGACACTCTGTAGAGCAATTTGAGTTACGACATCAGTATGTGCAAAGCGTTATCCTGTTGGAAAACGCCAGTTGCTGTTGGTGGGCCAGTTAGGGACGGTTAATGCTGTTTGTGACTGATTCTCATGTTTTGTTCGGAGATGCCCTTTATGTGCTCCATTGCAGACAGATCTGGTGATCGAGCAGGCCGAAGCAGCATATCGACACTCTGTAGAGCAAGTTGGGTTACGACATCAGTATGTGCAAAGCGTTATCCTGTTGGAAAACGCCCTCTAGTATTGGAGTACAACAGGTCAAATCACCAGACTGACGTGCAAAGGTGCGTGAGACAACGAGAGTGCTCCTTCTGTCATATGAAATAGCATCCCAGACCGTAACTCCACGTGTAAGTCAAGTGTGTCGAGCACACGGAGAGGTGGCTGGCGGGCCATCAAATGGCTTCCTTATAACGCCATCAACGGCACCGATGCAGAACCAGTTTTCGTCAGAAGTCTAAACATAATTCTACCATGCATTGCAATGAGGTATCGCTTTACACCACTGATGTCGCAAATGTGCTGTGGTTTGGGGTCTGAGGAATGCATCCTTGAAGACTTCTGTTCACTGCTGTCCTTGAAGTAACCGAATTGTAACAGTTCGTTGTGTGACTGTGGTGCGAGCTTCTGCTCAAATTGCCGTTACAGATGCAGTACGATGCGCCAAAGCCGTACGCCAAACACGATGGTTTTCTCCGTCGGTAACGCCACGTGACCGTCCTGAGCCCGGTTGTCTTGAGAGCGTAGATTCTCGTGACCACTATTGTCACCAATCATGTACATTGGCTACATTCCTGCCAAGTCTTTCTGCAATATCGTAGAAGGATCATCGATCGTCTCAGAGCCCTATTACCTTGTTGTTGTTGTTGTGGTCTTCAGTCTTAAGACTGGTTTGATGCAGTTCTCCATGCTACTCTATCCTGCGCATGCTTCTTCATCTCCCAGACTCACTGCAACCTAAGTCCTTTTGAATCTGCTTAGTGTATTTGTCTCTTGGTCTCCCTCTATGATTTTTACCCTCCACACTACCCTCCAATGCTAAATTTGTGATCCCTTGATGCCTCAGAACATGTCCTACCAACCGGTCCCTTCTTCTTGTCAAGTTGTGCCACAAACTCCTATTCTCCCCAATTCTATTCAATACCTCCTCATTAGTTATGTGATCTACCCATCTAATCTCCATCATTCTTCTGTAGCACCACATTTCGAAAGCTTCTATTCTCTTCTTGTCCAAACTATTTATCGTCCATGTTTCACTTCCATACATGGCAACATTCCATACAAATACTTTCAGAAACGACTTCCTGACACTTAAATCTATACTCGATGTTAACAAATTTCTCTTCTTCAGAAACGCTTTCCTTGCCATTGCCAGTCTACATTTTATATCCTCTCTACTTCGACCATCATCAGTTATTTTGCTCCCCAAATAGCTAAACTCATTTACTACTATAAGTGTCTCATTTCCTAATCTAATTCCCTCAGCATCACCCGACTTAATCCGACTACATTCCATTATCCTCGTTTTGCTTCATTAGAACTCAATGAGGTATTGATAACGGCTTAAAGGCATTCATGACTAACCTCAAATCACAAAGTCCAATATCAAAGGCAGCCTAACACTCACGACCGTTACAGTATTTAAAGCAGACCCGATTCTCACCTTATAGTGGCACTACCGTCGCCATTCATATGCGAGTAGTGTGAAATTTTTATAGACCTCATCTTTCAGATGTAGAAATACGCTTCCCAACTTTCTTTTATGCCGCAGAGCTCCTTCTTAGTTTTGCAATTTTTTTCCGTCAGTGTTTGTACCGGATGACCAAAAAGTCAGTATACATTTGAAAACTTAATTAACCACGGAATAATGTAGACAGAGAGGTAAAAATTAACACACATGCTTGGAACAACATGGGGTTTTATTAGAACAAAAAAAGTTCACAAAATGTCCGACAGATGCGCGTCGTTTGGTGATGATCGTGTGCTCAGGCTCCACTTTCGTCATGCTTGGCCTCCCAGGTCCCCAGACATCAGTCCGTGCGATTATTGGCTTTGGGGTTACCTGAAGTCGCAAGTGTATCGTGATCGACCGACATCTCTAGGGATGCTGAAAGACAACAAAAAAATTGTTCAAATGGCTCTGAGCACTATTGGACTTAACATTTGAGGTCATCAGTCCTTTAGAACTTAGAACTACTTAAACCTAACTAACCTAAGGACATCACACACATCCATGCCCGTGGCAGGATTCGAACCTGCGACCGTAGCAGTCGCGCGTTTCCGAACTGAAGCGTCTAGAACCGCTCGGCCACCGCGGCTGGCGAAAGACAACATCAGACGCCAATGCCTCACCATGACTCCGGACATGCTTTACAGTGCTGTTCACATCATTCGCCGACTACAGCTATTGTTGAGGAATGATGGACATATTGAGCATTTCCTGTAAAGAACATCATCTTTGCTTTGTCTTACTTTGTTATGCTAATTATTACTATTCTGATCAGATGAAGCGTCATCTGTCGAACATTTTCAGAACCTTTGTATTTTTTTGGTTCTTATAAAACCCCATGTCATTCCAAGCATGTGTGTCAATTTGTACCTCCCTATCTACATTATTCCGTGATTTATTCAGTTTTCAAATTTATACTGACTTTTTGATCACCCGGCATATAATTGGAGCACAGGCGAATGGAGATTCGTGCTCGCAACGATTCACACTAAAAGTGTGGAAATCCATCAGCATAAGCGACTCTGAACAAAGGGCAGAATTTTGTCTTCAGGTGCCTGTGGACGAGCATCTTGGAAATAATGGAAGCTGTTTAGATGGCCGCATGCTACTGTCGTGGGCGCCAACGAAGAGTGGTTGAAGGACGGTGAAATCACAGGTAGGCGACAAACTGTTGGTCGTCCCGTGTCTAATCTCTTAGTCTTGCCCGCTCTGTAAAGCAGGCCACAAAAAGATTTTCGACTTATCGGACGAAATAGTACAACGACAGTGCAGACACAAGCGTTGCGAACACACCATTCAACGCACATTTTTGAACAGGTCTCCGCAGCAGAAGAGCCTAGGTGCTGCCATCTAGCCCCAAAGACATCGTTAATTATGATTTAAATGAATATACGGGATCATTGTGGTATGACAGTGCATCGATGGACACGTGTAGCCTGCTCGAATTAATAATGTTTATTGCTATACAGTGTAGAAGGTCGTGTCCGGAGACTCCGCCACATAGACAAACTACAGCTCGAACCAGGCACCAGGCCACATATGCAGACAGATGGGGGCAGTATTGGGCTACGGGCGGACGTTCACGGGAACTTCCATGATGCCCGTGTATGGGGTTATATTGTTTTATCGGTGTTTAGTCAGTACTTTTACGATGTGACCTGGATGGTTGCGTAAAACTTTTCTTACAGCAGTATAGCGACTCGTTTGCAGGAACCTCGTAAGAGGAGGTACACCGATGTTTAATTGTCATTTATAGTAGTTAACTACTCGCTTTCTTATGAAGGGTTCCTAATATTTAGTTACCACCGACACACTGCTAAGTAAATTAAAGTTAAAAAATGACATTTAAATCTGCTGTAGGCCAGACCATACAAAGTACATATTCTTGTTGTCTTGGCTGCGAGAATAGACGTTTCTGATCGAATAATTTCTTGTACTTTAATGGAAGGGTTCCCGCCCTATGAATGATATTTAGAGTTTAAATTCTACCACGATTTACTACATGAGAAGAGTAATTAAAAATATGGTAGTGGTGATTTCAGACTCGTTTTTCATATGTCACGATAAGCTAGGCAGCGTTATGCACAGGAGAAAATGAGAATCACATTGTCATCCGTGGGCGACTAATTCTTATGAAAGTATAATACGAAGTCTATATTGGTAACCATGTTTCTCGCTTTAATAGAATCCAAGCTTATAACATCTCGAGAAGACGTAAGAACACGACTAAGAACAAAACATTTCTAAATTTTGACTTACATACTATTAGTACAGGGTTTACAATATGTAGCGTTATTCTTGTTATCTTATATAATTTTTGTACCTTTCTTCATACACGCTCTTCAGGTATTTGGTTTTCTGGTCCGAATAACGTATAAAAAGTTTTTACTTCATTCGTTAGGGAGGCTAATAAGAGCGGTTACATACGGTAGCAGGCACGATGACAGCTGTGGGTTATGTAAATATTACTGAGGATAATTTGAAATTCTTCATGTTTGGTACCTTCCCCAAGAGCGATGGGATCTTCCAACAGGATAATTGTCCTAGTTACAAAACCAGAAGAGTCCTACAGTAACCTGAAGAATATGATAGTGAATTCTCCAGATGTGAACCTCATGGGATACATTGGAACGCAGTCAGGTGGCACCTCTGCAAGCACAAATCAGTCCCCACAACGTACGGGAACTACGTGATGCGTGCATAGGTGTTTGGTGCCACTTACTTCTGGAAATGTATGAAGGACTTTTAGAACCAATTCCACGCAGATTGTTGCTGTACTGGATTCCAGAGGCAGAACAAAACGCTATTTAGCAGATGGTTGTAACGTCCAGGTTAATAATTCCTTGTGTCAAAAACGTCAGGCTGAGTCCTGTTTGGAATCCATGTCAAGATGTTCCTTTGTAATTGGCTGGGTAATTCAGTTCAGATGACTGATGAGGTCAGTAGCATACCACCTATAACAAAAACTTGCCAGGTAACCTTACAGACAATACGAGCATCACACTAACGTTTAGAATCTTGCAATTTCAAAAGAGGTGGAAAAGGCAGGTAGAAAAGCAATGTACAAAATAATAAGAAGTTCCAACACATTACAAGATGCTAATACAAACCAAACGACTGTATACTTGTGCTACTGAATCCACCATTGTAGATTATGGACATGGGTCTATAGTTAGTGTTCTACAACTGACACCAGTCCAAGTAATATATCGAGTGCAATGAGGAGTACTTCTCAGTTTGTCAGGATCTTGTAACCTAGCTCCCTTCTCCTTACTGCTCGGTTAATGCGATAATGTAACCGTCATAGCGTAAGCTTAATGAGCTTGATTTTGGATGAGCCTATCGTCTTCGAAGAAATTTTGATCTGTTACTGGGGGGAAGTGTACAACAAGTCGTTTTAAAGAACAACCTACTCTACTTCAGCGCTTTGTTTTCGTTTGCATTTTGTTTGATACTAGAAACAGTCTGATCACTCACATAACATAGGAAACGAAGAGGGGAACCACATGACTCAAAGAGTCCACAGCAGAACTAATCGAAATAACACAGAAATTGATTTACACAGTCGCCAGCCCAATTACGCCTGTTTGCACACTATCTGATCAATAAAGCGGACAGCAATAAATACGTGACCGTTTGGCTGTACGTGTGGCAACAGATGGTTGACACAAATTTCTGAGAACACTATGTTACGAAATAATAATGAATAAAGAAACCTATGGTTAATACTAAGTTGCGTGAATTTGGAAGAGGTATTCATACTCGTTATTGCAAAGTAAATCACTGACTAGGGATCGTTCCTTTGTTAGGGTAATAAGCTACTTAACTCCATATTAACGTTTACTTACGAGCACTAGTTTTCTGGATAAGGGAAGCTTCGTATTTTGAACATAATATAATATTTTGAACAGGATATAATTTCTATGAACGTTTACTGGATAAAATAAGCAGCTGTTGGATTTCAACAGACTGACAACGGCGAAATACGAGCCAAGCAAGTACGCAAGAGTATTGTTACAACAGAAACAGGTATAAAATATTTAAATTTAACTTATTCTTTTCTTTAATTTGTTATATCCAGAAATAATTTACTTTTAAATTATTTTGGTTTAGTTTATCTTCACTCCATTTGCAAGAATGCCTGTACTTCTAAATATTACTGAACAACACTGATAACTTACCGAGACATCATTATTAATTACTTTCAATTACGATTTTAGCAAATAATCAAAATTGGCAGTGATTTTTAATACTTTTCTTTAGCTGTTTGAACGTCAACAGAGTATTCAATAATAGGAAAGGAATAGGACCATAAGCAGGCGAGAATGACTGGGGATAACTGCAAGATCAGTTATTATTGAAACACAATTCACTGAGAATGACCTTATTTAATGGCTCTCAAATTTTCTAATGGGAACAAGAACAAAATAACTTAACAGTTTCTTGGTGATGTTACGTCGTCTCCCATGCCTCCATTTCCATATTCCATTGTGGACACACCTTGATTCGCTATGACAAATCATGGGGCATGATTTTGATGTTGCTGAAGCCTCTTACATCTCCTCACACTCGTCATGATTTTGGTGCCTCGCTAGTAACACTTGCGCCTCAGACAGCCCCGGCTGTGCACGCCATTTGCTTGTATTCAATCTTACTTCTCGCTGCTTTTCCTAACTCTCCCTAAAGACATATTCATAAAAAATACGTCACAATACAAAACAATTTATGCAGGTTACAACACGTAACACATTTCTAATTAACACATAGTATCCAAAGATTTACGGAATAAAACAAGTACACCATTTTTACAATAAACATACTGGCAAAAATTTGGATACGACATCTGTATTATAGTGTGACAAGCTTTGTGCACTCAATTCCAGGAAACAGTTCAAAAGATAGTCGTAATATGTTCACGTTGTCAACAAATACGTAAGAAAGAAACTATATGTACTAGGTGTATGGAGCATACCACTGTAAAATCCAGAATTTCATAGGAATACAGGACACTCACAGGTCACTATTCTCTAGGTGATAATGTAAGACGATCCTGAGAAAAATACGTGTTCCTATGACTTTTGGTAAAATGTGGCCCAGACTGCACATTTCACTCTGCAGAGCAGTCAGCTTCCTTTCGCAGTATCCTGGAAGATAAAATCCATGTGTAGGACCGGGGCTCGAACCCACAGATCTGCCTTTCTTACAGCAATAGTCTTACCAACTGAGCTATTCAAACACGACTGAGAACTCTTTCTCGCAGTTTAATTTCTGCCACTGCCTCTCTTCCGTTTTCTAAGCTTCACAGAAGCTCTCTTTCATGTTCTTCGTTGGACTAGCACTCCTGTAAGAAAAGATACTGTGGAGAAATGGCGTAGCCATCAGTTAGGGCTTCCTTGTTGGTGTGCTAGCCTAGGAAGATATGAGAGGGAACTGTTGTGAAGTTTGTGTAGTAGAAGACACATAGAGCTCTGAGTACTGGTTGTGACTCGTGCCAGCATAGCTCAGTCAACAAGGCAATGTTCCGTATTCAAGTCTTGGTCCGGCAAACAGCTTGAAACCGCTAAGAAGTTTCATGAAACAGATGTGCCGTTCACGGCACCTGAATCCTCCAAGAGGTTTTCCAGTTTTTGAGCTGTGTCGTGCCTCCTTTTCCACGTACTTGCATCGACTGTAATAAAATGAAAAGGCCTGAATGTGCCTGTGGTGGATAATACACTCCGGTGCAGTCTACCTCATAATGTTCTTTCAATGTGGACGTAACTGTTACCAACTAAAAACAGCTAGACTAATACTGACATCAGTAGCGGACAACATATTATACCAGGACTATGTGTAGCACATCATGGAAGATACTGATGACTCAAGCGTCTGCAGAGACATGTTGTTGTTGTTGTTGTTGTGGTCTTCAGTCCTGAGACTGATTTGATGCAGCTCTCCATGCTACTCTATCCTGTGCAAGCTTCTTCATCTCCCAGTACCTACTGCAACCTACATCCTTCTGAATCTGCTTAGTGTTTTCATCTCTTGGTCTCCCTCTACGATTTTTACCCTCCACGCTGCCCTCCAATACAAACTGGTGATCCCTTGATACCTCAGAACATGTCCTACCAACCGATTCCTTCTTCTGGTCAAGTTGTGCCACAAACTTCTCTTCTCCCCAATCCTGTTCAATACTTCCTCATTAGTTATGTGATCTACCCATCTAATCTACATCATTCTTCTGTAGCACCACATTTCGAAAGCTTCTATTCTCTTCTTGTCCAAACTATTTATCGTCCATGTTTCACTTCCATACATGGCAACACTCGATACAAATACTTTGAGAAATGACTTCCTGACACTTAAATCTATACTCGATGTTAACAAATTTCTCTTCTTCAGAAACGCTTTCCTTGCCATTGCCAGTCTACATTTTATATCCTCTCTACTCCGACCATCATCAGTTATTTTGCTCCCCAAATAGAAAAAGTCCTTTACTACTTTAAGTGTCTCATTTCCGAATCTATTTCCCTCAGCATCACCCGACTTAATCCGACTACATTCCATTATCCTAGTTTTGCTTTTGTTGATGTTCATCTTATATCCTCCTTTCAGGACACTGTCCATTCCGTTCAACTGCTCTTCCAAGTCCTTTGACGTCTCTGACAGAATTACAATGTCATCGGCGAACCTCAAAGTTTTTATTTCTTCTTCCATGGATTTTAATACCTACTCCGAATTTTTCTTTTGTTTCCTTTACTGCTTGCTCAATATACAGATTGAATAACATCGGGGAGAGGCTACAATCCTGTCTCACTCCCTTCCCAACCACCGCTTCCCTCTGATGTCCCTCGACTCTTATAACTGCCATCTGGTTTCTGTACAAATTGTAAATAGCCTTTCGCTCCCTGTATTTTACCCCTGCCACCTTTAGAATTTGAAAGAGAGTATTCCAGTCAACATTGTCAAAAGCTTTCTCTAAGTCTACAAATGCTAGAAACGTAGGTTTGCCTTTCCTTATTCAGGTCAGTATTGCCTCACGCGTTCCAGTATTTCTACGGAATCCAAACTGATCTTCCCCGAGGTCGGCTTCCAACAGTTTTTCCATTCGTCTGTAAAGAATTCGTGTTAGTATTTTGCAGCTGTGGCTTATTAAACTGATTGTTCGGTAATTTTCACATCTGTCAACACCTGCTTTCTGTAGGATTGGAGTTATTATATTCTTCTTGAAGTCTGAGGATATTTCACCTGTTTCATACATCTTGCTCACCAGATGGTAGAGTTTTGTCAGGACTGGCTCTCCCAAGGCCGCCAGTGGTTCCAATGGAATGTTGTCTACGCCGGGGGCCTTATTTCGACTCAGGTCTTTCAGTGCTCTGTCAAACTCTTCACGCAGTATCGTATCTCCCATTTCATCTTCATCTACATCCTCTTCCATTTCCATAATATTGTCCTCAAGTACATCGCCCTTGTATAGACCCTCTATATACTCCTTCCACCTTTCTGCTTTCCCTTCTTTGCTTAGAACTGGGTTTCCATCTGAGCTCTTGATGTTCATACAAGTGGTTCTCTTATCTCCAAAGGTCTCTTTAACTTTCCTGTAGGCAGTATCTATCTTACCCCTCGTGAGATAAGCCTCTACATCCTTACATTTGTCCTCTAGCCATCCCTGCTTAGCCATTTTGCACTTCCTGTCGATCTCATTTTTGAGACGTTTGTATTCCTTTCTGCCTGCTTCATTTACTGCATTTTTATATTTTCTCCTTTCATCAATTAAATTCAATATTTTTTCAGCCACCCAAGGATTTCCACTAGCCCTCGTATTTTTACCTACTTGATCCTCTGCTGCCTTCACTACTTCATCCCTCAAAGCTACCCATTCTTCTTCTACTGTATTTCTTCCCGCCATTCCTGTCAATTGTTCCCTTATGCTCTCCCTGAAACTCTCTACAACCTCTGGTTCTTTCAGTTTATCCAGGTCCCATCTCCTTGAATTCCCACCTTTTTGCAGTTTCTTCAGTTTTAATCTACAGGTCATAACCAATAGATTGTGGTCAGAGTCCACATCTGCCCCTGGAAATATCTTACAATTTAAAACCTGGTTCCTAAATCTCTGTCTTACCATTATATAATCTATCTGATACCTTTTAGTATCTCCAGGGTTCTTCCATGTATACAACCTTCTTTCATGATTCTTTAACCAAGTGTTAGCTATGATTAAGTTGTGCTCTGCGCAAAATTCTACCAGGAGGCTTCCTCTTTCATTTCTTAGCCCCAATCCATATTCACCTACTACGTTTCCTTCTCTCCCTTTTCCTACTGACGAATTCCAGTCACTCATGACTATTAAATTTTCGTCTCCCTTCACTATCTGAATAATTTCTTTTATTTCATCATACATTTCTTCAATTTCTTCGTCATCTGCAGAGCTGGTCGGCATATAAACTTGTACTACTGTCGTAGGCGTGGGCTTCGTATCTGTCTTGGCCACAATAATGCCTTCACTATGCTGTTTGTAGTAGCTTACCCGCATTCCTATTCTCCTATTCATTATTAAACCTACTCCTGCATTACCCCTATTTGATTTTGTGTTTATAACCCTGTAGTCACCTGACGAGAAGTCTAGTTCCTCCTGCCACCGAACTTCACTAATTCCCACGATATCTAATTTTAACCTATCCATTTCCTTTTTTAAATTTTCTAACCTGCCTGCCCGATTAAGTGATCTGACATTCCACGCTCCGATCCGTAGAACGCCAGTTTTCTTTTTCCTGATAACGACATCCTCTTGAGTAGTCCCCGCCCGGAGATCCGAATGGGGGACTATTTTACCTCCGGAATATTTTACCCAAGAGGACGCCACCATCATTTAATCATACAGTTAAGCTGCATGCCCTCGGGAAAAAATTACGGCCGTAGTTTCCCCTTGCTTTCAGCCGTTCGCAGTACCAGCACAGCAAGGCCGTTTTGGTTATTGTTACAAGGCCAGATCAGTCAATCATCCTGACTGTTGCCCTTGCAACGACTGAAAAGGCTGCTGCCCCTCTTCAGGAACCACACGTTTGTCTGGCCTCTCAACAGATACCCCTCCGTTGTGGCTGCACCTACGGTACGGCTATCTGTATCGCTGAGGCACGCAAGCCTCCCCACCAACGGCAAGGTCCATGGTTCATGGGGGGAGGTGCAAAGACTTGGATTGTTTGAATTAATCAATGTGCCCAGTGACACTGCTGTAGCTGAGTTGCTGAAGTAAGGGACCGTGCACCCTAAGAATCCAGACGCCAATAAATTAGGTGTCAAAATGCAGCAATATTCTCAGTCGAGAACCACAGTGTATCCTCCAGTTTGGTGTATATATTTCATGTCTTCCGTGTAGTCTACATCCACGACGCATACTCGGAATGTCAGGGGTAATTGACACCACATCCATGGAAGCCCTATTCGTTGTACTTGCAACATACCTTACTGACTTAACCATTATACACACAGCAGTAGCAAAGTCGTTCAAATGAGATAACTCTAGAGGATATTGCAGAAAAACACCGATTAAATCCTTGAAAGGATCAGACGTGACAAAAAGAATGAGAAAAACCTGAAAAGTGCTGTCGGGTCTTCTCCTTCTTCCCGAACGTCCGGGAGGAGTTGAGGCTCAGACACATTGACTCAAGTCACGGTATGATACACTTCCTGGTGGGCATTTGCCTTTATCCTACACAACTGCATTGCTTTGACCTCAGCCAAAGTGGATGTAAATGTGGAGAACGCGGGGTCCGCAAACACATAACACCACAATGTGGCACACTCACACACGTAAGACCGATGATAGAAATCGAAGACATATAGCACGATTTAAGAGACCCAGATAGATGGAGCATGCTTAATCGCATCAGTGATGAAATCCCAAACGCGATACGGAAGATCTATAAGCAGCAACGACTGTATACCAGACCAAGAATTGTCACACGCCGTACGCCACAACATGATACAAGAAACAAATGAGATTCAAACACTGATGTGGAAACAGATGAATATACAAAGACAAATTGTGGTGTCACCGCCAGACACCACACTTGCTGGGTGGTAGCTTTTAAATCGGCCGCGGCCCGCTAGTATACGACGGACCCCCGTGTCGCCACTGTCAGTAATTGCAGACCGAGCGCCACCACACGGCAGGTCTAGAGAGACGTACTAGCACTCGACCCCAGTTGTACAGCCGACGTTGCTAGCCATGGTTCACTGAGAATTACACTCTCATTTGCCGAGACGATAGTTAGCATAGCCTTCAGCTACAATTGCTACGACCTAGCAAGGCGCCGTATTCTATTTATATTGAGAGTCTATTATTGTATCATCAAGAGCGATGTTCTACAAATGTGGATTAAAGTTAAGTATTCCAGAAGCTACGTACTTTTCTTTATAGCATTCATTACGTATCCTGTTTGAGACCTCACGCCAGCCTGCTTGAGTTTAACGCGTGCATTTCGGCCTTCTCTAGCTATACAACACAAACGATGACCTCAACACACCAGTATCTCCAGATACGTAAGAGTATGGCACAATAGAAGATCATACGACTGGTACAATTATGTAAGTAATATACGCTTGGAATTTAGGAATAAGTTAGTAGTTAGAAATAAAACAACGAATTTTCTTGTTTGTACTAAATAAAACAAATAATTCCTTATTTCTTTGAGTCATTATTTTCAAACATGTAATTGTGTACTACGTGATGTGCATCATATGCAAACTGTAAAATATGTGAACTTTATAATATTGTATATAAAAATACATGTGCAGGATAACGGGGCTCAACTTAATAAAGACGTACCCACAACGTAGATAAAAAGTGAGCTTCAGCGAGAAAGGTCCCAGGTCATTTTTTCGAGGCTCTTGTCCCGCTTATGATAGGGATAGATGGAGGAAGCAACAATTGTAGTAACAAACTGTACTGTCGCACCACACACATAAACCACGCAGAGCTAACCGCACTACATACATACAGTTGTAACCACAGTAGAATACAATCTGCTAATCCAGATGAGACAGGCTCGAAGTATTTACAGAAGCCGTCCTACTTGAAATAGCCAGGTAAAGGGACTTCTTTTATTATTTCGTCTGTAATTCTTCTTAAGAATATAGTAAAATTCATTTTCCTTTTCCAAAATGTAATTTACATACCATATGTTTTCTTAATCGAGACGTTCAGATCAACACTCAACAACAGTTTTGAGATACACGGAAAAAACTGTATAATCTTCAATAATATCATGCCCAAACCTCACCCATATTCATCAAGAAAAATACAATCTCTTACCAAAATCTGTAACCATACGATAAAGGCAAATAACAGATAATCATCATAGAAAATAACTGACATATCCCCTTTTTGATTTAAACTACACTCCTTATATCTTGAACATCGTGTAACTGAAAATAATAGTATGCGTTGAAGCAAAATATTGTTTTATTCGTTTCAGCACATTTATACACATTCTTGTGATTTGTGTCATTCATAAATAAACACTACATATCACAATCGACAATAAACTAGAATTCAATATCCTTTTTAGTTCTTTCATTAGAAACACGGGAGATATATTCCACATTTTTTATGTATTGAAGAAACCTGCTTATTTTGACAGACACACGTGTTCATAAAATTGTCTCTCTTGATCACTGTCCCAAATTCAGTTCCATATTCATTGTCCTCTTCTCCATTAGTAACTTTATTAGTGGCACCATTTCTTTAGAATATTATCAAAATACTCACGAATCTACAGAGGGATAACATCAGTCATGCATGAAAGATCTTGTAGTTTTTCAGGTGTCGTAGGAATTACGTCCATTTATGTTATTGATACGTTATGAAAATGAGGGCTACCCCAGTCTTAACCAGGGGAA
Source organism: Schistocerca cancellata (assembly GCF_023864275.1). NCBI lineage: Eukaryota > Metazoa > Arthropoda > Insecta > Orthoptera > Acrididae > Schistocerca > Schistocerca cancellata. The sequence goes on from NC_064631.1 coordinate 516,191,055, forward strand.
ATTCATATATGACAATTCCACTGCTACTGAATGAAACAGAGATGCATTTTGACTGAATAGTATTCTCAAATATTTTGTGTTGTTTATCAGCCCAATTTATAATCACATTTTAGTATAATGTTTATACACAATTTGCTTCTACTATTACATCATGTACAGAGAGTGCAATGAGCATTGTATGACAATGTATCTGCAATATGCACCTGTTCACCTTTTAGGAATAATGTTTCCTTTCCAGTTGGCATGCTCCAAACGCACGACGTACTTCTTTTTAACCGCATTTATCTTCCACGATTCTGGGCGTCGTTTCTTCCATATACATTCATGGAAATCGTCTCCGGACTTCTCCCAAGGTTCCGTCGCCGAAGACATTTTGAAATTTCACAGCTGATTGCTGCATCCCGCAACAGTGATTCCGTGACGTCTCAAGTTCTTTGTTGCAGTATAGGACTTCGTCGCAGTGACAAGTCCTTTTTTAGCACGTAATGGAATTTCAACACTCGTTTGGACAGGGGAAAAGAAATCCCTGAACAAGTCCCATTTTAGAACCAATAGATGCGGAAGGGAGTGAAAATTTTAGTTACAGTAATAAGCCATACCCTGATCAGCAAAACATTATGACCACTGCCCATCGTGAAGTTGGACACCATTTGATGGCATTGCTGGCACATGACCAGGCAGTAGAAGCATGTAGGCAGAGCAGGCACAGATGAGGAATCACTCTAGTGAAGATATGGGCTGAAAATGGGGAAATTCAATGAGATAAGCGACTTAGACAAAGGGCAGATTATCATTGCGGAGAGACTGTGAACGAGGCTGGTCGAATGCTCACGTGCTACTGTCGTTAGCATCTACGGAAATAGGCAGAAAGGCAGTGAAACGATCTATAGACGCTAAATTGCTGGACGCACATGACTCCTCACAGAACTTCGGAGGCTTGTCTTCTCTGTAAAGATGTGATCTGTGGCATCTCTGCTGATGAAGCACCATGTTGGTGCACGCATAATTGTTTCAGAGGACACTGTGCATCGTACATTGTTGAACATGCAATTCCGGAGCAGAACACCCAACATGTTCACTTGTTGACTCAATGACATCGTCACTCATGATTGCAGTTCGCACGGGACTATTATGATTCGAGCGTCGACAATGAGAACGTAGCGTATCTGCTCTTCAGGTGAATCACGTTTTTATTACACTAAGTCGATGGCCGGCCTTAAACGTTGTCATTGAGGTGAACGGCGGTTCGAAACGTGCAGCTCACCGTGATCTAGGAGACATTCTCCTGCACTTGCATGGGACGTCTAGTAGTAATCGAAGATACGCTAACAGCTGCGAACCACCCGCATACCTTCAAGCTTGATGTCTTCCCCAATGGCAATGTCATCTTTCAGCAGTAGAATCGTCTGTGTCTCGGAGCCAGAATCGTGTTACGGTGGATTGAGGAGCATTATAAACGTTGATGTCTTGGTGCTCAAATTCACCCTATGTAAATCTTACGGAACCCGTCTGGGTTGCTATCGGGTGCTACCTCCACGTACACAAATCAGCAGACCGTTATTTAGGCAAATTACGTGACGTATGCATAGATATCTAATGCCACATACCTCCAAAAACCTGCCAAGAAACTGTTGGATCCCTAAGACGGACAAACAAGCTTTGAAGCAGGTAGTCACAATGTTTTGGCTCTTCGGTTTATACCTCATAAATGATAACATGTCTCCTTTTTATCTCAAGGCATCAATTAGCAATTTAATTATGTAAAAGACTAGAAGAATAAAAGCACAGAGCGAAGCTGTAGGAAACGACGATGTGTCTCTCTCTGCAGTCTGTTACCAGTTTTAGTAGCGAACGACCACCGTAGTTACCAAGGCTATGGGTTACTCAGTAATGTTAACAAATAAATTATACATCCACGAGCCATCGGCCGAGTATGGAACAGTAATCAAGTGCCGAATGATAATAATCGGACAACGGTACTTAGCCTCTGTTCCCGATGTTTCCAAGCGACATGGAAACCCGTTATTTAAGGCCCCAGATCAAACCCATCAGCTTTGATACAGTTGGGTCATACTGTTACACAAAGCCCACGCCAGCCGCCGCCGTCTAACCGCCTGAGCCCGGACAGCCAGCACTGTGCCGCTCCCTCACGATTGGGGCCACACAGCGAGTTCCAGCCGGCGCGCGCCGTGGGGGTCGGCTGCAGCTCTCCTGCCTGCAGTCTCCCCATAGTTACCGGGCAGCATCATTTGAAACACCTGCCTAGCCCTGCGTACCGGCTACCTCGTTGCTGTTCCGCTGTTGTGTCACATACAACCGACAACTCCGTTCCGGCGAGATCGGATCCCAGCTGTGGCGTCACAGCTGAATTTTACAAGATTGTCCCCTAAATTTTCGTAATGTAAATATGTAGAAAAAGACACTGTAAAGTGCGATAATTGAAGGACGAAACCTTAGGTATATGTGAACATTATCAACTATACCAGAGCTGTAAACATAAATGTTATCTCTAACTGGACGAACGCCTTCGACATATGTGATTATATAATCCATTGGACAAGGGTACCCGATCACACATTTTGACCTCACTTGTTGTTTATTTTGCTCGCTCGCTCTGTTAGCTTCTGAACTGCTCTAGGTTTGATCCGATGTGAATTTTGCTGGGGGATTCAGCTTTAATTCTCATCTGGGGAACAAACGTTTAATCTCTGGTAATCCATCGAGGGCAGATGGGCAGCAGTCGGACATGAAGTACTGGAATGATGATAACTGAAACCAACAGCTGTATTGTAATCCAACGTCGACTATTCAAAACATGCTACCAGTTTTGACCCAAAAAAGAGTCAACTTCAGGCACCTGTATAAGTAAACATACATTCCAGCATAGGTAATTATGAGAGTACAGATAGCAAAAATAACAGTTTGTGACTAAAAAAGAGATAAATCACATCATAAAATTACAAAGTAAAAAATATGCTATTATTATCTATACAAAACAAAATTCAACATCTAACTGATATTGTTCCAATTATTTTTATTCACTTTATTTTATGTATGAATTATGCATTGTGTAATATTACTTCACGTAGATTGTAACTGGGTGTGGGACGGATACATACATATTTATAGATTAGAGACACCATATAAGGATGTATTCGGCGTTTACCACGTTTGTGTAAGTTACTGTCTTGGTTACCCTTCTTATGAATATTCGCAGTTCATTGTCTTCCTCTTGTATGTTCGTACGTACATGCTCTTGGTTATATTGCGCTGGATTTCCACCTGGATGTATTTAAGTCCATGGTCCTTTATGTGTATGTTATACACATAGTATGTGATCCAAAGCATCCGAACACCCCCAAAAACATAGCTTTTTCATATTAGGTACATCATGCTGCCACCTACTGCCAGGCACTCCATATCAGTAGTCATTAGACATCGTGAAAAATCAGATCATAGGCTCTCCTCGGAACTCATAGACTTCGAACGTGGTCAGATGATTGGGTGCCACTTGTGTCATACGTCTGTACGCGAGATTTCCTCACTCCTAAATAACCCTAGGTCCACTGTTTCCGATGTGATAGGGAAGTGGAAACGTGAAGGGACACGTACAGCAAAAAAGCGTATAGGCCGACCTCGTCTATTGACTGACAGAGACCGCCGACAGTTGAAGAGGGTCGTAATGTGTAGTAGGCAGATGTCTACCCAGACCATCACATAGGAATTCCAAATTGCATCAGCATAGACTACAAGTAGTATCATAGTTAAGCGGGAGGTGAGTAGCCTTGGATTTCATGGTCGAGCGGCTGCTCATAAGCGACAGATCACGCCGGTAAATGACAAAGGACTCCTCGCATGGTGTGAGGAGAGTAAACATTGGACGATTAAACAGTGGAAAAAACGTTGTGTGGAGTGACGAATCACAGTACACAATGTGGCCATCCGATGGCAGGGCGTGGGTATGGCGAATGCCCGGTGAACTTGATGTGCCAGCGTGTATAGTGCCAACAGTAAAATTCGGAGACGGCGGCGTCATGCTATGGTCGTATTTTTCAGGGAGGGGGCCTGTACAGTCGTGCTCAAAAGTATCCGAACGGCCTGAATTGCATTTCGCCTGATTCGCATACAACCCTCATAACGCAGCTGTCTATCAGGTCCTCTAATTGCTCCTCTGTACAGTCGTTCGACTATTGAAAATGATTCCAACAAACCACCACTAGAAAACACTGCTCTGTATCGCAATAACTCAAGATGTAAAGTAATACCACGATACTACAAATATCAGGGAACACCTTATCACAGATAATACTGTTCTTAAGGCTTGTAACCTCACATTTATTACAATAAATGACATACCTGAAATGTTATCACTCACATTATTACGTCAGATAGGTAATGCTCGTAGTACGTTCGTCGTATTCATGATTTCCTCTTCAAAGTAACATACTGTACATATTATTTAAAACAAAATGACATTAAAAATTTAAGTTTTTCACGAGCTGCATGTTGAGAATAAGTATGAACTTCAAATGACACGACGAACCGTCTCGTTCTGCATATGGATTCAAACCCAGGTCATGCAGACCAAGCAAAGATTTCGTGACTGACGGAAACTAACAGTCATTCCTGACTAGGCATACAGAGAGTGATATACCTCGATTTTAGACAGTACCAGTTAGGAAACATCAACTTTAAATTACATAACGTATACATTTTTAACGGACGCGAATTCCTACCCAGCATCTGTTGTCCCTGTTAACGAACTACGAGAGTTGTTAATTATTGCTTCTTCAGAAGTAACTTACTTGAAATTTCGTGAGGTAAAACCTTGTGTGGGACAGGGATTCGAAACCAGTACCTAATCGGATTGTTATCGAAGCACAATCAATTGTGACATATCGGATTTTCTCGGCAGTAGCAAGATGTTTCAACTGAAATGACGAGACGAAACATCATTTTTTTCCTTCCCAGGGCTCCAACTCGGCACCAATCGCTCTTACATTCTAGAGAAAACGAACGTTAAATATGGGTCTGTTGCACCAGAAGTGACATGTGAGCTTGTTTGAACTAGAAGTAATATGACGCAGAGTTCAGTGCTGCCTGGTAGTCGAACCCCACTCATATCGTTACTGACTACACACAAAGAGACGTCAGCTACACAATTTTCTCCATCAGCAGCTCGGAATAACATTCTTGAATTTACAATGATTTCGCAAACAGTTCTGTCTCACTGGGACTCAAAAACGTCAGATACCGTTAGTGTTGAAAACGAATGAAAATACATTAAAAATCTAAATTATTCCCCACCAGCAGATAGGTGTTCTCATGCTAGAGCTTGATAATACATAATGAAAGCTTTAGTAATGGGCCAGGATTCGAACCCTTTCACGCGCAATATGTGGAGATGTTGAGGAATCTGCAGTTTCGAACAAACTACAAATTGTAGTCGAGCTGTATTGTCACGAAGGGATCAAATTCCGCGTTAAGGGCGGTCTGAGTTACATTCCCAGTTCAGAACCAATTTTATCGACATACAGAAGCTCGAATGAAAGATGGAATAAGTGTCCTGTGCCCCTACATAGCGTTTGTCTCGTCACTAGAAATAAATAACTAGTATAAGAAGGGTTACTGGTGATAAAGTTTCTTCATGTCGCCACTCCAGACGTTATTGTGGTTCAACCTAATGTCTACTTGGTAGAGAAAGAATATCGCGTTTACTATGATTTTCAAACCACCATGCCATTATACCTTCTTCAATTGGCGTAGCCAGAAAAAAGTGGAAACTGTCTCTCCCTATCAAAAATAATTGGCAGAAGTTGGAATCGAACCCCAACCATGAGTATACGAACGTATCAGCACGCCAACAGACCACGAAATCCTCTTCGCTGTAGCTCATTTTTCTATTGTAACGCTGTTGCGCCACACTGGATGAGCATTCTGACACACAGGCTCCCAGTAGTGGTTTGTAATCACCGAAATAAAATCACTTAACTGCCACCCACACAGAACTGCCAACAGTATAGGATGCAGAAATTTAAATAGGAAGTGTTCCTTTCCATTTGAGCTACTCTATTGCGCTATCTGTTTGTTAAAAACGTCGTGCAGTGTAAAAGAAAAGCTGTAACTGTCTGTCTCTCAGAAGTCTGCATCCGGCCATATACATTATCCCACAACACTGTGGAATGCGGAAGTTATAGAGGAATTGTTGTCTACTTCTGGAGGTGCTGTAGCTATGATTCAGCTACCAGTTTAGCGGTAAGTGTAATGCACTATAGACAAAACATCGCGAGTTCAAATACGCTCACTGCTACATTATTTAAAACGCCATTGTCCTTTCTGCTGAATGAACATAATTCCCTTCACTTCTCAACGCAAAATAGTCGCACGTGCAAAAAGGGCTAACTACTGCGACATTTTGTTCTATCAGGTTTAATAGACTGCCAGGCAGCAGATGCAGCTCGAAACTTTTGTATTATGTATGGGAAAGCGTATCATGCCAAAACACGTCAGAAAAGGTATTTTCAACATTAGCTGTCGTGTTGTAGTGGCATTTTTTTCTTCTTCAGACCTTGTTTGACAGCTTTAACTCAGAACAAGTTTTCTACATGCATGTATCAATAAACTATTGTCAGACTGTTATAGATAACATCAGAGAATTTGCATATATCGTTGGAGATTAATTTCTCTCTCATGTTCACTATTGTTTAAACAACACTAAAAGAAACCCTACGACAATTGTACACTGTATTACAAGAAATGAAATAAAACTACCCACGATAACCTTACGAAGAAAGACAGTTTTAAAAAAGCTGAGTGTCTGTACACAAGCGTGCCTCTATCGAACCGAATTAGGAAACTACTACTCACTTAGATTTTGATTGGGTCTGTGTTTAATTGATATGCTGTGTCATACTCGAGAGGTATGCAAATGCAGCATTTCATAAATAAAGTTATGTATTCCTAGAAACCCAAAATCTGCTTGTCAGCAACGGAAAGAGGCATTACCTGTTGTGCAGCATTGTAAGTTTTTCACCAAGCACTATGAGCCGAAAGTATTTGCTTGCGTTTTCCTTATCGATGTTTGATCTGACTGCTTGTAGCTCTTTCACAGAAGGGATAGAAACGTCACAGTCAGCGAGACTGGAATCACGAACCAGAACAGACTCTTTTCTAGAGGTCAGCATGTTACCACAGAGCTAGCGAAGACATATGCATATGGAATTCAATTTACGAGGCCAATAGTGACTAGAACTCGTAAATCGCTATTTAAAGGACAAGATTAGTTGCGATTTACACGTGCAATGACTATCCCGGGCTGAAAACCGTAAATTTACAATTTTTGTTACACCTCAAGCGATAACAACTCAGATTATTCAATGGAAATGACAGCACAAATCAAGTGAACTTTAAGGCTTAATTCCATGCACACCAGGAATTAACTCGTCTATCAAAGAGTTGCCAAACATTTCTTGCCATGTTGCCAAATCTCAGTTACAGTACCAGCAGGAAGAAGACGAACCGATGTGTTCCTACAGAGGGCTGGGAAGTGACCATACCTTGCATCTCAAATAAGCACTTGTGACGGCCTGGAATACATAATGTGCGTCTGATTCGCATTTCTGTAACTAGGTCTAGGGACTGGAGCGTAGTTACTAATAATACTCAGAACTGACTGTAAACTAAGCATCATAAATTAGTAATCTCATAGTTGTTTTTATATTTCTTTCGTAAGTGTACTCAAAACTAAGAAACTCATTCATGGACGTTTTCGTGGCTGGCCGATGGTCGAGCACATCAAACAAATAAACATAAATATATATGGCTGTGTGTGTGTGTGTGTGTGTGTGTGTGTGTGTGTCTGTGTGTGTGAGTGAGTGTGTGTGTGAGAAAGACAGAGATAAATATAAAAAAGTGTGAGAGAGAGTGTATATGATTGTTGTAAAGAAATTGCATGATGGCATGTAAAGAAATATTTCATTAAAATGACATGTTTCATATCATTACGAAATGTTGTATTCATGATCTGTGGAACAAATATTAATGTAATCTAATCATATTGCTGACTAGCCATGAACAGTCATGGTTTTCGAAATGTTCGTCAATATCAGTAACTAAATCTAAACTTGAAAATAAATGACCACAGTTTTTGTAATCAACCGCGACTCCTATCAAGACCCTTTAGTCTCTGTTAACTAACCGCGAAAGATGTCTGTTGTACCTCCATTCAGAAGTAACAAAGTGTGCATGCATTTAAAGATGAAGCGAATGATGTAAAGTTCTCTGACTGAAATACGAACCCAACACGTAATCGGATTGTTAACTAAGTAAAATCAAATGTTATGTATCGGTTTTTCGTACCAGCTGCTAGATGTTTGAATCTATAATAAGGATAGAAACTTTTGTGCCTGAGTAACAATCGAATCCCACACCAACCGTCCTTCTTTGTCATCCACGAATATAGCGTAAGTATCAATTGGTTACTCACCAACAGTAAGATGTGTGAGTGTTTGACCAGAAGTACCGACACCGTTTGCGAATGTTGGCACCGCATGAACAGACATTAAAAATGCATGTTAATGTTCACTAGCTGATTCAGATCCTCAAGAGAGGAGATACGAATTCAAATCACAGTTCAGCACCAAACTTTTCAACGTCTGTAGCTCAATGAGATACAAGTAAAATAAGAGCACTGTTCCTTTAAATGGCTATCGGTTCATCAAATAAAATACAATTTTCTAATGTAAGAATGCTTACTGGTGACAGTATTTCTGTTTACCATGACTTCCGCCTATGTCATTTCCCAACGCAAACCGGCTCTGCCCAGTTGGTAAAGAAGGAACGTGGTGTTTAATGCGGATTCTGAATTATAACGTCTTTCTCTTGAGGTTACCAGAGGTAAAGTAAATGCCAGAACCCACGCATTTCACCCATGATAGGTCGACCATTGTGGCCACATTTCCCAGCCACAGGAGTGTGCTGTAACGGATCATATGCATAGCTTACAAAATTAGTCAAGGTGGAAAAAAATGCGAGTCTGTTAAATGGTTGAGTAGAAGGAAGCTTCTGACGCAGAGATTATGCTACTCTCGTGTCAGCAGGATGTAAAGACTCTTCTAGGCATCATAGCCTCGATGTGAAGCCATTTTGAAATTTTCACTAAATCAGCAAATTTCTTAGTTCGAGTAAATCCACTGTGAAGTGTGAAGTTACCGGATAATTCGTTTATTACAGTCATTATTACTATCATTTTCTTCATACCGCTGTTGGAACACATGTGCTTGAACATCATTTAATGCCTTTTGGTCATTGTATAAGTAGTTGCCCAAGAACAGGTTCTTTCCCTGTCTACGGAATTCTTTTCATGTTAATATCAAACATCAGCAATTACTCGTAGATTACATTAATACTAAAGTAATTGATGAAGACGTCACTTGGTAACAAAAACGCGCTGTCTTTCTTCATTTACTTGAACCTAGAAGTGGCTGTCCGATACTGCCAAATGAAAAGTCAAGGAATCTTCCTGCCTTCCGATATACGTCGCTGTCAGTTCTTCCACATGATTTGATCGACGTGACCTGTTCGAAGTTTTGTATGACAGAGATTGTTTCAGAAAATCAATTGTTTTCCTTTGCAATAAACAGTAAGATTTTCATTCTAAGCTATCCAAGTTCAAAATTTTCGCAATATTAGTGCAAATGTAATATGCGCTTCTGTAATGTGGGAAAGTATTTCACAGTTGCAAGACCCACATCCGACCCATTGACCTTACACTTAGTCGCTGACCCTAAATTCTAGCTCAGAGTGACACCAGTTAAAGTAACCTAATGTAGCGAAGACTGTTTGCCAGTGCTCTTTCTCACCGGATTATACGCAATTAACCCATTGGACTCCATAAGTACACTGTAACAGTAATTTCTGTGTGTATGCAATGCATACGGATTGTAGAATTTAGTTCTCTTTCCACTTCTGTATACAATATGCCCGATCTAAACGGGCGTTTATCATTACAGACCCTGGGCAGTGCGACATCATACTGACAACAGTAATGTGCTTCTACTGACAACCTCACTGTTAGTTTTACCTGATTTTGTAATAATTTGAATAAAGCAACATGACCTTCCAGTGTTCGTTTTTTCTCATTAGACACACAATGGCAATAAAGATTGAGGCATCAAAGAGAGATCATTTATGTTGTTTAATTTTTCTCCTTTTCCGCTTATGCCAACTTGAAGGCACTATATTCAATTTAGTTCTCTTTACTTAGGTGCAACTTTCTTATGCAACAACGTTCACAGATATCTCAAATAGGAAAAGCTCTTAATCCAGGTACAAAGGTTGTAAAACAAAGAGTTTGTGTCAGGATGATCTTTTCGTCTGATAGCACTGCGTAAGTATTTTGTCAGAGGTATCACAAGTTGTGTTCCTGTAGCTGTGGAAATATTTGGTTGAAAACGAGTTTATCACCATTGGATATAGTACTACTAAATATTCAAAATGATTATCAATCTAAGACTGAGTTCATTCACAATCTGTGGCGTATTTATAACATTGAAGCTAGACTGTGTATCCTTGTCTTCTTTGAGTGGGCATTCGAAGGCATTTAGACACATGTATACAAAACTATGAATACTTCTAACGCTATAGTTAACGTTGCTCTCATAAACTAATTTGTTTTTTTTTTTAATTCATCCTGTTCTTCAGCGTGCAATATGTGTTGTAGATACAGTCTTAGACAAAAAAATTGACCGCCGAGTCGTTCATGTAAGGTGGGCAATACAGTCGTGCTCCCCTCAGAATTCTATGTCCGGCAATATGCTCGATCTGGCAACATTGTAGACTACGGCACTTCCCGGAGGATGTCCTGACTGCAGTCTGAGTACATCAGTCTTGACTATGACCGTAGTCTTGAGGTAAAACACGAGACTTGCTAATACGACATCTGGCAACTGAAAGCACACGTCAACGAAACTTTTATCGCCCCTTTCCTCTCGTTGCTGAAGCTATGAGTGTAATTCAAGCGAATCTACAATATATTTCGCTTTCTGTCACATTGGTAGTAACAGTTTGGTTCAACACTATTTTAGCGTGAGATTTCTTGGCCGGCCATCTGCCTCTGAACACTGCATCCGTCTGAGTTCTCTGGGACCTGTTTGCTGCCTACCTGCAGGGGCTAAGGCACTGCGCTGCCGCGCCTTATGCCAACAATACCTGCTCCACTCCTCACTCTGGAAGGTGTAACATGCTTTAATGTTGTAGAGTGGTGCCCCATAAAATCTGTCTACGATTTGTGTTTCACACTCGATAGCAATGAAGGCACAAAACCGTTTTCATTTGATGAGTACTTTATTACACTAGTATGCAATACATCAATGTGGCACAGAATTAATTTCATTATTGCTGATACAGTGTACTATAATTCAAGCGTCACATCCTGTTTTTTTTTCCTTTCACAGGAGATTCTTAAAATAATTTATTTTTGTCATGGATTCATATGGTGTTACTCAAGGCACAGAGTGTAGATGCAGTGTAATGTGTTTGGTTTCTTTCTTTGGTTCCCTATGGTAAATGGATGCAAAACATTGTGTCAATACTATTCAGAACCTGCTCTATAGCTACTCAGGCAAATTGCTTGTTTTGAGGTCCATACATTAATTAATGGAGAAGTGAACGCTGTTCAAAACTGATATTTAAACTATTCAAATGGATTTAAGGCGAGAAAATTGCTCATATTTGAAGCTACCCAGAGAAAAAAATAAGTTGCTAGAGCCAATGTTACCAAATGTCTGCAGAGAATTTCTAATTGATACTTTGTAAATTTAGCATAGAGGTCCTATAGTAATCAATAGGTTCATTTCCTTCATACTTATCACGCTGGCATGTGAGTCTTAAGTGAAAACAATATTGAAATTGGTATCGTTGATGGTCGATTCAAATTTCTTCAGAGACGCTTGAATTGTGAAGCAGCTTGGCAGCCAGAAAGCCGAGATCTATGACCATTAACACAACTTGCTGTGTCGAGCTACCAAGAGGACTTGATGTGTAAAGGTTTTCTTCCGATTTCGTTACAGAATTTTTCTGGAAATTCGCAGCTCCATAAAATAAATCAGAAAAAAGCTCGCACACCCTGATGCCTGCTACAGTTAGAACTGAGGACTCATTTAGCCGTTGCGACACGAGATATGGGACGGGGCACGGGGCTACGGACACACTGCTGCCAGTACGCCATTCTCATCATGGTGTTGGTCGCTCAGCCTCATAACGCATCGTGAACGATAATAGAAGTAGGCACTTACATGAAGAATAGCATTTCTTTAGCCAAAAAATTGAATTTTCTGTCTCATTGTCTAGGGGTTATACAGCACGAGTCATTCAATTGGAAAGGGAATATCAAGTGAATTTAGCGAGTCAGTTCAGTACCATACATGGAAGTGATTTCACTGTCATAGTGTTGCCAAATATTTGTGACGATATTGCCAACTCTCAGTTGTGCTAGGAACAGCTCTGTAATGGTATGCGAGGAGAATCCCGTCCTCGTGTCAAAGGAGGATACGGAGAGGAGGCACATGGTTAATGGTTAATAGGCAGCGTTTTCTCCTACCAGTTGTGTCAATCATTCAGGTGTATAAAATTCCATCACGATTACAAAAAAAAAAAAAAAAAAAAATGCCTCTGAGCACTATGGGACTTAACTTCTGAGATCATCAGTCCCCTAGAACTTAGAACTACTTAAACCTAAGTAACCTAAGGACATCACACACATCCATGCCCGAGACAGGATTCGAACCTGCTACCGTAGCGGTCGCGCGACATCACGATTACAGTTTCCAACGAAATATATACGAATAAAACACTTACCCTGTTACTTTGTGATAGAAGATTATTTCAGTACAATAAAACGTCTTTGGAAATCAACTTTGCCCGCCTATCACGAAAAGTAAGATAATAAACACTTTTCACCTCGATATCGGTTGCATCTATGTGTTGTCTTGTGATCAGACAAGTAGAATTTCATGAATTGCACGAGAATGTAGAAAAATGTTGGAGCGAATGGAAGCTGTAAGAAACACAGTTGTCTAATTATTCTGTGCCACGTAATAATCAATACATCTGATAATTCAGAAGAGAAGAAACTTAAAATTATGCCCATTAAGACAGAAACTAAAGTGCAGATGCGGGCACTGTGCAGATCTGCGCTTTTTCATCTTCAGATCTATACAAATAATGTATACTAACCAGCGTATTCATTGCTTTCGTAATGTTTCCGTCTTGTTTAGTTTTCTATTGATGAACTGGATTCACACTCATGAGTCTGACTGTTTCTTTGTATTCTTCCATCTACTATCTTTGTGTGTTATTGCTCTGTGTTCAAAAAGCAAAACGTTATGCCTGCTCCCATCAGCTATTAGAACGAGATCACAAGAAGGCTAACGTAGTATAATCGAAATACATTGAGACGCCAATTTTCTGTCGTCATGGTGTTAAGCCTGCATCACCGGCATCCCATTGTTGTCTTCTCTTACTGAGATTTTCATTTTACCCTAAACACAAGACGCCGAGATAAATGTGTATATTCTCCGTGACGAAACATCCGTGCATCGGCAACAGCGAGGGATAGGAAAGTTGTTGACGTAACGAATAACAATAACAAAGGTAGTAGCAACAAATCCGTAATGAAGGATGGTTACTGCATTACAGACAATTTTTAACGATTAACAAAATAACCAAGAAAGGCTGAGTGTTTAATTGGAGCACTGCATAGGTGTTCTTACCGCTTTGTTACTGAATTCTGTTCTGGTAGTTTGCACAGGGAAAAGAAAGAACCCTGTAGCCATACATATCGCTAGTACAACGAGATATTACCTATAAACTATCCTTGCTTTATATCACGAGACGAACATGGCGTCACCGAACTGATATTTGCAATACATTTCTGTTTTCTCTCCCTGTCTCTCATTCTCTTTTTCTTGTAATTTTTTGAGGAAAGCATCAAGAAGCGCGACTAGAGAGTAAGAAGGCATATAATCTATTTACAGTTATTTCCATTGGGTTATATAATGCAAAAATGCACCTTTTAAGTGTATTATTGCGTAATTACAATTATTGATAGTCTATTCGTGAGCTTGTGCGCGTTCAGTGGGGTGAAACTTGTCACAGACACAAGCAAAAGACAATTGTTTCTTGCACCATGCCCAACACACGAACGAAGTCTCGCTGAACTGACGTATTGTCTGATATGTTTCTCGGAGAACATATCCGATTCATGTTGCTAAATACAGCTCTATCAGATATCAATGTGGATGCGTACTAAGTGTATAAAAGTATACCTTGAAATACACAGAAAGGCACAAAGGGGTATTCGACTGAAACATAGCCATGAGCAAGAGAGCAACTGGGGTCGACAGCATCGTCGTCTACCACCTTGACAACTCGAACGGTGAGAGTGCTCGGCCGGTTACTTACATTTACTGGTAACAAAGCTACAGCATGAAAACACAGAAATGTTAATAACCTGAAGATCATTAACTTTGGAACCCATAGTAAAGTAAAGCAGTCATCAGTTAGAAGATTGGTTTGAACAGCACAGTGCTTTAATAGGCACAGTCCTGTTGGAGGTGGTATGACGTTGCTTTCCTCCAACCTTTGAGCTGACTTGGCTAGACAGTTAATAGGGGAACCTACAGATTCACGTGGCTTTCGAACCACAGTGAAACTCGGCATTTTTCACATCAACAAACACTGCCCGGGGGAAAATTGCAAAATGGGAGATAAAATACGTGGGCCTGACCAGGGATTGAAGCCGAGACCTTCGTACTGGTAGCTAGCTATTTATCATTTGCCGCCATGTAGCTACTACTGTGGCTTCTGCTTGGCATTAAAATTAAGGATCTCTTGTTTGTGCCTGCGTTGGCATTTGCGCGTCCCTGCACCAAACTAAAGGGAACTGAATTGAATATAGTGCCTTCAAGTTTGCATAAACAGAAAAGGAGAAAAATTAAACAACATAAATGGTCCCTCTTTGGTGCCTCAATCTTCATTGCCATTGTGCGTCTAATGAGAAAAAACGTTCACTGGATGGTCATGTTGCTTTATTCAAATGATTACAAAATCAGGAAAAACTAACAATGAGGTTGTCAGTAGAAGCACATTACTGTTGTCGGTATGATGTCGCACTGCCCAGGGTCAGTAATGATAAACTCCCGTTTAGATCGGGCATATTGTATACAGAAGTGGAAAGAGAACTAAATTCTACAATCCGTATGCATTGCATACACACAGAAATTACTGTTACAGTGTACTTATGGAGTCCAATGCGTTAATTGCGTATTTTCCGGTGAGAAAGAGCACTGGCAAACAGTCTTCGCTACATTAGGTTACTTTAACTGGTGTCAGCGACTAAGTCTGGGTCGGATGTGGGTCTTACAACTGTGAAATACTTTCCCACATTACAGAATCGCATATTACATTTGCAATTTTGAACTTGGATAGCTTAGAATGAAAATCTTACTGTTTATTGCAAAGGAAAACAATTGATTTTCTGAAACATTCTCTGTCATACAAAACTTGAAACAGGTCACGTCGATCAAATCATATGGAAGAACTGACAGCGACGTATATCGGAAGGCAGTAAGATCCCTTGGCTTATGGTTGGGCAGTATTCGACAGCCACTTCTAGGTTCAAGTAAATGTAGAAAGACAGCGCGTTTTTGTTACCAAGTGACATCTTCATCAATTACTTTAGTTTTAATGTAATCTACTAGAAATTTCTGATGTTTGATATTAACATGAAAAGAATTCCGTAGACAGGGAAAGAACCTGTTCTTGGGCAACTACTTATACAATGACCAAAAGGCATTAAATGATGTTCAAGCACATGTGTTCCAAAAGCGGTATGAAGAAAATGATAGTAATAATGACTGTAATAAACGAATTATCCGGTAACTTCACACTTCACAGTGTATTTACTCGAAATAAGAAATTTACTGAATTAGTGAAAATTTCAAAATGGCTTCACATCGAGGCTATGATGCCTAGAAGAGTCTTTACATCCTGCTGATACGAGAGTAGCATAATCTCTGCGTCAGAAGCTTGCTTCTACTCAAGCATTTAATAGACTCGCATTTTTTCCACCGTGACTAATTTTGTAAGCTATGCATATGATCCGTTACAGCACACTCCTGTGGCTGGGAAAAGTGGCCACAATGGTCGAACTATCACGGGTGCAATGCGTGGGTTCTGGCATTTACTTTACCTCTGGTAACATCAAGAGAAAGACGTTATAATTCAGAATCCGCATTAAACACCACGTTCCTTCTTTACCAACTGGGCAGAGCCGGTTTGCGTTGGGAAATGACATAGGCGGAAGTCATGGTAAACAGAAACACTGTCGCCAGTAAGCTTTCTTACATTGGAAAATTGGATTTTATTTGATGAACCGATAGCCATTTAAAGGAACAGTGCTCTTATTTCACTTGTACTTAATTGAACTACAGACTCTGAAATGTTTGTTTGTGAACTGTGATATGAATTCGTATCTCCTCTCTTGAGGATCTGAATCAGCTAGTGAACATTAACATGCATTTTTAATGTCTGTTCATGTGGCGCCAACATTCGCAATAGGTGTCGTTATTTCTGGTCAAACACTCACACATCTTACTGTTGGTGAGTAACCAATTGATACATAAGCTATATTCGTGGATGATAAAGAAGGACGGTTGGTGTGGGATTCGATTGTTGCTCAGGCACAAAAGTTTCTATCCTTATTATAGATTCAAACACCTAGCAGCTGGTACGAAAAACCGATACATAACATTTGATTTTACTTAGTTAACAATCCGATTACGTGTTGGGTTCGTATTTCAGTCACAGAACTTCACATCATTCGCTTCATCTTTAAATGCATGCACACTTTATTACTTCTGAATGGAGGTATATCAGACATCTTTCGTGGTTAGTTAACAGAGACTAAAGTGTCTTGATAGGAGTCGCGGTTGATTACAAAAACTGAGGTCATTTATTTTCAAGTTTAGATTTGGTTACTGATATTGACGAACATTTCGAAAACCATGACTGTTCATGGCTAGTCAACAATATGATTAGATTAGATTAATATTTGTTCCACAGATCATGAATACAACATTTCGTAATGATGTGAAACGTGTCATTTTAATGAAATATTTCTTTACATGCCATCACGCAATTTCTTTACAACAATTATATACACCCTCTCTCACTCTTTTTTATATTTATCTCTGTCTTTCTCACACACACACACACACACACACACACACACACACACACACACACGCGCGCGCGCGCGCGCACACACACACACACACAGCCATATATTTTTATGTTTATTTGTTTGTTGTGCTCGACTATCGGCCAGCCACGAAAACGTCCATGAATGAGTTTCTTAGTTTTGAGTACACTTACGAAAGAAATAAAAAACAACTATGAGATTACTAATTTATGATGCTTAGTTTACAGTCAGTTCTGAGTATTATTAGTAACTACGCTCCAGTCCCTAGACCTAGTTACAGAAATGCGAATCAGACGCACATTATGTATTCCAGGCCGTCACAGGTGCTTATTTGAGATGCAAGCTATGGTCACTTCCCAGCCCTCTGTAGGAACACATCGGTTCGTCTTCTTCCTGCTGGTACTGTAACTGAGATTTGGCAACAAGGCAAGATATGTTTGGCAACTCTGTGATAGACGAGTTACTTCCTGGTGTGCATGGAATTAAGCCTTAAAGTTCACTTGATTTGTGCTGTCATTTCCATTGAATAATCTGAGTTGTTATCGCTTGAGGTGTAACAAAAATTGTAAATTTACGGTTTTCAGCCCAGGATGGTCATTGCACATGTAAATCGCAACTAATCTTGTCCTTTAAATAGCGATTTACGAGTTCTAGTCACTATTGGCCTCGTAAATTGAATTCCATATGCATATGTCTTCGCTAGCTCTGTGGTAACATGCTGACCTCTAGAAAAGAGTCTGTTCTGGTTCGTGATTCCAGTCTCGCTGACTGGGACGTTTCTATCCCTTCTGTGAAAGAGCTACAAGCAGTCAGATCAAACATCGATAAGGAAAACGCAAGCAAATACTTTCGGCTCATAGTGCAATGGTGAAAAACTTACAATGCTGCACAACAGGTAATGCCTCTTTCCGTTGCTGACAAGCAGATTTTGGGTTTCTAGGAATACATAACTTTATTTATGAAATGCTACATTTGCATACCTCTTGAGTATGACACAGCATATCAATTAAACACAGACCCAATCGAAACCTAAGTGAGTAGTATTTTCCTAATTCGGTTTGACAGAGGCACGCTTGTGTACAGACACTCAGCTTTTTTAAAACTGTCTTTCGTCGTAAGGTTATCGTGGGTAGTTTTATTTCATTTCTTGTAATACAGTGTACAATTGTCGTAGGGTTTCTTTTAGTGTTGTTTAAGCAATAGTAAACATGAGAGAGTAATTAATCTCCAACGATATATGCAAATTCTGTGATGTTATCTATAACAGTCTGACAATAGTTTATTGATACATGCATGTAGAAAACTTGTTCTGAGTTAAAGCTGTCAAACAAGGTTTGAAGAAGAAAAAAATGACACTACCACACGACTGCTAATGCAGAAAATACTTTTCTGACGTATTTTGGCACGATGCGCTCTCCCCATACATAATACAAAAGTTTCGAGCTGCATCTGCTGCCTGGCAGTCCATTAAACCAGAAAGAACAAAATGTCGCTGTATTTAGTCCTTTTTCCACGTGCGACTTTTTGGGTTGAGAAGTGAAGGGAATTATGTTCAAAGTTCCATTAGATTTATAGCTTCAGCAGAAAGAACAATTGCGTTTTAAAACTGTAGCAGTGAACGTATTTGACTCGCGATGATTTGTCTAGAGTGCATTACACTTACCGTTACACTACCAGCTGAGTCATAGCTACAGCACCTCCAGAAGTATACAACAATTCCTCTAGAACTTCCGCATTCCACAGTGTTGTGAGATAATGTATATGGCCGGATGTAGACTTCTGAGAGACAGACAGTTACAGCTTTTCTTTTACACTGCACGACGTTTTTAACAAATAGATAGCGCAATAGAGTAGCTCAAATGGAAAGGAACACTTCCTATTTAAATTTCTGCATCCTATACTGTTGGCAGTTCTGTGTGGGTGGCAGTTAAGTGATTTTATTTCGGTGATTACAAACCACTACTGGGAGCCTGTGTGTCAGAATGCTCATCCAGTGTGGCGCAACAGCGTTACAATAGAAAAATGAGCTACAGCGAAGAGGATTTCGTGGTCTGTTGGCTTGCTGATACATTCGTATACTCATGGTTGGGGTTCGATTCCTACTTCTGCCAATGATTTTTGATAGGGAGAGACAGGTTCCACTTTCTTCTGGCTACGCCAATTGAAGAAGGTATAATGGCATGGTGGTCTGAAAATCATAGTAAACGCGATATTCTTTCTCTACCAAGTAGACATTAGGTTGAACCACAATAAAGTCTGGAGTGGCGACATGAAGAAACTTCATCACCTGTAACCTTTCTTATACTAGTTATTTATTTCTAGTGACGCAACAAACGCTATGTAGGGGCACAGGACACTTATTCCATCTTTCATTTGAGATTCTGTATGTCGATAAAATTGGTTCTGAACTCGGAATGCAACTCAGACCGCCCTTAACGCGGAATTTGATGCCTTCGTGACAATACAGCTCGACTACAATTTGTAGTTTGTTCAAAACTGCAGATTCCTCAACATCTCCACATATTGCGCGTGAATGGATTCGAATCCTGGCCTGGCACTAAAGTTTTCATTATGTATTATCAAGCTCTAGCATGAGAACATTTATCTATTGGAGGATAAAAATTTTGATTTTAAATCCATTTTCACTCGTTGTCAACACTAACGATATCTGACGTTTTTGACTCCCAGTGAGACACAGAACTATTTGCGAGATCACTGTAAGTTCAAGAATGTTACTCCGAGCTGCTGGTGGAGAAAATTGTGCAGCTGACGTCTCTTTTTGTGTAGTCAGTAACGATATGTGTGGGGTTCTTCTACCAGGCAGCACTGAACTCCTCGTCATATTATTTCTAGTTCAAACAAGCTCACATGTCACTTCTGGTGCAACAGACCCATATTTAACGTTTGTTTTCTCTAGAATGTAACATCGATCGGTGCCGGGTTGGAGCCCTTGGAAGGAAAAAATTAATGTTTCGTCTCGTCATTTCAGTTGAAACATCTTGCTACTGCCGAGAAAATCCGATATGTCACAATTGATTGTGCTTCGATAACAATCCGATTGGGTACTGGGTTCGGATCCCTGTCCCACACAAGGCTTTACCTCACGAAATTTCAAGTAAGTTACTTCTGAAGAAGCAATAATTAACGACTCTCGTAGTTCGTTAACAGGGACAACAGATGCTGGGTAGGAATTCGCGTCCGTTAAAAATGTATACGTTATGTAATTTATAGTTGATGTTTCCTAACTGATACTGTCTAAAATCGAGGTGTATCACTCTCTGTATGCCTAGTCAGGAATGACTGTTAGTTTCCGTCAGTCACTAAATCTTTGCTTGGTCTGCATGACCTGGGTTTGAATCCATATGCAGAACGAGACGGTTCGTCGTTTCATTTGAAGTTCATACTTATTCTCAACTAGCAGCTCGTGAAAAACTTAAATTTTTAATGTCATTTTGTGTTAAATAATAAATACGGTGTGTTACTTTGAAGAGGGAATCATGAACACGACAAAACTACTACGTGCATTACCTACCTGACGTAATAATGTGAGTGATAACATTTCAGGTATGTCATTTATTGTTGGAGGAGCGATTGGAAGACCTGCTAGACAGCTGCGTTATGAGGGTTGTATGCGAATCAGGCGAAATGCATTTCAGGTCGTTCGGATACTTTTGAGCACGACTGTACCCCTTGTTTTTCTCCGTGGCACTATCACAGTACAGACCTACATTGATGTTTTAAGCGCCTTCTTGCTTCCCACTGTTGAAGATCAATTCGGGGATGGCGATTTCATCTTTCGACACGATCGAGCACTTGCTCATAACGCACGGCCTGTGGGAGAGTTGTTACATGACAATAACATCCCTATAATGGACTGGCCTGCACAGAGTCCTGACCTGAATCTTATATAACACCTTTGGGATGTTTTGGAACTCTGACTTCATGCCAGACCTTCCGCCTCTACTGTTCAATCAGAGGAAGGAATGATGGAAATAAAAGAATGGCTCAGGTGTGGAACTAAAATTCAAGACGAAAGGATATCAAAGATACGACGCGCTGATGACATTGCTATCCTGAGTGAAAGTGAAGAAGAATTACATGATTTGCTGAACGGAATGAACAGTTTAATGAGTACAGAGTATGGATTGAGAGTAAATTGAAGAAAGACGAGGGTACTGAAAGTAGCAGGAATGAGAACAGCGAGGAACTCAACATCAGGGTTGAGGGTCACAAAGTAGATGAAGTTAAGGAACTTTTCTAACTAGGCAGTAAAATAAGTAATATGGACGGATCAAGGAGGATATGAAAAGCAGACTAGCGATGGCAAAGAGGGCATTCCTGGCCAAGAGAAGTCTACTGATGTCAAATATCGGCCGTAACTTGAGGAAGAAATTTCTGAGAATGTATGTCCGGAGTACAGCATTCTATGGTAGTAAAACATGGACTGTGGGACAACTGGAACAGAAGAGAATCGAAGCATTTGAGATGTGGTGCCGCAGAGGAATGTTGAAAAGTTGGTTGACTAATAAGGTAAGGAATGAGTAGGTTCTACGCAGAATCGGAGAGGAGAGGAATATGTAAAAAAGAAAACTGATAAGGGACTGGATGATAGGACTTCTGTTAAGACATCAGGGAATAATCTCCATGCTACTAGGGGGAGCTGTAACGGGCAAAAACTGTAGAGGATGGCACTGATTGGAACACATGCAGCAAATAATTGGGGACGTAGGTTACAACTGCTACTCTGAGATGTAGACGTTGGCACAAGAGAGGAATTCGTGGCGGGGCGCATCAAACCAGTCATACGACTGATGACACGTAACCCTTGACGCTAAGCGGTGTTATAGAAGCTGTTGGGTAACACTGATACCCGAATAGGTACAACGAATAATTGAAGACTTCGAGTGTAATTTTTAAAAAGGGTAAACCGCCATTTGACTGTGTATTGTTCTTTCGTACCATTCAGATTTCGGCTTTTATGCCATTATCAGGTACAATGCCAAAGGTTTTTTAGATCATTCTTATGTCGTATTTGTCCTACAGTCACATCTTAAAGACATGTGTTGTTCTTTTTTACCTGCTTCACGGTACCTAGACAAATATGACATAAAAGTGGCCTAACAGCCTTTCACATTGTCGAAATCTGGAAATCACGAAAGGTTAATGTAATAAAACACACTCACACGGCATGACTGTGGCTCAACGCCATCGAAAACTTTTCACGATGAGTGTAAGTACACTACTAGCCATTAAAATTGCTACACCACGAAGATGACGTGCTACAGAGGCGAAATTTAACCGACAGGAAGAAGATGCTGTGATACGCAAATGATTAGATTTTCAGAGCAGTCACACAAGGTTGACGCCGGTGGCGACACCCACAACGTGCTGACATAAGGAAAGTTTCCAACCGATTTCTCATACACAAACAGCAGTCGACCGGCGTTGTCTGGTGAAACTTTGTTGTGATGCCTCGTGTAAGGAGGAGAAATGCGTTCCATCAAGTTTCCGACTTTGATAAAGGTCGGATTGTAGCCTATCGCGATTGCGGTTTATCGTATCGCGACATTGCTGCTCGCGTTGGTCGGGATCCAGTGACTGTTAGCAGAATATGGAATCGGTGGGTTCAGAAGGGTAATACGGAACGTCGTGCTGGATCCCAACAGCCTCGTATCACTATCAGTCGAGATGACAGGCATCTTATCCGCATGGCTATAACGGATCGTCCAGCCACGTCTCGATCGCTGAGTCAACAGATGGGGACGAAAAAAAATGGCTCTGAGCACTATGGGACTCAACATCTTAGGTCATAAGTCCCCTAGAACTTAGAACTACTTAAACCTAACTAACTTAAGGACATCACACACACCCATGCCCGAGGCAGGATTCGAACCTGCGACCGTAGCAGTCCCGCCGTTACGGACTGCAGCGCCAGAACCGCTAGACCACCGCGGCCGGCCAGATGGGGACGTTTGCACGAACAGTTCGACGACGTTTGCAGCTCGGAGACCATGGCTGCGGTTACCCTTGACGCTGCATCACAGACGGGAGTGCCAGCGATGGTGTACTCAACGACAAACCTGGGTGCACGAAGGGCAAAACGTCATTTTTTCGGATGAATCCAGGTTCTGTTTACAGCATCATGATGGTCGCATCCGTATTTGGTGACATCGCGGTGAACGCACATTGGAAGCGTGTATTCGTCATCGCCATACTGGCGTATCACCTGGCGTGATGGTATGGGTGATCCCTGCGAAACCCTACATTTCAGCAGGATAGTGCACGACCGCATGTCACAGGTCCTGTACGGGCCTTTCTGGATACAGAAAATGTTTGACTGCTGCCCTGGCCAGCACATTCTCCAGATATCTCACCAATTGAAAACGTCTGGTCAATGGTAACCGAGCAACTGGCTCATCGAAATACGCCAGTCACTACTCTTAATGAAGTGTGGTATCGTGTTGAAGCTGCATGGACAGCTGTACCTGTACACGACATCCAAGCTCTGTTTGACTCAATGCCCAGGCGTATCAAGGCCGTTATTACGGCCAGAGGTGGTTGTTCTGGGTACTGATTTCTCAGGATCTATGCACCCAAATTGCGTGAAAATGTAATCACATGTCAGTTCTAGTATAATATGTTTCTCCAACGAATACCCATTTATTGTCTGCATTTCTTCTTGGTGTAGCAATATAAACGGCCAGTAGTGTACTACCCACAGATGATGTTGGAAGTTGTGATCGTGCACATCAAATCGGTAGAAATGTTAATGAGCCGAAAACCAAGTGTATCTCATAGTTAGGTTTCCTCTCCAGAGGGGTGATTTGTCACGTTTCCGTGTTTAGCAGTTGGTAGTGATGATCCTGAAATGGGTGTCTAGTCATTCTTTCGATTCGAACCTCTGTCTGGTGAAGACGCTGTTGCCCTCTGTCCTCTGCATGGCGATGCATTGCGGAGATATGGGTTCACTTGTTTCGCCCAAGAGCTCTTCTGCCAAGGCTATTTCCAATTCACCCGAGCAGGGGAGCAAGCAATCATCGTAAAGTTTCAAGTTCACTTTTGGTTCAAATGGTTCAAATGGCTCTGAACACTATGGGACTTAACTTCTGAGATCATCAGTCCCTAGAACTTAGAACTACTTAAACCTAACTAACCTAAGGACATCACACACATCCATGCCCGAGGCAGGATTCGAACGTGCGACCGTAGCGGTCACGCGGTTCCAAACTGAAGCGCTTAGAACCGCACGGCCACACCGGCCGGCTTCACTTTTGGTATCCACGGAAAGTAATGTGAGCTTTCATTGTCTTGTCATATTTCACATTTGTACGCTGAACATTTTTCAAACAAGAGATTTCGGTAGTGGATATGGTACGGCACAGAGCTCCAGAGTAAGAGCACTGTGATCTTTGATAGCTTGCCGTCGCAGGGACTATTTGTAAGCTAAGCTAGCGGAAGAGTCGAATGTTGGCTATGCAGCTGCGCAGATAGAAACCGCTTGCAGAGCGTAGAGGTAAAGATACAAAGAACAATGAATTCTGTATTATGATTTTGTTTAATAGTAATTTTGGAAGTGAAGATGTACAGGTATCGCTGTTGCTGCATTGCTTGCTTACGCATAAATGTGATGTGTTTGAAAAACGAAAGGTTTTAATGGAATTATTTTTCTGTTTAGTTTGCGTTAGTTAGTTTCATTGCTCAGACGAGAATAAGAAAAGTTTTCTATTCACATGACTTGCAATCTGAAGTCAGAGATTTTCCACTCCTTTACCAGTTTCAGAAATTAATTACTTGGCAGAGACATATTTGTTACAAAATACAATTTTTTGTAAAGATGATGATAATGAGTTTCAGTTTTTTCAATACAGCTTTTAAAGGTCAATTTCCATTTAATCATTTACTACCTTGAAAGTCCATCCCTGTCCTCTCTTTGAAAGAATTTCATCTTTCTGTGTCGCCGCATTGCAGAAGTTCACAGTAAGATTGTAAATCATACGAAATTTGTTAGGGCCAGTTTGCATTATAGTCAGAAGATAGTGAAATCATTTACAATTAACTTTAATTTTCAAAATTCACAAACAGGTCAGTTAAAGCAAAGAACATTTCACATGTCATTTCATATGCAGAAAGTCCATCTAACAGTGCAGTGTGACATTTGCGTGTGTACCATTAAATGTTTAGAAATTTGGTAATCAATTTTAAGTACGTAAATTTACAGGGCATTTTATACAAGAAGTCCGGTGGTTAACCCTTTCAAAATGAGATTTGTAATTTTATGTAGCATTTTCATTCTGTTAGCTTGGGTGTTGGAGCTGCAAATCACGCGTCGCTTGAGGCAGGAAACGAATGTGTGTACTGGCGCTCTGGCCTCAGCCTTTCACGCTGCGAGAATAGGAGTGGCCGTTTCTTCAGCAGGGTTCGAGCAGGCATACTGCAAGAGTCGTTTGCCAGTTATCGGGAGCCCCACAATTGACATAGGATGGAACCTCTTAGGGAAATAGTATGCAGGACTGGAAAGAAATGCTGTGTTCCGTAGGTATGTCTGCCGGGGGACCTCGTACGAGATGTTGACGAGGCCGTGCCTGAGGCTGCTGAGAATGCTGAATTCATTAATCTGCAAGTTATGCCTCATGTAGTCGCCAATGGCACCTGTCGACTGGCATCTGAGGCCACCCTCAGATCGTACATCCCTTTCGCAGGACGGAAGCAGAGCTCACAGTTTGTAGTACTGTAGCCAGAATTGATCAAGGTTATTTTGTTTGGAGTCAAGTGGTGGGCGGGGGAGGGGGGTTGGGGGGGGTGGGGGCTCAGCCGAAAACTCCGTCATTTCTCTGACGGCCTTTGATGTAAATTTCTGGACCTGCTTCATGGGGTGGTTAAATGTAGGATTCCTCTGCTAGGCCAGGGGTGCACTACATATTGGAAGTGACCACAGAATATTAATGCAAAGCACATGTCTCTTTTTTTAGGTTAAGCGGTCGATAAGCGGTTTTAAAGACATTTGAAACGCGAAAATTTAATCAGTAAATTGCTGAAGCATTCCTGGCAAGAAATCTCAATATACCGCCCCCCAAAGAATTTGTCGCGATCAACCCACACTCAGAAACGGGAGCGAGATGAAACTTGAAGTAGAGAGCTCCAAATTTTAACAAGGCATAGTATATATATCGAAAAGGCATGTTAGACGCCATGGGAGAGAGTGTGCTCGTTGCACTCGATGGAAATGTAGTGTCTGTCGAGTTCACGAGGAAGCAGATAACCGACCTAAGTGAACTTAAGCTAACCCTCGGATGTTTTTTACCGGCCACTCAATTCCGCATTAACAGCTAAAGAATCATTCAAAGAAAGCTCAGTAGTGCAGCAGCACTCCAGTATTAACGTACCGAGTGCAGACAGTCTGAATCGTCTGTGAATTTACTGCAGGTGGTACGAACAAATACTGTGAACACCTTGAACCGTGCGCGACTACTGTTCGTGCCGTTTATTACTTGACATCTTGTCTTTGCGGTACCGCCATCACAATTATTATTCGATTTACTGGCGTCACTAAGTTGCTGGCCTGCTTGCCCGTGATTGGTAGCAGCAGCGCTACCGATACGAGCACTGTCGTACTATCTATGGAGCGACATCTAGTATTTCCAGGTCGTGGTGTTCGGGGAGTTCAGTCGGGACGCAGCGCCAGTGAGGTCCGGACAGCCAGTACTCGCCGACCGCTGGCGACACACATGCACTGTCCGACGGAAGGGGACTGGAGCGGGACGACCGTTGGTTGGTCGTTCGGTCGGTCGTCTCCTGTGTGTAGCTTTTGTGATTTGCACTGAGCAGTTATCAATGCTGTCTGCGTACTGGAGTAGGCAGTCGGTCGGTTGGGACAGAGCAGCGAGTGTGTGTTTCCTCGCCGTGGTGATGCTGTCCGGCATGGCGTGTAGTTCGACAGCCTTGGTGGTGTTAGTTTATATTTTTGAGTGGTTATTGTGCCTTGGCTGTATTTAAACGCCAATTTTGAATACTTAGTGCTACTGGTATCTTCGTCCTCGCTGATGTTTTCCGTGGTCGTGCCGTTGGTCGGCGGAAGGGAATTGATCAGGTTGTTGGTCGGTCCTTCAGACGTCCCTGGGTCGGGTTGCCATGTGATTCCTTAATCTTATTCTTGGCTGGCTGTCTCAGCTAAGCGTACGTTACAGTTACCTTCGAACACTTTTGAGCAGACTGTTCTTTTTATTTTTAGATTGTGATTTTCATTTATCACAAGTACTATCCGAGGCCTTCAGCGACCTATTAATTTGGTTTGTTTTAATTGTAAAATAAGGCCTTCAGCCGACTTAAATGAAGGTTTCTAGTTTGAATTGTTTCAAACTTATTTTAAAAAGGGAGACTTTGTTCTATTTCAAACCTTTGTTATTCAGACCTTAAGCCTTGAGTTGTTCTCTTTTCAGTATGTGCCTTCATCCGAGTATTTACGTAATTTCTTTTTTAAGTAAGGCCGTAAGCCACGTGTATTCCTTAAAGTAATTGTAACAGCTTTTGTTTGGGCTTTCAACCGTCCTTTTTTGAATCCTTTTACGTGCATGTGTGATTAAGTGTTTCTTAGCAAAATAAAGTTTGTGTGTTTTGTGCAACTAACATTAACTGATATTGTCCCCTTTCCACAACCTAAAACCTGATCCTATCTGTCCTGCGAAAGCAGATTTCACACCTTTTGCGAAAACTATTTCTACATCTATATCATACTCTGCAAGCCAGGCGAAGGGTACTTCTGGCCC
This sequence comes from Schistocerca cancellata, assembly GCF_023864275.1. NCBI lineage: Eukaryota > Metazoa > Arthropoda > Insecta > Orthoptera > Acrididae > Schistocerca > Schistocerca cancellata. The sequence continues at coordinate 516,219,078 of NC_064631.1, forward strand.
CACTGACTGAGCTCTTCAACCCGGTTCGTCTCGCGAAGAGCACGTGGGAAGAATCATAGCCGATAACTGTCTGTATTGGCTCTACTTGCTCGACTTTTCCCCTCGTTGTCATTACGCGAGACGTATGTGGGTGGGGGAGGGGAAGTAATATGTTCTGCGACTCTTCCCGGAAAGCGCTCTCTCGAAATTTCAATAGCAAATCTCTCCTTGATGTACAACGGCTCTCTTGTAACGTCTGCCAATCGAGTTTGTTTATCATCTCCGTAACGCTCTCGCGCTGGTTACACAACCCCGTGATGAAACATTTCGCTCTTCTTCGGAGCTTCTCTATCTCTTCTATCGGTCCTACCTGGTAGAGATCCCAGGTAGATCTGTTGGACAAGCACCTTATAAGCCACTTACCTCGTGGATGAGCTACATTTCCCTAAGGTTGTTCCAACGAATCTAAGTTCCAAGACTGCTTTTCCCACTATTTGTTTTGTAGTCATTCCACTTAAGGTCGTTCTGAATAGTTACTCTTAGATATTTCACGTCATATATTGTTTCCAACGGTTTGTCATCAGTAGTGCACTTGTGCAGTAGTGGATTTCTTTTCCTACGTATGCGCAATGTGTTACTTTTATTTACGTCCTGGGTCAACTGCCAGATCCTGCACCATTCATGAATTCTCTGGACGTTACTCTACAAATCGTTACTGCCCTCTGGCGTTGCCACTTTGTTATAGACAACCGCATAATCATTTTGACCATCTAGATCGAGAACCCACACGCAGTGGAAATATTTTAGAGCTACAAATCGGCCTGACATTATTGACAGTGTCAGTATGTAGAGTGTAACTGACGATCATCATTTCATCATCGCAACGACGATTACTCAAGTTAGCAGATACATCCAGCAAGAAGGTAGGAAAAGATAATCAGTAGTTAGCATTCTGTTTACGCAATTAATCGACAACATTTATTTCCAATACGACGGTCGTAGGGGAATTAGGAGCAAAGTTTCAACAGATTGCAAATCGCGCTGGTGAGAAGTACACGCCTTGTAAGTGAAAAGAACAGAGAAAATCCGCCGTGCTGTATACTTGCAAAATGCACAGTAAACAGACTGTTGCGACCTCGGTTCAAAATAGAACGCAGAGATGTCGACAGGCAGAAGTTGGTAGAAGTTCACGCGAATATAAGAAACAAGGTCGATACGCGAAGCGTACTATAACTTCCACCGACAGCGTATGTGATAACTTTTGCCTACAACTCGAGGAAACTCTGGTCCTATATAAAATCGCTAAGGTCGAATGTTTCTATTCGGTCACTCGTCGATTACAGTGATGTGCGAAGTCGGTTGTTGAAAGAGTACTCTACGACATTGGCCAGTTACTAAACATTGCATTTATCGCAAAATTATTTCTCAGTGCAAAGTTCCAGAGTATTGGAAAAAGTCGCAGGTGACTCCTGTGTACAAGAAAGGAAAAAGAACGCGCCCGCAAAGTTACATACCAATATCCCTAACATAGGTTTGATACAGAATCCTTGAACATATTCTGAGTTAGAAAATTTTCTTGAGACCGAGAAACTCATGTCCACAAATCAGCACCGTTTTAGAAAGTACCGCTGGTGCGAAACTCAGTTTTCCTTTTTCTCACATGAAATCTTTCAAAGGGTAACATGTGGACTCCATATTTCTAGATTTCCATTGTGGGCTATTAAGCAAGGTACGAGCGTATGAAATAGGTTGACAAATATGTGACTAGCTCGAAGACTTCTCAAGTTATGGACCCGAGTATGTTGCCCTCGATGGAGAGACTTTATCACAGACAAGGGTAGCGTCTAGAGAGCCACAGTGAAGTGTGGGAGAACTGTTATTATTTTCTGTATACATAAATGATTTGGTGAACAGAGTGGACAGCAATCTGCGGTCTTTTATGATGAATCTGTGGCGTACGGTCGTGGTGATGTCGTAATTCAGTGACTGTAGGCGGATACAAGGTAAAAGAAATGGTTCAAATGGCTCTGAGCACTATGGGACTTAACATCTGAGGTCAGCAGTCCCCTAGAGTTAGAACTACCTAAACCTAACTAACCTAAGGACATCACACACATCCATGCCCGAGGCAGGAGTCGAACCTGCGACCGTAGCAGCAGCGGGGTTCCAGACTGAAGCGCCTAGAACCGCTCGGCCACAGCGGCCGGCATACAAGGTTACTTAAACAAAATTTCTACTTGGTGCGATGAATGGCAGCTAGCGTTAAATGCAGGATAAAGTAAGTCAATGCGGATGAGGACGAAAATCAAAACCATAATGTTCGGATACAGCATTATCAGTGTCCTGCTTGACACAGTCACGTAGTTTAAATATCTGGGCGTAAAGTTACAAAGCGATATGAAATGGAACGAGCTTATGAGTATCGTGGTAGAAAAGGTGAACGGTCGACTTCGGTTTATTGGGAGAATTCTAGGAAAGTGTGGTATATATGTAAAGGAGACCGTATATATGACGCTAGTTCGACCTGTTCTTGAGTACTGCTCGAGTATTTGGAATCCTTACCAGATCCGATGAAAAGGAGACATCGAAGCAATTCAGAGGCTAGCTGCTAGATTTGTTACTGGCAGGTTCGAACAGCACGCATGTCTTGCGGAGATGCTTCGTGAGCTCAAATGGGAATCCATGGAGGGAAGGTGATGTTTTTCTGTAGGAACGCTATTGAGAAAACATTTTGTGGAACATTGTCCTAGGGAAACAGTGATCTCAGGTATATCAATAAAATTTAGCTAAGAATAGCCTTGATCGAACAAACACTTAATTTAATTTGAAGTGACCGTTTTCGATCTGTTGTGCTTAGATCATGTTCAGACCTTCTAATATACGATGGTGACAGGAGCCCGGTTGGCTGAGCATGTTGCTCTAGAGAGTACTCGATTACGTCCATGTTGCTTGACTTTCAGAAGTCCTTTGTTACGACTCGGCACTGGTATCTACTGCACAAAATACGATGTTTTCGAATATCTGAAAAGTTTTATGATTAGGTTTAAGACTTCAAAGAAAATGTAATCCAGCATGTTATTCCCAGCTATAAGAAGGCGTCAGTTTTCAAAGCATACAACAAATGAGTGTTATAGGATCTTTAGTGTTCACGATGTACGGTGCGTTTCAAAATCTTTGCATCAAAGGTCTACGGGCTGTAATCCTGCAATTTATTATTATCGTCATTGCTTTACGGTCTCCAAGATATGTTCTAAGACATTGTTTTGCTCCCAAAAGTTTTCAGGACAAATGCTGGTGTCTCAGTACTGGCTGACACACTTTCTTCCTTCGTTGCCGTCCTAGTGAACGCATGCAATAAAAGATGATATCTTATGATGTTACTTCAAATAATCTGAATTACACTTACGTGAATATTTATTTTATTCATTCGTATTGTTTAATTAACGTAGCAATACAACGATATCTGATGCCGATTTATGTGAATCATTTTATTGGAAAATAAATTATGACGCTCAAAACTGTTTAATCATCTTTACGCGGTCACGCATCATCGTGTTAAAGAAAGACCTACAACATATACATGGACAATTTTTGTTTTTAATCTCATCATTATAATCACCCATTCTGTCTTTAGTCTTTTATATTCACTAAGGCCAATATTAATAACTCACTAAACAGAAAGAGCGATTATAAATAGTGACCGTGCAGTACTTATTATCATCTAACGTTGTTTGTTTTTCAATGTTACACGTAGCACATTTCAGCTGAGAAATTACGCTTGAAAACGGAAAAAGAAATGAACAACTGAAAAGAAGAAAATTATAGCTAAACCTAGAGAATTGCACTCATCAAATCCAGGAAACATTTTTAGAACCTCAGTTCATCACTAATTTAGGTAAGGGAAACCCGCACTGCGTAATTTTAGCTTCTCATGCAGCGTGCAGCATGTAATACTGAAATTTTCTTCCAAGTCATTCGATAAAAATAGCTTCTGTGTTAAATTTTGTCACTGTCAATGACATTACGTGAATGTAAGCTGACTCCATAAATTTTATCAGTAATTTCCTGTGCTCTTTACATTATTATAGCACCCTGAGTGGGATATCGTTACCTAGTAAACATTTTTTTTTCAGATGTTAGCTTGACAAAAGTGGTAGCGTGGTTCTCTATCCAGACTTGGTGCCAGATTGTTTTGTTTGCTGAGTCTTGTTAATCAAAGTCAGTGCAGGTTGCTAAGCCTTCCTAAGATTAAAGTCACAACCTCGCTTGATGAGATCGTCGCTGGTGCGAATTTCTATGGCGTCTCTAACGACGCTGTCCCAGTATTTTAAAGTCTATGCACGATACTGGTACGTTCGTACCCCATCGCATGATTCTCGGACAATCAGAGCTGTGTGACCGCTGGCTTGTTGGGATCGCCCCTGTCACACTCGGCAACGATCTTCCACGGTGCACACTGTCTGTCCACTATACACCTGTATCTTCCCAGATTGTCATGGATTCTGGTATACGTCGGCCGCCAGCAAACAGAAATCATATTTGACGCTTCCCAATGATGCTCGTGTTTCATTGGGCAGGCGAAAGACAGCTTTTACTTGGTGCTTCTTTAATATGCTTCCAATTTTCCCGATATTGCGCCAGCGTGCGTTATAATGGCAGTGGCTGCCACTTCGTCCTTGACTTCTTTCGTCTCCAAAGGTTGTACTGTTGATGTCGGGCGGAGAGTGCGACTAATCTGCTACACTGGGTACCCGTTATTTCGGAATACAGTTTAAGAAATTCCAGCTCCTGGGGCAGACTTTCTGCGTCTGAAATGGTGCGCGCCCTGTATACTAGTGTTTTCAGTACCCCATTCCTCTGCGGAGTGTGGTGGTAGCCGTCTTCGGTCTCAATAGCTAATTTGATGTTGGGATGTATGTAAGGAAGTCGAGGAATTTGTCCCTTCCACAGGGGCAGATGACGAATTTTTCATACACGTAATGGACGAAAACACGTGGGTCCCATTTGGATGATGTCATTGCGTCCTTTTCGAAGTACTCCATACACAAATGCGCGACTACAGTTAAATGTGGGTAGCCCATTACGATTCCTTCCGTTTGTTCGTAGTATTCTCCATTTAACAGAATATAAGTGGAGGTTAGGCATGCCTGATAAGGTCGGTGGTCTTCTCGTCAAATTTCTGACTAATTTGCTCTAGTGACTCTTGTGGAAGCACCCTGGTGAATAACGAAACGGCATCAAAACTCACCAGGATATCTGAGTCTGTCACCGTGACGCTGTCGAGGCGTTTCACAAATTCCAAGGAATTGCGGATATGATGAGTATTACCGTCAGGTATTTTGCCACCGAATATGTAGGTACCGTAATGTTCCTGACAATGGGGCGCAACAGCGCCTCATCATTGTGAACTTCAGGGACTCCATAAGGTCTTGGCGGTACAGGTTCTTCGGGTAACAGTCTTTTGGCGACACCCTCTGGTAAATCCGCGTCCTTGAGAAAAGTCCAGTTTTGTTCGATAACCTTCTTCGTGGAGTCAGCGGTGATCTTCCTGTAGGAGTCGTTGTGTAGCAGGTTCTTCAGTTTAGTCCTTGTGCGAAAGAATAACAGCAGCGTTGCCTTTGTCAGTAGGTAAGATAACAATCTCACAGCACTCTCTCAGGTCCGGAATAGCTGCCCTCTCTCTCTGCTGTTAATGTTTTACTTTGTAGGCTTACTTCTCGTCAGAGCATGGCAGGCTCCACGACGTTCTTCTTCAACTGCTTCGGGCGGCAGTTGCGTTGCGACTTGTTCAACTGCACTGATGATGTCCGCTATCGTTGTGATCTTAGGTTCATATGGCTCTGAGCAGTATGCGACTTAACTGCTGTGGTCATCAGTCCCCTAGAACTTAGAACTACTTATATCTAACTAGCCTAAGGACATAACACTCATCCATGCCCGATGCAGGATTCGAACCTGCGACCGTAGCGGTCACGCGGCTCCAGACTGTAGCGCCTAGAAACGCACGGCCACTCCGGCCGGCTGTGATCTTAGGGATGGCAGCAAAGTTAAGTCCCTTCTCCAGAACTGGAATCGCATCGTCACTCAGTTCCATGTCAGTCAGGCCGATTACCATCTTCCATCTTGCACGGGGCATACAACGATGGTTTGTCAGACAGACGTGAGAATTTTAATATTCGTCATCCTGTGGCCTTCCTAAGGGACGTTTCGTGAATGAACAAGGTGTGAAAACTCAGAAACAGTTAGATGAACAATGCAAACACAATGTGGATGATTTTTCACAACGTATTTCGCAAAAGGATGAAGAGGTAAATGACCAACTCCGAGCGAAACAATGCTGCCAAACAGATAAAACCCGAACTAGAACAAATAAAAGTTACTTTAAACAATTATATGCCAGAATGACGTAACCAAGCAACTGCTCAAATCACGACCGTACAAATGATTTACCTACAGTCAGGGGCGGTGTTCAGTGTACCCCATCAATTCTCGGTAAAGTATGTGATTGCAATGCCTGCCGTACTGCAGCATGTTATACAACATACGGTAACGTCACAAATTCTAATAACCTATCGCCAGCTCGTGTACGATATGAAGAAGCAACTGCATCATCTCTCTCTTCTGGTTTACTTCAGGAAAGTCTGCTGAGCATGTGAAATTCCATTTACTCATATCAGAGAAAAATCTCCGCATCCAACTGTGTTTATGTGCGCATTCGAAAGAGTGTTAGCACAGTCTTGGACCGAGCAGCAGGTCCGTTCCACCACATGGTACATAAAGGTGACAGAACCCGTTGGGCCACAGACACTGCTGAACTCAGTCGAACTTACAAGTAGTTTGAGAGAGCGCTTCTAAGTATTGATCAAGAGGCCGTCAAGAGAGGGTGTGGAAACAGGTTTTCAACCTGGAGCTTTTCAATACTGAACAAGGTTTGCGACAGTACTTTGAGAAATATTTAAACAAAACACGTTAAGGAGACGAGCTCATTTTTCACGAAGGTGTATTAAGAATTCTGGAGGCGAAGTTGCCCTTCGATATTTGTGAGAAACTTGTATACATACCAGAAGAGGATCTAGAGCATTTCATGCCTGTTCTGTACTACACTGATCTTAATCACGAGGACTTGTATGTCCATAACTATAACAATAATAGACAAAATAGAGCGCTGTATTCAAATCGGCCACGTATCCACGATCGTAACATTTGCTACCCTAAGTTACTATGGTAATCCTGTGACGTCATTTCCTACGTCACCTTACTAAGATGACCACGGCACAAATACATATGCAGGGAATTCAAATAATAGTAAGAAAAGAAGGTACTAGCGAAAAAAGGACGGACAATATATTAGCAATAACAATAACGGTTACTCGACTCACAATAACAAAGCCCAGAACGCGAAGTACTTGTCCACGAAACACCTACATACAACATGGTACCCCTGCTGGTAGTTGGCAAAATCAAGGTCATTCGGTAAACATTAAGGATGTCATTAACGAACCATCAACAACTATCCACACAGAAGCTTCATCAACCTAACTTTCATATCATTAAGCCTCTAATAATGGTCATACTGCGGGGTAGGGTCAATAAAGGCAATCACATATAATGACGGTATCGATACCAGAGATGAGATGACTATGGAAGCCACTGCACACTAAAGAAACACGGGTTTTAGTAAAAATCTCAAAACACACCATAGTGGGAGAAACACCTGCTAGCCGGAGTGGTTGTGCGGTTCTAGGCGCTACAGTCTGGAGCCGAGCGACCGCTACGGTCGCTGGTTCGAATCCTGTCTCGGGCATGGATGTGTGTGATGTCCTTAGGTTAGTTAGGTTTAATTAGTTCTAAGTTCTAGGCGACTGATGACCTCAGATGTTAAGTCGCATAGTGGTCAAAGCCATTTGAGAAATACCTACCAAAATAGTTTTACACACAACTACCTATGTTAATGTCTTATTACGAAACTTGTTTAGGAAACTGAAAGAAGTAGAGAAACTGCCGACCTGCCCGGTACAAAAAATTCGTATTGTTGGAGCTGTAGGTGCTATGTCGCAACCTGTCAAGTGGCGGACACGAGTAAATATTGTCGTTGAAACTGGAATGATTTTTTGCCGGTTCCTGATTCTAAAAGATCTTGTCTTCGTATACTTGCTGGTTATGGAGTTTTTCCGAGAGCAGGACATAAAATTAGACTTTTCTTTCGGTAAGCAGATTTAATAGAGACCCTTGTGGAACATGGTGTTACTAGGGATTTTTTAAGGGTGAAGAGCGTGTCGTAATATTGTTTCTCAACTCGCTATGGTGAAAATGACAATAACGAAGCGTATGTACAAGACAAGGTAACTGAATCTTCTTATCTGGATACACAACAGCAGTCAGATTTAACAGTCATACAAATATGCTTCTGAAAAGAAAGCTGGAATGATAAATACATATGAATGTGATGCCACATGACACATTTTGCCATAAATCCTACTCCATTCCATGGACGAAATGAGAGGCTGTCGATCGACAAAAATGGCTCTGAGCACTATGGGACTCAACATCTGAGGTCATCAGTCCCCTAGAACTTAGAACTACTTAAACCTAACTAACCTAAGGACATCACACACATCCATGAACGAGGCAGGATTCGAACTTGTGACCGTAGCGGTCACGCGGTTCCAGACTGAAGCACACAGAATCGCCCGGTCACAGTGGCCCACAGTCAGTCGACAAATAAGACGAATGCGTCAGTATAAAGTATCAGAATTATCACATTCACCGTTCTGCAGTCCATAACACTAAATAATGGCCAAGTATACCTCATTCTTGAAGTGCGTGCTATTAATCACAAGCAATCAGAAAATCTACAAGAGAAATTATTTTAAAAAATCATGTAGTCCAGTGTTTGACCATCATAGACCTGCGCTGTTCCTATTGAGAAGGTTTGTTGCCAAATCAGTCTAGGAAATGCACAGCTTGTGTCCATCCCGGCAGAAGTTATCAGTTTTTTTGTTTTACCTCTTGGACTTAACATAAGTTCTGGTGACTTTACTGTAGCACTAGATACAGTTCTCGGACTAAATCTACTAGAAAAAGTAACACTAGATGTTGTCGACATGTTGAGTGCAATCGCTATACAGGAAGAACGCCCTGAATTATTGGAGCGAACATTACGAAAATTTTCACATTATGGCGTCACTGTTTACTTGCAGAAATCAAAATTTGCTCGAAAGGAAATAAAACATTTGGATCATGTCATATCTTCTGCAGAAATAATTCCTGTTCCGTATCAGTTCCGTGAAAAAGTTTCTAGTCCAAAACACAAAACGAGAGTTGAAATTTTTTCTTGGCCTTCGTTATTTATATCATCGTTCTTTTTCGATCATTCCTTAACAATCCCTCACTATTGAGTCTATTAAAGAAGAATGTCCCCTGACGCTAGTCAAAAATAGTGAAACAGATTTCGATTAAATAAAGAATGCTTTAGTAGAATCTCAAATCCTATGTCACCCTGACATGCATTTAGATTTTTTGTGTTCCATCGTAACGACAAGAGCCGGCACGAAGGTCAAAAACGATACAGCAGAGAGGGCTGTGAGACGACGTCAGCAAGTAGCTCGCTGACTAGGAACGGACCACAACAGGAGCGGCCTCTGCAAGAAGAGAACATAATATTGGATTGTTTTTTGGGGAGGCGACCAGCCAGCGAGGTCATCGGGAAGGACGGGGAAGGAATCCGGCCTTGCCCTTTGAAAGGAACCATCCCGGCATTTGACTGGAGCGATTTAGGGAAATCACGGAAAACCTAAATCAGGATGGCTGGAAGCGGGATTGAAACGTAGTCCTCCCGAATGCGAGTCCAGGGTGTTAACCACTGCACCACCTCGCTCCACTCCTGCCAGCCTCGGCCGCGCTAGAAGACCGGCACTGGAAGAGCCACACTGGAAGACGAGCCGTGACTTGTGAACAGCATCATTAATTGCATGGAAATTGTATACATTGAAGAACATTGATTATTTGCATGTAGCCAGTTGCTTACTACCAATCTTTGTAAAGACGCCAATCTAAGTATCGTCAATCTACTTTATTGTAATAAAAACGATTAATGCGATTTACTTGTTTAGCTATTCGAGAAAGCAGCATCATAGGCAACCTATATTACACGAGTGGCCAGGATACCACATTTGGCATGCACTGACGCATGCTTTTCGGGAATTGGTGGGTGTCTTTTTCGCATGGCTGAAGAGGACGATAAATGGTGGTTAACACTATTACATTTGCTAGTAGAAACCCTTCAGAATGCAAACGTGGATATTCTGCTACTCAATTAGAAGCTCTGGACGTAATATGAGCGTTTAAGAAGTTCAGTTATTAGATTTATGGAATACACTTTAAGGTATTTGTGGCTACCACGCTGTGAGCTTTTTATTAACTTGTAAGTACTACGTGCTAGGATAAGGAGATGGACACCTTTTGTACAGGAATGTAGTTCAGAGGTAGTGCATGTAAATGTAAGAACAATGTTGTGGCTGACTCTTCGACGAGTCTGTCACAAGGACTGACTGATCTTTCAGATGTAACAGGACAAATAACTGATTACAGACTTCGGTTAATGAAAGAAATAATACATACAATTCTATTTAGATATGCACAACAATAAGACTACATTGCAAGGTGGAGATCCGAGGTTGCATAAAATAAAAACTCGTCTTACACAAAATTAACCTTATAAAATTGTATAGCATTACAAAACTTAAAACAACGTTTTATTCTTCAGACGTAATGTTTCTCGTGACAACTGATGTCTGTGAATTCCAGATACTTGTAGAAAAACTGAATGTGGCATATATATTATGTTTTTGGTAACTTTGGTGGCAACAAATGTTTAAGGCAACTGAATTTATATTGCTACTTCCCAAATATGCCAAGGTTTGTTGAACGTGTGTACTGTGTCAAATAGCAACGTCAACTAGTAAGTGACACTATACGGAATTACAGTCTATTCTACCAACACAGCCACTACAGATGGTGTCCCTTGATGTCAGAAGGCCAATGCCCTCTGGACGAGGTGGTGTTGAGTTTTTGGTAGCTCTATATTACCTTTTCTCAAAATGTGTCAAGCTTTATGCTACTAGATCGATGGCAGCATCTATTATTATTAAGAGGAACCTTCAAACACCACGTACCAACAGTTGGCAAGGCTGTCACATTCCACACAGACAATGCGTCAAATTTTTACATGCGGTGGATGGAAAGATGTTTTACAAGACAATATTTTTAACATTTTAAGACCACGGTACCACCCTCAAAGTAACCCAGTTGTATGCATTTTCAGCGAATTCAATCGATTTATAAGAACATATGCTTGTACACAACACAAACTATGGATGGAATTTATTGAACTGTTTCAAAATATTTCAAATAATTTACCTATTTAGGCAACACCATACACACTCGCAAAATTTCTTAATAATCATAAAGAAATCAACGAATGGATAAACACATTACCTCACCTAGCTAAAGAAAAGCCACCTCAGGAAAAAATGGGTAAGGAGCATACCTGTTCCCTCATTGATAACGACAGGGTTAGGAAAAACACAACCGCAACAGATTAGGTCATGTGCAGTTGGATAAACAGTGCTACACAAATCCCATTCAAAATGATCTGCTTTACACAAAAAAATTGCAAATGGCAATTACACTATACAGGATCCTATCGAATTGGCAGCATACCATACCAAGGTAGTAAACTTTTCGCCTTTCCTAAATCTGGTAAAATTAAAGGACTTATTGTCACCAGGATCTAAAAAGATATCTACATATAGATACACTAACGTTTGTTACAAACGACATGTTTGCAACCTACTGTGAACTTAAGATTAATCAAATACGTGTAAGAAAAGAGCAAAGGAATAGGTCAGTGCTGTAAAATGACTAGATATTTTTGACTGTAGCGAGAATTGCTTTTATTTACTAAACAAATCACTATGGGACTAGAGATCGTGTGAATGATTACACGAAACACTGTATTTGTACAGAAATTATCTTACAATTCATCTTACTGCAGGCACAGTATGCTTAAATGTGGAATTAACAGAAAACTGAGATGAAGGACATTGAGGTGCCAAACTGAAAAGTGTATTTATGAAATAACTTAAATTTTTCTTCAGTAAAGTTTAATAAGTAATTCTCACTTTTTCACGTAATTATTATTTATTCATGAGTAGATAATGTAAGTACATGTATAATTATTGTTTAAGTTCTATTATGCAAAGGAGTTGCCACTCAATCTTGACCTTGAACTGACTTAAACAAGTATGAGCTCAAGAGGAGAACTAACAGTGAAACGCCGCCGCGACCGAACCCAGTTCCCTCTGAGCAGCCATAGCGTACGGATCTCCGTGCCGGCACGTTCACAGGAGCTCAGTCCGTCAGTTCACCTGATGATGGCGACATGTATGATCACCGAAATATTGTGCCCGTTGGACACTATAGACCGGCAGCACACCCGTGGATATTTTGATTATCTTAAGGTATAGTTGTACAAGGTTCTACCAATCTATGTTTGAAAAATGAAATCCCTGAGCCTAGATTAGGTACTAATGTATTAGCTTTTAATGGGGAAGTGCTTTTAAATAATGAGTGAGAGAGGAATAATTCAATATCAAATTGTACATATGCTAAGATGCAATGTTCTTAGTTCGGGCTATTCTCCATTTTCGGTTTACTTTACGTTCATTTCGGCTCGTACACAAAGCTTTCCTCTGCTGTGTACAGATGTATTTACTTCGTGGCATATAAAATGCTGGTTGCCCAATCCGTAAATAGTGATGAACCCGAGTAGTACAAAACTTTAAAACAAAACCTGCTTAACCTGACGTGAACATCTGCTGATTAATCTGAAAGTCCAATGTAAATACCCTTGATCAGGACAAGGAGAATATCTGGAAATAAATACGAAATACTAGGTTTCTTTATGTAGATACGTTGAAAAGAAGTCTGATTTGATGGCTTGTAGTGAGATCCTCATGGAAGAGTTGCAACTTAAAGAGTGTAAAATACGTGACACAGTTCTGAATTACAAACTCTTGAGTTAAGTTACAGTGAACTTATCACGTGTTAAAAAAGTGACCATTAGGTGTGTTTGTGACTGACGTTGAGAACCTACGAAGGACATAAAGTGTAATAGAAATCCAGTGTTTGGCAAGTGTTGCTGTGTGTAACCGGCACATTTCACCGCATGGATGCCAAAGAATGAAGTGAACACCTTGCTTACCTTTGCTTGATTATGTGAACATCTGACTGGCTGTGGTTTAATATGTAATTGAGAGATGTCTTTGGAAAGTTCTTCAAGGCATTCAACATAAATGTGTTTCCGTGACAACGAACTGTTTGCTATGCCTCCTCGGCTCGAACCTTATGACAATCCCAGTTGTGCAATTGCTGACTTCATTGTCGAGACAGATGGTTGTCCATGTGGCGACGTTATAAGACTTTAAATGATGCAAACTTTACACAGACACGAACTGTGCCTAATTTAAATTTTGGTAATATGCTACGTTATCCAGGAATTTCTTGTGCTGCGCAATTTAAAGAAACTCGCATCCCTGAATAAAACTAAGTGGATCTCCTAAAATATTGTATAATCTATTAAAATCGGGTAGGATTTATTAAACTACATTAACGTATGTGCAGATACACTGGTGTCCAAAATTAAAGCAACCAGCGGTTGGTTGGTTGGTTGTTTTGGGGGAAGAGACCAAACAGCGAGGTCATCGGTCTCATTGGATTAGGTAAGGAAGTCGGCCGTGCCCTTATAAAGGAACCATCCCGGCATTTGCCTGGAGCGATTTAGGGAAATCACGGTAAACCTAAATCAGGATGGCCGGACGTGGGATTGAACCGTCGTCCTCCCGAATGCGAGTCCAGTGTGAAAGCAACCAACGGAAATTTTGCAATGTTGAGTGTATTTTTTCACGGAAACGTACTAAAAGGTGATAGTAAAGTAGAAACAATGTAAAGAATACAAAACGTAAACAATTGCAACATGCATAACGGTAGACAAAACTTTTTCGTTTTCTCCAACTTAACGAATTTGCACATGCATTACGACTGGTTAATGTGATCACTATGAGGTGTGACCACCTCTGGCAGCAATACAGTCCTGACGACGACGGGGAATGCTGTGGCTGATGTCATCATGTCATTTTGAGGCAATAACGCACACTCTTCCTGCAGAGTGCTCACAGGTCTTGGAGATTGGCTGGTGGATGCTGACGTGATGCACCCCGTCTCCTTAGTGCATGCCAGACATACCCTATGCAATTCAAATCGAGAGAGTGTCCAAAATCTTCCGTTTCGAAGAAAACATCAACCGCCCGTTCTTGTAGGGGTCGAGGATTATTGCCCATCAACACGAAGTCTGGATCCACACCACCTCGGAACAACCGCATATGATATCCCAAGATCTCGCCACGATACCTGACGGCAGGTAAACCTTGCCGATTCGAGGTTTTCTTGGGGTCAACATAATTCATGCCCACACGGGATCCTCCTCGATACCGATCTCTTTCCACAGTGTTTGGGTCCCTACATCGTGTTCCATGTCTACCCGAGATGCGAATCCGCTGAAAATCACTCTCCAGACCAAATCAGGACTCATCTGTGAAAAGAACATTGGCCAACCGTTCGACCGTCCACGTGGCATGTGGGCGACTCCGCTCTAGACCTTCCCAGAGGTACGCATACAGCAGCTCTCCGACAGTAAAGTCCACCCTTCTGAAGCCTTCAGTGCACCGTTTGCCTCGCTGCAACAGGTGCAATGGATGTTGAGAGATCAGATGTCACTTGTCTTGCGGCACTAAGGCGGTACCGTCGTCCCTTGCAGCCAAATAACGGTCCTCCCTTTCCGATGTCACACGTGATCGGCCCAGCCATGGTCCTCGAGATACGGTTTGTATTTCTATGAAATGTCGCCACATCCGAGTACAACAGAACGATTCACACTAAGCCATCGGGCCACATTAGTTTGCGCCTGCCCTTCTTCCATTCTTTCTATGACACTCCCCCGCAGAGAGACTGGTAGCCATCCTCTCTGTGCCTTTCTACACGGTCTGTGACTGTGTACCCAGCGATTGTGGATGTGGGACGAGTCGACAAACACTACCCCCTTTGACATGTGCCCTGACGTCAGTGTTTGAAGTGTGTGCCCATGGACCGGAATGCCATCTCCCGTGTAGAACACGATCTTACGGACATGTGTTGACAGTTTACATGATTATATCGTGAATTAGCCATAGCATGGGGAAATAGCGGTTGTTGCTTTAATTTTGGACACCAGTGTATCTATTTACATGTTGTTTTAGAATCGGAAATTTAGACCCTTCGTATTTTAAATTCTTTATTTCAGCCCAACCGTCTTGAGTTGCGGAAAAGCATCTCTGATTCTTTCGTACAATTGTTTATGATACCGGCCTGTGTGGGAGATTGTACGACTTCCCGAATGACGTCCTGGTCGAGTCTTGACATCCAGGAACAGTACGGACAAGAAACTTATTTCCCTAAGTGGGAATATCTGCCAGCCTCCCTACCCCCTTGTCATCTGACTTCCCTGGACATGTAGTCTAACTTTTCACCGACCAATGATAAAGCAGAGTGCATCTGTGAATCTAATATGCTTAAATACTGAAAACTAAAAAGAAATGAAAAAGTAGCCATTAAAAGGAATGAAAGCTAGAAAGAAAGAGAACATTTTCTTGTGTACCTACCTATGCAGATGAAATCGTCCACAGTTGAAATAAGTATATTTGTTGGTTTATATATGTGATAAAACGTGCTGGCGTTAAAACGTTTATAGTGAAAAATTATGCAAACGCCTTTCAAGCGCTCTTTTTAATTCAACAATTTTTTATCATCACAGCTTTCCTGCCTCAGAGGTATCTCCAATGAACTTTTTTGACTCCGTATTTGCTTTTAGGACAAATGCTAGTGTCTCGATAACGTCTGGCTCATTCTATTGTGTCGTAGTCCTCTAAATTAACAAATGGAATGAAAGGTGGTGTCTTATGTTTGTGTTTTAAATAAGCTGAAATACACCAATTTGAACGTTTACTTTATTCATTCCTTTTCCGTATCCTATAATGTTTAACTTTTTCAGCAAATAGTCTTACGTGCACCACTACGTACCAGAAAACAAACTTTTTTCTCATTCACTTTTTCTGATTTATTCGCGTCACTTTATTGTATAGTTAATTCTGACACACAAAAGTAATTAATCATCTGTCCACGGTAACACAACATTGTGTTAACGACAAGCATACAACACAGGCTTCGGCAGTTCTCGTTCGTTCGTCTCACCATTTTAAACGCCCTTTCTCTTATTTACCTTTTATATTCGCTACAACAGCTATTAACAGCTTACTGAAAGGAAAGAGCGATATAAATGTAAATGTCGTGGGACTAGGACCTCCCGTCGGGTAGGCCGTTCCCCGGGTGCAAGCCTTTCGATTTGACGCCACTTCGGTGACTTGCGGGTCGATGGGGATGAAATGATGATGATTAGGTCAACACAACGCCCAGTCCCTGAGAGGAGAAAATCTCCGAACCAGCCCGGAATCGAACCCGGGCTCTTAGAATTGACATTATGTCCCGCTGACCACTCAGCTACCGGAGGCGGGCGGAAAAAGCTATTATAGTGTGGTAGATCACGTCATGGGGACCTACTTCTGTTAGTGAACTTTAATTTAGCTCAGCCCGTCCCCTTTGACACGAAACAGATGACTGGATTATAGGCAACACTCTGTACAGACCCACACCTAGTGTGGAGCAGGCCTTTGTCAAGGATGGAGGAGGGGAGCGCCAGAAAGGGGGGGGGGGGGGGAAGGGCATGAAATGGAAGAGAGAAGAAACGAACATAACGTTTTGACTGTGCTCTGTCAATACAGTGTACATGAGGGTTCGTCCAGCCTAGACTGTAGGGGTGTCTGCCAGACTGAGTGTAAACGAAATAAGGGAGTGGGAAGTGGAGAGAAAGGTGTTTCATGCGCGAAGTAACCAGTGGCCGGTTAGAGAGGGAAGGGACGGATAATGCTAGAAACCAGAAGATTCTGCTCTGTGTGACCACTGGATTACCAGAAAATGACTCCACTGTTCTCTGCTCCGCAAAACATGACGGTAACAGCAACGTGACTCCATTCTTACGCCCTCCATTGGTTATTCAGTCGCGTAGGTACCTCTAGCGCATTCTGCAGAGTGCCGAAAGCGTACACTGTCTGCTACTTTTACGGGACAGAACTGCTTGATCAGAAGGGACAGGCCGGTTGGTCACGTACACTCTGCAAGAACTCATTCTGTAGGCCTAAGGTTGTAGCTTTGTTGCAACTACAGACATGAAAGAAAGTTTATAGTTCTAAGTGAAGTGTAAATGAATCACCCCTAAAACCCAAACTGGCTAGGCGCCCTGTCCAACAGGTTACAAACTCAAGCAGCAAAGTACATATACCCTGCCGCCTGTCAGAGATATAAAACATACGGAAAGACCCCTAGTGATGCAGGCAAAACTCAGTCAACATTTGTTCTTTAGCAAGGGATGTTCCCCAATGTTTGACCCATCACCACTAGACGTCTGAAGCAAAGACTTTGAAACACCCTGTGTATAAATAATCTTCTGGATAAAATTAGAAGCTCCATTATGTTAATCGCAGATTTTTTTGGAAGAACCTCAAAGATACGTCACAGCATACAAATCCATCGGGTGAGCAATCCTTCGGTATTGTTCATCAGTCTAGGATCATCAATGCCGATAGAGGAGATAGAGAACATCCACAGAGTGAAGCAGCACGTTTCATAGCTGGTTTATTTGAGAAGTACGAAATCGTCACGGGAACGATCATGTGATTCCGTAGTGTTGATAGCGCAATAGTGTTTACCGTTGCGATATATTAAGTTCGAAGGAGAGTAAGGGAAGATAATACCCTCTTAGATATGAGACATGTTCGAAATACAGAGTGGTTAAATTTCACTATGTAACAAAACGAATATGCTCGAGATATCAGCCATAGAGAAGTTATAAAATGTGTTCTGAGAACGGGGTCCCGTTGTGGGGACTTCCCAGATAGCCTACGTGCATTGACAGAGGACGATTTTAAGAAGTAAATACTTATTAAGCAAGTGTTTTATCCTGAAGTTTTCGTGTGTTAATATTTACAGGTCATTCGTGGGATTAAATGCAAATATAATAACCAGAAGGAAAATTATTTTGGGGGTAACATTTGATTTCATAGTTCAGAACATGTTAAGAGGTTTACAGTGCAGCTTATCTACTGTTTAAAGATATTTAGGACGTACCATGCTTTATTAAAGATTTAAAGTAACACAGTTTAAATGTTTATTGTTGAAATATTAGTTGCTTGCTGAAAAGTAACGAAGCTTGCCATCAAGAGAGCCGTGTTACTTGTCGAAACGTGGAAGTCAATGTTGAGGGAATTTCGCTCAAAATGAAGGATATTTTGCTGAAGCATTACGTCTGTTGGCATTGTTGCTTTCTTTTGTATAGGTATGCATTCCATGAGGGAGACCACAGCCTGATATGTGTGAATTCGTTTTGCTATGTAGTTACTGGGAACTATAGCATAGCCGGCCGCTGTGCCCGAGTGGTTATAGGCGCTTGAGTCCGAAACCCCGCTGCTGCTACGGTCGCAGGTTCGAATCCTGCCTCGGGCTTGGATGTGTGTGATGTCTTTAGGTTAGTTACTTTTAAGTAGTTCTAAGTCTAGGGGACTGATGAC
Source organism: Schistocerca cancellata (assembly GCF_023864275.1). Classification (NCBI taxonomy): domain Eukaryota; kingdom Metazoa; phylum Arthropoda; class Insecta; order Orthoptera; family Acrididae; genus Schistocerca; species Schistocerca cancellata. Next base: position 516,237,830 of record NC_064631.1, read on the forward strand.
CTCAGATGTTAAATCCCATAGTGCTTAGAGCCATTTGAACCATTATATTCTACTATGAACTTCTACCATTTTTTATACTGTCAGTTCATCTTCAGGCAAAAGCACCACGTCGTCAGGATATTTCATATATTCTTTTCTTTTCCTAACGACAACTACACCTTTGTTTCCTTCAAAACAATTCTTTACAGTTTCCTCCAAACATACTGGGAGAGCCAAAACTCCACCGACGCACTTCCAGAGGTATGGGCCGAAACAAAAAACTGTCAAGCCAACATCGTCTCTAAAGTACATGCCTTAAGAGCTATAGACATTTGCTACTGTGAAACACATCTCTTCTACTGACCAATTATTCACATCTATTAAGATAAGCATTTTAGTGGCCTTGTTTACTATATATTTTTTCCTTGTTTTGGTCCAGGCTACCGCCTCTGAATGTTTGTAGTAGGAGTTCTTGTTCAGCCTGCAGAAGTGGCATGGAGTCAACTAATGTCTAAAGTAGTAGAGTATGGAACTGACACCATGTATCCTGCAGTGCTATCCATAAATCTGTAAGAGTCCGAGAGATTGGAGATCTCTTCTGCACAACACATTGCAAGGCATCACAGATACGCTAAATAATTTTCATTTCTGGGGAGTGTGGTGGCGTAAGTGTTTAGGCTCAGAAAAGCGTTCCTGAAGCCAATCTTCATCAATTCTCGACGTGTGGGTTGTTGCATTGTCTTGCTAGAATTGCCCAAGTCCGTCAGAATGCACAATGAACATGAATGGATGCAGATCAGACAGGATCCTTACGTATGTGTCACCTCTTAGAGACGGATCTAGACACACCAGGGTTCCCATGTCAATCCCACTCTACAGACCCCACACCAGCTTCAACAGTCCCCTGCTGACATGCTGGGTCCACCGATTCATGATGTTGTCTCCATACCCGTACACTATCATCTTCTCGATATAATTTGAAACGATACTCCTCCGACAGGGCAATATGTTTCCAGTCATCAACACTGCAGCTCTGAAAGCCCATATCGATGATGTTTCGTTGAATGGTTCGAACGTTGAAACTTGTTGGTCGCCCAGTATTGAAATCTGCACCAATTTGCGGAAGGGTTGCACTTCTGTCACATTCAACGATTCTCTTCAGTCGTCGTTGGTCACGTTCTTGCAGGATCTTTTTCCAGCCGCAGCGATGTTTTACCTGATTACTGATATTCACGGTACACTCGTTAAATGGTCGTACGGGAAAATCCCGACTTCATCGCTGTGAGCCATCGCTCGTGAGCCAACTGTAACACTACGTTCAAACTAACTTAAATCTTGATTTTGCTATTGTAACAGAAGTAACCGATCTAACAACTGCCTTATATAGGCGTTGCCGACTGCAGCGTCTTATTCTGACGGTGTACATATCTCTGTATTTGAATACCTCATGCTTATACCAGTTTCTTTCGCGTTTCAGGGTATATTGGGGCAGAACTTGGCAGTTGGAGCCATGGAGGCTGACAGTATCTTCTGGATTATGGACAACAGGCAGAATCGTTACCAGAACTAAAATACTGTAAAATATAAGCGTGTGACAGTGCAGTGATGTGACACGATAAATTGTTAACCAATTCCAGTCTAATGCCTGAAGTCAATTGAAATGAATGCAGCATGTGGGTTTCTCTTAATAGAAGTGTGTAATTGAATTCAGTTCGGTATATTAACCATTTGTTTTATTCATTAAATAACGGTTCACAGTTATAACAAAAATGTTGGATTCTGAATAATATTTCATAAAGACATCCTGTGGAAAAATTTCGACGAACAATTACGTATGGCAACCCATGCGAACGCACACCTGTTGAGATGACATGGTGTTCTGGGAGGAGGCGGGGGGCAGGGGGAAATGATACTGAGTGATTGTCGTGAAATGAGTTAGTAGAGGACAGAATTGCTGAAGGCAACATGTCTAATTATGGAATTACGGAAGATAGTGCCGCGTACCTGATGTGGAACCTAAAGGCAAACGTTTCATGACTTGCAAGGTAAACCGTAAGAGAGAAGGTCCAGGATGTTAAATTTATAAACCAATTTGAGTTTTTCTACATCTCACGCAGAAGAAGCTTGGACTCATTCATATTGTAGCTGCCACGAACAGAAATACCGCGACCTCGGACTCTGATAGAGCCAGGGTCCTTCCTTCTCAATTGGCTTCATAAGGTTAAGCTCTGTGATGGAGATCTAAGTATAAGACCTCCAGAAAAGATCTGTGATACATCATGAAGAGGAGAAGAGTAGGATGAACTGTGATTTTGCTGTGCAACAGCGTCCCTCAAGGAAGCCTCACTTTACTGCGTTTTTCGTTACAAGTTAGAACTGGTTGGTTTGATTCTATTTCTTGCGAGCTCCGATCTCTAAAAATGCGTCTCTGGAGACAAAGGTCCGTTCCTGGGCTATGTTTAAATTGAACCACTCGAATTCTTCTTAACAACTAACTCAGAAAAAAGTGGTTCCCCGATTTTTCTCCACATTTTTTCAGCCAATAAAGGGTTTGCCATCCGTTGTGGCCGAGAAGTTCTAGGCGCTACAGTCTGGAACCGCGTGACCGCTACGGTCGCAAGTTCGAATCCTGCCTCGGGCACGGAAGTGTGTGATGTCCTTAGGTTAGAAAGGTGAAGTAGTTCTATGTTCTAGGGGACTGCTGACCTCAGAAGTTAAATCCCATATTGCTCAGTGTCATTTGAACCATTTGAAAGGAGTTTCCTTTCGGCATACCTGTCCTCTCAATCACTTTGAGAAAAGTTCCAGATAAACAAACGTCTATCTTTCTTCTGTTCTTAAACAAAGTTTTTGGTGTAAGAACTGCGTGTTCGGCGGTGTCCCACGGTTTTCAATCTTTTTTTTTTTTTTCACCTGCGTGACAGTGGTGCTCGGTGTCTGCCCCAGAAGTCGCGTGTATGTTCAGCAGACAGTAGTGCTTTCTGCTAAGGTTCCTCCTCACTCCCTTTCATAAAACACTGTGGCAGGTGGTCACTACAGGAAACCCTCCCTGTTGCGGAATTTGAATGGCGGCGCTGCAGGACACAAGAGACAGCTCCGGCGGCCCTCTGCCGTTGTGTGAAATGTTCAAATGTGTGTGAAACCTTATGGGACTTAACTGCTAAGGTCATCAGTCCCTAAGCTTACACACTACTTAACCTAAACTATTCTAACGATAAACACACACACCCATGCCCGAGGAAGCGAGAACTCGAACCTCCGCCGGGACCAGCCGCACAGTCCATGACTGCAGCGCCCAAGACCACTCGGGTAATCCTGCGCGGCGCCGTTGTGTGACGACTTCCCATTGCGGTCCCTTCTCAAAAGAAGCGCAGTGGGGTACCTGGTCATCCTGAAGTTACATTCACTGGCCGTGTCATCAATTTTGTTTTCAAAACATTTTCTTACTTCTCAATAGAATGGTAGTCCGCATTTTTAATATCGCAAGTAATGATCACTTGTACATTTAAGATCAATTAATTATGCATGTTGAGAGAGGGTGGGTCTAATGTTGTGGGTCCATTATGGAAAACCGTCCCATAACAACAACATTTCTTCAACTTAAAATTTTTACTGAAGCAGTTGTGCTCAAAGTACAAGTGCATCGAGAAAAATTTTACTGCTGTGTGGTTTTGGGCTTGCGTGGTAATAAGAGACACAGTTTGGGATAAGGATGTTGCCGAGGGGCTAAATTTTTACAACGATTTCTCACTCATTCACCAGTGATGCTTGTGCATTAAACCTTTACATTCCATTCTTTCTCCAGCTCACACTCATTCATACTGATTTAAATAAACTTGATTTTTATTAACTTATTTGTTTTCGTACCAAAACTTTTAAAGGTTGTACTAACATCTTAGTTCATTCTCTCAAGCCGGTGCTTGAGATCAAACACACAAAGAATCAATCCCCTGAAGGATGCAATAGTTCTCTACAATCATTTGCTCATAATGTGTGATCGTTATGAATCTTATTTAATTATGAAACGGTACTAGAAGTCAAAATTACTAATCTCAAAACATGGCTTCAACAAACACGTACAAAATATTGTCACAAGTTAAGTCATCGTTATGAAACACGTGAAAACACTATCATTTACATCATCATCAAAAAACACAAACAAAATCTAGCGCCAATATCTGAAATCAAATACAATACATAGTTGTAGATCATCAGATTCATGCACTGCAAGACGTGATAACGAATACTAAGTACATAATAATAAAACGTTTATCAGTGCAAATAATGATGAGAGTGTTTAATTTTTGGTGGTAAGCTATTCCTTAAGTATTATTTCCTGAAATCGATAAACTTAGCTACTTTTACATTTTGTTCAATTTCCAGTGCAGTTCGTCCTCAAATGTTCAAATGGTTCAAATGGCGCTGAGCACTATGGAACATAACTTCTGAGGTCATCAGTGCCCTAGAACTTAGAACTAATTAAGCCTAACTAAGCCAAGGACATCACACACATCCATGCCCGAGGCAGGGTTCGAACCTGCGACAGTAGCGGTCGCGCGGTTCGAGACTGTAGCGCCTAGAACCACTCAGCCACTTCGGCGGGCCTCCTCAAATGTCTTTTCTTATAAGTAAGCACAACACATTTAAAACCTTATTGTTAAGAACTGTCCCTGGAAACATAGCGAGTAAAACACAAAAAGCTCTAGTTCATATCACAACATATTAACACTTTTCGTATATGAGAGGGTTGCACTGTTCATTCACAGTCTGTTAGTCATAATATGGCCGAATGAGACTTGCTCCGGCACAAGGTAACCTAATTTTGATGCGATATTATTCTTAATGTACCAGTCTTAAAGTTTACCATGCACACACAATTGTTCATTGTTCATATTCTCGGGAACACAAGTAACCTTATTGTTCTTCAAGCTCTTATCTCTGTTCAGGTTACGATTTGGTGTGTAATATTTATACCGGCTAGTGTCAAAACCTCATAGATCGTGTTTTAATCGATGAGCGTTTAGTGTCTTTATGTGTTCACCGTAGCTGGCGAATTGGTGACCAGTGCTGAAGTGACTTTCCGTCTTGTCCAGGGCGGCGGACACATGCTAGCCGATGCCCCCTGATCCAGTTTAGAGCGGTGCGTCCTCTATTTTCGTGTTCTCCACGGGCCATCGAGTGAATTGCGTCACCTCTCCTCTGCGACTTCACTGGTCTTTTCTGGCTCCCGTGTGGCTGGTGAATTCTCGAAAAGCTACAACAAGAATTAGTTACGTGACTTACTTAGGACAATTACAAATTAGTACACTCATTCAACGGTATACAATTCGCACACTAATTCCTGTCTTTCAGATCCACTAAAGAACAAACTATCTCATTGAATTCTCTGTTTATTTCTTACAAGGTTATCATTTAATGGCGTAAAATTACACCTATTTACAAAATTTACTGAAAGAAATCCAAGTTCCTTACTTTGAAGTTAATCTTTAAGAAAATAAAATGCTTGGTTTCACAAAAGTTAATCGATTACACTTACGTTTCTTGACTCAAAATTTCCGTTTAAGCAAAATTAATGATTCTAACTCACACTTGTTTTCTTTGTCATCAGTCTTCGGACTGGTTTGATGCGGACCGCCACGAATTCCTTTCCTGTCCCAATCTCTTCATCTCAGAGTAGCACTTGGAACCTACGTCCTCAGTTATTTGCTGGATGTATTCCACTGTCTTTCTTCCTCTACTGTTTTTACCCTCTACAGCTCCCTCTAGTACCATGGAAGTCATTCACTCAGATCTTAGCAGGTGTCCTATCATCCTGTCCCTTCTCGCTATCAGTTTTTTCCTCATATTCCTTTCCTCTCCGATTCCGCGTAGAACCTTCTCATTCCTTACCTTATCAGTCCACCTAATTTTCAACATTCGCCTGTAGGATCACATCTCAAATGATTCGATTCTCTTTGGCTCTGTTTTCCCACAGTCCATGTTTCACTACCATACAATGCTGTACTCATGACGTATATTCTCAGAAATTTCTTCCTCAAAGTTAAGGCCCATATTGGCCAGGCGTGCAATCTTTGTCATAGCTAGTCTGCCTTTGATGGTTTCCATGCTCCGTCCATCATTAGTTATTTTACTGCCTAGGTAGACAAATTCTTTAAATTCATCTACTTGGTGACCATCAATTCTGATGTTAAGTTCCTCGCTGTTCTCATTTCTGCTACTTCTCATTACCCTCATCTTTCTTCGATTTACTCTCAATCCATACTCTCTACTCACTAGACTGTTCATTCCGCTCAACAGATCATGTAATTCTTCTTCACCTTCACTCAGGATAGCCATGTCATCGGCCAGTCGTATGACCTTGAATTTTCATTTCTCTTCAGAACTTTCTTTTATTTCCATCATCGCTTCTTTAATGTACAGATTGAAACGTAGGGGCGAAAGACTACATCCCTGTCTTACACACTTTTGAATCCAGGCACTTCGTTCTTGGTCGTTCACTCTTATTATTCCCTCTTGTCTCTAGTACATATTGTATATTACGCGTCTCTCCCTATAGCTTCCCCTTCTTTTTCTTGGAATTTCGAACGTCTTGCGCCATTTTAAATGGTCGAACGCTTTTTCCAGGTCGACAAATTCTATGAATGTGTCTTGATTTTCCTGTTGTCCTGCTTCCATTATCAAAAGGAACTTCAGGATTGCCTCTCGTGTCTTTACCTTTTTCTAAAGCCAAATTGATCATCTATTACATCCTCAATTTTCCTTTTTATTCTTCTGTATATTACTCTTGTCAGCTGAGTGTGCGATAATCCTCGCACTTATCGTCTCTTGCAGTCTTTCGGAACTGTGTGGATGATATTTATCCGAAAGTCAGATGCTATGTCATCAGACTCAAACATTCTACACACCATTGTCAATAGTCGTTTTTTTGCCACTTCTCCCAATGATTTTAGAAATTCTGATGGAATGTTATCATACAGAGAAAATTATTAATGTTATGTTAAACTAAATCATTCAAATTTCATATTCAAATACCTCTAGACCTCACAGTCGTTCCTCTGTTTCATATATTCATATTTACTTTCATTTTACGTCACGTGGAATTGACTTGATGTGGGAACTAGGATAAGGGTGCGTCAATTTCTGTTTAGTTTACATGCACTACGTTAGACCTGAGAAATCCACCTATACTGTGTGGTTCTCTCTATCACTCTCTATTACCCACGCCAGCGTCAGTTCCGTCACCTCTAGTCTACTGTTGCGACAAAAAACCGCTACCCTTTCCCCTTTTTATCATTCTGTTTGTCCATCATCTATTTGTTTACTTAGGAAAGTCAGAGTCCTCGTTCATCTTAGTTCGTTGTAGATCCGCCAAGAGCGGGAACATAGCTCTGTAAACAAAACTATACATAATTTCTGCAGAGCATATACAAAAACTTTCTGCAACACTATCTGTTACCATCCATAAAACCTCTTTTGATTTTACCGTTTCCGTTTACATTACCTCATTCTGTTCCCCTTTTACTCTCAACGTATTCCACCGTTATTTTCGTTTGTCTCCGAATGTATCGATCCAAGGTTTCTCATTTTTGTTCATTCATTCTTTATCTGGCTTTATCACAAGGGTAACCGTTAATACAGCTCACATCATCTTAATAGTAGCTGGGAATACGTAACATTGTCACGTTTTATTTTCATTTGCATATAAATTCTCTTTTAAATCAGCGTATAACCATAAACAAAATCCAATCGTCCTTTAGCTCGTTAATCCTCATAAACAGCACACTTCACTTCTAATTCGGCAACGTCCCCTGTGTTTGAGAAACATGAAAATCATCTCTCAGAGCTATCAGCCGCCAGTACGCATTTCTCAACTTATGCACTTGTCGCCAACAATTTTCGAACGTTCCTACTCATCATCTCGCCGGCCGGAGTGGCCCTGCGGTTCTAGGCGCTGCAGTCTGGAGCCGGGCGACCGCTACGGTCGCAGGGTCGAATCCTGCCTCGGGCATGTATGTATGTGATGTCCTTAGGTTAGTTAGGTTTAATTAGTTCTAAATTCTAGGCGACTGATGACCTCAGAAGTTAAGTCGCATAGTGCTCAGAGCCATTTGAACCATTTTTTTCTTCATCTCGCTGTTCCCATTTGCCTGACTTCTTCTGATAAGCTCGATTTATTCCAAGTAGTTTCAGTTAGGTATCTCTTGTATCGACTTCACGTTGTTGCATATTAGCTTCCTTTGATAACAGAACACAGACTCGGTGTTATATATCTCTTTTTCCTCTCTTATTTCTTAATTAATTTGACTTGGGAGGTGTGATGATTCCCTAATGTTTTGTGGCTTTTCAAGGTTTCCAACTCTCCAAAATTCTCGTGTGGAATACTTCTCCCTTGGTATGGTCTGGAACATATATAAAAACTTCTCATTCATACAATGGCTCTTTTTAGAACAATTACAAATTATTACTCGCTGAGTTCATTTCTAAAATTCTTCCTGCTTAAATTGTGTGACCACAATCTGTTTTTCGCACCTCTGTTACTTCCAGTTCACATCCCAGACTTATGTTTTACTCCATAATTCAAACATACCTCCTCAGGGTCTCCTCCATTGTTACTGTCCAACGTCAATTCATTCTGGTCATCCAGACTATGGTCCACTCCAATTAAGAATACCTCTTACTTCTTCCTCTTCTGGTAGATTTTACACTGCGTCAACAGACCCACTCTTATCGATAACGGGGAAGACCTACAAAATAACAGTTAACAAATTCGGCTACGTCAGCATCGGAATCACTCGTCCATACATCTTCCTACTTGTCACCACTTCCTACCTCTAGTTGCATCTCTTTAATTCAGTCCAGCAAAGCTGCAAACGGTCCAGGCGTTGCAGCATCCCTATCATTTGTTTCTAGACTCCATAAAGCGGGAGATACGCCTCGCATCAAGTCACGTCACCGATTTTTGTAATGGGGCCTGCGGTGGCGGTGTTCTTTTTCTGTATAATCATTCGCCGAACTGAGATCAGCTTCACTCGTAATTACTTCATCTCTCTTCTCGTTTCCTTCGCCCCACATCAAATATTCTCCCCTTCTCACGGACGACAGACATCGCAAATAGCCTTCCTCAGCGATTGTTTCTGTGTGTTCCGCAAATGCTAAGATAACTTTTTCTCCGTCAGATTTTAACTTTATTACTTCCTTCTTCAGATTCAGTGGAGCCCGATATTACTTCAGGAGAACTAATCCCAGCAAGGCTTCCACTGTCAAACTTTTTTCGATCAAAAAATTAACATTCAATACCTGGGGCTTAAATTCTACCCCTACCTGCTCTTTGATTTCGGCTCACTTCCAGTGCACGACACCCCGAATCTTCTTTCCTTGCATCTGAAAAGACAGCCACCGCTTCTTCTCATCATACATAGCATATAATTCATAATACAGCACCGAGACCTGTCACCTCCAGTCGGGAGTCGAGTATAAACTTAACTTCTTTTCCTCTCGTTCCTACGCTCAATGTCTGGCATGTCATTATTCCCTACTTATTCTTTCCTACCTTTATCCCCTCTGCCAACGCCCTTGTCAGCTCCGTGCAACCCACAAACAAGTTCATTTGTAATCCAACTGTTACTAATCGCGATTACGAATCGTTCTCCATTAGTCACTTCTATCCTTCAAGTCACGTCACTTCAGCTTCGGATTCTGTCGTGGATAAGGCTTTCCAACTTCAATTATTTCTACTTGTCCTGCATATCTGTCATTTCTCAGGTCCTCTCTCCTATCTTAGTTTCCTCTTGCTTAATATCTCACATTGTCCCGTCGGTCAGTTCCCATACCGATCATCATATTTTCTATTAGCCTTCCTACCAGCTGGCCAGTAATTCGATCTTCAGCATCGATAGTCATTCTTCCTCTCTCATCTGTTTCGTTCCTGTATTGCGGAGGTCTCGCTCTCCAATGTGCGTTATTCGCTAGCGGGTACGCTGTCGAATATTCTTTTGTACAAAGAGTAATCGTGCTTTGATTTCTCCGCTCCTGACGTATCCCAGACCTCGTAACGATTTCTGGAATTTCTTTATGTGATCTAGGTGTCTGCCAGCGATCTGAAACTCTGTTTTAATCAGATTCAATGACTTGCTCATGCAGATTCGTATTGCTTCACAGTGTGGATATGGCACAGTCAAGAAATTATTTCTCTCTGAAATGGTGCAGCAGGTCCAGCCAACACTATCCACCGGAGTTTTCTGTTATTATTATGCCTATTTTCACTTCTTTGTCCCCCTTGAACAGTAGCCTACCTGGAAGCCACATCCAAACACGTCAAACGTTCTGCTCTATTTCACGATTACTCTTTCGCTCTTGGCGATTCCTGTGCAAAAATGTTTGTGCACTGAACTGATTTTCATGGTGTGTAAACAAGACCACGGCATCCATTCGCGAATGTCTTATATGCGTAATTTGAATTTAAATGATACTCTGTACCTGGGAACTGCGAAAATTGAAGAATCGTCATAATCTCTTTCCGAAGCTCTTCGTCGTCTGCAGCACTTGACATGATATTCATTGGTACAGTGATAATTTCGGAAGGAAATGAACGTGGCAGGTCTCTAAGGCACCACAGTCTTTCCGTTAGTTCGCGAAACTCTCGTCCTTCTTTCTTACAATGAACCGTTCTCTTCCATTACCGTATATGGAATTTCGGATGCTCTCCTTTTCATGTGCAAACACGTCCAAAGTTTTTCTATTCTTACGATTGATCGTTTCTTGTCCGTTTCTAAAGTGTACAAGGTTTTAGATCTCTTCATATTCACTGATATCGATCGACATTGTCCGGTCATATGTGGTCTCGTGGCTATTTGATAATTGATCCACGGCAGTGGTCAATACTCGTACATTACCTACTATTTTGTCTAATGTCTTCGACATTGTATCTACCTTTCTTTGCGAATTTACATATTCTCCTGCACGTCGAATTTTCTTCTTATATTTTTCCATCGGTAACTTTTTCTGCCTCTTCGCATTCCGTAACGTTCTCATTAATTCTCTTGTTTACGAACCATATCTGACCATCGATTTCTTTTATTTTTGTTTGAGTGCTCAAATCGTTCTTTGCATTCTTACCTTATGTCTTAAACTGCTGCTCATTATTTTCTTCACTGCATTTAAATCTCTTAAATCTTTCTTAAGTAAATCTCCGTGCTGTTTAAATCGTTCCTCTCTCTTTTCTTCCCTTTCTTTTCTTGTAAATCAAGTGCGGTAGGTGGTAGCGGCGTCACTTTCGACTCGTAACAAATTATTCAAATGCCTCTGAGTACTATGGGACTTAACATCTGAGGTCATCAGTCTCCTAGGCACAGAACTACTTAAACCTAACTAACTTAAAGACATCACACACATTCATGCTCGAGGCAGGATTCGAACCTGCGACCGTAGCAGCGGCGTGGTTCCGGACTGAAGCGCGTAGAACCGCTCGGCCACCGCGGCCGACGATTCTTAACACACTGCTCTATTCTTTCGTGTCCTCTGGCTTGCAAATTCCCCATATCAGGTGAAAATTCATGCTCTTTTTTTCCTCCGGTTCCTATTCTCGATATTGTGTTATCTCTTGTTTCCTGATAGCGTTTCTCGAACATATTAAGATCACCCTGATTCTTCTCTTTCGCCTATTCACCACACTCTACTCCCGGAATACTTGCTCGTGGTACTCCCATCTCCGAATTCTCCTTCCAGTTATCTGAAGTATCTATAGTTTCACTTATTCGAGCTTAACTTCGTGCCCTCGCTCTTGTATTTTGTGGCTTACGCCAACAACTGAAAACACTAAACGCTCCTAGCACATGTACACACACAAAAATAAAATTTCCCCTTCACTAGCACGTAAAAGTACCTACAAAGCTCTTCCCCTCCTTGCTAGAAAGATCACATATATAGTTATGTGCCAGAACTTAAAATTTAATTTACAGTTTTGAGTTAAGTTATTTTTAGTGTATTTGGGTACTATCTTCCGTCAGATTTCCTTTGCGTTCTGAGCGTGTTAACAGGAGTTCCCAGTGCAGGTATCCTGGCAGCATCACCAGAAGTGCGGGTGGTGTTCTTTTGATGGTATTGTGAAACTTCATGCAACTGGATATAATAATTTTTGGTTTATTTATCATCACAATAATTCGCAATCATGACATAAATGCTTGATTCTCATTAATATTTCATAAAATTTCCCTCTGAGAACATTTAGATAAATAGTCTGTTAATTTGACATGCCAGTCGGGGAAGAAAGATGAAAATAAATCAGTTAATGACTGAGTGATCGTCGTGAAATGAGCTAGTATGGGACAGATCTGCTGAAGCCAACACGTAGAGCTGTGGAAGGTAGGACCTCGAACCTGTTATGGAAGTTGGAAGCATACCTTTCATGACTTGCTAGATAAATAATTAGAACGAAACTCAAAGATGTTAAAGTTGTAAACTAATTTAACTTAATCGCACACAGAAGCGGTTCGGTCTCATCTCATATTAGCTGTTGGCCGCAGAAATACTGCGACGTCAATCTGTGATAGCACCGGAGTCTTTCCTTCTAAGTTAGCGTTATAAGTTGAAGACCTCTTATGGAGATCTACGTAGAAGTGCTGCAGAATTGTTCTGCGAGACGATCAAGAGAACAGAAGAGAAAGATGAATCATGATTTTACTGCGCTACGGCGTCCATCAAAGAAGCCTGATTTCAATGTGTTTTTCGTTACAAGTTAGGCCTGATAGGCTGGATCCTATTTCTTGTCAGCTATGCTAAAGTGAAATGGACTTCGATTTTCTATTTTCTCCGCAATTAAACAAAATATTTAAAAAGATACTGCTGGTTTCTTCTTCCGACTACGAGACCGAAATACTGGAGACAGATCTGCAACTAAGTGTCTCTTGCTGTTGTTCGTTAAATGTATCAATAACAGGTCAAATCTATTCCCAGACTTACAGTCTTTCGTATTTAACTACATCCATGCAACGCAAGTGACAATACAGAACCCTTTCTTTGGTTAAGCTCAGATATTAGACCCTATCCCAACCTAGGTGAGACCCTAATGATTCTTTCACTTAAGATACTATGAAATCACACTTATTAAAAATATTATTTCTATGCCTATTGGCTTCTGTCTCGGGTTCTTCGGCCGAAGTTCATCTGATGGTTTTACTGAGGTTTCGCCAGTACGAGTGGCTGGCGCTGTCAGAGCTTCACCCTCCATTGCCGGTGGTGAACTGGAGCCGAGCTCGCGGCCGCAGGCTATATGTATCTGGCGCGCCAACGTCCGAGGACTTCTCCTCGGTCATTTCCGGTGTGATTCTCTTCTTGCTACCTGCGACGGCCGTTCACACAGTACGGGAAGTCAAGATCTGTTTACCTTAAAGCTTTCCTCTTTCTTGTTGAAGCTATTTGCATGTTTTTGTATTTCTGCAGCTTCTCTGAATAAGCGGGTGTGATAGTGCTTCCCTACAGCCACAACTTCCGTGCCGGCGAATTACAGTACGTGGTCGGTCTCACTCAGCGCGTGCTCTGCCACGGCCAATGTCTCCTCCTGCCCCAACCTGCAATGTCACTTATGTTCTGCAATCCTGGTGTTGATTGATTGTCCAGTCATTCTGACATAAACGTTCCGCATGTGCATGGTATGCGGTGTATTCCCGACATTGCTAGTTGGTCCCTTCTCCCCTTCGCCGATCTAAGACACTCTTGTCGGTCTGAAAATCGTCTTTACGGCGTGTTTGCACAATATACGACCGACTCTGTTCGCCACTCTGGCAATGTATGCCAGAAAGGTCGTACCCGACATTTCTTTTTCTGGTATCTTACTGCGTCTCTTGGCTCTGTTGCACTTATTATAATTATACTTGCACCAAACCACATCCTGGTCAGCTTTAATATTGTTTCTTTGTTTACGAAAGTGCCACTCAGTAATGTCGGGAGCACATCGGTTCCATTTTCCCGCAACAGATCACAAAGCTCTTTCATGCATGTCTGACCACGAGCTGTTTCACACGGAATGGCAATTTCTACGAGCAACTGGAAGGCATCACAAGTCCAGTGGTGGCCAACTTCTTCAGGGAACAATTCGAAGCACAGGCACTGGACTTGGCGACTTGTAGACATAAGGTGTGCTACAGATACATCGATGATACTCTCGTTGTGTCGCGACATGGTGAAGAACGCTCGGTGAATTCCTTTGACACTTGAACAGGCTCCAAACCAACATAAGGAACTAGAAAAGGGCAAAAAACTGCCAGTCGCCTAATCATAAAATCCGTGGTAAGTGCCACAACTGCTGTTTTGAGGATATCGCAGAAGACTTCCAGAAAGCATTCCTTTTTGATATTCCTATTTTTTTATAGCCTAAACAAACTAACACAGTTAATTTACAAACATTTTTAGAGTAAAGTTACTGTAAAACATTTAACAATGACAAAAAAATTGTTGATGGAACAAAACAAGAATAGGGCTAAGTGTCAACGTTTCTAACATAAAAAATGGGCTAAGTCTGCTACTGATATCTGCAAATAAAGAGTGTGGAAAGGGTAATAATAATTAATAATAATAATAATAATAATAATAATTTTACTATTATAACAATCCGGAAACTACTGTTTATAGTTTTTCTATAGTAAGTATATCATTATGAAAAGTCAGTTAGGACTATAGAAGTGCTGTATTAGCAAACAAACTAGTTAAAGAACAAACACAAAATCAAGTATGTTAGTGTGTTCTTACAAGTTTTATTTCATAATAAAAGTTTTTTACAGAGTTTAAAAAGTTACATTTTGTATTAATTTACCACTATTTTATAAACGAAATATGACAATTTTACGGTCTATAAACACTGCAGTGTTTACTCAGATTTTGGTAAAACAGTTTGTTTTCTTGTTTGAGATAAAGTATCATCTTTTTAAGTCTTCCTTCTTCTCAGTTTTCAATCTGTCTGTTAGTTCACGCTGGGGTAGATCTAAGCCTCTTATGGTTTCCATGTTCGCACCTTTTTTTGAATACATTCGTTTGCGTCTATTTTTCAATTTCGTTGAATTTTTTTAATTTTTTGTAAACACTTTTCCTGGGTTGGTTTAGGAAACTTTAAGCCAAATTTCTAACCTTTTTGTGATTAGGTGTTACTTAGCTACTTTGCAGAAGTCATAAAAATCATCATTGTTCATCATAGAAAAAGGGTTTGCTATTGGCATTACACAAAATTCTCACTAGATCCAAAGAAACTTCACGTTTTCAACTCTTTTTATTTTTTCAATGAGAGCAGAGTCTCGGTCACAGGTTGAGTATGAGTGTCCAGAGACGACATACTTGTGGTGTACTTCGTCAAAGAAATCATTAAAGACCAAGTATATTCATAGGAACAATACAATTTAATCTGTTTTCTTGCCGCAGCTGTTGTCAGATCACACTATAAACTTTTTCTCCGGGCAATTTTACTTTTAATCCCCCTGAACACACAGCTCGCTATTTCGTTGCCTGCTCTGCCACTCACGTCCTCGTGCCAATGAAACATAAAACCTTTAATATTATCTGCCATATGCAATACCAAATTGTAACAAGAAAATTGAATTAAATAATATCTTTGGCAGCGTGGCAATGTTGGCAAATAGAAAACCTGTTGAAAATCTATGGCTACTGTGCATGTATCATTTCTAGCGAGGTACGATATACAGCTCTATTGACTGAGTCATTCAACATTTTACTTTTAAGCAGATCACATGTGTTACAGGTATCTTTCCTTGGATGGTGAAATGTCAGTTTCAGAAAGTATTCTTTCAATGCTCTTTTGTAGTACAAATATCTAATGTTTGTGTTTGGATAAAGCGTAACAAAAGCCTCATCTATTATGCTGTAATCTAAATCTTGGCTTAAAAATGCGAGCTTTTAGCCCATGTGTAATGGTTTTCGTTCTTGAGGAAATTTTTGAAGTGTTCGACAATGCGTTTTACATCAGCAGCTGTGCATTTTACTTCTTTGTTTTTATTTCCCCTACGTTCAAATTAGGTAACATCACCACTCTTTTTTGCTTTTACCACGTTTTCACTTCTCGCCTGGTAATTTTGTGTATTTCCAAAAAGTCTTTTTTGCAAACTTGGAAATGACAGCCTTCGTCATCAGGAACTGCATAAAAAACACTAGCCTGTCTGAGGCTCTCGGGTTCTTCGTAAGAACCATGTCGCCTTCTTCTGACATTGCATACACTTATGTTTCCCATCAAATAAGAGTTTTTCTTAACATTATCACATAGTTCGTAGAACTGACTGAATATGTTTTATTTGTGTTCCAATACAATGTATCTACAGCGATACCGGCACTGGCATGAAACCTACAACAACCACGGGAAATAGAGGCATTAAATATTTTGTGACTGCCACGAATAACCTGTTTGTTTAATACTCTGTACAGTTTGTAGGTCTACTATAGTCCAGGAACCAAGTCAAACATAACCTAACGTTGTCCGCATAATCTAAACATAGGTTAGCTTAAAACCCCACAGAAAAATCATAATTAAACGAAGTTCTTAAAAAAAAGTCTTTGTCCTAAGGCGTTAAACTTATCATATGTACTTACCTCATCAGGTAGAGGTTGTTTTTGAGGTACTGTAACTTCCTTATTCTCCTCATACGGTTTGCTCTCAACTCTTAGCTTCTTATTTATTTGGGAAACACTACCTTCACCCCTTTTCCAAAGTTTTCTTGTTTCAACCAACACATAAACCACAATAGTAAACATAAGAGACAGGACTAATCACTGCAACTTGAACACAATAAAAACTCAAACTAATAACAACAGCACAGGCACATAGCCCGGATTCTGTTTCAGAACAGGTGGCACTTAGCACCTGGCGCATTCTGGTGGCAATGTTTTATACTACTTCCACACTGGTTACTCGATAGCCTGGTTTCTACTGACTAGGGTTAGGCACATAGCCCATATTTTGACATTAAAACTTTTATTTTATTTTTGGCACTTATACCGGATTTTATAATTTGTCGACATTTGAGCGCTAACAATCTGCCAAAGTTAGAATCACTTAGCTCCAACGTAATGCACTCACAGAGACGTAAAACATTATTCTAATCATGACTGCCACTTGCAATGTTCTCAGAACATTGTACAGGTGACGTTTGTCGCCATATACAACAGCGCAACTAGAAGACTTGGGCAGCATACGAATTTCTGTTCAAGTTTGCGTTTAAAGCTATTTTTCCATGGTTTTGTCCAACCCCTGTTTGATAGTTTAAACCGCTGAAACGCTGTTGTTCTACATCTACATCTACATTTATACTCCGCAAGCCACCCAGCGGTGTGTGGCGGAGGGCGCTTTACGTGCCACTGTCATTACCTCTCTTTTCTGTTCCAGTCGCGTATGGTTCGCGGGAAGAACGACTGCCGGAAAGCCTCCGTGAGCGCTCGAATCTCTCTAATTTTACATTCGTGATCTCCTCGGGAGGTATAAGTAGGGGGAAGCAATATATTCGATACCTCATCCAGAAACGCACCCTCTCGAAACCGGACAGCAAGCTACACCACGATGCAGAGCACCTCTCTTGCAGAGTTTGCCACTTGAGCTTGCTAAACATCTCCGTAACCCTATCACGCTTGCCAAATAACCCTGTGACGAAACACGCCGCTCTTCTTTGGATCTTCTCTATCCCCTCCGCCAACCCGACCTGGTACGGATCCCACACTGATGAGCAATACTCAAGTATAAGTTGTACGAGTGAATTGTAAGCCACCTCCTTTGTTGATGGACTACATTTTCTAAGGACTCTCCCAATGAATCTCAGCCTGGCACCTGCTTTACCAACAATTAATTATATATGATCGTTCCACTCCATTCGTTCCCCACACATACTCCCAGATATTTTACAAAAGTAACTGCTACCAGTGTTTGTTCCGATATCATATAATCATACAATAAAGGATCCTTCTTTCTATGTATTCGCAATACATCACATTTGTCTATGTTAAGGGTCAGTTGCCACTCCCTGCACCGCTAAAAACTCTTCAATCCAGCCACACAGCTGGTCTGATATTCCGTAGGTTCTTACTTTGCTTATCAGGCAACAGTGCGGAACTGTACCGAAGGCCTTCCGGGAGTCAAGGAAAATGGCATCTACCTGGGGGCCTGTATCTATTATTTTGGTTCAATGGCTCTGAGCACTATGGGACTTAACTTTTGAGGTCATCAGTACCCTAGAACTTAGAACTAGGTAAACCTAACTAACCTAATGACATCACACACATCCATGCCCGACGCAGGATTCGAACCTGTGACCGTAGCGGTCACGCGGTTCCAGGCTGTAGCGCCTAGAACCGCTCGGTCATTCCGGCCGGCTTTCCAGAAATGACATGATACGCGAGCAAAAAGCATGTTCTAAAATTCTGCAACAGATCGATGTCAGAGGTATAGGCCTATAGTTTTGCGCATTTGCTCGACGACCCTTCTTGAAAACTGGAACTACCTGTGCTCTTTTCCTATCATTTGGAACCTTCCGTTCCTCTAGAGACTTGCGGTACACGGCTGTTAGAAGGGGGGCAAGTTCGTTCACGTACTCTGTGTAGAATCGAATTGGTATCCCGTCAGGTCCAGTGGACTTCCCTCTGTTGCGAGATTTCTTCTTCTTCTTCTGTAGTGGTCAATCCAAGGATTGGTTTGCAACAGCTTCAATAGCAGCTTGTCTCCATTCTGTGCGTCTTTCAGGTTTTCTCTTCATTTCTTTACAGGTGTTACATCCCACATCTTTCACGATTTGATCCATGTACCTCAGTCGTGGTCTTCCTCTTGGTCTTTTTCCCTCGACATATCCCTCTATGATTGTGTTCAGGAGTCCTTTATGTCTTAATAGATGGCCTGTAAATTGCTCTCTTCTTTTATCAATGAAACTCCAGAAGCTTCTCTTCTCACTTGCTCTTTCCAGAACCACTTCGTTTATGACCTTTTCGATACATTTTATTTTGAGCATGCGTCTATAGCACCACATTTCAAAAGAATTTAGCTTCTTGTCTTCCTCTGTCCCGAGAGTCCATGTTTCACATCCATAGCATGCCACACTCCACACATATGATTTCAAAAATCTTTTCCTGATTTCAAGGCTGATGCTCTTAGATGTTAATATGTTTTTCTTTTTGTTAAAAGTAGCCTTTGCTTGAGCTATTCTACTTCTCACTTCTGCCTTGCTCCTTCCATCCCTGGTAATATTACTGCGCAGATAAGTAAATTTATCAACTTGTTCAAGCAGTTCATTGCCTATATGAACTTGGACTTTCACTTAATCTTCTTTGTCGCATGCCATTACTTTTGTTTTTGCTTTATTAATTCTCATATTATATTCTTCACTCATAACTTTACCCATTCTATTCAGTAGGACTACAAGATCTTCTTCACTTTCAGCCAGAACAGTTATATCATCGGCATATCTTATCGTATCTATTCGTTGGCCATGAATTACTACACCTGTCTGTGAATTTTCCCTTACTTTTTTCAGCGCCTCTTCAATGTATACGTTAAAGATAACAGGGGATAGTGCGCAACCTTGTCGGACACCTTTCCGTATCTACACCTCTTCTTGTTTTTTACGTCCACGGATAACTGCTGTCTCGTTTTTGTACAGGTTCCATATCATTTTTCTATCTTCATGGTCTATTCCTACTTTTTTGAGTACCTCAAACATCTTATCCCATTTAACATTATCAAAAGATTTCTCTACATCTACGAAAGCTATGTATGTTTTCAGGTTCTTATCTAGTCGTTTCTCTATTATTAGTTTTAGAGCAAATATTGCTTCCCTGGTTCCTCTATCTTTCCGGAATCCAAACTGGTCTTCGGAGAGTGTAGCTTCGACATTTTGTTCTATGCGTTTTAGGATAATTGAGGTTAATATTTTAGAGGCGTGCGTAACTAGGCTGAGCGTCCTATAATTTTCACATCTTGTAGCATTTGCCTTGTTTGGAATGGGGATCATAATGTTTTCCTCAAAGTCTGTAGGAATTTTACCCTGCTCGTACATGTTGAAAACAACATTATACAACTCCTGACTCAGTTTTGCTCCTCCAGATTTCAGAAGTTCGGCTGGGATATTGTCTATACCAGGCGATTTGTTGTTTTTCAATTTTTTTCAGAGCTAGTTCAAACTCTTCCTTTAATATAGGTTCACCTATGTTTTGTGAATCTACTTCTGTTTCTTCTTCCATGATGTTTTCAGACATGTCTTGTCCGCTGAAGTTTTCCTATATATTGTTTCCATCTTCTTGCAACTTCATCATCGTCAGCCAACATATTGCCATTTTCATCCATCACAGCCCTACACTTGTTTCTTCTGTCTCCAAAGCAATGTCTCATACATTTATAGGCCTTGTCGATATTTCCCTTGCTCATGTTGTCCTCAACTGAAATACGGAGATCATCAAGGTATTTTTCTCTTGTTTGTTTTGCCTCTCTGTTGATTCTGTTTTTCAGACTCTTGTATTTCTCTTGGTCTTCCTTCTTCACAGAATTTTTTAATTTCCTTCTTTCTTCTATCATATTTAGTAGGTAATTAGTGATCCATTCCTTCCTTTTCTCTGTCCATTCTTTTCATATTACTTCTTCTGCTGCTTCTAAAATGCCAGTTTTTATTTTTTCCCAGCTGCTCTGGATGTCATTGTAGTCCTGTGTATTTGTTTTCTTGTCTGTTTCTAGTTGATAGTGTTTCAGTGTATTTTCGTTTTTCAGGTTTGTCAAATCCCATTTACATGTACTTCTTTTTGTAATGTTCTTGAATTTTAGTTCAGTCGTCATCATAACGAGTATGTGGTCACTTTCCACATCACAGCCTGGATATGATCTGCTGTCCTTAACTGGGTTTTTAAATCTTTGCTTCACTAATATGAAGTCAATTTGATATCTGTTAATGTCACCAGGCATTTTCCAAGTATATCTTCTTCTTGGATGATGATTAAAGAAGGTATTTGTAATACAAAGTTTACTTCTTTGGCAGAATTCTACAAGTTTATCCCCTCTTTCATTTCTTAATCCTAATCCAAAATTCCCTGCCACATCCTCTTCTTTACCTTCCCCAACAACGACATTCATATCTCCCATGATGACAAGGTTTTCAGCATCTTTAATTCTCCCAATTACTTCTTCAAGATTCAAGAGATTAACTCTCAGATTATTACTTCCGGTGAGTGTGTCATTGCAGATTTCTTTGGGTAGACATCATCGCACAATGCCTCTGTCGTAGGGCTTCCATAGCAGCGCTGCTCAACGGTTCACTGCTGCGGCTGTAGACAGACAGCTGCGCACCGCAGTTCAAATTCAAACTGCGCATGTGCGACCAGGCGCGGGGCGTCCTGTGGCAGCCACAAGCCACTCTCGGCCACTGGACAACGCACTTTATGATCGAAATCTAGGTTAAAATAATGCTCATCAAGAACCATTTTGCGTCTTCTATGTGACATACTGTTTCCTTTAAACGTTTTGCTGCTGCCTTATAATGCGGTATTATTTAAGACTTTTATATCTAAACGTGAATCAAGGACGTTAATGTTTGGGAGGTGGCTTGTGTGCCTCAGTGAAGCAGATAGCCAAACAGTGGGTGCAACCACACCTGACCGGTATCTGTTGACAGGTCAGACAAACGTGTTGTTCCTTAAGAGGGGCAGCAGCCTGTTCAGTAGTTGTAGGGGCAACAGTCTGGATGATTGACTGATCTGGCCTTGTAACATCAACCAAAACGGCCTTGCTGTGCTGGTACTGCGCACGGCTAAATGCAAGGAAAAATTACACCCATGCCCTTTTCCGAAGGCACGCATCTACTGTGTTTTTAAATGATGATAGTATCCTTTCTAAGTAAACGTTCTGGTGATAAATTAGTTCCCCATTGACATCTCTGGCCGGGGACTGCTCAAGAGAATGTCGTAATCAGGAAAAACCAAACCGATGTTGTGCAGATCGGAGCATGGAATGTTAGATCAGCTAATCACGCAGGTAGGTTAGAAAATTTGAAAAGGGAAGGGGATAGGTTAAGTTAGATACAAGGGGAATTAGCGAAGTTTGGTGGTGGGGGTACAGAACTTCTGGCCATGTGAATACAGAGTTATAAATGCAAAATCTAATAGGGGTAATGCATGAGTGGGCTTAATAAAGAATAAGAAAATAGCAACTCTAGTAAGCTACAATGAACAGCTTACTGAACGTATTATCGCACCCATCATAGGCATGAAGCCCGCACCCACCACACAACTACAGGTATCCATACCAACTATGTCCGCAGTCGATGAAGAGACTGAAGAAATGATTGATGATATAAAAGAAATTAGTCCGATAGTTAAGAGAGACGAAAATTTAATTGCGATGGGGGACTAGTATTCGACAGTAGGGAAAGGAAGAAAGGAAAAATAGTTGGGAAATTTCGACTGGAGGCAAGGAATGAAAGAGGATGCCGCCTGATGGAATTTTTCACAAAGTATAATTTACTCATAGCTAACACTTCGCTTAAGAATCACGAAACACGATTGTATACTTGGAAGAGTCCTGAGGACACCAGAAGGTTTCAGATTTTTATATAATAACAAGACAGAGGTTTCGGAACCAGATTTTAAATTCCAAGACATTTACAGTGGCAATGTGGACATTGATCACAATTTATTGGTTGTGAACTGTAGATTAAAACTGAAGAAATTCCAAAAACGTAGTACCAAAGGTTATTGAGAGTTTCAGAGCAAACATTAAGCAACTGTTGACTAGAACAGGTGAAAGAAATACAATAGCAGAATGGGTACCTTTGAGAGGTGGAGTAGTGAGGGCAGCAGAGAATCGAAAAGAAAATTATGTCACAACCTAACTAGAAGAAGGGATCGGTTGATAGCATACAATCTGAGATGTAATAGGATCACCAATTTAGTGTAGGAAGGAAGTGTGGGAGATAATTATCCAAGAGGAAGACCAGGAGATGAGTACAGTAATCAGATTCAGAGGAATGTACACTCCTGGAAATGGAAAAAAGAACACATTGACACCGGTGTGTCAGACCCACCATACTTGCTCCGGACACTGCGAGAGGGCTGTACAAGCAATGATCACACGCACGGCACAGCGGACACACCAGGAACCGCGGTGTTGGCCGTCGAATGGCGCTAGCTGCGCAGCATTTGTGCACCGCCGCCGTCAGTGTCAGCCAGTTTGCCGTGGCATACGGAGCTCCATCGCGGTCTTTAACACTGGTAGCATTCCGCGACAGCGTGGACGTGAACCGTATGTGCAGTTGACGGACTTTAAACGAGGGCGTATAGTGGGCATGCGGGAGGCTGGGTGGACGTACCGCCGAATTGCTCAACAAGTGGGGCGTGAGGTCTCCACAGTACATCGATGTTGTCGCCAGTGGTCGGCGGAAGGTGCACGTGCCCGTCGACCTGGGACCGGACCGCAGCGACGCACGGATGCACACCAAGACCGTAGGATCCTACGCAGTGCCGTAGGGGACCGCACCGCCACTTCCCAGCAAATTAGGGACACTGTTGCTCCTGGGGTATCGGCGAGGACCATTCGCAACCGTCTCCATGAAGCTGGGCTACGGTCCCGCACACCGTTAGGCCGTCTTCCGCTCACGCCCCAACATCGTGCAGCCCGCCTCCAGTGGTGTCGCGACAGGCGTGAATGGAGGGGCGAATGGAGACGTGTCGTCTTCAGCGATGGTCGTATGCGTGTTTGGCGCCGTGCAGGTGAGCGCCACAATCAGGACTGCATACGACCGAGGCACACAGGGCCAACACCCGGCATCATGGTGTGGGGAGCGATCTCCTACACTGGCCGTACACCACTGGTGATCGTCGAGGGGACACTGAATAGTGCACAGTACATCCAAACCGTCATCGAACCCATCGTTCTACCATTCCTAGACCGGCAAGGGAACTTGCTGTTCCAACAGGACAATGCACGTCCGCATGCATCCCGTGCCACCCAACGCGCTCTAGAAGGTGTAAGTCAACTACCCTGGCCAGCAAGATCTCCGGATCTGTCCCCCATTGAGCATGTTTGGGACTGGATGAAGCGTCGTCTCACGCGGTCTGCACGTCCAGCACGAACGCTGGTCCAACTGAGGCGCCAGGTGGAAATGGCATGGCAAGCCGTTCCACAGGACTACATCCAGCATCTCTACGATCGTCTCCATGGGAGAATAGCAGCCTGCATTGCTGCGAAAGGTGGATATACACTGTACTAGTGCCGACATTGTGCATGCTCTGTTGCCTGTGTCTATGTGCCTGTGGTTCTGTCAGTGTGATCATGTGATGTATCTGACCCCAGGAATGTGTCAATAAAGTTTCCCCTTCCTGGGACAATGAATTCACGGTGTTCTTATTTCAATTTCCAGGAGTGTATATTGCAGTAGTTATTCGGTGACGAGGGGCTTGACAGTACAGAGAAGTATGGAGAGTTGGATCAGGCACGTCTTTCCACTGAAGACCACAACAAGATGAAGAATTTCGCCATGAAGCTACTTTCTCTTTCTCTTCTATTTCTTCTTACCTTTAGTTTTAAAAACAATAGCTAGGTAGCAGATCAATTACATAAGTGAGATTCCTTACCAGAGGTGGGGTTTGATATCAGTTTGTATTAAAAGTTGTTCTTGTAAATGTGTTAGGATGGCCACGTGGTTCACACATCTTCCTTATGGCAATTAAAAAGTTTGCATAAGTGTGTCTATCGGATAACAATTCAGAAAGTTGATGATAGAATTACGAATGTCGAGTTACACGCTTGATCTTCACTTAAAACAAAAGAAGTAAACGGAGCTATATTTCTGTAGTGACAGACAAATAATTGGAGTATATAGTGTCACTAAAGATACACTTCTTTACATTCTCACCTTAACGTTTTGCCTTTAAGCTGTTAGCGATCCAAGACGTTCTTACCATAGAACTTTGGTATTATGATCGGTGGAACCCTTCAATGATGATTGAGTATTGTTGGTTTTTGTTTAGAGACACAGCCAAGACAGCTTACAGAAAAAGGAAAAAAAGCCTTCTAATCACATTTTTTTCAAATGAATTGACATTAAACTTTGAAATATGTTAACATTGCGAATTGTGATGACTCTTTTCATGGTATACGTAACTCGTTTATAATATAATGATTGTTTTGATGTTTTTTTAAGCGTTCGAGTAATTTTCGTGTTGTATGTGTTTTTTTTATTGTATTAATGTTCATCACATACTTAAACGAAAATATTGCAATTTCCTTATTATTTGGCATCTGAAACATTTGACATGACAGGGAAAACTTAGTAGACATCTGAATTTAGCATCCCAGAATTAGACACATCCATCCACGTACAGACTATACGCATAAATAAATTTTCGATTTGTCGATAAGTTTTCAGTACCTCTGAATATTTTAATACCCCTCAAGTTCCACAGATGTTCGTATTCAATTTCTGGAATATGAAAATTGTATTTGCGAAATCTTGATATTTCACCTTAGAATGAAATTTTTCAAAAGGTGCGAGAAACGTAATAGAAAACACAGATTAAGAAGTGTATTGTAACCTTTAACGCCACTCATATGAAGTCCTGGAACAGCACAAATAAGAAGGTGTTGTGCTCATTGCACTTTGAATGCAAAACTACACAAAACTCCATGATTTCTCTGTATGATATTTTATTCTTCCGTCTCCCCACTGTTGTTACACGGTACTCGCGTAATTTACGGGTAGGTTTCGTGATACGGTACTCAGACAAATGGAAGGCACGCAAACGGTGGATAAATGATTAATAAGAGCACTCCCGACCACGGTAGGCCTCATCTGTAGTCTCAGCGCTTTCTGAGACACATTTTCTTGTAATATGTGTAACTTATTCGTATGTTAGTATCTGTCAGCTCTCTCCAGCGCTTTACACAAGGCTAGTAACGTAAAATACTGCTTGAAAATATATCAGAGACCACAGCTACAACACCTGGATACATATTTAAAGCCAAATTACAAAGTAGTTCAGAATTTCGGATGACGGACTTATGCTACAGTTCGTATCATATACTGTCACCGAAGAGAAAATTTGTCACCGCTTCGAGAAGCTTGCGGAAATGTGATCCGCATGCAGTTTCTAACTCAATGATGGTGATCACATTTCGAAAGCTTCTGTTATAGAAATAGCGAGCATTCTGTCCAAATAAACTCTGTAGAGTGGTAAGGTAAAATAACTCATCGCAGTATATTGAGATTTGTTTTACGATGCCTACGCAGTAGGTTTGTTGACTGAAATGAAAAAAATGCTTGGAGGCCATATTTGACTGAGGCACTGTGTCAACATGCCATGCCAATATAACAGTTCAATGTCTGCAAATGGTGCAAAGATGATCATTATTCCATCTTTAATTATTTTAAGAAAAAGAGTATCCCATTAATGTAACATATGTTGCCAAAGCCAAGTTTGTCTAAGGAAGAATTGCCACTACTGATTAACTTACAGTTTAAAGGAACTACATGAAGAACGTAAACGAAGGAATGTTATAGTCTACTGACTTGCTGGCACCAAATTCAGTAGAGTCTCTTTCAGTTGCCCATCTATTGCTTCCCTACCTGGTCCCTTCAGACAAATAAGTGGAACGAGCTATTCCTGTAAGCAGGTCAGCCAAATGCTCGACGGTAAATGGTGTTACCTCGTACGTTTCAACGTATGGGTTGTTCGCAGTCCTTAACGTACATCCCTTGCTGTTTTACTTAGTAAAAACGGAAAATGTTTTACAAAAGATCCTGTAATCGAAGAAAGCCACATTATACGAGTTTGTGAATATACAGAAAAACTACTTAATCATGAAACATTAATAATGACAGCCAAATCCAAGGAAGCATGTTTAAATGTAGTCAACGGTAGTATGTGCAAATAAAAGGAGAGTTATTTTTAACAATGGAATATAAATTTTCCAGTCAAGTTTGCATAATTTCAGAACACGTGCAATGTAGTTACTGAACTAAATGTTCGCAAATATAAAGTCCTGAATCTCCAAAACTTTACAAAATCCCAAATCATGAAAATACACCTCAATGTGTGTTTAATTCACCAGAATGTTATTTAAGTCTACAAGGCACGCCAGAAACAATCAGATGAAACAGCTAAATTATTACAAGTTTTCATACCCCGATATTTTTCTTATATATGATGCTCAAAGGTCGTAAATTCAAGTTAGCCACTGTCTCGTCTTTTCGGATACCACATACGAGATATGAAGGCAATTATTTTACTTCTGATCTTCTGCCGCTGACTGGGACTTAACTTAAGAACTTTCTAAAGGATTAGTAGCTATTGTTCAGTGACGAAAGGGAGATTTTCGCACCTTGTTCTTTATTTTTCAATGCTGCCGATATTAGCTTCTAACATGCAGCTACTACATTACAATATGATTGTGGCTAATACTTCATATTCATCAGTAAAATTTCACTAAACTATGCTTTCATAAAGTTGTGGTTAAACCCACAAATAGGAGATTTCCGAAAAGGCTTCTAGCTTATTCGACTATTGAGGCAGAACTAATCTTTGATATTGTCTGCATTTCCGCAGAGGGGATGACAATCCAGGGAGTAAAAATGCAATTAGCTGCCTTGCTAAAAACTCTAAAGGGCAACGTACTTAATCTATATCGTAAGGAAAATGCCTTTTATCTACGCCTGAGGCGCTAAAATGAAACTGAGCTTTTACACTGCCGCCAAGGTAGGGTCAAATTATGCTGACAGTAGCGTTTTATCCTACATACAAAAATGTTTAATAACATTATTCGCATTCCTTTACAAAGATAACGAACTGCTAAGATAAGCTGAGAGTGGACTTCTCTGTGAGTTTATTTACACATTGCATTCGGTAACAAACGTTAAATTTTTATTTTTTGTTTCCACACCGAATAATCTTCTGTAAATACTTTAAAATTCTTTCAATCAATGATAATTATTTGAGGTATCTTCGATCGAAAATTACAGAGTTTTTGAATAGTAGATTGCAAGTACCACAATAATTTTGGTGGGTTACATGTTGGTTTGGATACATAATGAGATGTATTTGGCTGATTTAGGGTTTTCGTAAGGTTTTGGAGGTTCAGGACTTCATATTTGCGAATATTTATTGGAGTAGATACATAGCACGTGTTATGAAAACTACGCGAATACTTGGAAGGAAAGAAATGTTATATTACACGAATATTTACATTGCAGATTGCACTAAAGATTTCTGACAGCTATTTCGTTACAGTACACTAAATAATCTGAATTTCTATTCTCTCTCTCTCTCTCTCTCTTTCCCTTTTTCCTTCTTTCTTGATCATTGTTACAGATTAGTTAAGTTATGCAAGATGAGTCTTTGGATACACTTATATACAGATAACAGGGCTGTATAGTTATAGCACAGGGTATATAAACAATGAAATTTTTCAGACTGACGCATAGAGTAACATACCCGTTATATAAGTGTACACAAAGGTAAATACACGTACACGCATTCATCTTCCATAAGGTGCGTTCTGGTTTGGAAGTACATTCTTTTACATTTTCTTCCAGTTTTGTTGCTGAAATTTAGCATTGCATGGGTATTATTTACTTTGTCAGTCTTTGATTCGATATTAACAATAAGTGTACAGCATTTATTCTTGGTTTCTTGACACTGCCAGGTAACTGTGCTCAGTTTATTTCATGTGGTGGGAGGACATCTTCTTCGTCCTGGAATTAGCGCTATAGCTGTGAGGAAATACTCTCCAAACTCCCACAACTCAACGATATCCGGCATCGTGGTATCATCAGAGCACATGGTGGTTGACGTCGAGTAGGCAGGACAGCTTCACAAGAGCAACACGGAGTGGTGGTTGGCGCTGACAATTTGAAGGTGGTCCAGCTTTAGCAAACGTGGCTCACCTTTTCATACATGCAGCAGATCGTTCAAGTAAGAATTAACATTTCATCATGACAGATCTACTGTTTTTTTATTTTTTCTATGAGATGCATTGCCACTGGTGTTAGGTATTTATGCAGAAACACAGTCACAAGAGGTAGCAGCAGAAATGAAGAATATTAACTGCGGCAAAACATGGAGAGCCTAAAGGCATGGCAATTCATCCTGCTAATGTCACTATAGGGCGAATATATATCGAACAACACGCTCTTAGAGCCTTGCAAATATATCTGCAGTGTGTTTCGGGAACGTTAATGTTATCTAGGTGTTTGGCTACCCCCATGGAACGTAGATAGTTCAAAGCATCATAATGCCATTTTTAATTACTTCACGCGATTTGAGTCTCGCCTCTCGCAGTCACTTTCTGGCTAGTATCATACCCGACTGGGTACACACACTGTAGCCAATTCGCAGAGCACCCAACACATAACACTTTCATTAACATTGTTAAGGTTTAGCAGTCTGTGCGGCACGCGGAATCACGCATATCAGTTACATGGCAAGTGATTAAACACGTCCCCTTTGAACGTGTTCGCGAGTTCAGAGCCAAATGTGTACTTCTACAAAATCCTCAATCCACAGATCACACAAAGCGTCGTCCAAATAAGATACGCTTTATGCTGTTTGCACTGTCTACACAATTAACTTACAATTAGCATATGCACGCCCTATGACGTGAGATGTAATGTGTATCTGTCACAGTAAACATCACGCCCCCCTACACAAGCTTGACGGTAGAAACATTCCGATCATACCGCAAGCATGGTGAGTTATGTGCTTAGGTAACAAAAACTCAATGCAGGGAAACAAACCTAACGGAAATGAACAATCAAACCAGACCAAATTATAACTTAAGGCTATACCTCTTGGTTTAAGGCTCCTAACAACTATCTTGGTACATGTTCAAAAGTTGGATGCGGATAATCATGGCTTTTGTATTGGCAATGCCATCAGTCATATGCAAACTCCGCACTGCGTACATTCGTGGAAATTGAAGAAGGAACACAGAGCACAAGCGCATCCATCTTGGAAACGATAGCGTACTGTTTACAAATGAAACACAGTGCAACTGATGAGCGTTGCACGCACATGATCATCACGAATAATGAAAATACATTACTCGCCTGTATCTTACCTCAACAATACAAATTACCTACGAGATACCTAGTACAGTTAGATAACCAACTAGGGTCATAAACTAAAATAATAAAATATCTTTGTCTTATTATGAACAAAATCAGTACATCTTACTTTCTATCATACCATCACACACATATATACCACGGATTTAAACTATACAACAAGTCACATACATTCATAATAGAAAACGATTTCTTTATGTAAGTCACGGCAAGCATCCTACGTGACGTTGATTTATAGGGAGGTTTCACATCTTGGTTAGAATACTAATCGCGTTCAGTAATTCCCCAACGTTATATGTGGTCTAAATTGAGAAGAAAGCAGGTCGTTTCGCCCAGAAGATGGAATACGACGGCAGGTTAAATGATTTGTGGGGTATGATCAGGACTGCCAATCGTTCATAATGAAGTACTGAACTTTACTTAGGTCAATTATTCTCTGTGCTTTATCAAACAATTAAGTACCTGAAAATACTTTATTTTATAAAGTCAGATTTTTTCTTGGGTTCATTTTACGTAAAGCATTAAAGGGCCACAAATGTTAATCGTAACTTTCTTCATAACAGATCATCTGAATTACTGAACCATGAACTGAGAACTCGTTTTCGAACACAACCAAACTTCAAATGTCAATAATGGAGTGACAGTCCGTTAATTTCATGTCTTTTGCAACCAGCAAGTGCCTTGTTTGAGTCAGCTAGAATGAGTAAGGTAAGAAACCATCTCTCTGTGGAGCGTTATTTCACGAAAAGTTAATCGACGGCCTTCGAATTACTGCTCTTTACATATCAGCCCTGATTGTAGCATGTCGTGTCCTTGCAACATGGCTGCTATCGCCAACCTTAGCGATCTAACAATTTTGGCACCACTGCAGCATGGCGAAGGCTTGTGTCGTGTGTTTCAGTTTGTTTTGTTTGACTCAGATTGAGTGCAATAAAGCTCGACTATCTGTTTATACAGCTTTATTTAATATTGAATCAAAAACAAATTTAGTAAATTTAGTACTCCTTATACACCTGCAAAACATAATTTTTATTGTGAAACTGATGAAAAAGATCGGAAATACATTACACTGAAAAAATACACCAAAAAGATACGATAGTACAAAAGGCGAAACGACTCCAGAAGTATAAAAGTCAGTGGGAAATTCAAAATGATGCTTTGTTAACTAGCGATATACGAAGCAAATACAATCGAAAATGCAAATTATCTTAAAATGCATTTATACCTGCCTCGTGTGGAATAGGACAGGAGAGTGGGAAAAACTTTTGTGCATACTTGTATTGGGTTTGATACGGTTATGATGGTTGGCTCAACTGATCGTTGGTGGTGGGTGAGAGGAAAGGTTTGTTCATGTTATTTTCAAGGTAAGCACCATCGGCAAACGTTAATATCATAAATCTGAATAACAAATGAGAAAAACATTAGACTGAAAATTCTTGCAGCTGCACTAGCCTTGAGATATTACACTGAAAAACTTAATTAGTCTTATAACAGTGTAGACTTTATTGTAAAACCGCATAAAATTGTTTATGTTGATTCACGTAGAGCTCCAAGCATTCGTCTAACTAGAAACAAAATGTCATCTCTAGTTATGATGTGCTGAAGACATATGTTATTCAGAATCCAGTAGATGGTCTAAATGCAGACAATTTATGTTAGTGCTTTCAGGGTGATGCTTCTAACTGGAGAATTGTAGGACTCTTTCTATTAGTGATACAACATTTTACAGCAAAAATGGTTTCATAATACGTTCACAGGTTTTTATGAAAACTGTAATAAGTCTGGTGATGGCTAGTGTCAGCCTATTCAAAAAGGCAATTGGAAAATACAAATTATTTTTTCGCACTATATCTGTGATAAGTGCAGACAACATAAATGCTAATTTTGCACATAACTATTCTTTATTGACAAATATGACAGATTAGGTACCATATCTGATCAAGGGAAATACTTATGCACACACAGGGGATAGCTGGATCAGATGTGCCATAAGTTTCTTATCCTATGACATACAGAACGTAATTTTTTGAAATTTACACTCATTTTTCTCACTGTGCTGTAATGGAAGATTTTTAAAAAATAGAATAAGTTGATTGAGACTTCCTTGAAGTAAAATGCCACTTGTGAACAAGATGGCTCTCAGCTTTACTTGGTGTACATCCATTATTACTACACTGGAAGGCCAGTGGAAGTTAGTTTGTAAGCTTATGAGATAACTTTCAAATGATTTTCCAGTCTTACTTATACTTCACACTGCCAATGACTTTAGTGAAATTTACTTTGATTTTTGTAGATACATATCAAATTCATTTAATAAAACTGTAAAATGCTTGGTGGACAACTGATAATAGTTTTTGAAGCGTAAAATATTATTGATAACCTTTCAAATGTACTAACAAAACGAATACAATTTCTTTTCTTTGGATGTCATACATGGAAGAAAATTTATCTCGTCCTTACCTATGCAGAATAATAAAACTGAAAGAATTTTTTTATTATTTTTGACATAGCTTTAGAATACTATAACAAGTGGTCTGATTTTAGTGACATGAAATATTGTGTTCACTAAGAAATATAAATTTAAAAAACAATGCTGAATTTGACAATTTTATTAACATAGTGAAAACTTTAAAATTGTAAACACTCAGTTTAAAAGTGGACGACCTTTATGGAAAATGGTATTCTATTTTAAAATAGCTGTTTTGTGGTCTTCAGTCCAATGACTGGTTTGATGCAGTTCTCCATGCTATTGTATCCTGTGCAAGCCTCTTCATCTTCGAGTAACTACTGCAACCTACATTCGTCTGAAACTGCTTACTGTATTTGTCTCTTGGTCTCCATCTACGATTTTTACCCCCATCCCCTCCCCCACGCTTCCCATCCAGTACTAAATTCAGGATCCCTTGCTGTCGCAAGGTGTTTTCTTCCAATCGATCCCTTTTTCTAGCCAGATTATGTGACAAATTTCTTTTCTCCCCAGTTCCATTCAGAGCCTCGACATCAGCTCAGTGATCTACCGATCTAATCTTCAGCATTTTTCAGCAGCACCACATTTGAGTATCCTGTATTCTCTACTCTAAACTGTTATCGTCCATGTTTTACTTCTGTATACGGCTACACTCCGTTCAATACCTCCAGAAAAGACTTACTGACACTTACATCTATATTCAGTGCCAATAAATTCATCTTCTTGAGAAACGCTTTTGTTGCCATTGCCAGCCTGTATTTTATGTCCTTTCTACTTTGGCCATCATCAGGTATTTTTCTGCAAAATAGCAAAACTCATTTGCCACTTTAAGTGTCTCATTTCCTGAACTATTTCTCTCAGTATCACCTGATTTCATTCGACTACTTTTCAGTATCCTCGTTTTGCTTCCGTTTTGAGTTTCATCTTATATCCTCGTCACAAGACACTGTCCATTCCGTTGAACAGTTCTTCAAGTCCTTTGCCGTCTCTGACAGAATTAAAAAGACATTTGCAAACCTTTAAATTCTCATTTCTTCTCCCTGGACTTTAATTCCTACTCCAAATTTTTCTTTTGTTTCTTCTAATGCTTGTTCAATATGCAGACTGGCTAAGATCGGGGACAGACAACAAGTCTGTCTCACTCCCATCTCAACCATTGCATCCATTTCATACCCTCGACTCGTGTAACTTCCGTCTAGTATCTGTAGAGGTTGTAAATAGCCTTTTGCTCCCTGTATTTATCCCTGCCACCTGTAAAATTTGAATGAGAGTATTCCAGTGAACATTCTCAAAGCCTTTCTCAAGGTCTACAAAGGCTATAAACGTAGGTTTGCCTATCCTTGACCTATCTTCTATGAGAAGTAGTAGGATCAGTATTTTGTTATGACTAGCTCTCCCAAGGCTATCAGTAGTTCTAACGAAATGTTGTCTACTGTTGGGGCCTTGTTTCGTCTTGGGTCTTTCAGTGTTCTGTCAAATTCTCCACGCAGTATCATGTCTCCCGTCTCATCTCCTTCTACGTCCTCTTCCATTTCCACAATATTGTCCTCAAGTACATCTCCCTTTTATAGGCCCTCTATATAAGCTTTCCAAGTTTCTGTTTTCCATTCGTAGCTTAGGGCTGGTTTCCTCTCTGAGCTGTTGGTATTCATACAGGTGGTTCTCTTCTCACCATAGGTTTCGTTTAATTTTCCTGTAGGTGGCATCTATCTTTCCCCTAGTGATATATGCTTTTAAATCCTTACATTTTATCTCCAGCCATTCTTACTTATCCATTTTTCTCATTCCGTCATTGTAGTTCTTTAGACGTTTGTATTCCCTTTCGCCTGATACATTTACTGTGTTTTTAAATTTTCTCCTTTCATTAATTGAATTCAATATCTCTTGTGTTATCCAAGTATTTCTACTAGCGCTCGTCTTATCACCTACTTGATCCTCAGATGCCTTCACTATTTCACCTCTCAAAGCTACCCATTCTGCCTCTACTGTATTCCTTTCCCCTGTTCTTGTTTTCAGGTACTCTGTCTCAAACTCTCTACAACCTCTGTTTCTTTCAATTTATCGGGGACCCATTGAGGCGTCGTAACTAGTGTACGATCGTCCATTTCTCTATTAAAAGCTTTACTTCAGAATGTATGTGGGCTGCAATGTAAGCCGGTGGAGTATTATACTGTCAGTAACGGACGAGTTGTGTCCTGCAGACTGACGTGACGACCATCTGTTGCAGCTGCGCATGTGAAAGCAGTGGAGTAGCGCTGGCAGGCCACTTACATTATACGACACTAAAAATATTAATAACTAATAAAGGAATAACCTGAGGAACGTCATATTTGATGTACAACCTTCTGTTGTGGAAACAAACAATATGTCAAAGTCTGAGATCAAATATAGTTATATTTTGGAAGTTAGTAAAATTCCATAAAAAAACGTAATTTTTCGACAGTCAAGAATTTAAATAAATACAGTGATGTAATAGTTCACCTTCAGTGACTATGTACGATGATCTGATTACACTTTCAGTGTTCATATACAAATTTGGAAAGTTTTTAGTTTCAGAAAAACTCTGTGACCTTTCTATTATAATAATTTCAAGAATTCTAAGTAAATATGTGTATTGTGTGTTAGGGTGTGTGTGAATGAGAATGCGTGCGTGAGAGTATGTGGGACGTTCGGCATTATTAAAAATCATTCATGTAATTCTCTACAGGAACTGGCAACTCTGTAACGTGGGAACGAATCCACTAGTGGTTCCCCTAGTAGTGAATGTCGGATGTCCAAGTATGTATGCTTATGTATAAGACAGCCAGAACATTCGCAACTACATAATAAATTTCCAGATGTTCATTTTGTTTTGTTTATTTAATTAGAGAGTTTTGTGTATTTAATTTGAAGGCGTCAATGAGCCTAGAGAAGTGGATGGTGATTGCTAGATTGTGGCGCTAGCCGCGCCCTAGAGGTGAGTTCTCATTGGTCGTAAGTGCTGACAGCCAATGAGAAGCGAGACGGTTGGCCGCCTATCGAGGAGATATAGTTTTGAGTGTGGGAGAGTGAGAGACAGAGTCGCGAGCTAGCTTTGATTGGAGGCGGTTATGCTGGATGTGACTTTTCGCATTATGTGTAAGATGAAGTCTTGGGATGAATTCCGCGTTATGGTCCAGTGTTAATGGTTTCTGGTAGTGACCAGAAACTGTTTATGAAAACTTTAGAGTGTTGTGATAATTCGTTCCGACGAAAATCTTGAGTGAACTTTGAATTGTACAGGGTGTTACAATAAGGTACAGCCAAACTTTCAGGAAACATTCCTCACACACAAATAAAGAAAAGATGTTATGTGGACATGTGTCCGGAAACGCTTAGTTTCCATGTTAGAGCTCATTTTAGTTTCGTCAGTATGTACTGTACTTCCGCGATTCACCGCCAGTTGGCCCAATTGAGGGAAGGTAATGTTGGCTTCGGGGCTTGTTTGTACA
The DNA here is from genome assembly GCF_023864275.1 of Schistocerca cancellata. Lineage (NCBI taxonomy): Eukaryota > Metazoa > Arthropoda > Insecta > Orthoptera > Acrididae > Schistocerca > Schistocerca cancellata. Next base: position 516,273,817 of record NC_064631.1, read on the forward strand.
TGCGACTCAATGCTCTACAGTACTAGCATCTAGCACATCAGTACGTAGCTTCAACAGGTTAGTGTTCATCACGAACGTGGTTTTGCAGTCAGTGCAATGTTTACAAATGCGTAGTTGGCAGATGCCCATTTGATGTATGGATTAGCACGGGGCAATAGCTGTGGCGCGGCACGTTTGTATCGAGACAGATTTCCAGAACGAAGGTGTCCCGACAGGAAGACGTTCGAAGCAATTGGTCGGCGTCTTAGGGAGCACGGAACATTCCAGCGTATGACTCGCGACTGGGGAAGACCTAGAACGACGAGGACACCTGCAATGGACGAGGCAATTCTTCGTGCAGTTGACGATAACCCTAATGGCAGCGTCAGAGAAGTTGCTCCTGTACAAGGTAACGTTGACCACGTCACTGTATGGAGAGTGCTACGGGAGAACCAGTTGTTTTCGTACCAGGTACAGCGTGTGCAGGCACTATCACCAGCTGATTAGCCTCCACGGGTACACTTCTGCGAATGGTTCATCCAACAATGTGTCAATCCTCATTTCAGCGCAAATGTTCTCTTTACGGATGAGGCTTCATTCCAACGTGATCAAATTGTAAATTTTCACAATCAACATGTGTGGACTGACGAGGGTCTGCACGCAATTGTGCAATCACGTCATCAACACAGATTTTCTGTGAACGTTTGGGCAGGCATTGTTGGTGATGTCTTGATTGGGCCCCGTGTTCTTCCACCTACGCTCAATGGAGCACGTTATCATGATTTCATACGGGATTCTCTACCTGTGCTGCTAGAACATGTGCCTTTACAAGTACGACACACCATGTGGTTCATGCACGATGGAGCTCCCGCACATTTCAGTCGAAGTGTTCGTACGCTTCTCAACGACAGATTCGGAGACCGAAGGATTGGTAGAGGCGGACCAACTCCATGGCCTCCACGCTCTCCTGACCTCAGCCCTCTTGACTTTCATTTATGGGGGCATTTGAAAGCTCTTGTCTACGCAACCCCGGTAACAAATATAGAAACTCTTCGTTCTCGTATTGTGGACGGCTGTGATACAACACGCCATTCTCTAGGGCTGCATCAGCGCATCAGGGATTCCATGCGACGGAGGGTGGATGCATGTATCCTCGCTAACGGAGGACATTTTGAACATTTCCTGTAACAAAGTGTTTGAAGTCACGCTGGTACGTTCTGTTGCTGTGTGTTTCCATTCCATGATTAATGTGATTTGAAGAGAAGTAATAAAATGAGCTCTAACATGGAAAGTAAGCGTTTCCGGACACATGTCCACAAAACATATTTTCTTTCTTCGTGTGTGAGGAATGTTTCCTGAAAGTTTGGCCGTACCTTTTTGTAACACCCTGTATAGCGTGGCGGTACTGACTATATTCTTACTGAGTATTTTATGGCGAACATAAACTATTACTAAAGACAACCACTGAATATCGTGTGCAGAAGTAATTGGCCGATCATTGACCGTGTTACAAGTTACAAGAATTGGGGAAGGTAAAAGTTCTGGCTGTTTTAGGTATGGTGATAACTGTGAGCAGAAACTTTAGTAATTTTCGTAAATGTGGGCTGATGATCTTGCTTAACGGCTATAATGATCTATTGAAGGTTTAAATTTGAACTTCATGTTTAAAGTACGAGTGACATCCCCTTTCCGAATCATTTTTTTAAAGTACATAGACAATTTTCAGCAAATTTTACTTATAGCGGCCTCTGGCGTGTAGCTATGAGGTTACAGTTTCCTCAACACTGCTTTTCTGTGATCTCGTAAGTAGCTGCAGTGAGGAGTTACGTGCGAAGATCTACCGCTGTAAAGAAGTAGGTGAACAAAAATTATAAAAGAAATAGCATTGCAGCAGCAACGAATAATCCGTCGCCATCGGTGCATCACACGCACGCACGTAAAAAAATACGTCGCACCATCTTCTTAAATTCCTACCTCATTGTAGTTTCTTCAGTTTTAATTTGCAGTTCATAACCAATAAATGGTGGTCAGAGTCCACTTCTTCCCCTGGAAAAATCTTACAATTTAAAATCTGGTTCCGAAATCTCTGTCTCGCCATATATAATAAGTCTGAAACCTCCTTGTGTCTCCAGGTCTCTTCCATGTACACAGCCTTCTTTTATGATTCTTAAACCAATGTTCTGTGCAAAATTATACCAGGCGACTTCCCCTTTCATTCCTTTCCTCCAGTCAAAGTACACCTACTATTTTTGCTCCTCTTTCAGCCCCCCATGATATTTTATTTTCCTCTTTTAACACTACTCCTCAGCTTGTTATACCGGCATGCAGTTTAACCTAGCGATGACAGGGTTTATTTCTGTCACAAGGCAGCAACGTATAACATTACTGCGATGGTAAATTTGCCAAAAATGACCTAAACTTGCAGTAAATGTTTCCCTCTGAGAGGAGTTTAGAAAATTGAGTGAGTTTGTCTAACGGAAAATTGGTATCAAACCTTAATTTCGTAAAAATAGATATAGGTAGTTAACAGAAAGAAAATAATTTTGCAAGAAGTAACAGCAACTTATTACTGTTAAATGAAATTATTATACGGTCGCCAACCTAATTAGGCATAATAATGTAAAAACATTATTTGGAGTCCTTATATCAATAGTGGTACAACTCCATTTCCTTCACTTTTCTACCTATAATGCTTCTGAAATTAATGATCCAAACAAACAGAAAGAAAGGTTCATCTCCAGCAAGAAGCCATAGGCTTGAATATTTCTGGTATCTCGACTGCTGATTTTTCGGCGCTCATTTAACTTTAGGACTCTGTATCTCAAAATGAACAAAAATGGACTTGTACCGATCTTGAAATAAGCCCTTCATATATAAAGAACCTATTTTTACTGATTCAAAACGAACTGTCATCAAATACTGTTCTGTGAAGTGCAATGGACACACCCAAATGGACAAATTACGCAGTGGTTAGCAACAGTTGTCACTTTACCAGTTAAGCAGTCACAAGAATTGCAAATAAACCCTTTCTCTTGTTTAATTTAATCATTACTTTTGCCTTGAACCAATGTGGTCCAAACTTGCTCTTCACAACCCACACAAGAGGTACAATTAATACACTTATTTAGTATACAAAAGCAATATGGAGACACAGCATACAAACCTCCTACCTTTACTACTCAGTAATCACTTAAAGAGTCATTAACGAGAAACCTACTAATCTAATTTATCCTTTTTATTATGACAGAAAAGAAGTGTGGTCCCACAAACTATCCCTTTCATTGTAACAACAAAACTATATACATGGATGGATATGTGTGATGTCCTTAGATTACTAAGGTTTAAGTAGTTCTAAGTGACTGATGGCCGCAGATGTTAAGTCCCATAGTGCTCAGAGTTATTTGAACCATTTTGTGAAGCAAGTAATTTTTTGTAAACTACTTTAAAGCAACAAACATTAGAACACTTGTTATCAAAGTAATACTCTTTCCTAAACTGATATTCAAGTTCATTTTCTAGTTAAGTTTCAAAATATTCAAACTTAAATAGTCTCTTTTATATGTATGACAAAACAAGTAAATATTACCTTGCACATTAAGAGTACTGACATAACTTTGTCACAATCAATAAAATTCACTCTAAAACTGTTAATGCTTTTTATGCAAAGGACACTCTCGGATTTCATCACTTAAAGGAGAGGACCCTACTTGGATAAGTGCATAGAATGGACACATTATTCAAACACATTTTGAATATTAGGATTATATTTTCACGTAACCAAACACAACATTACTGGTTCATACAGTAATACAGTTCTGGCATTTTGTACGTGCGAATAAGTGGTTGAGCAATCGTGGTGGCGAGCATGTGGTGGCTAGGTGGTCTTTCTATTGAAGTAATTATCTCTATTTACCTCTTTTTGGCGTTGTTAATATCATTTTTGGAGCTTTTCCCAAATCGAGAGCACCATATTACAGCCGAATATTAAATACGAAGCCATTCCATTCCAATTGCAGTACTCTAAGTCTCACTCGGCACCTGTGCTCTTTACTCGTCAGTTGCTTGCTACCGACTGACTGAGCTCTCTCACTTGCCGCTCAGACTGAGCGCCACATCTACCTTCTCCTAGCGCGCCAAATCACTTGCGTTGCAGAGGGGAACTACTTGGGTTTCTCTTTATACAATACAAAGTCCCTATGTATGAACCAGTTATTACATAGTTCCCAGCAAACATATCTTAAAAAATGTATATATTTAAACATATTAAGAAGTCAACAAAAATATACATAATTAAATACCAGTTCCCTCCAAATAATACAAAGAACTTAACTTGCAAAGAGCAAATATGTCACACTATCTTTCCACTTCTTTACAGTAGATCAAAGACATCACACAGTAAAGAATATACACTTGACATTATGCAGAATTAATCAGTACAAATTATTAACAATATTGATTCTATTGTTACAGTCTCTCTTAACAATCTGAATAATTTCTAGTATGTGATAATATATTTCTTCAATCTCTTCATCATCTGAGGAACTAGTTGGCACATAACCTTATACTACTGTGGTGGGTGTGGGCTTCATGTCGGTCTTGGCTGCAATAATAAAAAATTATACAAACAAATATATATGAATGTTTTGCAGAGTTATGCACTAGACAAAATTGGCAACAATTATTTAATAAGACAAATGATAATTTTACAAATTTGTAAAAATTTATTTCATTTCTATTGCCTAGTCTGCAGTTTCATTATTCACAGAGAGAGTTTTTCCCCAATGAACATTAAGTAGTGGTATGAAAGAAACAAAGTGTCTCTGAATTTGACAAAATCTGAATTATTTATTTGTCTTAAATACAGACTGTGAAGGTGGTGTGAAAATTTTTAGCAGTGACCGTTATTTGTTAAATATTAATAAAAAATAAGAAATATATTTTTGAGCAAAGTAATTAACCAAAATAAATAATTATTTTGATACAAGGTACATTTCTTCTGCTCTTAACAACCAATTAACTTTACTATCACCTGTAACAATTGATTACATGAGGATTTTCTTCGAATACCTCACTTTTTTCAGTCAGAACACTCCTTATATCAACTTCCTGCTGGTGATCGATATGATCCCACCCAGTTAACTTTTCTTCGATGGCAGTCATCGTATTAGTAAAGATATAAGGGTTTGAAGTACTGGGCTAGTGAGGGCCCCGATTTGGTACTCATAATCTGCATGCATACCTGTGCACATTAGCTTTTGAGGTACCGCCCCTTGAATGCAAAACATAGGTTCCAGCAGAAAAGTCAATCACAGCGTAGTTATCCGCAAGGAAATCGACGCCAGAGATGCGATTTGTTACAAAGGCTGTCGAAAATGAAGCACTACTTTTTCTTCTAGTTTTATTCTGAGTGGACTTCACGGCTTAACGGCCATACTACATGCGCCTGCTGCAGCGATGATTGTGTACGTGTTAACAGGTAAAGTTGGCACCACCCTTCGCTCAGAAGTTTATCTGAACGTTCTGGCTGATGTCAGTGTCATTTCAGCACCTGAATGAATAATGGCCAAAATATTAATTCCGAATACTTACAGCGCAACAGCTGTATGCTCAGACCAAGCCCAAGCTTCTAGGATCTCTTGCAATCATCTTGCATGTCAAGTAAATCGTTGTAACATAACATATTGACAATATCTGCGCCCCTCATAACCTCTTCGTTCAGAACATTGGGTCTAACATGCCTTGTCGGAACTATTTATCTGGAGCTTGGTGATCATAGGATTTATTCAGGCCTTGCTTCTGCTCGTGGTTCATGCTATTATTATAACTGGGTTGGTAACGCCAATTCCGTTTATTATTCCGCCACCTCCCATTGTTTCGACTCCTAGTCTTACTGTCACCACGCCACTTACCACCGGAGTTCCCTTGCCGCAGTGGTGTTCCGTGATCTCTCGAATTATCACGCAGGCACTTACTATTGCGCCTGTCCGTGGGCCCGAGATTGTTGTCGGTGATGCGCAACTAATGTTTTTAGCATTACTCAAATCTCGTCCCAGGAAATTTATCGTATCAGTTGCAAACAGAAATTCGTCAACATCGTGATCAGCAAAAGTCACCACCTTTTCCTCAATATTAACGGTTAATTTGCCCTTCAGAAATTTTAGGACAAGACTGGGTGCCATTTCCTAACCTCAGTACTTTGTCTTCTTGAAGTACTTTTGAAAATAAGCACCCCTACTTTGACATGTGGCACGATTATAGAGTTCCTTTTTAGATCGTCTTTGGTGGCCCTTTGACCAGAATTCAGTAAAAACTTACTTCTCAGAGTTATAGTACTTCGAATATTTTTAAAGTAATTCAGTCTCCCATAAGGAAGTATCACCGTCCATTAAAATTTTATTTTTTTATGTATCAGGCTCTTAGGTATGCCACCTCTAAATGATTTTATGGACACATCTGGGGGTATACCACAGCATCCTGGAAAAAAAGTTGCGAATTGTCACTGTTGGAGTACATTTTCCTGTATAAATTATATAACAAGACATGGTACCTCTCTCATGACATGTGGTACAAAGGTTGATTCTACTTGAGTATGTCCTATAGTAACGCAGGTTCTGCCATTGTTATTTCGGTGACATGGCTGCCTTTGATAGACTTGTCATATACATCGAAAATTGACGCAACAGCTTTCAACATTTTTTAGTTTGGTTCTCTAGTCTGTCAGCTCTTGACGCATGGATTGAATATCGTTCAGCTGGTGAGATAAAACATAAAATATGTTGCTATGGCTTGATCAGCTTTTCCCAGTTTTGATAGTACTTTGCTGGTCTTCTTTGTAAAAGCTTTCCAGAACTGTAACGCAACACATACAAATTCATGTAAATTCATAGCAGAGACCCACCATTCGCCTGCATAACTAATTACGATCGGAGTATGGGACTGGCATTAAATGTACAAGCGATTGTCGGTTTCCGGATTAATTTAAAACAGATTTGCATGCTAGTTGGGAATAAGGGGACGTGCGAAAGCACACTGTGTGACATATGAATGTCAGGAACATTCGGGGTGATGAATTTTTCATTGGGGTATGACACGAATTACGTGAGTGAAAGTACAAGGTTTAGCTTGAATGAGTGAAGCAGAAAGAGAAATTACGTTAAAAAATAAGGGTACCGGAAATTCAGATAGGGAAGTACCACAGGAAATTATTCAGGGAATGGAGAGCAGCGAATTGACGGAAGAGATGAATCAGAATGAATTCATTATGTTTGTAGAACGTGATAAGATAACCATTAATAACAAAGTATCGGAAGTAGGAACAGGAGGCACTGAGGAGTAGAAGAGAATGGTGCCAGTGATGAATGACACCACCACCAGCTTCAGCGTTTGATTTTCGTTCCATTTTACATGTGCAGCTTAAACAGAAACAGGATTTGCTTAAGAAAAGTCAAGAGAAAGCTGAAGAACAATTTAAACATATCGAAGGAAAGAATGAAGAACGATTCGATAATTTAATCAAAAAAACTAGATGATCAGACTGGAGTCATGAAAAGCGAAGGGTGAAAGCGTATACGGTAAAATACAGGAAGCCAATTCGAAAGTAGAAGTTAATGGCAAAGCCACTGAAAATCTTAATTCGTTGAGAGGAGATTACGCCAACTCGCAAAAGCAGACTGAGACTATGTCGAAAACCGTAGAGAAAAGGCTAGGTCAAGTGGGAGTGTTGACTACCACTGTAAAACAATTACCGAAAAGCCATGTGGCTGCGGTAATGAACATGCGAAGATTAAAGTTCTAGAACAGTTCAAAAACGCGCAAAGAACAGTAAATCCGAGAAATAGAGAAATGTTTGATGCACTGCAGAAAGAAAAGGAGGACACCAGATAGTCTACGAGCAACAGCTGAAGACAAGCAAGAAACTGGTCAATTAACAGGAAGATTACCGTATGCAGTATTAGGAGAGAACCACCACCTTCCGATACGCCAGAAATTACTACTGTGCTTGCAGTTCCAGTTCATGCGGCGCGGATTGGGAAGAGCTTCGAAAACAGTCTTTGTTGTTATATAAAGTTCCACTATTTGCATATAATAGGAATCATTTGCACCCCAGATCATGAGCAGAAGACTTCCGGGAAACGATTCCGAGGTTTTGATCGCATGCAATGAAAATTCGTTTATTGTGTAGAGGAGAATACGAGAGCAACAGCAAAAGAATGTAGGACGTCCGGCCAGTTTAGGAGTGCATTACAGGAAGCGTACTGTTCAAAAGCAAAACAAGAAGAAATTTAGGTAGAATAATGATGTTCGCAAATTATTTAGGATCAAGAGGGCCAGACCCGTTGCAATATTTTAAAGACATGGCTGCGAGGAAAAGCTTTTGAATATGCCATATTCACTCTGCGAATTGATACGGTTTTGTGTGAGTAAACTCCCGATTTAAATTAGCAGAGAAATACAGATCACCTCTAGGCATTTGGATGTGATACAAGTATTTCAGCAGTTGCTACGTGAATTAGGGTACCAAAGGAGTGGAGGAGACAACGCGCTGGTACACGTCGTAGAATGAAAGTTTTAACCTCTTCATCCGCAAGCAAATAATTCGCATTGGGGAGCGAGACCTCAACCATAGAGGAATTGGGACCGATGGAACAGGAGAAACGACCATGGCAGCTGGGGCCGAATAATGGAACAGGTGATAGGAGGGACAATGGAAGATACGACAACCGCAGAGGGGATAAGGGAAATGGAAGAAGAAACGATTATAGGAGGACCAGGAGGATAAGTAGAAATAAATGAAATCAAAGACCTGATCCGCGACGGAACCCAAGGATTGTGGAGACACTAAATGAAGGACGGGGTTGACTAGTAGAAGACACTACAGAACGAATAGCACGACGTTCAGGCGCTAATAGAAGCCACTTCGGAAAGAATAGCACGATGTTCAGGGACAGCTACGACGTCATAAGTAGATTTTGTAGAAATTTGGAAGTTGTTGTTAAGGGAAGAAGAAGAAGAAGAAGAATAGGAAGTATGCCAGTATCCGGATGTAAACGCAAAATTAAATTATAGTTCTGTTCAATGTGTACTAGACACTGCGAATAAAATTTCCTTATTATATAAGAACGTTTGTTAGATATATGAACAAGATGACCAGTGTTCTGAACTTAGATGATAGGAATCAGAGGTGCCATGAACGCGAAAGTACCGAAATAAGCGAACAGGTATCAACTGATTTCCAGTGTCAGGTGCATGAGTTTTATGTATGTGATTCTTCAAGGTTTGACATCTGACAATATTATGGATTGACCTTTTGAAAATATATGGAATTTTTCTGCATTTAGGAGGGAGTTTTGTCGCGGCCTATGTGGCAGGGAAGGAGGCGATACTATGTTTTAACAATTATGTGGAAAAAGAGTGTAGTCAAGGTGGAATTGTGCTGAGCTTAATATGGTCCTATGAAGACGAGATATAAGCAGTTTGTGAAGGGTCCAAGGAGAAGCTAGGGCTCATTCAATCGAATGATGGGAGAACTGCGTTGGAGTATATTCTGAAGAAACATGCAAAGGTATTTTCATGTACCCAGTGGTCTATACCCTACATCTTATATAAATTCAATTAAAAACCGTAGATTAAATTTTCTTGTCAAGTGCCACGCATTGCTACTTGTGGTGTTGTTGTTGTGGTCTTCAGTCCAGAGACTGGTTTTATGCAGCTCTCCATGCTACTCTATTCTGTGCAAGGTTCTTCATCTTCCAGTACCTACTGCAACCTACATCTTTCTGAATCTGTATAGTGTATTCATATCTTGGTCTCCCTCTACGGTTTTTACCCTCCAGGCTGCCCTCCAGTACTAAACTGGTGACCCCTTGATGCCTCAGAATATGCCCTACCAACCGATCCCTTCTTCTAGTCAAGTTGTGCCACAAATTTCTCTTCTCTCCAATTCTATTCTATACTTCCTCATTAGTTATGTGATCTACCCATCTAATCTTCAGCGTTCTTCTATACCAACACATTTCGATAGCTTCTATTCTCTTCTTGTCTAAACTATTTATCGTCCACGTTTCACTTCATACACGGCCACACTCCATACAAATACTTTCAGAAACGACTTCCTGACACTTAAATCTATACTCGATGTTAACAAATTTCTCTTCTTCAGAAATGCTTTCCTTGCCATTGCCAGTCTATATTTTATATCCTCTCTACTTCGACCATCATCAGTTATTTTTCTCCCCAAATAGCAAAACTCATTTACCATCTTAAGCGTCTCATTTCGTAATCTAATTCCCGCAGAATCACCCGATTTAATTCGAATACATTCCATTATCCTCGTTTTGCTTTTGTTGATGTTCATCTTATATCCTCCTTTCAAGACACTGTCCATTCCGTTCAGCTGCTCTTCCAGGTCCTTCGCTGTCTCTGACAGAACTACAATGTCTTCGGCGAACCTCAACGGTTTTATTTCTTCTCCATGTACTTTAACACCGACTCCGAAATTTCTTTTGTTTCCTGTACTGCTTGCTCGATATACAGATTGAATAACATCGGGGATAGGCAACAACCCTGTCTCACTCCCTTCCCAACCACTGCTTCCCTTCCATGCCCCTCTACTCTTATAACTGCCATCTGGTTTCTGTACAAATTGTAAATAGCCTTTCGCTCTTTGTATTTTACCCCTTCCACCTCTAGAATTTGAAAGAGAGTATTCCAGTCAACATTGTTAAAAGCTTTCTCTAAGTCTACAAACACTAGATACGTAGGTTTGCCTTTCCTTAATCTATTTTCTAAGATAAGTCGTAGGGTCAGTATTGCCTCACGTGTTCCAACATTTGTACGGAATCCAAACTGATCTTCCCCGAGGTCGGCTTCTACCAGTTTTTCCATTCGTCTGTAAAGAATTCGTGTTAGTATTTTGCAGCCGTGGCTTATTAAACTGATAGTTCGGCAATTTTCACATCTGTCAACACCTGCTTTCTTTGGGATTGGAATTATTATATTCTTCTTGAAGTCTGATGGTTGTGTATAACAAGGAAATACAACGCGAAGTGAAAACCATACTGACAGAAGGGGTAGCAGAAGAAGTTGAAAAACCTAATGTGATGCATTATAATAAGGATGGATCGATAAGACTGGTGCCCGACTCCCAGCTAATAAACACAATAATTTAATAATAAATGGACACACTGGAACCTTTAGAATAACTTCTAAAAAGCCACCTCGGGATACGAGTGTTTACATCCATTGATTTGCCGACAAGTTACTGGCAGACAGAATTATATCCAGATTGTCGCAAGTATACAACATTCTTATGCTACAGACGTTGTTTCCACTTCTAAAACTTACTGTTTGGTTTGAACATATAGTCATCAGAATTCACCAGACATCTAAGATCCATCATTCCGGGATAACTAAGGATAAAACGTTATGCGTCGACGACATACTGATTACGGTAAAAACATGGGACTAACAAAATTAAATTAAACTTTTGCAGTAGTTGCTGGAGGCATTTGGAAAACACGGAGTAACTATTAAACTGGAGAAGTCAGAATTCGGCAGAAAGGAGTTGGAAATTGTTCCGGCGTAACCACAAGCGCTGACACAATGACGACGAACGCAAGAGCAGAGAAAGCTGTGAGACGATGTCAGCGAACAGTACGCAGACTAGGACCGCACCACGACAGGAGCGGCCTCTACAAGAGGAGAATATAAGCGCCACTGCTGCCAGCCTCAGTCGCTTAGTACGAGACCAGCAGAGTAGACCAGCACAGTACTAGACCGGCACTACGATAATTATTATATATAGTGAAGGCCTCTGACTTATTTGCATGTCACCCATTACTTGCGACACTTTCTTATAAATACAGGCCTCGCGGAGTGGCCGCGCTATTTGAGGCGCGTGTCACGGACTGCGCGGCCCCTCCCGCCGGAGGTTCGAGACCGCCCTCGGGCATAGGAGTGTGTGTTGTTCTTAGCATAGGCTCCCAACCAGTTGCCGCGCCTTTACCGTTGTGTCCCTCCCTCTCTCCATCTCCACACCCTCCATCTCCTTTCCCAACACAACTTCCACCGTCTACCCCTCCCGGATGATGAGCTTCGCCCTGACATCTACCCTTCCTACCAACTCTAACCCCATCTTCCTGCCTCCTCCTCAGGGCTCCCTCTCCTCCCCCTCCCTCCTTCTGAGCGGATTTCCCCTCCTACTCCCCCTCCATCTCTTGTGCCTTCTTTCAGTGTCTCTGCGCTCCCTCCTGCCCTGTCTTCCCTTTTCCTCTCCCGCCCCATGTGTCTCCTGCCTCTTCGTGAACCCACAGTTGCCCCTCCTCTTTTCATCCCGCCGCTTCCCCAGCTGCCCCATGCTCTCCCCTCCTTTTCCATCCTCTCTGACCTTTCCCTCGGCAGGTCCCACCTGGTAGTTTTATTCTTCGTCGTGTGTGCTCCAAGTGGGTTTTAAGTGTGTTGTTTCAGAGTGTTTTTAATACTGTGGCCAACTTTTAACCTGTGCATGCGCATCCAGAGTCTTCTCTGTGTTTTAAGAATCGCCAACTGTGTTTTTTAACTTTCTGGCGACTTTTTTAACTGTCCCCAATGAACGTCTACATGTCAGTGTATTTTTACCTCCATTTTCTCCCCTTACTCTGTTTTATGTTCCCCTTTTTTATCTCCTTATGTGTGTATTATTTTATTCTTGTTTTAGTTGTCGTGTCACTCAGCTGAAGAGCGGCGGATTGTGCTGCTGACAGCCCTCCCCTGCCCATATGCGGCAGGGGAATGAAATCACAATAAAGAAAAAAAAATTCTTAGCGTAGGTTAGTTTAAGTTAATTTAAGTAGTGTGTAAGTCTAGAGACCGATGATCTAAGCAGTTTGTTCCTTTAGGAATTCACACAGATTATAAATACAAAGTTAAGTATTGTCAGTCTTCTTTATTATAATAAAAGCCATTAATGTGACTTGCTTGAACGGTTGTATAGCATTCCGAGAACGCAGCATCCTATAGGCACCCTAAAAGAGACAAGTGGGCAGGACCCCACAGAAATCCTGGAAACATTATATCGGCAGATGGTATCCATATCGACCTGAAAAAATCAGGGGCCATTGGAAACTATTCCGTACCAAGAACAAAACGACAGCTACGTACTTGCCTCGGGCTCGCCAATTTTTATCATCATTTTATAAAGGATGTGATAGATACACCCAATCTGTGCCACCTGACGGGGAAGAATACGAGTTGGAAAAGGACGGAAGTTGAGTAGCAAGAATTTGAGGAGTTAAAAGAAGCTTTAATAAACTCACTAATATTGTGTAATCAGTATTTTAGGAGAGAATTCTGCATCTGTACTGACGTATCAAAACCGGGCCTCAGATTACACGTCTTTCAAGGAGAAGAACAACATGGAGAAACAGCAATATATGTAAAATGGCATTTGGTAGTCGTGTGCTGAGCAAGACCGGAAAAAAATTACTTTGAGCTAGAAGCGCTCACAGTCTCCTGTGCTGTCAGTAAATTTAGATAGTTTTTGACAAGGAGACAACAAAAATTACACAAGTCACAAGGCGTTGGAGTTCTCAATGACGGCGAAGTTGACACATGGAGGACTGTAACGTCGTGGAACTTCTTACAAGAATTTAAGTTTCAAGCAGTACATATCCCCGGGGTAGTAGTATGTAGTAGCAGATGCATTGTCAAGAGGACCTGCCGGTTTGACAGCAGAAAATAACAACGAGATCAGGGAACGAAATTTTAACATCCCTATAATCAAGAAGGGTAACCTTTGAAAACACTGGGTAGAGGCAAGACATGGACCCAGACTTTCGTGCAGCCAAGGAGAAGTCGTAATATCGATCAGCTGCCGACATCGAACAGCCTTATAAGGTTAGGAATTAATGTTTATTCAGACAAACGAACCCAGCAGAAAGCAATAACAATAAATACATGCATCTGATGCATACACATGAGTCATGCACACTTTGGACCTCGAAAGCGTCATACAAACATGTACAGATGATTTATAAAAGTACAAAGTGCATGCAATCCCTGTAAACCATGGAGCCTCTGTTTCCGTTAGTATCCGAAAGACTACGAGCCATCGCTGTGACATACCTTTTCGGACATCTTCTGACCTGGAAAACAGGCTATCGCTACATCCTTGTGATAGCAGAACTGACACCAAAGATTATGGTATTTACTCTATTGAAGAAAGCCATGGGGAGGACGGTAGCTATTGCATCCAACAAGCACTTCCTCCGCAGGGTAGGATAATTGAAGCGAGTTTTGTCTGTTAATGGACCACAGCTCGGACCAAAAATGTGCAAGAACTTTATACAACAGCTGGGCATCAGAACTATACATCATGCCATCACTCCGCTTCGAACCCTTTGGTTATCATAATGAGATGAGTTTCGAAAATGTGTAGGTTGTACTGCTGCAAAAAGTATCGCACTTGGACTTTGCATTTAAAATACTTCGAAGATGCATTAAATGACTTACCGCACGAAGTGACCACTTAAGCGTCCATATTAATGTTTAAGAAGCAGTCACCCCAGGATAGAGTTAAACCAATTGTGGACTTCCGTCCAACGCGCCGTAAACCTTATCAAGATGTAATAACACACACACTGAAGAGGATTATTATGAAAACGAAGAAGGGCAGAAAGGATCAGAAGAGACCAATAAGAAAACTGACGCTCAGCATATACGAGATATCCAGAGAAACATACGAAAAGAGTCGCTATCTGAACCATAAATTTTTCTACATAATTGCAGGCCATACCAAGTATAACGAATTGTACACACGAATGCTCAAGAACTGTAAGTTTTTAAAAACAATAAATCATTAGGGAATCATCACATCTCACACATTTAAACATTTAAAGCAAAAGATCAAAGGGGAACTGGAAGTAACGGCCTGTAGTTTTCACTAGTGTTTTGTAATACGGTTACTCAGAAACTTTAATAGATAGTGGAATGAGACTTTAAGCAAACAGTTAGTATATTGCGACCTCTGTGTGAAAGAAAAAGAACATCGTGGAATACAAAAAACGGAGTGAATATCGATGTTTCTCTTATATGCTGAACTACATTTCATTTTCGCTTCCACGCTGCTTAAAACGAAAGGTCAAACCAAATATCATTCTCTTTATTATTAACTTTTTCTGTCAGTAAACCAAGCTCATTTACTAATTTGTTCTTTCGTGTACTTTTTTAAAAATTATTCTTAGAAGTCAATTTTTCCCCTAATAACATATGATGTACTCCAGCTTAAAATACTTAATACATTGTTGAATAATGTGGTTCACTATGTATCAATGCGCTATATAATTATTCCTGCAAAATTTTGTTTTCTTAGTTTCAATATTGAGTGAAATAATGATACCTAACAATTCAAAACCATTGATTATGGAAACTAACATCAAAGATTTGCATGCTGACATGTTAAAATATTTGAATTCTATAATCTTGTTAATTTTGACTGTCCTTTCATTTTTTTTTACTTTACTTTCTTTTCTTTATCATTTAGGCCTCCTTTTTCATGTTTTCGGCAGCAGTTTCAGCTTCAGCGACTCAACGACACATTGCCTGTCCTCTTGTAGCAGCCCACTTTTTATGTTGTCACCAGGTTTTACGTCTAGTCTGCTCAAGGTTTTTAATCTGCTTGTTACTCCATCATTAAAACAAATCGTGGCATCCATCACACCGACATGAAAAACTGACATGCCAAAAAAGAAAGTTTTTAGCAATTGTTGCCAGATGCAACTATTGAAGCTTTCATTTGGATTCTGTGTTGTTCTATGTAAACATTCCTCCAGGAGCTTAACATCTGAAAGATCTCTGTTTTATTCTTTAGTACTGCCATAACAGTTTCTGGCATGGGGTATACATGTTTATGTTTTTGTTCATTTGCTTCGCACCTATTATACTTGAAACATGACGTGTTTCCTTTTGGCCAGAGGCCATACTGTGGATGCTCAGCAATGGATATTCTGTGAAACAGAGTTGCCCAGATTCCTTTTCTCATTTCGATGACATTTTTGCTGCTTTTCCTGATGGCTAAACCACAATATTTCCTGAGGACTTCTATTCCTGATTTGGTGAGTCTGCCTTGCCACAAATTCCTTTGCTATCAAAGAGTTTTTTTTCTGTCATGACCTTGCAGAGTTTGCTAAGCCTTGTCCGCATTCCTTTCTGCACATGCGCTATACATTCCACTTCTTAAATTTCAGTTTCACCATATGTTTTAGCAACCACAACACTACTAAGACCCTTAGAATCATTATACCCAAGTAGTTAGTGTGTCACACACGATGTCTTGCAGCTGACCTACAAAAATGGAGACTTCACCCTTGCTTTCCATACCGCCACTGAAAGCGTCTAAGGTATCCATTTACCTTATGAGCACAGATTCTACAGTTTCTGTCAGATATTAGAAGTCCAGCATCTCGCCTGTATCTATAGTGGTAACTGTGACAACTCCATCCAACGATGTATGGTCTCTCTTCTGCCAGGAACTGTTCAATGCAGCAACAATATCAGTAGATTGACAAATACTTTCAGTTCCTGTCACTGCCCTCTCCATAGAAGCTTCGCTGACTTCGTTAGGGCATTATGTAAACATTTATAGTGCCTCCAGAATTTGCCAGGTGGCGGTGGAAGACCCATCACAGCACAGACTACCTATGCTGATTTTCTTCCCTTCCCAATACCCCTCGTGGCAGAAGCAAGGCGAATATTCACTCCACGGTATTATGTGCAAGTTACAGCCGACTACATTGTACATTTAGTTGCTTTACACACTTGATATTCCACTGCGATTCTGCTGGATAGGCCTCTTCTCTTACTTATGTCCTCACTAAACGTAACGCATTTTCACTATTACAGTATTTACGTTTAGCTACAGGCAAAAGCAATTCTGAAACCTTGTAATTACAAATTAAAATGTTAGTTTCAATAATTACAGCACCTACATCCTATTTATTTTCGATAAGATGTTTCAACTTGCATTTTGAAGCTCTGCCTGGTGATTTTTTACGCCTAACGTCACTTCACTACAGCGTTGTAGTATCTTTGGTTTTACGATTTCGATTAACATGCCTTTGTCAATTACACTAAAATTTACGACTGCAATTACTTCGTGGTGTAAAATGGGTGAAATACGTAGACACAAAACAACTTTACAACACGAACTTACACGATAAACAAGTAAACTCTAGCAGTCTATTCGTATCGACAGAATGATCGATTGCATTAAATCCCTGCTTGTAGTACAAAAGATGTATTCTTCGAAGGCATTACAAAAACAAGACGTTATAGAAACAGCGGCGCCAAAATAAAATAATGAGGTATTGTAAGAAATATTTTATGTTTTACGGTAGTGTGACATCTGGGCATTCACGTGCTGCATATGGTTTAGAAAGGCATTTAAATGCGAAAATTATGAGGTAATACACAAAACGTATACATTTTTGGAAACAAGAAGAATCATAAAATTTTATTAAATAAAAAAATCCATTTTTTAGGCCCTCATGACTTTCATGTCCCTTAATGATGACATGATATCGGGTCTGTACTATGTCATCAAAAGGAAACAATTTCTAACAACATGAAGTGATCCAGCAGAAGCATATAATTGAAGTTGCACGGGATAAACGAACAATCACTTGGTCAGGGGAAGTCAAAGAAATGTTAATGGATATACGAAGAGGAGGAAAATTGGACGATTGTTGGTTCTAAGTGCACATGAAGTGAAATGAGTATTGAGGATTAATTATTATGGGAAACGAGGTTTTATGAGGTTTTAGAGACACAAAGGATGCTACCAACATGATGTATTTTGAGTTATGGGAAATAAGGATTAGAGTTTAGGAGACGCTAAAGGCGCTGTCAATTTGTGAGATTATGAGTTATACTGTTTTGTGTAGGATGAGAGGATTTTTAGGTCAGTATGCTGGTTTCAATATTATATGTGTCAATGGGAAAAAGACGTGTCTATTTTATGAACCTACAGTTACTGTTAAATGTGAAAGAGGACGAACTACAACGGTGGACGTTTGGACCGATCAGTATCTGTGGAAACAGATAATAATTAACTATGGTACATGGTGAGAGGTAAAGTACGAATAAAAAGAGGTAAGTAAAGCAAAATGACAGAAAATAACTGCGTGACTGAGTAAATTTTATGTGTTTGTTGTGAACAATTTATATGTGTGCTTTTCTCGAAGATCAGTGATTTCCAGCCCTGAAGAATCCACAATAATTCGACAAAGAGGAGCATTGACTGACAATAAATGAATTAATGGATGACCATTTCAATTTAGTACAAGGGTAAGAGTAGGTAAATCAGGAATTATAAGTAGCTACGGTAGACCAGAGGTGATGGAATTTGCAACTAGCGCAGTAATAGCCACAGAACCACTTGCTGTCAGTGAATTTCCCAGTTCTAACCTAGTGCATGTCAGCTAACAATGAACCCATATCCCAGATTTCTCATCAACTGAATCCCATATGTTTTCTGATTGGTGCAAGAAGGGAAATTAAGGGAGACACGCATAATTTTTAAAATTTAAATATTTAACTTCATGTAATGGTGAGAATTTTGAACTTGTGGAATACAAACAGCTCAATTATTGTGCCAAAGAAATAATTTTTAAGCAGGAAGTATAGTTCTGATGATTAATTAAGTATAAGAAGCTTAATTTTTTGACTAAGGAATAACTTTGAAGCAATCAAATAGGCAAATTTTGTATATGTATGAAGTTTCATTTTGCTGAAGAAACAATTCTGAGCAAGGAATCAGAGACTTCATCGATGTAATTCATAAGTGTTACAATGGAACTTAAAAAAGAAAACGATACGTGATTTGTATTTATGATTCATGCTTGTGGGTATAATGACGGTAATAACTTGAATTTGTCCCATGTAAATTGTCAACTCATTATTATTTGTAGGTTGTTTCGATACTGTACAAGCCACATCAGAACGAGGGAGGTGGGGACATTGGCAGACGGGGAGTGATGCAGTTTGCTGGATAGACCTGGGACTACGTGGAACTGAAGAGCAGACGTGGCTTGAATCTGGGTCAAACTTGGTCAGTTGGTGCGTGGCTGCTATCACGTACAGCCTCTGAGATCACCACCTGGTGAAATGAAAGGAAACGACTATTATAATGGCAGACCACCGCCTGCAAACACCACCGAAACCCCCAAACACTTGTCGACGCCACAGGAAGCCATAGCGAGAAGCCGCCACGAGGGAGCATTGCAAGGACACAGTCGCTCGCTGATGCGCTGTCAGCTTTGACAAGAGGCATCCCAATTAGCCTGCTGACTGCATACCAAACATTATTAGCCACGCGAGTCCACACGTCATGTTGACAGAACATTTCTACACTGGAGTTCACCGCCACGAACTTAAAGTTATGAAGTTACCACTGTGTGTTATGCAGATATACAACCATGTTTTGTTTCAACACTGGTCATTACCAGCAATAATAAAATATCAAAATCATTAATCCTTCATCAATTAAAAGACAAACAGTGATGTGATCACCCCTTATAAAATAAACTTTTCTTCACCAGCGGTGACTTAAGAGACATGATCTTGCAGAACACAATAAAAGTCACTTACGTCTCGAGAATTTGAACTCTGTGTAATATGTGTGTGCACAATGAACATTGGAGAACAGGTACGGTATGTATGATACTTCATCACAATTACCTTATCTTGTTACGATCTGAACACCACCCACGATGATAGGATGAACAGACTTAGAATGAACAGTGATCTATGATGTGAAATCTTCTCGTTTACGAAAAATGATATCTCGTGTGATGAACTGCTTGTGACTAGAATCAGCGTAAATTGTATTTTATACTTATGTAATAACTTCCAAGGACAATTATAAATAATAACGTTCGAGATGCATTGTAATGTAAGAGAAAGATAATGGCGTTATTTAGAGAAAGGACAGGAAATTATGGATGAAATCCACTGGACTATAAATGAGTAGTTAAAATTTATATTTACAGACATATAGTTTAATCTCGAACAGTAATGCAGGTCTTTCCCTAGGGAAGTGTTACCACCCTTAGTGATATTCCATGAACATACATTTACTGAAAAATTTACTGAGAAAATATTATATAGTCTAATGTTTGATTCCACAAGTTGCGTTCACTGGGCAATTTACTGTGAAACTCAGGAATAGATGATTTGATCAAATGAAAGCACATGTTTCCAGAGATCTTTTCAAGCCTCAAACATCCTTGCCTGGGCTTCAAGCAGAACGCCCCATTTCGTTTGTTGGTGAGGTGCCATTTCAGTACAGTTGGAGAGGAGGGTGAATACCAAGTGGGCTGAGGTGTCAATGGAAATTTAGATGGAGGAGATGTTAGGGTAGTCCGTGCTGTTGTGCATCTGCCAAGTGACGAAGAGACTCTGGTTCAAATCCGGGTCCTCATTATTTTTTTTCATTTCTTGCTTCAGTCTGCATCTTTACATCTATATTTTGCAATAATTTTCTTACCTTATGCTAAGAAGTAACTTTTAATAACCAATAGCCATGTATTTCATTCGGTGTCTTGTGAACCATGATGAGACTATGCTGATATTAGAAAACGTTTTGTTTGTATTTTGTATGGTCCTCGTTTTGATATTACCAGTTTCGATTTCTGATGATATTTCATCGTTAAATAATCATCACAAGTATCACATGGTGATGGTGAACGGGTTAAATAGCAAGGAATGAATCTAGTTGATCAATGTCTTACTCAAAGATTGATTGTATGGTGAAAATCGTCATTGCGAGCGATTTAATGTAATATCATGATCACTGTAAAGTTTTTGTATGAAAGCAGATGAATTAAGGTTAATGATAAATATTTCAATGAGTACGAATGAGTATAAGCTGTAAAGTAATACTATTGGACGAGTGAGTGCTAGGGTAAAAATAAACATCCACATGCCAAACTGTGTCTCTCACGACCAGATTAACACAAAGTCTCTTATCAGTCAAATTTTGTCGATGAACCTGCAATTTGAACACAGCTGTCTCAGCAAAAATTTTAAATTTCAAGGATGGGATTTGCTGCCAAAAATGTAAGTGGGCTGTGGGTTCGACAGGAAAGAAGAAATTCTAATTCTGTGAGACACATGCTACAATTAGTTGTGTTTTCTTTGCATTTCAAAAAAGATAATTAACCATTGAAGACAGATAATATTCAGATTCTCGTTTAGAGTGAATGCATCATGCTTAGTAGTAACAGGAAACTGTAGCAACATCTCAACCAACATTTAATCATACGAAATTCTGCAAACGCAAATTTGATAAATCTAACATGATGATCGGTGGAGGAGGGAGGGGGGGGGGGAGGCGGGTGAAATGATAACGAATCGCAGAAGTACCGAGCGACTGTCAAAATATTGTTTGGCATAGAATAGAACTACCGAAGGTAAAGGCTAGTGAGGGTAATTCACCACAACTGTCGAGGACTTTGGAAGTAAACTCTTCATGGCATTGCGAAGAAAATCTTCAGAGTGATGATCTGAGACTGTAATTGTAAACGACTTGGAGTTCCCTATATCTTACGCAGTAGTGGCTTGATCTTCACATAGTGCAGTTGTCTGTGATCGAAGTACTGTGACTTCAATCACTGGCAGCGCCAACGGCCCTCTCCTGTGGACAAATGTTGGATGGCCGAATTTTTACCAAGTCCCTCAAATGCATCAGCAGAGCAGCTGTGAAACGAAGCCTGTATCCGAGCAGTAGCTTTGTCCATCGATCTTATTTCTCTCGCTGTGTTTTCTTTCGAAAGCGTCTGACAAGGAATCCTCGCATTGCCAAGTTTTTCGGAATAGGCTTAATTTGATTAGCTGTGCACTGAATCACACGAGCTGCGACTGACAAAAACGCACGTCAGAGGCGGCAGGTCCCCTTCCACGGGTTATGTTTTGCTTGGTTAACCAATGCCTTCCTTTCTATTAGAGCCCTCGGAGAATAGTCGTTTCTCGATATCCCTGCCCCTCTCCTCGGCCACAGGGCGCCCCTTCCCGTTACCTCTGTGGTGCTGACCTTGAAAAAGTTAAAATGAATCACATTCCTTAGGTCTTGCATCCTTAAACAAATTGTTTGTAAGAACCACATGTCCGATGGAGTCTCACGGTTTCCAGAGTCCTTGCTGGGCGTTCTCATCTCAACTGCAAGATAGCAGATCTCCATTGTCCATGCCAAAGTCAACTTTTGTGCATTCGGCGAACAATAGCACCTTTCGCTATCATTCCTCCTCACTCCAACTGGTAAACCATTTACATGAGCGAGCGTTGAATTATGCCCTGACTATTGTCCATCTGGCGCTTGCAGGACCGGGCCACCCCAATAAACGATTCCCCTAGGTGTCGTTTCCTAGTCCAGGTCAGCAGGCTTTCTGGTTGTTCCGGGAGTCGACTCCATCCCTGTCACCCAATGTGCTTCCAAACAACCCCATCTAACATGCAAATCTGCTTTATATTAATAAGAAACCGACAACTGCTCGTATACTTAATACACTACTGGCCATTAACATTGCTACACCAAAAAGAAATGCAGATGATAAACGGTTATTCATTAGACAAATATATTATAATAAAACTGACATGTGATCACATTTTCACGCAATTTGGGTGCATAGATCCTGAGAAATCAGTACCCAGAACAACCACCTCTGGCCGTAATAACGGCCTTGAAGCGCCTGGGCATTGAGTCAGAGCTTGGATGCCGTGTACAGGTTCAGCTGCCCATGCAGCTTCAACACGGTACCACAGTTCATCAACAATAGTGATTGGCGTAATATGACGAGCCAGTTGCTCGGCCACCATTGACCTGACGTTTTCAATTGGTAAGAGATGTGGAGAATGTGCTAGCCAGAGCAGCAGTCGAACATTTTCTGTATCCAGAGAGGCCCGTACAGGACCTGCAACATGCGGTCGTGCATTACCCTGCTGAAATGTAGGGTTTCGTAGGGATCGAATGAAGGGTAGATACACGGGTCGTAACACATCTGAAATAAACGTCCACTGTTGAAAGTGCCGTCAATGCGAACAAGAGGTGACCGAGACGTGTAACCAATGGCACCCCATACCATCACGCCGGGTGATACGCCAGTATGGCGATGACGAACACACGCTTCCAATGTGCGTTCACCGCGATGTCGCCAAACACGGATGCGACCATCATGATGCTGTAAACAGAACCTGGATTCATCCGAAAAAAAAAATGACATTTTGCCATTCGTGCAACCAGGTTCGTCGCTGAGTACACCATCACAGGAGCTCATGTCTGTGATGCAGCGTCAAGAGTAACCACAGCCATGGTCTCCGAGCTGATAGTCCATGTTGCTGCAACGTCGTCGAACTGCTCGTGCAGATGGTTGTTGTCTTGCAAACGTCCCCATCTGTTGACTCAGGGATCGAGACGTCGCTGCACGACCCGTTACAGCCATGCGGATAAGATGCCTGTCATCTAGACTGCTAGTCGAGGCCGTTGGGATCCAGCACGGCGTTCCGTATTACCCTCCTGAACCCACCGATTCCATATTCTGCTAACAGTCATTGGATCTCGACCAACGCGTGCAGCAATGTCGCGATACGATAAACCGCAATCGCGATAGGCTAGAATCCGACCTTTATCAAAGTCGGAAACGTAATGGTACGCATTTCTCCTCCTTACACGAGGCATCACAACAACGTTTCACCAGTCAACGCCGGTCAATTGCTGTTCATGTATGAGAAATCCGTTGGAAACTGTCCTCATGTCAGCACGTTGTAGATTTCGCCAACGGCGCCAACCTTGTGTGAATGATCTGAAAACCTAATCATTTGCATATCACAGCATCTTCTTCCTGTTGCTCATCTTCATGGTGTAGCAATGGTGTAGCAATTTTAAGTGCCAGTAGTGTATCAATTAGAAACTCCAATCGTAATTAGTTGTTCAGGTCGAGGGTGGGTCTGTACTATGAATCTACATTAATTGCTCATTTTCGTGATAATTCAACAGAAATGACCCACAACATTTTTTAGCCATATCATCTACAGAACTGATCTTTGCTAAGATGCGAGCATGTTCTGATCAATAAACGTTTCCCGCAATCGGACCTCTTCTTCGCCAGGAGAATCTACTGAATTAACTTTTTCTGCAGTGCAAGATTCTTTTTCTGCAAACGAATCTGTACATCCACATCCACCACCTAATGGTGCGTGGCGGAGGGTACTTTCGGTACCACTATGTGATCCCTCCAACGCTGTTCCACTCTCGAATAGTGCGTGGGAAGAGTCATTGTCGGCAAGCCTCTGTATTGGCTCTAATCTCTCGAATTTTCTCCTCGTGATCGACACGCGAGATGTATGTGGGTGGTGAGGGGGGGGGGGGGGGGGGGGGAAGTAATATGTTGTCCGACTCCTCTTGAAAGTGCAGTCCCGAAATTTCAGTAGTAAATCGCTCCGTGATGCACAGCGCCTCTCTTGTAACGTCTGCCAGTGGAGTTTGTTTAGCATCTCCATAACGCTCTCTCGCCAGCTAAACGATCCCTCGACTAAACGCGCCGCTCTTCGTTGGATCTTCTCTATCTCTTCTTCAGTCCTACCTGAGAGGGATGCCAGATAGATGAACAATACTCAAGAATCGGGCGAACAAGCGCCTTATAACTCACTTCTTTCGTGGATTGCGTCGACTTACTCCGCAATGGAGGCAACTGCGCTTCTTTTTCCACTGTCATGAGTATGGTCTTCACTCATGTGAGTCAAGAATCCTATAATAGACACTAATTTTGCTAGCTTGTCAGTCGTTGTTTGTTCAGTGATTTGTAAGATAATGCTTGCTGGCATAGCTTCAGGTTCCAAGGCTGGTGAGCCCACTTCAACCAACCTAGACCCCAAGTCACTATTTAGACCCATCGTTGACACGGAGATATTTGCTAAAACACAAAATTATTGAAAATAGTTAATTTCTTGCATTTAATGTAACTGGTGAACCTAAATGCAACAAGTTTGGTCGTATATGTTGGTTTCATGCAACCACGGCTGACAAAATTTAGAAAAAACAGTGTTGCTGCGCTACAGACAATAATGTTATGTTCGTGCTAGGCGCTCTAAATAATTTACGTAAACTCACTGAAAACGTGCAAATCACTACTGAGGCTAACATTCTGCACGCTACACTTATCTTTAGACGCTAACTTAACTAGCAGAATTTGCCTACTGTGCAGAATTTGCTACTGTGAAGTTCAGGAAAGTGAGAAAAGTTTTGGTCAAGTTGCGTGTCTAAGCTGTGCGAACAGGTTTCTGGATATGATGATATCCTTTTTCGTTTATTTCCGTATTGGCTTTTATCTCCAAAGCCCTCGTCCAAATCAGCGTTGTACATGAAACGAAGTTCATAAAAGAATAAAAACGAAATAGTGATTTGTTCCACAATATAATGTGAACGAGACAAATAACTGAATTTACAGTATGTAATGTTATAAGCGGTAGAACCGTTGGAAATGGAGTTCCAATGGCTTTTACTCGATGCCGACATTTTTCATATCTGGATAAAAAATATTTTTATAAAATCAAAAAGTCGTATAAATTCGTAGAAATTAATATCTAGTCTTTTTGTGCTCCCCCTACGAGATATGAAAACAGTTAGTTTACTGCTGACCTTCCGTCATCGTTTGGCAGATAGCTTTGCGAACATAAGTTTCTAAAGGATTAGTAGTGATTGTTAGCTGAAGTGAGAGAGAATTTTGTATCTTATTCTTCTATAATTTTTGAGCACTGCAGAATTATGCACTAAGTACCCATACTGCACAAGTATGGGACAGGTATGAGACTTCGATAAGATTTCAAAGTGATGCGAAGATCGTCAAGTGACTTTAAATCTTTAGAATTAATGTAATATTGTGCACTTCACAAAAAGAGGAACGTAGCATCCTATGTGTATATTACCAAAGCGTGGCAACTGAATTCAGTACATTCCCGTTGTCGCTTTTAGTGGTTTCATCTAGAATAAAGTGCAATGCATCAGCTACAACTCGTCTGATCTGCCGCACTTTTTCTTCATCTATGGGTCGTAAAGTATCTCTCCGAGAACAGAAATTTTCAGTATACCTCTACAGATGTGATATCATGATGGCATTATTGGCTTGGAAAGTGGGATAGCACGTGCTGGAAGTGCCGCTGTTCAATTATATATATATATATATATATATATATATATATATATATACAGGGTGTTTCAAAAATGACCGGTATATTTGAAACGGCAATAAAAACTAAACGAGCAGCGATAGAAATACACCGTTTGTTGCAATATGCTTGGGACAACAGTACATTTTCAGGCGGACAAACTTTCGAAATTACAGTAGTTACAATTTTCAACAACAGATGGCGCTGCAAGTGATGTGAAAGATATAGAAGACAACGCAGTCTGTGGGTGCGCCATTCTGTACGTCGTCTTTCTGCTGTAAGCGTGTGCTGTTCACAACGTGAAAGTGTGCTGTAGACAACATGGTTTATTCCTTAGAACAGAGGATTTTTCTGGTGTTGGAATTGCACCGTCTAGAACACAGTGTTGTGGCAACAAGACGAAGTTTTCAACGGAGGTTTAATGTAACCAAAGGACCGAAAAGCGATACAATAAAGGATCTGTTTGAAAAATTTCAACGGACTGGGAACGTGACGGATGAACGTGCTGGAAAGGTAGGGCGACCACATACGGCAACCACAGAGGGCAACGCGCAGCTAGTGCAGCAGGTGATCCAACAGCGGCCTCGGGTTTCCGTTCGCCGTGTTGCAACTGCAGTCTAAATGACGCCAACGTCCACGTATCGTCTCATGCGCCAGAGTTTACACCTCTATCCATACAAAATTCAAACGCGGCAACCCCTCAGCGTCGCTACCATTGCTGCACGAGAGACATTCGCTAACGATATAGTGCACAGGATTGATGACGGCGATATGCATGTGGGCAGCATTTGGTTTACTGACGAAGCTTATTTTTACCTGGACGGCTTCGTCAATAAACAGAACTGGCGCATATGGGGAACCGAAAAGCCCAATGTTGCAGTCCCATCGTCCCTGCATCCTCAAAAAGTACTGGTCTGGGCCGCCATTTCTTACAAAGGAATCATTGGCCCATTTTTCAGATCCGAAACGATTACTGCCTCACGCTATCTGGACATTCTTCGTGAATTTGTGGCGGTACAAACTGCCTTAGACGACACTGCGAACACCTCGTGGTTTATGCAAGATGGTGCCCGGCCACATCGCACGGCCGACGTCTTTAATTTCCTGAATGAATATTTCGATGATGGTGTGATTGCTTTGGGCTATCCGAAACACACAGGAGGCGGCGTGGATTGGCCTCCCTATTCGCCAGACATGAACCCCTGTGACTTCTTTCTGTGGGGACACGTGAAAGACCAGGTGTACCGCTAGAATCCAGAAACAATTGAACAGCTGAAGCAGTGAAGCCATTCCGCCAGACACGTTGTCAAAGGTTTCGGGTAATTTCATTCAGAGACTACGCCATATTATTGCTACGCATTGTGGATATGTGGAAAATATCGTACTATAGAGTTTCCCAGACCGCAGCGCCATCTGTTGTTGAAAATTGTAACTACTGTAATTTCGAAAGTTTGTCTGCCTGAAAATGTACTGTTGTCCCAAGCATATTGCAACAAACGGTGTATTTCTATCGCTGCTCGTTTAGTTTTTATTGCCGTTTCAAATATACCGGTCATTTTTGAAACACCCTGTATATATATATATATATATATATATATATATATATATATATATATATATATATATATATATATATATCTACCTTTTGAACTTCACGAACTCTGAGCCTCATCATTAAACTGCTGCCTCATCATTCAACATATTGCTTCTTTATTTTTGGCTTTCTTTTCGCTTTCGACATGTATTGAAAACAGTTTCATTGGTGCATTTTTTTCTTCAACAGCTGTTGAGCTTTACAACAGATCTTCCTCCCTGAATACCCTACACTACTAAACTATTTTACACTGTCATTTGTTCTCCCAGTGGTTATTTTGGATTGCAGCATCTTGAAAATCATAACCCTACACTACTAAACTATTTTACACTGTCATTTGTTCTCCCAGTGGTTATTTTGGATTGCAGCATCAGAAAATCATAACAAGGTTCACAAAGTCACTTCACTACTGTGCATGACGTAATGAACTTCAAACTGCTTCTGCTCGTGCAGTGGTCGCGAGAGAGGTACCATGTAAACAGTAAGTGAAGCGATCATTGTTACAGTCTGAGTAGTTAAGTGTTCTTCTTAGCCTGGAATTTTCGTAATTTGTTAATGTAAATAAAGCCCTTTTGTTTCATTTCACCCACCTTTCTTTTACATGATTGATTCGCATAGACTTTTCACCAGCGTTTCACCATATTTCTCTTGCTTAACTTTTTTCGGGTTTTTATTTTCTAAAACGAAACTACGTGATTCCAGGGACCTTTATTGTGAGTGTGTGTGTGTGTATGTGTGTGTGTGTGTGTGTGTGTGTGTGTGTGTGTGTGCGTGTATGTGCAAACTTAAGCGACGAAGCGACGAATGAAAACTTGAACCAAGACCGCGCTTCGAACCCAGACCTCTTGCTCACTAGGCGGATGCGCTAACCTCAACGCCCCCCTGGTACAGTAACTTTCCACAGCTGCATGGACTATCCTACTACTTCACCCTCCTGAGTGCAGATACCCATTCACGCACCAGTTCACTTTTATTTACAGTTTGTAATTGGTATCGGTACAATAACAGTATCAAATTACAGAACTATCATTATTGCATCTGTATGCATGAAAGATAAATCATTTAGGCATAAAGTATTCTGATGTCTTTTCATCTTCTTTTGTATAAACAATTGGTGTGCCAACAGTAAGTTCTCTAACTGAATCAAACCTAACTAATATATTCGAACATGTTTTCTCCATTTTTTTCGAATAAAAAAGAGTTAGAAAAGGAGGAAGGCTTCAAAGAGACAGCAGATGATGCTATCATACAAGGTGACCCCTGCAATTGAAATCTCCAGCAGAGATGTGTACGCAATTCAGACAAAGAATGTAAAAAATGGGCCTAATCTTAGCAAAATGAGAAATTATTCTGAGTGCCTGGAAGTAATGTACCACTTACTACCTATTCTAACACAGAGTGTTTAACCGAAGCATTAAGTTGTGTCAGTGGAACATCTCTGATAGGCCTGTGCGCAGTTCACTAGTAATTACTCAAATATTTACATTCAGTCCGATAAAGCCTATTTGCAGAGTAACTTTTCCACGATATAGCCCACGTAAGCCCCAGTGGTACATATCTATTTTTTCTATTTTCTTATTAGCTTTCAAAAAAGCAATATGCTAGGCAACCTTGTGAGGTCATGCCTCCCATGAGTAACACTTTCAGACCAAAACCTAAACTTTCAGCAGTGGATCTCAACAACAGGGTGAACTAAGACCATCATGAGAATGTTTAAGGCACAGAAAAAGAATGAAAGAAGAGATGCTGATGTTGAAGAAATGTGCAAAAGGTGTGATGCAAAGAGAAGGATGCAAGAAGATTTACACTTAGAATACCTTCCCTTTACCGTTGTTGGAAAGGTGTGCACTGTTCTACAGATGCTATCAATGAGCTTACAAATTTATTCCTCTTATCTTTCAAATCTAGTAGAAAGTTTACTTTTGGTACACTTGGCCTGTACGAGAATTCCTCCAAGTAGATTGGATACTATGGTTAAATTTGTATTTATTTGTATTTATTATAAAAATAGTTTGCACTCATATTTTCAACAATTTTTGAATTCCTTGAAAGCGTACTGTGAACGACGTACTTGCTGTAGTAAATTTTTCTCGCATGGTCTGAAGACACCTGTGATAAAATAAATGACATAAAGCAGAATAAATAAAGATGAGTATTTGCGATTTTGAGTGTTAATCAGAAATATCTGAAAGTGACCCATGTGCAGTTGCTTCTATGCATATTTGGGGTGTCATTTACGTTCGCTGGGGCAGAGAAATCATTTTGCTCCAAATGGGAGCATAATGGCTCAGCGATACAGGGAAAGAAACTCTTGGACTACTGTGTAAGACGAATGCACAGTAACGGGTAACAGAAAGTAAAAGTTTTTCAGAACTACTTCTTACAGTTGTCAGTTAATTTAATGTGTATTTCCAGGAAATGGGCTGTGTAGAGAAACCCCTTGAACTCAGTTCTGAAGTGTGCACGTGGAAAAATGACATTTTTAGTCCATATAGGTCTGCACTGCGCAGTCTGCTCACCCTCAGCACAAGAGTCTACAAGAAATGTTCTTTGAAAACAGTAGACCAGCAGCTAGTTTGTCACACAACAGAATCAAATCTAGACTGCAGTGACTTCGTTATACACTATATTCGAAAATTAGTACATTTTTGTCGACCACTAGAACAATAAAACTTATAGTTTCACGTATATTTACAGACGTTAATCGAAATGCTTTAAATTAACCTCCAGACACATCATAAAACTTTTAGCAGTGGTTTATATCGAATGCTGCGTATCCCTAGAAATAGAATAATCTTATGACAAAAACCGGAGAACTAGGTGGTCTGAAGTCCCTACCAATGATTTCATTCCTCAAAATTTTCGTAATATGTAGCTGGCATAACGATTGTTTCTCAAATTTTGAATGACTTCATACTACTTGCAACTATTTTTTCTTCGGGGAGTGGTAAAATTTCTGCACTAATCGGTTTTCAAGTACCTATAACCTGAAGTGTACGACAGCACAAAAAAGAAAAGACCTTTTCCAGTCGCACAATTCTTGTTAAATAAAGCTATTAGTTGATTTCCCATGTGCAGAATACCTGTTCTAGTTACTTCTTGTAATATTTAATATAACATGCAGTTTTCTCAGTCAGTTACCAACACTGATACCTCACGAATTCAGTTATTGTTAGATATGTTTTCGATGTTTATTTATTTATTTATTTGTCAATTCATCTGTAGAAAATTTTAGTTGTATAGATATGGTCACGTTACACACAATTTGATGGGACAGACACACAAAATAGTGAAATATAAATTATTGCTTTATGAACAATACACAGTACTAAGAAAAGGTGTCTTTAATTAACTTGAAGGACAGAACATGGAAATTAACGATTTCATGAGAACACGATCATCACATGCACATCTTCATATTTTCACAGTATCATGCTTTCACTATAAAATTTCAGTAGTGTACACCATGCACTGAGTAATCTCTGCCGTCTCGTACTCTGGCAGCCTCAATTTGTAACAGCATCTCTTTCAAAGAACCTGAAACAAACAAAAAACGGTAAGTAGTAACAGGATCATTCTTATATAACAAGGCATTATATGTATTTTATATTTGTGCTTACTGTTTTATGGATGCACATTTTATGATGGCCTCCCTGCCTGAACAAGATCCTCTCTTCGCTTTAGCTTCTGTCCACAAATTTCTCGATCAGCCCCGACACGATATGTCAAGTAATAACAGCAAGCACAGGAAAACTAAAGATAAATTGTACATTTGCTAACTGTTTCTATTCACAAGCTCATGAACTATGTATTAAAATGGGTGTTGCAACGTTAATTAACATTCTGAGGTCACACGAAAAAGAAAATCTTAATTCTATCGCATGTGACAACGAACTCACGTGGAATACTGTTGTACTTCCACGTTAGCAATGCTCGTTTTAGTCAGACAATACAGCGGTATATCAGCGAGCCAATAATGTGGTGATCGATTCTGTGGTTTCAGAATAAACACAGGATATTCAAATTCAATGTGAATTAATTAATACTTGATTATACACATGGACGCCGGTGTGGTAGAATTAATTGAGGTCCACCAGCTGCAGTAAAGGAATGCCGTTACATTGTGATTACTTTTATGCCCCACGAGTCTCTGAAATTAAGTGACAGCTACACTTTGTTGTGGTTAATCATTTCTAATCCCCACAATCTTAGGTACGCCATTTCTTTTCATTATTTAAGACTTTGAAAATTTAATATAGTATAATAACATTTCACGCAAATATCACCCACTATATTAATGATCTCATAGTCTTAATGGGTTATCAGGATTGCATTGTACAGCGTCTACGTAGCGTCTATGCAGACGTACAATCGCACCAAAAAGTATTGGTACACGTGCGTATTTATCGTTGCTAGTTACAAACGCCACACCTTCCAGTACACAGCACATGTACGTGCTACCTCACATACCAGACATTACAATTCTGCCCACAGTGCCTACCATTAACAAAGAAATGCAGTGTTAAGGGCAAACATGTACCGCCTCTGCACACAAAATGTATAGACACAGAGCGTGGCTTCTCGGTATATGCTGGTTTTTCAGGCACCGGAAAGCCATCTGCTGACGCAATAAACACTGCGTGTTGTTAATGGCCCAGTCGCTAGTATGTTGCTGTATTGCGCGATAGTGGTCAGCATGGGGCCGAAGAAGAAGGAACATTCAGTGGCATTGCGTGAGAGAGTAGTATTGCTCCATTCACAAGGGAGAAGCTATCGACAAATCGGAGCAGAGGTGTCTCTTAGCTAAACCACGATATGAGCCATCATTCATAAATACAAAGAGACTGAAACAACAGTGAATAAATGTCGTCCTGGACGTCTAAAAGTGCTTACAACCCGAGAGCGTCGCCGTATCATAGCACTTGCTCCGAAGGAACCCGCTAAAAAATGGTTCAAATGGCTCTGAGCACTATGGGACTTAACATCTGAGGTCATCAGTCCCCTAGAACTTAGAGCTACTTAAACCTAACTAACCTAAGGACATCACACACATCAATGCCCGAGGCAGGATTCGAACCTGCGACCGTAACGGTCTCGCGGTTCCAGACTGACGCGCCTAGAACCGCTCGGCCACACCGGCCGGCCGAACCCGCTACAAGTTCAGCAATTATTGCTCAGGTTCTTCAGATAACCCGCACTCCGAGTGGTTACATTTCACATTACAGTGAACAAAAGACGAATGTTAGGGATGGGATTAAGTTAAAATTAGTACCGGTGTTTTAGTTCTGAGCAACCTGTATTTTTCAGTACTTGTTTGGTCTCAGTTAAAACAGGGTTTTTTCGTTTTTCACTGATAACCGTGTTAAACAACCGGCATATCAATTCGCCATAGCACCAAGGCTAAAATTTTCAGTTATTAAGTAAGGCTTTTCTATGGTTATCTGTAAAATTTCCACTGCTCTAAAATATTTCGTAATTACAGAAACTGGGAAAACGGTCAGCATAATTTATATAATAATGACCGCAGTATCAACGAACACATGACAAAAGAATCGTACAGCATTACAGAGACAATATTGTTCTTCTTTCCATGTGGGTTAGCTGTTAGATGGTACACTATGTGATCAAAAGTATCCGGACACCTGGCTGAAAAAGACTTACAAGTTCGTGACGCCCTCCATCAGTAATGCTTGAATTCAATATGTTGTTGGCCCACCCATAGCCTTGATGATAGCTTCCACTCTTGCAGGCATATGTTCAATCAGGTGCTGGAAGATTTCTTGGGGAATGGCAGCCCATGCTTCACGGCATACTGCACTGATGAGTGGTATCGATGTCGGTCGGTGAGGCCTGGCATGAAGTCGGCGTTTCATAACATCCTAAAAGTGTTCTATAGGATTCAGGTCAGGACTCTGTGCAGGCCAGTCCATTACACGGATGTTATTGTCGCGTAACCACTCCACCACGTGCCGTGCATTATGAAAAGGTGATTACCTGCATTGAAAGATGCAGTCTCCATCCCCGATTCGCTCTTCAACAGTGGGAAGCAAGAAGATGCTTAAAACATAAACGTAGGCCTGTGCTGCGATAGTACCACGCAAACAACAAGGAGTGCAAGCCCCCTCTCTGAAAAACACGACCACACCATAACACCACCGCCTCTGAATTTTACTGTTGGCACTACACACGCTCGTAGATGAAGTTCACCGAGCATTCGCCATACCCACACCCTGCCATCGGATCGACACATTTGTACCGTGATTCGTCACTACACACAACGTTTGACCACTGTTCAGTTGTCCAATGTTTACGGCCCTTACACCAAGCGAGCTTGCGTTTAGCATTCACTGGCGTGATGTGTGACTTATGAGTAGCCGCTCGACCATGAAATCCAAGTTTCCTCACCTCCCGCGTAACTGTCATTGTACTTGCAGTGGATCCTGATGCAATTTGTAATTCCTTTGTGATGGTGTGGATAGATGTCTGCCTATTACACATCACGACCCTCTTCAACGGTCGGCGGTTTCTGTCACTCAACAGACGAAGTCGGCCTGTACGCTTTTGTGTTGTTCGTGTCCCTTCACGTTTCCACATCACTATCACATGGGGAACAGTGGACCTAGGGATGTTTAGGAGTGTGGAAATCTCGCGTACAGACGTATGACACAAATGACACTCAATCACCTGACCACGTTCGAAGTCCGCGAGTTCCGCCGAGCGCCACATTCTGCGCCCTCACGATATCTAATGATCACTGATATAGCTGTTATGGAGTACGTGGCGGTAGGTGGCCACACAATGCAGATAATATGAAAAACATATGTCTTTGGGGGTGTCCAGATATTTTTGATCTCATACTGTACGTATGTCCGTGGAATGTGTGAAACGTGCCCTGTCCTGACCTATACTGTAGTTTATCACTGTCGTCCTCCGATACAAATTGAATTGCAAAATGGCGCCATTCTTAAGTTGTAAGCATTTTACGAAATGCAGTAGCAGTGAAGTACAAGGCGCCATTGGTCTGAAAGATTAAAAGCAGGAGGAGGTACAACAAACTTGCGAAGTCATGTAAGGAGAAAACATTCAGAAAAACATTGGGAAAGAAGGTAAATTTCAACGATGTACCTATAACTTTACTGATGTGTTATGAACCTGGGATATGGACTGAATCCTGAATTTTGGGGTTGTTTCAGGGTGAAAAATTGATTCCATTCAAAAGCGACGATGCAGTTAAGTCGTCAACTAGTGACCTTTCGTTCAAAGTATCGCCATGGCTGCACTTTTCACCTTCGCTATCTTTTCTAGAGGCAATGGGACCGATTTCTACCACTGCCTGAAGTCCATATCGATTTTAATCTGCTTCTTCACCTTCATTAGGGTACTGCAATATTTGTGGTGAGTCTACGTTCACCACTGGAAGCAATAGCAATAAAAAACCGAAAATCGTCCAGTTATTTTGGTGGTTGTAACAGCCAGGTTAAACTGCAGTCGTAAAGAACCGGTGAAAAGAAAATAGTTTTTGTCAGCGATAATTGTCCTTTCTAGTGTGTGTGTGTGTGTGTGTGTGTGTGTGTGTGTGTGTGTGTGTGAGACACCTCAGCAAGAATAGACAGGACCTGTCAGAAAAAGGTATCACATTACTGCTAATCACCAGTCACTAAATCGCAAGCAGAAATATTTAGTTTGAAGACGTAGTCATAGTTGGTGGCTGATGCAAGTCGTCTCCCAAATAGATGAGGATTGATCTGTGGAACTAGTTTCTCACCTACACCTAGTCGTTGATTGCGCTACAGACTACACACAAATGCATGCAGGACAGAAAATGGTCCAGGATATACCAGATACACGTCTCTTTTTACAGCTACAAGGAATGAGTTGCTACTATGAATCACTATAACCAGTCACAAATCAATTTTATTTCAAATGCACGTTTCGGAGAGTTAGCCCTTTCGTTATCTGGTAGAGGTATGTCGATAACTTATTTTACTAAGGTTTGAAGCTCCTCTTTTTGATCTTCCGTGTTTGCGATTTAAAATCGGGCTGTTTTGAAAACCATCCTTATGCAACACAATTAGTTTATTTTTGTATTTACCCTGACACCTATGTGTCATCTTCTGTGAGTCAATTTTTTATTTATCTAAAGTACAATATCACACTTATATAATAATTTAACTGCTGTAGGCCTAAGAATTACAATATCTGCAATTTGCTTTGTTTTATTATGACATCCCACCTTAAAATTACATCGCCAACTCAGCTGTATTATTATACACCTCGTTTAGTACTCGTATTCGTCGGTTTTTTTCAGCCTGTCATCTCCAAACTAGCTATGAAGAAAATTAGTGCGTATGTGTGAATACACTTCCGAGGGTAGAAGTTATGTACGTTTCTGTACTTACATTTTTCGCCCTGTTTCGTGTCTCTGGTTGGTGTCACCGGCTACTTAGTAAGTTTATCACAAATTTCCGCTCTCTACTTCACCTCACATGCCCTTTCACAATATGTGTCGAAATGTGATCTGAGCAGACATTTCTGACAACATACTCAGTGAGAGGTGTTATGAGATTGTCACTGCTCACTTGTTCCTCGTTCGTCTTGTGTTTGTTGTGGCGCTAATTTTGAATGTTTCGTCAGAACTGGTGTGGTGTGGCTGCTGGGAGAGTGTATAATGTGTGTGTGTGTGTGTGTGTGTGTGTGTGTGTGTGTGTGTGCGTGAGAGAGAGAGAGAGAGAGAGAGATGAAGAGTGAGGTGTAGGAAAGAAACCAAGAAAACAGAAGTCCCTTTTTTATTATGTATTTTTATATTTTTAGTGTGCATGACTCAAGTTTTTTGTGGGGAGTCGCCTTTGTATGGTACACTGAGTGATCCACACAGTGTTTTGTTGCACATTGTTGTATTTTCATTCAGGACTCTGTTTCCCTGTATTATTGCTTTCTGTATGTGGTAGTTCTCCTCTATTGTGACTTTTTGATAGAAACTGTTGCTTTCTCCAAGGATCTTAAGATCAGTCTCCGTGTTTTAGGGTGGTGGTTTTCTTGTATTAGATGTTCTGCAAAAGTGGAGTGTGTACTATCACTTCTCAGGGCTCTGAGGTGTTTGGAGTATCTCGCTTTGAAATTTCTGAATGTTGAACCGACTGGCATTAACTACAGGTTAACTGATATATTCCAGATTCGGAGAATTTGTCGGCAGTGGTGTTCCCAGAGCTTAGATTCTTCTGTACTGTGTTATTTGTGCGGAATGATATTTGTAGTCCTTGTTTCTTTAGTATGTTTCCCACTCTGTGGACGTTTCTGTTATTGTATGTTAGTATGTGCCTTTCTGTGCTCTTTGTAGGGTGTTCCCGGTATCCTGTGTTTGTCTGGAGTTTGTGTTCGTGGTTCTGTGTTGTTGCTGGTGGTTTCCTGATGGTTTGTCCTCCTTTAATTTGTTTTAATTCTGTTGTTCAATTGGGGTATTATTTGTGTGTTGTACCCACTCTCTCTGGCTCTTTGGGTATTGTATGTACTTCCTGTGTGTAGTTGAGTTTGTCCAGTGGAGTTCTGTTGAACCTGTCTAGCATGTGTCTGAAATTCAACTTCATACAGGAACTAAATACAGTATAGG
Organism: Schistocerca cancellata; assembly: GCF_023864275.1. Lineage (NCBI taxonomy): Eukaryota > Metazoa > Arthropoda > Insecta > Orthoptera > Acrididae > Schistocerca > Schistocerca cancellata. The sequence goes on from NC_064631.1 coordinate 516,311,187, forward strand.
AGCGAGGGAAAATGATTGCTTAAATATATCCGTACACGCTGTATTTAGCGCAATTCTTCGCGATATGTAGGGAATTCTAATATATCCCTAGACTCAACGTTTAAAGTTGTTTTAAAAAATTACCTAAGTAGGTCTCCACAGGATAGTTCGAATGTATCTTCAAACGACTACCATAGGTTTCCTCACTTGAGAAATATTCTAGGTTCGGTCGCTCAAGTATTTCACATGCATTCTCCTTTGTAAACTGATTGCGTTTCCCTAGTGTTCTATCAGTCAACCGCAGTCTACACCCGATTTGTCTACTACTGAGCCTACTTCATCGTTCAATTTCATGTCTCTACACATTATTTCACACAGGTATTTGTAGCAGTTGAACGATTTCAAATGTGGCTGATGAGACAGCTGTAGGATACTATATTTTCTTCGTGACCCTGTAAATGTGTAATGGGAATAATAAAAAATTCTGATCGATTACAGTAATTTCTTGTTTAAACAGTCTCGGTCAATCCTAACCTAAAATATCGCAATTAATCCTACAAAGTGGGGAAGTTGCACTCTGGTATGTCTGTTGGGTTTATATTCGGATCCTCCGACCAATATGATATAATATTTAGGCCACTCTGCAGAGTGCACGTGGTGTAATCTGGGAGGAGCAATATATCCTGATGGAGACAGTCACTGTGACACAATGGGACATTCTCCTTCATGTAATTGTCACGGTTTTGGGGGAGAAAGTTCACGAGCCAATAAGACATTGCCGCATAGGAAATACAAATAATAAGTAAAAGAATATAATTTCAGGATACCGATTATGGATGACGAATTTCGACTGTGATATTAATTGACGATTTGTCTGGTAATAAATATGTAACTAGTCGCTTGTTTTAGATTTATGATACGATCCATTCTACCATAAACATGTTGTCGAGCTACTGTAGGCTCATCATTAGATGAAGGTGTTATAAGAGCACTATGCTTTGGACCAAGTGTAGCAACATGCTGTGCTGAGGCTGCTCGCGAAAATGACGGAAATTTACTAATCGGTGACGAAACGTTAATGAAACCGAAAATTTGTTATGTTTTAGGTACTCACAGTGCACTACCTTGTAGCAAATCTGTTCCTATAATGTGCATTATCAAGCTAAGTACAATAATATGCACGGTATTTAGCTCCACTCAATTTTACATTGATTCCCAGAAAGTAAACACCGCATGTTTTTACAAAGGATAAGGATATGATATATATTACACTTCACAACATCATAGTCTTTGGCATGAAATACATTGTATTACAGTACAAATATTACTAATACAGATATCAAACAATGGAAAATCCAGGATGGAATAAAACAATAATATGGAAAGAAAAGTTGCTACTCACCACATAGCGGAGATGCCGAGTCGCCGATAGGCACAACAAAAAGACTGTCACAATATAAGCTTTCGGCCAACAAGGCGTTTGTCACACACACACACACACACACGCACACACACACACACACACACACACACGCACACACACCACACCTCTGGCAGTCATGTGTGTGTGAGTTGCGTTTCTTTCTCTGTGTGTGTGTGTGTGTGTGTGTGTGTCTGTGTCTGTCTGTCGTCTATTTTCGACAAAGCCCTTGTTTGCCGAAAGCTTATAGTGTGACAGACTTTTTGTTGTGCCTATCTGCGACTAGTACAGATATTGTAATTAAGTACACTTCGCTAGCTGCAGGATTGTTTTTATATTGACAGTATAAATGTAGTATGGGTTAAAAGCTATACAAAAGGTAAACAGATAGAGTAGAAAATTTACTATTTAATTTAAAAAATTTAGACGTTACAAAATGCCATAGTTGTTACATGATACGGAGAATAAAATTTATTGAGGAAGATGAATACGTGTTGTTATTGTATAACATTGTATACTACATTTGAATAAACTGCATATTGTATACCGACTGGATAGCATTTCTTGAGTAGGCTAGAATCGAGCGAAGCAATACGTTTCTTGTCTCTCGCAAACCTTCAGTTTCCGATGGACTACCATACATATTTTTTGTTGAAGACAGATCAGGGAGGATCTAGTGTGGTAGCGCACCTTGTCTGGTCACTAGTCTGTCTAAAAACTGAACACAAGGAAAGATATTCCATTTCGCGCAGCCTTGGAAGCATAATATTCGATTCTACTGCAGACAGCAGTGGACCAGTGTCTCGGTTTACGTGGGGTTAGGAGAAAAGGATGGGCATTCCATAATCATAACACCGGGAAGATTCCATACCAGATGTTGTAATAAAAGTACATTCCACACCAAAATTAATATTTTGCACTGAAACCATAGCAGAAGAGCGCGTTACTATTAGACATCAGACTTAAGAGGTTAAGAAAGACCTAAACTCAGAACAAATTTAATAACGAATATTCTCTGCCATCAGTGAGAAACTGTGGACTTAAAACGAGCAACGTAGAGAGAACTAAGAATAATAACAGACGATAGTGCAACATGACGACTTCTTTCCTCGCCTGTGGGCTGTGATCTTTGGAAGTGTAGCTGTGGATTTCGGCCCTGTGAATCGTCTTTCTAACAGCTCTGAAAGAATGCTCCAGCTTCAGAGGATTAACGAAGGTCCGAGCATACGGAATAGGATCTGAGATATGTGAGTGGCTCGAAGATTTCTTAATTTATAGAACACAGTAGGTTGTCCTAGACGGCGAGTATCGTCAGCAGTGTCCCGGGGTATGGTAGTAGGGATCTTGTTCTTTATACACGATCTGTCTGCAAGGGTGAGAAGCAACATACGACTATTGTTGACGACGCTGTAGTGTATGGGGAAACGTCGTCGTTGAGAGACTGTAGGAGGATGCAGCATGACTAACATAATTTCTATTTAGCATGATGAATAGCAGCTACCTTCAAAACTAGAAAAATGTAAATTAATGCAGACGAACAGGAATAAGAATTCTGTAGTGTGTAAGTAGGCTGTTTATGTTTTCTTATTGGCAACGTTACGTAGCGCTCTGTATGAAAATCACTGGCTGTGCTGTGTGCAGTCTGTGGCTAGTTTGAATTGTTGTCTGCCATTGTAGTGTTGGGAAGCGGCAGCTGGATGTGAACAGCGCGTAGCGTTGCGCAGTTGGAGGTGAGCCGCCAGCAGTGGTGGATGTGGGGAGAGAGATGGCGGAGTTTTGAAATTTGTAATACTGGATATTATGAACTGCTATGTATATTACGATTTTTCAACACTATTAAGGTAAATACATTGTTTGTTCTCTATCAAAGGCTTTTATTTGCTAACTATGCCTATCAGTAGTTAGTGCCTTCCGTAGTTTGAATCTTTTATTTAGCTGGCAGTAGTGGCGCTCGCTGTATTGCAGTGGTTCGAGTAACCAAGATTTTTGTGAGGTGGTGATTGTGCACATGCACAGTCGCAGCAGATGGCTGTTGGCCATTTCTACAAGGACTACAGGGGGTCTACACCTTTGATGACCCACCAATACCATTATTTCTACAAGGACTACAGTGGGTCTGCATCTTTGATGACCCAACAATACCATTATTTCTACAAGGACTACAGTGGGTCTACACCTTTGCTGACTCACCAGTACCATTATTTGTACAAGGACTACAGTGGGTCTACACCTTTGCTGACTCACCAGTACCAGTACTTCTACAAGGACTGCAGGGTGTCTGCACCTCTGGTGGCCCACCAATACCGTAATCTCTACCAGGACTACAGTGTGTCTACTCTGTGATGACCTACCTACCAATATTCTTCAAAACTTCGACTGACTGTGCTGTGGGTTTGCTCTGTTGTGGCCCATTACCTTTCAGCATGTCAAGAGTCGGCACTGTCTTTCCGTTGGAAGGACAACACTACTTCTTCAAGACTGCATGGAAATCCACTACTTCCGTGTGCATTGTCTTTTACTGCTCAGACTTTGAGAAAAGAAACGGCAGTTTTACTGTGATGAATGATCAGGACTGTCTTTATGGACTGTGAGAAAATTTTAGCTTTTGACCAACATTGTATCAATACGTGAGTGCATTTCATTTCTTTGTTATTGTAATTATGAAAAAGTTTATCGAATCATTATTGGCCACTGCCCAAAACAATTTGTAAAATTTTTTGTGGGGAGCATGGGGGCTATGTAAGTAGGCTGTTTATGTTTTCTTATTGGCAACGTTACGTAGCGCTCTGTATGAAAATCACTGGCTGTGCTGTGTGCAGTCTGTGGCTAGTTTGCATTGTTGTCTGCCATTGTAGTGTTGGGCAGCGGCAGCTGGATGTGAACAGCGCGTAGCGTTGCGCAGTTGGAGGTGAGCCGCCAGCAGTGGTGGATGTGGGGAGAGAGATGGCGGAGTTTTGAAATTTGTAATACTGGATATTATGAACTGCTATGTATATTATGATTTTTCAACACTATTAAGGTAAATACTTTGTTTGTTCTCCATCAAAATCTTTTATTTGCTAACTATGCCTATCAGTAGTTAGTGCCTTCCGTAGTTTGAATCTTTTATTTAGCTGGCAGTAGTGGCGCTCGCTGTATTGCAGTGGTTCGAGTAACCAAGATTTTTGTGAGGTAAGCGATTTGTGAAACGCATAGGTTAATGTTAGTCAGGGCCATTCTTTTGTAGGGATTTCTGAAAGTCAGATTGCGTTGCGCTAAAAATATTGTGTGTCAGTTTAAGCAAAGTCTTGTATAATTGTTCTAAGGGGACGTTTCATAAGTGTTGGAATGCAGTATCAGTGGCGCGCTACTTGACAGTGTTACGTCGATTAACTATCTATTAGCAACGTTACACAGCAATAGGAAATGGAAGGAGTCGTAAGACCGGTTGTGGGGAAGAAAAATAGCCTACTTTGGTTTATTGGGGATAGCTTTATAAAAGCGTAGCCTTTCTACAAAGGAGACCGCGTACAAAACTCCATTTCGACCCATTCTTGAATGCTGCTAGAGTGGATGGAATCCCCACTAGGTTGGGTGAAAGGGAGACAAAGAAGCTCTTCTGAGGCCTGTTGCTAAATTTGTTACCGGTAGGTTCGATCAACGCTCCATTATTAACAAAATGCACGCTGAATTCAACTGGGAAACCTTGGAGGACGAAGAAGGAAGACGATCTTCTTTTCAAAAAACACTACCGAGAAGCTTTAGAGAACCGGAATTTACAAGTGAGTTCAATACGATTCTGCTGCCACCAACGTACATTTCTACATCAACATCTACATACATTATCCGGAAGCCATTGTATGGTGGATGGTGCAGGGTACGTTTTGCCTCTACTAGTTATTTCGTTTCCTGTTCCACTGGGAAATAGGGCGACGAAGAAAAGACTAATTATACGTCCCCGTATGAGCCCCAATTTCTTTCATCTTGTCTTCGTGATCCCGCGCGAAATGTACTTTGGTGGCAATAGAAACGTTCTGCAGTCAACTTCAAATGAGGGTTCTACAAATTTTCTTAGTAGAGTCTCGCGGAAAGAACTTCTTTTTCCCTCCAGGGATTTCTATTTATGTCCTCGAAGCACCTCGCAATCCTCGCATGTTGTTGGAACCTAAAGATACAGAATCTAACAACACGCCCCTGAATTGCTTCCATGTCTGTCTGTAATCCGTAGAAATCACAAACACTCGCCGGCCGCTGTGGCAGAGCGGTTCTAGGCGCTTCAGTCCGGAACCGCGGTGCTGCTACGGTCGCCGGTTCGAATCCTGTCTCGGGCATGGATGCGTGTGATGCCCTTGGGTTAGTTAGGTTTAAGTAGTTTCTAAGTCTAGGGGACTGATGACCTCAGATGTTAAGTCCCATAGTGCTTAGAGCCGTTTGAACCAAACATTCGAGCAGTAACCAAGAATGAGCTGCACTAGTGTTTTGCACCCAGTCTGCTTTAGAGACGAGCCACACTTTCCTACGATGACCACAATAAACCTTAATCGACCACTCGCCTCTGTTACAACTGGCCACTTCATATCTCTTTGGACCGTAACGCCTGGATATTTAACTGATGTGCTCACAGCACCGTACTAATACTGTACTCGAACGTTACGGAAGCGTTTCTCCTACTCATCTGCATTAACTTACATTTTTGTACATTTAGATCAAGCTGAATTCATCAGTCAGACTAGGAATTTTATCTAAGTAGTCTTCAGTCCTCCTACAGGTACTCATGATGACACCTTCCCGTGTACCACAGCGTTACTAGCAAATTGCGTAGAATACTGCTTCCCCTGTCCATCAGGTCATTTATGTATACGGAGAGTAAGAGCGATTCTAAGACATTCCTGGCGATGAATGTGTTCCTTGATGAACCGTCGCCGTCCAGGACAACGTACTGGGTTCTAATACTTGAAAAATCTTCGAGCCACTGATACATCTCAGAACCTAATCTGTATTTTCGGACGTTTGTTAACAGTCTGCAGTGAGGCACCATATCAGATACTTTCCGGGTAATCTTGAAATATCTAAACTGCCTATCGCCTCTCAACGACGGTTAAAGTAATGACATCGAACGCAAGATAACGGAAATTAGGGCTCTTATGGAAGCACAGAGACAGCCATTTATCGTTCGTTCCATTAGTAGCGGTACAAGGTACCTTCCGCTATGCACCTTGTGGTGGGTAGCGGAATAAGTAGTGGATGTACCAGGGTCCTTCGATAAGTCACAGAAACTATGATGTATCGTGGGAGCATACATTCAGTGTGAGTTTGGTCGTTCTACAAAATAGACGTAAGCAGAGTGGAACAGCCAGCACACCTGATTATTGTCTTTCCCGTTGGTAGAAATGTTATCGTCATGCGGAAAAGCGAGCAGCCTATGGGTGATGGGGCATTGTAGTGTCGACCAGTTGCACATTGGGTGGGGCTTTCCGACGAGGACGCGCAGCAACTACACTCATGCTCATAAATTAAGGATAATGCTGACACATAGTGAAACAACACTCTGGTGGGCGGTTTGCGGGTTTAAATCACCTCGGGGTATGACCATGCGGTGCATTTGATCTGCGGTCGTCGCACGGTGGCGCTGGCAGCAGTCCACATACGCAGAGGTGTTTGGTGCATGTCAAAGTACGGTGCAGCGAGTACGTGTGCAGACATTTTCAGACGTGCTAATGGTGACTGTGTGTTGAAAATGGCTCAAAGAACACATATTTATAACGTTATGAGGGGTAGAACTAGGGTGAATGGAGGCTGGCCAGCACAGCAGGTCGTAGCACCCAGGCCCTCCGTGTGCCACAAAGTGTGATCTCAGTATTATGGCAACGAATCCAGGAAACAGGAAACGTGTCCAGGCGCTGTACAACCCCACAAGAAGACCGATATCTCACCACCAGTGCCCGCAGAGGGCCCAGAGTACTGCAGGTAGCCTTGCTCGGGACCTTACTGCAGCCACTGTAACAGTTGTCTCCTGACACACAGTCTACAGACGACTGAACAGGCATGGTTTATTCGCCCACACATCTGCAAGGTGCATTCCACTGACCCCTGGTCACAGGAGAGCCCTTAAACCCTGATGTCAAGAACACAGTACATGGTCATTGTAACAGTGGTCCCAGGTTTTTTCACGGACGGGTCAAGGTGTAGTCTGCGCAGTGATTCTCGCCGGGTTTTCATCTGGCCTGAACCAGGAAACAGATACCAACCCATTAATGTCCTCGTAAGGGACCTATATGGAGGTCGTGGTTTGATGGTGTGGGATGGGATTATGATTGGTGCACGTGCATCCATGCATGTCTTTGACAGAGGAACTATAACAGGTCACGTGTATCAGGACGTCATTTTGCACCAGTATGTCCGCCTTTTCAGGGTTGCAGTGGGTCCCACCTTCCTCCTTATGGATGATGACGCACGGCCCCACTGAGCTGCCATCGTGAAGGAGTACCTTGAGATAGAAGATATCAGGCAAACTGAGTGGCCTGCCTGTTCTCCAGGCCTTGGAGCACGTCTGGGATGCTCTCGGTCGACGTATCGCTGCACGTCTTCAAAGCCCTATGACACTTCAGGAGCTCCGACTGGCACTGGTGCAAGAATGGGAGGCTATACCTTAGCAACAGCTCGACCACCTGATCCAACCCCTCGTGCGGCCTGTGTACTTGTGCATGGTGATCATATCCCATAGTGATGTCGGGATACATCCGCAGGAAACAGTGACGTTTTTGTAGCACATGAGTTTTGGGACGGTTTTCTCAACTTATCACCAATACCGTGGATTTACAGATCTTTGTCGTCTGTGTACCCTATGTGCCTATGCTATTAGCGCCAGTTTTGTGTAGTGCCACGTTGTGTGGCACCACATTCTGTAATTATCCTCAGTTTATGAGAATGCGTGTACTTATTCGCTGCCAAATAGTTGGGCCCACGTCGGCCCGTACTGACCTTTTCGAGGCTGTTATTTAACAGTGTTAACAGAGGACCGAATATGGACTGTGAAGGAATTAATGACATGGACTGGCATTTCGTGGGCAAGGGTGTTCATCATTTTACCGCATGACCTGAAGGTGCGCAAGAGGTGTTCAAAATGGCTACTACATCAGTTAACAAAGCTGCTGAAGTGGAAGCGATACTAGACCATCAGTATCAACCTGGAGCCGTTTGAGCGAGAAGGGAATGGCATGCTCAGTCGCACTATTGCGGTTGATGAAGCCTTGCCACGAGAATATGAAGCAGAACTGTAGACGCAGTCAAAAGAACTGGGTTATCCAGGTTGACCACGACAACACAACGTGTGACGCAATCCATAACCCACGAAGGGCATGCTCATTCTGGCGTTTGACGACCAGGTGTTCCGGAGTGCCGCCCTGCTAGGGGTAGGCGCACCATCAATGCCCAATACTAACACAAATTTCTGCTGTACCTTTCTGCTGTACATTTCAGCAGACAGCAGAAACATCTGGCACTGCTAGGTAATGCAGTCATACTCCGTGATAACGGTACAACCCAAACTGCATACGTCGTAAAGAATTATGTACAGCATGAGGCGGATGGGTGGGTTGGTGTGCGGGGGGGGGGGGGGGGGGGGGTAGGGGAATCCTCCCTCACTCACCGTACTCGGCAAACCTCTGCTGTGACGGCTACTGTCGGAGCCAACACCGACGCAAACAAGGAAGGAGAGAAGTTGCTATGTGCAGTGGCAAGAATCCTAAATGATGTGCACAAAACACTTTCAAATTGATAGAAAAGTTAATTTCTATTCAGGAAAGAAATTAACATGATTCCTATGCTTTCTATGTACAAGTACTTTACTCTGTCTTAATACTCGTAGAACGCAGGCTAAGTAACGTCTTCCTGTTACTCAGTACTGAAGTTCTCTAAGTCTGCGAACGAACTGGGGCCGACTAGCGATAGACGGTTGGTTGAATCTGGGGTTGATTGCTCATGATGCTGTTGTGTACGGGAAGATGTCGAAGATGAGTGACTGTAGACTGATACAAGATGAATTACACAAGGTTTCTAGTTGGTGTGATGAATGTTAGCTGGCTTTAAAAGTAGAAGAATGTAAGCTAACACGGATGAGTAAGAATGACAAGCCCGTAATGTTCAGATACAGCATTAGCAGTCTCCTGCTTGACAGAGTCAAGTCGTTTAAATATCCGAGCACAACGTTTCTGAGGGATATGAAATGAAACGAGGCTGTGAGGATTGAGGTAGGGAAGGCGAAAGGTCGAAATTTAGGAACGTGTGGTTCATCATCAATGGAGACCGCATGTCGTTAGTGTGACCCATTGTTGAGTATTGATCGAGTGTTTGGGATCCGTATCAAGTCGGATTAAAGGAATACATATAGCAGTTCTGAGGTGGGCTGCTAAATTTGATACCGGTAGGTTCGAAGAGCACGCAAGTGCTACGGAGTTGCTTGGAGAACGCGGATGGCAATCTCTCGAGGGATGGTGACTTTGTTTTAGAAGAAAAATAATGAGAAAATTTAGATAACCGCCATTTGAAGCTGAATGCAGGACGATCCTACTGCCGCCAACATACATTTCCCTTAATGACTACACAGGTAAGGTATGAGAAATTAGGGCTCGTATTTAGCCATACAGACAGTCGTTTTTGCCTGTCTTTGTCTGCGAGTGGAACATGAACGGAAAGGACAAACAGTGGTAGAGGGCGCCCTCCGCCACTCACCGTACGGTAGCTTGAGGAGTATGTATGTAGAAGCAGATGTTGATGAAGATGCAGATTCAGAAGACACAGAGAGGAATACTCAGGTTTTCCAGCGTTCGCCAAACAAGTCTGTTCGTAAGTCATCAAAAGATCTCCGAATCCCTCAAAAGCCGGGTGCACAGGGTACTCCGCAGGCGTACAGACTGTAATTGTTACAGAGAATCAAACCAGATGCATTATGTTGCCGGTCGGAAGGCAGGAATAACGCCACCTGTTGAGGACGTTGACGTTGACAAGTCAGAACAGCTTTGGGATGATTTGGAATATCGACTAGATACAGCATGTGCCACAAGGAAACTTACGTAGAACTTGATTAAAGAACCAGAATATAGGTTTCACAGTTGGCGTATCAGACAAACTTTACTGTCTTACATTTTTCTATAAGTTAATTACAAGTCGATATACATGACACCGATGTTTGATGATGTTTCGTTTGTGGAGCGCTCAACTGCGCGGTCATCAATGCCCATACAGAGTCCCAGTTTTTACACAGTCCAATCTACCCACTGTCAAGAATGAAGATTAAGTGATAGGAAACAACACAAACACTCAGTCGCCGGGCAGAGAAAATCGCCAACCCGGACGGAAATCGAACCTGGGCCCCCGTGATCCAGAGGCAGCAACGCTAGCCACGAGCTGCAGACGGCACTGAAGTTATAAACTGCATTTTGGTACACCCTGTAAGTCTTTGTTTTTCAATTAACTACTATTCATTCTCTTGAAGCCATCTTTAGGTGGTCCTATTTCTATTAACCATTTCTGGTTGCGTTGTAGTGGTTTTACAGATACCTGAAGAACAGGAGAACTTTTGTTATAAGGATGCTAATCAAATTTACTAGACAAGTGTCCATATGCACTGTCGTGGAGAAAACAACACTATGTGATCAAAAGTATCCGGACACCCCCAAAAACATACGTTTCTCATATTAGGTGCATTGTGCTGCCATCTGTTGCCAGATACTCCATATCAGCGACCTCAGTAGTCATTAGACATCGTGAGAGACCAGAATGGGGCGCTCCGCGGAACTCACGGATTTCGAACGTGGTCATCTGATTGGGTGTCACTTGCGTCATACGTCTGTACGCGAGATTTCCATACACCTAAATATCTCTAGGTCCACTGTTTCCGATGTGATAGTGAACTCGAAACGTGAAGGGACACGTACAGCACAAAAGCGTAAAGCCGACCTCCTTTGTTGACCGATAGAGACCACCGACAGTTGAAGAGGATCGTAATGTATAATAGACAGACATCTATCCAGACCATCTTACAGGAACTGCAAACTGCATCAGGATCCACTGCAAGTACTGTGAAAGTTAGGGGGGAGGTGAGAAAACTTGGATTTCATGGTCGAGCGGCTACTCATAAGCCACACATCACGCCGGTGAATGCCAAACGAAGCCTCGCTTGGTGTAAGGAGCGTAAACATTGGACGACTGAACAGTGGAAAAACGTTGTGTGGAGTAACAAATCACGGTACACAATGTGACGATCCGATGGCAGTGTGTCGGTATGGCGAATGCCCGGTGAACATCATCTGCCAGCATATGTAGTGCCGAAAGTAAAATTCGGGGGCGGTGGTATTATGGTGTGGTCGTGTTTTTCATGGAGGTGGCATGTACCACTTGTTGTTTTGCGTAGCACTATCACAGTACAAGCCTACACTGATGTTTTAAACACCTTCTTGCTTCCCACTGCTGAAAAACAATTTGGGGATGGTGATTGCATCTTTCAACATAATCGAGCACCTGTTCATAATGCACGTGTTGCAGTGGTTACACGACAATAACATCCCTGTAATGGACTGGCCTGCACAGAGTCCTGACCTGAATCCTATAGAACAAATTTGGGATGTTTTGGAACACCGACTTAGTGCCTGGCCTCACCAATCTACATCGATACCTCTCCTTAGTGCAGTATGCCGTGAAGAATGGGCTATCGTTCCGCAAGAAACCATCCAGCACCTGACTGAACTTGTGCCTGCGAGAGTAGAAGCTGTCATCAAGACTAAGGGTGGGCCAATAACATATTGAATTCCAGCATTAGTGATGGTGGGCGCCACGAACTTGTAAGTCATTTTCAACCAGGTGTCCGGATAGTTTTCATCACTTAGTGTATTCGTCCCATCAAATTTTATGAATTATTTTGTAAAGTAATTTCATTTGATAGTAATCATGCAAGGTTTTAAAATTTTACAACGTATTGTGTACCACCATTAGTGGTCTGTACGATGTCTCTACCAAAGAAATTCATTTCTGCCAAAGCATGATTCTGTTATTCGCATTTGGATATTGCATTCGTTATGTGATCTGTCATTCTCTGCAACGCTGGTCCTCTGTTGTCTGACAATGCCACTTTAACTGACTCTGCGTTAGTTCTTTTTTTGTATTAAAGACCACAGTAAAGTCATTCACCAATACATCCACACAGTGAAGAAAGTTATCAACTTTCAGCAAGTCGCACGTATACCATGAATATGGTAAATTAAAGAAATTATCCAATTGTAGGAATGGTGTAGCACCAACTTCACACATATAGCATTGAGAGGAATGGCTTATTCAAAATTCAACATTCAACATCAACTTGTTAGCCTGGACGCGAAGGAGATCAAAATGATTACTTAACGTATTGAGCTCTGAGACCACATTTTGCTAAGAACCGCAAAATGTAAAAAAATATCTTTCGACGTTTCACTTTGGTGTTTTACCATTGCAGCACTTATGATGCAACTACGGTCACAAAAAAGGAACTCAAACAAACAAAGTTAGTTCTTTGTGTCTTCAAACGCGCTCCGAGGTCTCCATTTCATGGCGGTGGTTAAACCCGGCAGGACAGCAACGGAGCAGGGGGTTCGCAGCGCTGTCACCCAGGACTTGGCCGGCAACGGCCGAAGTTTTGCAGCGCTGAGGTGCCTTCGGGCAACACGTTGATTATAAAACTGGTGATCAAAGCCACAGAGCCGCAGCACGTTGCTATATGCGCCTCTGTCACTTTCGCTCCCTCGCCAATACTTCTGTGATCGGTTATAGAACACGACAGACACTACATACTGCAACACTACTGTAAATTTACGTAATTACCATTACTTAAAAGCAAACTGTATCTAAAAAATTAACTGCAATTCAGGTATGGATTTCATTGTGAAACAATAACGAATTCAGTACTTTAATTATGCTAGAGATCTTTATGGTTCAAGTGGCTCTGAGCACTATGGCACTTAACATCTGAGGTCATCAGTCCCTAGAACTTAGAACTACTTAAACCTAACTAACTTAACGACATCACACACACGCATGCCCGAGGCAGGATTCGAACCTGTGACCGTAGCAGTCACGTGGTTCCGGACTGAAGCGCCTAGAACCGCTCGGCCACCGCGGCCGGCAGAGATCTTTATCTATCTGCCATCTATCGTTGTTTACCATTCCAGTGTTCACTCATTAGCCTTCTTCCATGAATAGCTGATAAATAGAAAGGCAGTTGATAAATTCCAATTAACTACAAGTACTTGTAGCTTGATGTCACTTGCGTGGTTGGAAAAAGAGACCTTCTGGATGGAATTGCGCCTGTGAGTTCTCTGTCCGTTTGTGAGCGTGTAAGCAGCAATCGATTGATTTGGATGTTGTGATTATGTCTGCCCCCCCCCCCCCCTGCGATGTATGTTCTGTCATACGATTCCTCGATTCCTGAAAACAGAAGATGTCAGTGCCGCCGGGACTGGTCATCTATTGTGTGTTTGGGGATGGGGTATAAGTGATAGTGTCGTGATAGAGTGGTGCAGAAAATTCAACGCCTGTAGGATAGGTGGGCACGATTGAAGTGGTCGAGAAGGACATTCAGATGTGGCTGACTAACATGTGCAGACATTTTGATGAAATTGTGCATAAGACACGTCGATTCACAAATTCCGAATTTTCTCAAGCTGTGCCTCACACTTGAAGGACAACCCTCTTCAACATTGTGACAATGAGATTCAGGTTATCATAAATTTCGTGCACGATGGGTGCCAAACTGTCTAAACCATGTTCACAAAACTGGAAAAATGGACTCGGCGTTAGCATTTGTTCCGCGTCACCATAAAGAGATGCAGGAAGATTTCAAATGAATCTTGGCTGGAGACGAGGTAACAGTACAGTACGTGAATGCTGAAGCTAATTAACATTCAAAACACTTACACTCATTCTCGCGATGAGTTGTAACATTTAAATTTGTTCAAGTTCTCTTCCTTTCAAAATGACAGAAATTGATGTATGAATAATTTTCTTGCAATGAAATAACATCGGAAACTTACTGGCAGAATAAGCTGTGTGCCGCGCCGCGCCGGGTCCCAAAGGTACAAGATTCTCTCTTCCGGGACTGGTACTCTCGCAAATTGTGCAGGAGACCGTTTATGAAGTTTGAAAAGTTGGTTAGGAGTACCGTCAGAAATAAAGAATTGAGGGCGGATTGTGAGTCGGGCCAGGATAGCTGAATCAGTTGCGCATCGTCTGCGAAAGGCATCAACAGTGCGTACACAGTTGGTACGAGTAGCGATCCAACACACAAGTTTAATCTGACAAAAACTTTCAAAATAGCGCACACTCTTCTGCAGAATGTACGATTCATTCAAGAAAACTCCAGGTGTTTCGGATGTGCTATGAATCACGTCTGTAAACATAGCTCGCAAGTAATGGGGAAAATTCATTTCCTTTTCTTGTGCAACACTTCCCTACGTTGAATAGATTACAGAGGCATTAAATTGCATTTTAGTGTACGAGTCAGCAATTTTTTTTTTCATTTAGTTCTGTGCAAACAGTCTTGCAAGGTGTACTGTAGTGAAACATCTGTCATGAAAATTATCTCCACTTTTGTCTAGCATTCGCTGAATTCCATTGTCAATAAGAATTATAAATAGATTCTAAGACAAAATAAATAAGCAATGCACCACGAAGGAATTATTCAAAGGGGTCAGAAAGGGTAGAACCGTGTACATGTACACACAAACAAGTTATCACAGTTTCAGAAATACACTCCTGGAAATTGAAATAAGAACACCGTGAATTCATTGTCCCAGGAAGGGGAAACTTTATTGACACATTCCTGGGGTCAGATACATCACATGATCACACTGACAGAACCACAGGCACATAGACACAGGCAACAGAGCATGCACAATGTCGGCACTAGTACAGTGTATATCCACCTTTCGCAGCAATGCAGGCTGCTATTCTCCCATGGAGACGATCGTAGAGATGCTGGATGTAGTCCTGTGGAACGGCTTGCCATGCCATTTCCACCTGGCGCCTCAGTTGGACCAGCGTTCGTGCTGGACGTGCAGACCGCGTGAGACGACGCTTCATCCAGTCCCAAACATGCTCAATGGGGGACAGATCCGGAGATCTTGCTGGCCAGGGTAGTTGACTTACACCTTCTAGAGCACGTTGGGTGGCACGGGATACATGCGGACGTGCATAGTCCTGTTGGAACAGCAAGTTCCCTTGCCGGTCTAGGAATGGTAGAACGATGGGTTCAATGACGGTTTGGATGTACCGTGCACTATTCAGTGTCCCCTCGACGATCACCAGTGGTGTACGGCCAGTGTAGGAGATCGCTCCCCACACCATGATGCCGGGTGTTGGCCCTGTGTGCCTCGGTCGTATGCAGTCCTGATTGTGGCGCTCACCTGCACGGCGCCAAACACGCATACGACCATCATTGGCACCAAGGCAGAAGCGACTCTCATCGCTGAACACGACACGTCTCCATTCGTCCCTCCATTCACGCCTGTCGCGGCACCACTGGAGGCGGGCTGCACGATGTTGGGGCGTGAGCGGAAGACGGCCTAACGCTGTGCGGGACCGTAGCCCAGCTTCATGGAGACGGTTGCGAATGGTCCTCGCCGATACCCCAGGAGCAACAGTGTCCCTAATTTGCTGGGAAGTGGCGGTGCGGTCCCCTACGGCACTGCGTAGGATCCTACGGTCTTGGCGTGCATCCGTGCGTCGCTGCCGTCCGGTCCCAGGTCGACGGGCACGTGCACCTTCCGCCGACCACTGGCGACAACATCGATGTACTGTGGAGACCTCACGCCCCACGTGTTGAGCAATTCGGTGGTACGTCCACCCGACCTCCCGCATGCCCACTATACGCCCTCGCTCAAAGTCTGTCAACTGCACATACGGTTCACGTCCACGCTGTCGCGGCATGCTACCAGTGTTAAAGACTGCGATGGAGCTCCGTATGCCACGGCAAACTGGCTGACACTGACGGCGGCGGTGCACAAATGCTGCGCAGCTAGCGCCATTCGACGGCCAACACCGCGGTTCCTGGTGTGTCCGCTGTGCCGTGCGTGTGATCATTGCTTGTACAGCCCTCTCGCAGTGTCCGGAGCAAGTATGGTGGGTCTGACACACCGGTGTCAATGTGTTCTTTTTTCCATTTCCAGGAGTGTATTTAATGATTCATTTAAGGGAATGAGCTTCACAAATTGACAAAGTCAATAACTCCTTGATCCATCTCTCGCTGTTATGCAAATTGTTATTGCGTTTGGCATTGATTGATAGAGTTGTTGGATGTCCTGAGGTGTCACATTATGTTCAGCTGGGGCGTTGGATCGTAGATCGTCGAAATTTCTAGCTGGTTGGAGGATCCTGCCAACGGTGTTCCAAACGTTTTTATCTAGGGCGAGATCCAGCAAGCGTAATAGCCAAGATAGGGTTTGGCAAGCACTGTTGTTGTTGTTGTTGTTGTTGTTGTGGTCTTCAGTCCTGAGCCTGGTTTGATGCAGCTCTTCATGCTACTCTATCCTGTGCAAGCTTCTTCATTTCCCAGTACGTACTGCAACCTACATCCCTCAGAATCTGCTTAGTGTATTCATCTCTTGGTCTTCCTCTACGAGTTTTACCCTCCACGCTGCCCTACAATACTACACTGGTGATCGCTTGATGCATTAGAACATGTCCTACCAACCGATCCCTTCTTCTAGTCAAGTTGTGCCACAAACTCCTCTTCTCCCCGATCGTATTAAATACCTCCTCATTAGTTATGTGATCTACTCATCTAACTTCAGCACTCTTCTGTAGCACCACGTTTCGAAAGCTTCGACTCTCTCCTTGTCCATACTATTTATCGTCCACGTTTCACTTCCATACATGGCTACACTCCATGCAAATACTTTCAGAAACGGCTTCCTGACACTTAAATCTATACTCGATGTTAACAAATTCCTCTTCTTCAGAAACACTTTCCTTGCCATTGCCAGCCTACATTTTATATCCTCTCTACTTCGAACATCATCAGTTATTTTGCTACCCAAATAGCAAAACTCCTTTTCTACTTTAAATGTCTCATTTCCTAATCTAATTCCCCCAGCATCACCCGACTTAATTCGATTACATTCCATTATCCTCGTTTTGCTTTTGTTGATTTTCATCTTATATCCACCTTTGAAGACACTGTCCATTCCGTTCAACTGCTCTTTCAAGTCCTTTGCTGTCTCTGGCAAGCACTAAGACAGGCAATAGAAATTCCCGCTGTGTGCGAGAGAGCGTTATCTTGCTGAAATCCAAGTCGTGAATCCGTAATGGTCGACAAAACGGATAGTAGAATACCATCGACGTACCGCTGGCTGTAAGGGTGCCATGGATGATAACCAAAAGGGCCCTGCTATGAAATGAAAAGGTGAAGAGGTGCAGCACACGATGCACGAGGGACTGGGAGAACTCACACTCAGGTGGGTTTCTGAAGGAATTCAGCTTTTTAGCGTTGGTAAAGTTACATTACGAATAGGGAAATACGTCTAAAGGTGATATAGCTTTGTGCTGCATGTGGACTGTAATTAAAATCAAAACAGTGTTTCTTGGTTGTGACTTGACTAGCCGGGGGGAATGCAATTACAGTCCATTGCACTCTGTGTTTCCGCTCTGCTGACATTAGCTTTACATTATGTCTGTCTACGATTATGGATGATAGCGTCCAACTGACCAATGAACTCAAATAAATCCAGTTTTCGGAACACATCTGCTTCGCTACTGCTGGGTAGTTCATGGATTATAACTGTGTCGCAATTTACGTCGAACGATTTTAATTAAACTAAGTCTAGAAACCCATGTAATATAAGGAATATTAAATACTAGTAGCGCTGCAAAGTGGAATGCATTGTAAAAGAATAGAGAGAGGAGTCCCATTCACACGAAAAGTGTGAATAGCCATCTTATTACTACACATACTGCAGCCCGTTGCCTTCTTCTCGTCTTGGTTTCCTTTAGGTAATTATTTTTAGCACAGATAACTGTTGTAAGAAAAAAAGCTAATAGAAAGCTGCTGGGAATGCAATTAATGTAGAAATGCAACGGACTGTCGGAAAACCTCTAGGAACGCTTCAACGCAAATGACTACATGGAAATATGAAGCACAAAATGTTGATCAAGCTTTCGGAGATAAAAGTTTTAACCTGTAACTCCTTTACTGGGCATCACAGTACTGCCAAGATTTCTGTCCTTTGATTCTAGACAACTATACATGGAGGAAACAACATGTTGAAGGAAGGACTCTTTTATGGAGCTTTGAATTGTGTCTAGAGTTTGTTCTCTATTTCCATGCCCTAACAAGAATAAGATAGGATGTTAATAACTGAAAATAGTATAGTAATAGCAAATTAAGAAAAGCAACACTTGCGTGTATGTTGAGTTTTATTTCTGGTGTAAGAGACAAGGGAGCCTCAAACTAATTATTTTCCATATCCAAATTGTTCCATTACGTTTTTTAAGGTTCACGAGGCAGCCTGCAGGGCTTTTGCTGGACTGAACTTGCTGACTCAGCGTTTTGCTTGTCCTGCTGACGTTAGACGAGCGTGATGTGGCACGCATACAGCATTGTAAAACACACATGGGCACTACTGCTGACCTGACTTACAGCTCAGAGTGCGCTTGATGGCGAGAGTAATCAGTGTTATTTACACGTCGAAAATTCTTGAAGTACGTAGTCCCTGAAGATTAGTTTTACTTCAAGCGTTATATCACAGAACTTCAAATGCGAAATAAAATTAACTGCTGCCATGAGCTCCTGTTGCTTATCATCACAAAAATATGGCTGCATTTGTGAAAATCCATGCTAAGATTAATGAAGTATACCGTAAGACACAACAGAACCTCAAATTAATTATGTTACACATCTATAAAGCTTGTCAAATGTCACAATCATAATGTCTGAAACATCTTCAAAAATGGAAACACTAAAAAGTGCAATGTTTACGTGAAGTATGAAAATGTTATTACGCACATACACACACACATACACATATTCTTCAAATCAATGCTAGTAAATGACAAACCCAGTGTAAGGCCACATGGTTCTGATTTTCAGGTTGCCTATCTAATGGTTTCCAGTGACAACAATAATTTTATTTTCAGTACCACATATAATTAGTGGCCGAAATTAAAAATTTAAAACGCTGTCATAATCTACTCATTTAGAAGGAAATATTATGATCAACGTTTAACGAAGTAACACAACAAATACCCAGCTTATTTTCATCCAGTATTTCAGAAAAATACCACTTAGCGACATCGAACAAACCGTATATATAGAATTTTAAACTTTTTCGAAGCTTTTCTCAATGAGACCCCCTCCCTACCACAAACTCATGAAACGGAAAAGGTCTTTCGTTTACTACATTTTCACCGTGCATGTAGCAAAGCTATGCCATCACACCTGACGTTTTAATTTAGTACTTATTTACTAGTAACGCCGACCGCCTTGCCACAGTCGTAACAAGGGTTCCTTTCAGATCACGGAAGTTAAGTGATGTCGAGCTTGGATATTTCTCGGATGGATAACTACACAGGTCTGCCAAGCGCTATTGGCAGACAGGGTGCACTTAGCCTCAAAGGCCAGCTGAGGAGCTAGTTGACTGAGAAGTAGCGGCCCCAGACAAAACTGACAATTCAGAGACTTCCTTTACTAGGATACAGATTAGCTGGCTGTTTGCCAAGGAGTTCCTTGCGGAGACGGCGAGTGGCTTGGTTCAAATGGTTCAAATGGCTCTGAGCACTATGGGACTTAACATCTGAGGTCATCAGTCCCCTAGAGCTTAGAACTACTTAAACCTAACTAACCTGAGGACATCACACACATCCATGCCCGAGGCAGGATTCGAACCTGGGACCGTAGCGGTAACGTGGTTCCAGTCTGAAGCGCCTGGAACCGCTCGGCCACAACGGCAGGCGGGGGAGTGGCCATGTACGTAAAAAACAGTATTCAATTTGAGTCCATGGACGTATCATGGCACTTCACTGAACAGATATTTGAATATTGTGCAGGGGCAGTTGAATTTAATGAAAGTAAACTTGTAATTTTTGCTATTTATAGGTCCCCTAACTCTGACTTCAGAGAATTTCTGCTCAAGCTAGAGAGGGTTCATGATTCACTTTATAGGAAGTACCAGAAATCAATTATTTGTAGTGACTTCAATAGGCCGGCCGGAGTGGCCAAGCGGTTCTAGGCGCTACAGTCTGGAACCGCGCGACCGCTACGGTCGCAGGTTCGAATCCTGCCTCGGGCATGGACGTGTGTGGTGTTTTTAGGTTAGTTAGAATTAAATAATTCTAAGTTCTAGGGGACTGGTGACCTCAGAAGTTAAGTCTCATAGTGCTCAGAGCCATTTGAACCATTTTTTGACTTCAATATTAATGTTTTAAATGAAGGTGAAAGAAAAATAATGTTGGTAGATCTCCTAAATTCATTTCATCTGATGCAGACTGTGTTTTTCCCACCTAGAGTACACGGGAACAGTATCACAGCCATAGGCTATTTTTATTCATTCTTCATTACTAGATGGGCATTCTCTTAGTAAAAGGGTGAATGACCTACCAGACCACGATGCACAAATTTTAACACGAAAAGGCCTTTGTAATCAAACAAATGTCAGATATAATTACAAACTACGTAGGAAATTAATCCAACAGCAATAGAGAGTTTTTTAAACCTCATCAAGGAACAAGAGTGACAGGTTGTTTATAGTGAATTTAACACAGATGACAAATATAATGCTTTCCTTAACACACGTCTCATGCTCTTTGTGAGTTGCTTTCCATTAGAGAGTTATAAACGGCGGACTAGCAGTAAAAGGCAGACTGGGTTGCTGACTAGTGGAATAAGGATATCATGTAGAACAAAGCGGGAATGTATCAGAATGTAAGAAGTAGTCACAATCGAGCTACAGTAGCCATTACAAACAGTACCGTAAGGTGCTTAAAATGTTATTAGGAAGGCAAAGAGTATGTGGTACGCAAATAGAATAGCTAATTCACATGATAAAAATTAAAACATATGGTCAGTTGTGAAGAAAGTGTCTGGTCAGCAGCACAAGTTTGACGATATAGAGTCAGTTCATAATTTCTGTTGCTGATAATCAGATATAAGTTCAATATTTAGCAATCATTTCTGAGCATTGGTGGTGAATTAAATAAAAATTTAGTCTCTACAGGGAATCATATAACTCTCTTGGCAAATGGCTTTCGGAGATCGTGTCTGAAATACTCCCCTGTGATACAGGCAAAGGGGGAGATTGAGTCAATAATTAAATCAGTGAAGACTAAGGACTCTCATGGATACGATGAAGTGCCTAGCTGAAGTACTGTGCTACACATGTTAGCCCTGTATTTAGCTATATTTGTAATTTTTCCTTAAGGAATGGTCAGTTTCCTGAACGATTAAGGTACTCAGTAATAAAGCCGCTTCATAAAAAGGGAGAATGGGATAAGGCAGATAATTTTAGACCTATTTCTATGACATCAGTGTTTGCTAAAGTTTTTGAAAAGGCTGTTTATATAAGGATAATTGATCATTTTATATCACACAATTAGCTATCAAATATACAGTTCGGCTTTATAAGTCCCTTAACAAATGAAAATGCTACATTCTCTTATCTCTGTGAGGTACTGGATGCATTTAACAAAAGGTTTCGATCGCTAGGCATATTTCTTTATTTAACTAAGGTGTTCGATTGTCTTTATCACAAAATATTGCTCCAGAAGTTGAACCACTACAGAATAAAGGCAGTAGCTCACAATTGGTTCACCTCTCACTTTAGCAACAGACAGAAAAAGGTCATTATTCACAGTGTTGAGAAGGGCTGTGAGGTCTGAGTGGAGTATGCTCAAATGGGGGGTGTCCCTGGGATCAGTGTTGGGTCACTCCTGTTCCTTATTTATATAAATGATATACCCTCTAGTATTGCAGGTAACTAAAATATTTCTGTTTGCTGATGACACTAGCTTGGTAGTAAAGCATGTTGTGTGTAACAACATTGTCTCAGTTTAAAATAGTGCAGCTCGTGACATAAGTTCAAGGCTTGTTGAAAATAAACTAGAGCTAAATCACAGTAAGACTCAGTTTTTACAGATTCCAACGCACAGTTCAACAAAACCCGACGTTTTAATTTCACAGAAATGAATTGATCAAATTTCTAGGTGTTGAGACAGATAATAAATAAACTGCCGTAGAAATCCCACGTTCAGGATCTTGTTCAGAGACTTAATTCTGCCATTTTTACTATTCGAACGGTATCTAAATTAAGCGATCGTTCGACACGAAAATTGGTATACTTCGCTTATTTTCATTCGCTTATGTCATATGGTATTATATTTTGAGGTAACTCCTCCCATTTTTGGCTCAGAAACGGGCATTTCGGGAGATAAGTTGTGTAAGTTCGCGGACGTCTTGTCGACCCCTGTTCAGTAATTTGAGTTTTGTGGCATTGCCCTGTATATATATATATATATATATATATATATATATATATATATATATATATATATATATATATATATATATATTCTTTACTGTCTTTTCTTGTTAACAATATCAGCTTATTTCCAAGAATTAGCAGCTTTCACTCTGTTAATACTCGGCAGAAATCTAAACTGCATTTGGTGCACACTTCCTTAACTCTTGTGCAGAAAGGTGTGCAGTATACCGCTGCATCTCTTTTCTGTAGGTTACCACAAGAATTCAAAAATCTTAGCAGCAATCCAGGCGCTATCAAATCGAAACTGAAGAGTTTCCTCATAGGTCACTTCTTCTATTCTGTCGAGAAGTTTCTTGCAAAATTAATGCGATTCTTGTTGTATTGTTGATTGCATTTATTTAAACTTATGGCTTGACCTTTTTTAGGTTCATAAACATTTTATTTTTATCTGTTATTACTTTTATGTTGTAATTTCATGTACTGACACGTTCCATGACATTGGAAATTTTCTCCTGAATTTGGTCCTACGTAACTTGACGTACAAATCAAATAAGAGCGGTGCGCTGGCCACGTGCCCGTCCATACTCGCATTCAGTGACCCCTATCCGTTGAGGATGACACGGCGGTCGGTCGCTATCGTTGAGCCTTCTGAGGCCTGTTCGGACGGAGCTTTTGCTACAAGCTTTGTTGACAACACAGTATGCAGACAGTTCCCAAATTCGGACACCACTCATCGTACCTGCAAAATACTTCGTTGTGCGACATACAGTTCGAGAGATAAGAAATCATGAACATTGAAAATCCCAGAAATCTAGCTTCTGCTTGAAACAGGACGCAGTTTACCCAGCATATGCGCTTGCAGTGTTTCGTAATGCCATACAGACGGCGTCGCCATGGGGAGCCCTTTGTCGCCTGTGGTAGCTAATCTCTTTATGGAGGACTTTGAGGAGAAAGCACTTGAGTCTGCTGTTTTAAAGCCTACAGTCTTCTGGCGGTACGTAGATGATACTTTTGCTGTATGGCCTCATGGCAGACAGGAACTGGAGAAATTCCTTCATCACTTAAACTCATTACATGAGAACATCAAATTTACGATGGAGATTGAAAAAGAGGGCACTTTACCATTTCTAGACTTGCTAGTAGGCCGTAAAAATGATGGGTCATTAGGACATTCTGTGTACAGGAAAGCGACTCACACAGATCTGTATCTCCAGGCGTCAAGCTGCCATCACCCAGCACAAACAGCCGGTGTTCTCAGTACCTTAATACATCGAGCGCATATAATATCGGATGATGAAAATCTCCACGCAGAATTAGAACACTTGGAGAAGGTTTTCAAAGAGAATGGCTACACTTCTCGCCAAATACGGAAGGCCATGCGCAACTATCATAACAAGAAGCAACGCACTGAGGACGCAGATGATGACTTTAAATCAACTGCGTTCCTTCCATACGCCGGGAATGTGTCGTCGAAAATAGGCCGATTACTGAAGAAAAATAAAATCAAGTTTATCTTTCGTCCACCAGCTAAGAACCGGGCCCTGGTTGGATCCGTTAAAGACGATTTACAACTGAAGAAGGCAGGCGTCTACAAAATTCCCTGTGAATGTGGCGCTGCATATATTGGCCAGACGACAAGAACTGTCCATGAACGATGTATAGAACATGAAAGATACACCCGTCTGCGGCAACCGTCAAAATCGGCAGTAGCAGAGCACTGTATTTCTTTGGGACATTCAATGGAATACAATGTAACAAAAATTTTATCCCCGGTTTCCGGTTTTTGGGATTCCGTAATCAAGGAATCAGTGGAAATACGTCTTGCCAATAATCTTATAAATCGTGACAACGGCTTTCAGCTGGATAAAAATTGGAATCCTGTTATTAAAATTATACAATCACAGCGGAATCGACAGTGTCATTCGATACTCAATGACTAGATGAACCTTTATTTCCACCACCGAGGGCAGCACGTACAACTCGGCTATGCTGCGCATGTCAACACCTGACGCATGCGCTGTAGGATGCCAGTACATTTCACATGCGCGAGATTCGGCATAAATACCGCGACTGCACCTGGGCTCTTCAGTAGTTGTGTACTCACCTGATGATGGCCGGACGTCTCTGGGCCGAAATATCGTGGCAGAATGTCGACGGGATCCGGCTGCATACCCGGAAATTATTAGAAGAAGAAATACGCCGGGAAAATTTCAGAAGTCCCTTCTAAACTCTTTATCCCCTTTTATACTTAACGTCAAATATTTAACACATTATCTCATTTGTAATTGGAAAGTCTGATGGGGTTTTGATTTCTTAAAGAAACGAGGCCTTACTAGCTGGAGTCTAAAACATGACTGCGAAATCTAAAGAGAGCGCCTTAAACACATGTTGACAATCATTCCGAGTCTATCAGCCGTCCGGAACACATCGCTCACTGCGTGGTTGTTCACCCTTCGCTAGCGCCTTCACGGAAGTGTGTTCACTAAATTATCTGTCATATCCACGACATTATTGACAGATTTAGTGCTACGAACTATTTCCGTGATTTGTAATACGGCGCCAGGACGTTCATATAACCACGCGTCGGCGCTTGTGTGATCCGTTCGCAAAGCTCAGAAAAACTGTGGAATGTGAGTTTGTAAATAATCCGGCAGACTTCCCGGAAGTTATTCCTCATTGTAATACATTCCGCGAGCACGGTTCACGATATCAACAACATCAAGATACACACGCGTTCTGAGAACAACGTAACGACAACGTACAACTTATTGCGCAGTAGCTTTACCTTATTCAAGACCCGAACAGCGCCCAGTGTCAACAGCGGAGCGTTCAGCCTCTGCTCCCGTCGCCCTCCGACGATATGCAGATGCACTGTCAGCCGTCAGCTTCCCACCACATCCAACTGGTCCCACAACCACGCTATCACCCACGGCTGACAGCAGCTATGCATTCGACAGGTATGCAACGCCTGTGGCATCGAGGAGTACATTATAGCCTGCCAGTTCAAAATCGCTCGAGGTTAGGCCGGTATTACACTACCAAATTTCTTTGTCAAAGATTTGATCAAAGATGTGATCAAATATTCGTCAACTGTCATCATATTTTTCGTCAAAGTTCAAGATGGCTGACAACAAATTGTTATTAACTGCAGCAGTTGCATGTACCACAACTGCACTGTGTGCACATGCGAAAGAGAAGCGGGAAAAAAAAGGAAACGTACCTGGGTGAAGCCGTGGGATTTACGACGACACGATTAAAGCATTCAACCAAACTTGTTACGTGAGCTTATAGTGGAGGACGTCGAGTCGTACATCAATTACTTAGAATGGATGAGCATACATTTCTGTATGTGATCACTGAAGTGTATCATCATATCACAAAGCACAATACTCACTTCAGAACTGCTGTATCTGCAGAAGACAGGCTCACTGTAACACTCCGATTCCTTGTTACAGGAGAGAGTTAGGTTAGGTTAGGTTAGGTCTCCAATCTTCTTAATCTATTTTTGTATTCAGGGTGCCTCACGTTGTAAAGCGCCTCATCAGATTCATACATCTCTATTAATTTTGTAGTTGTCGGTACACACAAATTGTATTTACCGGCAAAGTTTAAAAAAATACTACAGATAATAGAACGCTACAGCGATGCTAGCGCTCCACGTGGTAACATGTCAAATTGCAGTGAACAGAAGACAGGCGATTTCTCTCATTAAATCTAGAGCGAGGCCCTAGATTTGATCAAATATTTGACGACATTTCACGAAGTTCCCTATTACACCATCAAATTTCTTTGACAAAATTATTTGACAAAGATATTGTACAAAGAAATTTGATAGTGTAATACCAGCCTTATTGAAAATTCTTGTGCCGGTGAAAGTGAACCTCATGTCACTAACATAGATTTGCAGTAGGGGTTTGGAACACATAATGTATTTGAACATTATGAAGTACCTCGAAGAAAACGATTTATCGACACATAGTCAGCACGGATTCCGAAAATATCGTTCTTGTGAAACACAACTAAGTCTTTATACTCATGAAGTAATGAGTTCTATCGACAGGGGATGTCAAACTGATTCCTTATTTTTAGATTTCCAGAGGGCTTTCGACACCGTTCCTCACAAGTGTCTTCTAACCAAATTGCGTGCCTATGGAATATCGCCTCAGGTGTGCTACTGGATTCGTGATTTCCTGCCAGAAAGGCCACAGTTCGTAGTAATAGACGGAAAGTAATCGAGTAAAACGGAAGTAGTAGCTGGCGTTCCCCAGGGAAGTGTTACAGGCCCTCTATTGTTCCTGGTATATGTTAAAGATCTAGCACACAATCTTAGTAGTCGTCTTTGATTGTTCGCAAATGATGCTGTCATTTACCGTCTTGTAAAGTTATCAGATAACCAAAATGAATTGCAAAATTATTTAGATAAGATATCTCTATGGTGAGGAAAGTGGCAATTGACCCTGAATAAAGACAAGTGTGAAGTTGTTCACATGAGTACTAAAAGAAATACGCTAAATTTTGATTATGTGATAAGTCTCACAAATATGAAGGTTGTAATTCAACTAAATACTTAGGGATTACAATTACAAATAACCTAAATTGGAACGATAACATAGACAATGTTGTGGGTAGAGCAAACCAAAGATTGCGATTCATCGGACGAACACTTAGAAGGTGCAACAGGTCTATTAAAGAGATTGCTTACACCACTCTTGTCCATCTTATTCTGGAGTACTGCTGTGAGGTGTGCGATCTGCATCAGGTGGTATTGACGGGTAACATCGAGAAACTATAAAGAAGGGCGGCTCGTTTTGTATTATCGCGAAATAGGGGAGATAGTGCCACAACATGATCCGTGAATTGGAGTGGCTGTCACTAAAACAAAAGCACTTTTCGTTGCGACAGGATCTTCTCATGAAATTTCAATCACCACATTTCTCATCCGATTACGAAAGCATTCTGTTGGCACCCACCTACATAGGGAGAAATGATCATCACAAGAAAGTAAGAGAAATCAGGGCTCGCTCAAATAAAATTTAAGTGCTCATTTTTAGCGCGCGCCGTTCGAGAGTGGAACGGTAGAGACAGAGGTTGAAGGTGGTTCGTTGAACCCTCTGCCAGGCAGTTTATTGTGAACAGCAGAGTAATTATTTACATGTAGATGTAGAATAAAAACACTCCGCAATCACCTACAAAAATCAAGATCCCTCTCGCATTTATACACGACACTAAAAAGTGGAAAGGTATTGCAAAAGACCTAGAGACGATCGTTTCTCATCCGTACCTTGATAGGTCACGACGTGATGCTATCAGCGTTGCGACTGAGACCCCTGACGATTACAAGAAGTGTGTTAGTTTCTTGGAAGAGAACCACTTTGAATTTCACTCTTATGAAAGCGATCATATTAAAAAACCGCTAATAGTAGTCACAAGAGAGCTAACAATCACATCTGAGAAGAAGATTGCTGTTTAATTAACTAACCAATTTTTTATAACAGCCACAAGTCGCAAATGTATTTTTTATTGACCGGTTTCGCTCTTCAAATGAACGAGAACATCATCAGAATACACTCTGTAAAAGATACAAATTGAGACAATACGAAAAACTTACACTGAAATGACGTAAAGTGTAAATTTACTTCCAGTATGCTGATGTACTTTCGAAGCTGGCTTACAACATCAAAGATCTGAACATAAATCACTGCACTAGATGTAGAATATGTACTTTAAGTAGTATCAAGTAGGTTATCCGTATTGTCTCAATTTAAATCTTTTACAGATTATATTTTTGCGATGCTCTTGTTCATTTGAAGAGCGAAACGGGTCAATAAAAAAAAAACAACTTGAGGCTTGTGGCTAGTTTAGAAAACATAGTTTTAACAGTCGCTCCCCCTTCAGGCAATTGGTAATTAACCGAGGATATCAAAAATGTTCTGTAGTACGAATGCATTTGCTGTATGACAAACAACCGTTTCCCTTCTTCTTACTAATATTTACTCGCAATGCTAAAAACTGTAGACATATACTCTCTGAAAAAGTTATGTGGGTATTTCAGTTCTAACTGTGGAAGATTTACAGATAATGTGTAACCAACATTTGTCGTAGATGCCAAAGATTTGATCATTCATCGGTAATTTGCAGTGCGGAACCGTCCTGTGTAAAATGCGCTCACAATCACATTACTTCAGACTGTAAGAAACCCAGACATACTCCAGCCTCCTGCATTACCTGTGGTGGAAGCCAACTCGCGTCGTACAGAGGGTACGTTGTTTGTCAGAAACTACGCTCGCGCCAGCACCGCCAAGTAAACACATCCGCGCAGCAGGAGCAAACTCAGTCGTCACAAACAGCCGTCAGTGCCGAATAAGACACGCCCTCTCCGGTTGTCCAACCACGTTACATTTCCCTCTCCACGAGAAGTGCATCACATGCCAATATAACGAAAGGCACTCTCCCCCAACGATTAGCTAACTAGCACTTTCTACGGCCAATATTGTGTTCTCCGGAATCGTTACTTACCACAACGCCTTATCTCAGAGATTATCGCGATGTCATACCTAATCTAATAAATCTTCTACAAAAATGGCTCTGAGCACTATGGGACTTAACTTCTGAGGTCATCAGTCCCATAGAACTTAGAACTACTTAAACCTAACTAACCTAAGGACATCACACACATCTATGCCCGAGGCAGGTTTCGAAACTGTGACCGTAGCGGTCGTGCGGTTCCAGACTGTAGCGCCCAGAACCGCTCGGCCACACCGGCCGGCAAATCTTTTTACAAATGTTAGGGCATCCAAGAGTAGCAGATCTCTTAAACTGGCTCTATAGAAGTCTAGCAACAATCATCAATTTACTACAAAGTACGACAGTATCATAAATCTTATTAGGCCTATATCTATTGACGAAAAATCCTGTAATGGCAAAAAACGTAACAGTGGGAACTCATAAAGTTAATTCCTGGCATGCGAAAGGCACAAGAAACAAAGTTCCTGAAGTAAGACTTTTTATTCGTGAAATATTACCTGATGTAATTTTCTAAGTGGAACTGACTTGCGACCTTCTACAAACCGCGACTTAAATGCTACCACACTGCAGACAGCTCCGGCGAGGTGGTGGCACTGCCTTACTCGTTCGGCAAAACATACAGCACTGGGAAATTTTAATGCCGCAGTCAGTCAACTGAGAAGCAACATCTATGGAGATAAGAACGTCTCAGAGTGACATAACATTAGCCACACCAGAGAAAACTTCTATCGACTGATCTTACAGGGGGATCACAGATTTACTCCCAACTTTGTACACATTTAGCAGGCCACTGAAACAACATGATGTGCGAGCAATAAGATGCACTACTCTGGCAATCTCGAGAGAACCGCAAGAGAAATTTTACGCGTCTATTATGTGCCCAGTCTAGTTGAGCGTAGATGCCGGACGTAAGAGTTCATGTTGGTCAAGCGATCAGCTTTCCAGCCTCGTAAGGCGACGATTATATTCCCGCTCAGATTCGAGTATTAATTTTTTTTTTCACTCGTCATATTATTTAATTTATATAACATCTGAGCCGGCCGCGGTGGTCTAGCGGTTCTGGCGCTGCAGTCCGGAACCGCGGGACTGCTACGGTCGCAGGTTCGAATCCTGCCTCGGGCATGGGTGTGTGTGGTGTCCTTAGGTTAGTTAGGTTTAAGTAGTTCTAAGTTCTAGGGGACTTATGACCTAAGATGTTGAGTCCCATAGTGCTCAGAGCCATTTGAACCATATAACATCTGAGAGGCATTATAATGAAACAAAACACGTGAATTTGCATGAAGTTTCAATATATGTTTTCCATCCATGTATGACAAATTACCATCCCGAATTGTGTGATGTCCGGAGTACATCCAACGAATAATTGTACATTACTCTTGTGGTGCGGTACATTGTGACTTACTATATTACTGATTGTGAAAAGCGTCATTCGCAACATTATTTACCGAGGCTTGACTTGGAGTTCACAACAATGTCCCTCGTCCATGAAAATGTCACTAGAAATTGTACATAGTCAAATAACATTTGAAATTTACTACAAAAAAAGATGGCTCTAGGCACCATGGGACTTAACATCTGAGGTCATCAGCCCCCTAGAACTCAGAACTACTTAAACCTAACTAACCTAAGGACATCACACACATCCATTCCCGAGGCAGGATTCGAACCTGCGACCGTAGCGGTCACTCGGTTCCAGACTGTAGCGCCTACAACCGCACGGCCAGACCGGCCGGCAAATTTACTACAACTTCATGAAAATGCACGTGGGCTTTCTTCATTATATTACCTCTCAAATGTCATATAAATAAAATCAACGTGACCAGTGATGAACAGATGTAGATTAAAAGTAAGAATCAGCAGGATTCGAACTGTTCCCTTGTCCACGAACTGCTCTCAAACTGTACCCTGAATTCTGATCATAGTCCGTTATTTGTATCCGTCGGGGATACGTCGCCAGGCGGAGAGACAGTGAAGCAGCGCAGGAATATTAACGGGGAACTTTATAAGCAACGACTTGAAACAGTGACTGATGTCCCTCATACACAGACTGTGGAAGAGTTGGAACTGCAAGCTGTATTATTGCCGACCTCGGCACCTTTCCCCCATTCCGTCGCACAGATTATATCCCTGAATTTCCTCCTGAGTTTCTTCCGTTGAAGAAAACTAAGAACTGCAAACGGAAACCCTAGCAACGCAAACGTAATCCAGCTGTAAAAACTTAATTAAATAGGCTAGTTAGGAAAACCAGCGAAAAAATCAAAAACACCGAAACTACGTATAGCACTATAGACATAAACTAATCAACTGAGATTCAAATTCTATCTGGAATGTTACCCGGAAAATCCTTCGTAAGCCAAATGTTATTGGATTTCTAAATGACGGACCTACTGTGGTTACTTCACCAAAAGAAAATACGCAGGTTTTGGCAAACAAATTTCATCATCCCTTACACAAAATTCTGCACCCCTCGATCCCTACAGCATTGATACTGTTAATAATACTGGCACCAATTAGATCGATTGTGAAACAGAGGCATCGGTTTCACTAACCTGAGAGAAATTAACGAAGTCCTACCTCACCTAAAAACACGTGATCCCCTAGTGTTGATGAGGTAAGCAACATACTGTTATCAAATTTCCCTCCCAATGCCTGAAAAGTGTTGGCCATAATCATTAATTCAATGTTAAAACTAAGGCTTTTTCCCAGTCAATGGAAGCATGCAAAAGTCATTGTTATACCCAAACCCACCAAAGACCATAGGTACCACAAATATTACAGGCCAATTAGTCTCTTTTTGATCCATTTCGAAAGTAGCGGTGCAGGTCACACCTCTTCGACTCCGCAAAGCATGCAACGACAAATCAGTTATCCCAAACACGTAGTTTGGATATCGTCCAGAACATTCAGCGCCACTACAGACGGTGCGGCATGTGGAAACAATTACAGGTGGTTATAATGATGCTCAGTCCACGGAAGATGTATACTTAGACATTGCTCAAGCCTTCGATAGGTAATGGAATAATGGTTTACTGTGTAGGTTAATAAAATTACAATTCCCACGATATGTTTTCAGATTAATGAGTTCGTATCTTACAGACCGTTCCTCTAGTGTGTTTAGTGATTACACTGCCTCTGATGTCTACGCTATAAGCGTCGGCGTGCCAGAAGGTTCCCTTTTGGGATCGATACTGTTTAATATATACATATCAGACATACCAGATTTGTGACCGGTTAACATCGCTTCCTTCGCTGTTGGTACGGAGATACATTATAACGTCAGCAGCATACCGAACACCATGATAAACTCCAGCGGGCTCTGCAACTGCTTTAAAAATTGTTTACGGCACGACGGGTCAAGGTAAATGTGGGCAAAAGTCAAACAACAATTTTATACATGAAAAAGACAGGATCTACAGAGCCCGCTCTTGCTAATCAAATAAGGCATTTCTTGGACTGATTCCGCCAAACATCTTGGAGTTTACCTCGGTAAACGTCTTACCGTTAAGAAATAGATAAACGACGCCGCGAACAAAATGCTCATGTTGTATTAGATGGCTTGTATCCCTTAATAAACAGAAGGTCTTCCTTAAACAGGAGGCCGGTCGCTGTGGCCGAGTGGTTCTAGGTGCTTCAGTCCGGAACCGCGCTGCTACTACGCCCGCAGGTTCGAATCTTGCCTCGGACATGGATCTGTGTGATGTCCTTAGGTTACTTAGGTTTAAGTAGTTCTAAGTCTAGGGGACTGATGACCTCACATGTTAAGTCCCATAGTGCTTAGAGCCATTTGAACCATTTTTTTAATCTGGAAAAACTGCCTCCTGCTTTATAAAACGGTAATATGACCAGTCGTACTGTATATGCCACGTCGCAACTACGCATCTCCACAAAAAATGAAATGAGCGTATGGCATCGAGGGCCGGGAGGCCCCTAATCGGGGAAGTTCGGATGCCAAGTTCACGTCTTATTTGATTCGACGCCACACTCGATGACTTGCTCTCCGGTGATGAGAATGAAATGATGATGACAACACAACACCCAGTCCACTAGCGGTGAAATTCTCCCAGTTAGTCGGGAATCGAGCCCGGTCCCGCTTGCAGGGGAGGCGAACAGGTTACTTCTTTTTTCTTTTTCTTTTTTTTTTTGTTGGTCTCATTTTGCTCGTTAGTGTTCGTTGACTTTGTTTGGGATGGACGTCCCATGACTCGCGTTCAAGTTCATCGCAGATCCTTTCACTCAGTTTTTTATTACAGAGGGAAGCTAGCCCTCAGACCGAACATGCTGAGCTACCGTGCCGGCGACCACTCAGCTAAACAGGCGGACCTCATCTCCAAAAACTTCAGGTCGTTCAAAACATATTGAGCATCATATTGAATGCTCCATATACCACGATTCGCAAATACTTGTAAACAAATACTGTTCCAGAGGAGATTCGATCCATATCTAAAGTCTTTTATGGCAAACTTCCTTCCTCCATCAACATACTAATTCGTCAGATATCCATGTATGTTCTCAAGGCCCAACACAAACATAAACATCGTAAACTGGTGCTCTTACCGCGTCGATAACCGAAACAGAGGTAAAAATCCGGAATGCAGTATCCTAACCACTGTTCTCCCTTATTTATGTACACTTCAGTCATCGTTGTACATCATGTTTTTTAATATTTAATTTGTAATATTGTTATTGTACTATTGTGCATTGTAAATTATGTTTTGCTTTTTTATTACTCAAGGTGTTGACCAATAGTTATCTATAAGGCTAGTTGTTGTTACAACCCCCGAGCTGAGGGTTTGTGACATGTCAGGAGGACCGAGAGGTATGGTCTGGGAGAGAGGAATGAATCGCGCCGAAGCGTGCAGGAAGGCAAGTGTGTCATTGACGTTATTACGAGGGTTGCAACTTAAATGGTGGCAACTATTTTTTCACAACCGATACAAAAGAGTTATATGTTTGCACCTGTTACTGTCCTTCAAAGTAGTCATCGGAGTTGTGTAGAACCCTTTGCTAGCGATGTAGAAGGCGTAGTATACTGTTAGGAGAGCCTGTACTCTTGATGGTGTGAATGGAGCGGTCTACTGCCTGTCAAACCTCTGGAACAGTTCTGAAGCGAATGCCACGAAGTGTTTCGTTCACCTTCGGTGTCAAATCAAAGTCAAAAGAGCTGATTTCCGGGGGTTATGGTGGATGGTAGCGTACTTCCCAGTCCCATCGACCGAACAGAGCAGCCACAGCTTGCACTGTATGCGCACGCGCATTGTCGTGCAAAATTATGGGTGGGTTGCGCAGAATGTGTTGCCGCTCCTTTCACGAAACTGGTCGCATGCGATGCTCCAAAACCGAACAGTAATACTGTGCATTGACGGTCTGCCGTGGAGGAACGTAATGCGTTACAATAACGCCATCACAGCCGCACACGAGAATCACCATAACTTCAGGCCGCTCCATTCGCACCCTCCACAGAACAGGCCCTGTTAACGGTATACCACGCCTTCCACATCGCTGGCAGCAGGTTCTACACAATGCTGGTGACTACTTTGAAAGACAGTAACAGGTGCAAACACGTAACTCTTTTGAAACTTCCCGGCAGATTAAAAAAGTGTGCGCGACCAAGACTCGAACTCGGGACCTTTGCCTTTCGCGGGCAAGTGCTCTACCATCTGAGATACCGAAGCACGACTCACGCCCGGTGCTCATAGCTTTACTTCTGCCAGTATCTCGTCTCCTACCTTACAAACCTTTCAGAAGTTCTCCTGTGAACCTTGCAGAACTAGCACTCCTGAAAGAAAGGATACTGCGGAGACATGGCTTGGCCACAGCCTGGGGGATGTTTCCAGAATGAGATTCTCACTCTGCAGCGGAGTGTGCGCTGATATGAAACTTCCTGGCAGATTAAAACTGTGTGCCCGACCGAGACTCGAACTCGGGCCCTTTGCCTTTCGCTGGCAAGTGCTCTACCATCTTTTTTTGTTTTTGTTTTTTTTGTTTTTTTGTTTTCTCATTTTTGATCGTTATTGTTCGTTTCAATTGTTCGTGGCGGACGTCACCTGACGCCCGTTGAAGTTCGTTGTTGATCCAGTCAATCAGTTTTTTTTATTACAGAGGGCAGCTAACCGTCTGACCGAACACGCTGAGCTACCGTGCCGGCGAAGTGCTCTACCATCTGAGCTACCGAAGCACGACTCACGCTCGTGCACACAGCTTTACTTCTGTCAGTATCTCGTCTCCTGCCTTCCAAACCTTACAGATGTTCTCCTGCGAACCTTGCAGAACTAGCACTCCTGAAAAAAAGGATACTGCGGAGACATGGCTTGGCCACAGCCTGGGGGATGTTTCCAGAATGAGATTCTCACTCTGCAGCGGAGTGTGCACTGATATGAAACTTCCCGGCAGATTAAAACTGTGTGCCCGACCGAGACTGGAACTCGGGACCTTTGCCTTTCGCGGGCAAGTGCTCTACCTTCTGAGCTAGTTCTGCAAGGTTCGCAGGAGAACTTCTGTAAAGTTTAGAAGGTAGGAGTCGAGATACTGGCAGAAGTAAAGCTGTGAGCACCGGGCGTGAGTCGTGCTTCGGTAGCTCAGAAGGTAGAGCACTTGTCCGCGAAAGGCAAAGGTCCCGAGTTCGAGCCTTGGTCGGGCACACAGTTTTAATCTGCCGGGAAGTTTCATATCAGCGCACACTCCGCTGCAGAGTGAAAATCTCATTCTGGTCACGTAACTCTTTTGTATCGGTTGTGAATAAATAGTTTCCACTACTTAAGTGCCAACCCTCGTACATGGAAGGTGCACAGTGGGCCTTCTGCTGAACGCGGCGATGGCGCCGCGCAGCGTGCGTGGGTCAGCGTCAATCGCGAATGTCTGAATCTGCAGTGTCGGAGTCCAGCTGCCCAGCCTTCCAGACGTGTCCGTACGGCTAAGTGGCCACCGTGGGCGTTAGCTGCGTCCGTTAGCCCTGAACACGGCTGACTGCTCCCTCAAGCGCGATTCGCGGACACCTTGTAGAGCGTCGAAGGGAAACAGCCAACCGCCATCATTGCAGTGAGCCTTAGCAGCTCCGGCCGTCCGCCCAGGTCAACTCAGAAAACGGCCGCAGACAGCTCTGCACCAGGGAGGCCGCGAGTTCGCGCCACGACTCCGCCCCAGCAGACGACAGCTTGGAGTCCGCCGGACGATGTCACTGAGAGAGCGGAGTCTAGAAGCCCTCTTGCTCCTCGCGCCGGTGTAGCTCCGAGGTGCGACGCATCCCCGCCACAGCAATGATGCGTCCGTGCAGCGGAGGCTGGAGGCAGCTACAGCGGGCTGGGCCATCACCGAAAGGTCGTCCTGGATCGCCTGCAACTTAAAAAGTCGTCATTCTCTCCTGTTCTAGACGTGGACAAAAGGGCGACACGACAATCTACTTAGAGCCAATGTGCTCGCTTATTTATACGTGTTTTTCCTGCACCTCTGACGTAGTTCATCTGGAGGGAAAGTGGAGTGGTCTTTGCGAATAACAGCGCCAGCTTTCCTCAGCCTGCTTCGGCCCCTACACACAGGTCACTAGGCGCTGTTGTAACTGGAGCGTATAGGTTCTTCGCAGCACGTCAGTGCCCTGTGCTGCCCCGACTACTTCACATTTGTATACAGTGCCGGCCGAGCCGTGCCTTCCACCCTGCGAGCGGTGTCGTAAACCTGTCTCACATGATCGTTTGCAAAATGTCAACAACACCCGCACGTACCTTACAGCCATAGCTGCGCGAAATTTGCAAGAATTCTCAAAATCCACGCCTGTACTTATCTGTGCAACAGCGTTGTACATCTTCTGTTATTTGTAGTTGCTAGTGACATAGTTCTCGTAACGTAAAACTTGAATCCATATTGTACACTCAGTTGTTTTTGTCATCTTTTGGGATTTTTATTGGTGTTTTGCCCCGATACTGTCATGTTGTACTGTTGTTGTTGTGGTCTTCAGTCCTGAGACTGGTTTGATGCAGCTCTCCGTTCTACTCTATCCTCTGCAAGCTTCTTCATCTGCCAGTACCTCCTGCATCCTACATCCTTCTGAATCTGCTTAGTGTATTCATCTCTTGGTCTCCCTTTACGATTTTTACCCTCCACGCTGCCCTCCAATACTAAATTGATGATCCCTCGATGTCTCAGTACATGTCCTACCAACCGATCCCTTCTACTAGTCGAGTTGTGCCACAAACCCCTCTAATCTTCAGCATTCTTCTGTAGCACCTCATTTCGAAAGCTTCTATTCTCTTCTTGTCCAAACTATTTATCGTCCATGTTTCACTTCCATACAAGACCACACTCCATACAAAAACTTTCAGAAACGACTTCCTGACACTTAAATCTATGCTCGATGTTAACAAATTTCTCTTCTTCAGAAACGCTTTCCTTGCCATTGCCAGTCTACATTTTATATCCTCTCTACTTCGACCATCATCAGTTATTTTGCTCCCCAAATAGCAAAACTCCTTTACTACTTTAAGTGTCTCATTTCCTAATCTAATTCCCTCAGCATCACCTGATTTAATTTGACTACATTCCATTATCCTCGTTTTGCTTTTCTTGTATCATCTTGTATCCTCCTTTCAAGACACTGTCCATTCCGTTCAACTGCTCTTCCAAGTCCTTTGCTGTCTCCGACAGAATTACAATGTCATCGCCGAACCTTAAAGTTTTTATTTTTTTCTCCGTGGATTTTAATCCCTACTCCAAATTTTTCTTTTGTTTCCTTTACTGCTTGCTCAATATACAGATTGAACAACATTGGGGAGAGGCTACAACCCTGCCTCACTCCCTTCCCAACCACTGCTTCCCTTTCATGTCCCTTCACCCTTATAACTGCCATCTGGTTTCTGTACAAATTGTAAATAGCCTTTCGCTCTCTGTATTTTACCCCCGCCACCTTTAGAATGTGAAAGAGAATATTCCAGTTAACATTGTCAAAAGCTTTCTCTAAGTCTATAAATGCTAGAAACGTAGGTTTGTCTTTCCTTAATCTTTCTTATAATATAAGTCGTAGAGTCAGTATTGCCTCCAATATTTCTACGGAATCCAAACTGATCTTCTCCGAGGTCAGCTTCTACGAGTTTTTCCATTCGTCTGTAAGGATTTCGCGTTAGTATTTTGCATCCGTCACTTATTAAACTGATTGTTGGGCAGTTTTCACATTTGTCATCCCCTGCTTTCTTTGGGATTGGAATTATTATATTCTTCTTGAAGTCTGAGGGGATTTCGCCTGTCTCATACTTCTTGTTCACCAGATGGTAGAGCTTTTGTCAGAACTGGCTCTCCCAAGGCTGTCAGTAGTTCAAATGGAATATTGTCTACTCCCGGGGCCTTGTTTCGACTTAGATCTTTCAGTGCTCTATTAAACTCTTCACGCAGTATCGTATCTCCCATTTCATCTTCATCTACATCCTCTTCCAGTTCTATAACATTGCCCTCAAGTAAATTGCCCTTTTACAGACCCTCTATATACTTCTTCCACCTTTCTGCTTTCTCTTCTTTGCTTAGAACTGGGTTTCCATCTGAGCTCTTGATATTCATACAAGTGGTTCTCTTTTCTCCAAAGGTCTCTCTAATTTTCCTATAGGCAGTATCTATTTTACGCCTAGTGAGATAAGCCTCTACATCCTTACATTTGTCCTATAGCCATCCCTGCTTAGCCATTTTGCACTTCCTGTCGATCTCATGTTTGAGACGTTTGTATTCCTTTTAGCCTGCTTCATTTACTGCATTTTTATATTTTCTCCTTTCATCAATTAAATTCAATATTTCTTCAGTCACCCAAGGATTACTACTAGCCCTTGTCTTTTTACCTACTTGATCGTCTGCTGCCTTCACTATTTCATTCCTCAAAGCTACCCATTCTTCTTCTACTGTATTTCTTCCCCCATTCCTGTCATTTGTTCCCTTATGCTCTCCCTGAAACTTTGTACAACCTCTGGTTCTTTCAGTTTATCCAGGTCCCATCTCCTTAAATTCCCACCTTTTTGTAATTTCTTCAGTTTTAGTCTACAGTTCATAACCAGTAGATTGTGGTCAGAGTTCACATCTGCCCCTGAAAATGTCTTACAATTTAAAACCTGGTTCCTATATCTCTGTCTTACCATTATATAATCTATCTGAAACCTTAGAGTATCTCCAGGGTTCTTCCATGTATACAACCTTCTTTCATGGTGTACTAGATATTCGAATTGTTATGTAGGTGGGTGTTTACAAGTGCAGGCATCTGTCGGTGACAACAGAAGTGTAAACCAAAAGTTGGTTTCCTTTTGCATGTGGAAGTTTCGTGGAATAGCAGTTAAAAACTCTATAAAAGAAAATTAAAAAAATATATTGATAAATAAATGACCTGCTAAACAGTTAGGTAAACTTCTTATGGAGTATGGAAACGAGTATAAAACATATTCTACGTAAATACGTATAAACCAATATTTGTTTATCCAGAGTAATTCCCAGATTAGTAGTAGGTAATTGTTGAAGACGAATTTTATCTTAACCGCTATTCCACAAAACTTCAAAATGCAGAATAAAACTAACTGCTACTTTACGCTCCTGTTGTCACCAACAGATGGCTGCACTTGTAAACACTCATAATTCAGTGAATGGTGCATAGTGTAAAGCACAACAGAGTCTCAAATTTTCACATCTATTCTACTTTCCAAGGGTCACAATGCTAAAGCAGGTTTTAAATGTTTGCAAAAATATGTCAGCAATTCATGGAAATGCAGTATTTATGTCTAGTACCACAATGTTTGTTTCTATACATGCATACACGCGCACACACACACAACAACACACACACACACACACACACACACATGAATGAAGTGCCTCAACGCTATTTTCATGCCTAAATCCCTAAATCTTACATCATGCTAAACAGAGAGTTGACATTAAAAGCTAAGCCTAAAAGATCGATGTCGTAAAATTAAGTTCACCAGGCTTATAATTACAGAAAATACATGCTGGCTAAAATGTTAGACAAACACGTAAGGATATATACTTCCTGAATTACTGGAAATATGTAATTAATTACACCTTCCTCCTTGTGCAAATCATAAAATGCCCTCAATTTAAATGTAAATTATTCTATGACGCTTGTCAAACGTTACATGGAGAGATCCAAGTTAAAATATGGAATGGACGCTATAATTTCAATATGAGGAAGTGTTATAGAACATACTGTCATCGCCTATCATTTCTCAGTAATGTTTCACCTTGAATTTAAGGGAGAAGAAGGTTACGTATTTTCAAATACAACATACTCCTCAAACCACCTAATGATGTTTAGCAGAGAGTACTTCTATCATTAACTGATACCGTTTCCCTGTTCAAATCGCCAACAGTGCGTGGAAAGAGTGATTGCCAGTAAGCCTCTGTATTAGCTCTAATTTCTTGAATTTTCTCGTCATGGCCATTTCGCACAATGTCTGTAAGAGGAAGTAATATGTTGTTGCCTGACACTTCCTGGAAGGCACTCTTTTGAAATTTCAGTAGTAAACCTCTCCATGAAGCACAATGCCTTTCTTATAACGTCTGCCACTGAGGTTTGTTGAGCATCTTTGTAACGCTTTCGTGCCAACTAAAAGGTCCCGGTAAGTAACATGCCGCTATTCATTGGATCTTCTCTATCTCGTCTATCAGTGCTACCTTATAGATGAACAATGCTGAAGATTCGGTCGAATAAGAGCCCTATAAGCCACTTCCTCCTTGGATGAGCTACTTTCCTTCAGATTCTTTCTATGAATCTCAGCCTGCCATCTACTTTTATTACTAATTATTTTATACATCGCTTAAGATCGCTCTGGATAGTTACTTCTAGATATTTTATTGTAGATACTGTTTCCAGCAATTTGTCATCAGTAATGTAGCTGTGAAGTGGTAGAATTCTTTTCTATGTAGGTGCAATACGTTATATTTATGTATGTTCAGGATCAATTGCCAAAGCATGCTACAGTCATCAATCTCCTCTGCAGGTAATTCTGCAAATCGATGTTGTCTTCTGACGTTTGTAATTTCTTACAAACAACAGGATCATCTGCCAAAAGTATTAAGAAGGTTCAGACACTTTCTACTAGATGATTTATGTAGGTACTTTTTGAACAGTAACTGAGCCTCTAGAAAAATGTAATCGATGTTACTGATTGGCCGTTACTACACTGAAGCGGCAAAGAAATTGGTATGGGCATGCGGGTTCACGTACAGAGATATGTAAACAAGCAGAATAAGGAACTGCGGTTCCCAACGCCTGTATGAGACAATGAGTGTCTGGCGCAGTTGTTAGATCAGCTACTGCTGCTACAATAGCAGGTTATCAAGATTAAATGAGTCTGAACGTGGTTTTATAGTCGGCGCACGAGCGATGGGACACATCATTTCCGAGTTAGCGGTGAAGTGGGGATTTTTCCGTACGACAATTTCATGAGTATACCGTGAATATCAGGAATCCGATAAAACATCAAATATCCGACCTCGCTGCGGACGGAAAAAGGATCCTGCAAGAAAGGGACCAACGACAACTGACGAGAATAGTTCAGTGTGACAGAAGTAGCACCCTTCCGCAAATTGCTGCAGATTTAAATGTAGGGTCATCAACAAGTGTCAGCGTGCGAACCATTCAACGAAACATCATCCATATGGGCTTTTGAAGCAGAAGGCCCACTCGTTTACCGCTGGTGACTGCATGATACATAGCTTTAAGCCTCGCCTGGACCCGTCAACACGAAATGGAAACATGTTGCCTGGACGGACGAGTCTCGTTTCAAATTCGAGCGAGAGGATGGACGTATACGTGTATGGAGACAACCTCATTAATCCATGGACTCTGCATGTCATCGGAAGACTGTTGAAGCTGGTGGAGGCTGTGTAATGGTGTGGAGCGTGTGCAGTTGCAGTGATATGGGGTCCCTGATGATTCTGACAGGTGGCACGTACGTAAGCATCCTGTCTGATCACCTGCAGCCAGTCATGTCCATTGTGCTTTCTGAAGGACTTGGGCAATTCCAGCAGGGCAATGCGACACACTAGAAGTCTAGAACTGCCATAGAGTGCCTACAGGAACACCCTTCTGAGTTCAAACACTTCCGCTGGCCAACAAACTCCACAGACATGAGCAATATTGAGCATAGCTGGGATACCTTGCAACGTGCTGTTCAGAAGAGATCTCCACCCCCGCCCCCGTAGTCATATGGACAGCCCTGCTGGATTCATAGCGTCAGTTCTCTCCATGACTACTTCAGACTTAAGTCGAGTCCATGCCACGTCATGTTGCGGCACTTCTGCGTGCACGCGGGAGCCCTGCACTATATTAGGCAGGGGTACGAGTTTCTTTCACTCTTCAGTGTAACTTTTATTACAAATTATTATGCCTACTCAAGGTTAAGGACAAAAATAACTGTTTTATTATTCACCAATACGAACCAAAACCACATATTTTTCCCTTATTAAGAACTGTGATATGATCATGTTGTTAACTTCGTGTTTTCTGTGGATTAAACAAAATAATGCAGTAACACAAATACGTGGATAGTGGGATTCGAGAACATTCTAACTTCTGAGTGATTCCTTCCGCTGATTTCATGCGTTATTTTACAACCCCCCCCCCCCCCCCCCCCGCAATGATCGATAGTCCCCGTCCGTCATTACATGGAACCTGCTATGTTTTTGTTTAGCTGGGACTGTTCATTTACGTTTCCTCTTCACAATCACATCATCAACAGTCGTCCTGGGCAGCTTTAGAATGGTTAAGATATCCATGCTGGATTCGTTACCCAAGTGACATCGAACTGATAATCCACGTTCGAAGTTATAGTCCTGTCGTGACCCACCCATTTTGCTGTTACATATTGTCTACTGACAAAATTCCTCATATCTCTTATACAGATGTGCCCACTCTCGTGTAATCCAGTCGTCAGTTCAGCACTACAGACGGATGTCCGGATACTTTTGACCACATAGTGCACAAAATCCAGCGCGGTGATTCTCCGCCCGGTTAAAAATCAGAACATGAAACTCCTTTTGCTGCTGTGTTGTCATAAACTCGACCCGACTATTATTAGTCAATAAACAAGTGAGTGAGTTAGCTGCACCAAGAAGACCCCTATCGACCATCACAGA
The DNA here is from genome assembly GCF_023864275.1 of Schistocerca cancellata. Lineage (NCBI taxonomy): Eukaryota > Metazoa > Arthropoda > Insecta > Orthoptera > Acrididae > Schistocerca > Schistocerca cancellata. Next base: position 516,354,696 of record NC_064631.1, read on the forward strand.
TACTGACAACTTGTAGCTGGCACCAAGGGTTTTGGTGTTGCTGTCCTACTCGATGTAGCTAGCACAACTTCAGAATCACTCGGCACACAGTGGCGGGGTGACCGGTGGAACAAACAGTAGTTCCGAGTACCGCCCTAGTTCACATAGTGATCTGATAGCTACAAACAGAATCCAAAGCAGGGAAAGGTCGTTAGTAAGCGTGAAAGGTCGGTCCAGATTGAATGCCAGAATAGAGGAACCGTAACATAAGCAGTACTCTAATACTGGTACTGACTGAAGGCTTCAAATGGAAACTAGCAAGTGGTTGTACGCGACGGCACGCGCGCGTGTATTTAGGAGCGCAACTCCGCCTCAGAGTATGCCCATTCTACATTCGTCTTGCGCTGTCTGCGGAGCTGCGAGTAGCTGTCTACTTGCCAGATACAGCATCTATATTTTACATGGATACTGCAGCTTGACGGGCAGTCCGAATGACTGTAGGGTACAAGACGACGCGTAAGTTAAAATTCGTGCCGAGTTGCTACTTTCATTCATGTAGACGATACAGTCTTGTGAAAGCGAGTGAATGTTTCTGAAATATTCTATTCTCCATGTCGGAATACATTGCTCGTATTTAAGCAAATCGACACGTAGATGTGATGCCACTACATTCAGCTTATAAAAATTTTGCACCCCTGTTGAGTCACTATTTCTAAAACTCACCCAAGTGAATTACTTACTAGGCGAGCCGTCCGTACGTCGCTCTCCGGACTCAATCGAAATTTCCCAGGCTGGAAGAAGGGAGGAAATAAAGGGATACCTATTTCGGCAGTGTTAGGTGCCGACACTCAATAGAAGAGCACAGTTTCGGATTTTTGAGCCCCATTTTCGAATCAAATTGTATGGTTTTTTTATCTTTTGTTGTCACGGAAGTATGCGACATCAGTATTTTTGTGACATTGTGTAATGCAATGGAAGTAACTCTGTCTGGTACCTTTTCACAACCAAACAACTCATACGATTTGAATGAAATTTTGTATGAAGATAGCATGAGCCCGGAGTAAGACCATACGGTACTTTGAAAAGAAAAAAAAATTTATCTGAGATGGTGAAATAGCGTATGAGACAAATTTTTCCCGGTGTAGTACCACAGCGCGACGTGGAATGGACTCAACAATTTTTGGAAGCCCCTGCAGACATATTGAACCATGCTGCCTCCATAGCCGTCCATAATTGCAAAATAGTAGCCGCGCATGATTTTGTGCACCAACTGACCCCTCAGTTATTCATGTCGGGTGATCTGTGTGGCCAATCCATTAGCTCCAATTGTCCAGAATGATCTTCAAATCAATGGCGGACAGTTATAGCCCGGCGACATGGACATTGTCATCCAAAAAAATTCCATTGTTGTTTGGGAATATAAATGTCTGAAAATGGTCTCCAAGTAGCCGACAATAACAATTTCCAGATGATCCACTCCATTCCATGCAATCATAGGCAACACAATTATTGAGCAACCACCAGCTTGCACAGTGTCTTGTCGACAACTTTGGTACGTGACATTGTAGATCTGTGCCATACTCGAACCCTACCACCAGCTCTTACCAACTCAAGTCGGGACTCATCTGATCAGACCACAGTTTTACAGTTATCTATGGTCCAACTGATATCGTCACGAGCCCAGGAGAGGCGCTGCAGGGGATGTCGTGCTGTTAGCAAAGACATTCGCGTCGGTCGTCTGCTGCCATACCTTATTAACGCCAAATTTTGCCGCATTATCCTAACGGATACGTTATACGTACATTCCGCACTGATTTCTGCGGCTATTTCACGCAGTGTTGCTCGTACGTTAGCACTGACAACTCCTAGCGAACGCCGCAGCTTTCGGTCGTTAAGCGAAGGCCGTCGGCCACTGCATCATTCCTGGTGACAGGTAATGCCCGAAATTTGATATTCTCGGCATACTCTTGGAGCTGTGGATCTCGCAATATTGGATTCTCCAGCGATTTTCAAAATGGAATATCCCACGTGGCTCGCTCCAACTACCATTCCGCATTCAAAGTCTGTTAATTCCCGCCCTGTGGCCATAATCACTTCGGAACTCTTCTTACATGAATCACCAGAGCACAAATGATAGCTCTGCCAATGCGCTATTCTTTTGTAGATTCTGTATGCGAAACTACACTCGCCTGTTCATGTGCATATTGCTGTCCTACAAATTTTGTCACCTCAGTGTAAACGATGTAAAAAATATAAAATTTTTTGCATACTGCATAAGTTGGATAATGCATATGGTACTTCAATTACACAATTCATAGATGCGTTCTCCTGTCAATGCCCCTCCGCACCCACCCAGTCACTGCCCGGCAGCGACACAACACGTTCCAGTGCGTCGTGCATTGGGGTGTTGGCGGTGAGGAGGTGGGAGTGCGGTGGAAGGACATCACGATCTATGCTTCCCCGAATAGTCAGTCATGTGCGGGCAGCTGAGGTTATTGCACATACAACAGATTACTTATTCATCAATATTCATCGCTACAAAACTACTGATTTGTGAGCGAAGCTGCGGGTAAAAGCCAGTCTTATAAAAACTTATGCCATTAACAGTAATTAAAAGTGAAAAACATGACAGGGCATTTCCTGGAGTGGTATCTAACATAACAACAATTAAACCATAAAAATTTGGAGCACAAACAATATGCCAAGGTCCATATGCCACGGTTATATATTTTTATTGTGAATATTATTAGGAATAGCAGCATCGTTAACGTTGCGAAATACCTTACAATCTGGCGATGATTGCACCATGTAGATCCAGCGTTTTTTGGAATTCTGGCTGCTATAATTGATGACGAATCAAGGCGTCTACCTTACTGGCATGACTTCTACTTGTGAAGTCCCTTGCTATGCGATCATAATGTGGCACTTCTGTAAATGGCGAATGTTAATCATCACATGTCCACAAAAGCACAAGTTGCATGCTTGACAGAACGGCGTACACCGTGGGGGAATTATTTTTAATAAACACGTCGATATTCTGGTTTCATCGGAAAATAGCTCACGACTCAGTCGCGTACCGAAACTGCTTCACTGTTAAGTATTGTAGCAAAACTATGTCAACAACTGAGAATAGATTTATTTTGTGAGCTTTCCCGATATTCTAGCTGTAGTGTATACATTCTGCTGCCGTTCCACTAATTGATTTACGTCTTGTTGGATTCGAAGACTAAATTTGCCACTGACGCCTGTGAGGAAAAAAACCTGCTGGCAACGGTTTTCCAGAAAGTTTACAACTACGCCATGTGGTTCAATTGGCCGACAACTACTACCGTAACATTCCCACCTCGTAAGTGCAATGTCCTCTTACGAGTGATGCGATACAATTGGTTTCATACGTATATGCCGCGCGGACTGAATGACGAAGTGGCGTCGAAACTTCTGCCATAATTTTCTCTGGAACTATTGAGTTTCGCACCTAAGCCAAAATATGTCCCTCTTTATTTACACCCTTCTTTCACCATTCGAAGTTTCGATTGTGTCAGAAAGCGGCCTATAGAGGAGTTCCTTGTTAAATGTAGGTATTATCAGTTATTTGTTCATTTACTGTCTTTTACATTACTTGATTCTATATTCAGGTCGTCGTATCTGATGCCTGGTGCCAAGTACGTCTTTCAAACCGCATACACTGATGACTCATAGGTTGTACGCCGTGGAACCCATTATGAGCGTTCCCGAATTTGACCCCTAGGGTATATTCCTCAAACGAGGGTGCGTGTTGACAGCAGAGTTTAGAACACGATCGACATGTATATCACCTCGTAGTTGCTCTCTATGCTGAAACTCTAAGGTGAGACACCGCAATGTCAGATGGAAATCATATCAATTACACAGCACAATCAAATACAGTTACAGCACGGTCTACATCGCTATCGACCTGCATATGATTTCGCAGTTACTCTCTATGCAGAATTTATAACACGAGCGACAGCACTGACAGACGGAAATCATATCAACTGCACAACCCAATCAAATATGGTTACAACGGTTATGGCTTTTGCAAACGCAATGTATGATTGCTTCTATGTGAAGGGTGAGTAGTAAGTTCCTAACTGAGTAGAAAACGTCCCACGTGCTATTCCTTTCAACTGGTGTTCATCATTGCTGTGTTCATGTGTACTGCATGAGAAGCTGACCTAGTTAAAGCATTAAAAAATGATGAACACTCATTTTCGTCACTGACTACACAGCAACATAGAATTACCAACGCTACTTTGATACCAGTGAAAAATGTTATGTTTGAAAATCATTGTGCAGATGATATAGGTAATTCTGATTGTGTGTGTTTCAAGTATTCTGCGTAAAAATGCTTGAAAGCGTGTGCGTTAAAATCCCTGTAGTCATTATTTACTTCTACCATTGAGGTTTATTGTTCTTTTGATTTCTCTTTCTTATCCAAGTTGGAGCAGATTCTCTGAAGACTCTACCACATTATTTTAGTTTTTACTTACATTTTCAGAGAATGTTCACTGTTTTAATGGTAATTTTTTTTATATAACATTACGTTCCTGAAGATAGGTTATGGTTGCAGAAACGTGCTAAGAAAAAGGCAGCAACCGCGAAAGTGGGGTTTCCGTTCAAATTGCCGACGAAATTTTGCAGGGAGGACAGAAGGCTTATCCCATGAATAAACTGTTAGCAATCTACCAGTTCGAAACAGAAGTCTGAAATAACACCGAAACGCTAGTGTACACCTTGCCAAGACCAAGTGCAAATACGGCAGAAAGCGTTGTCAGTTGCTGTCAACAACATCAGGAAAAGACCCAAAAGATCCGAAGAGTGCCCGCATCTCGTGGTCGTGCGGTAGCGTTCTCGCTTCCCACGCCCGGGTTCCCGGGTTCGATTCCCGTCGGGGTCAGGGATTTTCTTTGCCTCGTGATGGCTGGGTGTTGTGAGCTGTCCTTAGGTTAGTTAGGTTTAAGTAGTTCTAAGTTCTAGGGGACTGATGACCATAGATGTTAAGTCCCATAGTGCTCAGAGCCATTTGAACCATTTGGTCCGAAGAGAACTAGTACATGGGATTGCTGTGTCGTCCGAACAAGACACACCCAAGGCGAAAGCACCACAGGCGCCAAGATGCGAGCTGGTGTCAGTGCCATACAGGCTCCTCACTCAAGCGAGTTCCATCACCACCAGCGCCACGGTCGGCGCTGAGGATGAAGCTATCGACTTCGACTCGTCCAACTGCCGGCCGACTACAATCCTCCAACGACCAAACGACAACGGACGGAAGCTTACTCGGAAGACAGAAGAGCAGCTCTCGCCAACTTGGTTACAGATCATCGTCCAATGAACGTTGTTGAGTGAACAGACAGTAGTTGTAAAATGCATTTACTATGTACTGAGAAGCTTACCTACGATTATTTGCACTTAGCCATTCACGGCCGTTTTTGTGTTATATGCAGTGTGGCAGACTTCATTATTCGACAAGTCAAAAGGACAAGTACACCTTTTAACTCACTCGTGTGACTTTGTTACTAATCTGTTGTAGTGATGTAGAACCTTCGTTTTCCTATCCTGTTACTTGACCCTGGGGCATAGCTGTGTAATAGTGGCAGAGAGAAATTGTCTTAACGGTGTACTGTACCACACCAGGTGCCGTTTCACGAACTCACAAACTCGCCCTAGCGTAACAACAGTGGCAACTCTGCCTCCAAAGCAGTAGCGAAGAGGCCTTTACAAAACTGGCGACGAGGGTTTACAAAAGAGATGAAGCAAATACAAGGCAATTTCCATTCGGAATTCGCGGAAGAGAGTGGTTCAGTGCAAAAGGATTAAACGCTGCTAGAGAAGACTCGACCACACCTCTAGCTACGGATATTAACTCGCAGTAACAAGATAGAAAACGAGGCGGAGGATTACCTCCTCAGTTTTCGTGGAAGGCATAAGCACATCTCGAGAAAATAGGTGGCGGAACTAAAACCAAGTTTCCACTTCACAATGGCGTCATCACCAGTCGACTCGGGCAGCTTCATAATGGTAAAGATGTTCATGTTGTATTCGTTACTCAAGTGAAACCGCATTTCTAATACACATTTAAAGTCACTGTGCTGTCCTGACCAACTTTATTAGCTTTCCTCGTGAAATACAGCTTTTCGCATTTGCATTCCCAGTATTACTATCATTTATTGGAAGTCAGAATCACCTCTTACTTGCAGTTACCTCGTGATGACTGGGTGTTGTGTGATGTCCTTAGGTTAGTTAGGTTTAAGTAGTTCTAAGTTCTAGGGGACTGATGACCATAGATGTTAAGTCCCATAGTGCTCAGAGCCATTTGAACCATTTTTGAACTTGCAGTGACGTAATAGATGTTGATGATTTTAGCTACCATGAATTAATCCCTTGGAGTCTACTACGAGGGCGTTGCTCAACTTACTTTTCGACACACTTCGGAAAATCATTGCTTTGAAAAGCAACGGAGGTATCACAATCGATGCATGAGGCTAAACTGCACTGATGAAGTTAATGTGCTTCAACATAAGGACGGTATCTTAACTGATATTAAATCATTAATATATCGACTCGAATGTATCTATAACATTCGAAACACTTTGCTTCGGGGGAACCCAAGAACAAATTTATGACCAATAAATCGAAGGCATTATTTCGGTGTCTTTACCTACAACATTGTTTGATTTTTATTTTATCATTTTTTACGATTTTCGTTTTTATTGGTCCACCCCTGCTATCAGTACGTCATTCTGACTCAGTCAATATATTATATTCATGATTTGCATCCAAACCGAAGTGATAATCTGTGAGGGTCTTTGAATTATATTTTCCTACACTGAATCATACTGAAAATTTATAATGGTGTCATAGAACACTTATTTATTCTTGTGTACAGTCCGACTGACGCCATGACACGACGTGACAAGTCAGTACACTAAAATAAGCTGCCTTAACTAAAAGTGGCCTGTTGTGGAGAGTTTTCAATGAGTCAAGCGAGAATTTCCGGAGCAACAGTTTGACATCACACTGCGCATCTTCTAATCTAATAAATAATCCTCATTAGGGAGGAATGCTCTTATGATTTTGCTACCAAACGGGGACAAGTTTAGATGTGTGGAGGAACGGGAGTGGCGGATCACAATCGTTCGCACACGTAAAAATCTCATAGGCAGTCAGATAATGATTGTCCCTAACGAAATGAAGGCGCTGACTAGGAAAATGATTGTGCCCCACTACCAGTGCACACCGAACAACAGCCACACAGATAAGTGATTGATATTCTTCGTGTCTGAATAAAGTTAAAGGGCAGATGTAGCACTGGGTAATATCTGCAGAGACTTGAAGAGCATGTCACATCACTCAGTACAACAGCAATACTTACTGATGAAAATACGGTCATACGTGATGCAGTACGAAATACACGGGTGGATTGAAGATATTTTTGTAGGGAGAACGCAGCATGATACCTAGGTAGACAGTCTTCGACAGACGTGGAGGTAGCCTATGGGTACGGTCCAGAGGAGTATGACGGGACTCTTCTTTTTGCAACGGGGAGGACTGAAGCCGAGCTTGGAGCCAGTAACAGCGCGCCAGGAAACAGACATCAGCCGCCGCAGGCCGTTGCCCTGATCGATAAACACCCCTCAGCTGCAGCAAGACACTTCAGTGACACTGAAGCGGGTGTCAATGCCCTAGGGCCAGCCTTTGAGAAGCCATTCCAGTTTGGCCGACTTCCGCGTTGTCGACGGGAAAGCAACATTGCCTGCTGGTGGTCATTGCCCCTGCCTGACCAGCACTCCTCTGCAGCAACAAGGCACTTCCGTGAAACCATTGTTGTGTCAGAGCTCTGGTACTAGCTTTCAAGAGACGACACCGGTCTGACCGACGTCCACGAAATCGACATGTGCTGCCGACTGCCACAGCTGCCACAGACACCGCCTTTGTTCCGGATTATTAGATGTGAGATGCAAATGAAGTCACAGCCGTGAAATCAGCAGCGAGCAGAAGCATTTAAATCCCTCCCGGAGTAGCCGTCGCTTTCGAACAGCCGGGCAGCTGTGTGAAGTGCAGCCTGCGTGGTTCAGCGCCATATATACATCTACATAGATACTTCGTAAGCCACCTCATAGTGCGTGGCGGAGGGTACCATATACTACTACTAGTCATTCCCAATCCTGATCCATTCGCAAACAGAGAGAGGGAGAAACGACTGAATATATGCCTGCGTATGAGCCCTAATTTCTCTTATCTTATCTCTGCAGTCATTATGATCAATGTATGTTGGCGGCAGTAGAATCGTTTGGCAGTCAGCTTCAAATGCCAGTTCTCTAATTTTTTTTAATAGAGGTCCTCGAAAAGAACGTCGATTTCCCTCCAGGGATTCTCATTTGTGTTCCCGAAGCATCTCCATAACACTTACGTGTTGGTTGAATCTACCAGTAACAAATCTAGTGGTCTGCTTCTGAATTGCTTCAATTACGTCCTTCAATCCGACATGGTATCGATCCCAAACACTCGAGCAGTACTCAAGAATAGGTCGCATTAGCATCCTGTACGCGGTTTCCTTTACAGGTGAACCATACTTCATTATAACTCTCACAATAAACGGAAGTCCACCATTCGCCTTTTCTACCTCAATCCTCACACGTTCGTTCCATTTCATATCGCTTCGGAACGTTAATCCCAGATTTTAAACGACGTGACTGTGTCAAGCAGCGAACTTCTAATGCTGTAACCGAACATTACTGGTTTATTTTTCCTACTCATCCGCATTAACTTACATTTTTCTACATTTAGACACTTTCTGCCATTCATCGCACCAACCAGATATTTTTTCTAAGTCGTCTTCCTACTGTCATTCAACTTCGACACACAACCGTACACCACGGCATCATCAGAAAACAACCGCCGATTGCTGCCCATCCTGTCCACCAACTCATTTATGTATATAGAGAACAACACCCGTCCCGTCACACATTCCTGGGGCACTTCTGACTACATCCTTGTCTCTGATGAACACTAGCCGTCGAGCACAACATACTGGGTACTATTATTTAAGAATCTTCGTGCCACTCACATATCTGAGAACTTATTCTATATGCTTGTACCTTCGTTAACAGCTTGCAGTGGGGCAACTTGTCAAATGCAACCCGGGAATATAGGAATATGGAATCCGCCTGGTGCTCTTCATCCACAGTTCAAAGTTTATAATGTGAGAAAAAGGCAAGCTGAGTTTCGCACGAAGCCCATAGCAACAACAATAATTCACCAATGCTATTACGAGTAAATAAAACGTAAAAACACAACAAATACGTGTAATATTAAGGTCGCAAAACTTGCAGGAGACATAAACCAACAGCGTTATCCGAGATCACGTGACAATCCCAGTTTAATGTTGACAACGCGTACAGAACGTTGCAATTGCAGGGCAATGCGACACACAACACGTCTAGAACTGCCATAGAGTGCCTCCAGGATCACCCTTCTGAGTTCAAACAATTCCGCTGCCCAACAAACTCCACAGACATGAGCAATATTGAGCATAGCTGGGATACCTTGCAACGTGCTGTTCAGAAGAGATCTCCACCCCCGCCCCCGTAGTCATATGGACAGCCCTGCTGGATTCATAGCGTCAGTTCTCTCCATGACTACTTCAGACTTAAGTCGAGTCCATGCCACGTCATGTTGCGGCACTTCTGCGTGCTCGCGGGAGCCCTACACGATATTAGGCAGGGGTACGAGTTTCTTTCACTCTTCAGTGTAACTTTTATTACAAATTATTATGCCTACTCAAGGCTAAGGACAAAAATAACTGTTTTATTATTCACCAAAACGAACCAAAACCACATTTTTTCCCTTATTAAGAACTGTGATATGATCATGTTGTTAACTTCGTGTTTTCTGTGGATTAAACAAAATAATGCAGTAACACAAATACGTGGATAGTGGGATTCGAGAACATTCTAACTTCTGAGTGATTCCTTCCGCTGATTTCATGCGTTATTTTACAACCCCCCCCCCCCCCCCCCCGCGATGCTCGATAGTCCCTGTCCGTCATTACATGAAACCTACTATGTTTTTGTTTAGCTGGGACTGTTCATTTGCGTTTCCACTTCACAATCACATCATCAACAGTCGACCTGGGCAGCTTTAGAATGGTGAAGATATCCATGCTGGATTCGTTACCCAAGTGACATCGAACTGATAATCCACGTTCGAAGTTATAGTCCTGTCGTGAACCACCCATTCTGCTGTTGCATGTTGTCTACTGACAAAATTCCTCATATCTCTTATACAGATGTGCCCCCTCTCGTGTAATCCAGTCGTCAGTTCAGCACTACAGACGGATGTCCGGATACTTTTGACCACATAGTGCACAAAATCCAGCATGGTGATTCTCCGCCCGGTTAAAAATCAGAACATGAAACTCCTTTTTCTGCTGTGTTGTCATAAACTCGACCCGACTATTATTAGTCAATGAACAAGTGAGTGAGTTAGCTGCACCAAGAAGAACCCTATCGACAATCACAGATACTGACAACTTGTAGGTGGCACCAAGGGTTTTGGTGTTGCTGTCCTACTCGATGTACCTAGCACAACTTCAGAATCACTCGGCACACAGTGGCGGGGTGACCGGTGGAACAAACAGTAGTTCCGAGTACCGCCCTAGTTCACATAGTGATCTGCTAGCTACAAACAGAATCCAAAGCAGGGAAAGGTCGTTAGTAAGCGTGAAAGGTCGGTCCAGATTGAATGCCAGAATAGAGGAACCGTAACATAAGCAATACTCTAATACTGGTGATGACTGAAGCCTTCAAATGGAAACGGGCAAGTGGTTGTACGCGACGGCACGCGCGCGTGTATTTAGGAGCGCAACTCCGCCTCAGAGTATGCCCATTCTACATTCGTCTTGCGCCGTCTGCGGAGCTGCGAGTAGCTGTCTACTTGCCAGATACAGCATCTATATTTTACATGGATACTGCAGGTTGACGGGCAGTCCGAATGACTGTAGGGTACAAGACGACGCGTAAGTTTAAATGCGCGCCGAGTTGCTACTTTCATTCATGTAGACGATACAGTCTTGTGAAAGCGAGTGAATGTTTCTGAATTATTCTATTCTCCATGTCGGAATACATTGCCCGTATTTAAGCAAATCGACACGTAGATGTGATGCCTCTACATCCAGCTTATAAAAATTTTGCACCGCTGTTGAGTCACTGTTTCTAAAACTCACCCAAGTGAATTACTTACTAGGCGAGCCGTCCGTACGTCGCTCTCCGGACTCAATCGAAATTTCCTAGGCTGGAAGAAGGGAGGAAATAAGGGGATACCTATTTCGGCAGTGTTAGGTGCCGGCACTCAATAGAAGAGCACAGTTTCGGATTTTTGAGCCCCATTTTCGAATCCGTATGGTTTTTTTTTATCTTTTGTTGTTGCGGAAGTATGCGACATCAGTATTTTTGTGACATTGTGTAATGCAATGGAAGTAACTCTGTCTGGTACCTTTTCACAACCAAACAACTCATACGATTTGAATGAAATTTTGTATGAAGATAGCATGAGCCCTGAGTAAGACCATACGGTACTTTGAAAAGAAAAAAAAATTATCTCTGAGATGGTGAAATAGCGTATGAGACAAATTTTTCCCGGTGTAGTACCGCAGCGCGTCGTGGAATGGACTCAACAATTTTTGGAAGCCCCTGCAGAAATATTGAACCATGCTGCCTCCACAGCCGTCCATAATTGTAAAATAGTAGCCGCGCATGATTTTGTGCACCAACTGACCCCTCAGTTATTCATGTCGGGTGATCTGTGTGGCCAATCCATTAGCTCCAATTGTCCAGAATGATCTTCAAATCAACGGCGGACAGTTGTAGCCCGGCGACATGGACATTGTCATCCATAAAAATTCCATTGTTGTTTGGGAATATAAATGTCTGAAAATGGTCTCCAAGTAGCCGACAATAACAATTTCCAGATGATCCAATCCATTCCATGCAAACATAGGCAACACCATTATTGAGCAACCACCAGCTTGCACAGTGTCTTGTCGACAACTTTGGTACATGACACTGTAGACCTGTGCCATACTCGAACCCTACCAGCAGCTCTTACCAACTCAAGTCGAGACTCATCTGACCAGGCCACAGTTTTACAGTTATCTATGGTCCAACTGATATCGTCACGAGCCCAGGAGAGGCGCTGCAGGGGATGTCGTGCTGTTAGCAAAGACATTCGCGTCGGTCGTCTGCTGCCATACCTTATTAACGCCAAATTTTGCCGCATTATCCTAACGGATACGTTCTACGTACATTCCGCACTGATTTCTGCGGCTATTTCACGCAGTGTTGCTCGTACGTTAGCACTGACAACTCCTAGCGAACGCCGCAGCTTTCGGTCGTTAAGTGGAGGCCGTCGGCCACTGCACTATTCCTGGTGACAGGTAATGCCTGAAATTTGATATTCTCGGCATACTCTTGGAGCTGTGGATCTCGCAATATTGGATTCTCCAGCGATTTTCAAAATGGAATATCCCACGTGGCTCGCTCCAACTACCATTCCGCATTCAAAGTCTGTTAATTCCCGCCCTGTGGCCATAATCACTTCGGAACTCTTCTTACATGAATCACCAGAGCACAAATGATAGCTCTGCCTATGCGCTATTCTTTTGTAGATTCTGTATGCGAAACTAATCTCACCTGTACATGTGCATATTGCTGTCCCACAAATTTTGTCACCTCAGTGTAAACGATGTAAAAAATATTAAATTTTTTGCATACTGCATAAGTTGGATAATGCATAAGGTACTTCAGTTACACAATTCATAGATGCGTTCTCCTGTCAGTGCCCATCCGCACCCATTCAGTCACTGCCCGGCAGCGACACAACACGTTCCAGTGCGTCGTGCATTGGAGTGTTGGCGGTGAGGAGGTGGGAGTTCGGTAGAAGGACATCACGATCTATGCTTCCCCGACTAGTCAGTCATGTGCGGGCAGCTGAGGTTATTGCACATACAACAGATTACTTATTCATCAACATTCATCGCAACAAAACTACTGATTTGTGAGTGAAGCTGTGGGTAAAAGCCAGTCTTATAAAAACTTATGCCATTTACAGTAATTAAAAGTGAAAAACATGACAGGGCATTTCCTGGAGTGGTATCTAACATAATAACAATTAAACCATAAAAATTTGGAGCACAAACAATATGCAAAGGTCCATATGCCACGGTTATATATTTTTACTGTGAATATTATTTGGAAAAGCAGCATCGTTAACGTTGCGAAATACCTTACAATCTGGCGATGTTTGCACCATGTAGATCCAGCGTTTTTTGGAATTCTGGCTGCTATAATTGATGACGAATCAAGGCGTCTACCTTACTGGCATGACTTCTTCTTGTGATGCCCCTTGCTATGCGATCAGAATGTGGCACTTCTGTAAATGGCGAACGTTAATCATCACATGTCCACAAAAGCACAAGTTGCATGCTTGACAGAACGGCGTACACCGTGGGGGAATTATTTTTAATAAACACGTCGATATTCTGGTTTCATCGGAAAATAGCTCACGACTCAGTCGCGTACCGAAACTGCTTCACTGTTAAGTATTGTAGCAAAACTATGTCAACATCTGAGAATAGATTTATTTTGTGAGCTTTCCCGATATTCTAGCTGTAGTGTATACATTCTGCTGCCGTTCCACTAATTGATTTACGTCTTGTTGGATTCGAAGACTAAATTTGCCACTGACGCCTGTGAGGAAAAAAAACTGCTGGCAACGGTTTTCCAGAAAGTGTACAACTACGCCATGTGATTCAATTGCCCGACAACTACTACCGTAACATTCCCACCTCGTAAGTGCAATGTCCTCTTACGAGTGATGCGATACAATTGGTTTCATACGTATATGCCGCGCGGGGTGAATGACGAAGTGGCGTCGAAACTTCTGCCATAATTTTCTCTGGAACTATTGAGTTTCGCACCTAAGCCAAAATATGTCCCTCTTTATTTACACCCTTCTTTCACCATTCGAAGTTTCGATTGTGTCAGAAAGCGGCCTATAGAGGAGTTCCTTGTTAAATGTAGGTATTATCAGTTATTTGTTCATTTACTGTCTTTTACATTACTTGATTCTATTTTCAGGTCGTCGTATCTGATGCCTGATGCCAAGTGCGTCTTTCAAACCGCATACACTGATGACTCATAGGTTGTACGCCGTGGAACCCATTGTGAGCGTTCCCGAATTTGACCCCTAGGGTATATTCCTCAAACGAGGGTGCGTGTTGACAGCAGAGTTTAGAACACGATCGACATGTATATCACCTCGTAGTTGCTCTCTATGCTGAAACTCTAAGGTGAGACACCGCAATGTCAGATGGAAATCATATCAATTACACAGCACAATCAAATACAGTTACAGCACGGTCTACATCGCTATCGACCTGCATATGATTTCGCAGTTACTCTCTATGCAGAATTTATAACACGAGCGACAGCACTGACAGACGGAAATCATATCAACTGCACAACCCAATCAAATATGGTTACAACGGTTATGGCTTTTGCAAACGCAATGTATGATTGCTTCTATGTGAAGGGTGAGTAGTAAGTTTAGAACTGAGTGGAAAACGTCCCACGTGCTATTCCTTTCAACTGGTGTTCATCATCGCTGTGTTCATGTGTACTGCATGAGAAGCTGACCTAGTTAAAGCATTAAAAATGATGAACACTCATTTTCGTCACTGACTACACAGCAACATAGAATTACCAACACTACTTTGATACCAGTGAAAAATGTTATGTTTGAAAATCATTGTGCAGATGATATAGGTAATTCTGATTGTGTGTGTTTCAAGTATTCTGCGTAAAAATGCTTGAAAGCGTGTGCGTTAAAATCCCTGTAGTCATTATTTACTTCTACCATTGAGGTTTATTGTTCTTTTGATTTCTCTTTCTGATCCAAGTTGGAGCAGATTCTCTGAAGACTCTACCACATTATTTTAGTTTTTACTTACATTTTCAGAGAATGTTCACTGTTTTAATGGTAATTTTTTTATATAACATTACGTTCCTGAAGATAGGTTATGGTTGCAGAAACGTGCTAAGAAAAAGGCAGCAACCGCGAAAGTGGGGTTTCCGTTCAAATTGCCGACGAAATTTTGCAGGGAGGACAGAAGGCTTATCCCATGAGTAAACTGTTAGCAATCTATCAGTTCGAAACAGAAGACTGAAATAACACCGAAACGCTAGTGTACACCTTGCCAAGACCAAGTGCAAATACGGCAGAAAGCGTTGTCAGTTGCTGTCAACAGCCTCCGGAAAAGACCCAAAAGATCCGAAGAGAGCCCGCATCTCGTGGTCGTGCGGTAGCGTTCTCGCTTGCCACGCCCGGGTTCCCGGGTTCGATTCCCGGCGGGGTCAGGGATTTTCTTTGCCTCGTGATGGCTGGGTGTTGTGTGCTGTCCATAGGTTAGTTAGGTTTAAGTAGTTCTAAGTTCTAGGGGACTGATGACCATAGATGTTAAGTCCCATAGTGCTCAGAGCCATTTGAACCATTTGGTCCGAAGAGAACTAGTACATGGGATTGCTGTGTCGTCCGAACAAGACACACCCAAGGCGAAAGCACCACAGGCGCCAAGATGCGAGCTGGTGTCAGTGCCATACAGACTCCCCACTCAAGCGAGTTCCATCATCACCAGCGCCACGGTCGGCGCTGAGGATGAAGCTATCGACTTCGACTCGTCCAACTGCCGGCCGACTACAATCATCCAACGACCAAACGACAACGGACAGAAGCCTACTCGGAAGACAGAACAGCAGCTCTCGCCAACTTGGTTACAGATCATCGTCCAATGAACGTTGTTGAGTGAACAGACAGTAGTTGTAAAATGCATTTACTATGTACTGAGAAGCTTACCTACGATTATTTGCACTTAGCCATTCACGGCCGTTTTTGTGTTATATGCAGTGTGGCAGACTTCATTATTCGACAAGTCAAAAGGACAAGTGAACCTTTTAACTCATTCGTGTGACTTTGTTACTAATCTGTTGTAGTGATGTAGAACCCTCGTTTTCCTATCCTGTTACTTGACCCTGGGGCATAGCTGTGTAATAGTGGCAGAGAGAAATTGTCTTAACGGTGTACTGTACCACACCAGGCGCCGTTTCACGAACTCACAAACTCGCCCTAGCGTAACAACAGTAGCAACTCGGCCTCCAAACCAGTAGCGAAGAGGCCTTTACAGAACTGGCGACGAGGGTTTACAAAAGAGATGAAGCAAATACAAGGCAATTTCCATTCGGAATTCGCGGAAGAGAGTGGTTCAGTGCAAACGGATTAAACGCTGCTAGAGAAGACTCGACCACACCTCTAGCTACGGACATTAACTCGCAGTAACAAGATAGAAAACGAGGCGGAGGATTACCTCCTCAGTTTTCGTGGAAGGCATAAGCACATCTCGAGAGAATAAGTGGCGGAACTAAAACAAAGTTTCCACTTCACAATGGCGTCATCACCAGTCGACTCGGGCAGCTTCATAATGGTAAAGATGTTCATGTTGTATTCGTTACTCAAGTGAAACCGAATTTCTAATACACATTTAAAGTCACTGTGCTGTCCTGACCAACTTTATCAGCTTTCCTCGTGAAATACAGCTTTTCGTATTTGCATTCCCAGTATTACTATCATTTATTGGAAATCAGAATCATCTCTTACTTGCAGTGACCTCGTGATGACTGGGTGTTGTGTGATGTCCTTAGGTTAGTTAGGTTTAAGTAGTTCTAAGTTCCAGGGGACTGATGACCATAGATGATAAGTCCCATAGTGCTCAGAGCCAGCCGGCCGTAGTGGCCGTGCGGTTCTAGGCGCGGCAGTCTGGAACCGCGAGACCGCTACGGTCGCAGGTTCGAATCCTGCCTCGGGCATGGATGTGTGTGATGTCCTTAGGTTAGTTAGGTTTAACTAGTTCTAAGTTCTAGGGGACTAATGACCTCAGATGTTGAGTCCCATAGTGCTCAGAACCATATGAACCATATTATGCTCAGAGCCTTTTGAGCCGTTTTTGAACTTGCAGTGACGTAATAGATGTTGATGATTTTAGCTACCATGAATTAATCCCTTGGAGTCTACTACGAGGGCGTTGCTCAACTTACTTTTCGACACACTTTGGAAAATCATTGCTTTGAAAAGCAACGGAGGTATCACAATCGATGCATGAGGCTAAACTGCACTGATGAAGTTAATGTGCTTCAACATAAGGACGGTATCTTAACTGATATTAAATCATTAATACATCGACTCGAATGTATCTATAACATTCGAAACACTTTGCTTCGGGGGAATCCAAGAACAAATTTATGACCAATAAATCGAAGGCATTATTTCGGTGTCTTTACCTACAACATTGTTTGATTTTTATTTTATCATTTTTTACGATTTTCGTTTCTATTGGTCCACCCCTGCTATCAGTACGTCATTCCGACTCAGTCAATATATTATATTCATGATTTGCATCCAAACCGAAGTGATAATCTGTGAGGGTCTTTGAATTATATTTTCCTACACTGAATCATACTGAAAATTTATAATGGTGTCATAGAACACTTATTTATTCTTGTGTACAGTCCGACTGACGCCATGACACGACGTGACAAGTCAGTACACTAAAATAAGCTGCCTTAACTAAGTGGCCTGTCGTGGAGAGTTTTCAATGAGTCAAGCGAGAATGTCCGGAGCAACAGTTTGACATCACACTGCGCATCTCCTAATCTGATAAATAATCCTCATTAGGGAGGAATGCTCTTATGATTTTGCTACCAAACGGGGACAAGTTCAGATGTGTGGAGGAACGGGAGTGGCGGATCACAATCGTTCGCACACTTAAAAATCTCATAGGCAGTCAGATAATGATTGTCCCTAACGAAATGAAGGCGCTGACCAGGAAAATGATTGTGCCCCACTACCAGTGCACACCGAAAAACAGCCACACAGATAAGTGATTGATATTCTTCCTGGCTGAATAAAGTTAAAAGGCAGATGTAGCACTGGGTAATATCTGCAGAGACTTGAAGAGCATGTCACATGACTCAGTACAACAGCAATACGTACTGATGAAAATACGGTCATACGTGATGCAGTACGAAATACACGGGTGGATTGAAGATATTTTTGTAGGGAGAACGCAGCATGATACCTAGGTAGACAGTCTTCGACAGACGTGGAGGTAGCCTATGGGTACGGTCCAGAGGAGTATGACGGGACTCTTCTTTTTGCAACGGGGAGGACTGAAGCCGAGCTTGGAGCCAGGAACAGCGCGCCAGGAAACTGACATCAGCCGCCGCAGGCCGTTGCCCTGATCGATAAACACCCCTCAGCTGCAGCAAGACACTTCAGTGACAATGAAGCTGGTGTCAATGCCCTAGGGCCAGCCTTTGAGAAGCCATTCCAGTTTGGCCGACTTCCGCGTTGTCGACGGGAAAGCAACATTGCCTGCTGGTGGTCATTGCCCCTGCCTGACCAGCACTCCTCTGCAGCAACAAGGCACTTCCGTGAAACCATTGTTGTGTCAGAGCTCTGGTACTAGCTTTCAAGAGACGACACCGGTCTGACCGACGTCCACGAAATCGACATGTGCTGCCGACTGCCACAGCTGCCACAGACACCGCCTTTGTTCCGGATTATTAGATGTCAGATGCAAATGAAATCACAGCCGTGAAATCAGCAGGGAGCAGAAGCATTTAAATCTCTCCCGGAGTAGCCGTCGCTTTCGAACAGCCGGGCAGCTGTGTGAGGTGCAGCCTGCGTAGTTCAGCGCCATATATACATCTACACAGATACTCCGTAAGCCACCTCATAGTGCGTGGCGGAGGGTACCATATACCACTACTAGTCATTCCCACTCCTGATCCACTCGCAAACAGAGCGAGGGAGAAACGACTGACTATATGCCTGCGTATGAGCCCTAATTTCTCTTATCTTATCTCTGCAGTCATTATGATCAATGTATGTTGGCGGCAGTAGAATCGTTTGGCAGTCAGCTTCAAATGCCGGTTCTCTAATTTTTTTTTAATAGAGGTCCTCGAAAAGAACGTCGATTTCCCTCCAGGGATTCTCAATTGTGTTCCCGAAGCATCTCCATAACACTTACGTGTTGGTTGAATCTACTAGTAACAAATCTAGTGGTCTGCTTCTGAATTGCTTCAATTACTTCCTTCAATCCGACATGGTATCGATCCCAAACACTCGAGCAGTACTCAAGAATAGGTCGCATTAGCGTCCTGTACGCGGTTTCCTTTACAGGTGAACCACACGTCATTATAACTCCCACAACAAACGGAAGTCGACCATTCGCCTTTTCTACCTCAATCCTCACACGCTCGTTCCATTCCATATCGCTTCGGAACGTAAATCCCAGATTTTAAACGACGTGACTGTGTCAAGCAGGGAACTTCTAATGCTGGTTTATTTTTCTTACTCATCCGCATTAACTTACATTTTTCTGCATTTAGACATTTTCTGCCATTCATCGCACCAACCAGATATTTTTTCTAAGTCGTCTTCCTACTGTCATTCAACTTCGACACACAACCGTACACCACGGCATCATCAGAAAACAACCGCCGATTGCTGCCCATCCTGTCCACCAACTCATTTATGTATGTAGAGAACAACACCCGTCCCATCACACATTCCTGGGGCACTTCTGACGATATCCTTGTCTCTGATGAACACTAGCCGTCGAGCACAACATACTGGGTACTATTATTTAAGAATCTTCGTGCCACTCACATATCTGAGAACTTATTCTATATGCTTGTACCTTCGTTAACAGCTTGCAGTGGGGCAACTTGTCAAATGCAATCCGGGAATATACACTCCTGGAAATGGAAAAAAGAACACATTGACACCGGTGTGTCAGACCCACCATACTTGCTCCGGACACTGCGAGAGGGCTGTACAAGCAATGATCACACGCACGGCACAGCGGACACACCAGGAACCGCGGTGTTGGCCGTCGAATGGCGCTAGCTGCGCAGCATTTGTGCACCGCCGCCGTCAGTGTCAGCCAGTTTGCCGTGGCATACGGAGCTCCATCGCAGTCTTTAACACTGGTAGCATGCCGCGACAGCGTGGACGTGAACCGTATGTGCAGTTGACGGACTTTGAGCAAGGGCGTATAGTTGGCATGCGGGAGGCCGGGTGGACGTACCGCCGAATTGCTCAACACGTGGGGCGTGAGGTCTCCACAGTACATCGATGTTGTCGCCAGTGGTCGGCGGAAGGTTCACGTGCCCGTCGACCTGGGACCGGACCGCAGCGACGCACGGATGCACGCCAAGAGCGTAGGATCCTACGCAGTGCCGTAGGGGACCGCACCGCCACTTCCCAGCAAATTAGGGACACTGTTGCTCCTGGGGTATCGGCGAGGACCATTCGCAACCGTCTCCATGAAGCTGGGCTACGGTCCCGCACACCGTTAGGCCGTCTTCCGCTCACGCCCCAACATCGTGCAGCCCGCCTCCAGTGGTGTCGCGACAGGCGTGAATGGAGGGACGAATGGAGACGTGTCGTCTTCAGCGATGAGAGTCGCTTCTGCCTTGGTGCCAATGATGGTCGTATGCGTGTTTGGCGCCGTGCAGGTGAGCGCCACAATCAGGACTGCATACGACCGAGGCACACAGGGCCAACACCCGGCATCATGGTGTGGGGAGCGATCTCCTACACTGGCCGTACACCACTGGTGATCGTCGAGGGGACACTGAATAGTGCACGGTACATCCAAACCGTCATCGAACCCATCGTTCTACCATTCCTAGACCGGCAAGGGAACTTGCTGTTCCAACAGGACAATGCACGTCCGCATGTATCCCGTGCCACCCAACTTGCTCTAGAAGGTGTAAGTCAACTACCCTGGCCAGCAAGATCTCCGGATCTGTCCCCCATTGAGCATGTTTGGGACTGGATGAAGCGTCGTCTCACGCGGTCTGCACGTCCAGCACGAACGCTGGTCCAACTGAGGCGCCAGGTGGAAATGGCATGGCAAGCCGTTCCACAGGACTACATCCAGCATCTCTACGATCGTCTCCATGGGAGAATAGCAGCCTGCATTGCTGCGAAAGGTGGATATACACTGTACTAGTGCCGACATTGTGCATGCTCTGTTGCCTGTGTCTATGTGCCTGTGGTTCTGTCAGTATGATCATGTGATGTATCTGACCCCAGGAATGTGTCAATAAAGTTTCCCCTTCCTGGGACAATGAATTCACGGTGTTCTTATTTCAATTTCCAGGAGTGTAGAAATATGGAATCCGCCTGTTGCTCTTCATCCACAGTTCAAAGTTTATAATGTGAGAAAAAGGCAAGCTGAGGTTCGCACGAACGATGCTTTCTTAAACTATGTTGATTCGTAGACATAAGCTTCTCAGTCTCAAGAAAGTTTATTGTCTTCGAACTAAGAACATGTTTAAGTGTGCAAGAAACCGAATTAGTGATATTGGTCTGTACTTTTTTGGGTCCGTCCTCTTATCTTTATTATATACTGGAGCCACCTGCACTTCTTTCCAGTCATTTGGACCTTTGTGCTGGGCGATAGATTGACAACAAATGCAAGCTAGGTAAGGGGCCAATGTTGTAGAGTACTCTTTGTAAAACAGAACTCTAACATCATCCGGACAAGGTGACAAGGTGAGTTATTTGCATTCAAATCTTTCCGCTGTTTCTCTACGTCTGGGATACTTACTAGTACGTAGTCCATATAGGGGTCTGTCCGATAGTCAAATGATGGCATGCTTGTACTGTGCCAACGACTTCTTGATTGTGAAATTTAAAACTTCGGCTTTCGTTTTGCTGTCTTACAGTGCCACACCAGACTGCTCAACAACGGACTGAATGGAAGCGTTAGACCCTCTTAGCGATTGTACGTACGACCAGATTTTTCTCGCGTTCTCTGCCAGATGTAAGACGGTGCAATCTGTACCATTACTTGGTTCCAAATAACTCTCTGCCACGTGAGTATCCGTGTGTTCGGGCACTCTATTCTTTTTCAGGACTTCAGTTTGCAGATCACATATCCTCGCCCCTGCTGCGGTATCAACGAGGGACCTGGTTTCCTGCAGCACTGTGTTCGGCGCGCGGGGAAAACGTAGGCCGGGAAACACGAGCTGTTCCTTACACAGCAATCACCGTAGTGGTGAGCGCTCAGTACTATTCCTTCCCACTGTGCGAGAGGTCAGCCCACCGGGAGACGCTGAATGGCGTATTCACTTTGCTCGCCATTTAGCGGTCTCAGAGTCCAAGGATTGTAAACAAGCTGCAATAGAGAAGTTCTTATACTTATGAATTGTCTTCTCCAGCCATCTATGGCAAAGCATCGCTGGCCACACCCACCCATCGTGCCTACGAATTACACTATCTAAGTTGTGTATTAATCACCTGGCATACAGCGTGTTTCCGTAGGAGCGTGCAAAAATGTAACTGCACACAGAGAATGCTGAATAAACAATTTGATGTAGGAAACTTGGAGTTGGAGAAATTATGTAAGAGGTGAAGACAACTGTGTTGCAGGCGCTTTATCAAAGCTACCATTGGATCAAAACGAATCGGGTAGTAGGGAAGGAAAGTACAGAAAAGACGTTCAAAGTAATGTATTTCAATAATGTTTAAGGGAAGAGGAAGGTGGGAGATATATGTAAGAACATGCGCCGATATCAATCGGAATACGAGTGCTTAAAGTTAGTGAAAACTATATTCGATGCTAGAATCGAAGGAGAAAAGTTATGGAAATATTATAAGGTGTATGATAGTGTGTTGTATTTTCGAAACGATGAAAGTAAGGAAAACTGGAGAGTATGTTGGCCATCTAAATACGTACTCGAAGCGATTGACTATTTTCATTTGGCATATGGTCATTGCAGACAAAAGAAGTGTGTAGATAAGATAGCAGAGTCAGTAACGTTTATTAAGATGACAAGAAAAGTAACCGAGAGAGTACGAACGTGCGAGGAACGTCAGAAGGTAAAAGTAATAAATGTGACTAGCCATGGTGCAATGAAAGCATACAACCTAAAGACAACCTAGATATTTTGCAACAGACTTGTATGAGCTTTTACCAAAGACTACTGGAAATTTTACTTATATTTTGGTAGTGTGAGATACGTTTTCCAAATTTGTTGAGTTATATCCTTTACGGAAAGCTACAGCTAACCCAGTATTCAGTAATTTAGTTGGTTATTTTGAGGCAATCGGGAAACCGAAAGCAATATTATCTGATAAAGGACAACAATTTATATTTGAGGTATGGAATGAAAGAATGAATAAAAAATTTCTACAAGTTATTCATATATCGCCATACCACCCCCAAAGAACCCTTCGAACGCTACATACGTGAACTGGGTAGGTATTTTACGACATACTGACATAGTAATCATAGGGCGTGGGGCAAGTATGTTTCAGAAATTGAAGAAATCATGACCTCCGTTTCACATGACAATACAGAATTCACTCCAATTGAAATTATGTTAGGTAACAAACCACAAAGTATAGTAGAAGAGTTGATTAATTTTCCACCACGACAAGATTTAGGCATGTCACAGAAAAAAGAACTTGGTGAGAGAGAAAATGATAAAACGTGCTGAGGCACGAATTGAAAGACACAATCAGAGAGTGAAGTCAGTGAAATTTAAGGTTGGGGGTCGTGTTCTCCTGAAAACTCGTGAGATAATGAAATACCGAAATTTAAATTCATTTATAAGGGACCTTTCAAAATTGAAAGCGTTCCTCATCCTAATGCATTCTGTTTAGTTTACCCATTATCAAATAAAAAATTAGGTGTGCTTAATATAGTAGACTTGAAGCATTACCAAAGCAGAAATGACTGAATTTCTAATTAGAAAACAAAATAAAGAGAACATAGACGTTATTTTAACTGTCATTATATAGTAAATAATTGGTGTTTCAATG
Organism: Schistocerca cancellata; assembly: GCF_023864275.1. Lineage (NCBI taxonomy): Eukaryota > Metazoa > Arthropoda > Insecta > Orthoptera > Acrididae > Schistocerca > Schistocerca cancellata. The sequence continues at coordinate 516,378,642 of NC_064631.1, forward strand.
AAATAATAATGTTAACCTATGCCACATAAGCCTACCCATATTACGAATTAGATACGATTTTTATAATGAAAATACAAATAACAGTTTTTGGCAAGAAGCCATGTACGTGAAGAGTATGTAGGTAACATTTAGTGTTATTGGTTTTGAGATATTTTAGTGTTTGTAATAATGATGTAAAAGCAAATTAACTAAGACTTGTCATTTAAGTTTCGGGTAAAAATATGTGAAACAGTTTTATTTCATGACGAAGGACCCATATTGTAAGTGGGGTGAAAGAGGAACAGAGTGCATATGGACGTGCCTGGCATGTAAGCACCACGAAGAAAACAGAGTGAAGTGTAAGGGTGCACTGTTGTGTGCACAGAATGTCAGGATACATAACAAGAATGGAATTTTTGTGCGCACAGCAAGTCCATATTCTTTTACAAGAACTGCAGTATTTTGCACAGAAAATGGATGTTCTTCTACAGGAAATAAAAGTTAAAACTATTGAAAATAGACACAGATTAATCTCATGCTGTGTGATAGGGAATACTGATTTTGTTATGTTTAAGTAACAGTTATTTTCTACGTGCTAGTGTTTGAAGGATGGAGTGAGTGTTGTTATGCCATGTATATACATTATTTGCTGCGAAAATCACACGTTTCTGGTATTAATTTTCAAGTGTTGAATGCAATGAGATATTCTTACAATGTGATACTCTGAATGAAGCTGATTTTATTATTTATGTAACGTAAGGGTCGTGATATTCACAGTGTTGTTTGTTTGGACTTTTACTTGTTCCTTCATCAAGTGATGAAAATCACTGAAACGCAGGCCACATATAACACCACAACTTGAGGATGATCATACGTTTTCTTAGTGTTTTACGAAGTTTGTTTTATCAGTTGTGCTGAAAATTATTCTTGTAATTATATAGTCATGTTACAAATGCTATTTGTGTTTGTTTTATCAGTTGTGCTGAAAATTATTCTCGTAATTATATAGTCATGTTACAAATGCTATTTGTTATTTAAGATAGGGAATACCCAAGGAGTGTCGACATGCTGTAAGTAGACACGCTGGCCCAGTCAGGGTAAGTTTGTCAAACAGTGTAATAAATTGTAAATTCATAATATTGCTAGTTGTGTGTATGAGCCGGTGTGGATATGCAAAAGTGCACAAACAAAAAGTCTGTTTCCGAAGTGCGGAGCAGTGAAACCTGAAATGGTTTGTTTGGTGGATAATTAATATGGGCAAGCTATGGCATTTATTGGGCACAGTACAAATGCAGCAAGAGTAATTCACATAACATCAAGAGTACTGTGGGGCCTTGTTATTGGTTACGGTATGGCAAGAAGATCAACCTGTGCCCTGTTTAACCGCTAAGTGAAGTCACTCGACAAACCAACGGCATCAGCGAAGTAAGTTCTAGATTTTTTAAACTAGATGTGTAATAAGCTAACCAGCGTATTTGGAATATTATTGCTTAAATAAAATTGTTGTGCATATTGTTCAAATGGTTCAAATGGCTCAGAGCACTATAGGACTTAACATCTGAAGTCACCTGTGCCCTAGAACTTAGAACTACTTAAACCTTACTAATCTAAGGACGTCACACACATCGATGCCCGAGGCAGGATTCGAACCTGCAACCGTAGCGGTCGCGCGGTTCCAGTCTGAAGCGCCTAGAACCGCTCAGCTACACCAGCCGGCCGTGCATATTGTCACGGACAAAATTTTCCTAAGTCATCATCCAAGTAGTATCCATCTTATTCCTTTGAACCGAAATAATCAGAAAATGGAGTGAACATTAATTTGGTAGATTAGAAAAACATAATTTTTCCAACTTTTGTACAATTACGTAATAGCGAAACCTTTGACAGTAGTATGAATGATGTCAGAAATAGAATGATGCAAAAGCCATTACTAATTCATTTTCCAGAAACAGAGTAAATTTTATAATAAAAAATTGGTAGTAAAACTTTACGTAACTTGGACACTGGATTTCACTGTCAAAGCACGGTTCTGATTTATAGCTTGTGACATTATTTATCACTTTTATTAAAAATAAATATCAGAGTCACTACTAGGTAAATGACAGTCGTTACCAGTGAGTAAATCCAAACAATCTTTCTGCTTGCTACAATTACGACAGTCAGTATTACGGTGAGTAATGCAACAAAAAGTTTCTGTCCACAGCCAATAAACAATCTTCCTGTAATTGATGTTTGAAAATAAGGTAATATGTTGTATGTGTTTGCCATTTAATTACTGTAACATGTTTGATGTGAAGTACTTGAAAATGTGCGTTATGACAACAATAACTATTCTTACGTAAGTTTGCTTGTGAGTATAGAGTTCAGTTTCAGTTTAATTATTCTTGTTCCGGATTTAATTATTCTTGTTCCGATGGGAACTGGCGGCCGTTGGTTATTTTCATTAATGACATACTTTGAAAACCTTTTTTTCCAAGTTTTTCACTAACTTCCGTTAATCATATATTAATTTACGTTATAAAGATATATAAAGTTAACCGAACTTTGTTTCTAATCGTCATTGCTAAAGTACTGAGCAGTTGCGATTCGCTCGTAACTTCATCTGCTTCTCTCGGTTTTGCATTATTCCACGGAGTAGATGCCTTTTCTCCACAGGTTATGGACTTTAGATACATGGTTATATAGGTAACCCTATTTAGCCGGAAAGGTAGGAGGGTCATACGTAGTTCCCGGTGTCAGGACAGTGTATTATAATTACGACTCTCCCGAGCCTTGCAAAATTAGCAGTGGTTACTTTCAATGAATAATCGTGAGGGAATTTTAGCTACAACAATGCAGGTGGAATTGGGATTATAACGTATCTATTTTGTACGAGCTGTAAATAAATAGTTGCCACTATTAAAGTTCCAACTCTCGAATATGCAAAAGGCCCATACAAGTGTGTTGCAAAAATATCTAGGTTGTCTTACGTTGTATGCTTTGCATTGGAACATGGGTAGTCACATTTATTACTTTTACCTTCTAACATTTCTCGCAAGTTCGTACTCTCTCGGTTACTTTTCTTGTCATATTAATAAACGTTACTGACTCTGATATCTTATCTACAGACTTCTTTTGTCCGCAATGACCATATGCCAAATGAAAATTGTAAATACGAGTATGTATTTAGAGGGCCAACATACTCGCCAGCTTTCCTTACTTTCAACTTTTCGAAAATACGGCACACCAACATACACCTTGTAATATTTCCTTAGCTTTTCTTCTTCTTCGTTTCTAGCATCGAATTTAGTTTTCACTAACGTCAACCACTCGTCTCCCGATTGATATCGGCGCACGTTCTTACATACATCTCCCACCTTCCTCTTCCCTCAAACATTTTTGAAATACATTACTTTGAACGTCTGTTCTGTACTTTCCCTATTACCCGATCCGTTTGGATCCAATGGAAGCTTTTGTAACACGTTCTCTACACCTCTTACTTAACATATTTCGTAATCAATCATCTGTATGTACATCGCCCACCTCAGTCTCTCATGCAGTAGGTGACAATTCTTCTAAAATGTCTGGTCCTTATGATCTGTATGCGCTATCACCTTGCTCTCCCATAAAGAAGCCTTAAATCTCTTCAATCCCCAAACAATAGACAACGCCTCTTTTTCTTATACAGTATAATTATGCTTATATCTCGTCAAATTTCTGCTCGCGAACGGTATAGAACGACATTCTTTACTTACTCCTACCTCTAATTCCTGAAAAAATATTTACTGCAATACCATAATCGCATGCATCTGTTCCCATATTTAAATGTAATGATAAATCAGGATGATGTAAAATTTGGCTCTTTATAATTTTCTGTTTAAATTTGTCGAAAGCTGACTGACACTTTTCCGTCCATACAAATGCACTATTTTTCTTCTGTAAATTACATAAATCTTTATCATTGAAAGCGTGCCCATTGCGTCGTCATTATTGCGGAGGCAATACTGCGGGGTCTCACAAAGCGATTCCCAGCAGTACGACCCGCTACTGTTGCGGACAGCCGGTCATTGCCATGGTGGCAACAATTATAACCTCCCCTACCTCGGCCAAAACATCTTCCGCCGCATCTTGCTCTATCTACATGTGCCGATCCCACATTGTTATCACTATTTAAGTTTCCCTTTTGACACTGATTTTGATTATTTTGACCTCATGTGTCGTAATAGTTACTACTTCCGTTCTGACTGTAGCTGCTGTTGTGGTGACTGTACTGGCGATTTTCGTCCTCACGGTATAAAGCATCTTGATCCCCTACCTTTTTCAAAAACGCCGTTTTGCTACAGTCACCAATTATGTATCCGCGGACACTACAAGGCAATTTGTCGCGCAGTATGTCCAACATTCTATTTTCGGTTATGTGTCGTTTTACACGCTCGATCTTTTTACACATATCCTCGCAATAACTTGTCATATTTGAGTCTCTGCTGGCACGGTACGGAGGAGCATACGCTAAATCCGTCATTATTTCCACCTGTTTACTGGTTGACCAGTATTCGTCTTGAAATCGTTTTAAGAATTCGTCAAAAGATTCACAATCGCCCAGGGCGCCAACTGTCCAACTATCTGCGTCACAACGCAGTCGTGTCCTGTCAATCCTGACGCGAATTTATTCTGGCAACTCTTTCGGAATTAGCGACTTGCATTTGTCCATGAACAAGACATGATTACTATCGCCTATCGTATCATATTTATCAATCTCACTCCTTATATGACTGTGGCAAGTCCCTCCGACAACGTACGTGGCGATTAGATTTCTTAGGTTCGCCAGATTTTTTATACGCTTGTTTATCTCACCCCCCCATCTTTGTCTTTTATTTCAGAAAACATATCATGAGCATCTGTTTCTAACGCCCGAACTTTGACATTAATACTTATAATTTGGCCATTCAAAGAATCCACCAAATTTTTAGAGTCAAAACGGACTGTTGCTATATTGCGATTTACCTTTTTCTTAACATTTTCATTGATTTCGTCCGTTCTCACACCGATATCATGTTTCAGTTGATTTTCGATATGTCCGCATTTTTCATTTACTAAGTCGCCCAACTGTTGTTGCTCTTGTCTTTGATTATTTTCATTTCCTCGGCAAGGAATTTTATAATATCTTTCCTGTTATAACTAAATTTAGTATGTAAGTCATTTAATCATTTCGCAGGGTTTTGTTTGAAATTTCAATTTCACTTTCACAGCAGCTATTTCCTCTTTTACAGAGCTTATCTCATTAGTTACGGTCTTCGTTACGGAGCAAATCTCACTGCTTACTGAATTCATAATTTCGCTTTTCACAGAGTTAATCTCATTGCTTATTTACTCACTCAGTCATTGAATCATTTCCATCAAAACATTCGTACTAAATACCGGCAAATTACTACCCTCTTCCATTGCAGTTTCCTTTTCGCCTCTGTTACACTTACATAACGTTTATATCCTGTATCACTCATTTCGCAATTATCATTGCTGTAATCAAATATTTCTTGCTTCACCTTTGTATTATTTACACATACCGCTTCTCCAGTTTTGTTTAGTTTGTCGTCGATCCTTGAAACATTGTCGAACATATCTACGCTCGTATCGTTACGAGCACTGTTGTAACTAAACTGTCCTCACTATTATTCATTGAAATTAGAAACTGATAATGTTGCAAGGCTCGAGACAGTCGTAATTGTAATACACTGTCCTGCCACCGGGAATCACGTATGACCCTCCTACCTCTGCGGCTAATTAGGGTTTTCTTTATAACCGTGTATCTCAAGTCCTTATCTGTGGGAAAAAGACATCTACTCCGTGGAATAATGCAAGAAGCAGATGAAGTTACGAGTGAATCACAACTGTTCAGTACTTTAGCAATGACGATTAGAAAAAAAGTTGGGTTAACTTTATACAGGGTTGTCTATTTATCGTGACTGGGCCAAAAATCTCATGAAATAAGCGTCAAACTAAAAAACTAAAAAGAACGAAACTTGTCTAGCTTGAAGGGGGAAACAAGATGGCGCTATGGTTGTCACGCTAGATGGCGCTGCTATGGCAAACGGATATCAACTGCGTTTTTTAAAATAGGAACCCCCATTTTTATATTACATATTCGTGTAGTACATAAAGGAATATGAATGTTTTAGTTGCACCACTTTTTTCTATTTGTGATAAATGGCGCTGTAATAGTCAGAAACATATGACTCACAATTTTAGACGAACAGTTGGCAACAGGTAGATTTTTTAAATTAAAATATAGAACGAAGGTACGTTTGAACATTTTATTTCGTTTGTTCCAATGTGATACATGTACCTTTGTGAACTTATCATTTCTGAGAACGCATACTGTGACAGCGTGGTTACCTGTAAATACCATATTAATGCAATAAATGCTCAAAATGATATCCGTCAACCTCAATTTATTTGGCAATACGTGTAACACATTCCTCTCAACAGCGAGTAGTTCGCCTTTCGAAATGTTCGCACACGCATTGACAATGCGCTAACGAGTGTTGGCAGGCGTTGTATGTGGATCACGATAGTAAATATCCTTCAACTTTCCGAACAGAAAGAAATCCGGGGACGTCAGATCCGGTGAACGTGCGGGCCATGGTATGGTCCTTCGACGACCAATCCACCTGTCATGAATTATGCTATTCAGTACAGCTTCAACCGCACGTGAGCTATGTGCCGGACATCCATCATGTTGGAAGTACATCTCCATTCTGTCATGCAGTGAAAAATCTTGTAGTGACATCGGTAGAACACACATTGCACCACTTAGACTGTTATCGATAAAATAAGGACCAATTACCCTTCCTCCCATTATGCCACACCATACATTAACCCGCCAAGGTCGCTGATGTTCCACTTTTTGCAGCCATCGTGGATTTTCCGTTGCTCAATAGTGCATATTATGCCGGTTTACGGTACCGCTGTTGGTGAATGACGCTTCGTCCCTAAATAGAACGCGTGCAAATAATCTGTCATTGTCCCGGAATTTCTCTTGTGCCCAGTGGCAGAAGTGCACACGACGTTCAAAGTCGTCGTCATGCAATTCCTGTGCATAGAAATATGGTACGGGTGCAATCGATGTTGATGTAGCATTCTCAACACCGACGTTTTTTGAGATTCTCGATTCTCGCGCAATTTGTCTGCTAGTGATGTGCGGATTAGCCGCGAGAGCAGCTATAACACCTACTTGGGAATCATCATTTCTTGCAGGTCGTGGTTGACGTTTCACATGTGGCTGAACGCTTCCTGTTTCCTTAAACAACGTAACCATCCGGCGAACGTTCCTGACATTTGGATGATGTTGTCCAGGATACCGAGCAGTATACATAGCACACACGCCCGTTGGGCAGTTTGATCGCAATAGCCATACATCAAAACGATATCGACCTTTTCCGCAATTGGTAAACGGTCAATTTTAAAACGGGTAATGTATCACGAAGCAAATGCCGTCCGCACTGGTGGAATGTTACGTGATACCACGTACTTATACGTTTGTGACTATTACAGCGCCATATATCACAAAGCGAAAAAAGTGGTACAACTAAATCATTCATATTTATTTACGTACTACACGACTATATAATAAAAATTGGGGCTTATATTTAAAAAAAAACGCAGTTGATATCCGTTTGACCTATGGCAGCGCTATCTAGCTGGCTAACAATAGCGCCATCTGGTTTCCCCCTTCAAGCTAGACGGATTTCGTTCTTTGTAGTTTTTTCGTTTGAGGCTTATTTCGTGAGATATTTGGCCCGGTCACTGTCAATGGACCACCCTGTATATTTTTATTACGTAAATTAATTTATGATTAACAGTAGTTAGCGGAAAACTTGGAAAAAAGGTTTTAAAAGTATGTCATTAATGAAAATAACCAACGGTCGCCAGTTCCCACCGGAACCAGAATAATTAAATTGAAACTGAACTTAATACTGGCGGTCAGGGTGGCCGAGCGCTTCTCGGCGCTACAGTCTGGAATCGCACGACCGCTGCGGTCGCAGGTTCGAATCCTGCCTCGGGCATGGATGTGTGTAATGTCCGTAGGTTAGTTAGGTTTAAGTAGTTCTAAGTTCTAGGGTCTGATGACCTCAGCAGTTAAGTCCCATAGTGCTCAGAGCCAACTTTATACTCATAAGCAAACTTACTTAAGAATATTATTGGTGCCAAAACGTAGGAACAGTACCTAAGGCACACAGCACATAGGTCACAGTAGTCATATAATAATCAAATAGCAAACAAGTACAACATAATATACTACCTTTGAAAGATTAATTAAAGTAAAGTTGTTCACTGGCTGTGAACAGAAAGTTTTTGTTACGTTACTCACCGTAATACTAACTGTCGTAATTGTAGCAAGCACGAAGATTGTTTGAATTTACTCACTGGTAAGAACTGTCGTTTACCTAGTAGTGACTCTGATATCTCTTTGTAATCAAGGTTATAAGTTATGCCACAAGCTATAAATTAGAACTGTGCTTTGACAGTGAAATTCAGTGTCCAAGTTACATAAAGTTTTACTACCATTTTTTTATTGTGCAGGTTACTCTGTTTCTAGAAAATGAATTAATACTGGTTTTTGCATCATTCTCTTTCTGGCATCATTCATACTACAGCCAAAGATTACATTATTATGTAATTGTCCAAAAGTTGGAAAAATTATGTGTGAATTATCTAGCAAATTAATGTTCACTTCATTTTCTGATTATCTCGGTTCATACAAACGGATAGGATGGATACTACTTGGATGATGACTTAGGAAAACTATTTACGTGACAATATGTATGACAACAATGTTATTTAAGCAATAATATTCGAACTACGTTGGTTAGCCTATTACACTGCTAGTTAAAAAAGTCAAAATCTTTCTTCACTTTATGATGCCGTTGGTTTGTCGCGTGGCTCCATTTAGCAGCAGAATAGGTCACCGGTTGATGTTCTTGACACACAATTGTTAATAACAAGGTCCCACAGAACTCTTGATGTTATGTGAATTACTCTTGCTGCATTTGTACTGTGTCCAATAAATGCCATAGCTTTCCCCCATATTAAACATCCACCAAACCAACCATTTCAGCTTTCACGCTCCGCACTTCGGAAACAGACTTTTTATCCCCGCACTTTTGCACAGCCACACCGGCGAATACACACAACCAACGACACCAATCGTCTCCTCGCGACTCCGAACTGCTACTTTTTTGGCCGCTCGCACACCCAGCGGTAGTGAATTTACTATGCATCACACTCTTTGACAATATCTTTTCCCTGACTAGACGAGCGTGTCTACTTACAGAATGTTAACACTCCATGCGTATTCTCTTTCATAAATAACAAATAGCATTTGCAACTTGACTTCATATTTACAAGAACAATATTCAGCGCAACTAATAAAACGAACTTCGTAAAACACTTAGAAAATGTATGATCAGCCACATAGTTGTGGTTTTATAAGCTCACTTTGGTTGAATTTATGAAGGAACGAGGAGTGCAGAAACGAAAACTAGAACATCCAAAATGGATTGCTGGTTTCGCGTTTTAAGTGGACATGACTACACACTGCGCACGGTAAGACTTTGAGAGATAATTTCTTTGATTTGAAGCGAATGATTTTTTTTTTAAATCCGATGTAAGAGGACACATACTGACAAGGAAAGTCTAGTTCCCTAACGGTATTGGGGTTAAAGAAAACACAAGGTTGGAAGAATTCGTTGTAACATTGAAATAATTGATAAGATCGGTTCATAAAGATTTTGAGGACACTGTGAATCTTAGATCTACTTTCGTGGTGTTTTCGAGACCGTTTGCCCCTTCAGTTGAAAGCACTCTTATGCATGTGCAGATACAAATGTTACACTATTCAGGACAACTACGTTGTTTCCCTCATGTAGACTTTCTATGTCTCTATAATGAGGCAGCAAAAGTGCTACAATATTTCGACCAACATATGTGCGGAAAAAACGTTATTTCGATTATGAACCTAAAAATTCAGGATTATTTGCTAATCTGAGAGCGAAAATCTATGAAATTGTCAACTTTAGTCCGTATTCCGAGCAGTTTCTACCAGACAAAAATTGTATCATGCCTCCAATGTCCTTAAAATACACTCCTGGAAATTGAAATAAGAACACCGTGAATACATTGTCCCAGGAAGGGGAAACTTTATTGACACATTCCTGGGGTCAGATACATCACATGATCACACTGACAGAACCACAGGCACATAGACACAGGCAACAGAGCATGCACAATGTCGGCACTAGTACAGTGTATATCCACCTTTCGCAGCAATGCAGGCTGCTATTCTCCCATGGAGACGATCGTAGAGATGCTGGATGTAGTCCTGTGGAACGGCTTGCCATGCCATTTCCACCTGGCGCCTCAATTGGACCAGCGTTCGTGCTGGACGTGCAGACCGCGTGAGACGACGCTTCATCCAGTCCCAAACATGCTCAATGGGGGACAGATCCGGAGATCTTGCTGGCCAGGGTAGTTGACTTACACCTTCTAGAGCACGTTGGGTGGCACGGGATACATGCGGACGTGCATTGTCCTGTTGGAACAGCAAGTTCCCTTGCCGGTCTAGGAATGGTAGAACGATGGGTTCGATGACGGTTTGGATGTACCGTGCACTATTCAGTGTCCTCTCGACGATCACCAGTGGTGTACGGCCAGTGTAGGAGATCGCTCCCCACACCATGATGCCGGGTGTTGGCCCTGTGTGCCTCGGTCGTATGCAGTCCTGATTGTGGCGCTCACCTGCACGGCGCCAAACACGCATACGACCATCATTGGCACCAAGGCAGAAGCGACTCTCATCGCTAAAGACGACACGCCTCCATTCGTCCCTCCATTCACGCCTGTCGCGACACCACTGGAGGCGGGCTGCACGATGTTGGGGCGTGAGCGGAAGACGGCCTAACGGTGTGCGGGACCGTAGCCCAGCTTCATGGAGACGGTTGCGAATGGTCCTCGCCGATACCCCAGGAGCAACAGTGTCCCTAATTTGCTGGGAAGTGGCGGTGCGGTCCCCTACGGCACTGCGTAGGATCCTACGGTCTTGGCGTGCATCCGTGCGTCGCTGCGGTCCGGTCCCAGGTCGACGGGCACGTGCACCTTCCGCCGACCACTGGCGACAACATCGATGTACTGTGGAGACCTCACGCCCCACGTGTTGAGCAATTCGGCGGTACGTCCACCCGGCCTCCCGCATGCCCACTATACGCCCTCGCTCAAAGTCCGTCAACTGCACATACGGTTCACGTCCACGCTGTCGCGGCATGCTACCAGTGTTAAAGACTGCGATGGAGCTCCGTATGCCACGGCAAACTGGCTGACACTGACGGCGGCGGTGCACAAATGCTGCGCAGCTAGCGCCATTCGACGGCCAACACCGCGGTTCCTGGTGTGTCCGCTGTGCCGTGCGTGTGATCATTGCTTGTACAGCCCTCTCGCAGTGTCCGGAGCAAGTATGGTGGGTCTGACACACCGGTGTCAATGTGTTCTTTTTTCCATTTCCAGGAGTGTAATTGTATAATACTGACAATTTATTTATGTATGATCTATGTTGCTGAAAAATGTGAAATATAAATAACCAAGTCGTATTTCAGGGCTACAGCACTGCCATTTAAAAGTAACGCATTTGCAGTTTCCCCCTCTTCCCCTTTCTCTCCCTCAGACAATGGGGTGTGGTGGTGGAGGAGCGTGCCTCTCATCTGAGCGAGCGTTGATTGGCCAATTAAATACAGTAACCGTAAATTACCAGATTAGCTATTACCGCAATAAAAAAACCTACTTGTACTATCGTCGAATAAAATGAGACAATGATAGCACATTTAATTAAATAAACCGTAATATCGTAAATAAGGGGGAGAATATGCCTTGAAGGCTTTAGAGCGGTATAAAGGGGCGTCAATTTGGACCGATAGGTGGAGGTATCTCTACAGCCTGACGTCATGCCTACCAAATAAAATACGCCTGCGTTACCTTCAGCACTACATGGCCACATTTCGCCACCTGTTGGCTTAGGATAGGGGATAGTTGCGGGCGGTTCTTTACAAGTAATTCCCTCTGGAACTGGTATCCGTAGCCAAGCATCGGAAGATCTGCTCCATGAAAAACTACGAACGGCGAACCTAGAAGGCCATCATCATTGTGTTGTCACTCTCATTTTCACATATTCCTCAGATGATTTTCGCTGTCCCCACCTATATGTCATACTACAGCATTTCCACTCGATTCAGGACTTTCATTTTTTTTTTCAAGCAACTTTAAACACCATCGATATACGCGAAGTAACGCATGAAGTACCCTGTGCTCCTCACAGTACATTTATTTATTAACTATTTCAATTATGGACCATCTTCATAATGGAAAAATATCTGCTGTAACAACTTAACGTGGCATACATGCTATTTAACCAGGAAAGAATATGCCATAGCTGACTTGAAAACGTAAGGAAATTGATACTTAACGCCGTAATACAGGCCTCACAGAGCAGAAAACTACATTGACAGCATGAAAATCTGTGAGAGTAGTAAGTTCAGAGTACCATACCTTCATCGTTAATAGCATGTGTGCCATGTTAAGTTGCTACAACAGATATTTCTCCACTGTGAATATGGCTCATGATCTAAATCAGTAGTGAATGAATGTACTGCAAGACAGCACAGTGTGCCATTATAAATTGCTTGCTGGGTTGACTAGCTGCGTTAGAGCAATGTGCGGGAACTTTTGCTGTATAATGTGTGTGTGTGTGTGTGTGTGTGTGTGTGTGTGTGTGTGTGTGTGTGTGTGTGTGTGTGTGTGTGTGCTCCTTTGTATCTTTCATTTAATTCCACGTCTCACTTTGCCCATAGCTAGGTGCTTACTTAAAAAATATTGAACAAAGTTCTGCAAGACCAACGACGTACTCGTTATTAAAATCCGTAATAAACTTCTGTTACTTGTCTGTCAATGAGAAATATCTCCTGTTACTGTCACTATCAGCGAGGTTCGGAACATGAACCTCCCCTTTTGCCTGTATAGGAGATATACTATTTAATCATCTAAGTTTTCTATTTTTGTCTTTTTATTTCACTTTATCACTTAGGTGATTCTCTATTTTAGTAAATAATGCTGTGCTATCTTTGCACAATATCTTTATATTAAGCCAAAATAAAAGTGTCCCAAAAATTTCGAATTTGGAGCTAAGACATGCATATCAACGTTTCATTCTTCTTTGAGATAATTTTAAGGGCGACATCCTTTCGTTTTTATTTTATGGTACAACCTTTTTAACATTAGTTCATCCTTATCGAAACGATAATATTAATCGAACTTAACCATTCTCCACACCAAGTGCATTAGTAGTAAACATTCCTATTGCAACTATTTTAAAATAAGCCTGACAGTTTGGAGATCTGAATAATGTGAAGGTAATGGCTCATGAGGGTTGGAACTTAATAGTGGCAACTATTTATTCACAACCGATACAAAAGAGTTAATTGTTTGCTCCTGTTACTGTCCTTCAAAGTAGTCACCAGCGTTGTGTAGATCCCGTTGCGGGATGTGGAAGGCGATGTGGAAGGCGTTGTATACCGTAGCAGAGACTGTTCTGTTGACGGTGCGCATGGAGCGGTCTACTGCCTGTCGAATCTCTGGAACAGTTCTGAAGCGAAGGCCACGAAGTGGTTCCTTCATCTTCGGAATCAAATCATAGTCACAAGGACGTAATTCCGGGGAATATGGTGGGTGGTACAGTACTTTCCAGTCCCATCGACCGAACAGAGCAGCCACAGCTTGCGCTGTATGCGCCCGCGCACTGTCGTGCAAAATGATGGGTGGGTTCGTAAAAAGTGTTGCCGCTTCTTTCGCAAAGCTGGTCGCAGGTGATGCTACAAAATCGAACAGTAATACTGTGCATTGATGGTCTGTCGTCGAAGAACGTAATGCTTTAGGATAACACCATTACAGTCGTACACGAGAATCACCATAACTTTAGACCACTCCATTCGCAACATCAACACAACGGGGTCCGCCACCGGTAGCTGAATCGTCAGCGTGACGGATTGTCAATCCTCTGGGCGCGGTTTCGATTCCCGGCTGGGTCGGAGAATTTTCTCCGCCCAGAGACTGGGTGTTGTGCTATCCTCATCATCATCCTATCATCCTCATCGACTGCAGGTCGCCGAAGTGGCTTCAAATTGAAAGACCGGCACCCGGCGAACGGTCTGCCCGACGGGGTGGGGGGGGGGGGGGGGGGGGCGAACCCATACGATTAAATTAAAAAACACAACAGGCGCTGTTAACGGTATGTTACGCCTTCCACATCGCTGCCAACGGGTTCTACACAACGGTGGTTACTACTTTGAAGGACAGTAACAGGCGGAAACATGTAACTCTTTTGTATTGGTTGTGAATAAATAGTTGTCACTACTTAAGATCCAACCCTCGTAAATCTTATCTCCAGGTGCACTTAGCTCGAAATGTATATACATTCAGTGGATAACCTGTGGCACTTCTCCTACACTATCGAATATATCCAGCACTCGTCTCGTAAATATATGGCTATGCATCCACATAAATTACCCCCAGGCAGTCCTTGAGTATCTACTGCAACGAGGCAGGCTGCCAACGTAACTTGAATGTAGTTTGCGTTGCTGGCGGAGTAGGCGCAAAGCCGACCCACAGCGTAATGTTTTGGAATTCACATAAGAATGCCAGGTTCACGTTATCGATGTGCGCAGTACACTATGCTCACTCCATATAGTAGATATGTCTCAGGGGAGAGCGTTCAGATGCACGGAACAGATTTAGTGTTGTCAATATTTGTTACCTCACTGGTCATGTTTCCGTAAAGTGCCCTGCATATTTTGATTGTTATTACATCGCTAATACAGAGAAAGCCCCTTCGTAGGTGCCTTAGATTTGGTATAGGCTTTTCGTAGACATCATAACACACGCATTTGATATGTGAAATAAACTGACTTCTTAGCATGGAGGAGCGAAATGGAGAGGTGTTTTGCTCCCTTGCGACAGGTTTCACATTTTAGATGTACAAATTTTTAGGTTTTCTACGGCATTTTATTGTACAGCCGAGTCTGTTGAGGTTAATCTTTTGCAGTAACTAAACACCTCTATAGGTAACCAGTGCCTTCGAAAGTAACCAGAATTTGCCTCCAGTAGCTATTGCACTACCTGCTTCTTGCTTCTTTTTTCTCGAAATTTTTATATATTTATTTTTCTCTTTCATGCAAGCTGGTGCACATTTTTGCTTACAGGTAAAACTTTGAAATCTTTACTGAGCGCATTTTATATACAAGCTAGCACTGCATTTCTGACAAAGTAACAAGTGAAAAAAAATCTGATCGCTGATTAAATGTACAACAAAGCCAGATGTACACCCAATACAGAAAATACATATGACACATTGTACTATCCTCTCTCCCCTCCCTCACACGCACACACACACACACACACACACACACACACACACACACACACGCGCGCGCGCGCACGCACGCACGCACGCACACAAAAAACACACACAAACAAACAAGCGTGCTAGCACTCGGGAAGTTTTCTTCCTTATTCTGCAAAATATACCTTCCGAGAAGAATGGAACATTTCACAAACATTTTGCTATTTAAAAAAAAAAAAAAAACAAACGGTTTCTCCATGTTACCTACATAGTACCCTGCGGTAAGTGTATTTCAGTTGAAAAGAAAAACAAACTGACCATAAATTATCCTTATGTGAGCTATTAGAGTTGTATAAAGGGGAAAAAAGCTTTACTTCTGCTGGTGAGGTTTACTACTGAAATGAAATGTCGTGTGGTGAGGACCTCCCGGCGGGTAGACCTGATCACCTGGAGCAAGTCTTTTGAGGTGGCGCCACTTCGGCGACTTGCGCGTCGCTGGGAATGAAATGGGGATGATGAAGACGACACAAACACTCAGTCCCTGAGCGGAGAAAATCTCCAACTTGGTCGCGAATCGAACATGGGCCACCCGACACTATAAGCCGGCGCTGCCCACTCAGCTACGGTGGCGGACTGGTTCACCACTGCAAAAAGAAACGGACATTTCGAGCTGTGGACTACAACTGCTCATATGTGAATGAATACTAAAAATGAACTTCACTATTACGAGTGATGCTTCAGATGGCCAAAGACTTTTTCAAACAGTAACACGTGTATTCCACATACAATAAAATATGTTATTGTTGTTTTTGTTGTCTTGAGTGCTAACAACTATCTGATGCAACTGTCCATGCTACTCTGTCTTGTGCAAGACTCTCCATCTCCAAACAACAACTGCAAACTACATCCTTCTGAATCTGCTTACTATATTCATTTCTAGGTCTCCCTTTACGATTTTTGCATCTCAATTTCTCCAGTACTAAATTCATGATCCCTTGATGTATAAGGAGGAGTCGTATCTACCAAGCCATTCCTTTAGCCAAGTTGTGCCACAAATTCCTTGTGTCTCCAATTCTATTCTGTACCTTATAACATACATAAAACATTTATTCAAAATGAAACCAAAACAGCACAGTATATCAAAGTATTCAAGCAATACCAAAGATGCTATGTGCACGCAAGTCTCTTTGCGCCCATAGCAACAACAATAATTCACCAATGCTATTACGAGTAAATAAATCGTAAAACACAACAAATACGTGTAATATTAAGGTTGCAAAACCTGCAGAAGACATAAACCAACAGCGTTATCCGAGATCACGTGACAATCCCAGTTTAATGTTGACAACGCGTACAGAACGTGAGACTGTGATGGCTCCAAGGTCATTTCTACTCAATGGCTCATACCACAGACATTCATATTCTGTGCAATGATGCAGAGATGAGATTACATTGCATCATCGCATTAGAGATTAGGTGATGTAAGTCTTTGCTGTACGGAACTCAAAATGGCTTTAGACCTGGCAGGCATAACATTATATTATAATTTTTTTAGAATCACAAAGAGTTGAATGTTATATTCTACAATAGTTATCTAACGCTTCGTCTAACACATTGAGCCATAATTAGATTCAAATTAACTTCCAATCCCGATTCTAACCAAGTACTAAGGGATGTTCCCAAGAGGTGGGATCCACTTTGCGAAGTCATTTTCACTGTGTTGTATGTAGAGGTCCCACGTATTTTACCCTGCAGCCATTCGTCAAAATTCTCCCTCGTTTGCGGATAATCGACGAAAAAGAATTATTCGCAATGCTCTAGAGGCTTAAGTATAATAGTTTTGCAGACTGGTGGTGCAGTGTGTTGATTAAGACACCTTCCTGATGGTAAAAGACATTGTGTACGAATTTCATCAGGTGCCACATGTATTCGGATCAACATCTCCACTATATGGTGAGTTGTAGTTTATCCTATTCATAAATTTGCTTTTCATAATTATTTATAGTCAATTAATTTGGTTAATTGTACTTGTTTTTCTAATCCTTTTCTGTAACATTTTCATCATCTTATTGTCTTTTGAATTTTCTCTTCTTTTTCTTCCTGTCATTCTTTTCTCACTTCGAAACTTTGTGAACGTGTCAAGTCAAATCCTGGAATAGAAAATTCATCCAAACTTCTCCAACTGCGACTCCCTCTGTCCCACTACCAACCTGTTTTGTCCATTACTCTAAAATGGTTCATTTTCCAAACAGCTCGCTCTACCAAGAGAGTGAAAACCGTAAAAAAGAGTTATTAGCGGATGAAGAGCCATCTCAGCTCTGATGAGCAGTGAATGAAATATGTATAAATATATGAATTAAGGTAAACCAAGTAATAAAATGGATCAAATTTTTAGAATGACTGTTTTTCCTGCAATAGATGACACCCTATGAGAGAAAAGGCGTAATCACACTTTACGCATTGCTTAGTATGATATTATTACGTATTTTCAGTAATGATAGACGTTAGAGTAGGACTCACTAAGAGAGTAGTTTTTTAAACTAATATGAAGAGTACACACGGACGTCCGCAGAAATTCATCCATTGTCACAACCAAGCGTAAGTTCTACAGCTACTGTAGTATTGTCTCAGTACTATCAGTCACATAATGCTATAGTTGGTAAAACGAGAAACTTGGCGGAATCATAGGAAATCACTGCTAGAAGTCTTTGATAATTCTGTAATAAATGAAAATTCTGCAATCCAGACTTCAGGGGATGGAGGAGGAAGGGAAGATGGTAAAAAAGGACCCCATCTTATCCACCATTGCGGACGCCTATGAAGTACACGATAACTGTTAACATTAGCTTGCGGAAGATTTTTTATAGGAACATACATAGATTCAAAGTATTCAGTAATGTACATTTGTACGTTGGGATAAAGACTGTAGACAAACGCAGTGCAACAAATTTGAATGAGAATTCCTGCGGCCCGTAAATCATTTAATACGCATGGCGATATTGGCATATAACCAAGCGTCGGCTGAATTGTTAATTACGTAGTGTGAAAGATGTAATTCTCTGACTCCACAAAGCCTTAACACCCAGAAAAAATAAAAATTCTTAATTATTATCAGCGGCGATCAAACAAATTCCGTTCGGAGACCACACTCATCCCTTGCCGACATGTCGGTCCTTACATATACGCGCATCGGAGTTGCGCTGGGTTGCATATACGCTGTAGCAACGCCCTAAAACAGAAACTTTTTGATCGCCTCTTATGCACTGTTTGTTGGCAAGTAAATGTCTGCACAAGTGGTGGGCACTTAAATCCCCGCACCCAACGTTATTTCTACCCCTCTCACTAACAGCATTTTAGGACTTCTTATTCTGGAAGAAATAAGTAACTAATGCTGAAGTTCACTAACGTACTCAAGTAACTTGGGAGACTGTATCGAAGATTTAGATCCATAGTTTCCTCAGGTAAAGTAATGTCCTTCATATCTTTGTTCTCCGAAGTAACTGACGACTCAAGGAAAACGCTCAACAGTGCAGCGTGTAGTTGCAGAACGTAATCCACTGGCAGCGGCGACGTTGGATGGACGTGTGTGCTGTTGACAGGCTTTTGGAAGAGGCCAGTAAGGCGGGGACAAACCCCTACCCCCTGCCCTCGCCCACTAGCCCTTGTCTCGGGCGGCTGTCCAGTCAGAAGTCGAAGCACTGGCAGACTCTGCTTCTCTGTGAGAGTCTTCCGTGTCCAGAGCACGCGTTCAAAACTTCCTCGAGTTTCCGAGACGGATACAGTGCGAACTCCAGCTCGCCAGGCTTTGATTCCCAGCGAGGACATTCCAACCGATCGTACAAAATGAATTCGCAGTGTACTCGGCCGGACGCGCGAGAATGCTTCGATCAGTCGCTGCTCGAGTAGGTTCTTTGTGGAGACAACATGGTCCTAATACGAAACGTCTCAGCAAAAATCCGTTGTTAATGAAGCAACAGGCCTACTGATTTAAAGACTATGCTCTAGAATCTACGCAAGCTAGCACAAGCTAAGACTAACCAACTTTCAAACTACTTGTAGAGCGATACTTGAAAAGAAAATTTTACAGTACAAACCACTGTATGCCCAGACCGGCATACTATACTAATATCTCAATATCGGTCTAAATTCAGATTAATTTATTTCCTGTTGATGTTATCGCACTTCTGGTTCGTACATGGTCACCTACCAACACAATCCTATTAAGAGTGATTTCCTTTGCATTGGCCTCAAGTTATTCATTCCTAACAATAAATTTTATTCAGCTCATTTGCCTGAAACAACTGTCTTCTTTAATTAAAACAGTGTTGATATTCTGTGTACATCACGGAATTCTTTCATGAACTTCTTCCTTTTCATGGCTCACAAAGGAGCGCAACTTGGCTAACAAACGCGTCGCCTCAATAATACCGTGTAAGATGGTATGGTAAGACAGAATGTTCTCTCTCAGTATTAATGAGTCTATAATGTTTTTGCTCTATAGTCTTGATGAACCCATCAATTTTTTCTTTTCTTTCTTTTTTTCTCTTTTATTTTTTGTTTATTTTTAGGATGTCACCACTGTGAACACAATTCGTTATAAGAAGCTGAAAATTATGTGCAGATTTCAATAGTAACTTCGTCACCAGTCAGCTATTTCACCTATAACAAGATTCACTGAACGTGTATGTTGCACAACGCATCCTTTGTCGATTTAAATGGAAATGAAGTTTTTTCGGCGAGAATGTTCTACTTTGGAGATATCCGTTTGAAGTTTAGTAATCAGTATATTATTTTGATATGGAAACGCCTAAATTCAATTAATACCTACAAGCACCACTTGAGAAGAGAGCTATTTTCAAAAGTTATTGTTCGGGTAGTAAACATATCCGATTTCTTTTGTTATCGGCACAACTAGTTTTCTGAGATGTGTTGACGCAGTCTAAGCGTAAGCGTTTCCGTTTTGGATTGGACAAAAATGCGGAAACAGCAGACACGCAACCCATTACCGAGACCAGTATGGTGCAAGAAACCCGCTGTCATTGAAGACAGCTTCCAGTCGTCTCGGGATGAATAGATTCACGTCCTGTATGGTTTTCAAGGAAATCTTATGCCATTCTTCCTGAAAAATAGCGGCTGGTGCAAATAACGGTATTCGACGTAGTTTGTAATCAAGCACCCTTCCCTGTAAAGCAGGTCACAGATGCTCAATAATTTTGAGACCTGGTGTCTGTGGCAACCAAGTGATATGGCACAATCAGTTCTCGTGCTCACAAAACACGTCTTGGAAGACGCCAACTGCGTAAATTGGGCTACACAGTAACACCATTGGTGAACAAACATTGTACCACAGGATGGACTTGATCAGCCAAATTGGTAACATATACCTTAGCAGTAATGCGACCTTGCAGAGTATCCGAGGGGCCCACGGGATACCACGATGTGGCTGCCCTACTCATCATCAAGGTCCCGCCATGAAAACTCACCCAGATGTGGGGAACAGAGTGAAACAAGACTCACCCGACTAAATGACATTCTTCCATTTCTCAATACTCCAGGTGTGATGGTTTCGGCACAGGCATTTACATCACTGATGAGTGGTTTTGGAATTTTGAGCTCGCGCTCCATTTCCCTGATTATGGAAGTGCCTTCCTGCTGTTTTGATGCTGACAGGGTTTGCGAGAGCGACATTTAGATCTGGAGTGACTTTTGCAGTTGTCGTCCTCTTACACTACTTTCCATTAAAATTGCTACACCAAGAAGAAATGCAGATGATAAACGGGTATTCATTGGACAAATATATTATACTAGAACTGACATGTCATTACATTTTCATGCAATGGGGGTGCATAGATCCTGAGAAATTATTACCCAGAACAACCACCTCTGGTAATAATAACGGCCTCGATACTCCTGGGCATTGACTCAAACTGAGCTTGGATGGCGTGTACACGTACAGCTGCCCATGCAGCTTCAACACGATACCACAATTCATCCGGAGTAGTGACTGGAGTATTGTGACGAGCCAGTTGCTCGGCCACCATTGACCAGACGTTTTCAATTGGTGGGAGATCTAGAGAATGTGCTGGCCAGGGCAGCAGCCGAACATTTTCTGTATGCAGAAAGGCCCGTACAGGACCTGCAACACGCGGTCGTGCATTATCCTGCTGAAATGTAGGGCTTCGCAGGGATCGAATGAAGGGTGGAGCCACGGGTCGTAACACATCTGAAATGTAACGTCCACTGTTCAAAGTGCCGTCAATGCGAACAAGAGGTGACCGAGTCGTGTAACCAATGGCATCCCATACCATCACGCCAGGTGATACGCCAGTATAGCGATGACGAATACATGCTTCCAATGTGCGTTCACTGCGATGTCGCCAAACACGGATGCGACCATCATGATGCTGTAAACAGAATCTGGATTCATCTGAAAAAAAATGACGTTTTGCCATTCGTGCACTCAGGTTCGTCGTCAGGTACATCATCGCAGGCGCTCCTGACTGTGATGGAGCGCCAAGGGTAACCGCAGCCATGGTCTCCGAGCTGATAGTCCATACTGCTGTGAACGTCGTCGAACTGTTCGTGCAGATGGTTGTTGTCTTGCAAACGTCCCCATCTGTTGACTCAGGGATCGAGACGTGGCTGCACGATCCGTTACAGCCATGCGGATAAGATGCCTGTCATCTCTGCTGCTAGCGACACGAGGCAATTGGGATCCAGCACGTCGTTCCGTATTACCCTCCTGAACCCACCGATTCCATATTCTGCTAACAGTCATTGGATCTCGACCAACGCGAGCAGCCATGTCGCGATACGATAAACCGTAATCGCGATAGGCTACAATCCGACCTTCATCAAAGTCGGAAACGTGATGGTACGCATTTCTTCTCCTTACACGAGACATCACAACAACATTTCACCAGGCAACGCCGGTCAACTGCTGTTTGTGTATGAGCAGTCGGTTGTAAACTATCCTCATGTCAGCACGTTGTAGGTGTCGCCACCGGCGCCAACCTTGTGTGAATGCTCTGAAAGTTATTCATTTGCATATCACAGCATCTTCTTCCTGTCGGTTAAATTTCGCGTGTGTAGCACGTCATCTTCTTCGTGTAGCAATTTTTCTGGCCAGTAGTGTACTTTTCTTCATGATGCTCTTTAATGTCTGTCTATCGCGGTCACTCAACACACACTTTCATCAACGTTGTGACTTATCAGATTATTTCCTGTGTACGGTATAAATATTCGATGCTTCTTGAAACAGAAAATAGTTCGGTTCCCTCTGATACGGAAGCACCTACTGTTTGAGCACGAACAATTTTCCCACGTTCGAATTCACTTATCTCCGAGATAATGCACTCACGAAAACACTTAACGCTGTCGGGAACGCGACTGACACTTGCAACGTCATTCGGACGTAGCACAGCTGCCGTTAGTAGTCAAATACCACAGCGCTTCCTGCTGGCTAGGCTGGCAACTGCATCGATATTCAAGTTTGCATTTTTCGCGAGGTTTCCATATTATTGTCCATCCTCTATAAATTGTCATATTAATTGCTTATACAACGGAAAGTATCAGACATGTAATGAAAATCAGCCTATTAGATCCGGACGTCTTCCTGTTATTTATTTGAAACGAAACATGGCCATATTTTTTCGATAATCTAAACGCGCAGTTAAAATGATTTTGGTTGCTGTGAATAAAATTAGTATATGAACAACCGCCTTACTTGCCCAAAGTAATCATTATACACTTCCTTTAAACTTGTGTCCAAAAACATCAGTGCGAGATACTAGCCTATATAGCTCAGCGTGAACAACTTTGTTCTTGGTTTTCAAGTAGGAAAGCACACAGTTTCAATTATTTTCATAATTTAACTATCTTTATTCATGTCAATCTCTTTATGAATCAATGAACAGATTAATAATTTCTTTAGTATGTCTCTAAATCTTTATTGTGAGACCGACATGGAAACTGAAATCTTCTGTTGGAATATGCTGGATCCTAATGTGACAGCCTCGCTTTATCATTGTATAACGTGTGAAAACAAAGTTTTATAAAAACTGGATATTTCATGTTACCAATTTAGCGCCTGTGGCGAATGATTAAAGTGACGGATTTCGCAGTTGAAATCATTCTTCATGATATTCTTAGCTGAATCGTTACTGTTGAGCACCGACCAGAATCTTTGATCTCGATAACCAAGTAGCATTCGAAGACTTTTCCTCCGAATGGTAGTAATCAAAATTCCTTATTTCAATACTGGTACAAATTCAGTTCACACATTGTTTGTACATCTTAATGAACACATACCAGTGAGCTCACGAGATCCTTATGGTTATTCACTTCCTTTCTTTGTGGTATCTTTCTCTGTAAATAAAGGGACACTTCGGATCTTTCCAACGGTTTCATTCTTAGATCTCCATGTCCCGCACCCAGTCATTTTATTATAAGCATTCAATCACTTTGAGTGGACTGTAACATCGGGATAATGTTTCACATTGGTACGATATTTGTTGTTTGGCAACATGTATGTTATTACAAGCCACGTAGAAGCATTTTTTGTCTTACTCCTCAGTAAATGTGCTAAGCAGAATTTCTTTTCTGTTTTTGAAAACTCCACAGCAAGTCTTTCAGAAACACATCTCTGTGTTGCAAGGTTTTTATTTGGCCTTGTTTTTTCATTTTCTTTCGTGAGGATTGTTCATTGTATTAGTGATCAAAGACTTGTGTCTTTAGTGTACACTGTAGCCACTATCGTAAACCTCTTCATCATTTAGTACAGTTTGCTTACATTTTGAAACTGTCTCGCTCCAACTGTTGTTTTCTCCAGATGTCAGAAGTCTTATATCTGAGCTCGTAACAAGTGGAATAGAGACCTCTGAACATTCAAACACGTTTTTATTTATGGTTGGACAACGAACTACATTGTCTCACAAATAAATGAAAAATAGTCCCAGTCACCCAATTGCCAAAAAGGCTCTTCAGGGGGTTTCATTCTCCGCCACGTGAATTTCGGAAGCGAATTGCTCTCCCAAATAGGCCCAACATGAGCCCATAATGTCCAAATCCTCGGCATTTGAGGCATTTGACTGAAAAGAATATTCTGCAAAAGTTCGTCTTGCTATCATGAGTAGGAAACGAAATGTGTTTGACACTTACCGAAGCCAAATGTCAACCTGACTACGATTTATACAGAATAAATAAGTTATTTACTCAGATAATTTTAATTTTTGTTAATAAAGTTTACATGAGATTGGTAATTATTTACATGGGACTAGCAGCTACACTGTATCACTTCATTTACACTAAAACATTTATTCCGAGCCACCGCGAAAATTGATCCAGTTCATTGAAATATGATGAACAGAAACTGCAGAGGAATACTGTATTCATAAATTACCTCTATGTTTCTATTTTCCTTTTTTTTGCGGTTAATCACTTTCCGAGAGGAAACAAAACTCGTTTCAGTGCGCGATGTGACGTACTTGCGGCAGGCAGCAAGTCCGCTGACTGCTGGCAACTTTCGCATGCACGCGTGTTTACCGTTAATTGCGGGTAACGTGGATTTCAGTCGAATTTCTGATTGGTGCGCGTAATTAGCGAGTAACGGACGTCTGGATCAACAGCGCGCATTGCAGGCCAAACACACGGCGTGGACGCCAGACTAATGGAATGCGTGATTTTATCGCGTGGCTCTCTTTGAACGCTCCTGGCAAATAAAGCTGCGCCGCCGCAGCGTAATTGGTTTTTGTTGGCAGATTCACAACAATAACGCAATATTTTCTACCTCTAAATTCCCCGATTTTATTTCACTTTAGTTATGCCTCAACTTTATTGCCCAGTTACACGGCAATAATATAATTTCTCTTTTACAACGCTCCCTCCAGTTTTCCTTCGTACGATACACGTTCAGCTCGCGAGTGGAAAAGTGCGCCTACAAAAATCAAACTCGGATTGGTGAACTTCCAACTATTGAAGAGAAGTTTGATATTTTGGCCAGGGAACAGTGATCTTCCGGGCTTTTAATGACTTGTTTCACTGGCTTTTCAGTCATCGTATGTGGAACTTTGTTTTCAAGTAAAACTTTGTTTTCCGATTAAGCCACCTGAATGAGCTGTCTGAGCCATCCAGTTTAAGCAGATACTTTATGTGACCTCAGAAGTCGAAGAAAGGTTCTCAAAAAGTGCTGTAGACTATTTTCCTCTAAACTGAGCTTTCATCCTTCGCGTGCATTTTCGCTATGCTTTTCTTCGACTAGTGATGAACTTCGCTACCTGTTGCGTGTTTGAGCAAGATTTTAGATACAGGTTGATTTAGAAGTCATGACCCATAGAACAAAATCTAGATTGTGATTCAATATTCTTTGCCGGTAGGACAGAGTCGCTTTCAGGCACATGACGGGAATGATCATTCGAAGCAAAAAATCTGGTAAATATGGGCTCTCAAATGCGTACCTAGGAGAGGTATGAGCACTGCTTCATCTTTGATACTGCGAAACAAATCTCTTTTGCTGCGAGCTCTTTGTTTTCCATATTTTGGGAAGTCGTCGTATGCACCACAATCAAAAGAAAATGTTCAGTAATCATGAGCTGTACAGTTCATACTTTAAGATTAGTGAGCACTTGTTTACCTTTGCTACTGCGAAACACTTCTCTTCTACTGAACAAGTACTTACAGCTGTTAAGATATGCATTTTAAAGCCCACGTTTACTAGTTCGTTTGTGTCGTATCCCTGAATAGGGCTTTGTGCTGTGAGCAAAGACTATTGAATCACCAATGTAGAGTTTCTCCTGTGTGACAAACTTTTGAATAACCCGGTATAATAGCTACTAACCAATCTACTCTTTACTAGGTTTTAGCGATAATTATTCGCAACACTTCTCTTCTCAGTCCCTCAATTACATTCCTGTCTACATGTAAAAAATTAAGGGGATCATGTTTGCAAAGCGAAACTAGTAAAAACCAAATAATACACGACCTCCAATGGTTTACCTGCACATTTATTTACGTTACATGTAAACTGTCTTCTCCTGAAGACTGTAATGTCATATAGGTTTGAGTTTTCGAGCTCCACGTATCATTTCTCGAATGATGTTCAATGTGATACTCACGCCTCACGCTCGAAGCAATAGTACAAGAAAATTCCGTTGTTACCCCGTAAATTTGCTGGTCGAAAGAGATGGTGTCATCTTGAAGGAAAATTTAAGCACAGGAATGCTCATTGTCGTCATCGTCACTAGGGAAATCCACAAATAATTATTCAAGTGAGAAGGCTCCAGTGCTCTTCCGTACACAACTTCTATGTTCCTCATTTCATCACTGTTTTGATGAGTTTTACAGTTTTTGGTCCCATTGGCTTCTTTATTGCCATTTTGTAGAAACGGTGTCTATCAACGTTTTCCGATGCTCTATAATTTCTTACGTCTGTCTCTGTTTAAAAGAAGGAAGTATGTTCCACTGATGTTGCGTCTCTTCCATTTCGTCAAAATTGTTTATCCGATAATGATTCCACTCCTGAATAAAATTTCTTCCTTGTATTCATAGTAACTTCTACTGCTACGGATTATGAACTACCTTCCTTTCACGTCACCACTGAACATTCAGTTTCGGTTACTTTGTCTCCTACTAATCACAAAGATTTGCATTAGAAGATTTACTGCATACCTAAGTTCGATGATTATTAGCAGTTTTCCATTTTCACTAGTCATTTTAATCTTCGTTTTTGTATTTTACTGCTGTCGATCTGCTTTGCAGCGACGGATAATCGGTATATACTCTCATTTCTGAATGATATTTTCAAATTCCTACAATAAAAGGTACGAGAAGCCCGGTTAATTACTAGTTATTGAAAAAGTAGAAGAGGTAAAATGTATCTCATCTTTGTCCTACTTTCCATGACATGAATATAAGATCAGTTTCTTTTCATCGAATGGAACAATATCATAAAGTTTGACATTTCAGAATGGACTTAAGAGCAGGGTTTGCTATGCGTGTAGGTGCTCATATTCCAATTAACGTATGATGGACAGTCAAATGGAAACGAGATAAATGGAGGAAAACGGACAACTGCGAATAGGATTCGCACTTTGAGGGTTCCGTACAGCCTTAATTATGTTTATAGGAAATAATAAGAATAATAGTAATTTCGTATGGCTGAGTGGCCTGTGTTCAAGCCTTTCTATTGGACCCCACTTCGGCGAATCGCGCGTTCCTAACATATTCCAGTCATACAGCAGGGAAAAGGTGACCTAGAGCTTAACTTGGAACACTATCGACACATTGTTTCTGGCAACTCCTCTCATCGTTGTGAGGTGAAGGCTAATTTCAAACGAAGATCGAAAAATCTGTTGTCAGACCAAGATTCGATACCGCGTGCTTTCTATTTCCGCTCACGAGTTTTACCGCTACAGCACCCGGGGCGACATAATATATTGATATTTCATTTTTAAGTTTTGATGAGTGAGTTTACGAGTATCAAAATATGTAACATGTATAGCCGTGCCTTTTGTTTCTACGGACTTAAAAACTTAAATTTTTGACACCGCCAAGGGATCGTAGACCTTGATATTTGACACAAATTTCTACTTGATAGCTCCAGCCGTTCCTTAGAGAAAAAGGTATCTTAAGAGACGGAGATGGACAGACAGACAGACAAACGGACAACAAACTGAACCTGTGAGGTTCCTAATACTAGTCACTGTTTATTTATCTCCATTACGCGTTTCAAAGGTTTAAACCTCCATCATCCTTTGAAACGCCTCGTGGAGATAAATAAACAGTGACAGGTAACAGTAAACATGCTGTTTCATTCGATATTGATAACAGTCATGGTAAATCCTTACCTAAAATGCTCATATTCAAAGATCCTTTAAGGATGCCGTTTATACTGAGTGACGTAAGGAAGCCTAAAAAATGATGAAACTGTTTATTACTTCAAAAGAGAACGTCATTATTGTTAATACATTTACCCTACTCTGTGAGAAGACGGTCAATGCCTTCATGGAAAAATATATACGGTTGCTTACGGAAACACGAATATACCGAGATGTGCACGTCTTCATCCTAGCCTCTTTGTTCGACAGCCACGAAATTCTTTCTTCGTGGCCCAAAAATTCGGAAATAGCATGAGGAGGGATCGGGACTGTATAGCGGATGTTTAACAGATTCGCGGATACTTCCATAGCGGTGGGGAAACACTTGCCAACAAGTAGGCGAGCATTTTGTTGTCAAGGTTGTCTCGATTACACTGTAGAGGTTTTGCTGGGAAGCGCTTACACATTCTCCATTCAGTTCCTACCTATTTTTAGAGCCTTGAAGATAGAAATTCGTGGCCGTCGATTTGCTTCGGAAGAAGAGGTACACGCCAGATACAATAACGGTTCCATAAACAACCGTAAACATTTTTACGTGATCGGATTGACCACCTTGTCTCGCGATGGGATAAATGTGTTGACAGTTACGACGACTCCTTTTGAAGTGACTAACAATTCTTACTTTTCCTGCACGTGTCTAGTTTTAATTTGCCTTCCTCTTACATTTTGTGTGAAAAGCGTTCTCATCTCAGCTATGTTGTTGTTGCATTGTTTTCCATTCAAGCTGTACCAGGGTAACCAGCTGTTGCCTGTCGAAACTGAACGTAAGGACAGTAGTCAATGTGTAAAATGTTGCACCCAGTCAATTGGTTCGACTTTCACATAAAGATTACCAGTGGTCTTTGTCCAATTACGTACAAATGTTGTTATAGATGTAGAGAAAGCTTCTGTGAGGGCTCACAAATCTCCTGTTATGGGACGCATATAGCAACACACACTGATTGCAACAGTCAGTAGATGCAATATACATGTCAGTGAAAATGTTGTTTTGATATGAAGACGCGCACAAATTTGGAAACCTCTCTTTAAGCCCATTCTGTTTTTTTTTTTTTTAATTTAGCACATTCTAACATGTTGAATTTTATACTGTAATTTAACAATAAATAATAGGACAAAGACTAGATACTTTTAGGTGTCATGGTCCAACATGT
The DNA here is from genome assembly GCF_023864275.1 of Schistocerca cancellata. Classification (NCBI taxonomy): domain Eukaryota; kingdom Metazoa; phylum Arthropoda; class Insecta; order Orthoptera; family Acrididae; genus Schistocerca; species Schistocerca cancellata. The sequence goes on from NC_064631.1 coordinate 516,408,059, forward strand.
AACATCAAAATTTTGGACCATATCATCAAAAGTTTCAAGTCGAATTTGGTAGGTATTGCTATCAGCCATGAGAATGGCTGCATGAGCTAGCTGGATACCTCACATAGATTTAAGACGGCTGCCTTTGCTTGAAAACAACTGAATGGCTATACAAAGTAAACTTGTTCTGATCACTTATGTACACTACGACAAGAGTACTCTACCAACATTAGTACTACGAAATCATCATGCACAACGTGACGCGAATGGAAAGCAGATCGTAAGATACAAGCGACATCGATGCCTGTTGTTGCTTCATTAACGTCGGATTTCGCGGCGCTCCCTCCGGTGGGCGGGCGGGCGTCGGCAGGAGCAGCGGCGCGGGCGCCGTCCGGCGTGGTCGGCGCTCCGCCTGTGGAGGAGTGTCTCTACACTACTACTGGCAAGCTACGGGCGGCGCCTACGCCGCGGACTTACTCTTCCCCGCTCGTCGGAGGTCCGGCGTCGCTTAAACTTGTCAGCTACGTGTATTCTCAAGCAATAACAGCTCTCAATGTGTGTTAATTCCCCAAGAATACGCGTGGCCAATCAAGTTGCTGTGGGCTACTTGGCCACAGGCGGTGAGGCAAGGCGAGCTTGTCGACACCTGCAACACACTGGCTGGCACCTCTCCACAGGCGCGCCGCCACGTCCCGCTATCGCCCTGCCCGGGCCGCTGCTCGCCGCTCCTGGGCGACACCAGACACTCGACTGGCCGTCCCAGGCCAACCAGATATCCCAGACAAATATGCCCAACTGATGATGTAGCCCCAGCTTCAGAACCTCTTCTAATTGGGTTCACATTGCTGCCAGGGCTAGTGGCAAAGAAGCTTATGCCAAATGATCTACACTGCTCTGCAAAACTTATGGTCAAGGTAGATATAGTACCATTACATATTAATACTGGTCAGAGATGAATGAAGGTGAGGAAACATGCAGCGAGAGGTCTCCCAGTCGTTCACAGAGAGTTGTACATCACACTGTGTGAGGTCAGAGTGACTAATAAGGTCTGGATCCAAATCATGAGCCAAACGAAGAAGCAGGGATCGACAGTGTGTGTCAATCACTGAGCATTGCGCTGATGTTCTTCATTACAGCATGGCCCAGAGACACCATTTGGATGACTTCACGTGGGGTATAGCAATCAGGAAACTGGAAGAAGGATGAAGTGTGACAAGTGGAGCCCAGAAGCTTGGTGTCGCTCGCAGCACTATTTCACGTGTATGTGGAACATTCCAAATCACAGGAACTGCTGCCTGAAGGAAAGGAGGTGGCTAATCATAGCCAGCTACAGCAACAGGAGTCAGTTGCATTGTCCAACAGGAAAGACAGGCCAGACATCAAATAGTGATTGGAATTGTAACCACATTTTTTGGAACTTCAAGGCACAAAATCTCACACTCCACAGTGACACAGTGACTGTTTGGTAATGGTCTGTTTATCCAATGAATAGTACGATGTTTTCTGTTGACCCCTAGACATGAGCAGCGCCACATGCGAAGGTGATAACCGCTTATGCGCTGGACCAATAAGGAATGGTGTTATGTACTCTTCTCTGATGACAACAGATTTCCTCTCAGTGGTGCTCCTGCACATACCCACATAGAGGAGAGGTAGGAACACGTAATGCACCCAGGAAGATTGTCGACCATGAACGTGTAGGTGGACCATGTGTTATGGTGTTGGGAGGCATAAGCCTGCGTGTGCGTACTGACCTCCAAATCCACGAACATGATACTCTCACTGGTCGACGTTCATGGGACATTGTACTTCTCCATGTGCGTCTTTTTACCTGGCTGTCCACCCTGGCATTATTTCTATAATGACAGCAGAGTGGAGGACGTATTGCATCGAGGATATACGGCTAATGGAGAGGGCTGCCTGTTCCCCGTCTTCATTCTCATCGACAACAGGTGGTATGTCTTGGGAAAATGTATTGAAGCACGTCCAGATGAACCAACGACCATCCAGCAGTAATCAGCCTCGCTGGTGGAGGAATGCAACGGCCTAGCACGTAAACTTCTTACCAACCTTGTGGCCAGAATGCAAGCACGTTAGAGTATGCACTCTTGTCCACAGTGGTCGCAAAGGTTATTAACAACCATGTCCTGACTTTTTTAATGTTCAAGTGGCAGTCATAAGTTGCGATTACTTAAGTGTAATTATTGCCTTTGAGGAAAAGTATGTTTTCTGTTTTATTCATTTCACATTTCTTTCAGTTATATTCTATACGATACTGTAGCAGTTCTCTGTATGTATGGTCCAAGTTTCATCGTGATACGTTACTTGGCAGTGATACATGATGTGAAAGTTACTTTCGTTTTGCACACCAGTGTGTATTACTAAATGGCTAACCTGGGGCACGATCCGCGTGACAGGCTGCCTATGTAACAGGTTTAATGGGCAACAGAATTTTGACTTTCAGTATTTCATACAGTTGCTGATCGAGATTAAAAAATCAGAATGCTGTCACAATGTACTCAATAATAAGTATAATCTGACAGAAAAAGTTTAACACAGTGTTTCACTTAGAAACTGAGAATATTTCTCGAAGCAGCGTAACTCACAGCGCACATATTCCCCAGATTTCTTCATCCATTGTTTGAGAATAAGAGCACTGAGACACTTCGGACAAACTTTACACATAATTTCAAATTTCTACAAAACATTATTCGCTGACACCCTCCACAAAATGATGAAACACAATAAATTTGTTCCTTAGCACATTTTCGCTGCTCATGCAGTAAAACAGCATCAGATACTATATTTTAATTTATTACTTCTCTACCGCTAACTCCATTCACAATACTTTTTTAAGACAATATCCTTATATACCTCTGAACATAACTGCAAAATTATATCATTGTACCACACATAGTTCAGGAAATATGACGTCATAAGAATGAGATGTGTGAAACACTACCTTTTGCTTAAACTAGAATGCAAATTATACCGACTATACTCATACACGGTTTGATAATGAGAGAATGTATTGACTTTCAGTACATTTTAACGTAATTTCAACTCTTTTTTAGTCTTATTCTCGCTTACATTCTTAATACCGAATACTTAACACATCAACATATTCGTAAAGTATGCAGCGTCTGATCCAGTTTTATACACAGGAATAAAATTCTTTAAGGAATTGGGAGGGGGCGGTTTACTGGCATGTACTGATGCTGTAGACCCTTGCCGATACCAGATGATGTGTACTTAGCCACTCGTACACAGCTACAAGCACCACAGAGACCCCCGCCATGTTGCCTTACAGAATTCTAACATATCGCCGCCTAGATAATATGGGACCGAATACTGCTTCCGCTACAAGATTGTAAAAGCTTCAGATTCAGCCCCCGGTAGTGACACCAGTTGCCACAGATGCTGCTGATAACAGTAACTATTTTCCTCTTCGAGGAAGCCAGATTATTCCGGCAATCGGGGACAGAGAACGACGCGCGGCTATTCTCACGCTGTGCACATCGCGGTTCACAGCAGTTCAGTTCCTGTTCACATTTGGCTCAATTCACGCCGAGTTCGAGCACGACTGTGTGCAGCCTACCCTTCTACATCTCCAGTCTACATCAGGCGACGCTAACTTCACTGGTGCAGTTATTACTGCAATTCCATGTATGTAATCTGATATCACTACAACACAGTCGCGAAGTCAGACTATGCAGGGGATTGGGCGATAGATAACCAACACAAAACGTTTGAGGGAACTGAAGAAATCCTAACTTCTGATCTACACATCCTGAGCTACTACTTCTCTAAATGGAGCTTACAATCACACTCAAATAAAACATAAGTTTCATGTTTGTATCTGTCCGATAGATTGGCACACAGAGCCCCCGGTGTCCATTTTGAGAGAGACAAACTTCATAGTAATTCATCATCATCATCATCATCATCATTATTTAAGACTGATTATGCCTTTCAGCGTTCAGTCTGGAGCATATCCCCCCTTATACAGTTCCTCCATGATCCCCTATTCAGTGCTAACATTGGTGCCTCTTTTGATGTTAAACCTATTACTTCAAAATCACTCTTAACCGAATCCAGGTACCTTCTCCTCGGTCTGCCCAGACTCCTCCTACCCTCTACTGCTGAATCCATGTCTCTTGGGTAACCTTGCTTCTCCCATGCGTGTAACATGACCCCACCATCTAAGCCTGTTCGCCCTGACTGCTACATCTATAGAGTTCATTCCCAGTTTCTCTTTGATTTCCTCATTGTGGACACCCTCCTGCCATTGTTCCCATCTACTAGTACCTGCAATCATCCTAGCTACTTTCATATCCGTAACGTCAACCTTGTTGATAAGGTAACCTGAATCCACCCAGCTTTCGTTCCCATACAACAAGGTTGGTCGAAAGATTGAACGGTGCACAGATAACTTAGTCTTGGTACTGACTTCCTTCTTGCAGAAGAGAGTAGATCGTAGCTGAGCGCTCACTGCATTAGCTTTGCTACACCTCGCTTCCTGTTCTTTCACTATGTTGCCATCCTGTGAGAATATGCATCCTAAGTACTTGAAACCGTCCACCTGTTCTAACTTTGTTCCTCCTATTTGGCACTCAATCCGTTTATATTTCTTTCCCACTGACATTACTTTCGTTTTGGAGATGCTAATCTTCATACCATAGTCCTTACATTTCTGATCTAGCTCTGAAATATTACTTTGCAAACTTTCAATCGAATCTGCCATCACAAATAAGTCATCCGCATATGCAAGACTGCTTATTTTGTGTTCACATATTTTAATCTCACCCAGCCAGTCTATTGTTTTCAACATATGATCCATAAATAATATGAACAACAGTGGAGACACGTTACAGCCTTGTCTTACCCCTGAAACTACTCTGAACCATGAACTCAATTTACCGTCAACTCTGACTGCTGCCTGACTATCCATGTAAAGACCTTTAATTGCTTGCAAAAGTTTGCCTCCTATTCCATAATCTTGTAGAACAGACAATAACTTCCTCCTAGGAACCCGGTCATATGCCTTTTCTAGATCTATAAAGCATAGATACAATTCCCTGTTCCACTCATACCACTTCTCCATTATTTGCCGTAAGCTAAAGATCTGGTCCTGACAACCTCTAAGAGGCCTAAACCCACACTGATTTTCATCCAATTGGTCCTCAACTAATACTCGCACTTTCCTTTCAACAATACCTGAGAAGATTTTACCCACAACGCTGATTAAAGAGATACCTCTGTAGTTGTTACAATCTTTTCTGTTTCCATGTTTAAAGATTGGTGTGATTACTGCCTTTGTCCAGTCTGATAGAACCTGTCCCGACTCCCAGGCCATTTCAATTATCCTGTGTAGCCATTTAAGACCTGACATTCCACTGTATTTGATGAGTTCCGACTTAATTTCATCCACCCCAGCCGCTTTATTGCACTACAATCTATTGACCATTTTTTCCACTTCCTCAAATGTGATCCTATTTCCATCATCATTCCTATCCCATTCTACCTCGAAATCTGAAACATTACTGATCGCATTTTCACCTACATTGAGCAACTCTTCAAAATATTCCCTCCATCTGCCCAAGGCATCCACAGGACCTGTCCAAAATACTTGTCATTTCCTTCTTACCTCCCTTTCGAAGACTGCTAATTACACTCCAGAATGGTTTTCCAGCAGCTTGACCCATAGTCTCCAACCTGTTTCCAAAGTCTTCCCACGATTTCTTCTTGGATGCTGCAATTATCTGTTTGGCTTTGTTTCTTTCTTCAACATAACTTTCTCTGTCTACCTGTTCTGGTATGTAGCCATTTTTGATACGCCTTCTTTTTTCCTTTTACAGGCTGCCTTGACTGTATTTTTCCACCAAGCTGTTTGCTTCATCCTACTTTTACACACTACTGTTCCAAGACATTCTTTAGCCACTTCTAGTACTGTGTCCCTGTACCTCGTCCATTCCTTTTCCAATGACTGTAATTGACTACATTCAACTAACTGGTACCTTTCTGAGATCGCTGTTATGTACTTGTGCCTGATTTCCTTATCCTGAAGTTTCTCCACTCTTATCCTCCTACATATGGACCTGACTTCCTGCGCTTTCGGCCTCACAATCCCAATTTCACTGCAGATTAAATAATGATCAGTGTCATCAAATAATCCCCTGAATACACGTGTGTCCCTCACAGCCTTCCTGAATTCCTGATCTGTTATTATATAGTCAATGACAGATCTGGTTCCCCTGCCTTCCCAAGTATACCGGTGAATGTTCTTATGTTTAAAAAAGGAGTTTGTGATTACTAAGCCCATACTGGCACAGAAATCCAAGAGTTGTTTCCCGTTCCTGTTGGCCTCCATATCCTCTCCAAATTTACCCATAACCTTTTCATACCCTTCGGTTCGATTTCCAATCCTGGCGTTAAAATCACCCATGAGCAGAACACTGTCCTTGTCCTTTACTCTAACAACTACATCACTGAGTGCCTCATAAAAACTATCCTGGCGTTAAAATCACCCATGAGCAGAACACTGTCCTTGTCCTTTACTCTAACAACTACATCACTGAGTGCCTCATAAAAACTATCCATCTTATCTTGATCTGTCCCTTCACAATGCGAATATACTGACACAATCCTAATTTTCTTGCTAGACACTGTCAAATCTATCCACATCAGTCGTTCGTTTACATACCTTATTGCAACTACGCTGGGTTCCATTTCTTTCCTGATGTAAAGCCCTACACCCCATTGTGCTATTCCTGCTTTGACTCCTGACAGGTAGACCTTGTATTCTCCCACTTCCTCTTCTTTCTCACCCCTTACCCGAATGTCACTAACAGCTAAAACGTCCAGCCCCACCTTACTTTCAGCCTCTGCCAGCTCTACCTTCTTCCCAGAGTAGCCCCCATTGATATTAATAGCTCCCCATCTCATTACCATTTGTTTGCCAGGTCGTATCTTAGGAGTCCCTGGTTTGTCAGTTAGAGGTGGGACTCCGTCACCTCCGAAGGTTCGAGGCATTTTGCTCTGATTGTTGCCAGCATCATATTTAAAGTACCAGGGAAGCAGGTTGCTAGCCTTACTTGCCCCAAGTCCCATTGGGTTTTACCCCTAACGGTTGAGGGACTAACCGGTGGATTTGGTAGTCTTTGCCGTATGAGCACAAAGGTGACCACGACTCAGAATATGTCCGAGATGCCCAGCCTTATTCCAAAGTAACTGGTATCCCGACTGTCGGGACCACTTACTTGGCCACTCATACGTTGCCCGTGGTTCATGAACTAGGACATGACTACAGGAACCCACACCATAATAATTTACAAAAAAAATCTTTGGATCACGTTAGATAGGTCACTTTCTCTAAGGAGCACTTGACACGAAAATGTGCAAAGCTCAAAACCAGAAGCAATATTCTTTACAAACTCTACGGATTTCGTTGTGGATCGTCAGCAGACACACTCCGGGTTTCAGCCGTCGGTATGGTATGCTCATAAGCAGAGTACTGTGGGTCTGTCTGTCTTAATAGTGGACACGTAAGAATGACAGGCATACAGCTTTAAAAGGCCATGAGCATTGTTAGTAGCTCAATACGATCTACTCCCACATACTGTCTACCTATAGTGAGCCACATTCCACCTCCTGATATCAGAACGGAAGAGCGCGCTACTGCGTGAATAATAACACCGACCTTCCAATAATGGACAACGTATTCCCTGCGGAGAGAAAAAGATTGACGTCAAGACATCCCACTCTCATGAAAAATCAGTTGGAACACCATCGATGAATGGAAACGCAGCTGGCAACAGAACTGTTCCCCACAGTACCTGAAGCTGCCTTGCATCCAGAAGAAACGCCCTGGATTCGACCAGCCTCGGGCAATTTGGACTGCCTTGAGCTGCATCCGAATGAGCCGTGGGTTATATGCAGACACTCTCTACGAATAGGGGAAATCTTCATCGCCATCATGTGTCTATGGTGCGGGACGCCAGAAGGTTGCTCATGTTGTATCGCCATATCCCGCACGTGTCTAGAAGGGTCCTTTCGACGATTTCCTCACAGCGACGAGTGATGTTGTACACATAAAAGACCTTGGTATCCTTGTATAGTTGTTGTTGTTATTGTTATTTTATGCTGGAGAATTGTGCTTCAATGTTGACGTGTAGTGGTTTTATACTCTTTGTATATGTATTGCCATACGATAAATGAATAACTAAACACGACACTACTCCACTACTTATGAGTATTCGTCAGACAGCTCAACGACAAATAGTTACTAACAGAACCAACACTGTTATACAGAAGTCTTGCTAATTTGTTTAGATTTAATGGGTTTTTTTTCAACGTGTTAAGCTAGTAAGCGTGTTGCACACTGACCACCAAGCCATGCAACTATCAGTGCTCAAAGTTGAGTAGTACTTTTATATGTAGTGTTGCTATATGTTTATTACTTCATTAATTTTGAGTTGCCCGTCTTATGTATGTTTTAGAACCCTGGATTTACATAAAATTGCAAAGCGTGTTGGCCAGCCATCTTGTATAGTTATTAAATGTCTGTGGCTGGAAGTTCGCTTCCTGCTACCTGTGACGTTGAGCATCAAAAGGTCGTGATGAATAGCAAAGGCGCAATGCTCCACATAACTCACAACCACGCGAACTCAACACGCTATTCCAGATCAGCCAGACTCTTCAAGCTTGTATACCCAACGAGCCATCATCAGAATCTGCTCCAATTGAATTCCTGCTGATTCCAATACTAAAGATAAGGAAGCCACCACCAAATGATCAGTAGTGCTACGGTACATGTCACCTCTACTTTGAGGCTCCCCACACTGTGCACTACCACACAGTTGTGGCTGTTCCAGACCAACCATATCTTCTCCAACTAGTATACCCAACTGGTAATGTAGGCTCAGCGTCAAAATCTACTCTAATTGGTCTCCCAGCGTTTGTCAATGCTTGTGTCAAGGAATCTGCCACCAAATGATACGTAGTGGTATTGTAGGCTCAACAATAGAAGATGTTGTCGATGTATTCTTTAAATTACTCTTCCCCCCCCCCTCTCTCTAACACCAATGTTTGGCCGATTTTGTATCTGTATCGATATTTCTGTGTCAGTTTGTAATATTGATTATGTGTAATGTTGTATCTGTAATGGAAATTCTTTGACTATGTATACACGTTTCAGTTATGTGAATTTTTGAACGATGTTGTTGTTTAAATTGTGCTTGTGAATTTAAATAGCTACTTAAATGATTGTTATGTAGTGTACTATAAATAACTTGGTGCATAATTAGGGAACGTAAGGTTAAATGTAAAAGATGTAGGGAAGTCCCGCAGCTACAGAAGTAGCTTGGCGGAGTGGAAAAGGTGTGGTTGGGGCGCAAGTGGCAACTTGTCCTCGGTGACGAATAAGGAGTCTGGGCTGAGCAGTGCTTTGGTTAACACCTCGCTAGCAGCAACGGATCATAGTGGCTCACATTCCTGGAGTTTTGAGGCCAGAATAGCTTAAGGGCATTATTTATTGGCCTCGGATGCTGCATTGGTGATACCATTACCATGGCATGGATTTTTGACCCTATAAAAATATTATTTCGACGCCAAGGAGAACAGTAATAGGGCGAGGCCAACAGTACTGCCACAACTGCATCGCTGCCAGGTTAATAGCCACTGCAAATTGCGCCACCAGTGCCACCAGCCACCCAATAAATTGTTTTGTATTTGGCACTCTGTAAATGGAACAGGTATTTGATATTTGCTTGATTTTAGTAATAAACGTGATGTTACTAAAAACTCGACTTTACACCCATGATCATCCCAAACCACAATCTTTTACAGGATTCCTATCCTAGTGAATTAAAGTCCGAGAGTCCTAATTTACTATACGAAAGTGGCTGAACTTGAATTTAACGTTGTGTTGTCATTGGCACAGCCAATTATAATTCTTAATTGGTCCAAAGACTGCTTATGAAAGCATATTTGTTATTTAAAGAGTTATATTTTTGTGCTTTACTTAATTAATAATTAATGATAAGAATACTTGCCTTTTTTATACATACTGGTGTAGATTTGTTAATGAGCAAGGTTCTTTAAACCATGAAAGTTTAAGGTTTCTCATGTACTAGCCTAGTTATTAATGAAGCAATGCAAAGGCTCCTTTCGAACCAGTGTGGTTAGATTTGCATTCTGTTTAGTTGCTTCAAAGCAAGTTTAAGAAAGAACTGTTTACTATGTTGTCTACTCTAATGCAAGTTGTTTAACGCACAAGCACAGAGACCCTGTATTAGGTAATGAAGTTATAGATAACGATCATTAGTAGACCCCCCTGATGTAAATTCAGAATCATTTCAAGCTTTGCCGGCCGTTGTGGACGAGCGTTTCTAGGCACTTCACTCCGGAACCACCCGGCTGCTACGGTCGCAGGCTCGAATCCTGCCTCGAGCATGGATGTGTGTGATGTTCTTAGTTTGGTTAGGTTTAAGTAGTTCTAAGTTCTAGGGGACTGATGACCTTAGATGTTAAGTCCCATAGTGCTTAGAGACATTTCAAGCTTTTCCCTCTTCAGTATAGCTACCAGTTTCGTGTTTGTCAGTAATTGATTTTATAAACTGTTGAACCTGGTTCATTTAAGGTACGTGTTGTTGAGAGGCGTATGTTGCTGTTTACTATCTCATTGGTCATTTGCTTATCTAACTTACTAGTTAGTAGCAAATTTAACTGCAAGGTTAGGTTATTGTGTTGTAGTGTGAACAGTTGCAAGGAAAGAGTTTAGTGTGTGTGTCAAGGAAGGTTATGTTAGCCCCTACACTGTCTTCTGCTTTATCAATTTTCCTTGACACAAGAATGCCAATTAGGCTGGCGACCTCTTTTAATGTGTAATTTTACAACTTGCTTTTGTGCTGGGAGTATATCTGTTCATGACACACAGTTTACTATTGTTTATACTCTGCTGGAGAGTTTCGGAAACGAATCCAACTTTGATTGTTCTGTTTCCATTAGGTTATATCACGGTCACATCTCAAAAATTCCTCGCAGAGGTATAACGCTAGCAGCGATTGCAGTTTTAAGGCAACCGGGGTTAGCTTTGTACCTCCCTCCCTCTTTGTGCTTTTGATAATCAAGTCACTTATAAACGATATATGGCTTAGTCTTACGGTAAATTAATTGAACGGGTATTGGTAGTGTAGCCCCCTGCGAAGATATTGCTTTATTACCAGAGATAACATTTTTATCTTAATTTCCTTATGATTCATTTACTCTCTACGCATATCTTTGACAGTTTATATTTCTTGTTTTGTTGTATGATACGAAATGGAACGCTTTCTTGCTATATTTATATTGCTACACGAGTCTCTTTTAAATGAGTATGGAAAAGTGTCAGTGCACGTTTGATCTTCCCTGCAATGCTTTTGTGAATTGCGCTGTGTGAAACTAAATGTAATATGCAGGAATATTGTATGAACTGTGATGCGAGAGCGTTATCGATACTTGGCAGTCGAACAGTGACACTGAGTGGGTGTGCAGTGTTCTGGCATACGTGCATGTATGGTATAATCGTGCTAGATAGCTGCATACAAAAAACGTGAGAGCGTTCTTATTTTTCGGTCACGGTATGAACAAAATTTCGACAAGGACGTTGTGGAACAAAACGTAAGGCTGTGAATACTGCAAGTTTCGCTGAGTACTATAAACAGCAGTGATGTTCCTTATGCGAATGTACTGAGACTGTCGTGGTCAGTACCGACCTATTTTCCACGTAACTGAGTTGAGGAACTAATGTACATTGAACTTATTATCTCGAGTGCTACTTAATGAGACGTCGCCGTGGGCTACAACGTTAATAGTCGCCGTGGAGAGATTTAAACTGTTTGTTACGTGTAGTACTGTTTTTTCGAACAGAACTGTGATTTCGCGGTCCTGGTTGCCAAAAAACTGGATGGACTGTAAACTTACGATCGGCGAGTAGAGGTTCATTACATACTGTTTTAAAACTGTGTACAGGGCATTGGACACAACCGCTCTGAGTGTATGGAATTTTGTAATTGCGCTCATATGAAACTGGACGTACGCAACAACGGTTACATCCGATCAGCCTGCGACTAAAGAAACGAAACGGAAGATAATATTGATACATGAGGAATCATTCACTAAGCAGCAGGATGTATCAGCTGCAATTTCATGACTGATGTACATACTTCAATTACGCCGTCAGTACCGACGCGATACCAACGGTGTCACATCGCAAAGACCAGGCAAAGATAAGCTGCAAAGCCAAATACTCTCCCTGTACAGCCCCTGGCCATATTATTAGACCCACCCTATGTTTTTGACAGTTTATTTGTTTATGGAGTTTGATTTTGTAAACTGGCTCACATGTTATTGTTTAATGGGTTCAGCATTGCTAAAGAGCTATTATTGAATGAAATTAGCACATTTATTGTGCTGTATCATTCTTGCGAGAGCTGATTGATGATAAACAGTTGCCAGTTACAGTTTTGAGAACAGATAGAGTTGACATGGTTGAGTGTGAGTGCCTTACTAACATCTAGTATTTTTGGTTTCCTGGTGTATTTATCGTCTGTGGCCTCTAATAATAAAGTTTTCTGATTACTGAGTGATTTTAGATACAATAGGTACGAAAATAACGACTGAAGTAAATGAAAATAACAGAATCACCCGAAAGATGTGTAAAGAAGAAAATTGATTTTGGTGAGGAATTACTCCATCAAAAGGATAACGGAAGTGGCAGAAAAGCAAAAATTTTACTAAGGTCTGAGCGCTCTTTGAAAACGATATACCATGAGAAACAGTTTGCTTGTACAATTAAATTTAAACTAGAACACAGTGGCTTTATTGCATCTAAACGATTTCACACGCTCGTGGAGCTTTCTGAAAGCCAAAATTAACTCCTGCTATTGTGTCAAAAGGCCCTATATGGGCATAGGAGTACAAGCATTGAGATCTGAACTTCTGGAAATCTGTGACTTATCATTAAATTAGACAGGATTTGCCTTAATACAGTTGTGATAAATAAATTTCCTGAGATCAAGGCGAGTCCTAAAGCAAATCTTAATGGCTTTTTCATTTCGTTTCAGGTTTACTTTATTGATGAGTCCACATACTAAATTTTGGTAAGTAAATCTCAGTTCGTGCGAAGGCGCCCTGGTGAAAAATACTATCCCGAGAGCAATGTGCAGACTGCGAAACATCCCACCATAGTCATGATATGATCTCTCATCAGTGGCAAAGGCACTGGACGTCTGTACTAGACTGAGGGATCAATGCCTTTCCAGGAAATTCACCCGACATGACTCCAGCTGAAAATGTTTGGGAGTTAGTGAAAAGGAAAGTGGCAAAGGAAACAATCACCACAAAAATTCATCTCATTGAAAAGATTATTCAAGTCTGGTATCATCACCCACAAATGCAGGACACTGTACAAGCCTGTATATTAACAGTATGCCAAGGTGAACTCGAGAATTAATAGCTGCTAAAGGTGGCGTGACAATGTGCTAAGAAATCAGTGTTACTTATTAGACATTTTTAAGAACAACTGAAACTGATATTAAAACTGTGTGGTTTATCCGTTCTTAATAATCTGAAGTGTTTAAGGAACTTACATTACTTCATTTAGACTAATTAAATAATCTTTGCAGATATTTTTGTATCTCCTAAAATCGTCTAATAATGTGCCCAGAGACTGTAAAAACTTAAAGCGTCTCATGTAGTTTCAGTTTTGTTTTTCTTTGTGGCACACTTTTCTCAATATTTTCTTTCTTTAAAAATACACGGAGTTTCTGTAAGGCGTGTTCGTAAACAGTGTTTAATTAGACACTTTCAGAGACTTTACTGATACTATACAGATATGATTTTGTGTCTATAGACTGAAGCGGCGTATTAAACTTTGTACCATTGCTGGGAAACGAACTTGGGTCTCCTGTTTAGAAGGCAGGTGCTCCAGCCACTAAGCCATGATGGCACCTCGGTTCATACAACTGCGCGGATTACCTGTGCACGCCTCCCTCCTCGGTTCCAATCCGTGCAATTGTGCGAACCGATGTACCATGTTGGCTTATCAGTAGAGACTCACCGTTATCCATCCACGCATCTACACTTCAATATCTGGCCTGCTGCCCTGGGGAAAATAAGCATTAATAGGCTGCTCTTGTGACATGTACTTGAAGGTACTAACCAACCTAAAAATATAGTACTTCTTATAGCTGTAATGCAACTGAAGTTAATACTGATGTAATTCTCGTTAGTACACCACCGTCAGGCACCAGCAATAGAATCTGCACTGATAACCGTTACACCCCGTGTAATATCAACCATTTAACAGAAAGCGAAAGAAGTACAATAGAGCGAAACGTGATTTCAAATGTGTTTAACACTGAATGTGTAAAAATTGCCAATTTCAAAATTGTGAAAAGATGTTTTTTTACCATATAATTTCAGTTATTACAGTTACTATTTGTTCTGTTTAACAATCTAAATTATCAAGAGCATAAAACAGAATTAATGTCAGTTACTTATACAGGGTGAGTCACCTAACCTTACCGCTGGATATATTTCGTAAACCACATCAAATACTGACGAACCGATTCCACAGACCGAACGTGAGGAGAAGGGCTAGTGTAATTGTTTAATACAAACCATACAAAAATGCACGGAAGTATGATTTTTAACACAAACCTACCTTTTTTTTAAATGGAACCACGTTAGTTTTGTGAGCACATCTGAACATATAAACAAATACGTAATCAGTGCCGCTTGTTGCACTGTAATATGTTAATTACATCCGGAGATGTTGTAACCTAAAGTTGACGCTTGAAACCTCCGACGTCCAGTTGCGTGTTGTAACAAACACGGGCCACGGTCGGCGAGCAGCATCTGCAGGGACATGTTTACGATGACGACCATGTTTACGAGTGTGGCTGTAGTGCACTGTTGTGGTTTGGTCTAGCTGTCGCAGTGTCCGCATGTAGCGCTTGCTGCTATTGTTATTCTACATTCGTCTCCGCACGCAGACCAACTGTAGTACAGCGTGTTACCAGACATCTGTGATAGTGTAGTGTTGTAGGAACTGTGACCATGGTGTATTCGAACTCTGAAAAGGCGGAGATGATACTCATCGATGGCGAGTGTCGAAGAAATGCAGCTGAAGCCTGCAGGGTGTATGCAGAACGGTACCCGGACAGAGAGCATCCAACGTGCCGCACATTGCAAATCATCTACCGCCAACTGTATGCAACAGGTATGGTCGTAGCATGCAAACGGGTCCGTAACAGGCCCGTCACAGGAGAAGCGGGTGCAGTTGGTGTGTTAGCTGCTGTTGCCATGAACCCACACATGAGTACACGGGACATTATGAGAGCCGGTGGACTGAGTCAAAGCAGTGTCATGCGCATAGTGCGTATTCACTGCTTTCACCCGTTTCATGTGTCGCTACATCAGCAATTACATGGTGATGACCTTAATCATCAAGTGCTATTCAGTCAATGGGCATTAACAGAGAATGCGTTGCAGTTCTGCCTGTTTACCGATGAAACGGGTTTCACAAACCACGGGGCAGTGAATCTACGGAACATGCATTACTGGTCCGTGGACAATCCTCGCTGGCTCAGACAGGTAGAGCGACAGCGACCGTGGACTGTAAATGTATGATGCGGAATCATTGGCGACCACCTCATTGGTCCTCACTTCATTGCAGGGGCCCAAACAGCTGCAACATACATCGCGTTTCTACAGAATGATCTGCCAACGTTGCTCGAAAATGTCCCACTGGAAACGCGTCGACGTATGTTGTATCAGCATGATGGTGCACCAGCACATTCCGCAATTAACACTGGGCTGACCCTTGACAGGATGTTCGACGGGAGTTTCATAGGACGTGGAGGACGCATAAATTGACCAGCCCGTTCTCCTGATCTTACACCTCTGGACTTCTTTCTATGGGGTACTTTAAAGGAGAATGTGTACCGTGATGTGCCTACAACCCCAGAGGATATGGAACAACATATTGTGGCAGCCTGCGGCGACATTACACCAGATGTACTACAGCGTGTACGACATTCATTACGCCAGAGATTGCAATTGTGTGCAGCAAATGATGGCCACCACATTGAACATCTATTGGCCTGACATGTCGGGACACACTCTATTCCACTCCAAATTGAAAACGGAAACCACGTGTGTACGTGTACCTCACCCCTCATGGTAACGTACATGTGCGTCAGTGAAAAAGACCAATAAAAAGGTGTTAGCATGTGGACGTAATGTGCTGTTCCAGTCTCTTCTGTACCTAAGGTCCATCACCGTTCCCTTTGGATCCCTACGTAATTCGGTGCTCTCCGATACACACGATCGAACAGCGGAGGAGTGGTACTGAAGCGTCAACTTTAGGTTACAATATCTCCGGATGTAATTAACATTTTACAATGCAACAAGCGGCACTGATTACGTATTTGTTTATACGTTCAGATGTGCTAACAAAACTAACGGGTTTCCATTTTTTAAAAAAAGTAGGTTTGTGTTAAAAAACATACTTCCGTGCATTTTTTATGGTTTGTATTAACCAATTACACTATTCCCTCTCCTCACGTTCGGTCTGTGGAATCGATTCGTCAGTATTTGATATGGTTTACGAAATATATCCAGCGGTAATGTTAGGTGACTCGCCCTGTATTGTCATTCCCCTCAAAACGAAGAGCTCCTGTAATATCAAGCGGTGAACAATTGCTGTTAATAACTGCAATGTATAAATACTGATGCATCAAGTAAAATTAGCTTGCAGCAATGAAATACACGGGAATTTACAGCAGTCCCAGAACATTAACATAGCCGACCTGATAAATGCCGAGTTTGGAATGCCGATCCCTGCATTTACGAGAGCGCCACACAGCAGTAATCAGTCCCTTATAATAGTAGACCCCAAATAACAGGAGTTATATAAAAGTTATTTGCGTTCACAGGTACCCTAAGAATAAAAGTTTTACTTTCTTGCTGAGCGTCCTTGCGTATGTCAGGGGCAATATCTTTCTGATTTGACTAATAAATATTCGGAATTTATCATTATTCCAAAACCTGCCTAAGTAATGCTTTGCTTGGCTCCTTTATGACTGCATTCAGCAGCCTGTGAACCTCATACTCAGTTCTCACATCAACTTCTGTAATTCAGAGTATCTCAACTTCTAAATTGCTGCAGCTGAATGCTGAGACGTCTTATGAGTAATGCATGTCTCTCAATCATTTTTCAGTACTGCAATTATACAGAGAAGACTGGGAGAAATATAAAAAGTGGTTGTAGAAGTGTGTAACGTTAAGGGAAAAGGCAATGCCACCGACGAATATAAGAATACTTTCAAAGAGTAGAAAAAGGGTTCATCTCTGCGTATAACAGTTTCACATCATAGTAGAACCTAGTAAGGCATGTATTTTGTACAAACAGATGACCACGGAAAGCAATTACATAAATTTAAATATGTGATATATATGATATTGATGATCCACAATAATATTTATTTTGTAGTTGGTTGTGAACCATGGTTCAGCTTTCAAGGCCATTAAGACTATTGTATAGATGTTAGACGAGTGGAAGCCAGAGAAAAGAAGATACTGAAACGAAAATAACTGAGATCGATGCAGGAAATTTTGAACAGGACAAATGGACAAATTACTGATACAATATGTGTAGCTTTTGTATAGGAGAAAGCCAAAAGGATTAGACGAACAAAATCTCAACATTACTATTCATTCGCTTTCCCTGGAGATATTTATGCCTCTCCACAGCGAAGAGACAGTTACACAAGACAGAAGACAAAATACATTAGTTTCTGAATGCAGAAGTTTCTATCGAAGAATTAAGTTGTGTGCTGTCACCTGTAATAAATTCAACAGCAGGGCCAGACAATATACATTACCGAATGCATTGCCAACTACACACTAAAGGCAGGGAATTACTAATTAGAATACTAAATGAATTCTGAAAACTATAAACATTTACTCAAGAACTGAAGTGAGTAACGGTTATCTAAATTCAGAAACCAGAGAACGTCTCTAAGACGAAACGTCATACAGACATGTGACTCTTTTACCATGTTTCTGAGAAATATGAAAGGATGGCAAAACGTAAAGTGGAATGGTGTGTTAAACATTAATATTTGGAAGTTATTCTCGCATGTTCGAGTTTTGCAGACGGATACCATTCCTTCAGAATTATTGCTTTCCTTATTTCCCTGCATACAGATTTTTTCTGATTTGTTTATTTACGCTTTGACTGAAAAGTTTTCGAAGTGGTATACAATACTTGCGTGACTTTACTCACACGAAGTCATGAATGCTATCGCTAAGGGGTCTCACATTGGTTCCATATTTCAAAATATCTAGATCGATGTTAACACGGTACCTCACAAGCGGCCTCTGTTCAAACTGCGTACCTATGGCCTATTGTCCCAGATATGCATTTGAATTCTTCTTGTCAGAAAGGTCACAGTTCGTAGTAATTGACGGAAAGCCATATAATGAAACCGAAGTGATATCTGGAGTACCCAAAGGAAGTA
The DNA here is from genome assembly GCF_023864275.1 of Schistocerca cancellata. Lineage (NCBI taxonomy): Eukaryota > Metazoa > Arthropoda > Insecta > Orthoptera > Acrididae > Schistocerca > Schistocerca cancellata. The sequence goes on from NC_064631.1 coordinate 516,426,604, forward strand.
TTCTAAGCCCTCTGCTGTTCTTACTATATACAAACAATTTACTAGACAATGAGAGCAGCCCGTTTACACTGTTTGCATGTGATACTGTCATCTGTCGTCTAGCAGAATCCTCAGAAGGTCTAAACGAATTGCAAAATAACGACGGCAATATATTTGCATGATACTAAAGGTGGCAATTTACCCTAAGCAAATGTTAGTTCCTACTCATGATTACTAAAGTAAATTCCATTTAAATTTAGTTATACGATAAATCACACAAAATGTACAGTTGTCAATTTAAGAAAATTTCTATAGATTACAATTACGAACAATGCAAATTGGAACAATCACACAGAAAATGTTGTGAGCAATGCGAACCAAAGTCTGAGTTTTATTGGGAAAACACTTCGAAGACCCAAAAAATCTACTAAAGAGACCCTTTTCCGTCATCTTCGCGTGTACTGCTGTGCGGTATCTGATGGTTACCAAGTAGGATTGATGGAGAACACTGAAAAAGTTCACGAAATCACTGCTCGTTTTTATTTTTGCGAAGTAGGGGAAAGTGTGTCACAATATAATACGCCAGTTGAGATGGGAATGATAAAAATAAAAGCGATTTTCGATTCGGGAAGGTCTTTTCACGAAATTTTGATCATCAATTTTATCTTTTGAATGGGAAAGAATTTTCTTGCTCCCTACCTAAGTAACGAGGCATGACCATCATAAAAAAGGAACTAAAAATAAGTAACAAATTGAGCATTCATTTTTTCCACTTACTATTCGGGAGAGGAAATTTCGAGGAAAAATGTGAAAGAACTCCGGAAGCTCTGTCATGCACATAAATATGAATTGCAGAGTAATCATGTACATGTACTAGGTGTCTTCAATAAGCAAGTTAGACATTATTTTGGCCATGTAACTTTCCTTGAATTCAAGGCGACACAAATAAATGACGCTATTTTTTTAACATTGCCACAACATGAACTAGATCTGTCAAATGCATTTCATGCGTTTGTGTGACTTGGCTGTGTTCGTTTTCTGGATTTTTCATTCCTCTAGCTTCCTGTATGCCACGAAAGGGAACCTCACGGAAGAGAAATAGCCGAATTTTTTACTTTCGATCATTGCATCTATGTTTTCTTATCCTAATATTTTTTCGCGTGCCTTAAAGCTGCGTTTGATTCAGTATTTCTACTTTGAGTGTATGAGTCGAATGTGTTCTCTCGTGTGTTAAAAGTGTCTTGTAGAGTCGAATGGGTTCTCTCGTGTGTTAAAAGTGTCTTGTAGTCTGTTAGGGCAGTCTTTCCAACGATGGGTGGTTTGGAAGAAGGGCATAGGGGTTTATCAAGAGACGGAGACAAATTCTTTTGTATGAGATATTACGCTAGGGTTGTTATCAGATATCAGTGATCTTTGATCAACATTCTCCCCGTCTCTGACTTCCGGGGTGGGCGTGCGATGGCCTGGCAAATCACGGAGCTCACTTCTTCGAGGTGTTGGTGAGTCAGGTTGTGTTATCACAGACACTCGAAAATATGGACACAGGCATTGGAGTGGACGTATTATACTTTACTTTCCCTTTACAGTAAAGTTTCAGGCTTATAATGTTGGACAGAATATTTTCGCATGTGCACAAGTGTTTCTCATGTTTACTTGAGTAGTACTTTGTTTACAGATCTTTTGGCTATCACTGGGGTTGTAAAAACTAAGAAATCATGCTTACTTCGATATTTGTTTCATCTTCAACGCTTTGGATTAGCGGACGTGGTGTAGTTGCACTTAACGCGGTCTTGCAATTTTAAGTTTCCCATTTTTTTTAATGGACTTTGTTCAGCAAAGCTTTCGTGTGAAACTGTAATAGGATTGATGTTTCTTACTTCCGTTTTCTTTCCTAAGTGATTACACTTTCATAGCTAGTCTATAATGTGGTATTTTTTCATTAAGAAATGGTTTTTGTGACTAAATAATCAGCTTTGGTACTCCTCGATTTCATCATTCTTCTGCCAAGTGTTCACGAGATTATGTTGAGGTGCCTATTCGTATTCGCCATCAAACTGTGCTAAACGTTATTTACAAAATGAATACCTATCCGTATAGCTAAATTTTGTATCTCTCCTGGTTCTCGATTTAATGCCTTTTCGTGATTTTCTTATGTGACTGTTCTGATCGCCCATGTGCTCATCAGATTTTGCTGGGGTGTATTGTCGCTTTCTATAATGACTGCTCTCTTTCGTTAATACAGAAGGAGTTCCCTTATCAGTAGAGCACTCTTATTTATTTTTCTGAATTTTACGAATTTTTGCGATTTTCGTACCTGAAGATTGTGTTGAACTGCGTCGCCGCCCAGTACGCGGTAGATTCGGTAGATACGGTTTTTGTGTAAGTGACTGAGTGTTTGATTTCATATACAGTCGTTTTCCTTATCAACGAATGTATTTTCTCCTCGCCCTCACAGTACACTGCGATGAACCCAGCTTCTCTTTCATATAAGAGGCAGTGCATTTCCTCAAATTGTATGTGTATTGATTGCCTCATGTCAATTTTGATTTCTGTTGGAACTGAAAATTAATTTGATTCGTGATGTCTTAAACAGTCCCTAGGTCTTCTACTGTGCAATCCGCATCCTATCGTTATCCTTCATATGCTATTAATGTATAAAGTGCTTGCCCTCAGTTAAATATATTGTAGAATTTTGAGTTTCCGTTGCCTCTATTGAATTTGAATACTGACAAAGCTTTATTTATACCCAAATAGTCACATAGTAGAGGATATGTTACAAATCTCAACAAAAAAGTTCAGTTACATGAAAATAAGCAAACATCCTATTTCATTAATCCACAGACATCAGTGTAAATTACATTCTATAAAGAGCAGCAAACAGCTATCTTTCGTTTAAAACAATGGTATTGTGATAGACGAGTGATTAGGTATGCAGAAGCTGAGTCATATGGTTCACATTGAATGTACACTAATGTGAGAAGTGAAATGAATTACGCCTTAAGAAAAACTGTATCAACGACTGAAGATCTACCAAATAAAGTGACATATGTCACGCTTGTTTGTTCATTTTGGAACTACTGTTCGGATGTTCCGTGTACCTCGTGGTCTCCAGACAAACTCTTCCTGAGCTTGAGCTATTAATACGGGGAATGGCGTCCGCCCCCGGTAGCTGAGTGGTAAGCGCGACAGAATATCAATCCTAAGGGCCCGGGTTCTATTCCCGGCTGGGTCGGAGGTTTTCTCCGCTCAGGGACTGGGCGTTGTGTTGTCGTAATCATCATCATTTCATCTTCGTCGACGCGCAAGTCGCCGAAGTGACGTCAAATCGAAATACTTGCACCCGGCGAACGGTCTACCTGACGAGAGGCCCTAGTCACACGACATTTACATTTGCCGGGAATGGCCACAACGTCACGCTCACTCACACAGACAGCATACGCGTCTGGCGTTCTGCCTTACCGACTTGTGCAAAAATTCAAGCCTGTCAGCGATCCTGAGCCAACAAATTAAGCTCAATCAATCCTCGCCACCCCGGCAGTCTTTTTCCCACAACAGAAACAACTACACATAGAACGCCGACTAGAGAAAACTCGCACCAGTGTCCAGTCGATGCGGTTTAAAGTCGAGCGGAACAGCATCCGCCCCTCGTATGCGTTTGTTTCGTTCTTACTTCTTAAGTTAATTTGAAGCTTTTCATAAACGTTTCCGTGTCCGCCAATATTTTTATTCCGTGCTAGTGCAATATCATTTTATACTGCAAGATTAACTTTTCCCACCACTCGTTCACAAACAATCTACCAGCTCCTTCCGTTCACTTTTTCGGCGTACTGACACCACAGTCCTAGCCTTCTTCAAACATTTCTGCGATCATACTGAGAGGACCCTTCGATGTTGATTGGCTGTCGTGTTGTACTCTACCATTTGGGTGCGGCATGAACGCAACAAGCAATCCGACTGGCAATAAACGCTGATGCGAAAAACACCGAACTGCGCCGTAGATAGGTAACAGCTTCACCTTCTTAAAAGAAGCATGGTGTCACCACACTGCTCTCTTGGCCGTTGTCAACTTTGCACGCCTTGGAGCCGCTACATCTCACTCAAGTAGATCCTCCATATGTCTCTCCAGGCTGTGCACAATCCTCCGCATGGCAGTCTGATCCACTGACCGCTTAGCTACAGAAGTGGTCAGACATTTTTATTACATCTGACAAATTATAATAAATTTAAAAACTTCAAATCTGGCACCAATGGGCTCTATACACAAATTTCACCAATACCCAGCCAGTAGCTACCAAACGAAATAATGAACAGCCTATGATAAACTTACGAGGCAGTTCAATAAGTAATGCAACACATTTTTTTTGCTCGGCCAATTTTGGTTGAAAAACCCGGAAATTTCTTGTGGAATATTTTCATACATTCCCGCTTCGTCTCGTATAGTTTCATTGACTTCCGACAGGTGGCAGCGCTGTAAGGAGCTGTTAAAATGGCGTCTGTAACGGATGTGCGTTGCAAACAACGGGCAGTGATCGAGTTTCTTTTGGCGGAAAACCAGGGCATCTCAGATATTCATAGGCGCTTGCAGAATGTCTACGGTGATCTGGCAGTGGACAAAAGCTCGGTGAGCCGTTGGGCAAAGCGTGTGTCATCATCGCCGCAAGGTCAAGCAAGACTGATCTCCCGCGTGCGGGCCGGCCGTGCACAGCTGTGACACCTGCAATGGCGGAGCGTGCGAACACACTCGTTCGAGATGATCGACGGATCACCATCAAACAACTCAGTGCTCTACTTGACATCTCTGTTGGTAGTGCTGTCACAGTTGTTCACCAGTTGGGATATTCAAAGGTTTGTTCCCGCTGGGTCCCTCGTTGTCTAACCGAACACCATAAAGAGCAAAGGAGAACCATCTGTGCGGAAGTGCTTGCTCGACATGTGGCTGAGGGTGACAATTTCTTGTCAAAGATTGTTACAGGCGATGAAACATGGGTTCATCACTTCGAACCTGAAACAAAACGGCAATCAATGGAGTGGCGCCACACCCACTCCCCTACCAAGAAAAAGTTTAAAGCCGTACCCTCAGCCGGTAAAGTCATGGTTACAGTCTTCTGGGACGCTGAAGGGGTTATTCTGTTCGATGTCCTTCCCCATGGTCAAACGATCAACTCTGAAGTGTATTGTGCTACTCTTCAGAAATTGAAGAAACGACTTCAGCGTGTTCGTAGGCACAAAAATCTGAACGAACTTCTCCTTCTTCATGACAACGCAACACCTCACACAAGTCTTCGCAGCCGAGAGGAGCTCACAAAACTTCAGTGGACTGTTCTTGCTCATGCACCCTACAGCCCCGATCTCGCACCGTCGGATTTCCATATGTTTGGCCTAATGAAGGACGCAATCCGTGGGAGGCACTACGCGGATGATGAAGAAGTTATTGATGCAGTACGACGTTGGCTCCGACATCGACCAGTGGAATGGTACCGTGCAGGCATACAGGCCCTCATTTCAACGTGGCGTAAGGCCGTAGCATTGAATGGAGATTACGTTGAAAAATAGTGTTGTGTAGCTAAAAGATTGGGGAATAACCTGGTGTATTTCAATGCTGAATAAAACAACTCCTGTTTCAGAAAAAAATGTGTTGCATTACTTATTGAACTGCCCTCGTAATTACTTACCAACCCAATCAGTGATCTTAGACGACAATCGCATTCTTCCGACGTCCTCCACCAGCGGACGAACTGACCTCTTGATTTTGCAGTCTAGATATAACCCACCAGCGCGCATCAGTGTTGTATGGATTACTGTTCAACCTAAACTTCCTCTCTCAATGTCCTTTAACTTTTGCTTACTGTTTCCCATGCAATCCCTTACTTTCCACCATACAACACTTTTAACATTGTAGTGAAAAGCCTTTCTTCACCAAATACACTGAGGAGACAAAAGTCATGAGATACCTCTTAACGTCGTGCAGGACCTTCCGTTGCAGCTGTATTCCACCGACTCGACGTGGCAGGGACTCAACGACTCGTTGGAAGTCTCCTGCAGAAACAATGAGCCAAACTGCATCTGTAGCCGTCAACAATTCCGAAAGTGTTTGCGGTGTAGGATTTTGTACACGAATTGATCTCTCGATTATGTCCTATAAATGTTCGATGGGATTTATGTCGGGCGGTATCAGTGGCCAAATCATTGGCTCGAACTATCCAGAATGTTCTTCAAATCAATCTCAAATAAATGTTGCTCCGTAACTCGGAGCATTGTCATTCATAAAAATTCCATTCTTGTTTGGTAGACGCGCGGGATTAGCCGAGCGGTCTAGGGCGCTGCAGTCATGGACTGTGCAGCTAGTCCCGGCATAGGTTAGAGTCCTCCCTCGGGCATGGGTGTGTGTGTTTGTCCTTAGGATAATTTAGGTTAAGTAGTGAGTAGCTTAGGGACTGATGACCTTAGCAGTTAAGTCCCATAAGATTTCACACACATTTGAACATTTTTTTTGTTTTGGAACATGAAGTCCATGAGTGGCTGCAGATGCTCTCCAAGTAGCGGAACTAACAATTTCCAGTCTGTGATGTGTTCAGCTGGATCAGAGGTCCCAGTCTATTTCATGTAAACTCAGCCCGCGCCATTACAGAGCCACCACCAGCTTCTACAGTGCCTTGTTCAAAACTTGAGTCCAAAGCTATGTGGGTTCTATGCCATACACGAACCTTCCCAGAAGCTCAGACCAATTGAAATCGGTACTCATCTGACCAGCCAGGCAGTTCAACAATGTGCAGTGGTGCAAGATGTTCGAAGTTCTGAGAAAAATAGGGGTAAGCTACAGGGAGAGACAGGTCATATACAATATGTACAAGAGCCAAGAGGAAATAATAAGAGTGGACAACCAAGAACGAAGTGCTCGCATTTAAAAGGGTGTAAGACAAGGATGCAGTCTTTCGCCTCTACTGTTCAATCTGCATATCGAGGAATCAATGATGGAAATAAAAGAAAAGTTCAGAAGTGGAATTGAAATTCCAGGTGTAAGGACATCAATGATACGATTCGCTGATAACATTGCTATCCTGAGTAAAAGTGAAGAAGAAATACATGATATGCTGAATGGAATGAATAGTCTAATGAGTACAGAGTATGGACTAAGAGTAAATCGAAGAAAGACGAAGGTAATGAGAAGTAGGATCGATGGTCACAAGCCGGCCGCGGTGGCCGAGCGGCTCTAGGCGCTTCAGTCTGGAACAATGCGACCGCTACGGTCGCAGGTTCGAATCCTGTCTCGGGCATGGGTGTGTGTGATGTCCTTAGGTTAGTTAGGTTTAAGTAGTTCTACGTTCTAGGGAACTGATGACCTCAGATGTTAAGTCACATAGTGCTCAGAGCCAATTGAACCTCACCTGACCAGATCACGATTTATCCATCCTCTAGGGGTCCAACCGATATAACCACGAGCCCAGGAGAGGCATTTCAAATGATGTCGTGCTGTTAGTAAACGTACTCGCGTAGGTCTTCTGCTGACATGGCCCATTAACGCCAAATTTTGCCACTTACCCTACCTTATACCTTTATCGTACGTCCCATGTTGATTTCTGCTTTTATTTCACGCAGTCCTGCTGGTCTGTTATCACTGACAACTCTATGCAAAAGCCACTGCTCTCGGTCGTTAAGTGAAGGCTGCGTTGTCCGTGGTGAGAGATTATACCTGAAATTTGGTATCCACTCTTGACACCCTGGATCTCGCAATACTGAATTTCCTGACCTTTTCCGAAATGGAATTCCCCTTGCGTCCAGCTACAACTACCATTCGGCGTTTATACTCTGTTAATTCTCGTCGTGCGACCATAATCACGTCGGAAACCTTATCACATGAATCACCTGAGTGCAAATAACAACTCTGCCAGTACACTGCCATTTTGAACCCTGTGTACGCTATACAACTGCAATCTGTACATGCACATATCGCTATCCCATGACTTCGTCACCTCAGTGTACATTACGTACATCCCACACATCCTGTAAAGTCCATGGCAACGTTCCCATCTTCACCCTGTACCGCCTCCGTTCCTCACGCCATAAGCACACAAATATCCAATAGTGGTGCGTGGTGCACGGTGTCCATATTAACAAACTCTCCTAATAACACACTCACTGCTTTTCGAGTTGTATCACATTGCATTATATTCTGTAGCCCCGACTCCTCCGTCCACTTCTAAAAACCAGTTTTTACTTGCACATCTATAGTTTTTGTTTTTACGATGTATCTCTCTTCACCTACGCTTCACTCTCTATTTTTTTCTCTCCTCCCCCAACTCACTCCCTTTTCTTGGTGCTAGGTATGTGTGCGACTAACTTAAGATATGCCTTTTATACAAGAAAGCTGTCTCCAACTCTACGTTTCTAAACCGTGGCCCAGATCCATCCCTAGGTAAATTATCTTTGATCACTCAACATCCGCTTCTATTCAACATCTTGTTTCGCTTATATCAAATTCTTCCCATTCTCAACGACGTATCAACTCTCTTTAAGCATTCTTTACGCGTTCCCTGTACATTTCCTTAGCAAAAAGTGATCTTTCAACAACGCTAATACTCTACCAAGTTATCAAGGAATATAATGTAATGAGGTGAACCATTGCAACGAGTATGTTACCAACACCGTCGTCGTCATCATATACACCACTTAATTCTAAATTAACAGTTATTTCTTATTTAAACGTTTTTTATCATGTCAATAAGTATTTTACAATAAGGGAAAGTAGTTAACTATGAGAATTGTGGCAGCTTGACCTCACCCAGACGCGTAAAAGAACGTCTAATAAAGAAACTGTCATTTTAGGGGATCGTCCCTTTGTTTGATGATGACAAAAACGTACGAAATAGGAATATAAGAACCATTTTCAGTTGGTTTCGTGGAAGCGATGTTGGAATAACAGGTGGAAGGTAAAATAGTAGCAACAAGCCGTCTTGTTTGCAGATGGAATAACGTGTTTTCAGATTTCTTAGGAATTTCTGCTACAGCTAATAACTCTTAAGAACTGAATAACTAAAGGTCAGTGGATATAAAAAAAGTTGTGTGTGCAGATTTTTCTGTAGGAGGGTTAAATTTAAAAGAATTTCATCAACCATTGGAAAGCGAAAAATGTTTTTTCGTTAGATTATATGTGTAACTTTTGTGATAGCACACACACTTGTAGAAACAAGTGTAACAATAGAAATTTTGGAACACAAGTCTCATTAATGAAATCAGGCATATTTCTGAATGATTCAACAAAAAAAGTAAAATTTTATTTTGCATTGTAACTTCGCTTTAATTTAATATGAAGTTGCCCAGGATCTTTTATTAAACGTTCCATGACCTTTTTGTCTCATATGACTGAAGTTATAAGTGTCTTGCAATTTGAACTAACTGGACTAACTACCTACCGTAGAGGATATTGCATTAAATGTTACATGTTGAGACGTGTTGTTTCTTCTTTCTCTCTCTCTCTTTTCTCATGCCATTTCACTAAACAGATACGTAAATAAGTATGTAAAAATTTGTTTAATTACGTTGCACTTTAATTTTTTCCCATTCTTATTCCGTTTCAATGAGGATAAGCCTATAATTATTTGGATTTTAGGAAACTTAGAACAATAAATCTTGCCAGATTGTGACAAATGTTTATCTGAGTGTGGATAAAAAGAAACTCGTAAAACTGGGCAGTCTGTAACGTAACTGTAATATTGCATCATTAAAATTTCTAGGTCAGTTCATTACACGAGGGAACATCATGAACTTGACCTCATATTTTAAAGAGAGAAAAACACACCTCCAGGATATCAGCGCCAGCAATGGATACGGAACGAAAACTAGGGTCATAATTCTTCATTCCACGATTGAGGTAGCTACATGGGCACAGAACGGAGGCCAATAAATTGAAATAAAAAAACTGAAAAATAAAAACAAAGCAAGAGGTCGACAACCACAAAGGCGCTGTAAGGCAGCATAGCGTCAATGGCTCGGCCAATCCGAGTGCACCTCAGGCTCGGGCCGTCGGTGTTCCCAGGCGTCACCGCCCCAAGGGCCTTGTTGTAAGAACAGCCGCAGCAGACAAGCATTTCTAGTGTGTTGTGTAGCCGACGCTGCAGTGTGTCTCGAATGTTAGTAGTCAGTTTCCGTTGTCGAGTCTGCTCAGGGAGGCGAGTGGTCAAGGTTCTTGTTGAGCAGTTACAATTCTTGGAAATATTGACTGTACTACTGTACGTTACTGTACTTCTTCCAAGTATTCGTTATTACTGAATCTGAACAGTGTGCCTATTCAGTCTGCAGCTGTGGGGTGGACTTCTCAGACCACCGTTACCTCGCAGCACACGAAGCACAGTTGTTATACCGTTGCTGTACACTTGAAAATATCCGACCACCAAATTATCCAACAGAACCATGCACTATCATAAACTGCCACAGCTCTTACCATTAATGAATGCTAAGTTGTTCCTTAAGCAGTAAAGTGTTTGTGCTTCACTTGTGTTAGCTGTGTGCTCTGATTTCTCTCTTTAGCTCACGCGTAACAATGACCTGAACGTACAGCACCGGTTTGTTAAAAGGCCACTTTTTCTTTGCGCGGGGGGTGGGGGGAGTGGTCTCTCCCGTGCTAACTCCTTCATCTCAGAGTAGCACTTGCAACCTGTATCCTCTATTATTTGCTGGATGTATTCCAATCTCTGTCTTCCCCTACAGTTTTTGCCTTCTACAGCTCCCTCTAGTACCATGGAAGTCATTCCTTTGTGTCTTAACAGATGTCCTATCATCCTGTCCCTTCTCCTTATCAGTGTTTTCCACATGTTCCTTTCCTCTCCGATTCTGCACAGATTCTCATCGTTCCTTACCTTATCAGTCCAATTGATTTTCAACATTTGTCTGTAGCACCACATCTCAAATGCCACGATCCTCTTCTCTTCCGGTTTTCCTACAACCCATTTTTCACTACCACATAATGTATGCTCTCAGAACTTTCTTCCTGACATTAAGGTCGATATTTGCTATTAGTAGACTTCTCCTGGCCAGGAACGCCAGTGCTAGTCTGTTTTTAATGTCCTCTTTGCTCCGTCCCTCACTCGTTATTTTACTGCCGTAGCAGTATCCCTTAACTTCATCTACGTCGTGACCATCAAATCAAATGGCTCTGAGCACTATGGGACTTAACATCTGAGGTCATCAGTCCCCTAGAACTTAGAACTACTTAAACCTAACTAACCTAAGGACATTACACACATCCACGCCCGAGGCAGGATTCGAACCTGCAACCGTAGCGGTCGCGCGGTTCCAGACTGAAGCGCCTAGAGCCGCTCGACCACTGCGGCCGACTCGTGACCATCGATCCTACTTCTCATTACCTTCGTCTTTCTTCGATTTACTCTCAGTCCATACTCTGTACTCATTAGACTATTCATTCCATTCAGCAGATCATGTAATTCTTCTTCACTTTCACTCAGGATAACAATGTCATCAGCGAATTGTATCATCGATGTCTTTACACCTGGAATTTCAATTCCACTTCTGAACTTTCCTTTTATTTCCATCATTGATTCCTCAACATGCAGATTGAACAGTAGAGGCGAAAGGCTCCATCCTTGTCTTACACCCTTTTAAATGCGAGCACTTCGTTCTTGGTCGTCCACTCTTATTATTTCCTCTTGGCTCTTGTACATATTGTATATGACTCGTCTCTACCTGTAGCTTACCCCAATTTTCTCAGAACTTCGAACATCTTGCACCACTGCACATTGTTGAACGTTTTTTCCAGGTCGACAAATGGTATGAACGTGTGTTGATTTTCTCTACTCTTGCTTCCATTATTAACCGCAACGTCAGAACTGCCTCCCTCGTGCCTTTACGTTTCCTAAAGCTAAACTGATCGTCATGTAGCCCATCCTCAACTTTCTTTTCCAATCCTCTCTATATTATTCTTGTCAGCAACTTGGATGCATGAACTGTTAAGCTGGTTGTGCGATAATTCTCGCACTTGTCAGCTCTTACCGTCTTCGGAATTGCGTGGATGATGTTTTCCCGAAAGTCAGATGGTGTGCCGTCAGACTCATACATTCTACACACCATCATCAATAGCCGTTTTGTTGCCACTTCCCCAAACGATTTTAGAAATTCCGATGGAATGTTATCTATCCGTTCTGCCTTATTTGATCTTAAGTCTTCCTAAGCCATTTTATATTCTGATTCTAATACCGAGTCCCCTATCTATTTTAAATCGACTCCTGTTTTCTTCTTCTGTCACATTAGACAAATCTTCCCCCTCACAAAAGCTTTCAATGTATTCTCTCCACCTATCCGCTCTCTCGTCTGCATTTAACAGTGGAAATCCCTTTGCGCTCTTAATCTTATCACCCTTTCTTTTAACGTCGTTTTGCCTTTGCTGTATGCTGAGTCAGTCCTACCGAAAGTCATTTCTTTTTCGATTTCCTCACATTTTTCATTCAGCCATTTCGTCTTAAGCCGGCCGCGGTGGCCGAGTGGTTTTGGGCGATTCACTCTGGAACTGCGCGACTGCTTCGGTCGCAGGTTCGAATCCTGGCTCGGGCATGGATGTGTGTGATGTCCTTAGGTTAGTTAGGTTTAAGCAGTTCTAAGTTCTAGGGGACTGATGACCTCCGATGTTACGTCCCACCGTGCTCAGAGCCATTTGAGCCATTTCGTCTTAGCTTCCCTGCAGTTCCTGTTTATTTCATTCCTCAGCGACTTGAATCTCTGTTTCCTGAGTCTACCAGAACATTTCTGTACTTTCTCCTTTCATCGATCAATTGAAATATTTCTTCTGTTACCCATGATTTCTTCACAGTTAACTTCTTTGTGCCTATGTTTTCCTTTCCAACTTCTGTTATCGAGATTTTTACGGATGTCCATTCTTCTTCAACTGTTCTGCCTACTAAGCTATTCCTTATTGCTGAATCTATAGCCTTAGAGAACTTCAACCATATCTCGTCATTCCTTAGTTCTTCCGTATCCCACTTCTTTGTGTATTGATTCTTCCTGACTAAAGCCTTAAACTTCAGCCTACTCTCCATCAGAACTATGTCGTGATCTGAGTCTATATCTGCTCCTAGATACGCCTTACAATCCAGTATCTGATTTCGGAATCTCTGTCTGACCATGATATAATCTAACTGAAATCTTTCCGTATCATCCGGCCTTTTCCAAGTATACCTACTTCGCTTGTGTTTCCTGAACAAGAAAATGGCTCTGAGCACTATGGGACTTAACATCTGAGGTCATCAGTCCCCTAGAACTTAGAACTACTTGAACCTAACTAACCTAAGGACATCACACACATCCATGCCCGAGGCAGGATTCGAACCTGCAACCGTAGCAGTCCCGCGGTTCCGGACTGAAGCGCCTAGAAACGCATGGCCACCGCGGCCGGCTTTTCCTGAACAGAGTACTCCCTATTACCCGCTGAAGTTTATTACAGAACTCAGTTAATCTTTCTCCTCTCTCAGTCCTTGTCCCAAGCCCATATTCTACTGTAACCTTTTCTTCTACTCCTTCCCTACAACTGCATTCCAGCCACCCCTCTTTACATATCGTATTACCCTTTCAATATCCTCATGCACTTTCTCTATCTCATCATCTTCAGCTCTAGACGTCGGCATGTATACCTGAGCTATCGTTGTAGGTATTGGTTTGCTGTAGATTTTGACAAGAGTAATCCTATCACAGAACTGTTCACAGTAACACACTCTCTGGCCTACCTTCATATTCATAACGAATCCTACTCCTGTTATACCATTTTTGATGCTGTTGATATTACCCTATACTCATCTGACCAGAAATCCTTGTCTTCTTTCCACTTCACTCACTGACCCATACTATATCTAGTTGAGCCTTTACATTTCCCTTTTCAGGTTTTCTAGTTTCCCTATCATATTCAGGCTTGTGACATTCCACGCCCTGACTCGTAGAATGTTATTATTTCGCTGGTTATTCAATCTTTTTCTCATGGTAACCTCTTCCTTCGCAGTTCCCTCCCGGAGATCCGAGTGGGGAACTATTCCGGAATGTTTTGCTAAAGGAGAGATTATCATAACACTTCTTCAATTACAGGCCACATGGAGTTGACAAGGATATGTATAGGGCTGGACAAACGGTACTTGCGTCGAACGGGCTCGATATTTCCCGATATGCCACAGCGTTCGATACAGTATCGAGCTTCTTCCAACAATCACGTGACATCTGACTCGCGAGGCGTGAATACAAGGGATACGCAAGAATTTACGAAGTAAGCATAACATTAGGCTACGGCTGTACTTAAAGTTATACAATTTCGAGAAACAGTGGGGAAAATAGCATTAAACCCTACCATTACACAAACTCCTATAGTGTATGAACATATTTATAGTTCGAATTCTCATACAATACTGGTATATATGAAATATAGTACGAGGGTTGGAACTCAAATAGTGGCAACTATTTATTCACAACCGATACAAATGAGTTACGTGTTTTCACCTGTTACTGTCCTTCAGAGAAGTCACCAGCGTTGTGTTGTGTGGAACCCGTTGCTAGCGATGTGGAAGGCGTAATGTACCGTTAGCAAAGCCTGTTCTGTTGATGGTGCGAATGGAGAGGTCTACTGCCGGTCGAATCTCTGGAACAGTTCTGAAGTGAATGCCACCATCTATGGACAGTATTACTGTTCGTTTTTGGAGCATTGCCTGCAACCAGCTTTGCGAAAGCAGCGGCAACACTTTCTGCGCAACCCACCCATCATTTTGCACTACAATGCACGGGCGCATACAGCGGAAGCTGTGGCTTCTCTATTCGGTCGATGGGACCGGGAAGTACTGAACAATCTTCGTGGCATTCGCGATTCTTTCGCAAAGCTGGTCGCAGGCGATGCTCCAAAAACGAACAATAATACTGTGCATTGACGGTGGCATTCACTTCAGAACTGTTGCAGAAATTCGACATGCAGATAGACCGCTCCATTCACACCATCAACTGAACAGGCTCTGATAACGGCATACTACGCCTTCCACATTGCTGGCAAATGGTTCCACTCAACGCTGGTGATTACTACGAAGGACAGTGACAGGTGCAAACAAGTAACTCTTTTTTATCGGTTGTGAATTAATAGTTACCACTATTTAAGTTCCAAACCTCATATAAGTATAAATACTTATGCTAATATTTAAGTAAAGGTAACAGTCAGAGTAGGAAATTTTGTCCTCCAAAAATATTACTTGACTGAAAGCAGTATATTTTATGTTTTAAGGGGGGTGGTAATTATTTAATAAGTAAGTTGCAAATGAGCAAATCAATCCCTGTTCCTATATTAGAATAAGAAATTAAACACGTTACCATATTTTAATCAGTTTGACAACAAGTTGGCAATGAAACAATCAAGATAATTAAACAAGAATTAAACGCCGAACTAACGAAATACAAGGTAAAACATTGACTGCAATTTTTACAGCGATAATAAATTATGGCGGCGAGACCCGTCTTGGAGATAATACCATCAGACGTCACTAGATCGCGCGACGAGCGAAATTCGAGAATTGAACTGAATCATGATTGCAATCTTTCATTTATTCTTTAGATGCGGTTGTTACGTGTGAGCTGCACTCTGGATGATATTTAAGTCTGTGTTACAAAGCTATTTTTATTATTAAAATCCATAATGCGTTTAAAAGCTAAGATAGGTCGCTGTGACAAACCAGAAAATGTCACTAGATGGCAGGCCGATCAAGAGATCGGACGGAACCCAAGGTTACCCGAACTGTGACGTAAACTGCTCGAACAGTTTGAGTTGTATTCAAACACAGCCCTATGTGTGCATCAGCACTGTTCTGATATTGGTAACATGCATCGCCCATTGTATCAAACTGTGCAGTTTCTACCATTTAGCCGGTGACAGAGATATATTTGGCTGAGATCTTTTTATGTGGTGAACGGAGTTTAAGTGACTGCAACGAATTAGCGTGTCATTAAAAAAGTAGCGTAGTGCCGTTGAATCATCAACACCGCTGTTGTGCGTAATATTCGTTAGGCTGGAAAGCTGGCGCCATTCAAGTGAATTACATTTCCAGGAGATGCGCTGTTCTTAGCCGTCTTTGGCATGACTAAATTGTAAATCGAATATCATTAACTTCATTTCATAATAATTCTTCAGTTGCTTAGGTATAGTCCTTTTGACTTTGAGATACGTATACAGCTGGTCTAATGTGAATACGAGCATATTGTTAAAATGTTATAGAGTTGCCTATTTTTCGTGTAGAGTAACATGTGTCCCCGCAACAAGATTTACAAACACATTGGCCAGATATCCCGCCACTACTTCCATCACTTCCCCGGCCATCAGCATCCCACGGATCGGAGGACTCTGGTTGTGGCTCCGTCTCACAGTATTTGGTTTCCCTCGATTTTGGAACCAATATTCATGATTTCTGTTTTCAATAAAATTACAAACAAATTACGTAACTAACTTTATACCTTTATTGTACAACCTTAAGATGGTATTATGTATCGTTTAAGTACAAAACTTGCACTCAGAGGACACTACACGACATCGGTGAAAGGTCTTCGTGCAGTGTGAGGACACTTGGTGGAAGCTCTGAAGGCCATAATTTTCTGCCTAGAACAAAACTTAAACAACTGCTTTGGAACTGGTGATACTGCCAAACGTAGTACGCAGAGGTATTTAAAAAAAATATTTTTAGCAAAACAGTAACACTCTGAAATAGAAGTCTATGTTTTAGACAAAAAATCTTCACAAAAACTTTAACCAAAAATAAAAACTGAAATATATTGCAAAAAACCTACACACTACAGCTGAAAAAAAAACATCGAATCACAAGTTACAAAAAAATGTATAATGTGGCTGCATGTATATTTCATGATCTACAACGCCAGCCTACCAAGCAGGAAACCACGATTTCAACAGACATTAAAATTTATGGCAGTCTTTATATAAACGAGTCTTAAAATATACTGTCTAAGGAACAATATAAGTCATTAAAAAATTTAGGCTAAGAAAAGAAATTTCTACCTTGGTGTAGCCCTCTAGAAGCAGAAGGCCATAACTGCGCACTATCATAATTATGGCCGAAATTTCCACACCGTGTCGATTCCTGAGATTGAGGTCTTGTAAGGGTAGACTTTTCGCCTTAAAATATGAGGTCGGGTTTGTGATGTTACCTTGTTAGTGACAGATGAATTGAACTCTACTATCCTCATCTTAGACTGCACGTCATAATGTTGCATCTTGATCTGAGGGGTAACGTTGTGACAGTTAGTATTCCATGTTCCTAATACCTCATTGAGCATTTAAACTTTATTTGTATGGCACTTAAAAGATAAGGGCTATAAAATTCCATTTATGTGGAAGTAAAATTTCACAGTACATGTTTATATCATGTCACTTCACAAAAAGTGCTCAATATGTTAGAACGTTGCTCAGTTTTGTGGCATTGCTCCTATACAGGATGTCCCTAAGCTTTTGGATCAAATTAAAACAGGTGATAGGGTGCTCCACAGCCGATGACGTTGAGATAGGGAACCAATGGTCGGACAGGCATATTTATTGTATTATGGACATACACTGCGCACAGTGGACAATAACAAAATAGCCCATAGTAGCGACGACAGCCAGTCTCAATGCGTGTACTTCAATGGCGCATGCAGTACTGCCACACTCTCGCAAAGATCCCGGGTGTCTGTTGCATATTAGAACTACCAGCAGGTGATACCGTGTACCTGTGGCCACAAAACAGACATACTATACACAATTTGGCTCACATAGTGTGTGTTCCATGACGACTGCACGCATTGCACCACTACGTCAGCACATTAAACTGTCCCAGATGCACACCACTGCACTCAGTTGTCCACTGCAACAGATAGTCCGCGACGTGTCCAAGGTGAGGGGTGTGTTACTGTGTACAATGCATGACGTTTAGTCAAAGATGGCAAGTTAATCGTCACAGAAGTTGACAGACATACATTTAGCGTATGGTGCGGCAGGCTGTAATGGTGGAACAGGTATCACAACCATATCATAAAGAATGTGTAGAACCACTTAGATCTACGGATTTTGATCCCCGCGTTCACTTCACCGCAGTGCTGCAGTGCCGAACTTCTCACAGTTAGTATTCTTCACGGATGAAGGTTCACTCACGTGTGATAGTGTTTCCAACAGCCATCTCTGGAGTAAGGACAACCCACACGCCAGCCACGTCGGTGGCCACCAGCAACGATTCTCTTTCAATGTATGGGTGGGCATTCTCCAGTATCACCTTATTTACTGCCTCCCCGTTTGAACGGTCCGTTACTGCGGCATGTGCAGCCACAGTTATTGGTGATTAATCATTGTTACCCCCGCCCGGTTAGCCGAGCGGTCTAACGCACGGCTTTCCGAAGTGGGAAGGCGCGCCTGGTCCCCGGCACGAATCCGCCCGGCGGACTTGTGTCGAGGTCTGGTGAGCCGGCCACTCTGTGTATGGTTTGTAGGCGATTTTCCATTTGTCTCGGCGAATGCGGGCTGGTTCCCTTATTCCGCCTCAGCTATGCTAAGTCGGAGATTACAGCGCAAAAAAGTTCTCCACGTACGCGTACACCACAATTACTCCACCACGCAAACATAGGGGTTACATTCGTCTGGTGTGAGACGTTCCCTGGGGGGGGGGGGGTGTCCACCGGGACAGAACCGCACAATAACCCTGGGTTCGGTATGGTGCGGCGGAGGGGTGAAGTGGACTGCGGTAGTCGTCGTGGAGTTGTGGACCACTGCGGCTGCGGCAGGGACGGAGCCTCTCCGTCTACATCTACATCTACATTTATACTCTGCAAGCCACCCAACGGTGTGTGGCGGAGGGCACTTTACGTGCCACTATCATTACCTCCCTTTCCTGTTCCAGTCGTGTATGGTTCGCGGGAAGAACGACTGCCGGAAAGCCTCCGTGCGCGCTCGAATCTCTCTAATTTTACATTCGTGATCTCCTCGGGAGGTATAAGTAGGGGGGAAGCAATATATTAGATACCTCATCCAGAAACGCACCATCTCGAAACCTGGACAGCAAGCTACACCGCGATGCAGAGCGCCTCTCTTGCAGATTCTGCCACTTAAACTTCTCCGTAACGCTATCACACTTACCAAATAACCCTGTGACGAAACGAGCCGCTCTTCTTTGGATATTCTATATCTCCTCTGTCAACCCGACCTGGTACGGATCCCACACTGATGAGCAATACTCAAGCATAGGTCGAACGAGTGTTTTGCAAGCCACCTCCTTTGTTGATGGACTACATTTTCTAAGGACTCTCCCAATGAATCTCAACCTGGCACCCGCCTTAACAACAATTAATTTTATATGATCATTCCATTTCAAATCGTTCCGCATGCATACTCCCAGATATTTTACAGAATTAACTGCTACTAATGTTTGTTCCGCTATCATATAATCATACAATTAAGGATCCTTCTTTCTATGTATTCGCAATACATTACGTTTGTCTATGTTAAAGGTCAGTTGCCACTCCCTGCAACAAGTGCCTATCCGCTGCAGATCTTCCTGCATTTCGCTGCAATTTTCTAATGCTGCAACTTCTCTGTACACAACAGCATCATCCGCGAAAAGCCGCATGGAACTCCGTCGTTTCTAGGTCCCCGGTTAACATATAACATACAACCATTGTTGCTGCACAAGAATGTGCTTTCAAGACGACGGTGGATCAGCATGCATCGACGTTAATGTACCCTCTTCATTAGATTGTAAGGGGACGTCCGCCCCATGGCCGGCGCAGTCGCCGAATCTCACACGTCAACACCTTGGTGTATAGAGCCCACGTAAGAAACGATGAAGACCTGCTTACTAGGGTCCGAGCCGCCTGTCTCTTCATAAAACAGACACCAGCAATTTTCGACAGAATGCGGCAGAAATTCATGAGCAGTTTCCGTGGATCCTTTGAGACTTACAGTCGTCACTTTGAACAGTTACTATCAACTACGTGGTTGTTATGCGGTGTACGCTGTGTATGTTCATAATATAATAAGTATGTATTCCCGGCCAGTGGTTACCTGTCTCAATACAATCCGTTATGGACTCACTATCATCTGTTTTAATCTGACCCAAAAGGTTTGAGACACCCTTTATTGCACGCTCGTAATCTGCGAACTAGTGAAGATTGTAAAAGTCGTAAGCGCTGTAGTCCTCGGTTCATAGACTCCAGTGGGCGTATTGCATCTCTCGCTATGTACGGAAACACGTACACAACGCGCCCTTCCGGCCTTGCCTGTCTGTTAGGGACGGAGCGGACCGGTGCGTGGGAGCTGCTACCTGCGCCACGCGGATGCCGTCGGTGGCCTGGGTGGCAAATATAGCGCGCCCGGGAGAGAGCGCCGCGGACGGGCCCTCATTTCGCAAATGAAACGCCATCAATCTGCGTCAGCGAGCCGCTCGCTCAATCTTGGGCGCGCGAGGAGAGGCGTGGCCCGCAGGCGAGGCGTGCCGGCCCCGCTGACCCCGCACCAGCCTCTGCTCTGTGCGCCGGCAGTCGTCGCTGCAAGTACAGTAGCGAGGAGCGCAAG
This sequence comes from Schistocerca cancellata, assembly GCF_023864275.1. Taxonomy (NCBI): domain Eukaryota; kingdom Metazoa; phylum Arthropoda; class Insecta; order Orthoptera; family Acrididae; genus Schistocerca; species Schistocerca cancellata. Next base: position 516,447,146 of record NC_064631.1, read on the forward strand.
ATAACGTGCAGACACGCACGAAATACGCTGAAGTAAGTGGAAAGCGTTATGGAAATGAACACTCTGGCCATCAAATTGATACTGCAGTGTCTTCATGCCTGTTGGAAGTCTTGAATTTTAAAACATGTTTTTTGCTCGCGTATCATGTCATTTCTGGAAGCCCAGAATCTACCCTGTAGGAATCAGCATGTATTCCGGAAAGAGCGATCGTGTGAGACCCAACTTGCTTTGTTTGGTCATGACACCCACAAAATATTAGATACAGGATCCCAGGTAGATGCCATTTTCCTTGACTTCCGGAAAGCTTTCGATACAGTTCCGCACTGTCGCCTGATAAACAAAGTAAGAGCCTACGGAATATCAGACCAGCTGTGTGGCTGGATTAAAGAGATTTTAGCAAACAGAACACAGCATGTTGTTCTCAATGGAGAGACGTCTACAGACGTTAAAGTAACCTCTGGCGTGCCACAGGGGAGTGTTATGGCACCACTGCTTTTCACAATATATATAAATGACCTAGTAAATAGTGTCGGAAGTTCCTTGCGGCTTTTCGCGGATGATGCTGTAGTATACAGAGAAGTTACAGCATTACAAATTGCAGCGAAATGCAGGAAGATCTGCAGCGGATAGCCACTTGGTGCAAGGAGTGGCAACTGACCCTGAACATAGACAAATTTAACGTATTACGAATACATAGAAAGAACGATCCTTTATTGTATGATTATATGATAGCGGAACAAACACTGGTAGCAGTTACTTTTGTAAAATATCTGGGAGTAGGCGTACGGAACGATTTGAAGCGGAATGATCATATAAAATTAATTGTTGGTAAGGCAGGTGCCAGGTTGAGATTGATTGGGAGAGTCCTTAGAAAATGTAGTCCATCAACAATGGAGGTGGCTTACAAAACACTCGTTCAAATGTACTTGAGTATTGCTCATCAGTGTGGGATCCGTACCAGGTCGGGTTGACAGAGGTGATAAAGAAGATCCAAAGAACAGCGTCGCGTTTCGTCACAGGGTTATTTGGTAAGCGTGACAGCGTTACGGAGCTATCTAGCAAACTCAAGTGGCAGACTCTGCAAGAGAGGCGCTCTGCATCGCGGTGTAGCTTGCTGTCCAGGTTTCGAGAGGGTGCGTTTCTGGATGAGGTATCTAATATATTGCTTCCCCCTACTTATATCTCCCGAGGAGATCACGAATGTAAAATTAGAGAGATTCGAGCGCGCACGGAGGCTTCCCGGCAGTCGTTCTTCCCGCGAGCCCTAGGCGACTGGAACAGGAAAGGGAGGTAATGACAGTGGCACGTAAAGTGCCCTCCGCCACACACCGTTGGGTGGCTTGCGAAGTATAAATTTAGATGTAGATTTAAATTTCATCCTTACGCGACCATAATTTGAGCGTTATCAAGAACTACTGTCAGCAACAAGAGGTTGTTGAGAGTTTCAGAGGGAGCATTAGGCAAAGGTTGACTACTAAAACAGGGGTTCAAGTACAGTAGAAATCGAATGAGTACTTTTGAGAGATGAAATAGTGAAGGCAGCAGAGGATCAAACAGGTAAAAAGACGTGTCCTAGCTGTAATCCTTGCATACCACATTATATGTTGAATTTAACTGATGAAAGAAGAAAATTTTAAATTACAGTAAATGAAGCAGGCGAAAGGGGACACAAACGTCTAAAAAATTTACACTGACAGCAAATGCAAAATTGCTAAACAGGAATGGATAGAGGGCAAATATAACGATTTAGAAGCATGTTTCACTAGGGGGAAAAAGCTACCGCTTACAGGAAAATTAAAGAGGCGTTTGGAGAAAACGCAGCTGTATAAATATCAAGAGCTCAGGCACAAAACCAGTCCTAAGCAAAGAAGAGAAACGTCAGTCATGGAAGGAGTAAATGTAGGTTCTATACAAGGCAGATGAACTTAAAAGCAATGTTATAGAAATGGATGACGACGTAGATGAAGATGAGATACATACAGAAATTTTTGACAGCACTGAAAGACCTAGCTCTAAAAAAGACTCTGGGAGTAGATAACATTCCGTCAGGACATCTGACAGCGTTGGGAGAGCCAGCCACGACAAAATTCTTCCATATGGAGTGAAAGATGTATGAGATAGGCAGAAATGGAAAAAACTAGCCGACGTCAGGGAAGTTCTGTTTGGATTCTGGAGAAATGTAGGAACACTCGAGGCAATACTGGTACTACGACTTATATTATAAGATAAGTTAATCAATGGCAAACCTACATTTATAGCAATTGTAGACTTCGCTTTTGACACTGTTGACTGGAATAACGTCTTTGAAATTCTGAAGGTAGCTGGAAGCGCGAGCTATTTATAACCTGTACAGTAACCAGACACCAGTTATAAGAGTTGAGGACATGTAAAGGAAGAACTAGTTTAGAGAGGAATGAGACAGGATTGTTATTCAATCTATTATTCAATCTGTACATCAGCCAACTAGTAAAGGAAACCAAAAATAAATTATAGTAGGAGCTAAAGTTCGTGGAGAACAAATACAAACTTTAAGGTTTGCCGGTGACATTGTAATTCCGCCACAGACAGCAAAAGGGCTAGGAAAACCAGCTGAGCGAAGTGGACAGTATCTTGAAAGGAGCATATAAGATGAACATCAACAAAATCAAGACAGGGATCCTGAAATACAGTCGAATTAAATCAGGTGATACAAAAGGAATTAGTTTAGGAAACGAAACACCTAAAATACATTAGTTTTTTTATTTGAGCAACAGAATAACTGACGATGGCCGAAGTTGATAGAATGTAAAATGTAAACTGAGAATAGCAAGGAAAACGTCTCTAAGAAAAGAAATTTGTTAACCTCGAATATAGATGTAAGTGTCAGAAAGTCTTTTCTGAAAGTATTAGTATGGAGTGTAGCCTTTTATGGAAGTGAAACATGGATGGCAAATAGTTTAAATAAGAAGAGAAGCTTTCAAAATGTGGCGCTGTAGCAGAAAGTTGAAGACTGGATTCGTAGATCACATAGCTAATAGGAGGTAATGAATGGAATTGGGGAGAAAAGAAATTTGTGACACAACTTGACTAATCGAAGCGATCGGTTGATAGGACAGATTGTGAGACATCAAGGGATTGCAAATTTAGTACTGGAGGGAAGTAGGGGAGTTACAAATCGTAGAAGGAGACCAAGAGATGAAAACAGTAAGCATATTCAGAAGGATGTAGATTGCAGTCGTTATTCGGAGATGGAGACGCTTGCACATGGTAGAGTAGCATGAAGAACTGCATCAAACCAGTCTTCACAGTGAAGACCACAACAGCAACTGCCAACGTAACTTAGTAGATATCTCTGGCGTAATGAATCAGCTTAAATCACACAATGAAGGCAAGGTCGTCAGTTCAGATTGTTTACCAGATTCCTTTCAGAGTGTGCTGATACAATATCTCTATATTTAAAAATCACATACAACCTCTCACTCGTCGAAAGACCCGACGCTAATGGCTGGAAAGTTGCACAAGTCATACCAATACTCAAGAAAGAAAAGAGTTGTAATCCGTTGAATTACATACCAATATCCGTAACGTCGATTTGCAGCAGGATTTTGGATATATGTTGTGTTCGAACATTATGAATTACATATAAATTATAGAGTGCAGCAATAAGTCGTCCTTTTTGGATTTTATTATGCGAATCCAGATTTCGGCTAGTAGCTAGCCATTCACAATGCGCTATTTTTTATTCTTAAGGCATGTAAGTTCCTGTTGTTCGGGGGTCAGTCGCAGTTGCTGTACTCTATAAGTTATAAGTCACATACAGCCGCTGAGTGCATCCACTTTTCGAATGAAAGGTAACCTGATCATAAATTACCTCGTAGAAAACGATTTATTGCTTCTGGAAACGTCGTTCTTGTGAAATACAGCGAGTTCTTTTTCCTGACGCAGTAAAGAGTATCGACAGGGGATTTAAAACTGATTCCGTACTGGTATACATCTAGAAGACTTTTGACAACGTTCCTCACAAGCAGTATCTTATCAAATTGCGTCACTTGTTCGACTGGATTCCTGATTTCTTGTCAGAATGGTCACAGTCCGTAGTAACTGACAGAAAGTCATCGACTAAAACAAAAGCGATATCTGTCGTTCCCCTCGAAAGTGTTTTAGGCCCTCTATTGTTCCTGATCTACAAAACTGTTTAGGAGACAATCTGTGCAGCCCTCGTACTTTGATTGCAGATTACGGTGTCATTTACTGTCTTGCAAAGTCAGTACATGATCACAACCAATTGCAAAATGATTCACACTTGACATCTATATGGTGTGAAAAGTGGCAGTTGACTCTGATTAATGCAAAGTGTGAGGTCATCCACATGAATGCTAAAACGAATCCGCTTATTTGCTCATAGGTGACTGATCAAATGCACATCTGTCGTTCACAGTTGTTACTTCACTCTACCACCGTAGCTACTTTTCTGACGTCCCTATGACCGATGCAGAGTATGTTTTTAGCTTGGTATGCTGAATTTCGAAGTAGGAAGGAGCCTTAGGGTTTCGAAAGTGAATCACTCACTCTACGGAGGAAGGTTGACTGCTTTGAAACTTCGTGAAAGATCATAGCCTTGGGCCGACCCTGAAGTCTAAATCAGGATCTTGCCTACAGGCACGTCGCACGACCCGTTCTCCGATCAAGAAACGTCTCCCGGTCTTGTCTGAAGCTTTAATCTGTCAGCAGTTTTCAAGATTATGCTTTAAAGTCGCGTCTGCGACGCGTTCATTACGGTCAAAGATAACAAGGATGTAGCCTCCAGCCGCAACTATTAGGCCATCTATCCTTAAAGATTCGAGGAACATATCGGAAACCTAAATTTGAATGTGCTTAAAGGTTAATTAGTGTAAGATGATGGACCCAAACAAGAGAACATTAGTGCTGAAATTGAGGAGTCTGTCCCATTCTGCAAGCACCTATGCTATTTTTCTGAAGTTATTCGAAACAGCGTGGATATCAGAATGCAGCATAGGGAAGGCGCATGGAAGACTTAGATTAGTTGACTCTCGACACCTAGAATTCAGATGTTAAGAAACTTTTACCTAATAGACTTTTCCGTTTCTTGTCGAATTTGTTACGCTGGTCGGAAAACTTTGTTATAATTCACTCACATTCCCATTAGATGCCAACAGGTCGAATGCCTCAGACGAAAGTGTAAAGGAGGAGTACGGGGAACGTAACTGGGAATGCGTGGAGAACAGGCGACATCCTGCTCGCTAAATTTGTTAGTTGAATGTAGAGAACTGATGCCGTACGTGAAGATTTTTCATTCTGAAAAGAAAATGTTGGGCGTTTATTTGTAGTCGCTGTACGGGCTGACATTTTCCACCATGTACAAACTCTAGGGATTGATCCATAAGAGGCTACGGAAAAAAAGTTCTAATGAACTTACGTCCGGTAATGCATATTCCATGCCAGAGACCATTTATTCAATCATACATTGTTACGGAGACAGCGGCCTAATACGCGCTGTACCACGAAGCCACAGTTACAGTATGTGTTGAAAATGATTTCCATGTGCCTCAACGCAAGCGTGTACGCGCCATAATAAGTTCTGTCTCGCACATTCACATCTGCCAGCCTGCATCCGAACAGTGTCAAAGGCAGCATAAAAACTCTGCTCCAGTGTCTCCATACTTGGAATGGGCTCTGCATACACGATACAATTGAGATTTCCCCATAATAAGAAATTGCACAGGTTGAGATCAGATGAACGAGCAGGGAAGACACGATTGCAATGTTTCCGGACGTTAACGGCGAAAGCGGCCCCAGTACCATCATGTAGAAGCCAATTAACTCTTCGAATCATCAACAGAACTTTTTCCAGCAGGGGAAGCAAAGTCGATAGATACGGCGTGTTGGGTGTCGTGGAAGGAAGACAGGTCCCAAAATGCGGTTGCCAGTTATCCTAGCCCGCATATTCCGGCTGCACTGGTGCAGATAGTTCAAATGGCTCTGAGCACTATGGGACATAACATCTATGGTCATCAGTCCCCTAGAACTTAGAACTATTTAATCCTAACTAACCTAAGGACAGCACACAACACCCAGTCATCACGAGTGATGCAGATGATTCGCTGTCACCTTACCATGGAGTTTCTGCTTATCCCGCCGATGACTGTCACGGAAGTTGAAGATACCACACCGCGTAGAGGTGGCCTCACCTGTGAATAGGGTGTATGACAAAAATCCCGGAATCATGACTGCCTGGTGTACAAAACAGGAAAAACTGCTCCCGACACGTGGAAACTCTGTCGCTAGTAAGCCCTGCACACGCTGTAAATTATAAAGGTATTAACAATTGCCGTGTAGAATGTTTCACACTATCGTCTGGCTTACCCTGTACTGGGGATCCAATTGCAAGGTACTGACAAGACGGCCGCCTTCCATAGTTGGCAGCGCGGGGTAGCCGACCGGTCTTAGGTGCCTTGTACGGTTCGCGCGGCTCCCCCCTCGGAGGTTCGAGTCCTCCTTCGGGCATGGGTGTGTGTATTGTCCTTAGCGTAAGTTAGTTTAAGTTAGATTAAGTAGTGTGTAAGCTTAGGGACCGATGACCTCAGCAGTTTGGTCTCATGAGACCATACCACAAATTTCCAGTTTCCTTCCACAGTGTCAATCACATTTTCCTCCAAGTCTGGCGTTCGAACATTGCCGGTACGTCCTTCGTAATTCCTGCTTTCTGAAACGACCCTGTCTCAGTCAAACGGAAAAACACTGTTGCTTTGGCTGTTTTCGGCGGGGATAGATCTCCTCATACAACATTGCTGCCTGCCCTCTGTTAACCATTTGCCTTTCCGTAAGTAAATACCGTGTCGGCAAGCTCTCGGCTCAGGTACGGATGGTTCAAATGGCTCTGAGCACTAAGGGACTTAACATATGAGGTCATCGGTTCCCTAGAACTAAGAACTACTTAAACCTAACTAACCTAAGGACATCACACACATCCAAGCCCGAGGCAGGATTCGAACCTGCGACCGTAGAGGTCGTGCGGTTCCAGAATGAAGTGCCTAGAATCGCTCGGCCACACCGGCCGGCCTCGAGTACGGAATCATTTTGTATAGCGCTGTATCACGTCCACTGCAAGGTGAGTCAGCAAGAGAAGTGAAACGGGAACAACGTTACCAATTACTACGGCAAGAGAGGGTGCTAGGGCATGACACAAGAGGAACAGTACCACCCTCAAGGAAGAAACCATGCATACAGTAACTGTGACCGCATGGTACAGCGCGTGTTAGACCGCAATGTCCGTAACAAAGCATGATTGAATAAATAATCTCTAGCGTGGAAACCGTACATTTCCGGACACAAGTTCATCAGAACTCTTTTGTTCCGTATCCCTAGAGTTAGTACACGGTAGAAAAAATCACCCTGTATACAGGAGCTTTCCTCCACCGTAGACTGATATGCCAGAGGTTGGGACAATATACAGCTATTGTAAATTATTTGCTGAGCGAGTGCAATCAATCACTCGTTTACTGCACGTGCAGGGGATTAGCTGCGGCGCTAGAATTTCCCTCTGATGACACGATATATACCTGCTGTGATGTTTGAGCTCGGTTTGCCGTTTCGTAGATTCGATGCCCAAAGAAGCTCGGCATTAGGGTCACAGAGCGCTAGTGATTTTCAGCGCGTTGTCACGACGGTCTGCGGGTGAAAGGTCACGGGTCGTGCCTAACGCGGTTGTACGCCGTCTGCTGAACAGTGGATTGTTTGCTCGCCGTCCATTAGTGAGATTGCCATTGACTGCCGACCACAGACGCCTGCACCCGCAGACACACACAGGGGGCACTGGTCGTTGCTAACAGCCAGTAACGTGCCTCACAAGTAAATTATCCGACATAAGAGGCAAAACTATACGTCTGTGTACGTGGAAACTGCTCCACTCGTAAGACATCGTCTACCAGAATCAAAAGGGACGATTTCCTAATGGCGCACGTCTGTAGCCTAACAAGAGTGTATTCTTCTAATATTTAGATATTTGGTGTAGAAGTCAATAATTTTCATTAGCATGACAATGTTATAAATTTAAATTTTGTCAGAAGAATCAGAAGAAATATTCTAAAGAAGTGGCGATGATTAGCCTGCCTCTGAAAAAAGTAAAGTTACGAGAGGTACTATTCTGACCACGAAGCAGTTACGGTTTCACATCTCGTCGACTACGCAGTTATTGGAGAAAATGCACTTCCGGCAGTTCTACAAGGATAGGGACGGAAATCGGAGAAAGCAGTTTTGAGAGGACATGATTTAGGGATATCCATGAATAAGATTTCGCTATCCTTATGAAGGCGTCACATCAGGGGCTGGGGGGGGGGGGTTGTCAGTATTAATGGAAAGAGGCATTTCAGGCCTAGAGATAACGTTCAGCAGTGCAAAGTCGAATGAGAATTTCTAAATGTTGGGCACAATAACAGTATAGACGGATAAAGGGCGGGGGTTAGGGGTTGAGAGAGGAGAGAAGGAGGTCGTTCAACGTCCTGAATTAGGTTTTCTGTGGTTTTCTTAAATCATTTAACGCGAATGCTGATATGGTTACGTTGAAAAAGATTTGGACAATTTACTTTCCAAAACGTTCTCACTCCGAGCATTTGCTCCGCCTCTAATAACCTCGCCACCCTCTCTTACAGTACAGTGACTGACACCATTCAATTACAGTATCTACAAGGATTAAGTGGTAGTACTTTACACGGAAGAACATAAAATTCAAGTTTGTGCTTAGCTCATCTCCACTGTCGTGTCCTTTGGTGCCGAAAGAAATGATTAAGTACTTTAACGACTTTTCCTTCGTGTAGGACCACGGTCATATAGAACTTCTTTGAAACAAATTTCCGCCATTTGACAGTGAATTACTGTTCATTTATTTCACACAACCGTGTTTCCGGCTTTAGAGCAATTCTCAAGTGTAAGTTGATACGTCACAAAATGTCCAACCTACCTAAATCACATTTAATCGGCGGAATAATATATATCAGGTCTTAACAAACTAGTTTATAAAATCAGATATACATGTAATTTCCAGGGAGACACGTCAATTAGAGAGGTCGGACATTTTGTGAAATTTCAACTTCTACTTGAGAGTGGCTATAGCCTCGAAATCATTACAGTTTGAAATAAATGAATAGTGAATGGAGGAAATTTCTTTCAAAATGTTAAGAAAGTGACAAATATTTTCAGAACGGTCTAGAAGTATACGAGTATGGGTAAGTTTCACAATCTGGGTACCCTAGGCAGCAGCTTTTGGTGCCCAAATTTGACGGAGTTTCCATTTTTTTGCGGGAATATAAAAGAACTCCAAAAATTTGGTTTGTCAGCATTCCGCCTTAAACAGTGAGGATTTAGAAAAATTGTTGAACATAGTGAATAGCACACATAGTCAGTAATTTGGTGTAATGATAAAAAATGCAGAGTAGAAGTGATGAAGAGTAGTTAAAAAGAAAACAAGTACTTGCAAAGCTTCAGTTTGAAAGAAGACAAAACCAACGACGAGTGTGAAACAAATGCTTCTCTCTGTGATTCGGTGTAACACAAGATGCGATTGACACAAAAGTGAGACATCAGAATGAGACTGATGTAGCGAAGAATGCTTTATTCTAGGTAATATATGGAATTGTACGTTAGTATCATGAACCATGTGAGAAGAAGAAACCAAAAGCATATGGTACACATTATTTGTCTTAAGTCAGTAAGTTGTTTAAGTACTTGGTAACTACAGGACAATACTAAATATGAATTGTCGGTAACTATATAACGGAAAATACGAGGTCTGTTCAAACAATTACGGAACATTCGTAATTTCGCGCTCATAGTATGTTGGAGCGAAATGCTGTTGGCACCCCTGCACAAGCCATTTTTAATGTGTGAGTACCGGAGGTTTCATTGTCGTATGTCTGTTAGTTATTGTTCAGTGCTGTACTGGGTAGAAAGTTGTGTTGCACAGTTTCCGAATTTCGAGATGGCCAAGTTAGAGGAACCTTGCGTCTGCATTAGATTTTGCGTGAAACTCAAGAAAATCTCTAAAGAGACACAACAAATGATGCAGGAACCCTGCATAATGAGAGCTTAGGTTGTACTCATTGTTACGAGTGATTCGCTCGGTTTAAAGATGGGCGGACGGAAGTTAAAAATGACCCTCGTTCAGGACGGCCCTCAATGTCTACTGACGTCGCTCATGTCAGGAACGTCAATGAAATTGTGCGTGCCAATCGAAGAGTGACGGTCCGAGAGATTGAATGGATCATGTCATGAAACCCTGACCCAGCATCGTGGAATGCGTTTTGTCGCCGCCAAGTTCGTCCCACGGCTCATGAGTCGAGACTAGAAAGACCTTCGCCTCGCAATCTGTGAAGAGCTTTTCAAGTCGTTGAAAGTCCCCTGCAGAAATATTGAGCCATGCTCCATCTATAGTCGTAGATGTTCCTCAAGAGAATCATAAGTGATGATGGGCCATGGGTCTAAAGTTTTGATGTTGAGACCAAGATTCTATCTTGACAACTGGTCGGGAAAGGTTCTCCAAAACTAAAAAGAGCTCGCCAGGTCAGGCCAAATGTCAAAGCCGTGCTCATAGTTTTCTTTGACTTCGATGGACTGGTTCATCATGCAGTCGTGACGTGTTGCGACGCCTGTGAGAAAATGTGAGAAGTAAACGGCCTGACATGTGGCGAGTTAATTCATGGATCTTGCATCACGATAACAGACCCGCACATTCATTGTTCGTGTGTGACTGTTGTACAGAGAACGAAATCACTGTGCTGCCTCATCGAGCGTACTCTCCAGACTTAGCCGCTGTAGGGCCTTTTTTTAATTTCCAAAGCTGTAAACACCATTGAAATGACGATGTTTTGCAACGATAGACGAGATAAAAGAAAATTCGCAGATACAATCCAGGAAGAAGAGTACCAAGATTGCTTCAGGGGAAAAAATTTGTGGACAAAGTTCCGGAATTTTTTGAACAAACAGCGTACTTGTTTTCACGATTCAAGAAGGAAATTATTAAATAACAAGTGCTGTTCTTAAACTTGGACGCGTCAGAGACCGCGGAATCTCTCAACAGAAACGGATGTATCTAAGGTCCCGGCTACAATAGATTGGGATATTTGCAGAATAACAGCCGCGAACATTCATTGAGTAACTCTATACAGCAGGAGGCAATGACGAAAACATATTCTCAATGGACCAGATGATATCCCCACAACGTTACTATTACTGACTGAGTCCATTTAGAACGGGGTGTGTATGAACCATTAGAGCCGTCTCTACGGAGTAGGCCAACTAAACAGCCGCCGTGGGTACCAAGATTTGGCGGAGTTCCAAATTTCTGGAGAAAACTTTTATGCAGTCTTGGTTTTCGAGCCTCCGTTTCAAGCTGTTAGTCTCCAGTTCCATGCAGTACGACGTCATTTCCCTTGTGGCCACGCAAATGAGACGCAGCCTGATAACCATGGAGAGTGTTTCCAATAGAAGGTTGGAAAATCATGTAGGCCTACATATTAAAGTATAAAGCATTAAAAAGCAGCTCTTTCATATATTTTTCATGCCTAATGTACAGATAAAAGCGTGTTATATTCAAAGAATTAGGCTGCATATTTGCGATCTTAATCTGTGATTATATAACTTGTGATAACTATAGCTGGTGCCGACAGATGAGCAGTTAGCGTGAACGCCTCTCATTGACTCAAACCCAGGTGATAAGAGTGAGGTTTTTTCTTTCAGACCGAAGACTCTGTCACACTCGCATATGAACCTTGGAATATATTTAGCGCTCTCTCAGTAAAGTGTAACGCATGAATCTTTCGTTATAGTTATTAATACTAATTATTAATACTAACGCATGGACGAAAATAATGTGGCAATAGATCCACTGTTTTATTTTCTCACAGTATCGGAGATCCAGTGAACATCAGTGTTATTTTATCCTGGTTCATCATAACTCTAACACTTTGACACTTTGTTACTGCTCTGCTGTTCCTTTTTGTCATTAGATGTCACATTCTTTAGAAGACGTGAAGAGGGGAAGACAGATTGATCTCATAGGGCTCAAAATACCAGCATCTAGATCACTCATTTGGCCTTTGATTAGACGTGTTCAGTGTTCCATTGTCCCTGGTCGTTGACCTGTTCTTTCTGCTGCTGCTGCTGGTGATCGAAATTAAACCTTTGTTTTCTCTAATGAGCTTAAAGTCTGTAATGTTAATACGCTCGTGCTCCAACTCGCTTAAAACAGCGTTATTTAAATGGTAATTCTCGTTGCTGCACGTTTTCCAAAGTCCCCTTTTTGTTTAAAACGCCCACGTTCCCCATCTGTGACAAGTTAGCTGCTGTTTAATAAAAGTATTTTGATGCTCGGTTTCAGAGCAATATCTGTAATTACAGTTTTGTGCGCTGGTATGGGATGCATGAGCTGACACGAATCCGAGAGTAAAATTGTCATGCTTCGTTTCAGCCTTTGTTTTATTCGTTGTTCAGCCATCATAATAATTAACCTGAGTTACATCGATCAACATTGTTGCTGCTATTTTTCGCTTGAAATATTATGGTGCACGTGCTAAATCTGTTGTATCTTGGCTTGCTTTGCGCTGTCGTGGACGGCGCAGGATCAATTAATAATATATTTAAAGTCGTCCATAATAATCTGACAATTTTCTAATTCAGCGTTAATGTATTCGTTGTACAGTGTGGAGACAAAAATCATGTGATACCTCCACTTATCATTTCGAACCTCGTTTTTCCCAGACTATTGCAGCAGCTTGATGTGACATGGACTCAAAAAGTAGTTGAAAGTCCCCTACTGAAATATTGAGCGATGCTCCATCTGTAGCCGTAGATAACTGCGAAAGTGTTGACGATGCAGAATTTTGCGCATGAACTGACATCTCGATTACGTCCCATAAATGTGTTAGGATTCATATACTCGTAGGGTGATCTGGTCGGCCAAATTTTCGGTCGAATTTTCCAGAATGTTCTCAAAACCCATCGCGAAGAAATGCGGCCCGGTGACATGACGTATTGTCATCCATAAATACACTCCTGGAAATGGAAAAAAGAACACATTGACACCGGTGTGTCAGACCCACCATACTTGCTCCGGACACTGCGAGAGGGCTGTACAAGCAATGATCACACGCACGGCACAGCGGACACACCAGGAACCGCGCTGTTGGCCGTCGAATGGCGCTAGCTGCGCAGCATTTGTGCACCGCCGCCGTCAGTGTCAGCCAGTTTGCCGTGGCATACGGAGCTCCATCGCAGTCTTTAACACTGGTAGCATGCCGCGACAGCGTGGACGTGAACCGTATGTGCAGTTGATGGACTTTGAGCGAGGGCGTATAGTGGGCATGCGGGAGGCCGGGTGGACGTACCGCCGAATTGCTCAACACGTGGGGCGTGAGGTCTCCACAGTACATCGATGTTGTCGCCAGTGGTCGGCGGAAGGTGCACGTGCCCGTCGACCTGGGACCGGACCGCAGCGACGCACGGATGCACGCCAAGACCGTAGGATCCTACGCAGTGCCGTAGGGGACCGCACCGCCACTTCCCAGCAAATTAGGGACACTGTTGCTCCTGGGGTATCGGCGAGGACCATTCGCAACCGTCTCCATGAAGCTGGGCTACGGTCCCGCACACCGTTAGGCCGTCTTCCGCTCACGCCCCAACATCGTGCAGCCCGCCTCCAGCGGTGTCGCGACAGGCGTGACTGGAGGGACGAATGGAGACGTGTCGTCTTCAGCGATGAGAGTCGCTTCTGCCTTGGTGCCAATGATGGTCGTATGCGTGTTTGGCGCCATGCAGGTGAGCGCCACAATCAGGACTGCATACGACCGAGGCACACAGGGCCAACACCCGGCATCATGGTGTGGGGAGCGATCTCCTACACTGGCCGTACACCACTGGTGATCGTCGAGGGGACACTGAATAGTGCACGGTACATCCAAACCGTCATCGAACCCATCGTTCTACCATTCCTAGACCGGCAAGGGAACTTGCTGTTCCAACAGGACAATGCACGTCCGCATGTATCCCGTGCCACCCAACGTGCTCTAGAAGGTGTAAGTCAACTACCCTGGCCAGCAAGATCTCCGGATCTGTTCCCCATTGAGCATGTTTGGGACTGGACGAAGCGTCGTCTCACGCGGTCTGCACGTCCAGCACGAACGCTGGTCCAACTGAGGCGCCAGGTGGAAATGGCATGGCAAGCCGTTCCACAGGACTACATCCAGCATCTCTACGATCGTCTCCATTGGAGAATAGCAGCCTGCATTGCTGCGAAAGGTGGATATACACTGTACTAGTGCCGACATTGTGCATGTTCTGTTGCCTGTGTCTATGTGCCTGTGGTTCTGTCAGTGTGATCATGTGATGTATCTGACCCCAGGAATGTGTCAATAAAGTTTCCCCTTCCTGGGACAATGAATTCACGGTGTTCTTATTTCAATTTCCAGGAGTGTAGTTCATAGTTCTCTGGGAACATAAAATCCATGGGCGGCAGCATATTGATCTCAGATAGCAAACTATAACCATTTCCAGTCCATGATCTGTTCCGCTGTTCTTTGTCTGTTTGCACTGACGGATCTACGCAAACGCTGCTGCTCTCGGTTGTTAAGTGTAGGCCGTCTACCTCTGCATTGTCCGAACTGAGAGATAATGCCTCATATTTGGTATTCTCAGCACAGCCTTGAGAATGTGGATTCGGAATACCGAATTCCCTAAAGATTTCCAAACTGGGATGTCCCGTGCGTGTAGCTCCAACTGCCATTCCGCGTTCAGAGTCTGTTACTTCCCGTCAAATGCCCATAATTACTTCGGAAACCTTATCTCATGAATCACCTGAGTACAAATGAGAGCTCCGCCAATGTACTGCCCTCTTACACCTTGTGTACGACATACTGCCGCCATCTTTTTTCACCTCAGTGTATCTAAAGTGCCCTTTCACATTAATTCTACAAACAGCTGAGGCATTTGTGTAATTAACAGAAATTACGTTGAAGTATGCGTTATACCAACATCGTCACGTCTGTTAGAAGCAGTTCTGCATTACAGTATTGCATCGAGATTAAATATTAGATACTCGTGTAATGTGGACCTTCTAATTAGTTTTGTGAAAGTAAGCAGTCGGAGGAAGAATATATAAGAAGGGGCGTATTAATAGAACATCTGTTAAATCGTGTTGGGAATATATAGTTTGTAACTGCAAAGAGTATCTGAAAGGAATAATAACAGTGAAACTAATAATTAAAATTTTGCAAACGCGTGCATCGCCTCCAGGAAATAGAGCGACAATTGTAACTGATGTACATCTAAACATGCGCAGATTGCTTATTATTTGATCAAAGAAAACACAGCCGGCGGCGGTTGAGCTGTACGTTAAAAATAAAAATACACAAAACTGGCTATGTTGGGTATTTGGTCTAGTAGGTATACAGAGAAGTAAAAATCAGGGCAAAGTAAAGAGAGACAGAGATCGCCATGAAGCCAGTGGAAAACGATTCTTCGAAAAAAGGACTTTCACTGAACAATATAGCTACAACTTAGTTTGGGAGGCCGCAACTGTGTGCACTCAAAAACAAACAGGGCAGATTTTTTGTAAAAGAAGAATTTCCAAAAATATGTTTTCGGAGGGAGTCATAATTCTAACGACAGAAGTAACACTATTTTCTTAGAGCATTATTCTGCTGTCTTCGTCGCGTTATTTCGATAAGTGAGCTAAGGAGTAAAAGGGGAGAACGAAACTGGTTCGTGCAAACGGAGTATATCTCTCACATACTAATCAGTGAACTGTGTAATTCATTGTGACATTAAAGAGTGCCACACATCATAATGTAACGGGACATCCTCCTCTAGCTTTACTTTTCCTCAACAGAAGTTGTCGATACTAGCATTATTTTTCGAATTTTGGACAGGTCAATATTATCTCAGTTACTTTTCTGAAAACTTTCATATAATTTTATACACATTATGTTATATTTCTTGCTAAAATTCATGAAAAGGAATTACTTTATAAAATATTTTAGTTTCGATGTTACAATCGAGAAGCGCTAGTTCCTAGTGTACAGTTAAAATTATTTTTTCTTTGAAACATTTGAAATGACGAATTATTGGCACGCTTAAAATTTCTGTTATTAATTACGCCATCCTGTATTGATTACTATATTTCAGGATTCATTTATGAAATAATAATCGAAATTAATAATGTAACGGAAACTAGTAATAATTAATTTGTTAAGAAAAATTGTGTAACTTTTGAAAAATTGTTATTTCTGCAGAGTGTGATAGTCGTAAGCTTGTCTCTGATGTGATCTGATGTATTTTGGTATTTTTGTGAAAACAATGTAATTTCGGTTTTGTTAATGAGAAAAATAAAAAAACTTTATGATATCCTAAAATATGAGAAAATGTATTTACATAAAAAAATGTTGCAACAACAATCTTAAAGATTTATTTAGTTCAAGCCAACCTGAGGACGAGATGTGAGAGTTTCAGCTTCAAGAATCAGACCCCTAGACAAGAAGAACTGGAGCCATCTCAAAATGACAAGCTAAGTAAACTAGAAAGTTTAATCCTCGCTCCTCTCAAATCTTTATAAAAGTATCTGCTTATTAATTACGTGGAATGACATTGTTTAATGTGGATAATAGATGGAAGTAGGAAGGAGGGGGGAGAATACAATCACCTTGCGAGACACTGCTGAGAGCTTTGGGATCCTTCAAGTGGACATTCATACTAAAACCAATGTCAACAAAGCCTTACAGTAACTGCACGGAAACAGCCTTCATTTCAGAACAGTCAGTACTATTAGTAATGAAAGTGCTTTACAGTGTGGTCAGAAACAGTCTGAAAAATTTACGAGGGTATTGCAGTGGAGGTTGTGGGGAGATACAACTCTTAAGAAAAAAAATTCTATACGTTGTGCCGTTTCAGAGTTATATAGCACTGAAGATAGCTAGTCACGTCATCGTGCGTGCAAATCAAGCAGCCTGCCAGAGGAGGTGTCGCCAAACGTGTTCTTCATTTGTTTTCGTCAAGTTGAACACACAGAGGTTTTGCTCACGTAGCCTAAATTTATCACTTCCGTAAAAAGCACTTTTTAACTGGTAATGAGAACTACCAGTAGTAAATCACGGACTCACAGATGTTCGCATTTTAGCAGGTACAAGTGTTTGACTTGGCCAACTTCATTGCTAAATGACTCGTAAACGGCTCAACGCTATGATTTTTTTCTCACAGTTATTTTTTAGCAAAACCTCCCCTACGACATCCGTGCGAGCTGTTCAGTCTGTTTCTGACCACGCTGCATAAAGGTAAAGGAACGACCAAGGACCTCAGCAAATGTCAAGGCATAGTATTTAGAGAATTTACCTTTCAAAATACTCACAAAAATAATAATGGAAAGAATAAACAAAAAACAATCAGTGAACACCTTCCCAAAAACCAAATGGGAGTCAGGACTTGACGATCAACTATGACCATAATAGAATTCCTGCTAAAGAGCGTATGGGAAGCTGTTGTAAAGACAGAAAGGTTTTATGGTGTATTTATACACTTCGCAAAAGGCTTTGACTCCATAAACAGGAAGGTAGTGACAAAAATCTGCTGGAAACACTAAGTAAAAATTACGTATGGACACGAATCATAAGCAGAATACTGCGATAGAACGAAATAAGGATGTCAGATAGCGTCTCCACAGGAGGAAGGAACTGTTAGAATACCCCCAATGAGAGGTTGTAATGTCACATGCATATGCAGAATATATTGTAAAAGGCTCAAATGACATTACAAAGCTACAAGAAACAATAAATGACACGAAAGTTTGTAGCATCAACAACAACTTCGAAATAAATGTGTCAAAAGCAGAAATTAAGGTGCTCAGAAATGGAATAGGTGGACTCACAGCGGCGGAGATTTTCGAAGGGGAGAGAAAACTATAAATCATAACACACTTGAAATACCTAGGCGTCACTGCACAAAAATTGTGTAATGTTTGACAACACTTGTACCAGAGAAAGCAATTCAGTCAATAATGGCTATTCATGAAATAGAATATACCAGATCCCTCAGCTTAGAGGAGTAGTTCTCAACCTTTCTTAGACCATTACCCCCAAGTGCAGTCAGACATTTGGTAGTATCGCCGCCCTCCCACCCACCCCGGCATCTGTTGCCCCTCACCTCTCCTCCACCTTGTCGCCAGCTTTAGCACCAAACTAAGCACCAAACTAAACTACAAAGTGAAAGACTCTTCTTGCAACACTTCTATAGGTAAAATGATGAAATATAAACGATGTTTAGTTTTTGTGTATATGTGTGTGTTTGTGTGTGTGTGTGTGTGTGTGTGTGTGCGTGCATGCGTGCGTGCGCGCGCGTGTGTGTTAGAATGAACGACGAAGCAATTAGCGGTACAACGCAAGCGTAACCCACAACTCTCTCTCAGGAAAGAAAGCTAACTCTCCACAGTGAGGAAACACACTTGATACAAAACAAGCTTCCCCTGCAACACACTTGTTACAAAACAAGCTTCCCCTGCATTAACCTTCTCCATTACGGCACTTGCTTGACTCGCACACTGCAACCCCATTTAAAATCAAACAAGTTCAGATGTGTGCACTGTGCTCACTGTTCGTAAATCATATCACTGCTACACTTCTTACTTCAGAACTTGCAGAAATTGGACGACTTCATGCTGTTAATGTTTTGTGTCTAATCACTCTAATAATAATAACAATAGTAATAATGAACTAACACTGTGTACAGCACTATAGCAGCCGTTATGTAGTTGCTGCTGTGTCGTGGCGTCAATTAACTCATTTATCTCTTTCGAAGCTAGTAATGAAGCAATATTTGGACTACTGCAGGTACTATCTATCTAACACTTGGAGAAGACTTTTCTTGATGTATTTAGCATTTGATACGTATATGTCTCACTTTCATCATCAGTGATGTACGGGACAAAGCACAAAATGTGTGTGTAGTGGGTGGACTATGTGAGGAACTTGTAACTTCCACCACATTAATGTTACTAATTGGGAAAAATATTTATTTATAACTTATATAACCAATATTTCAGTATTACAGTGTTACAGAATTATGATAATAGCAATGACCTTTCCAAAAAAAAAAGTTTGAAAAAATATAAAAAACTATTAAGTGTGAGAATCACGCCAATACCGATGCACGGCACAGATATCTCGCAGTGAAAAATCCAACACACTAGAAACGGTAAAGGCGACCAGTACAGGAAAGCGAAACGAGTGTCCAAAACTATGCGATCCAGACTCGTATACAAGCTGGCGAGAGAATTTTTCCTCGTTGTAGACATACGGAGGAACCTCATTCTACCCAACACCACTGCTTCGGAAAATCTACTAAAACACTGAAAGAAAAAAGGGAAGACATACTCCAGAATTTTAGCGAACAGGAGCCATGACTGACCGAACAAGGACATTCGAGATGGGACATTTGGCAGTACACGGTTCAAACTACCTTTTCCAACCAAACGCAACATGAGAGTAGAAAATGTCTCATCGAACATGCGAACTTTACCATATTGAACTCTCCAGAAAAAGGACACAGTCAATTAGTGACTATCCAAACCATAAAGTGTAAAATTTCTAACCTCATGTATTATTATAATTGTACTTTGAACCTGTATGGCTATTCCGGTGCAATAAATGTATTATTATTAGTATGGTTTACATTCACCCTTCGTCTTCTTGAAACGATCAACTCAGCTGGGGATACTTCCAAAGAGTTGTCTGAATGTCAGTGGACACTGTCAGTCTATTCTTCCTCTAGAGCCGAAACTAGGCAAGGTACTGATGTTGGATATTGGAGTCTGGAGCGGGGGTCAACGTTCTAAATCATACCAAACGTGTTCCACTGGATATAGATTGGGACTCTGGGCTCGGGAGTCCATTCCAGGGATGTTACTGTCTGCAGTCCATTGCGTCATCAACGCTTCTTGACAATTGGGTGCAGTTTCATTACGCCAAAAAATGTTATCGTCTCAGAACTGTTCTACTGTGCGCAGTACAGACTACTGTAAAATGTGTTCATATTCTTCAGCACTTAGCGTTTTCTTAAGTGTAATGAGGGAACCACAATCCAACCACGAGAAACATCCGCTTACCGTAAAACCACTTACTTGAGGCTTCACTATTGACGCTATCCACGATGGCAGGTAACGTTCTCAAGGCATTCGCCAATCCCAGACCCTTCCATAAGATTGCCACAGGGTACAGCGTGATTCAGCAGTCCAAATCGCCCGTCAATGGTCACACTGGTTTGTACTTGCACTCTTCAAGTTGCCGTCACCCATGCCAACCAATGAAAGTGCTTGAACCCTTTGTACACAAGACCCATACAATGTGGGATGCCGATAGTTTGCCTTAACAGCTTGCACCCGGAAAATTAAAGGAGCATTCTCAGCTGAAAACGAAGAGCCGGGAAGAGTATAAAGAGGAGAACGCGCTAGCAAAGTCTCTAGCTTTTCTTCCCTTCGTTGGAAGTGTTTCCTTCAAAATAGCAGGATCCGTAATAATTTTCAGGTGAAAGTGATTTTCCGCCCTCGATCTAAGATTTCGGACTGTAACAACAACGACTCTGTACTATTGTACATATAAGTAATTCTTTTCATTAGATTTTACGATAAACATGTGTCATTGATGTTCTGATTTCATTTATTTTTGTCTCATGTCATTATATTAAGAAAACTGTAAATAAGTTTCAATGTGAATATTAATGTTTATGTCAAATGCCAAATAATATTGTAATAGAATTGAAATGTAACAAATGTTGAAACTGTTTTAAGATGTTTAAAATTGTAAATGTGCGTCTGGTCCATAAGTAGGCAATGTGTTAGGATATGTAGAATGCAAAACCACAGGTGATTACCCGGTCTGTCAGGCAGCGGTAAAAGGCGGATGGCAGGCGAGTGCGGGAAAATGCTCGCGGGCACTGCATGGCACAACGGGCACAGTAGTAGTTAGAGTTTGGCACTGGTTTGAGCAACACTTTCTGGAGCGAGGAGGCTATCCTGGAAGACATAGCTTCACTGAGCCTCGGGTATCACGTTCCAATGCCCGCACAGCATGGCAGAATTCCATAGCCACTAAATGGAAACGTATTGGGACGCTAAGAAGAATTAAAGTGCCGATACGTCAAGAGCCGTAGCTGTGGTTGTATGTGTGCTCTTGCCACCCGCCAACCGCATCGATTCTAGCAGGTTGAAAGTTTTAGTACTGTATTCGTATGGATCAGAGAGTGAGCTGTGTTTGTTTGGTGCAATAATAACCTAAATTTTACCAGAACTTTTCCATCATTTATTCATCCTCACAACTAACCTAGACAGGGTCTTTTCCAAACGTTGTGCAATCCGAGTGTCCCGAAATGAAAATTAAAAATTGTGTCAATAATAATTATTTGCAGAACTAGCTATATTAGAATGGTGTTTAAAGAAATGTTTTGCTAATGAACCAGTAAATGAATAGCGAAGGTCTAACGAAGTTGAAAGATAACTTTAGTATTTATATACACTCCTGGAAATGGAAAAAAGAACACATTGACACCGGTGTGTCAGACCCACCATACTTGCTCCGGACACTGCGAGAGGGCTGTACAAGCAATGATCACACGCACGACACAGCGGACACACCAGGAACCGCGCTGTTGGCCGTCGAATGGCGCAAGCTGCGCAGCATTTGTGCACCGCCGCCGTCAGTGTCAGCCAGTTTGCCGTGGCATACGGAGCTCCATCGCAGTCTTTAACACTGGTAGCATGCCGCGACAGCGTGGACGTGAACCGTATGTGCAGTTGACGGACTTTGAGCGAGGGCGTATAGTGGGCATGCGGGAGGCCGCGTGGACGTACCGCCGAATTGCTCAACACGTGGGGCGTGAGGTCTCCACAGTACATCGATGTAGTCGCCAGTGGTCGGCGGAAGGTGCACGTGCCCGTCGACCTGGGACCGGACCGCAGCGACGCACGGATGCACGCCAAGACCGTAGGATCCTACGCAGTGCCGTAGGGGACCGCACCGCCACTTCCCAGCAAATTAGGGACACTGTTGCTCCTGGGGTATCGGCGAGGACCATTCGCAACCGTCTCCATGAAGCTGGGCTACGGTCCCGCACACCGTTAGGCCGTCTTCCGCTCACGCCCCAACATCGTGCAGCCCGCCTCCAGTGGTGTCGCGACAGGCGTGAATGGAGGGACGAATGGAGACGTGTCGTCTTCAGCGATGAGAGTCGCTTCTGCCTTGGTGCCAATGATGGTTGTATGCGTGTTTGGCGCCGTGCAGGTGAGCGCCACAATCAGGACTGCATACGACCGAGGCACACAGGGCCAACACCCGGCATCATGGTGTGGGGAGCGATCTCCTACACTGGCCGTACACCACTGGTGATCGTCGAGGGGACACTGAATAGTGCACGGTACATCCAAACCGTCATCGAACCCATCGTTCTACCATTCCTAGACCGGCAAGGGAACTTGCTGTTCCAACAGGACAATGCACGTCCGCATGTATCCCGTGCCACCCAACGTGCTCTAGAAGGTGTAAGTCAACTACCCTGGCCAGCAAGATCTCCGGATCTGTCCCCCATTGAGCATGTTTGGGACTGGATGAAGCGTCGTCTCACGCGGTCTGCACGTCCAGCACGAACGCTGGTCCAACTGAGGCGCCAAGTGGAAATGGCATGGCAAGCCGTTCCACAGGACTACATCCAGCATCTCTACGATCGTCTCCATGGGAGAATAGCAGCCTGCATTGCTGCGAAAGGTGGATATACACTGTACTAGTGCCGACATTGTGCATGCTCTGTTGCCTGTGTCTATGTGCCTGTGGTTCTGTCAGTGTGATCATGTGATGTATCTGACCCCAGGAATGTGTCAATTAAGTTTCCCCTTCCTGTGACAATGAATTGACGGTATTCTTATTTCAATTTCCAGGAGTGTAGTAATGAAGTTTATTATTTCGAGACAGATTTAAAGGCATTTAAATGGGCAGTAAATAAGATGAAAAGAGTAGTAACTTATATGTTGGAAATCGTGAATGAATAATAAATTCAGTAATCATCTTTTTTAAATACAGCGATCGTAACAGTCTCCGGTGCCCCCCCCCCCCCCCCCTGCCCCGCCCCACTCATTCATTTGAATTCTGAAGTGTTCTAAATTGGTTTGACCAGCAAAAGTTAAAGTCAATATAAAAGTCAAAATTTATCAGTGTTTTATCTTTATCAAAATTGACATTTTGTGTGTGGCATGAACATACAATTTCTAGGGTAACCTATGCCCGATTTTACTCAGATTAATAGACAGAATAAAGTTTTGTAGTACACAGTATAGTGTAGTGTTATGTATTCATGATTTTCCGTGTCTGTACAGAAAGTGATACTATCAGTTCAATGGACTTTCTGGTTCTAAAATTCTACTATATTATGCAGTGTTACAACTTGTTGTTTCGCATGAATATATACCAACTTGGAAGAAACTCAGTTAAAGCCTAATCAAGCTGGCGACCGTATTATTGTCACATTAGTAGCATCTTCTGGTTTGCTTTTCATCCATCCTGACGTGTGATTGCATTTTGAACTTGCTTGACGTATCATTGTTATTACAGAGTGGATGCAAGTCTGATTTGCCACCATTCAGGTACACGCGGTCGATATCTATGCGAAAATCCTTTCTCATAATGTGAATCCCGCTCAGTTACCATAGCACAGACTTTAACGAGTACTGTGTCAGGGATTACAGGGTCTGCTGGGATCGGTGGAGGATAATTTGATATTGCGGAAGGTGGAAATTTACAAAATAGCTTGCTAGTGTGGTATGGCCTATATAGGACAAACAACATGGGCAGTGGAAGAACGTTACATAGAACATAAGCTTTGTACTCGCCTACTGGCAACCCAGCATGTCTGTAATAGCGAAACATCGTATCTCCAACGAACACTGAGTGAAGTGTGAAGAAACATTAATTTTGGCCACATCAACGTCTCGCGGTAAATCTAACGAACCTTGACACCGGCTACCATCTGGAATCCCGTCACTCCGTGGTTTGCTCCAGAAGAATACGCGAGAATACTCCGATGGCTGCGACTAGCAACAACGACGAAGGCAACTGATCCTTGCAGTTCTAACAGCGAGGGCGCTGCCGCCGGGCGGTAGGATCCTTCTGTCGCCGTGAATCCGACGCAAGTGCGGCAATACTACTAGTGCACTAAAGAAGGCGGAACGAAGAGTGTCTTAGCCAGTCTTCGATGGTTCACCTGAAGATGACTGGCTGGTGTCCAGCTGTAATAACGTGGTGTGAAGTTTACGACGACCGCCTCCAATCCCGAAATCTCTTCGAACATTTAACTCACCGGGGAAATTTAATTCCACAGTGACCCAGTGTCCATTGACGTCGATCTTTATTCCACCTGAAGCGTCGCATTGCATTGAGCACAGCAATCTGTGGCTTATGAGGAAATGCTCGAGCATTGCAGTGTATGTTTTCTTACTCCCTATGCACAGTCATTTTTCTACCTGGACTGCTGGCAGCACGAGTGATTTCTTCCCCTGATTTCATGCGATGTCTTACAACCACCCCCTGTGATGCTCGACGGTCTCTATCCGTAACTACGTTAAGTCTGCCTGGTCTGGGTTTAGGTGCGGTTGTTCCTTCTCGTTTCCACTGCACAGTCACATCACCAACAGTAGACTTGCGCAGCTGTAGAATTCTGTAAAGATCTCCGATGGGTTTGCTGCACATGTGACACGCGATGACTAGTTGACCTTCGAAGTCACTGAGCTCTCCTGATCAACCTATTCTGCTTCACTACTTTTCTTGTGACAACACAGTGCTGTCGAACACCTTTTATATTGGCGGGTAACACTCTCGTGATATCTAATGGCCAATTCCGCGTTACATATGGGTGTCTAGGTATTTTCCGTGAGATGCCTCAATTATGTGTGGATACTGGAAACGTTTCTCTGTCACAGTGTAAACGAATACAGACTGTGTAAAAGTGTGTGAAGTGACGCATCAACTGGCCATCAAAATGGAAGCAGACTGGTGGACACTAACGAAAAAAGCCACCCATATTGTCGCAAGCGGTGGCCGGAGTGGCCGAGCGGTTCTAGGCGCTTCAGTCTAGAGCCGCGCGACCGCTACGGTCGCAGATTCGAATCCAGCGTCGGGCATGGATGTGTGTGATGTCCTTAGGTTAGTTAGATTTAACTAGTTCTAAGTTCTAGGGGACTGATGACCTTAGATGTTAAGTCCCAAAGTGCTCAGAGCCATTTGAACTGTCGCAAGCCAGCACCCAGCATTATGCTAGAAATAGTGATGTATGTTCCAGAAAACCATCTGAAGATCAACCTGAAAAGGTTCGTTAACTGGTTCATGGAATAATTGAATAAATATTCTAAAAAGTGACTAGTTGCAGTTTCGTGTATTAACATTCAATTAACAGTCACGGGTTCTAAAATATCCGTAATGGATAAGCTTAATTATGTGTCGTATCTTGTAAACTGTTTTCAATTTTCGATCTTGATTTTACGAAAGCAAGTGTTGGAATCGAAGCAATCGTTCCTGCAGAAGACTGTCTGAAGTACTGTTTGAATCGTAGACGAGATGATTAACGTAAAATCATATTTTATTTTGTGAGTCAGCAGTGTTTTCAGTGGTAGTCACTCTCACTGTCGTATGAAGCGTAATTTGGTTCTAATAAAGTGATATAATGTCCCGGAGCATATGAGACAGTGTTGTGCGCCCCAGGATGCAGACCTCCCTGTAGAGCTGTACGTCTTTCCGATGCTCACAGAAATATTTTACGCGGTATTCTGCTTTCACTGCGGTGCTCCAGTATACCGTGAAATACGCCAAGCTTCTAGTGTGCTAAATCACCGTTTCCTTCGCCGTTGTCAGCCTCCAAACGACCGCTAGCGCTCTCATGGAGTGATGCGTCACCCGCCGCGATCCCGTACGTCTACACCACGGGACTACACCATGACACGTGTGAGTGAAGCTTTTCCTCTCTTCAGACGTTTTTCTTAAAGTCTGGAGAAAAGACACAAGGAAATTAAGATAGTCGAAAATGGGTTCATTAAATAGGCAGCACAAACACGGAAAGGACTGCAGCGGAGTTAGGACCTGGACTGCGTTCCTTTCAATAAAATGAATCTAGTATTTGGCTTAAGCGATTTAAAGATATCAGGGTAGACATCTGGACGGTCAGTCGGTGATAAGAATCTGTCTGTCCCCACAGCGAGTCCTGTGCATTCACGTAACATATTGATTTTCCTTCTTCTCTGCTGCGTATATATATTTTTATTTTGGTAGAGAGTGTGAGGTAGCGTCATAATTAGGTAGAATTCGAATCCTACTTCGACACCGGGGCCTAGTATCCTAGTTTCACTCTCGATCTTCGCGCAAATAATTAGTGACACGTCCTCGTGGGCTTTAAAGACATAGGTAGTCACTTCTCAAGTTTAGATGGCTAGCAACACAAGGTTACATTTGATGATTATGTATGTTTATATAGTCTTTGAGGATGTCTTCCACACTAGATGACAAAACGTTGACGTGGTCCTGAGCACTTTCAATTGTAATTCCTCTCACCATCATATAGCGTCCTCCATTTTCATTCTAATAAAGTGGTATGTCTTTCACACAAACCCCATATCATCAGTGCTGCAAACACAGGCATTTAAACCTTTAATAATCAAACACCAAGTTTGTTTGTGTGAAATAGCCTGTGAAATAATATGCGATGTCTTTTCTTACGATGTCAGGTGTGATCTAGATCTTGGGGTCTGTATAGGCCGATAGTAAATACAGGGGCCGTATTTTTCACGATGATGAATCTGTGAGTCTTGTTTGAAGAACTGCAAGTACTAGTGCATTTTGTCTTTGAATGAATCTCACGACGTCTAGGGTGTCTCATTACAATTCGTTTGGACATTGCACCATGTTAAATTTCAAAATAGGATACTGTATTCAGTTCTGTATTTTAACTTTTTGGGTATTGTCATACAGCGTGATTCAGCTGCCCCTACCGATGGGTTTCATGCAGCCCACAATGCATTCAAACATTAAATGCGAGATTTTCGTATTCTCTCGCTCGTTATACGCGAACTATTAGCCCTATCGAAGAAATGAACAGAACTTTTTTGTAGGAAGTTCAATGTAATTAAATTTTGTACTGAGATACATTTGTGATGCTGCCCTCAATTTTTGGGTTTGGTCACTTTTGCACGTTTTTGTTTTATAATTCAATAACTATGGCCTCTAGCAAAAACGTATCCCAGTATAAAATTTACCTAAATTTAATTTTCACAAAAAGGTCCTCTTCATTTTTCTATAGGACCAGTAGTCTGCACATAGCAAGGGAGAGAATATGAAAATATATTTTTTTTGGTATTTGAAGGTATTACGAGTTGCGTAAAACCCCTCGACAGTTGTGGACCAATCACTCTGTTTATTCAGTTTGTGATATAAAGGTGTGTTCAGTCAAACATACTTTCTTCCCACTGTTTCTCCTTTATTCTTTTACTTAGTGTTCATCCCATTTAGTACAGGGTCCGCTGTACCCAAGCAGTTGTCCAATTTGTTTCATTCATTCACGTTTGCCGCACGATCCCTTTCCTGTCGCCACAGGAGGGAGGAGAGTCATGCGTGCCACCTATCTGTGATCTGTGTAAACTTTGTTCTGCGTGTTGTCTCATATTAACTGTTTATGTTTCGTGTTTTATGAAGCGGAAATTGGTGATGAGCCCACCATTTCTCTAAACGAGCGTTGTAAACCACCTAAAATCTACAATCAGGCTGGCCTGTGCACCAGTCCCTGTCGTTAGTCCCCCTTGTAGACTCGATCCTCGTCTGGCTCACCTCCTTGTCTTGAGAGTTGGCGCGCTATGCATTACCCTATACGAACAGGTATCCTTCTCGGTATTGAAATTTTCACATACTTCAGTGTCTAAGCAGTATTTCAGCTTACAACTCACAGCACTCAGATTTACAGCTCCTGTTCCAATTCCTGTGATGCACATAACGAGAGAACAGCGCAAATAAAACATGCATTGCATAATGCATAAACTGTTGCCGGTGTACTTGTCGCGTTAACCCACTACGAAATTCTGACCCTTCCACATTATCCACCACTGTCTTCCTCGGGAAAGCAACTGGACAGCACTGTACCAGATATAAATGACAAAGTAGATCAAAAACACCTGATCTACACAACGTTTTCGCGAGGTGTCCCTTGGTTGTCTTACGAATGGCGAACTGCAAGCCCACTCTCATATTTTCACAAATGACTACCCCAATGCCCCACTCCCAGTTTTCAGGGATGTTTTGCCGTAAAATCCAATGTCCGCAACAATGCTTAGAACTCTCATTAGTAGTGAAATAAGTTGACAGAAAGTAAAAAAGTGTGACACTGAGTGATGGCGCTATCGTGATCTCTGGTCATAGTGGCCACTCCTATGAGAGTCGTTCAGTAAGTGAGACAACATATCTTGTTTTTCTGAAAGCAGGTTGGTTCTATTCATGATTCCAATACACCACATTATTCGACAATTTTTTTTAAGTAATGGCGTTTAGGTGCGACGGTCTTACGCGACCTTACTGGGATGGCCTATACTCCCTCCCATAGGATACCACTCTACTGGTCGGCGTCAGAGCCAAGGTTTAGCTGCATCAGTACCCCCCCCCCCCCTACATCCCCCCCCCCTTCACACCCAGCCTCTTCGATAGATGTACTGCTTCACGCGCTGTGAAACTCCGCACAGATAACCCTTCGTTACTCTTTATGGTCTTCTGTTAAGAGGCGGGGAGCCTAGCAAGGACACACCTTAGACAACCCCAACTGGTGGACTAGTGTGTCAGCACTACCAAGGTAGACAGTCACTAGAGAAACGAGGTGTTCAAGAATGGTTCAAATGGCTCTGAGCACTATGGGTTGGTTCAAATGGCTCTGAGCACTATGGGACTTAACATCTATGGTGATCAGTCCCCTAGAACTTAGAACTAATTAAACCTAACTCACCTAAGGACAGCACACAACACCCAGTCATCACGAGGCAGAGAAAATCCCTGACCCCGCCGGGAATCGAACCCGGGAACCCGGGCGTGGGAAGCGAGAACGCTACCGCACGACCACGAGCTGCGGACGAGCACTATGGGACTTAACATCTGTGGTCATCAGTCCCCTAGAACTTAGAACTACACATACCTATCTAACCTAAGGACATAATACACATCCATGCCCGAGGCAGGATTCGAACCTGCGACCGTAGCTGTTACGCGGTTCCAGACTGAAGCGCCTAGAACCGCACGGCCACACCGGCCGGCCGAGGTGTTCGATTATGATCCGTCTATCATCTCGAATGAGAATGTCCGTACGTTCCAACACTGCTGGAGTCACAGTTGTGTACAGATGGTCAGCGTGCGGGGGATCGGACAGATTTGCGCGACCTCGTTGCGATGATGACAGACGTCTCACCCTACGACACACCGTGCTTTTGTTCACTGGCAGGCCTCCGGAGATATTCTGCAAACAACACTCTGGTTTTCCGACAAAAGAAACTCAATGACAGCTCTTTGTTTGGAACGCACCTCCATTACAGACGCCATGTTGAAGGATAAACAGCACCGCCGCGAATCGGAATTTCATGAAATAATAGGGCCGAAGTGGGAATACTCCAAGGTTATCCACAACAGAGTTATCATACACTCCTGGAAATTGAAATAAGAACACCGTGAATTCATTGTCCCAGGAAGGGGAAACTTTATTGACACATTCCTGGGGTCAGATACATCACATGATCACACTGACAGAACCACAGGCACATAGACACAGGCAACAGAGCATGCACAATGTCGGCACTAGTACAGTGTATATCCACCTTTCGCAGCAATGCAGGCTGCTATTCTTCCATGCAGACGATCGTAGAGATGCTGGATGTAGTCCTGTGGAACGGCTTGCCATGCCATTTCCACCTGGCGCCTCAGTTGGACCAGCGTTCGTGCTGGACGTGCAGACCGCGTGAGACGACGCTTCATCCAGTCCCAAACATGCTCAATGGGGGACAGATCCGGAGATCTTGCTGGCCAGGGTAGTTGACTTACACCTTCTAGAGCACGTTGGGTGGCACGGGATACATGCGGACGTGCATTGTCCTGTTGGTACAGCAAGTTCCCTTGCCGGTCTAGGAATGGTAGAACGATGGGTTCGATGACGGTTTGAATGTACCGTGCACTATTCAGTGTCCCCTCGACGATCACCAGTGGTGTACGGCCAGTGTAGGAGATCGCTCCCCACACCATGATGCCGGGTGTTGGCCCTGTGTGCCTCGGTCGTATGCAGTCCTGATTGTGGCGCTCACCTGCACGGCGACAAACACGCATACGACCATCATTGGCATCAAGGCAGAAGCGACTCTCATCGCTGAAGACGACACGTCTCCATTCGTCCCTCCATTCACGCCTGTCGCGACACCACTGGAGGCGGGCTGTACGATGTTGGGGCGTGAGCGGAAGACGGCCTAACGGTGTGCGGGACCGTAGCCCAGCTTCATGGAGACGGTTGCGAATGGTCCTCGCCGATACCCCAGGAGCAACAGTGTCCCTAATTTGCTGGGAAGTGGCGGTGCGGTCCCCTACGGCACTGCGTAGGATCCTACGGTCTTGGCGTGCATCCGTGCGTCGCTGCGGTCCGGTCCCAGGTCGACGGGCACGTGCACCTTCCGCCGACCATTGGCGACAACATCGATGTACTGTGGAGACCTCACGCCCCACGTGTTGAGCAATTCGGCGGTACGTCCACCCGGCCTCCCGCATGCCCACTATACGCCCTCGCTCAAAGTCCGTCAGCTGCACATACGGTTCACGTCCACGCTGTCGCGGCATGCTACCAGTGTTAAAGACTGCGATGGAGCTCCGTATGCCACGGCAAACTGGCTGACACTGACGGCGGCGGTGCACAAATGCTGCGCAGCTAGCGCCATTCGACGGCCAACACCGCGGTTCCTGG
The DNA here is from genome assembly GCF_023864275.1 of Schistocerca cancellata. Lineage (NCBI taxonomy): Eukaryota > Metazoa > Arthropoda > Insecta > Orthoptera > Acrididae > Schistocerca > Schistocerca cancellata. Next base: position 516,478,169 of record NC_064631.1, read on the forward strand.
TGTGTCCGCTGTGCCGTGCGTGTGATCATTGCTTGTACAGCCCTCTCGCAGTGTCCGGAGCAAGTATGGTGGGTCTGACACACCGGTGTCAATGTGTTCTTTTTTCCATTTCCAGGAGTGTATTTTCCACCGAAATTGGGCGAAGAAAAGAAATGTGTTGCATTACTTATTGAGTGCCCTTCGCACGTCTGTGCAATTCCGTTATTTGATTGGGAGTCAGCTGTGTGCCAATAATTTGTACTTTGCGGCACATATTTCTTCCTTCGCAACCTGACCCGTCACTACAGCACTATTACCGCACTGGTGCTTGGCTCAGCAAGGTGGTCCGTGTTGTTTGTGATGTAGGTAGCGCCACGCCGAGCTTTGATGGGGCGGTATGAGGCACGTGAGAGACGGTCACCAGTTCCGTGGTCAGCATGAACACGCTTCCCGGAAACGAGTGCGGCGGTCAGGAAGCCTACGGCACCACGGGTGGTCAGTGAGTGGGGGGGGGGGGGTTACCGAGGTCCAGCCGCGGCTGAAACTAACGAGGCTAGCTGCTCTGGAGATGCGGATAGGGGAGTAAGAGATGCAAACAACAACACGGGCGTCCGCTGATGCCAATGCCACCTCCAGGGACAGTTTTGAGGTATTGGTCTGACTCATCTCAATCAGGGCACCAGACCGAAGTTGTCGCAGGGGCTGCAGCTGCAGCTGCGTGGTTAAGATGTGGACGATGGAGTGAGTTAGTGAACAGCCAAGAAAGGGGAAGCATTCTCCTAAGTGCGTGCGGCAAGGAGCCACGTTCTTGACTTCACTAATAGTCAGTACGGAGCGTGGACACAAGCGTCTCAGTGCGGCAGTTACCAGCTTTACCCGCACGAAAGGACGGCAATACCTAGGAGACGCAGAGAGAGGCTTCCACATTACAAATGTCGCGCTAGCAGGGTGCTATAGTGACCGACAGTGGTATTTTGATTGGCTGAATGATGCAATATAGCGTATGGGAAGGTGGGGTAAGTGGCCACTCCAAAGGAAATTAGATTTTCACGAAACCAAGTTTACTGATAGAAACTTCTTGCTTACACATTTTTAATCTACTTATTTTAAGGTGTCACATCAAATATTTTTAGGTTAAAAAATAGTGTATGAGAGCTATATGCATTTTTCTAAAAGCTTACACAGTGGCCATTTTTCCCTAACTAGGGGTAAAGTGGCCAGTGCCATCGCAACAGCGCACCATGCTTGTTGTTCTGATTTTCGGATATATTTTTAGGCGTCATGATACCAAGCGGCTGGAGCAGACTTTTGTATTACTCCAAATATAACTGAACAGAGACGATTAAAAAAAAAAAAAAAAAAAAAAAGAAAGAACATGAATTAATGAACTGAAAATCGTTACAAAAGGATAGAGTGACGGATGAGACCTTTGTATATAAAAGGTTTTATAATTCGGTCTGACCTGTAGTATTATGTATTTATACGGCAATACCGGCCATGACCTTCTTCTTCTGTGCGGATGCACACATATTCCCCGAACTCTTACGGGACTTGGTAATAATGTCTTCCACGAGTAATGAGTGTGTTTGGGGTGGGACACTACGAATGTAGTTTGTGTACATACAGGGTGAGAATGTGGGTTTCGCGGGAGGCGTGCGCGAGGTAGACCCTGCAGTCGCACTGTCCTCTGTGTCATCGGTGGCTCAGATAGAGAGAGCGTCTGCCATCTAAGCAGGAAATCGCGGGTTCGAGTAGTCGAGGCACACACTTTCACCTGTCCCCGTCGATATATATCAACGCTCGTCAGCATCTGAAGGTATTAAATTAATCCTAATTTGTAGTATTATGATGCGTGACGTATGTAAGCAACTAATTCTTATTGGATAAACATCTTGACCACTGTCTCCGATGAGTACCGTGGCCACTGTTCGTAATCGGACACTGTGTCGGCATTACCAGTTCACAGAAGAAACTATCAAAACAAGTGAAACAACAAGGAACTACTTTTGGAAGCCAAAATACGTTGTTTCAATATCGGTACGGTAAATAAGTCTTACCCTACGGACACGTAAGGTAAGTAACAAGAACAATATTAAATTACTTACATCAAATGACTGAAAACTAGAAACGTTTGTACTAAAAAAAATAACTGAACATGCTTCCTCTGCCAAACTCACTGCGACAACTATGGTGCGTATTACAACTAGTTTGACGACTTATCGGAAACAGCAGCACTTTCCAGGTCAAAAAATATGCAGTGCCCACTTTTCCCGCCCTGGTTACTTTATCCTACTTACCCCTAGAGTAACAGTGAGACAAGTTATCAGTAATACAGGGTGTTTACAAATTAACTGTACAAAAGTGACCTTAGGCCGTGAAAAGAGTAACTAAGTTACAGAAATGTATGATATGACGTAGTATGCAGTATATCTTAAAGCTTTATTCCGTCTGACAATGCTAATTTCCGACATTCCCGCGAATGATTTATTCCACCACTCATCATGGAGTCGCATAACGGTGCAGAGAGTGCGCAGTTTTGTCTACGGTTTCATGAATCCAGATCCGTTACTACAGTTCGGACATAATTCAGTACTAAATATCGCAAGGCACAACGTCAAAAACTAAACTGTTATTAATTGGTACAATTCTTTCACCGAAATTGGCTGTGTATCACATAGGACGGCGGGTCAGGGTCTGCCAGAAGTCTGTGACACAGCAACTGAACAAGTTCAGCAGTCTTACATTCGTAGTCTACGTAAATCAACGAGACGTGCCAACTTAGAAGTGAATACAAGTAGTGTCACAGTGTGAAAGGCGTTACAGAAATGCCAAACATTTAAATCCTACAAAAAGGATCTGCCGCAAGATTCAAGAAAAGGCGACAAAGGAAAAGCTGAATTTTGTGTAGAAATGTTCAACAAAATGCACACTGAAGACGATTTTCTTAATAACTTTGTGTTCAGTCATGAAGGCACCTTTCGTACTTGCCCTAAAGTTCCGATATCGGTTGAGCAGAAACCACGTCACTTAATCGAACATTTAGGGGACTCGCCTAAGGTAAAGGCTTTTCGTGCTGTAACAGGATTTAGATCCTTTCTTTTTTGACAAATCAACTGTAACTGGCATATCGAACCTGGACATTCTTGAACATTATCTAATGCCTCAATCACAACAGTATATAGGCACCGAATTTTTATTTTCCAGTAATATGGCGGGACACCATTTATCGTGAAGTTGTCGCGTATCTCCATAGGAGTGTGCCGACCTGAACTGGACGTGTTGGAACAATTTCCTGCCCACAATGATCGCCTGATTTAACCCCAGTGGACTTCTGTATAAGGGGTTACATTAAAGACCGTGTTTGTTCCTTCGCTTCCGAGAAACGTCCACGAGCTGCGACAACGGATAACACATGCAGTTACCACTATACAACAAGATTTACTTTATAGGATGTGGTAGCAAATTGGTTACGGGTGGACATTTGCCGTGTTACTGAAGGTAGCTACCATTATAAAAGACATCTTAAAGTTATATTGCATCAAGTTATACTGTATTAAACATTTCTGTTAAGTTATTCACCTTCTTCACAATTAAAGGTTACTTTGTATAGCTAATTTATAAACACCCTGTATTCCAGACGTGAAGACCGTGTGTACAGTGTGAATTGTTGGGATTATTCTGTGTTGACAATGTGGGTGTGCAGTTGTTTTCTCTAAGCGAAAGCCATATTAATCTCGTAATACTTTACGCTTTCCCGACAGTATGCTGATACGTTGAATAATCGGTTCTTCTGCCGGTTGTTCGCGTCCTTTTCGCAATTTATTTCGATGAGACTCGCTGTCTTCTTCAGGTGCTCCCTGAGACTGTTCCGTGACTTTTTTCCCCCTGAGGGAAGAAGGTGGATTATTTGGGTGCTTAACTGCATTATTTAGTCAATAGGTACCTTTTTTTTGTGGTTTGTGGGCTCTGTTTTATTCTGAGATGGGAGAATTTTGTATGGGAGGGCATGTCTCCTAATTAGGAACTTTAGGGAGGGCATCTGGGGGCAGCTCTGGTGTTCGCCGTACGGCCGAGGGTCCTTGGGTGGATAAATTCCAGTATTTATGCCTGAATGGTGTTAGGCGCACGGTTTTCGGCCCGCGATGCGTCAGGCGCTCCGCCCTTGGTCCGAGTCCGCCAGTGGTCCTCTCTTGCCGCTGGTGCTCCAGCCGCAGTCCGCAGCAGCTTTTTTGTCCACTGCTGTTGTCCCCTCGTCTGATGCTCTGCTTCGTGTCCGCGCTGGCCCAGACGTTCCGTCTGACGACTGTTGCCGCCTACGGTTTCTTGTGCGCCGTGTGTGAAAACCTTCCCTGCTGGGTCCTGCCTCCGGTGTTGTACTTCTGATCGGGCGCTCCAAGTGTTCCGCCTCCTCCGTGGGAAAGTCAGGTGTTGTTAATTTTATGCTGTGAGTTTGATTGATCTTGTATGTGACGTAGGGAAAATTGCTATCCTGTTACTGCTCTGTGAGTGTGGTGTGCGTACTGTAAGACCTTCGGTACAAACACCATCAGATTATTTGACTTGTCGCTCTAATGAAGTAGGCGAGTGTCAGCAATATGTCTCGTGGTCTTATCGTGGCTTGTTTATCTTCTGCCGTTAGGTCAGACGATAGAAATGCCACTTGCACGCTTAGAGTAGCAGATTGACGGTGACCAACTTTAAACAGAACTTGATTAATTTTCACACACATTTATTAAAATAATAACAAGCATAAAAATTACTTAACTTGGTTCTGGATACCATTTACAATTGACAATCTGAAGTTCCTTCGGTATTGGTACGTTAATGTTATTCTCACATATATCTCAGATACTTGACAAAAGTGTCTATACAGTTATCTTCATCGCTATGTACTGGAATATGGTAACCTTATTAGGTGCAGACTGAAACTTGAGTATAGACTGGTACAGACAAATGTAGAACTCGTACAGACTGGTACAGACTAGTGCAGACTGGTACAGACTGGTGCAGAGAAACGCAGACTGACTAATCGGAGGTCTGTACACTCGTTATAATACCTCGGAGGTCTGTACACTCGTTATGTATCACTGCGCGAGTGTGATCCGCAAGGATAAAAGGTTCTACGTTAGCAGCAATCTCATTGGCAGCGTTACATATTAATACGCGGATCGGCGGAAGCAGAATTTGGTCCGTCTCTATAGCAGCAACTATCTCGTAGTGCGGAGACTGACGAGCGCTGCGCCTGCGCTGTTGTGCTTAGCGGGGCGCGCTCTAGTGGGAAAGTTGCGTACGCGCTGACTACGCGGAACTATGTACACAACAATGAGTGTGTTTTATTTTGTATGTGCCCTCACATAGAAAAACATAATTGCCAAATTTTTATAGGTAGCGTGGTAGTGACTTGATAGTAGAGTTGTTTTGATGAATAGTTGACGATGGGCGTGGTTGTACGAGAACTGTTCAGAAAGTAAGGTTCGATCGGTTGCGAAAAGGAAATCACAGCGAACATCAAAACTGTTTCATTTGCAAGAGTTAGCTACAACTTCTAACTACTTTTCCACACAGTCACCGCTCTGACGGAGACGTTTGTCGTGGCTTTGTGCCAACTTTCCAATAACCTCGTCACAGAAGGCAGCCGCCTCTGCTTGCTACGAATTCTCTACGTTGATCTGTAGCTTCTTGTATGTGCCAAAATGTTTTATACGTATCCAGCGCTCCATGTGAGGACAGAGGGAACTCTGAGGGAACCAACTCCGGGCTGTATCGTGGGTGACGAAACACTTCCCATCGAAAACGCTGAAGGAGCCACCTCTTTGCCCCTGCAGTGTGCGGCCGAGGATTCTCGTAAAGAAGAAAATGCGTGGCAGTTACTTTGAATGGGTTGCTTGAAATCAGGCGATATTTCTCATAGGCACTGGTACTTGGCGGGACACACCATTTTCCAGGCTTCTTTACGAGCCCACTGTGCGACCAGGATTGAAAAGAGCGACATTATGCGATCGATGGTCTTGCTAGAGACACTGTCCGATACATCTACGTGAAGCTTCATCGGATTTTCACTGTGGTTTCCTTTGCGATCGATCTGTCCTTACTTTCTGAATAGCCCTCATAGATGTGGATTTATTTGAGTACTAATGTAAGTAAGCTACAATTAAATCTTCTAAGTTTTCGCTTGTCCTGGGTGGTTATTGTGGAAGCTATTTGCCAAGCCTTATGACTATCAAGCGCACTGAGAACAAATCCCAGGTTAACGATGTAGATTAGTTCTATTGAAAAGTACCTAAGCAAAAAATACTCCTCCGTTGGAGAAAATATAATCACTACAATAGTGAATGAAAGTTCCTGATTGTTACTGAATTCACGCACTTCCGAAGTTGGGCAGAACGCCGTAATGATGAAACAGCCTATGGTTAATATTCACTCAGAAGTGTAACAAAATAACGTAGTGAAGGTCGACAGTCTACAACAAGCTCCTCTTCCTCTACGACGCTGAGGCCAAGTCCTGGTGATGGTGAGCACAGACACTGGTGGCCCACTCGCTCGGCCACGTTTGGTGCGGCACGGTGTCGTACATAGTGAAGGTCCTGCTCGAGACACTGATTGAAGAACGGCGGATGCAGTCGGCGCCTGGTCCAGAGCGCGACCGATGGTGCCTTCGTGCAACTTTGCACCGACCCGAATACCCAGGCCGCGTAGAGAAACTAGAGGAACTAATTACGACCACGTCGCCCACGGAGGCAAACTGGTCCTCGGGGCCAGCGACTTCTGGCGGCCCCTGCACTTCTGACTGCTAGCTACCTCAGGACGCGTAACTGAAGCTCTGTCGTCGGCTGAGGATGCCCCTTCGCCCATAGGCCGCTGGTGCACCACTACTATCAGAGGGATTGCCGTTGTGTCGCGCAACTTCCCGTACACAGCAGTATGTCCTTTGTCAGTTTGGTGTGTGCGACCAAAGGCCATATATTGTGAATTATTGCCCCAATTTTCCTTACTGCGACAATGTCTCATTTAAATTTTGTCATATTGTGCTGAAGGAGTTTCATGTTTTTATGTTATCTTATCGTGATCAGAAAGACTGGTTCAACTATATAATAAATATTTTTTTATGATCCATCTAGTTTCATGGCGTTAGAACCATTTTGAGGGAGAAATCTATATATAAACAGGATAAAAACGTATACAGATGCAGTTTCAGCTAAAACGCAGCTGAACTGTACACGAAACTAATTGGAAAATTTTGTACTCACATTTACTTCAGGACATAGTTCAAATGATAACCCCATAGATGACCCAACAGCCTCTGCCTACTGTGGTAAAAATGTTCTACCGGCAAGGGGTAGGTAGTCCAATTTAAGATACGGCAGAAAGCAGGGAACATCATCCCCACACAGGAAATCTAGAATCAGGACAAAACGGTAAACTAGTTGGATGTAGAAATATAAAACAATGATATGTGTACGTGATGGAACCTTTTTTCAACAAGTAGGGTAAAATAAATCGCATAAAGCAGGGGATGTAAGATTGTACCATTGGCAACGAACGTCTAGTGTAGAGACTTTATTTTACCGTATCATGTGGACGTAAGATCCATCACCTACACATTCATTGTTTTATACTTTAATATCAAATTAGTTTACCGTTTTAATCTTATTCTGGATTTCCTGTATCAGGATGAGGTTCCCTCGATTCTGCCGTATTTTTAATTGAACTACCGGCCTCTTGCCGATGGAACATTATTGTCATAGATTGACAGAGGATGTTGGGTCATCTGCGGGGTTATCACTCGAATTAAGGCATGAAATAAATGTGACTACGAAATTTTCCTGTATAGTTTCGTGTATAGTTCAATTACGCTTTAGCCGAAACTGGATCTTTATACGTTTTGCTCTTGTGTATATCCATGAAACTGTTTGGACCATAAATAAATGTTTATTACACAGCTGAAGCGGTCGTATTCATCATGATACAATTCTACAGCTGTGGATGCTCACAACACAAAATTTTGCTGTATTTCACGCCCAGCCTTTAATAACTGAAATGGACTTGTCAAATTTCTAGAAGGATATTTTATGTTTAATAAATTATTTGTAAAAGCTGAGCCCTGTAACGGGACATCCTGTTCTCCCATTACTTACCCTCAACAATAGTTGTCGATACCAGTATTATTTTTCAATTTTTTTACAGATTAATATTATCTCACAGAATTTTATACATAATATGTTATATTTCAAGCTAAAATTTATGAAAAGGTATTACGATATTTTCGATGTTACAATCGATAAGTACTAGAAACATTTGAAATTAGAAATTATTTGTCACACTTAAAATTTGTATTATCAATCATGCAATCTACTACTGTTTACTGTGTTTATTTCCTGATTCATGTATGAAATAATAATCGAAACTAATAGAAATTAATTTGTATAGAAAATTTGCAAACCCTTAGGATTATTGTTATTTCCACTGAGGTAGTAGTACTAATGTCTCTTATGTAATCAGACGTATTTTTGTATTTTGGACGAACAACGTAACTTCAGCTTTGTTAATGTGATATACTAAAATGTGACAAAATATATTAACGTAACAACAAGAATTCTGCAACAACAATCTTAAAATTTATTTAGATCAGTTCAAACCACGAGGACCTAAAATGTGAGAATTTTATCTTCAAGAATCATACTCCTAGACAAGAAGAGCTAGAGCCAACCCTTCACCCACCCCCAACCCAACACCATACAAAATCTACTCCGCAGATGCTTTCCCGACGAAGACAATCGTAGCTATGGCTGAAAGCTCGGGTTTTCATAGATGATTAATGCAACAAATGCACGGAGAAAAGTGTATACAACAAATCCGTCGCGTAATATTCCATGGTTATTGCAGTGGCTGGTCTCTGATACGTCGCCTATGCCACCGGCTGCCTTAGAGGTGGCGCGCGGCTCATTCGCGAGTTTTGGGTTACCTCCGGCAAGAAACGCCCGGCGTGCTCGTCTCGAACCGCCGCAGGCGACAATTAACCCCTGAGCTGCTCGAGCCACGGCTGAGGCCCGGCTGCGTTGAAAGCGGGCGGCTGCGAGCGCACGCATGCCGGAACGCGATCCTGTTATTACAGATGCGATACCGGGCCGGCCCCAAGATACCGCCAGCGGTGCCCTAATTAAGTAATCCAAACAAGGGGCGGAATTTCAGGAGGCGTATCAAGTTGAGCCCTAAACACGCGGTGCGAATGCAGTGCGGGGCTACAACACTAGCGCACGATTTCTGTCGGATCCCTCAAATACCGCAGCCCGCGACCGGAAAAAAAAAAATATGTATCCGGGATCTCCACATCGCTACATACGACGTAACGCCGTAGCACTACACCACGAATCATGCGTTAATGTAGGCCTGCGCAGCAAGGAGCACAATAGTTACTAGGGCATATTGCTTTGTGAGTTTGCTCTCCCATCCCATCGTGCGCTACCCCTTTTCCCATTTATATTATGGCTTTACCCGCACCCCAAACTATTGGTCCCCTCCTGTCTTCGTGACGTCGAATCCAACACCTTCCCTGTACATACTCACCACCGGACTTCTATGCTTAAGCCCACACCCTAATCTGCATTACTAAGAGAATATACCGGAGCACGGAACCCTACCCTGATTATAGGATGCCTATCTAGCAGCTTCCAGAAGCAACAAAAATTTGGTTTTAAATATGTCATATACATAGAGCCAGAATTTTAAATCTGAAATGGTGGTAGAATCTATTCATTAAGAGGTATAATCTTACGCGAAAGGATCAACACAGTAGGACAATTAAGACACAAACTGCGTATATGTCCTGAGGCATCATAACACACAACGCGCAAATACCCAGAATATATTAATGCAGTATTTGAGAACGAGAGCACGTTCTGACTTGCAACAAACTTTACACTCAATTCAAACCTCTTCGAAGCTTTTACCCATTGACACCCCTACGCCCCCTCCCCACAAAATGATGAAAGCGGGTTATTACTTACTATATTTCCGATGTTAATGCAGTAAAAGTGTCGCATGGAGCATGGAGTTTTAATTTATTACTTCTTTACTACTGACTGAATTTGCAACGCTCTTGGTACATAGTATCCACATGCTGTTGTTGATGCCGTCTTCAACCCGAAGACTGGTTTCATGCAGCGCTCAATGCTACTCTATCCTGTCGAACCTCTTCATCTCCGAATTATTACTGCAACCTCCATCTTCCTAAATGTGATTACTGTACATATCTCTTCGCCTCCCTCTATGGCTTTTACCCCCACAGTTCTTTATAATATTGAATCAGTGATCCCCTGATGTCTCAGAATGTGTTCTATCATCCAATCCCTTCTTTTGGCCATGCTATGCCAAAAATCCTCGTCTCACCAATTATATACAGTACGTCTTCATTACGTATGTCTCGTCACATTTCGAAAACTTCCATTCTCTAAGCTGTTTACCATCCATGTTTCACTTCCATGCATGGCTACAATCCAGACAAATATCTTCGTGAAAGACTTCCTAACACTGCTGTATTCCACAGGAAAATAGTATTACACGAACGTTGTGAACAAATAAATAAGGATTTACAGAAAATAAGTGCGTGATATAATGACTGGCAGTTATCTCTCATTATTAGTAAGTGTAACCTATTGCGTATAACAAGGCGAAAATCCCCGTTAATGTACGAGTAGAAAATAAATGTCCAGTCTTTGGAAGCAGTAACATCCGTCAAGTATCTGGGTGTGCCTAGTCGAAATGATTTCAAATGGAATAATCCGATTATACAATTAACGGGCAAGGCGAACTCTAGATTGCAGTTTATTGGTAGAATCCTGAAGCGATGCAGTCCTTCAGCAAAGGAAATAGCTTACAATACGTAAGTTCGTCCAGTCTTAGAGTATTGTTCGTCTGTATCGGACCCTTACCAGTTGGGTCTGATTCAAGAGATTTAGAATGTCAAAAGAAGAGCGGCAAGATTCGTGACTGGTATATTTAGCCATCGCGAGAGCGTTACAGATCTCATAGAAAGTTTGAAGTGGGACACACTTGCAGATAGACGGCTCGCTAAACGGAAGAGGCTGCTCACTAAATTCCGAAATCCGATCTTCACCGGAGATGTACAGTTCAAATCGAGCAGTGATTACCATTCAAAGATAAGGGAAATTAGAGCTCGTACTGAGGCGTTCAGGCAGTCGTTTTTCCCTCGTGAGATCCGCGAGTGGAACAGACGGGGGGGAATATGACTTTGGCGCCAATTGTGCCCTCCGCCACACACCGCTTAGTGACTAGCGGAGGACATACGTAGATACGTAGATGTAGATTCGATGTTAACAGTTTTCTCTTCTTCGAAAATGCTTTCCTTGCCATTGCCGGGGTACAGTTTATATCCTCTCCACTTCGGCCATCATCAGTTAATTTGTTTGCCAAATAGCAAAACTCATCTACTATCTTAAGTGTCTCGTTTCCTAATTCGATTCCATTAGCATCACTTGATTGAATTCGATTACATTCCGTTATCCTCGTTTTATTTCTGTTGATGTTCAACTTATATCCTCTCTTCAAAACACTGTCCATTCTGTTCAACTGCTCATTCAAATCCTTTGCTGTCTCTGACAGAATTACAATGTCATCGACGAACGTCAAAATTTTGATTACTTCTCCCTGAATTTTAGTTCTTACTCCAATTTTTTCTTTGGTTTCCTTCACTGCTTGTTCAATGTACATATTGAATAACGTCGGGGACAGGCTACAACCCTGTCTCCCTCCACTCTCAACCACTGCTTCCCCTTTCAAGCCCTTCGGCTGTTATTACTGGCGTCTGGTTTCTGTACAAGTTGTAAATAGCCTGTCGCTCAGTGTATTTTACCCCTGCAGCCTTCAGAATTTCTAAGAAATTATTGAAGCCAAAAGCTTTCTCTAAGTCTACAAATGCTGTAAAAGTAGGTTTGCATTTCCTTAATCTACCTTCTAAGATAAGTCGTAGGGTCAGTATTGCCTCGCGTGTTCCTACATTATTCCGGAATCGAAACCGATCTTCCCCGAGGTCAGCTTCTACAAGCTTTTCTACTCCTCTGTAAAAAAAATAGTGTTTGTATCTTACAGCCATGACTTACTAAACTGATAGTTCGGTCATTTTTACACTTCAGCAACTGCTTGCTTTGAAACTGGAATTAAGACATTCTTCTTGAAGTCTGATGGTATTTCGCCTGTCTCATACATCTTGCACACCAGATGGAAGAGTTGTGCAATTTCTAGGTCTCCCAAGGCTCGGCTCTGAGCACTATGCGACTTCACTTCTGAGGTCATCAGTCGCCTAGAACTTAGAACTAATTAAACCTAGCTAACATAAGGACATCACACACATCCATGCCCGAGGCAGGATTGGAACCTGCGACCGTAGCGGTCACGCGGTTCCAGACTGAAGCGCCTTTAACCGCACGGCCACACCAGCTGGCGGAATTTCATCTACTTCCTACTTCCCGGTCCTTGTTACGACTTAGATTTTTCAGAACTTTGTCAAGTGCACCTGGAAACTTATATCACTTCATGACACACAGTTTAAGAGATATGATGTCATAAACATTGAAGTACGTGAAAAACTAGCTTTGCTTAGAAAGGATTGCAGTGTTCTCATTCGACAGTTCTCAAAAATATGCCAGCAGATCACATCGAACGAGACCAGCAACGAATCGTCCACAATCTCGAAGGCCCTCTGACCACCCTGAATACAATTCAAATGGCTTTGTTTTGGTGAATAACCATATCTACCAATATCCTGCGGGCCCGCCTCGCTAGCCGCGCGGTCTAGCGCCCTGCATGCCGAGCGGGAAGGCATGTCCGTTCCCGTCACGAATCTGCCCGGCGGATTGGTATGGAAGTCCGGTGTGCCGGCCAGCCTGTGGATGGTTTATAAGGCGGTTTTCCCTCTGCCCCGGCAAATGACGGCTGATTCCCCTTATTCTGCTTCAGTTACGCTGTATCGGTGCTTGCTGCGCAAACACCGCTTCCGCGTATGGGTACACCATAATTATTCTACCACGCAAACATTTGAGGCTACACTCGTGTTCTATGAGACGTTGCCGGTGAGGTCCACTGGGGACTGAACTGCACAGTAACCCTGGGTTCGCTGTGGGGCGGCGTTGGGGTGGGTGGACTGCTGTGGCCTGGTCTGGTGTTGTGAACCACTGAGGGCTACGGTGGGACAAAGCTTCTCCGTCGTTTCTAGGTCCCCGATGTAATACGTACATACATACATACATACAATATTCTGCGGAGATTGTCGAAAACGATGACAATGTGATTTGCTTGTCCACCATGCTCAGAAACTAGAAAAACTGAAGATGACCAGACAAGTATAATTCAGTTTCGTGCAAACTAAGTAAAATTGTATGGAAATTGAATCTACCTATTTAAAGAAACGAGACACAATGGTTGAAAGCACTGAGATAATTCTATTTCGATAAATACAGATAGCCATAATAATAAGCTTATTTATTTTTTGCAGAATTCTTTATTTGTTCATACATGTAAGTTCATGTTGTTGTTTATACATTAAAGTAGATTCTTTTCTTTCTTTTTCAAATATTATTTCTTCACGTGGAATTTAATTTTTTGAAGAAATTATACCTAAAAAATACATTTACTCTAAGTTTTGGTAAAGTGATTTTTTTTCCTCTAAAATTTCTGTGTTCTGCCTAAGTGTCCTTATCTGCATCAGCTTATGCCAACTCACTTCTGGGTGTAAGTCAACTAACCCCACTCTTGCGGTTAGATTGCACAGTTGCTAACTTTTAAGAAAAGTGTTTCTGGAATTACCTACACACATATTTAATTAAATTGTCCTACGTGATGTAGTAAGCTGTCAGCCGTATTAACAAGAATCTCCCCACGTATTGCATAAAAAGTAAGAAAAATCAAATCCAAAATCTATGCCACTTACACTCAAATCTCCATATATCAGGCACTCAGATGGGTATCAAACGTTTTATGTCGATAGAGTATCAAGAAAAACTGCGATATTCCTGCCGTCCAGCAGAAGGGGCGTAAACGGTAATTGAAAGTAACACCAGAACTACGGAGCACAGGGATAGCGTAACTGTGAGTATCTAATGTCTTCCGTGGCGAAGGTAGTAGACCGTCAGATCGTAGTACCATAGGTCCTTGGTTCATATCTGAATGATAACCATTCTTTTTTTTACAGTATTATGCAAGAAAGTGATATATGGGGCTATTAATACTTCCAAAAGTGTGGTGTTTCTTAATTGTACTATCCCGATTTTTTATGTTTATTCTGTGAAAATATAAATGCACTAATGCTTCATGACGAATGGTGTCTGCTCTGTCGCACACATCTGACAGAACACCACACAAATCTATATAAATGTACAAAGGAAGTGAAAGCAGACTGCCAAAATAACATTGCTACAAACTCCGTAAAGTCCTTTTACTTGTATGGAAAATGTTCTCCCATATAACAGTTTCACGCTTAAACAGTTAAAACAAATTATCATCATCGGACTTGAACGCGGGTCCATTGGCGTGACGACCACATACTCAACCAACTCAGCCACACGAGATCAACGAAACTGTCACTCAGATACGCCTTTCATAGGATCCGTAGTTCTGGTGTTACTTTTAATCATCGTTTACCATGTCCTACTGGACGACAGCACATGGCACGAACTACATCGGTGTTTTGGTTGATACTCTACCTACATACAATGTTGGCTACCCATCTTATTCACTGGCATCTGGAGGTTTGGGTGTTAGCCCTGATCAGAGAGTGGAAGGAGAGAGAGAGAGAGAGAGAGAGAGAGAGAGAGAGAGAGTGAGAGAGAGAGAGAGATAAAAATGCGACGCCGGACGAAGAAATTATGAAAGCAGTTATTCGACTTGGCACTGGCTGACATAGTTGTTAAATGTCCTCCTGAGGGATATCGTGCAAAGTTCAGCCCAGTTGGCATGTTAGATCGTCAAAATCCCGACCTGGTTGAAAGACCCTGTCCATAACGTTCTAAACGTTGTCAATTGGAGAGCGATCGGGCGACCTTGCTGGCCAAGGTAGGGTTTTGGAAGCACGAAAACAAGCTGTTGAGACTATCGCCATATGCAGGCCAGTATTATCTGCCTCAGTTGTAAGCCCAAGGTGGCTTACTATGACGTTCTTAGATAATACAAATCTCCTTCATCATAACCAACATGGATTCCGCAAACAGAGATCATGTGAAACTCAGCTCGCCCTATTTGCCCAAGAAATTCACAGTGCCGTAGACACTGGCGAGCAGATTGATGCCGTATTCCTGGACTTCAGGAAGGCATTTGATACGGTTCCGCACTTACGTTTAGTGAAAAAAATACGAGCTTACGGAATATCGGACCAGGTTTGTGATTGGATTCAGGATTTCCTAGAAGAAAGAACACAACATGTCATTCTTAACGGTTCAAAATCTGCAGATGTAGAGGTAATTTCGGGAGTACCGCAAGGAAGCGTGATAGGACCTTTATTGTTTACAATATACATAAATGACTTAGTTGACAACATCGGTAGCTCCGTGAGGCTATTTGCAGATGACACGGTTGTCTACAAGAAAGTAGCAACATCAGAAGACTCGTACGTACTCCAGGAAGACCTGCAGAGGATTAATGCATGGTGCGACAGCTGGCAGCTTTCCCTAAACGTAGATAAATGTAATATAATGCGCATACATAGGGGCAGAAATCCATTCCAGTACGATTATGCCATAGGTGGTAAATCATTGGAAGCGGTAACGACCGTAAAATACTTAGGAGTTACTATCCGGAGCGATCTGAAGTGGAATGATCACATAAAACAAATAGTGGGAAAAGCAGGCGCCAGGTTGAGATTCATAGGAAGAATTCTAAGAAAATGTGACTCATCGACGAAAGAAGTAGCTTACAAAACGCTTGTTCGTCCGATTCTTGAGTATTGCTCATCAGTATGGGACCCTTACCAGGTTGGATTAATAGAAGAGAT
Organism: Schistocerca cancellata; assembly: GCF_023864275.1. Taxonomy (NCBI): domain Eukaryota; kingdom Metazoa; phylum Arthropoda; class Insecta; order Orthoptera; family Acrididae; genus Schistocerca; species Schistocerca cancellata. Next base: position 516,494,145 of record NC_064631.1, read on the forward strand.
AGACATGATCCAGCGAAAAGCAGCGCGATTCGTCATGGGGACATTTAGTCAGCGCGAGAGCGTTACGGAGATGCTGAACAAGCTCCAGTGGCGGACACTTCAAGAAAGGCGTTACGCAATACGGAGAGGTTTATTATCGAAATTACGAGAGAGCACATTCCGGGAAGAGATGGGCAACATATTACTACCGCCCACATATATCTCGCGTAATGATCACAACGAAAAGATCCGAGAAATTAGAGCAAATACGGAGACTTACAAGCAGTCGTTCTTCCCACGCACAATTCGTGAATGGAACAGGGAAGGGGGGATCAGATAGTGGTACAATAAGTACCCTCCGCCACACACCGTAAGGTGGCTCGCGGAGTATAGATGTAGATGTAGAAAACGCGGCATACAGCATCCTCAACGTACCTCTGTGCTGTAAGGCTGCCGCGGATGACAACCAAAGGAGTTCTGCTATGAAGTGAACTAGCACCCCAGACCATCACTCCTGTTTGTCGGGCAGTCAGGTTGGCCTCGTTCCGCTCCAGACACGTCTTCACGTATCATCGGGACTGAGTTCGATGCGGGACTCATCAAGGAAGACAATTCTACTCCAGTCCATGAGACTCCAGGCCAAATGTGCCCGAAACCACTGCAGACGTATCTGTTGGTGTACAGAGTTCAATGATAGTCGGCGCAAAAGGCACCGTGAGCTCAGCCCCTATCCTGTGAGCAGCTTATTAATGCTCCTTGTGGTCACTGAAGCACAAGTTGCATGTCAGATCTAATATAATGATGAATCCTAGGACCTGTGTGCACCTCTGACGGTTGCTCGATCCTCACCTACCGTCCTCTCCCTACGTCGACCGCTTCTGCCTTGACGCTGTCTTCGGGCATGATTCACCCATTCCTGCCAACATCGTCGAATAGCGGCATTGCTCCTACTCAAATGTCGAACGATTCGCCAGTAACTCCAACCGGCTTCTTTTAGTCCACCTACAAGTCCCCTCTCAAATGCTGACATCTGCATACATTGACCGCGCGCCTGTCTGTGAGGCGAAGTTGCTGTCCAACTGAGCACACGGACTGAAGTCCATCGAGATGTCCTGGTATCGGATTGGTCCCTACTTACTATCCTTGCCAGCCGTGCGGTGACACTGCACTGCAGCATCGTACATTCATCGCTCGGCCACCAAAATTCACAATTTTTCACTTTGCGTCGAAACCTATATGAATATCAATTTGTGGCTAATTTTCGCAACACCATCATGGCGCGTCATTTGTCGCTTTCTTCTTTTCTTTCTTAAAGTGTATTTGCGATAATAGATGGATTAACAAGTACGGTAGAACTATGTTTTCAACGGGAACTCTCAAGTCTGCAGGTTGACAATATACCACCAACATACGATATGTATTGAAAATATAACGGGAGTTCCGTAATTTGCGCTTTGCGTTAGTCCGACTGACGTAATTCTCTTCGTTTTTGTTTTGATAAACACGTCTGAAAAGTAACTGTATACTGTTAATCCTGTTTAGTCTGTTGTCAGCTGTCGAGAGTCTGTTTTGGCAGTAGCAGCGACGGTTAAGAAAATTTGTATTAATGTTGTATAGGAACGGAATAAGACGCTGCAAAGTTTTAAAACTGTTAAATATTGCTTTTCTGATTCTGAAATGTGTAAAACAAGGGCTTACGCGTGATGTAAGCTTTCCAAAGAATGTCGTGGAGATGACGCGCGATCTGGAGCAAATAGGCAGCCGATGAAATTGTGCGTAAAGTACAAGAAATTATAATGAACGGTCACTGAAACACAATCACACAAGTCGCTGATAATGTTGGTGTATCAAGTGGCTCATGTCTCGAAATTCTTACTGACTGTTTCGACGTACACAGGTGACAGTAAAATTTTTTTCTAAAATTGTTGAATTTCGAACGAATACGACAGCAGATGCAAGCTGGTCAGGACATCAGACGAAGTCAGCAAGTATGCAGAACTACTGAAACTGGTCCTAAAGAGTGATGAAACATAGGTATACGGATTTACCGTCGAAACTAAAGGCTCAGTCGTCCCAAAGGGGGTACTCCGGATCGCCAAGACCGGAAAAAGTTCTGTTATTGCGGTCAAATGAGTTTTACTCTCTCTAATCTTCAACTTTAAAGACTTAAGGCATCTCTAATTCCTGTCACAAAGTCGTGACATCAAAAGAAGTACTATTTATAAGTTCGACGCCGTTTACGTGAAGCAGTCCGAAAGAAACAAAGTCCGAATTTGTGAACAAACAGGTCATGGCTTTTGGATCGTGGTACTGCTTCTAACACATTCCATTGCTTGTTTGTGAATTTTTGGCCAAAAACAATACTGTGATGATACCGCAGACTTCATATAAGCAAAAAATGCCCCAAGTGACATTCTTCTGTTCAAAAATTAAAGGAAATCATAAAGGGCCATCGTTTTTCAAGCGTATGTGATGTAAAAACGCACTGCTTAGAGAGATAAGAGCTATTGCAAAGGCCGTGTTCCGGAATCATTTCGTCCGCATCTCGTGGTCGTGCGGTAGCGTTCTCGCTTCCCACGCCCGGGGTCCCGGGTTCGATTCCCGGCAGGGTCAGGGATTTTCTCTGCCTCGTGATGACTGGGTGTTGTGTGCTGTCCTTAGGTTAGTTAGGTTTAAGTAGTTCTAAGTTCTAGGGGACTGATGACCATAGATGTTAAGTCCCATAGTGCTCAGAGCCATTTGAACCAGAATCATTTCGGAGATCAGAAAAAACACTAGTATAGTGGAATAATATCTAAAGGGGACTTCTCTGAAGGTAATAATGTTGATGCAGATAAGTAAATAAATTATTTCCAAAAAAGAAAACTCTGCGTTGTTTTTGGTCACACCTCATTTACCCATTAATGTAATATATTAATGTGGAAATAGTAGACCAGACAGATTGTTCCAGGACTTTCATGTATCCCTTTTATAAATGATTCGCTGTTTCGTCAAATAAAAGTGCAGCGTCGTCATTGCATCACGTAATTTAGTGCCCGTTAAAAGTCAACAGCGAATGAGTGGAGAGTGACGGTAGGAAAAGAAGTTTCGCTTGTCCTTCTAAATACAGGAGGTGCGCTGGGAGCGAGTCGTTTGTCTTTGTCTTCGTCCTCGTATGACAGTGACGCTGAGAACGGCGTTTATTTAGCAACAGGTAAACACAGGCTTATCTTCTGCATCTAACTCCATTTCTCTTTCTGACAAACTGGACGAGCTAAATGTAAGCACCTGGTAGATTAAAGATAATGGCTGCTAGAGAACATGTAATAATGCGATACTTATTCCTGGTTGGGATTTCAGTGAGTCTGTCAGTCTTGTCGTGATATGCACAATAATACTCAGAAGCTTCACACACATTACACATCACTCTCGGTTTCGCTCACGAAGGCTATTACAATGAGGAGATATTTTCCAGACATGAATATACTCTACATCTACATGTACACTGATAGTCTGCAAATCACACTTCGGTGCTTGATAGAGTGTTCTTGGAACCATCTTCACAATAATTCTCTATTATTCTACTCTCGAACAGTGCGCGAAAAAGACGAACAACTATTTCCGTGCGAGCTCTGATTTCTCGTATTTTGTTATATTGATCGTTTATCCCTATGAAGGCAGGCGTCAAGAAAATATTTTCGCATTCGGTGGAGAAACTTGGTGATCGAAATTTCGAGAAAAGATCTTGCCGGAACGAGAAAAGGCTTTATTTTAATGATGTCCGGCCGAAATCCTGCATCATGTCGGTGACACTCTACCCCTTATTTCTTGATAATACGAAAACATGCTGCTTCTTTGAATGTCCTCTGTGTACACCGTTAACCCTGTCTGGTAAGAATTCCACACCGCCCAGTACTACTCCAAAAGAGGTCAGACAGGTGTAGTGTAGGCAGTCTCTGTAGCAGATTTGTTGCATCTTCTAAGTGTTCTGCCAATAGATCGCAATATGTGATTCACCTTCCGCTCATCATTTTCTATGTGTTCTTTCGAATTTAAGTTGTCCGCAATTACGAATAATGCCTGGGTGTTAAGTTAAATCTACGGCCTTTAGATTTGATTAATTTATCCTGTAACCGAAGTTTAACGGATTTCTTTCAATATTCATGCTGATGACCCACACTTTTCATTATTTAGGGTCAAGCTGCCGATTTTGGCACCTTAGAGGTATTTTTGCCAAAAAGTTTTGCAACTTTTTTTCTGATCTTCTAATGACTTTTCTAGACTATAAACGACAGCATCCTCTGGAAACAATCTAAGACTTCTGAGTACTTAGTGGAGACCAGTGTATATATATATATATATATTAGTAGGACGCAGTGTGGGTCATCCATATACCGTATATATATATATATATATATATATATATATATATATATATATATATATATATATATATATACGTCATGCACGATACCTTTTTCTTGCATCTCATGGTTTATGACGTCATATTTCCTGAACTATGTGTAGTACAATGATACAAATCTGGGAACTGACGCTTCTTTTCACTCCCATCTCCATCCCGAAACGCTTTGATCGGTGGATGGTTTTTACTGCTACAGTGATTGTCGCCTGATAGTAAGGTGTTCCAATTCTGGTTGATATCAGTCGAGGTGTTTAGGAGGCAATGTGGAACATTAGAAGACACACTTTATATACATACGACTTGACTGATTTCAACCAAACTTGACACACCTTACTATCAGGCGACAATCACTGTAGCAGTAAGAACCATCCTCCGATCAAATGGTTTCGGGATGGAGATGGGAGTGAAAAGAAGCGTCAATTCCCAGATTTGTGTCATTGTACTACACATAGGTCAGGAAATATGACGTCATAAACCACAAGATGCAAGAACAACTACCGTATCGTGCACGACGTTTAAATTTATTACTTGTTTGCTACGTAGTCCTGGGAGTCGTGCTGGGATAGCTCAGATGGTACAGCTCTTGGCCCATGAAAGGCAAAGGTCCCGAGTTCGAGTCTCGGTCCAGCACACAGTTTTAACCTTCCAGGAAATTTCATATCAGCGTACACTCCGCTGCAGAGTGAAAATCTCATTCTGCAAATTTGGATAGTTTATGGAAACACTGAAGAAACATCGTAGACCGTCTCAAACAGTGAAGTTTTTAATTTCGTTTCCTCTTCCCCTACCGTGTTCTACACTTTTTCGCCTGGCAGTGTAAAATGCATCAATTGGCACTGTGCGTACGATTCGTAATCTGCTAGTAATACTTTTTAATAGCAGAATGTAGTATTACACGTACGACGTGGGAAAAACATAGAATTACCACCGGTGATCGACACTGTAATCTACTTAACAATCGTTCGCATCTGTTCTTTCGTCCGTAAGCGACCTGTACCCTCGCCATGATAGTGTATCAGTACTCCACTCACGTCCAGTTAGAAAGCAGTCCACGGAAAGGAGGTTCTGTGTGCACCAACTCCCCAGCACCACTGGAAAGTCAAGTGATCTTAGTCGTATTGAGCACAGCTGGGATCCTATCAAATGTGTTGTGCGCGAGTCAGATTCAGTTCCCATACACCTCCGTAAGCCTTAGCCGTAATTTAGCGCTTAATTGATTATATTTACACATTTTTAGTTTTAATTTTTTTTAAATGTTGTAAATCGTTTAGCGCTAACCATACCGAAAGATCTGTTACGAGGTTGCCACGCCCTGTTTCCTATTGGCCAGCGGTCTCTTAATCGGGTATAAAATGTAGATCCGTATTTTGGTGTGGAAAGGGACGATAGAACTGTTGAGTCTTTACAATGGCACTGTCACTGATAAGTTAACAGTAATTGAGACAATAGCTTAGCCTTCATAGTGCCCTTAATTGAGCGCTCTGTGCTGTAAACATTCACTACATATGGTAATTTAGTTTGAAGATTTTGTTTTGTATGACAGCTGCTGGGGACATTTTGCGTGTATTTTGAAACGTATTGCCAGTGTCATAGACGAAAGGTGGATGGAAATTGTGCAGGGGGTGGGAAGTAAGGTGGCGTTACTGTCAAATTAATGATATTTCGATGATAAAAGTTTAACGTCCCATTTATATGTGGTATCTGTCAGGTGACACGTACACTCAAGTGCCAAAGAAACTGGTAATGCCGGGCCCTGTGGCCGAGCGGTTCTAGGCGCTTCAGTCCGGAACCGCGCTGCTGCTACGGTCGCAGGTTCGAATCCTGCCTCGGGCATCGATGTGTGTGATGTCCTTAGCTTAGTTAGGTATAAGTAGTTCTAAGTCGAGGGGACTGATGACCTCCGATTTTAAGTCCCATAGTGCTTAGAGCCATTTGAACCATTTTGAACCTGGTATAAGCATGCGTATTCAAATATACAGATACGTAAGGAGCCAGAGTGCAGCGCTGCGGTCGGCAACTCTTATGTAAGACAAGTGCCTGGTGCAGTTTTTAGATCGGTTACTGCTGTTACAATGACAGGTTATCAAAATTTAAGTGAGTTTGAAGGTGGTGTTACAGCCGGTGCACGAGCAGTGGGACACAGCATCTCTAAGGTAGCGATGAAGTGGGGATTTTCCCATGCGACCATTACACAAATGTACCATGCGTGTCAGAAAACCGGTAAAACATCAAATCTCCGACATCGCTGCGGCCGCAAAAACATCCTGTAAGAACCAGACCAACGACGACTGAAGACAATCGTTCAACGTGGCAGATGTGCAACCATTTCGCAAATTGCTGCATATTTCAATTCTGAGCCATCAACAAGTGTCAGCGTGTGAACCATCGAAGGAAATATCATATATACCTGCTTTCGGAGCCGAAAGACCACTCGTGTACCCTTGAAGACTGCACGACACAAAGATTTATGCCTCGCCTGGACCCGTCAACGCCGACATTGGGCTGTTGATGACTGGAAACATGTTGCCTGGTCGGATGAGTCTCGTTTCAGATTTTATCGATCGGATGGACGTGTACGGGTATGGAGCCAATCTCATGAATCCATGGGCCCTCAATGTCAGCAAGGGGCTGCTCAAGTTGGTGGAGGCTACGTAATGGAGTGAGGCGATTGTATGGATACGACTCTGATAAGTGACAAGTACGTAAGCATCCTGTCAGATCACCTGCATACTTTCATGTCCATTGTGCATTCCGACGGACTTGGGCAATTCCAGCAGGACAATGCGACACCCCGTACGTCCATAATTGTTACAGAGTGGCTCCAGGAACGCCCTTCTGAGTTTAAACACTTCCGATGGCCACCAAACTCGCCAGACATGAACATATTGGTCATATCTGTGATGCCTTGCAACGTGGTGTTCAGAAGAGATCCCCACTCCTAATACTATTACGATTTATGGACAGCCCTACAGGATTCATGGTATTAATTTCCTCCAGCTCTAGTTCAGACATTAGTTGGGTCCATTCCACATCGTGTTGCGTCACTTCTGCGTGCTCTCGGGGGCCATACACGATATTAGGCAGGTGTACCAGTTTCTTTGGCTCTTCAGTATATATACTGCCCACTTGTGAATCTGGAACGGTTCAACCATGACGACGAGGAGTATGTGGCTATTCTCTCGTTTTGCGTTAGTCGCCCATCCCCTTCCCCCTCCCTGCCAGCTGCTCACTAAATGCTGTTTTTGCGGTGAGTAACGTGCAGTCACAACCCTCATCAAGATGACAGGGGGTGCTACGCCAAAAGACACACGTGTGACTTCTCAAATAATGACTTCGAGTGTTTTAGAAACACGACTGCGGTAAGACTATTTGACGTTCCGCATCCTATAAGACAACTAGCGATAATGTACGATAAGACTGAATATAGCATTGGCAACTACAGTAATTGTCCCACTCTCCATTCATAAGCAGGTGAAGCATAACAGGAAGTACCCTCTGACATGTGCATAACTATAAATTAACAGATTATAGGTGTATACGTTATTTGTAAGTTTTACTGCGAGTAGCTGTCGTTGCTCATTAAGGACTCCTTTCTACAGAAATTATTCATTACCAGAAAAGAAAGAAGGTGTTGGAAAGCTGAATTTCTGAAGCCCATACGACTGGTAAAATTGTTTATGATGTTCACTCTAACGAGCAGTGGGCCTTCTACTGCTTTAATGTGTACCTTTCAATACTTACGATCAATACGTGAAATCCTTACGGCCCGTATTTCCCTTTCAGCACGTCCTTGGCTACTTACTGCTCGAAATGATCCGATGTTTTGCTGCTCCAGCCTGCAAAAGAAAAGGTTAAATCACAAAAATTGAAGAGAAAAGAAGAAAGCAAAACGTTATAAAGGAAGGACAGTTCAGAGAGAGAAAGACGTATACTCGAGCACTTACCTATACAAAATTTCTTGAGCAGTCAGTCGGTATAATGCGTAAGTGTAGAAAGATCTTTTCGAAAGTTAAATCCCTTCACATGTATAAGTAATCAAGTATGTCACTGTGAATCCCGATTAAGTCGATGTCCTTGGAATAAGTTAAGTATTCAAGAAATAAGAGTAAGAGATGTGTTTTCTTAGCACACGACATTGATTATTGAGCCTTTGTGGTTGGTTGTAGAAAGGAAACTTTTGTAACGATTTTCTTTCTAATCATCGCGGGCGGCATTACGTCTATAAATCATGACGATAGCATGGTTATCACGCGCGACCGTAGAATAACGACAGGTGGGGACGTAAAATTGGTCGCTCACGTGAGTTTACAACATTTTCTAATTCAAAAACACGCGTTTAGCGATTAGATGAGATTAGATTAGATGAACTCTCCGTGGATGTGGAATATTTCAAATTTATATTTACATTTCTTGGAATTAATGAAAGATGTAGTTATAATAATAACAGTGCTAATATTCTGTATACAGTATATTTACTGGTTCTGCTTATAAATTGATCAGTGAGGTAGAAAGAGTTGACCACAAGTAAGTCTTCCAGGCTCCTCATACACTTCACTATATTTGTAGCTAAACTTGTTATGATTGCTGGCAAGTTACTAAAACTATGTGTTCTTGAATTAGTATGTCAAGTTAATTGATAGAGCATCTACAGAGTGTTGGTGAACTCACACTACAAACATTGCGTATTACATACTTTTCGGCGTTTCAAAACTTTTGTTTGACTTTAAGATTTACCACAAAATAAGACACCATATAACAAGATACAATGAAAGTAAGTAAAGTATGCCAGTTATTCTTTGTTTTTAAGTCACCTATGTCCGATAAAAATCGTATTGCAAATAAGGATTTGTTTAGACGGTACAGCAGTTCCCTGGTATACTCCTCCCAACTGAATATATCATAAAGTTGTAACTTCAGTAATTTAAAACCGTTAATCTCTTCTATCTGCGCTTATACTGGATGGAAACATCTTACATGTTCTAAACAGCATGTAATGAGTCTTCTCAAAATTTGACGGCAATGAGTTGGTTATAAACCATTTACCAATTTGCAGCAATATGCCATTAGCAACCATTTCCAAAACTATGCTCCACTTAATATTTGTTACAGCAATTGTGTTGACTTTGCCTCTGAGATAGCTACTGATGAGGAGTCGTTAATGTATACAGGAGAAACAATGGCCCTAATATGGGCCGCTGTGGGACTTCCCAATCTGATGATGACTTATAGCTTAATTCAGTGGTGTCTCTTACCGACACTCTTTGTTTCGTGTTTATGAGAAATAACTTGAAGCATTTAGCAGCATGGTCAGCGATGGGTCATCTGCTTAAGAAGTAGCTATTCTCTTGGCCTTCAAGCAATTAATAATAGCACATCAAGCATCTCACATGATTTAAATTTGTGTTTTAAAGAATACCAAGTTGAGAGCTCAATCTCGAATTCTGCTACCACTAAGGTGTTTAGAGACACGATCAGGAGGAAGTATTTCATGAGTACAGGAAATATTGTCGCGACTAAAAAACTAGCGATACATATTGTCATACTCAGCTGTAAATGAAGAACTGTAGAAGGGTTCTCGAGCTAACGTTTTCCGTACTGTTATGTAGTGCAATATACACCCAATGAAAGGTCGCTGGTCGACGAGTTGGCCCTTTTGCCTATGCCCAAGGGTCTTCTGATGAGACCTACATCCCACTCTGAGCAGACGTCCGCCGCTCGTGGTCTCGCGGTAGCGTTCTCGCTTCCCGAGCACGGGGTCCCGGGTTCGATTCCCGGCGAGGTCAGGGATTTTCACCTGCCTCGAGATGACTGGGTGTTTGTGTTGTCCTCATCATTTCATCATCATCCAGGACAGTGGCGAAATTGGACTGAGCAAAGATTGGGTAATTGTACGGGCGCTGATACCCACGCAGTTGAGCGCCCGACAAACCAAACATCATCATCATCATCACTCTGAGCAGAGAAGCGAAGTTGAGTTCCCGAGTTCTTATTAAAGTGTACGGTTTTCAGTGTGTGCGTATTCATATTTACCTGGTGATTAACCATGTTTCTTGGATGATCAAGTGTAATCATTCAAGGATACGAAAGAAGAGTGGTATAAAACAGTTTAATAAGATAACAAGCTGGTTATTATAGAAACCAAATGCCATGAATGAGGATGGGATCTAGTCAGATTCTCAATTTCTTCACTTACTGTCCAGGTCTCCAATAAAATAATATTTGTGGAAGCTGTGATATAGCTGAATGGTTTGCTGTCGAGTTCTTTGGAGGTTTGTCAGAGTGTGACAACTCTTCTGTGCTCGGTGTTAAGGCGCAACGTTTGGTCTACTTTGGTTAACAGCCATATTTAATCTGTTTGTTTAATCCATACATAATTATGCAAATACGAGAGAGAGAACAGCGTTCAAAAGGCAAGTAGTTACGAAAAGAACAATTACCACATAGAATCAAGCCACAAACTGAAGTTCAATTTTTTTTCGGGAAGAATATTAGTGATATTTACGATGTACCTGTTTAAGAAATCCTGAACTGTACTGAACGCTGCACCTATTGGCCTATACGATGCCAAATCGAACCACAAGAGTTAAGAGATAAGTATTTACATTTTTACTGGGTGGTTATACTATTTATGTGCTAGGTAGAAAACCGCAAATAATCTCAATCTACAATAGTTAGAGAAAGATAAACAATAAAATTAATAGCACTTTCGATCGTGTTACTAATTGTGTCCAAGCGTTTCCTCTTTCATTTCTAACATGTCAAACAACTCTTACACCTTTGTTATCATTATATAACATGCCATATTCATTATGGACATCACTGCGACTAAAATTTACTGTCGACAGCACTGGTTAAGTTAAGAAATTCCTTCTGTAGTTGGGTGGTTAGTAGCATGTTAATCGAAGTAACTACCGTTACCGAAATTTTTCTAGCCCGTTTGCATCTTCACTATTATGCGGAAAGCGTACGATCAGAGTAGACAGTTATTCTTTATTTTTATTGTTTCATCATGTCCGTTCTGGCTGTCACAGTTGCCGCTAGGATCACCGAAATAGCGTTCATAGACGTAAACATCGAAAATATGTTCAACTGTAAAATCACCCTGTTTCAGGTACGCTGCTAAAATTGAAAGTGGATCCAGCATTCTGTTGAATTATCCTGATTGGACGATAAATATCGGGGTGAATGGATCGTTTGTCACATCTTGCTGGACAAAAGAATAAGTCTACACATCCTGCTAAAGCTACAATTACAAATTATGAAAGTTAATTTATGTCAGTAGTAACCTTAAATCACAGTAACGACTCATGTGGAAAACTGCACGCTATAATGTGCAATACATTTGTAACTGTTTGGTGATAAGTGAGAGAAGAGAACAAAATACGTTATTTAAATAAATAATAATAATCAGTTAGTAACAATCAACATTAAAAATGAAGCTAACTTCATGGGACATATTTCAGTATTTCATGTGTTTTCCAGAATCTAAAACTCACTGATTGTAACTGAAACTCACCAAAGCTAATAAAACAATGAAAATTTTCCGAATCAAGGAAAAACTCTACGTTTTCATGTTTTTGTAGACCTGGGCACGTACGACACAGTTAATGAAGTCATTAATGGGATAAAACCAGGAATTTTTCCTTCATAAAGCTTCCCTGAGGGCAGCAAATTTCCTGTTGAAAACCTTCTTCAACAAATTTACTTTCAACAGATTATTTATCGTTGGTTCAGATCATTTGGTGTGTTGTTCGAACGCACTGCTGTTGATAAATATTTACTGCCGATTGTTAATTAAGAACAACATTACTAAAGGATCCTAAAATTTTTATATATTTCATATCCACTTGACTCTCGCTATCAATTTTAGTAATAAGAATGCACCGAGTCTCAAACACACCGGCAATTACCTGGTGGCGGGTGGCGTTGCTGGCAAGTGACACTGTAACAAAAGTATGTAAGCGGACCAGACACGAACGGGGGACAATCCTAGCGAAGATGTGGTCTGAAAATGGGGAAATTCATTGAGATAAGCGACTTTGACAAAGGGTAGATTGTTATTATGCGGAGCCGGTGAACGAGTATCTCGTAAACGACGAAGTTGTTCGAATGTTCACATGCTACAGTCGTAACCGTCTACGGAAGGAGTTATATGGATAGTAAAACTACCACTAAACGCTAAATGGTTAGACATGGTGTTCGGTGGCTTGCGCTCTGTAAAGCAGGATAGATGGTGATGTGACGCATATCTGCCGAAAGAGCAGAATGTTGGTGCACGCACAAGTGTTTCGGAACACTCCGTTCATCGTACGTCGTTGAACACGGAGCTCCACAGCAGACCACCCCTACGTGATCACATGTCGACAGAGTGGCATCGTCAATTACGATTTCAGTTGTCACGGGACCATTGAGGTTCGGCCTTCGATCAGTGGAAACATGTCTGCTCTTCGAGAGAATCATATTTTTGTTTGCTACGTCAGGTCGATGGTCGTCTCCACAAACACCGTCATGGAGGTGAACGGGGGCTCGAAACGTGCAGCACGCCAATAACGCAGGTTGATGGGAGCAGTATTGTGCTATGGGAGATATTCGCCTGCAGTTGCAAGGGACCTGTTGTAGTAATCGAAGACAAACTGACAGCTGCGAACCACCAGCATCCCTTCATGCTTGATGTCTTCCTCGACGGCGATGTCATCTTTCAGCAGTACACTTGTCCTTATCTCGAAGCCAGTACCGTGCCACAGTGATTTGAGAGGCATCATAGTGAACTCACGTTGATGTCCCGGCGACCAGGTACGCCTGATGTGAACCCTATGGAACCCATCTGGGCCGCTATCGGGCGTCATTACCGCGTACGCAAATCAGCGGCCCTTTTATTTGCGAAAATTATGTGACCTGTGCGTAGACATGCAATACCACATACCTCCACAGACCTACCAACAAACCGTCGGATCCCTGATACCCAAAATTAGTGAAGTATTTCCTTCCAAAGATAGACAAACGAGCTATTAAGCAGATGATCATAATGTTTTAGCTATGTAGTGTATGTGACGTACGACACGATCATATGCTTGCCTGTTGGTACACAAGTAAACTAAATAGTATCAAAGTGGAAAACTATGTTCGGTTGCAGTAAAGGATTTGGGACCGAGAAACAGGTCTGATACAATCTTCATTACTGTCAGAAAGAACAAGAGAATAGAAACTCCACTTTCAGCAACACAAAAACGAGTTAGGTCTTCTATAAATATAATAACTAAAGAACTAATGAAAAAATATTTACTGGTGAAATTAGCTAAGTCAAGTACATAAAACAAAGAAACACAGGAAGAGGCACACAAACTCCGTAAAAAAGGCAAGTTACTTTTTGAGTAAACGAAAGAGAAGGAACGCGATCATAACTCAAGCTAACATCAGTACTGCGAATGATGTAATACAAGAAACAGTTACGTTATTTCTCGTCAAACCACGCAAGCTCACGTTCAAAGAACACGGGACAAACAAGCGAGCAAAGCGTTTTCCGGCAAATATCGTGATTTTAAACGCTGAGTAATTTCATGAAGTATTGCCATTTTCTGATCAGACTAGTGCAAGGTGGAGCCTTCACACAGAAGGAGACTCTAGAGTAGCAGACATTTATTACGGTATCTTCTCAAAACTTTACGGAAGGATTTAAGTTGTGTGAGAAATAGTAAAAAAGGAGACAAGTGTCTGCAGAAATTTTTGTTTTATACGAACAATAAATGGATTACATCTTACGCTTTCTCAGATCAGTCTAACAATATAGTAAGACGCCCTTGACAAGAATTATTAGAATGGCATCAACCTTTACGTTCCTCAAAAATTATGTATAGCGTAAAGTGTTATACCTAAGTCAGTATAAAGGATGCGACCTAAAGTATCAAGAAATTGCAGTCTGAGATCTTAATATGAAAACAGTCATTGACTAATACATTTTAATGTGTATCTTCAGATTTATAAAATACTATGTGTTATTGTCAGATAAAAAATGAACATATAATTTAATATCAATAATCTACATATATGATTTTCCAGTGGTTTCATACTTTTACTGTTGTTAATTTTTAAATATCTGGGTTACCCTTCATTCGAAATTTTATTTTGTACTAGCTCCATCAATCTATAATTGTGAGTACAATTGTCCTTCCACAATTTCTGAAATTTATTTGCAATTTTTGTTCTGGCTCGTCAGTATAAGTTCCTAACCAGAAAAGTTCCAAGGACGCAAATGTCATAAAAACCCAATAAAATTTTATCAATCTTCGTTTACATTTTTCCCTACCCTCCCTGTTGTGCCAGCGTCAAATACTGAAATGCAAGTGCAAAATGTTAAACAGCAGACTTTCTTAATGAGCGCCTCAAAGGAGAACAATAAGAAAACTGAAGAAGCCGTAAGGACTTACAGGAGCAATATACAATTTCGTTGTCTTAAGTCCCCTCGATTCCCTGGGGTATTTTATATTAAAGGTGCCGTGAAGGAATTCCTCTTTCCTCGGCGAATATTAATTTTATTTAGAAACCGAAGAAAAGGGCCGGTATTTACGCGTTAAAGTTAAACAAATTAATTAAGTACGCAATTTACACTTTTAATGAAAACGACGCAGCTAGAAACGGCCTCAAATAAACGTAATCTGAAAATGAGCTTAATATTGCCGCCGGACCGAATATCATCCTGCACTGCGAGTGCTCCTCCGCACCCAGCTATTGGCAAGGAGTACAATAACTTCGGGGCCCTGATTATAACGAGCGTTATTTGTGAAGATACCTGCTCCGTCATTATGCACTCTCAGTGCGTAGTGTCCTTTCCTTACAGACAAAATATGTGTAGCCGTCGAACGTACTAACTACAGCGTCAGCAGATACAACTTACCACCGCCTGGCTCAGTAATATGAATTCCAAATTGCTACATTATTTGTTCATACAATGAATATTGCTAACAAAATTCAGAAAGAGCCACTGCAAGTGGATGGTTAAACAACTTTTGTCGGAACAATATTCTTGTACTTACAAAATTTTCGTGTAGTCACAGAAAGTTTTATCCCCGCAGTACTAAGTTATAAGTTTTGAAACTAATTGAGATAAAATACAGTAACAGGTAAGTAGTATCAACATCTGTGAAAACGAAGTGTATTGCTTGCTACCAGTGTCTTCTAAGAACCATAAATAATACCACACGAGATTGTTGAATACATATGCAGTTATTAAAAAAAATCTAGAATATTGTATAACCAGCCTGCGTTTTCCGTAAAACTGATAATTCCTCCCTTCGTCGGTATCAGGGTCATCAACGCTGAAATTCACGTGTGGCATGTGTGCCCTCTACAGATTTTACTAGCCGCAGTTTATGAAATTTATGATGTAGTAACATACAAATTGCGCAGTATCATAGATATCTAAGGGCCTTTATGACGTATGGCACCGTCTAAAATTAATTTAATGGTTTTATTATAATTAGTATTTGTGTTAGACGAAAACTTCAGATTACCCTGCTGTTCTTCTTGTTATACGTACGTTACGAAGATATGGTGAGCGCAGGAGGATATACTTAGCGCAACACGAGTGCAGCACTTCGCCGGATTCGGCTCCACCCGTCGGAGGTTCGAGTCCTCCCTCGGACATGGGAGTGTGTGTCGTCCTTAGCGTAAGTTAGTTTCAGTTAGATTAAGTAGTGTGTAAGCTTAGGCACCGATGACCTCAGCAGTTTGGTCCCATAAGACCTTACCACAAATATTCAAATTTCCTTCGCCGGATTCAACATCCATCTGTCCATCCACTACAAATCGGAGTCTGAAGTTGTACCGCATCTCATGAGCCAGTTATGATCTTGTGGCGAAGTATTTGAATGAATAACGTTGCAATGAATAACGTTGCAACGAATATCTCTAAGCTGTATATTCAATCTCTTCTTGCCCACACTAGATCCTAGTTCAATACTTAAGAAGTGAGTTTAGATTTTTATTACGTGGCATATCATTGTATATCTCTGGTGCAAATAAACCTGGTTGTTGTGTTTGCGAAGATAAGTAATAATCATTCAATTACGTGCGTTATCTGATGCGTCTACGAAGAAGATTTTTACGGTCGTGACAACTGTCTGAATTATAACCAACTGGTTATATAGGCTTGAAAAAGGCTTCAAATTATGATAACTGTGAAAAGTCGGAAAAATATCTTTTATTTTATAACATTTTCCTGAGATGCATTTCCAAAACAGAATTTTGGTGACTAATAAACCGGAGTGAGCTATAAACTGAATGTAGATGAAAACTGCGTACTTTGATTATCTGTAAATAACCATAGGGTGCATGACTAATAAAACTTTTAATACAAAGTATAAGTGTTATCGCAGAAATAACCGGTTCGTAGATTTTCGCTGAGTGCATGGTTGAGCGCCGGATGAAATATCATCATTCGTTTTCTGGGCGACGAACAAATAACAGCTGACTATTACTATAACTTCAGGTAGTGATTACTGAAAAGAATTTTCCTCTCCTGCCGTATTCTACCGCACGTTCAAATAAATAGCGATATAGAATCAAAAAGCAATAAAATCTCCGTGTGGTGTAGCCGCGAGGCTTAAGGCGCCTTGCCACGATTCGCGCAGCAGCCCCCGTCGGATGTTCGAGTCCTCCCTCGGGCATGGGTGGGTGTTTGTTGTCCTTAGGGTAAGTTAGATTAAGTTGTGTGTAAGCCTAGGGACCAATGACCTCAACAGTTCGGTCAAATAGGCACTTACCACAAATTTCCAATAAAATCAGAACAAGTTTTGGCAGAGTCGCAAAAGCTCACGGTAGATTCATAAACTATATTCTTTATCAACGTTTGGTACGTCTAACAGGAACTTATTTCATTACAATGATTACGTTCGATGTCATTCTTACATCAAAACGACACAGGGAATTGTAAATGCTTGAACCTCGCTGTTTGCAGACTTTTTGTGTGTGTGTGTGTGTGTGTGTGTGTGAGACCGAGAGAGATAGAGAGGGAGAGAAGGAGAGAGAGGAAGAGATAGATAGATAGAGAGAGAGAGAGAGAGAGAGAGAGAGAGAGAGAATAAACGTATAGACAGAAATCCCATTAATTGGTCTATGTATTATGGATACGTAGGGTTGTATTAAAATTACTTTTGTAGAATATAATATTTACAGTTCACAAACATTACCAGGAATGCTGACTGATGTAATTAATAGGAGGAACGGCATTGTTAGCAACTCCCAATAACACGTACACATTCAGACAATTTGTAGATGATCTCGTGGAACTAATAAATCTCTTCCTAAAGTCTTACGGAAAGGGTGGTTATCAAACTGATTCTCGTTGTCACGTCAAATCTTATTACAGTCTCAAGATGTGAGGAACGTTGACTCCATAAATGGTTAGTGTGATCGGGATAAATCAACAGTTGCGGAACACTTTCGCAACGCGGCTTGGAGGTGCAGGATAGGATCTTATCATGACGTGGAATCCAACGTTGTCTGGGATGAACTCTCCTCGACTACAGACAATGGATCGAGCTAGGTGGCGCTCTGGAGTCGCACTCGGGAGGACGACGCTTCAGATCCCAGACCGTTATCCAGACCTAGTTTTCTGTAGTTTTCCTAAATCGCTCCAGGCAAATGCTGGGATGACTTTTGAAAGGACGCGGTCGGTTTCCTCATCCAACCTTCTCAAACTGGAGATTGGGTTCCGTCTCTAATGACCTATTTGTTGGCGGAATGTTAAACAACAATCCTTCTTCCTTCCTTCTTTTGTTTTACAGAGTATGACACAACAAGTTACGTTAACGCATACATTAGCCGACTCAAACTGGCCACCAACCACAAAAATCGATTGGCTGCACTAAGTCGATAACGCGTCAACTGCTCCCGAATAGGAGCTCTTTGGTCTAACCGCTTAACCCTGTGTAATTTCCGTTCTTCATAAAAAAAGCCCGTGTAACAACGCTGTCTTTTTTTGCGAGTTTGTTTTCTAGACACTAAAGATTCTTCGATTCGCCAAAATACAAAGCCGGCAGATATGAAAAATCTCTGTGAGACAGCGGAAACTTTTGTTTATGGGCGTAACCGTAAGCCCGATTTTTGAAGTTTTCACAGAACTATACGAACAGAAATGTGGGCAGATGATTAGAGAATCTGTGCTTAAAAATTTCTACTGTAGCTATACCGTCTTACAAATTCTTAAGGTAGCAGGGGTAAAATAGAGGGAGCGAAAGGCTATTTACAATTTGCACAGAAATCAGATAGCAGTTATAAGAGTCGAAGGGCATGAAAGGGAAGCAGTGGTTGAGAAAGGAGTCAGACATTATTGTGGTTATCCCCGATGTTATTCAATCTGTATACCGACGAAGGAGTAAAGGAGACAAAAGAAAAATTTAAAGTAGGAATTAAAGTCCAATGTAAAGAAATAAAAACCTTGCGGTTTGCGATGACTTTATAACTCTGTCAGAGACAGCAAATGACTTGGAAGGGCCGTTGAATGGAATGGAAAGTGTCTTGAGAAGAGGATATAAGATAAACATCAACATAAGCGAAAGGAGGTAATGGATTGTAGTCGAATTAAATCAGGTGACGCTGAGGAAATAAGATTATGAAATGAGAGACTTAAAGTAGTAGATGAGTTTTGCTATTTTGGCAACAAAATAACTCTTTATGGTCGATGTAGAGAAGAGACGAAGTAGACAAGATATAAAATGTAGACTGGAAATGACAAGAAAAGCGCTTCTCAAGAAGAGAAATTTGCTAGAATCGAGTATAGATTTTTGTGTCAGAAACTCTTTTCTGAAAGGATTTGTATGGAGTGTAGCCATGGATGGAAGCGAAACGTGGACAATGAACAGTTTAGACAAGAATAGAATAGTAGCTTCTAAATGTGGTGCTACAGAAGAATACTGATTATTAAGTGGGTAGATCACGTAACGAAGCGCCCGCTCGGCTATCCGCGCGGTCTAACGCGCTTCTTCCGGAGCGGAAAGGCGTGCCGGTCCCCCGCACGAGTCCGCCTAGCAGATTATTGTCAAGGTCCGGTGTGCCGGCCAGCCTGTGCATGGTTTTAAGGAGGTTTTCCATCTACTTCGGCGAATGCGGGCTGGTTCCCCTTATTCGGCCTCAGTTACACTATGTCGGCGATTGCTGCGCAAACACTGTCTCCACATACGCGTACACCATAATTACTCTATCACGCAAACATTTGGGGTTACACTCACCTGGTATGAGACGTTCCCGGGGTATCCATTGGGGGGACGAACCGCACAATAACCCTGGGTTCGTTGTGGGGCGGCCGTGGCTTGGGTGGATTACTGTGGCCTGTTGTGGGGTTGTCAACCACTGAGGGCTACGGCAGGAAGAAACCTCTCCGTCGTTTCTAGGTCCGCGGTTAAAATACACAATACACAATACGTAACTAATGAGTGTAGTGTCCCTTTTGCAATATTCACCATTATCGAGGTGAAACATAAATAAAAATGACTGTATGTGTCTCAAAATGAATTACAAACATTGATTTATCTGCGAAAGGTAATAGCACTAACTCTAAAAATATACAATATAGATCGATAAATGCAGAAAAGACATTATTTTTACTGTATGAGATTATAATGTGATTATCTTTGTAACAGTATAAAATACAATGCAATGCTCATTCTTCTGTCTAGTCTGTTTTGTTCTGTTCGTTCTGGTGTTAGCTGGAATAAGTTACGCAAGCTATTGAGCTGCGCTAGCACTTGTTCCTGTCGTAACGTAATTGCAAATATTTAATGGTGTAAACTGTGTCCTAGTAAGAATATATTAGTATAAAGTGATCTCCGTGTGTTATTTCAAGAACCTACGTCACATTTATCTTATGAAAAGAATATTTAATGAAAATTATTTAGAATGTTTCCAGCTGCTGCGGAGCGAGTAACAGTGATCTCTGACTGTTAACAATTAGCCGCCATTACGCGGTACATTTAAAAATATTTTTTTCACAGCACGATGTCTGATAGCCGGAGCGGAAGAAATTATGTTAAAATATTCAGTGAGATTAATTGAAGGAATCCAGACAAATAATTTTATTAAACCTTGTCTATTTTCTGTGATAGTAATAATTTCAGAGCTGAATAATACTACGCTGTTGCATTTACAGTAATTTGTAGGGAGCCTGGCGCTCGGTAAAACCAGATACTATACGTAATTGGCAACCTACGAAATTCATTATTTTGCTTATTATATATTTTTTATTGTTTTGAAAGCTAAACGTAAAAAACTAACTTCACTAAAAATCAGTAACAGATCACGATAAATCAAAGGACAAACAAATTTACTTGGAGAGTGTTTCCTCTAAATAAATAGTTACATTTTTTTAAGAGATATAATATGAGGAGATACTGAAGAAACTGGGACAAACGAAATTTGTGGCACAATCTTACTAGAAGAAGGGATCGGTTAGTAGGACATATTCTCAGACATGAAGGAATCACCAGTTTAGTACTTGGGGAGAGGGGCGCGGGAAGCGTGGGGCGCAAAAATCGTAAAAGGAGACCTAGAGATGAATATATTAAGTGGACACAGAAGTATGTAGGTGGCAGTAGTCACTCAGTGAGGAAGAGGCTCGCACAGCACAGAGCAGCACAGAGAGCTGCATCTTTGGACTGAGGACCACCACAACAACTGTAGCCGAAATGCAGACTATAATGAGTAGGGTTCAGGAGTATTTTCACTCTGGATATTTTATTGTAAAATAAATGAATGTAAGTGTAGAAGGTGAGCATTATGGAAGTGTCACTTACTGGATGCAAAGTTCTTTTGATATTGTACTTTACGCTAATGGCGTTGTGACTGAAGAGAGTCATTTTTTGATTCACGAGATCTGTAGAATTGTAGGTATCATATACGAGGTGCATTCAAGTTCTAAGGCCTCCGATTTTTTTTTCTAATTAACTGTTGTTTTGTTGTGGTCTTCAGTCCTGTGACTGGTTTGATGCAGCTCTCCATGATACTCTATCCTGTGCAAGCTTCTTCATCTCCCAGTACCTACTGCAACCTACATCCTTCTGAATCAGATTAGTGTATTCATCTCTTGGTCTCCCCCTACGATTTTTACCCTCCACGCTGCCCTCCAATACTAAATTGGTGATCCCTTGATGCCTCAGAACATGTCCTACCAACCGATCCCTTCTTCTGGTCAACTTGTGCCACAAACTTCTCTTCTCCCCAATCCTATTCAATACTTCCTCATTAGTTATGTGATCTACCCATCTAATCTTCAGCATTCTTCTGTAGCACCACATTTCGAAAGCTTCTATTCTCTTCTTGTCCAAACTATTTACCGTCCATGTTTCACTTCCATACATGGCTACACTCCATACAAATACTTTCAGAAATGACTTCCTGACACTTAAATCTATACTCGATGTTAACAAATTTCTCTTTTTCAGAAACGCTTTCCTTGCCATTGCCAGTCTACATTTTATATCCTCCCTACTTCGACCATCATCAGTTATTTTTATCCCCAAATAGCAAAACTCCTATACTACTTTAAGTGTCTCATTTCCTAATCTAATACCCTCAACATCACCCGACTTAATTCGACTACATTCCATTATCCTCGTTTTGCTTTTGTTGATGTTCATCTTATATCCTCCCTTCAAGACACCATCCATTCCGTTCAACTGCTCTTCCAAGTCCTTTGCTGTCTCTGACAGAATTACAATGTCATCGGCGAACCTTAAAGTTTTTATTTCTTCTCCATGGATTTTAATACCTACTCCGAATTTTTCTTTTGTTTCCTTTACTGCTTGCTCAATATACAGATTGAATAACATCGGGGAGAGGCTACAACCCTGTCTTACTCCCTTCCCAACCACTGCTTCCCTTTCATGTCCCTCGACTCTTATAACTGCCATCTGGTTTCTTTACAAATTGTAAATAGCCTTTCGCTCCCTGTGTATTACCCCTGCCACCTTTAGAATTTGAAAGAGAGTATTCCAGTCAACATTATCAAAAGCTTTCTCTAAGTCTACAAATGCTAGAATCGTAGGTTTGCCTTTCCTTAATCTTTCTTCTAAGATAAGTCGTAAGGTCAGTATTGCCTCACGTGTTCCAGTATATCTACGGAATCCAAACTGATCTTCCCCGAGGTCGACTTCTACTAGTTTTTCCATTCGTCTGTAAAGAATTCGTGTTAGTATTTTGCAGCTGTGGCTTATTAAACTGATTGTTCGGTAATTTTCACATCTGTCAACACCTACTTTCTTTGGGATTGTAATTATTATATTCTTCTTGAAGTCTGAGAGTATTTCGCCTGTTTCATACATCTTGCTCACCAGATGGTAGAGTTTTGTCAGGACTGGCTCTCCCAAGGCCGTCAGTAGTTCCAATGGAATGTTGTCTACTCCGGGGGCCTTGTTTCGACTCAGGTCTTTCACTGCTCTGTCAAACTCTTCACGCAGTATCGTATGTCCCATTTCATCTTCATCCACATCCTTTTCCATTTCCATAATATTGTCCTCAAGTACATCGCCCTTGTATAGACCCTCTATATACTCCTTCCACCTTTCTGCTTTCCCTTCTTTGCTTAGAACTGGGATTCCTTCTGAGCTCTTGATATTCATACAAGTGGTTCTCTTATCTCCAAAGGTCTCTTTAATTTTCCTGTAGGCGGTATCTATCTTACCCCTAGTGAGATAAGCCTCTACATCCTTACATTTGTCCTCTAGCCATCCCTGCTTAGCCATTTTGCACTTCCTGTCGATCTCATTTTTGAGACGTTTGTATCCCTTTTTGCCTGCTTCATTTACTGCATTTTTATATTTTCTCCTTTCATCAATTAAATTCAATATTTCTTCTGTTACCCAAGGATTTCTACTAGCCCTCGTCTTTTTACCTACTTGATCCTCTGCTGCCTTCACTACTTCATCCCTCAAAGCTACCCATTCTTCATCTACTGTATTTCTTTCCCCCATTCCTGTCAATTGTTCCCTTATGCTCTCCCTGAAACTCTGTATAACCTCTGGTTCTTTCAGTTTATCCAGGTCCCATCTCCTTAAATTCCCACCTTTTTGCAGTTTCTTCAGTTTTAATCTGCAGGTCATAACCAATAGATTGTGGTCAGAGTCCACATCTGCCCCTGGAAATGTCTTACAATTTAAAACCTAGTTCCTAAATCTCTGTCTTACCATTATATAATCTATCTGATACCTTTTAGTATCTCCAGCGTTCTTCCATGTATACAACCTTCTATCATGATTCTTAAACCAAGTGTTAGCTATGATTAAGTTGTGCTCTGTGCAAAATTCTACCAGGCGGCTTCCTCTTTCATTTCTTAGCCCCAATCCATATTCACCTACTACGTTTCCTTCTCTCCCTTTTCCTACACTCGAATTCCAGTCACCCATGACTATTAAATTTTCGTCTCCCTTCACTATCTGAATAATTTCTTTTATTTCATCATACATTTCTTCAATTTCTTCGTCATCTGCAGAGCTAGTTGGCATATAAACTTGTACTACTGTAGTAGGTGTGGGCTTCGTATCTATCTTGGCCACAATAATGCGTTCACTATGCTGTTTGTAGTAGCTTACCCGCATTCTTATTTTCCTATTCATTATTAAACCTACTCCTGCATTACCCCTATC
Organism: Schistocerca cancellata; assembly: GCF_023864275.1. Taxonomy (NCBI): domain Eukaryota; kingdom Metazoa; phylum Arthropoda; class Insecta; order Orthoptera; family Acrididae; genus Schistocerca; species Schistocerca cancellata. The sequence continues at coordinate 516,518,157 of NC_064631.1, forward strand.
TGACTTTGTGTTTATAACCCTGTAGTCACCTGACCAGAAGTCTAATTAACTACTCACCCGAAATCGATAAAACTGGCGTAACTTCTCGTTGTAATCGCCCTGCAGACGTACACATTTTTCACAACGCTGACGCCATGATTCCATGGCAGCGGCGAAGGCTTCGTCAGGAGTCTGCTTTGACCACTGGAAAATCGCTGAGGCAATAGCGGCACGGCTGGTGAATGTGCAGCCACGGAGAGTGTCTTTCATTGTTGGAAAAAGCCAAAAGTCACTAGGAGCCAGTTCAGGTGAGTAGGGAGCATGAGGAATCACTTCAAAGTTGTTATCACGAAGAAACTGTTGCGTAACGTTAGCTGGACGTGCGGGTGCGTTGTCTTGGTGAAACAGCACACGCGCAGCCCTTCCCGGACGTTTTTGTTGCAGTGCAGGAAGGAATTTGTTCTTCAAAACATTTTCGTAGGATGCACCTGTTACCGTAGTGCCCTTTGGAACGCAATGGATAAGGATTACGCCCTCGCTGTCCCAGAACATGGACACCATCATTTTTTCAGCACTGGCGGTTACCCGAAATTTTTTTGGTGGCGGTGAATCTGTGTGCTTCCATTGAGCTGACTGGCGCTTTGTTTCTGGATCGAAAAATGGCATCCACGTCTCATCCGTTGTCACAACCGACGAAAAGAAAGTCCCATTCGTGCTGTCGTTGCGCGTCAACATTGCTTGGCAACATGTCACACGGGCAGCCATGTGGTCGCCCGTCAGCATTCGTGGCATCCACCTGGATGACACTTTTCGCATTTTCAGGTCATCATGCAGGATTGTGTGCACAGAACCCACAGAAATTCCAACTCTGGAGGCGATCTGTTCAACAGTCATTCGGCGATCCCCCAAAACAATTCTCTCCACTTTCTCGATCATGTCGTCAGACTGGCTTGTGCGAGCCTGAGGTTGTTTCGGTTTGTGTCACACGATGTTCTGCCTTCATTAAACTGTCGCACCCACGAACGCACTTTCGACACATCCATAACTCCATCACCACATGTCTCCTTCAACTGTCAACCGAGCGAGGTGGTGCAGTGGTTAGCACACTGGACTCGCATTCGGGAGGACGACGGTTCAATCCCGTCTCCGGCCATCCTGATTTAGGTTTTCCGTGATTTCCCTAAATCACTTCAGGCAAATGCCGGGATGGTTCCTTTGAAAGGGCACGGCCGATTTCCTTCCCCATCCTTTCCTCACCCGAGCTTGCGCTCCGTCTCTAATGACCTCGTTGTTGACGGGACGTTAAACACTAATCTCCTCCCCTCCTCCTCCTTCAACTGTCGATGAATTTCAATTGGTTTCACGCCACGTGAATTCAGAAAACGAATGATTGCATGCTGTTTAAGTAAGGAAAACGTCGCAATTTTAAGTATTTAAAACAGTTCTCATTCTCGCCGCTGGCAGTAAAATTCCATCTGCCGTATGGTGCTGCCATCTCTGGGACGTATTGACAATGAACGCGGCCTATCTTTCCAGTCCGGAGAAAAAATATCGGAGGCCTTAGAACTTGAATGCACCTCGTACATTGCATCATAAAAAGAAGAATATGTAACGTTATTCCATTGATTACAGTATCAAGTAAAATTTACATACTTCGCAGATTGAGCCTTTTTACCAACATGTTACTGTACACACACTGTCCTGGATGCATACGTTGATTCGGCTGGGAAGGGTGTCATAAAGGCGTTTTATCCCCTCCTGAGGTGAGCTGGCCCGCAGCTGATGTTACTGACCCCTCATGTCCTGGATACTGGCAGTGGGTCGAAGTCGACATCCAGGCTGGTCTTACACATCTTCTATCAAGGACGGACCTCGAGATCTTGCTGATCACAGGACTGCCTTAACATTACGCAGGGATTTCATGGAGACATCTGTCATGCGTGGACCAGTATTGTCCTCTTGAAAAATGACACCACGATATTGTCGCATGAGAGGAAACACATGATAACGTAGGGTGTGTGTGAGGCAACGTTGCGTCGTCAGAGTTCCAAACTGTGGCCTTAAGTTACACACCGCTATGCCTCTCCAGTACATTAGAAGAACGGAACATCTCCTCAGGTCGCTGTCATATTCGCCGGCAGCAGCCACTCGGTGAAGTGCAGGGCCGAATTTTATCTCTGAACACAATGCGACTACAGTCATCAGCAGACCACGCTTGCTGGTCACAGCGCCACTCCAAAAGCAGCCGACTGAATTATGTGAACGGAAGCCTACGCATCAGACAGTAATTTCCTAGTTCGGCTGCCGCTAGTCTCTGACCAACTGTGATTGACGGCACTGAATGTTGCGATGAGACTATTACTCGTTCTCAGGAGGAGATGTGAAGGGGTGCACGATATGGTGACCCTCCATTTCGGCGGTCAGACGTGGTCAACTGGAGCCTTGACGACGGGTTTGACTGCTTTTAGGTTCTCAAGTTGTTCAACATCATGTCACTGTCACGTCCGAATGGCCCGCCAGTCTAGATACTGCACCGTAGGTATTACAACTTAATGAGCTGGTACAGCATACGAGTGGGACGAGGTAGCAGTATACTGAAAGGGATGCGGAGAGCACGATGTCTGTGCATATCGAGAGCGTGATGAGATTTAGGAGAGGAAGTACATGCATTATTAGCATAGGTACGGATGGGATGGGGGTGAGCTAGTTTTCTCAAACAGATAATTAAATGTTCAAAAAAACTTGAATGCAATCGGATAACGTCCTGGACAACTGCCTATTTTTCGCAGGTCACTTTCAAGGTACAAATGCAGCATCAGACGGCTCTGTATGGCAATAGAAGACTTTTTTATGTGGGACTGCGCAGTCGCAGTTGCGGATACCAAATGAAGGTTTAAGGAGAAAGACACCACACATCGCTAGCAATTACTACCACACAATCAAAGGTCATTTGTTAGTTTACATAAACAGTTTCCTTAAAAATACTATTCCAGTAACAGACAATGCAGGCCATAACCTCCATGTTATTATCTACCTTCCATAAGAAGACTGGGACCAACGCAAATTACAGATCTGTCCGATTTCTGTAAGCGTGTGTGACGCGTACGAAAGTTCTCCACGGTTCTAGTGGTCTGATCGAAATGCGACGTTCCACAGTCGCAGGAGATGAGGAGATGAGCCTTCTTCATAAGACATCCCTTGGATCTGTTATGGTGGCTCCCCACCCACCAACGAATAAATTTACATGTGAGACGGTCTCTTGTTTCTTTAGTGCCTCGTTAACGGTAGGGCGTTCACCTGTCAATGTATCGACAGTTGATGTTACAAGGTCGAAAAGCTGTTAGCTATTTGAACATTCGATACACCGGTAAAAGCTCAAGTTTCAGGCCGTTACTTTGTTTTAGAGCACATCGTTTTCATCATGTGAGCTGGTAAACACTCCTAGAAGAGACATCACGCAAATGCAATGACAAACGTCGATTATAGTAACTGGAGAGGATACGATCCAGTTTAACATTCTTTTAATTCCAGATTCGTAAAGTGGGATCAAATTTCATTGTGAATTAATAGCAACTAAGTGGCGTGCAACTGATAGCACTTTCCTTACATTGCCAATTTCTCTCGTCTTGTTCACCTGTAGACTAGATTACTAGCACCTTTAGCGCACTTTTACCCAATACTACTGTGACACAATTTTGTGTAGCTCTGCAACTACGGCAAAAAAATATTTATTCTACAGAAGTGCAAAATAAGCAAATTGTGCAAAGCTGACAACGGAACTTCTTGCATAAATTTCTTAGGGGCCTAGGAAATTTAATACTTGCGTTTGATGATCATGTTTTGTCTATGGATCGCTCAGTTGTGCGGTCATTAGCGCCCATACAAAGTACCAATTTTCACACAATCCAATTTTTTTTCACAATCCAATCTAGCCACTGTCACGAATAATGATGATGATGGAATGATGGTGATAACAGAAACATCCAGTTCCCGGACAGAGAAAATCCCCAACCCGACCGGGAATCGGACCCGGGACCCCGTGATCCAGACGCAGTAACGTTAGCCACTAGACCACGAGCTGCAGACTTACGCTTACGTGCACTGCATATACCTCCTTGTGGCTTTTAGGATAAAAAAGAAGAGTGTACTCTGGACGAACTGTTCACTTTGTAAGCTCAGTACTACAAGTAAAAACAACTTTTGTACAGCCTCTCCATCCATCTGTAGGGTTGAGAATGAAATTTCATACCCTGGTGCAAAATCTTTAACAGTTTGCTGGTGGGAGTCAACGATAAAACTGTAAACTCTCAAATATTCCAAAATGTATATACACTCCTGGAAATGGAAAAAAGAACACATTGACACCGGTGTGTCAGACCCACCATACTTGCTCCGGACACTGCGAGAGGGCTGTACAAGCAATGATCACACGCACGGCACAGCGGACACACCAGGAACCGCGGTGTTGGCCGTCGAATGGCGCTTGCTGCGCAGCATTTGTGCACCGCCGCCGTCAGTGTCAGCCAGTTTGCCGTGGCATACGGAGCTCCATCGCAGTCTTTAACACTGGTAGCATGCCGCGACAGCGTGGACGTGAACCGTATGTGCAGTTGACGGACTTTGAGCGAGGGCGTATAGTGGGCATGCGGGAGGCCGGGTGGACGTACCGCCGAATTGCTCAACACGTGGGGCGTGAGGTCTCCACAGTACATCGATGTTGTCGCCAGTGGTCGGCGGAAGGTGCACGTGCCCGTCGACCTGGGACCGGACCGCAGCGACGCACGGATCCACGCCAAGACCGTAGGATCCTACGCAGTGCCGTAGGGGACCGCACCGCCACTTCCCAGCAAATTAGGGACACTGTTGCTCCTGGGGTATCGGCGAGGACCATTCGCAACCGTCTCCATGAAGCTGGGCTACGGTCCCGCACACCGTTAGGCCGTCTTCCGCTCACGCCCCAACATCGTGCAGCCCGCCTCCAGTGGTGTCGCGACAGGCGTGAATGGAGGGACGAATGGAGACGTGTCGTCTTCAGCGATGAGAGTCGCTTCTGCCTTGGTGCCAATGATGGTCGTATGCGTGTTTGGCGCCGTGCAGGTGAGCGCCACAATCAGGACTGCATACGACCGAGGCACACAGGGCCAACACCCGGCATCATGGTGTGGGGAGCGATCTCCTACACTGGCCGTACACCACTGGTGATCGTCGAGGGGACACTGAATAGTGCACGGTACATCCAAACCGTCATCGAACCCATCGTTCTACCATTCCTAGACCGGCAAGGGAACTTGCTGTTCCAACAGGGCAATGCACGTCCGCATGTATCCCGTGCCACCAAACGTGCTCTAGAAGGTGTAAGTCAACTACCCTGGCCAGCAAGATCTCCGTATCTGTCCCCCATTGAGCATGTTTGGGACTGGATGAAGCGTCGTCTCACGCGGTCTGCACGTCCAGCACGAACGCTGGTCCAACTGAGGCGCCAGGTGGAAATGGCATGGCAAGCCGTTCCACAGGACTACATCCAGCATCTGTACGATCGTCTCCATGGGAGAATAGCAGCCTGCATTGCTGCGAAAGGTGGATATACACTGTACTAGTGCCGACATTGTGCATGCTCTGTTGCCTGTGTCTATGTGCCTGTGGTTCTGTCAGTGTGATCATGTGATGTATCTGACCCCAGGAATGTGTCAATAAAGTTTCCCCTTCCTGGGACAATGAATTCACGGTGTTCTTATTTCAATTTCCAGGAGTGTAAATGCCTCATTAGCCAACCCTTCTCCAATTTCTCAGAATATGTATCTTTAACGTCTGGATTAGTCAAATCTTGACGTTGCCAGTATGTAAGGGGCTAATAATGGTCTAAGATCTGTGGCATTTTCTTTTTCGTTTCAAACTTGTTGGATTTCTTATAAAAATATGTACTCACGTCAGTGTGTTGGATTCTTTTCATCTGTATCTTACATTTTCTCACTAACGCGACACGTAATTAACTGCCTGATCTTATCTGCATGGTCGTAACTGCGCCACTAAGCCACTAAGTGGACTACACCTGTCAGTCCGGACTACCCGTCTTGCATCCACAATTCAAAGCTGGCCTTTTTACGGCATCGAGCCCTCTAGCGTACGCTTGAGCTCTTACAATATTCTACTTGACACATTCCAATCCTTATAGACAGTTACCAGCTGCCCCGTCATATCATGCTCATATTAAAGTAGCCTGCCGCTGTGGCCGATTGTTTCTAGGCGCTTCAGTCCGGAACCGCGCTACTGCTACGATCACAGGTTCGAAACCAGACTCGGGCATGATTATAATGTCCTTAGGTTACTTAGGTTTAAGTGGTTCTAACAAGGGAACCTCCCCATCGCACCCCCTTCAGATTTAGTTATAAGTTGGCACAGTGGATAGGCCTTGAAAAACTGAACGCAAATCAATCGAGAAAATAGGAAGAATTTGTGTGGAACTATGAAAAAAGTAGCAAAATATACAAACTGAGTAGTCCATGTGCAAGATAGGCAACATCAAGGACGCAGCGAGCTTAGGAGCGTCGTGGTCCCGCGGTTAGCGTGAGCAGCTACGGTTCGAGAGGTCCTTGGTTCAAGCCTACCCTCGAGTGACGAGTTTTATTTATTTTTTTTTATTTTCAGACAATTATTATCTGTCCGTCCGTCCGTCCGATGCGAGGTAACTGCGCCGTAGCATGAGGATGGTACACGTAAACAAACATCGAAACACACGACGTCAGTCGACAACAGCGCCTGCTAACGAGGCTCCCTGGCTAGCAGTTGACTGTTCGCTACTTTGGACGGGAGTGTATTAAATACGTGAGATGTATCCGTGGGCAATATGAATACAGCAAATATAGCTCGCGACTTCAATAACAAGGTCAATGAATATTTTCCGAACTGTAAGTTTGCGGTGCAGTCGCAAAACATAGACACCAAACTTATTACAGTGAACAGAGACGTCAATGAACGAACGGACAGATCATAACTTTGCGAAAATAAAGGAAGAAAAATTTATAAACGAGGGAAGATTTGAACCAAGGACCTCTCGCTCGGTAGTTACTCACGCTAACCACGGGACCACGGCGCTCCTAGGGTCAGCTCATCCTTGATGTTGCCTATGCTGCACATGGACTACTCAGTTTGTATATTTTGCTTATTTTTTTCGTAGTTCCTCACAACTTCTTCCTGTTTTCTCGAATGATCTGTGTTCAGTTTTTCAAGGCCTGTCCACGGTGCCAACTTATAACTAAATCTGAGGGGGGTGCGATGGGGAGGTTCCCTTGTAAGTGTTTTGGACTGATGACCTGAGATGTCAAGTCCCATAGTGGTCAGAGCCATTTGAACCACCATATTAAAGTAGTTGTAGTCGGACACGCCCGGAAACGCCCGAAAGAACAGACACCAGGCGGAATCCGTAGCTGTGAAAGATTATGTGAACACTGAAGACCCAAAGAAGCAGGTACCCCTGCCTAATTTCGTGTTGATCCCCTCGAGCACGCAAAATGCCGCAACACCACGTGACATAGACTCGACTAAAGTCTGAAGTAATGCTAGAGGGAACTGACACCATGAATTCTGCAGGACTGTCCACTAATCCGTAACACTACAACAGGGTGGAGATCTCTTCTGAACAGCACGTTGCAAGACATCTCAGATATGATCAAAAATGTTCATTTCTGGGGAGTCTGGTGGCCAGAAGAGTATTTCTGGAGCCTCTCTGTGGCAATTTTGGATTTGTGAGGCGTCGTATTGGCCTGTTGGAACTGCCCAAGTCCGTCGGAATGCACAATGGACATGAATGGAAGCAAGTGGTCAGACAGGATGCTTAATATGTGACACCTGTCAGAGTCGTATCTAGACGTATCAGGGGTACCATATCGATCGAAATGCACACGTCCCACACGATTACAGAGCCTTCACTAGCTTGAACAGTCCCCTGCTGACATTCAGTGTCCATGGATTCATGGGGTTTGTCTCCATACCCGTACACGTCTATCAGCTCGATACAATTTCAAACGACACACGTCCGACCAGGTAACATGTTTCCAGCATCAGCAATCCAGAATCGGTGTTGACGGGCCCAGGCGAGGAGTAAAGCCTTGTGTCGTGCTGTCATCAAGGATACAGAAGCAGGAGCGGGCTTTCGGCTCCGAAAGCCCATATCGATGATGTTTCGATGATTGGTTCGCAGGCTGACGCTTGTTGATGGTCCAGCCTTGAATTGTGCAGCAATTTGTTTAAGGGTCGCACTTCTGTCATATTGAACGATTCTCTTCAGTCGACGTTGGTCCCGTTCCTGCAGGATCTTTCTCCTGCCGCAGCGATGTCGGAGATTTGATATTACACCGAATTCCTGATGTTCACTGTACACTCGTGAAATGGTCGTACGGGAGAATCCCAACGTCATCGCTACCTCGGGGGTGCCGTGTCCCATCGTTCGTGCGTCCCCTGTAACAGCGCTTAAATCTTGACAACCTGCCGTTGTGGCAGCAGTAACCGACCTAATAACTGCGCCAGACACTTGTCTTATATAGGCGTTGTTGACGGCAGCACCATACTCCACCTGTTTATATCTCTGTATTTGAATACGCATGCCCGTATGCCTATACTAGTTTCCTTGGCGTTCCAGTGTACATCACTATACCGCTACCTCGTCATAAAAATAATCAGGTACTTTGACTTCGAAAATGTGTAATCCTCCGGCTGGAGTTTTGTGTCCTTCGGGGAAGAGTGTGTTGTCCATAGCATAAGTTAGTTTAAGTTAGTTTAATTAGTATGTAAATCTAGGGACGGATAACCTCTGTAGTTTGGTCCCTAAAGAATTCAGACGCACTCAATGTGTATTCAACTAGCGGACATTAATGTGAAGTCTTTTCCATGCTTCGCCTTTGTGACGGTTTGAACTCTACTGAGAGCACTTTCAGTGAGGTATCTGAATATCCGTGGAGGAATCACAGGCCATTCTTCCTCGAGAGCTGTAACCAGAGATAGTAGTGGCGTTAGGCTCTGGGGTCTGGAGCTGATTCGATGATCTACCTCACCCTAAATATTTTTTCACTTCGGAACTGTGGACAGGACTATCCATTTCAGAAATGTTATTGCCCAAAGCCACTGCATGACAGAAGCAACTTTATGATGAGTTGGATTGTCATGCTGAAACAATGCTCCTCCTTTACTGTGTACACTGTAAAATGTGACCATATCCTTCCGTATTGAGCGTTTTCTGCCGGCCGAAGTGGCCGAGCGGTTCTAGGCGCTGCAGTCTCGAACCGCGAGACCGCTACGGTCGCAGGTCCGAATCCTGCCTCGGGTATGTATGTGTGTGATGTCCTTAGGTTAGTTAGGTTTAACTAGTTCTAAGTTTTGGGGGACTAATGACCTCAGACGTGGAGTCCCATAATGCTCAGAGCCATTTGAACCATTTTTTTTTTGAGCGTTTTCTTTAGCACAATAAGAGGACCACACCCTAACTTCTAAAAAAAAAAAAAAAAAAAAAAAAAAAGCCTATGTCGTAACACCACCGCTACTTCTCTTCACTGTAGACGTTACACATGGTGGCATGTAACGTTCTCCAGGCATCCGTCAAAACCACAAAGTATAGCGTGATTCACCGATCCAAAATACCCGTTTCCAGTCGTTCACTTCCCAGTGACGTCGCTCGTTATGCCACCCCATGCACCACTTAGCAATGACTACAGAAATGAGTGGTTTGTGACGAGCTGCTCGACCATTCTACCCCATTCTTTCTAACTCCTTAGATTTACCGCTGGCAGCACTTTATAGCTCTCTAGTGATTCCCTCACCAGATTTCATTCGATCTTTTACAATCACTCTCCCCCATGATCGACGGCCACTGTCCGTCAGTAGGTGAGGTCTACCTGCTCATGGCTTACCTGCGGTTGTTCCTTCGCGTTCCCACTTCACAGTCACATAGCCAAGAGGCGACTTGGGGTTCCTTAGAAGAGGTGAAACCTCCCTGATGGTTTTGCGAAACAGGTAACATACGATGCTCAGTCCATGTTCATGCGTCCGGCCATCCAGATGTAGATTTTCCGTTATTTCCTTAAATCGATTCAAGCAAATACCGGGATGGTGGCTTTGAAAGGACTCGACCGATTTCCTTCCCCACCCTCCCCTTACCTGAACTTCTGCTCCATCTTTAATGATCTCGTTGCCGATGGGACGTTACATACTTATCTCCTCCTCCTCCTCCGCCTCCTAGTCTAACTTCGACCAATTGTGTGATTGGATTGAAGAGTTTCTAGATAACAGAACGCAGGATGTCATTCTCAATGCAGAGAAGTCTTCCGAAGAAAGACTGATTTCAGGTGTACTGCAGGGGAGTGTCATAGGACCGTTGCTATTCGACCTAGTGGATAACATCGGAAGTTCACTGAGGCTTTTTGCGGATGATGCTGTAGTATATCGAGAATTTGTAACTATGGAAAATTGTACTGAAATGCAGGAGGATCTGCAACGAATTGACGCATGGTGCAGGAATGGCAACTGAATCTCAATGTAGACAAGTGTAATGTGCTGCGAAGACATAGAAAGAAAGATCCTTTATCATTTATCTACAGTTCAGCAACTGGAAGGACTTAATTCCATAAATTATCTGGGAGAAGGCATTAGGAGTGATTTAAAATGGAATGATCATATAAAGTTGATCGTCGGTAAAGCAGATGCCAGAGATTTATTGGAAGAATCCTAAGGAAATGCAATCCGAAAACAAAGGAAGTGGGTTACAGTACACTTGTTCGCCCACTGATTGAATATTGCTCAGCAGCGTGGGATCCGTACCAGATAGGGTTGATAGGAGAAATAGAGAAGATCCAACGGAGAGCAGCGCGCTTCGTCACAGGATCATTTAGTAATCGCGAAAGCGTTACGGAGACGATAGATAAACTCCAGTGGAAGACTCTGCAGAAGAGACGCTCAGTAGCTCGGTAAGGGGTTTTGTTGAAGTTTCGAGAACATACTTTCACCGAGGAGTCAAAAATGGTTCAAATGGCTCTGAGCACTATGGGACTCAACATCTTAGGTCATAAGTCCCCTAGAACTTAGAAGTACTTAAACCTAACTATCACACACACCCATGCCCGAGGCAGGATTCGAACCTGCGACCGTAGCAGTCCCGTGGTTCCGGACTGCAGCGCCAGAACCGCACGCCCACCGCGGCCGGCACCGAGGAGTCAAGCAGTATATTCCTCCCTCCTACGTATATCTCGCGAAGAGACCATGGGGATAAAATCAGAGAGATTAGAGCCCACACAGAGACATACTGACAATCTTTCTTTCCACGAACAATACGAGACTGGAATAGAACGGAGAACCGATAGAGGTACTCAAGGTACCCTCCGCCACACTCCGTCAGGTGGCTTGCGGAGTATGGATGTAGATGTAGAAGTCACTGAGCTCGCTGGATCGATCCATTCATCTGTTAGTGCTTCTCTGCTGACAATACAACAGTCCCTGCCTTCCTATGTAGTGGCGGACGCCTCTCATGCCATATAGTGACGAATTTCGCATTACATAGGCTGGACGGATGCTTTTGATCGGACAGTGTATATTGATTGCGTGGGTCTGTAGCATTTGCCCAGAGTGTAATTTCAGAATCGTGTGGGTGCACTTGCAGATTAATGAGGAAAACGGCCTAAATTTGGCACTCTGGCCGAGCGGTGTAACGGGCTAATTTGAAACTCTTAGCGCGCAAAGCCGACGCGAACTTCGAGCATCCGCGTTTCCGCTGTAGTGCCATCAGGAACGCCGTCGTAAAGCTGCTGCGCACTCCGGCATTCCTGTGGAGAGCGATTAAGAGCGCCCGACTACGCCCGAGCTTTCGCACACGCACTCGCGCACACGCTGCCTCCCCCTCACCCCCCCACCCCGAACCGCCCCACCACCGGTTGCCTGGGCGGCGTTCCCCGCCGGAGCCTTGCCTGTGACCCCTACGCGACACTCATTCCGCATTCGGCGCCCGCACGGCTCACTTACCGTCTGCGCCGGAATTAATGATTCACGGCCCTGCCCTCACACACTTCCCCCCACACCCCCGCCCCAAGCAGGCCGCCTAACTCGGTTTGAGTGGCGCTCGTTGTCGGTCTCGGGCGAAGGACCCTTTATTTCGAAACCGTCGGATGCCGACGATCATAGGCAATTGTTCTACGCGGTGGTGGTTACGTTCAGCAGTATGTGACAGTGCGAGGCATGGGAGCTTCACACACTCGTACCAGTTACGTAAATTTTCGTTTCACCTATACATCTACATCCATAGTCTGCAATTCGCAGATAAGGACATGCGGGTGGCACTTCCTTTGTTCCAGTTATTAGGCCTTTTTTCGTTTATTCACATATAGACTTTGACTGTTGACATTTTAAAAAATACAGGAAATCCAATACATCGTTATTTAAAACAGTATCATCATAGGCTCTAGGTATGTGCCAATGGAGTATCGTTATATCGACGGAAAAAGTATCGACGTACCTGCCTTTAAAAATATCTGCTGCACATTGAAAATATGTTGCCGGTTTTAGAGCTGTATGTTTAAGTAATGATTTAAGATTAGATATTCTATACATCAACAAGCCAGCAGCTTGCCAATCCTTAGAGCAAGAATTAAAAGGAAAACAAGACACATTCACTCTTGGCAACGTCCACTTTGCTAACAATGATAGCTGCAAGTATGTGGCACAATAAAGAGTGTCCGATTGGTCCATCGTCCGGTTTCATCACATATCGGATTTATCCGGAACACTTCATATCGACCTCCCTGTTTTTCTCAGTTCTGTCAACGCCACTCACCGAGCAGAAGATACTGTAAACATAGCATGGTGAAGTTAAACGTTGCAGTTTCTGTTGGTAGCACCGATTGCGCCAGCATTTCCCCTCACACGCCCCCGCCAACCATAAAGATCAAGCTTGTCATTTACATTTTGTTCATCATTTTCAGCAACTGTTTTTGAAGACTGCCGATGTGGACAAATAGCACACTAGTTGCATTCAAAAAAATTTTTAACATAACTGGCGTGCTATTTTTTCACATCGGAAACCTTTTTTACATTCACACCGCCATCCTCCAGCGCAATCGGATTCCTCCTTTTTGCGCCACATGTACTAGTGGCAAAGAGAAAGACTGGACGTGATGAAATTTCAAAAAGTAGTAAGACTCTTTCACACAATGAAAGTAAAATGATATTCTGTTACAATTTCATTAGAAGAACTTCAAATATTTATCTAAAATTTTGAAAAAATATAATATAAAATAAAAATATCGTCATTCTATATTGTCATTTATATATTCGTAGATCGATATATGGGGGAGATGTACCGGCGATATATATTTATATAGATCAGTTTCTTCAGTACCTCTCTGACACTCTTCCATGTATCAATAAAACTTGTGACCATTCGTGCTGTCTTTCTCTGTAAACGTTCAATATCATTTGTAAGCAATCTCCTTTGTAGACTGCCAGTCTTTACACTCTTTTAATATCTTTTCAAGATTTGATAGAATATGTGTGCAGCTGTTTTCAGAAAGTTCTTCACTATACATAACTGCATTATCTGCGAAATGTTTGGCGCTACTATTGATGTTGTCTGCGAGGTTTTAACATATATCGTGTACATAAAACGTTCCAGCACACTTCCCTTGGGCGCATTTGAGAGTCCTTCAATATCTGTCGATGACTATTCTCTAATTTTCAGTCCGTATCTCATCCACGAGCGACTCGAGACTAACTTCGTTGCCACTAACAGCCGTTGCAGATGTTGCAATTACGTCCTGTTCTGATAGTCTTTGAAAGAATCACGCATTTCCCTCTTAACAGAAAAACGCATTTCATTCAGAACCTCTCTATTTACATCCCTATGCTTTGTACACCTGCCTAAAATCGTGTAGGACCCCGGCGAACACGCAGATGTGCCACAACACGACGTGGCATGGGCTCGACTAATGTCTGAAGTAATACTCCCTCCATCAACCCTGCTGGGCTATCCATAAGCACGTAAGGAGTACAAGGAGGTGGAGATCTTTTCTGAACAGCACTTTGCAAGGTATCTCAGATACTCTCAATAATGTTCATGTCTGGGGAGTTTGGTGGCCAGCGGAAGTGTTTAAATTCAGAAGAGTATTCCTGGAGCCACTCTGTAGCAATTCTGGGCGTATGGGGTGTCGCATTGGGCTGCTGGAATTGCCCAAGTCCATCGGAATGCACAATAGACATGCATGGATGTAAGTGATCAAACAGGATGCTTACGTACGTGACACCTGTCAGAGTCGTACCTAGACGTATTAGGGGTCTCATATCACTCCAACTCGACACACACACACACACACACACACACCATTACAGAGACTTCACCAGATTGATCTCATATCACTCCACACACCCACACCATTACACAGCCTTCACCAGCCTGAACAGTCCCCTTCTAACATGCAGCGTCCATGGATTCATGACGCTGTCTCCATAGCCGTGCAAGTCCATCCGCTCGATACAATTTGAAACGAGACTCATCCGACTACGCAACATGTTCCCAGTCACCAACAGTCCAATGTCGGTGTTGACGGGCCCAGACGAGGTGTAAAGCTCTGTGTCGCTCAGTCATCAAGGGTACACGAGTGGGCCTTCGGTTCTGAAAACCCATGTCGATGACGTTTGGTTGAATGGTTCGCAAGCTGACACTTGTTGATGGCCCAGCATTGAAATCTGCAGCAATGCGTGGAAGGGTTGCGCTTCTGTCACGTTGAACGATTCTCTTCAGTCGTCGTTTGTCCCTTTTTGCAGCATCTTTTTCCAGCGTTGTCGGAAATTTGATGTTTTACCGGATTCCTAATATTCATGGAACACTTTTGAAATGGTCGTACGGGAAAACCCTCACTTCATCGCTACTTCAGAAATCCTGCGTCTCATCGCTCTTGCGCCGACTATACCACCACGTTCAAACTCACTTAAATCATGATAACCTTCCAATGTAACAGCAGTAACCGATCTAACAACTGCTGCAGACATTTTTTTTTGTCTTATATGGGCTTTTCTGACCGTTGCACCGTATTCTGCCTGTTTACATATCTCTGTATTTGAATACGCATGCCTATACCAGTTTCTTTGGCGCTTCAGTGTAAATTGAGGTGTATCATTGCTGTCAGCTTCAGCGGGACATTACACGGGATTAGCAGCGACGAGCGAAAATGTACAGCGGAGCGGGATCACCTGCTTACTGGGCAGGTGCGTCAGCCACTGCGCTATCCGAGCCACAGTGTTATCTCAACTTTGTAGGCTACTCGGCACGCCTCACGGCCGATCCACATTTCCACCAAGCGCCACTAATCCGCAATCACCGTCCATCGTACTCACCGTTCGCTGTTATGAGATTCCCACTGGAGGTCCGACATTTTCGTACACTGAAAAAATGGATGTGTTGCCCAGCTAGCCATATCAATTATATGAATACGTAATATCTGTTCTTTGGGACATGTAGGCTGACAATAGACTGGTTTTAGTTTCTGGACATTCTAATCGTTCTCTTGGCGATTATGTGATCGTAAAGGACAATTCAAGAAAAATAATGGTGAAAACATCAACAGATGAACGAATTACAGCACTTGCGACACATCTCTTGAAGAACTTGCTGAACCAGAGGCAGTACAAAATACCAACATTAGGTGTTATGACAAATGGTTTAATCAAGAGAAAAACAGAATCCCGCATTGTAGGTTCCTAACTGTTTGAAAGATGAACACGAACAGAGACGGCTGAACGATGAGCTTTGGTCAAAGAAAAATGGGATGTTGTAAGTAAATGTAAATGTCGTGTGACTAGGGCCCCCCGTCAGGCAGACCGCTCGCCGGGTGCAAGTCTTTCGATTTGACGCCACTTCGGCGACTTGCGCGTCGATGGGGATGAAATGATGAAAATTTGGACAAAACTACATCCAGTCCCTGAGCGGAGAAAATCTCCGACCCAGCCGGGAATCGAACCCGGGGCCTTAGGATTGATATTCCGTCGCGCTGACCACAGAGCTGCCGGGTGCGGACACATTGTAAGTGAAGCGTTTCAACAACGAGCTAGCGCTACAGGCGGAACGCAGAAGACCACGAATCGCAATCACGAGTGCCAGTTTTCTGATGACAATAACAAATGTGGCAAATTCATTCATGTCAAACAAGTCGTAAACATTTTTGTCTGTGGTCACCACAGTGAACTTCGCTCCCTATCGGTTAGGATCTTCTTGCGACCAGTATTCTAACGGCCGTTATACAGCTCCGAGTGTTACTCCATTTCCCTCAAGACCCGTTGGACAATCCGCTTTAATACACTAGTGAATCAGGCAACTTCATGCACCATGTGGTCATGGGCTCATACAAACACGATAGTTGTCTTCCACTGTTCTGTCATGTCTTCACGATCACCTCATGGTACAGTGATGATTTAATACAGCCTTGACTTCTAAGACAGTTGTATACTGTCGAGGATCTCATGACGACCTGCTATCAGCTCAACACCATCTATAGTGTGCTCCAAGGCGAGCAGTGTTCTCTTTTAAGTGGTCTGACTAGTAATTCGTCCGGTAAACTAGTGATATCAATATAACAGTGAAATGCATAGACGCACCACTATTACTTGCAGAAATTTTTTTACGAAGCCACGAACATTTGTGAAAAATATTCTTTATCCATGTACACTTTACGATAATGAAAGGATAAAATTCAAAAATGCAGCAAATGAACCCATTCAAGTGCGAATACAAATGTCTAAAAATGAGACAGACAGCAAGTGTAGAATGGCTAAACAGAAGTGTCTAGAGGACAAGTGGAATGATTTAAAGCATACTTCACTGGGGAAAAATATATACCGCCTACAGGAATATTAAAGAGACATTTGATGAAAACAGAAGCAGAATATCAAGAGCTCATGTGGAATAACGGTTCTAAGCACAGAAGGGTATTCTCAAAGGTGGAAGGAACATATAGAGAGTTTATACAAGGGAGGTGAATTTGTAAGCAACATTATAGAAATGGAAGAGAACGTATATGAAGATGAGATGGGAGATATGATACTGCGAGAAGAACTTGACAGAACACTGAAAGACCAAAGCTGAAACGAGGCCTTAATAGTAGACGACATTTTGTCAGAAATAATGATAGCCATGGGAGATCCAGCCATGACAAAACTCTTCCATCTAGTCTTCCAGATGTATGAGGCAGGCGAAATATCCTCAGACGTCTGGAAGAATGTAATAATTCCAATTCCAAATAAAGCAAGTGTTGACAGGTGTCATAATTACCGAACTACCAATTTAATAAATCGTGGCTGCAAAATACGAAAACGAATTGTTTGCAAAAGACTGGAGGAAATAGTAAAAACCGATCTTGGGAAAGATCGGTTTGGTTTTCGAAGAAATGTAGGAACACGCGAGGCAATACTGACCCTCCGACTTGTCTCAGAAGATAGATTAAGGAAAGACAAACCTAGAGCCGGCCGGTGTGGCCGTGCGGTTCTAGGCGCTTCAGTCTGGAACCACGCTGCTGCAACGGTCGCAGGTTCGAATCCTGCCTCGGGCATGGATGTGTGATTTGTCGTTAGGTTAGTTAGGTTTAAGTAGTTCTAAGTTCTAGGGGACTGATGACCTCAGATGTTAAGTCCCGTAGTGCTCAGAGCCATTTGAACCATTTGACAAACCTACGTTTATAGAATTCGTAGTCTCAGAGAAACCATTTGGCAATGTTGACTGGAATACTCTTTTTGAAATTCTGGAAATGGCGGGGAGCGAAAGGGTATTTATAACTTATACGGGAACCAGACGGCAGTTGTAAGAGTCGTGGGGCATGAAAGGGAAGCAGAGCTTGAGAAGGGAGTGAGAGAGAGCTGTAGCATATTCCGAAGGTATTCAATCCGTACACTGAGCTGGCAGTAACGTAAACCAAAGAAAAATTGGGAATAGGAACTGAAATTAAGGGAAAAGAAATAAAATCTTTGAGGTTTGCCAATGACATTGTTATTCTGTCCAGAGACATCAAAGCACTTGGAACAGCAGTTGGACGAAATGGGCAGTGTTTTGAAACTAGAGTATAAGATGAACATCAACAAAAGTAAAACAACTAATGGAATATAATCAAACTGTAGCTGGTGATGCTGTGGTACTTAGATTGGGAAACGAGACACTTAAGATAGCAGATGAGTTTTGGCATTTAGGCAGCAAAATAACTGATGATGGCCGAAGTAGGCAGGATATAAAATGTAGATGCAATGGCGAGAAAAACGTTCCTGAACTAGAGAAATTTGTTAACATCGAATATAGACTTGAGGATAGGACGTCTTTTCTGAAGGTATTTATCGGGAGTGTAGCGCACTATGGAAGTGAAACATGGGCGATAAACTGTTTGACAAGAAGAGAATATAACCTTTTGAAATGTGGTACTAGGGAAGAATGCTGAAGATCAGATGGGCAGATCACGTAAGTAATGATGAGGTACCGAACGGAATTGGGGAGACAAAAAATTTGTGGTACAACTAGACTAAACGAAGGGACCAGTTAATAGGACACTTTCTGAGACATCAGGGAGTCACCTGTTTACTATTTTGCGGCATAGTGTGGGTGGGAGGGGGGATGTAAAAGTCGTAGAGGGAGACCAAGAGATGAATATAGCTAACAGATTCAGAAATATGTAGGTTTCAGTTGTTATTTCTAGATGAAGATGCTTACACAGGATAGAGTAACAAGGAAAGATGCATCAACCCAGTCTTCGCACTGAAGACCACAACAGCAAGAAATCGGTACAGGACAACCTGTAATATTCTTTCCTGTCAAATTTACAGACTAAGATACATCTGATTTGGGAGTTTTGGCCTAGCACCTGAATGAACTCGCAAATTAACTTGTATGAGGGATTTATGTATGTAGGCACAGTAATTCGTATTCATAACACGGTTTGAATTTTCCTCCTATATTCCGAAAACTACATAGTAAGAAAAAGACAGAATGCCGTATCATAGCCTTCATCGCGAGCTCCGTGTCTGCGCAGAAAACGGATCGAGTGGAACGGTAGTTTATCCCCGGGGACCACATACATGAATGCTAACTAAGCTCTCTGTCTTCTCAGATACGGCGGGGCAGACCGCCCCAGCTGTCTGTCTGTCTGTCTGAAACGCGCCAGCAGAGGAAGATAAAAGGAAAGAAGTACAGGGAGAGGAATCTGTAAAAGACGTAACGAAGGCGGAAGCCGGGCTGTAAGATGCTACCGTCCCCAGGCCGCGGAAGCAACAAGAGGAGGGAGCGTGCAGCGCGGAGGAGACTGCAGTAAGAGGGAGAACAGGAGGAAAGGGCGGGCGGAAGGAAGGGTGGAGGAAGGGACCCGCGAGGCAAGGTAAACGCCGCTGGGGCATTGTGCCTGCTGATCCTCTTAGGGCAGCGGCGGAACCCGCGTCGGCCCGCCGTGTTTTCAAACGCCATTGAAATAAGAGGGCTCGCCGGGGCTCACAATGGGTTCGCGGCGCGCCCGCCAGGCTGCGCTCGCAGCGTCTTTGAGGCCGCGGCGGCCGCCTCGCTGGGACAGTGCGCCCCTCCTACTCTCTACACTGTCTCGCAAGCTCGCCGCGCAGTCGTGCTATGCTGCCAACGCTGCGCGGTGTTATGCCTAATTGTTACTCGCACCTGCTGTATCTCCAAGTCACCGTACTCTACAGTGTGATTATCATAAGAGACTGGATTATATGCATCAAAAAACCTGAAAATATGCATGAAAAATGCTTAAAAAATTAATGAAAAGTGTCGAAATATGCAAGATCAAATAATAAAAATAACATGGTAGTTACTGCGTGCAATATATCTCAGAGTCGAACCCGTGCATATCAACTACGAGCAAGAGCGTCGTCCACGTGAAAAACCTGTAGATTTGGAACGCTGAAATCTTCTGGCACTATTTTTTAAAAATTTGCAAAATGGGGCGCATACCGTATCTCAAGAATTGTTCCTTATTTGCTATTGTTGTCGGTAATAAGCGGTTGCGATGTGAGTGAGCTGCAGCGAACGAATCGCTATGTACAGGACCAGCTTCGGGATATATCGCACGCAGAGGGGCACGCTCAAAAACTCCTTAATATTTAATATAAAAAGCAACAAACAATCATGATTTTTTTTGAACAGGATTAACTCTTAATACTATTGGACCAAAGCAACAGGTATAATTTATTTTGCATTCTTTTAATATCGTAAACATAAGTGGCCAAGGACTGTTCTAAATGTTTGGTAGTAAGATTTGGAAGAAACAACATTTGTATAAGCAGAAAAGGACCGTTGTATATCAAACAAATGTTCAAATGTGTGTAAAATCTTATGGGACTTAACAGCTAAGGTCATCAGTCCCTAAGTTTGCACACTACTTAACCTAAATTATCCTAAGGACAAACACACACACACCCATGCCCGAGGGAGGACTCGAACCTCCGCCGGGATCAGCCGCACAGTCCATGATTGCAGCGCCCGAGAGTTGTATATCAACTGAAGTAACTGGACAGTATTTTAACTTGGGTGTTATGTTGACATTGTTTCTCGTAAAAGTTCACCCGTCCCATTAACAAAACTATCGGTTAGGCACGAGGGTTCAGAGCTTGGGTTATTTTTTAAAATCTTTTCAGATTTTTCTGAAGATCTCATGGAAATACATCCAGCAATGAGGAGTTTACTAGAATAATTTGATTAATTAACTGAATAGATTCACTGAACGCCAAGCCTTGATTACAAGCTTTTCAGTACTTGCAGGTCTATGGGAAAAATGAGTGCTAATCGCAGAAATGTCTTTTTTAATACCGGAATCATAAAAAGCTTCCTTGTATTGGCAAACTGCCAAAGCCTCTGCACTATCTAATTCGTATACTACCTCTCTAAAGGTCCCGAAATGTTTATTGTTAAACAACACAGCGTCGACCCACGTACCCCATCGAGTTACCATTGATTCGGGAGGTAAACGCACATTTGGTGGATTTTCTTTGTAGGTCTTGGTGCGAGCAGGAGCTCTTAGGAACACTTTCTTTGTGGATGAAATCAGTTTATTTACATTCACAAACGTGGAACGTACTTTTTCAGCAAGTCGATGTACTCCATGAACAAAGCACGTAACATGAATCAAATTGGGATAAATTACTCGGAGGGTTTTTCCTGCTTTGGTCGTGTAGGGAGCAGCATGTGAAATAAACACAAACACCCTTTCCCCTGCAGCCGGCCGGTGTGGCCGTGCGGTTCTAGGCGCTTCAGTCTGCAACCGCGTGACCGCTACGGTCGCAGGTTCGAATCCTGCCTCGGGCATGGATGTGTGTGATGTCCTTATGTTAGTTAGGTTTAAGTAGTTCTAAGTTCTAGGGGACTGATGACCACAGATGTTAAGTCCCATAGTGCTCAGAGCCATTTGAACCTTTCCTCTGCTGAAGATTCTAGAAATATTTTTCTAATGCCCTCATTCACAAATCTGGCGATCGTAGAATGATATACTTATCCAAGTTTTTTGCAGTTCGCTAAATAGGAAGAATAAGGCTCTTCTTTTGAAGCA